>NW_027512416.1:927500-2404722 GCF_048772815.1 Callospermophilus lateralis | reverse complement strand
TGTATTTCAGGTTTTAGTCCAAGATCAAAGTCTTAGATTGCATTATATAAAGGGGCTTCTGTGAATACTGTAATGGGGATATTTGTTAATGAAGAGATCCATAGATTGCATGGTTCCAAATATCAGTCTTTCTTTTATTACTTCTTGTGTATTATTTAATAGAATGTTATTTTGTAAGTAGTTATAATCTTAAATGTTTCCATAATAATTATATACTTGATGGATACATGGCACAATTAACACTGTAGTGGAAATCCCATGAGTTCAGTCATTGATGCTACTATGCAATTTTAAATACAATCAAATGAATGGTTATCAGTGAAGTATCATAATTAACTGTTTTAAATATCATAAAAGTGTTAAAATGTTAAATTTACAATTTATTTTACTACAGAAGTGAAAAACTGCTATACAATCAAGTATTTGAAAGAAAAATCACATTTCACAAAAATAAAATGAAAACATGTACTTGCTGTTTACTACTGTTACAGTTCTCAATAACCTCCTTTACAGTAAAATGACTGTACTCCAAAAAAAAAGTGTTGCAAAATACTTAAAACATTTTTAAATAGCTGGGCATGGCTGTGCTTTTCTGGAAGCTTAGTGGTGTTACAGGAAAGGCATGGTGGCGCTTTCCTGTAATCCCAGTGACTCTGGAGTCTGAGGCAGGAGGATCACATGTTTGAGATCAGCCTTAGTAATTTAGGCCCTAAGCAGCTTAGTGAGACCCTGTCTTAAAATAAAAGGGTTGGGGTATAGCTCAGTGGTAAAAAGCCCCTGGGTTCAGTTCCCAGGACAAAAGAAAAAGAAAAAGAATAGAAAAGAAAAGCGTTTCTCCATTTGTGGTGTCTGATTGTGTGTATATGTCTATCAAAATTGATTCTTTGTCAGATTTGGTTATTATCAAAAACAAAATTCCTCAAATCTCCTCAACTGTAACTAAAACATTTAAGATGGCTTATAAAAAATAATTTAAAGTCACTAAATTACAAAATGGAATAAAATTTATTAAAGCCTCAAGGAAAAAAAAATGATATTCTGGCCTCCTATGACCATTATCATATTAATCATACTCATTTCAAAGTATAAAACAAATAATTCAAAAGAAAGACATTGTACCCATATAAAATAAAGAACTCATTCTGGTAAACACAGACACAAACACTCACACATACACACACACACACACACACACACACACAAATAAATAAATAAATAAATTTCTGAAAAATTAAGAATAGAAAATCATGGATGTTATAAAAATCTTTAATTAATTTGAGAAAAGTATAGAAAAGTCAATACTTATATTTCAGTCAAAAATGTTTGAAATGGTTTTGATCTGGATCAAAATATATATATAAAAATTACTCCTGCAATTTTAAACCTGGTTTTTCTATCAATGTTCTTTAATACTTTTGAAGAAAGGCAAATTGGTAATTTAATATATTAACTTCAAACTTTAAAATTTGTATGTCTTAAAAGTTTGTTGTTAAAAAAAGACACTGAACTGCAGTTAAACCTTTATTCAGTTAATCAAAGATATGTTGAATATCATAGAAAAGTGTTATAGAGTTAATATGTAAAAATTACATGATAGAATGTAAAAATTAAGCCAAACATAAACTACATTAATAGAGTGATCTTTTTTCAGGAGAATTAGAAAATATATTGTTGACATAAAAAATTCTACTAATATCAGCTGGGGTCAAGGGAGTTTTGTTGAATGTGGCATTTGAGCTAGAGATGAGGGGAGAAATAGTAGATCAGGGGGACCTTTATAAAGAAAATAAGAAATGCATTCAACATGAAGATTAAAGATGAGGAAAATGTCAAAGATGAAGGTCTCAAGTATGACTTTCATCCCCAACATCATCATTTATTATTATCATCATCAACATCATCATTTATTTAACTGCTATTTATGAAACACTGAAAATGTAGAGGGTTAGAGACTTAAGGATGAGTAACTGTAGATAATAACTGGACATGCTGCTCAAATTGTTTGCATAAGTATTGTGAGGGAAGAATGAGCTTCAGGGATTTAACTCATGAAATTTTACACATGTGAACGTACAATACATGTGAAAGAAAGAGTATTTGTTTTTATAACTGTGCTCATTTACTCCCTATGCCAGCATACTCTAGTTAGAAGGCATGAAGAAAAGGTAGGCAAATAATAGACTCTAGATGCCATTACATCACAGTTACACACTGCTCAGACAGAATAAAATCTCTGAAAACTTAGAAAGTACAATTGCATAAGTATAACATGAACCAGCTTCTCTGATTTCCCTTGTTCCAGGCCACTGGTTTCAGAATGCCTAGGTGTTCCTCACTCAGTCTCCATCACCTCCCCCCAAAAATGTAAATGCCAAGTTTGTTCACTATGTGTATAATTTAAAATATAAAAAAAATCTTATTTTTGGACCATGGAAATTGGTACAATTTAGAGTTGAAGTAGTTTTCTTGTTCCATTTTTTTACCCTATATATACTTTTAGTGCCTAAATTATGGCACTATTTTCTTTCTTTGGTGTGATGGTTCATATATATCTTATTTTACACCTAAACTTTCTTTCCCCAGCGTATCTTAAGATCATTCCTCTTGCAAGTTTCCTGCCTTATGATACATATTATCTTGGAGGACACTGGCTTTTTCTTAGGCACACTGGGAACTAGGACAACTTAATGTTAAAAAAGCTATTTTCTTTAATGCACATCCAGTTGTTTTTTGGGGGTGCTGGTCATACAAACAAATTAGGCAAGCTAATGCTGATTTTGTCATTGTTTCTGCAGCCTAACATATAAAATCCTTCCTGTGTGGGGACTTGCATAGAAGTGAGGGCCCTGGAGAAGGATACATGTCACTCAACCAGGCAGTAACTACTGCACAAAATGCCTTGAGATAGAGGAGGCTCTGCTTGACAAAGCACAGAGAGGGACAGAGATGCTCCCTGTTCAGCCTATTTCCATGAACTTTCCCCATAAGCATCTCTTAATGATGTCTTATGCCTAACTCACTGTCTCTGGGTATTTTCTATTGGTCTTCCAGCAACATATCCCACTACCCTGGCACAATTGGATTGTAGACATGACAATTACTCAAACATTTTTAGTAAATTTCTTTAAATTGAGTATTTAATATTTAATAACGGAAGTAAAAATATTTCTTTATTCAGATATTCACATGCTTCACATAAATTTTACCTACATCTATCTCTAATGCTGTTCACTTTTTATGTGAATAATATATCTTCCACAGTCCTAATTGTATGCAATATTTTAGAAAATCGTGTGTGATTTTTAAAATTTCAATTTGAGGTTACTGAATTTGAGATTAATTACTCTTAACTGTCTCTTCTCTGTAGGTGAAAATATTTTTCTTCTTGTTTTTAAATTTATGGTACATTTATCTTTAAATAGTGCATAAAACAAAACTGTACGTATTTATAGAATACTGTGAGATGTTTTGATATCCCTATATTAATATATTATATATTATCTCAAGATATATACATATATATATATATATACATATGCACATATATATAACTTTTTTATAGACATTTCATTTTTTCCTCCATTTGTTTAAAACTATTTATATAAATCAAAATTCAAAGAGTAGTGTTGATGGATATTGATGGATATATATATATATATATATATATATCTCTCACCTATAAGTTTTACTTCAGCTTAAACATATGTATTTCT
Organism: Callospermophilus lateralis; assembly: GCF_048772815.1. Taxonomy (NCBI): domain Eukaryota; kingdom Metazoa; phylum Chordata; class Mammalia; order Rodentia; family Sciuridae; genus Callospermophilus; species Callospermophilus lateralis. The sequence continues at coordinate 2,401,009 of NW_027512416.1, read as the reverse complement.
TCAAACATTTAGGATTTCTATATTGAGAAAACATTCAAAATACTTTCTTCTAGCTTTTTGAAACATACAATATGGCATCATTATCTGCATCTCTGTACTATGTATTACCATCAGAAATTTAAATTAAGGAATAGTCTCTTTTTGATACTGATTTACATAAAGAATTTAGAGAACATTCTAAAACATTCTGTAAATTCTCTTTTATTGCTAAGTAATAATTCATTGTGTATATATGCCACAATGTTTTTTTATCCACTCATCTATTGAAAGGCATCTAGGTCAGTTCCACAGTTTAGCTATAGTGAATTGTGCTGCTATAAACATTGATATGGCTGTGTCCCTGTAGTATGCTCTTTTTAAGTCCTTTGGGTATAGACCAAGGAGAGGATTAGCTGCGTCTTTTTTTTTCTTTTAAGAGAGAGAGAGAGAGGGAATTCATTTAATATTTATTTTTCAGTTTTCAGTGGACACAGCATCTTTATTTTATTTTTATGTGGTGCTGAGGATTTAACCCAGTGCCTGGCACATGCCAGGTGAGCGCATTGACGCTTGAGCCACATCCCCAGCCCAGCTGGGTCTTTTAATAAATATTTCATCTCACTTTTTTATAGACATTTCATTTTTCCCTCCATTTGTTTAAAACTATTTATATAAATCAAAATTCAAGAGTAGTGTTGATGGATATTGTGGACTCTATACTAAGATTAGATGCTGCATTGAACTCTTTTGTATTATGCCTGCATTAACTAGTGCTGTTATAAAATCCCTATGTTTAGTAGATTAAAACAGTCTTTATTGATGACAAGCCTTTGAGGTGGCTGTGCTATTCTGCTTATTCTGTATAGGCTTGATTTCATATGTGGTTGATCATCTAGTTATCTGGCTGGTTGGATGTCTTCTTCAGGGATAATTCAGCTCTGTGGCACATGGTTTCTTAACTCTTATCCCCTCATTAGTTTGTTCTTATGTGAAGAAGTTCCCCAAGTGTACTAATGAAGCATACCATGACTCTTGAGGCCTAGGCTTCTATGGTGAAATACTGCCTCTGCCAAGGAGTGTCTTGGGTAAGCCAAGAGGTCACTTTCTTACTGTTTACAGGAAGAAGCTACGAGGTCACATTGTCAAGTGCATGAGGATAGCATGGCAAGAAATCAAGATGTAGGGCTGTTTTTATAATTCAGATATCAAAATTCCATTCTTGCAGAGAATATAAACTTATCAAATTAAATACAAAACCTCCACTAAAGTTCAGTTAAAAACTTTCTCTCTGAAATTTTAGATAATCCAAAGCCTGATCATAAAACTTCAAAATAAAAGCATAATATATGAGATCACTATTTAAAATTTTCAATCTCCCAGTTGATGTTGAGAGATGACATTCAAAGTCTTTGTATTTCAAGTACTGTATTAAATAATTACAAAACATTAAATAAAACATGAAAAATGGGACATCTCTTGTACTTCATATGTAGAGAAATTCAAATAAAGATTTTCAACTTATTTTGTATGCAATGTAACATAAGTTTTGTATTAACTTATAGTTTTTGTCTTTTTTGAAATTAACTATGGTTGATTTAAAAGTAATTATCTGATGATGAAATGCAAAATGATATGGCCACTTTGGAATGCAGTTTGATACTTTCCTTCAAAAATAAACATATTCTTATCACATGATCCAGCAATTTAACAAAAGGGTTGAAAACAAGTCTACATAAAACCTGCACACGTTAAATGTTCATGTCAACTTTATCCCATGTCAACTTTATTGCTAAACGTTGGAAACAACCAAGATGTCCTTCAGTAGGGGAATGAATAGATAAACTGTAGTATAGTCAACCATGGGGTATTATTCAGGGATCAAAAGGAATGAGCTATGAAGCTATAAAAAGATATGAAAGAAACTTAAATGCATATTAGCAAGTGAAAGAAGTTAATCTAAAAAGGCTTGATACTGTATGGTTTCAAATACATAACATTCTGGAAAAAAAACTATAGAGAAAGTTAAAATTCAATGCTTGCCAGAGTTAGAGAGGAGAGAGGGATAAACAAGTAGAAAACATGATTAGGTATAGTGCATATTTAATATTCACTTTATCACAAATTAATGGAGTGCAATTGTTCTGGATTTGTGTATATAGAATTATAAAATCCCATCTTTTGCTACTATTGGTAAAAGTTGCCAATTTATTGGAATCCACCTATGAATTCCAAGTGTATCTATCCTTCATAGATTTTCAGTTTTATAGGAATATTATTTTTCTATAGCACTTACACTCAATAAAACTTTGTATTTATATAATGAATACAAAAATAATTTTATCTTCAATGTTAAAATTTAACTCTCTATTTATAGGAATATGCATAATAACAAAAACCAGTAATGAATAATAACATGGCTTAAAGCAGTCCAAAGCATGTTCAGAAATAATCCACAGATTTTCAACTTAAATCATGTGATCAGACCTATTGAGTCTGGCATCTATTCAATATTTGCAAAATTTAACTACTAAGTAAGGCAACATATTAACGGCTAATGTTGCAATTTTAATCATGATGACAAAAAAAATTAAAATGAGTGCAATGAATTTTAAAATGTAAAATGAGTGCAGTTATTTGATTTAAATAAAAAATCCAAACTTCATATAGTGATGAGCAAAGTAAGCCTGCAGGTGTTAAATCTTTACCTATATTACAGTCATTTTGAAATAGCCACTAAGTTTGAAAAGTAGATATTGATGTTTTGCCAGCATATTTGTGTTTTCCAATTTTCATGTAATGATTAACATTACTACAGCTCTCAGGTAGATAATAAATTTTCAAGGTTTAGGCCAGTTCACATTTGTTATCAATCTAAAAATCCTCTACTAATATTTAGTTCACAGGAACTTTTTGTTAATGATTTTCAGTATACAGTAATTTTAAAACAACATAATTAGCTATAAATTTATATCACATAATAAACTATGAAATTCCTGTAGCAGCCATATTCAGATTACTCTGTTCTACAGTAGGGATGTTCTGTGTTTACCTAATGGACATAGTACACAAACACTTATTGTACTCTTTTCCATTTCACTTTCAATCTTACTGGCTGGCTGCCCAAGGGTTTTATGTATGTCACAAGTTACAACATGGACGTCTTAACAAGTGGCTGTAGAAGCAGCAGATTGGAATATTCACCCTTCATCCCTGTTGACCAGAAGAATCAAGTTGTTTCTGGCCTCTTGTGTATAAGCACACTATTTAGAAAATATCCTTGAAGGAGATAGAACTTGTTACACTTCATTTTTGAGCTTTAATATTTAATAATATGTTGAAATAAAAATAAAATTCTGCACAAAGATTTCACATAAACTAGATGAGACCAAGGCAGAAATTTTAAATAGAGGGCTACAGAAAATATTAAGACTCATTTCAATGTTTTTAAAATAATAAAACCTTGATTGAAAAATATTAATTCACATGGAATACCAAAACAAGATTAAACCAAATATACTGCAGGCAAAAATGAGAAGGTTGGTCATCATGACCATAATGCATTTTCATAGGATTTCCTGCAAAATTTTCAGCTAACAATAGGTTCAATTTTCTGCAACTAAATTTATAATTGAATTGAATACATACTAGGATACTCCAAACTATTCTAAAGCATTAACTAGTTGTATTTTAAAATATTTAAATACAGAAGGATTCTTCTTCATAAAGTATTTAATATTTAAAAATTTGTAGGCAATTGATATAGTGTATTTTGCGAAACAATCTCTTTCATATTGATCATCTTAGGAATCATGTCCACACAGCATTTACCAGTATTCTTACTACCCATATGTTCAGTGATGTTTAATGAAGGTGTCATGTACCAATGAAAATGAAATATTAATAAAGAGCAGAAACCACCACTGATTCATCTCTTATTCTCTCTCAAGTACTGTGTTAACTAAACTATTTACATGATTGCTTTAATCCTTGTGAAACCCATTAAGAGAATTTATTTAAAGAATAATGCAGAGTTCTCTTGGATGATTAATAGCCCCCTTCCTTTTGCATCAGTATCAGAAAAGAGGAATGCTTCCGGCAGCTCAGAGGAACTATTCAAAGGTAGTCTGAGTACTGATGTACTCATTGGTCACTTTCACTTTTTTCAGATTCAACACCATGTGCATGTCAAAATGGAAGATAAAATGAATGAGAAACCATTGATTCTATCCATAGAAATGTAATTAGTTATGTCAACAGATATATACTTCTCATCAATATTCTAGAGAGAGGCTAAAATGTTCAGATCTGGGCATGAGATGATGTCTCCATTTTTAGGATCCTCAGTCTAAGATACATAGTACCATTCAAGATAGAGCTCCTCCATTACTCACAAACCATTCTTAAGCATGATAGTTTCCCAGGTGAGAGAGGGCATTTCAAATGTATGCATTTTCTAATCATAATGTATCCTGTTCTAAGAAGATAAAATTGCCTATGCCATTAATCATTTAGTTTTCTGTCCTCTTTTGTTTGATAGCAGCACTCCATGGAACCAACTAGTTGACAACATAAAAGAAATTATTAGAGAAAACACCTATTCTTCATCATTTGAAAGGTATACAAAAATTTTATCATAAATAAATCATATTGTAGTTTAGGCTTTGCCAATATAAATGTGTCAATATGAATCTGTATTTTATAACTTTCACATGGTAAAAATTGTCAGTGTGATATTCAAATACAAGTTTACTTATTTTTCAGATGAAAATAATTCATGCTCAAGATTTGTTGAATAGTTTCTTTGATCTAAGTGGTATTTGCATATTGAAGTAAAATGTATTGAATTTGCATTTTAAAGTTCATATGTATGAAAAAACTATGCTAAAATTGAAAGATGAGTGAGTTGGGATCATGGACTTTAAGGTGGCTTAAATTTTGGTGAAGAAAGCAATAACATTAATAAATATATAAGTAAGATATTAACATATAACTAATTAACATATAAGTAATTAACACACACACACACACACATATATATATATATATATATATATATATATATATATATATATATATATATATAAAATCAAGTTGTTTCTGTCCTCTTGTGTCTAAGCACACTACTTAGAAAATATCCTTGAAGGAGATAGAACTTGTTACACTTCATCTTTGATCTTTAATATTTAATAATATGTTGAAATAAAAATATTCTGCACAAAGATTTCACATACTACTAGATGAGATCAAGGCAAAAATTTTAAGTAGAGGGCTACAGAAAATATTAAGACATTAAAAAATTGAAATATGTTTTTAAAACAGTAACACCTTGATTGAAAAATACTAATTCACATGGAATAGCAAAAAAAAATTAAACCAAATGTGTTGCAGGCAAGTTTGGTCATCTAATTAATATATGATATTTTTGGATACAGAAAAGAGAGAATTTCTTCTTTTTAAGCTTGTTCTAATACAAACCATTTTAGCAAGTAGATCAGTATGGAAGAGAAGGATGGATATTTCATACCATGAATTAAGCCATAAGAGATAAGTCAAGATAAGATCCATTAAAAGAATATTCCATATATTTTGCTTATCTTATTTAGAGATGCATGTGGTATAGGATAAAATAATCATTAAAGATAACTGGTAAAAATCTCATGCATTTTATTCAGCATGCATTATTAGGGCTCAATTGATTCCCATTCTCTTTTGTATCTAGCATGTGTCAATATCATAACAATATTTCTTTCTTTATTTTTTGTGGGAGAAGGGTTACCTGGGATTGAACTCAGAGGCACTAGATTACTAAGCCACATCCCCACCACTATTTTGTATTTCATTTAGAGATAGAGTCTAACTGAGTTGCTTAGAGCCTCACTTTTGCTGAGGCTGGCTTTGAACTCACCTTTGAACTCACTCCTTCCTTTGCCTCTCAAGCTATTGGGATTACAGGCATGCACTACTGTGCTCAGCATCATAACAATGTTTTAAAGGATAATTTTGTTATATGATTTCTTAGAGAAGGCAGAGGTCAATCAATTAGAACAATTGCTTATATCTTTATGTAGAACATAGTTCTCAGGAAAAATTATATATATATTGCAATTTAATAAGCTCGGGTTTACTAAATCGAAACAGGAAGTATCAAGCAAAATGATTACACATATGTGTTGTTAAACCTGCAGAAATGCTGAGAACAGCATCACAAAGTACTTAACAATTATAAAGGTAATGACTCTTTCAAATTGTGTGCACAATTATTAGTGAGAACAGAAGGGGAACTGATGGTTTCATGTCAAAGTCTCATGTGGAGGCAAAGAAAAACTAAAGAAATTCTCTAGGCAAATTATATTCCAAGGAAAAAAGCTTAAGAATTGGATACATTGTTAGGAATAAACAGGGCTGAGGAGGTATAGAAACAAAGTCTCCAAAGAATGAATGAGAAATTCTGAAAGGATTTAGAGTTTATGTCAGTTGCATCCTCTTTCTGCTTTATGCTTGCCTAAAAAGGTCAATCTAAATCTCATATATTATTAAAAATAATTTTACTTCTACATTAGTCATCATATAATTAGACATTTGTTGTTTATTTAGAAAGTTAACCTGAATGCATATCTATAAAGTAATTGCCTCTAAGGATTGAGGATAAGATCTACTTTATCATTGAAAGGTTTATAGTCAGTGATTTACTTTATATCTCAGGTAAGACAAGATTTTGTCAGTTGAGACTACAAGGTAGTTAGTTAGCAGTAAAGACTTTGAAAGCTTGTTAATGTTAATTAAAGTAATCATGGCTTGAGTCACTTGTTTTGTTATAGAAGTGCTTCCAAAGATTGTTTGATATTTGATTGTCCATTCAATGGATGTTAGTCGCTTTCATAGGTCATTGTCAGCTAGAGCTATGAATTTTAAAGACAGATGCATATTATAATAACCAGGAATCTTAAAAATAGAAGTTCTAGAACCTATCACAAATTAATTATATCAGAAACTCAAGGAATAAAACTTGAACACTAATATATTTTGAACTTACTAGACCCAGATGTCAATAATGTACAGTCAAGATTAAGAACAACTTGTATAGATGAAATAAAAGTAACACCTAAGAGTGGGTCAAGGTTTAGGGTTAGACTTCATGAGTTCAATCCAAATTTTGACACCTATGAAAAGGAAATGAAAAAACAACAATGAAAATCAGCACAGGGAGGTATTACACTAAAGGAAAAACTAATCAAAGAAGAAGCCAAGTGAAGTTAAATAACAAAAATAAACAAAAATGGCTGGGAATACAAATCACGTCTCAATAATCATCCTCTGAAAGGGAAACAAGGAAAAACTATCCCATTTGCTATAGCCTCAAATAAAATAAAATATTTGGGAATCAACTTAACAAAAGAGTTGAAAGACCTCTAAAATGAAAACTATAGAATTTCCAAAGAAAGAAATTTAAAAAGACCTTAGAAGATAGGTAAAAATCTCTCTTGTTCTTGGGAAGGCAGAATTAATATTGTGAAAATGACCATACTGCCAAGAGCACTATACAGATTTAATGAATGCAATTTCAATCAAAATCGCCATGATATCCCTTATAGAAATGGAGAAATCAGTCATGAAATTCATATGGAAAAATAAGAGACTCAGAAGAGCTAAAGCAATTCTTAGCAAGAAGAGTGAAGAAGGTGGCATACCAGAACTTAAATTATACTACAGAGCAATAGTAACAAAAACAGCATGGTACTGGCACCAAAATAGACTTGTCATCTAATAGTAGAGAATAGAGGACACAGACTCACCCACATAATTACGGTTATCTTATATTAGGCAAAGGCACCAAAAACATATATTGGTGAAAAGATAGCCTCTTCAACAAATGGTGCTGGGAAAACTGGAAATCCATGTGCAACAAAATGAAACTAAGCCCCTATCTCTTACCACACCAAAAAACAAAACAAAACCTCAACTCAAAGTGAATCAAGGACCAAGGACCTAGGAATTAAAACAGAAATCCTGCACCAAATAGAGAAAAATGTAGGTCCAAATATCCATTATGTCAGATTAGGCCCCAGCTTCCTTAAGAAGACTCCTACAGTGCAAGAATTAAAATCAAGAATTAATAAATGGGATAGATTCAAACTAAAAAGCTTCTTCTCAGCAAAAGAAACAATCAGTGAGGTGAATAGAGATCTACAGCTTGGAAGCAAATTTTTACCCCTCACACATCACATAGAGCATTAATCTCTAGGATATATAAAGAAAACAAAAATATTAACACCAAAAGAACAAATAACCCAATTAAAAAATGGGTCAAGGAACTGAACAGACACTTCTCAGAAGAGGATAAACAATCAATCAACAAAAAATAAAAAAAAAGTTCAACATTTCTATCAATTAGAGAAATGGAAATCAAAACTACTCTAAGATTTCATCTCACTCCAGTCAGAATGGCAGCTATCAAGAATACAAACAACAGTAAGTGTTTGTGAGGATGTGGGGGAAAAGGCACGCTTATATATTGCTGGTGGGACTGCAAATTGGTGCAGACAATATGGAAAGCAATATGGAGATTCTTTGGAAAACTGGGGATGGAACCACCATTTGACCTAGCTATCTCACTCCTCAGTCTATACCCCAAGGACTTACAAACAGCATACAACTACAGTAACACACCCATATCAATGTTTATAGCAGCACAATTCACAATAGCTAAACTTTGGAATCAATCTTAATGCCCATCAAGAAATGAATGCATAAAGAAACTGTGGTATATATACACAATAAAATATTATTCAGCAATAAAAGAGAATAAAATCATGCTATTTGCAGATAAATGAATGGAGTTGGAGAATATAATGCTAAGTTAGCCAATCCCCTCCAAAAAACAAATGCTGAATGTTTTCTTTGATTTAAGGATGCTGATTCATAATGTGGTTGATGGGTGGGCATGGGAGGATTACATGAACTGTAGATAGGGTAAAGGAGAAAGAGGGGAAGAGAGGTTGTGTGAGGCTAGGAAAGACCATGGATGGACATCATTATCCTAAATACATGTATCAAGACTCGAACAGTGTGACTCTACTTTGTGTACAACCAGAGATATTAAAAATTCTGCTCTATATATGCAGTATGAATCGTAATACATTCTGCTGTTATATGTAACAAATTAAAATTTTAAAAAAGGAAAAAAATTAAAAAGAGCATTATAGGGATCAAAGAATCTAGTCAGATTGATTCATGAATACATTTCTATATGAATATCTTCCCATAAACAATGAAACAGTTGATTTATCCTCAAATGCACAGATACAAATGGAAAACTACCAGGAGCACAAGAATCAGGGAAATATAACACAAAAATGGTACCAAAATAAATCTCCCAGCTCCCAAAACTAAAGAAAAGGTTGTGTGTGAAGTGCCTGACAAATAATTCAAAATAATAATCTCAAGGTTAGTAAGTTATGAGAGAACACAGAAATGAAACTAAATAAAATCAAAGAAGTAACAAATGAAAATATCAACAAAGATGTAGACCCTTTTCAAGGCCATAAAATAATTCACAATAAATCAAATGGTCCAACTCAAATGTAGTCTATGCCATGATTAAAATTGAATTAGATTTAATATCAAAATCAAAACTGGAAAAGGCCACCAGTCTTTTAAAAATAAGTGAAACAGCTATACATTTGAAAATGTATAGCTTGGCGTGATAGCACACATCTGCAAACCCAGCAGCTACAGAGGCTGAGACAAGAGGATTGGGAGTTCAAAGCCAGTCTCAGCAACAGCAAAGCACTAAGCAACGCAATGAGACCCTGTCTCTAAATAAAATACAAAACATAGGGTTGGGTATGTGGCTCAGTGGTTGAGTGCCCCGGAGTTCAATCCCTGTATCAAATAAATAAGTAAGATTAAAAACTCCCAAACAAGTGATGAGCTGAATAACAAATCAAGGGGGAAAACAGAGATTTTTTTTTCTAGTGAGAATAAAAAAAAGTATTAAAATATACAGCCTGCAAGTAAAGTAGTATTAAAAGGAAATATTTAGTATTAGTTGACTATGTTATGTCAACTATGATTATAAATTCTAAAAATTATCTAAATTTCTAGATCAAAAACAATGAGGAAAAAACAAAGAGGGGAGAGAAAAGGAAGCAACAAAAACTTTAAATCAACTAAAATTTTATAGATAAGTAACCTTGCATGATGAAAAAATTGATAAACCTCTAGCAATATTGATCAGCAACAGTAGCAGAAGATGTATATTACCAGTTTCAGGAAAGAGAACATGTCTCCCAGGTATTCTTCAGACATTAGAGGGATCATGATACAATCATAAAAATATCATTTAATCATCAAAATTTAATAATAATATTATTTAGACTCATTTGGAAACAGCACATTACCAGAAATCTATATTTTGTAATTACAACATTTGCCTTCAACAAATGCCAGTCTAAAGTGTTAATATGGGTGAATTCTAAAAGCTACTTAAGAAAAAAAAATAATCAAAATAATAATTCTATACAGATTTTACTAGAAGAGGAAGTACTTCCCAATTTATGTGAGGATATTGGGGTTATTCTGATAGCATAATTATGGCTTTTACAAGAAAAGTTACCTATAGGCTTATATTCTCATGTTTATAGATATAAAAATTCTTAACAGTATATGAGGAAATAAAATTAAGTAACATATTAAAAATATAGAACATTATGACCAAATGGGATTTATACCAGGAATTCTAGGATGAGTGTTTGAAAATGTATAGTAAATGTTAACTTTAATTCATGATTTTAATTACAGTTAAAATTCATAAGTATAATCCAAAAATATTTGAAAATATGCAAATCACAATAAACATAATACTCATATGATCAAGTCAATGGTGCAGAAAAATTCCTTTGACAACATCAAACCTTCTTTCCTTATAAAACACTCAGAAAAATAGGGATAAAAGATGCATTTCTCAATCTATTAAGTGATAAAGAAAATGTGCCTGCAATTGGCAATGAAGATCATATATAATAATGAGAGAATAAATATATCATTTCTCTTATGATCAGGAATGTGATAAGAAATCTACTATGACTACTAGTATTCAACATTTTATGTAAGGCACTAGTCAATGCAATAAGATATTAGAAAATAAAACTCATCCAATTGAAAAACTAAAACTAAAACCATTTTTGTTTGCATGACCCTCTACATATAAGATCAACCAAAAACACTAAACATAATAAATGAGTATAGCAAGATTATAGAATATAAGACCAATATTAAAACAATGCATTATATTTCTGTGTACTAGCAACCACTTTTATTGTGATTTGGCAGTCCTTTCTGTGCATCACCAGAGATTCGAATGAGTCAATGCACCTCTACATAAAAACAAGTTTTTACATAACAATTTATACATACATTTTCATATCATTATATGTGTAAATGCCTCATAATGGAAACAATGCAAAGGTCAAAGAGGCAAACATACACATAAGTTGTGGTCTGTCAATATATTGAGTATACTCAGCAAAAACCAGGAATGAACTTGATTCAAACCACAACATGATGAATCCTTATTTTGCAGTTTTCTGAAGAAATACTGTTGTATGCATATTAAATTTTATACAGTTTATTTTTAAAAAGAAAAGATAATAAATTCTACAGCCACCAACAGAATTTTAGAGTTTATATTAAAATCAACAGGTGGTTATAAAGAATACACATGGCAATTGTGAGATTTTTATCTATTCTCTCCCTCCTTGAAAGAATGGTTGCTTTTGAAAAAAATCATTTTATTTGTTTAAATGTGTATTTGTAGTTTTTTTTAAGCCAACAAACTTTCTTCTAGAATTCTTCCTAAGATAATTCTTCCTAAGATATTTTAACTGAGCAAGAACAGAATAAACTATGCTTTGTTGAAAAATATATTAAACCCTGGGTTTGAATCCATCTGTAATTAACCAATGAAACAATGAATGATTCTTGTTTTTAGAAATAACATTTTTTATTTAATTGTTATTGAGGGGGAAAAAGAATATGGACATTGCTTTATTTGATTAAATATTTTGTTCTTCCTTATGATTAGCTTTTCCAATTGGTATTTATTCCATTTTTATTATTGTTTTGCATTATGAAAAAAATACAGGGAAACATGTTATTTTAAATTTAGATATACCTTTGATATCTTATGAGAACTCTAGATTTTAACTGAGGTGAGCAAGCCCATTTATTTTTTTTTTATTTTGGCTAGTTTCCAAAACACCAATCAAATGAAAAAAAGAACTGTGCATTTGAGTTATATGGTGGTTCATGGATGTATGATTATTTTGGCATTCAGTTAATGAGGATTAATATTTGTAGATGAAGTTAGATGGAATCAGTGTGGCTCAACAGAGAATCAGCTATGTTTTGAGCCACAGAATTAATAATTAATTTAAAATAAATATGCATATTTTTACATAACTAGAAACTAGATTTTCCTAAAGTTGCTATAATTTAAATTTGGAAAATTTGTTCTTTTGAGAACTGTGTAATGTGTACTATAATTACTGCTCCAACCAGTATAGCCATATTCTAAATGGTTTGGTCACTGATTGCTTTTCAAATAATAGGAAGGTAAAAAAGAGAATCTGAACTCCATTTAATTACCCCACAACCCTGGGCACATTTCATTTTCTTAAGCTTCACTCATTTTTCAAAGTGAGGATAGCAATTCTTCTCCTGGTCCCCCTCATCTGATTTCTATGAAGGACTAAGATAGAGACTGTTAAAGGATTCTGAAAATCTCCCAGAAAACACTTCACAATTTGAATATATTCTAATCCCAATTTTTGTGTAGAACTCAATATCACTTTTGTTTGTGCCATTCATGTTACTGTAAAGTGAGCTACTGTTATATTGTGATGCTCCCTTCTGTAACAAATTTCCCTGAGTACTTCATTGGATTCTATTTTGTCTTCACTCCATTCCATGTGTAAGTTACTATCATCCTCATTTTTCATAGGCAGAAACTAAAACTTTGATTCAGAAAATTCTTCAAGGCTACAAGTCTGACAAATAAAATGTGAAATTATAATTCGTCTTCATTTAAATATGAAGAACAAAGTATTTCCTTACTTGTAGATGATCTAGGTTAAAAACACATTCTCTGTGCTATTTTTTCCTTTTCTCTTCTCTCTTTTCTTTTCCTTCTTCTTTCCTTGATTCCAGCCATAAACTAAAGAACCAATTTTATCTGAATGAAAGAAAAAAAATTATTTTCTGTGTTTTCTTTCAAGATTTGGTCTATTTCAGCCCAATACACTTTTGATGTGCCTGATACAGAGGCTGCATTCTCTAGTTAGGATTAAAGTGTCATGGCAGTTACAAACTCAGCCTCCACAAATTTGCTTATGAGGAAATGAGAACAATATTCTTTGAATAGATTTTAAATTAACCTGGTCAAACACATCCACCTATTGTTCTGAATTTAGTGAATACAGATGCCATCTGGCCTTATTCTTTATGATTTTTGGAGGGGGGAGAAGAGGGATAAGGCACACCTTTTAAGGTATGTGAAAAGCAATCTTGATCTGTCTAGTTCAAAAGTCTAAATCTTTTAAGCAATCTTTAAATGGAAATTGCTTCTCTCTTTTACTCTCTTTCCATCAAAACAACAATGATTAAACAATAAAACTAACTTATTCCTTGCAATTGTAAGTTACAGTTATTTGCAAGATATGTTTTTTTTATGTTGCTTCAAATGTGCTTCTTTTTAACATTACTATAGCAAATATTCAAAATAGTTAATTTGAACTAAAAATGATCTAGATTTGTAAAATGGCTCAGAGTTCTTTCCTCAAGGTGCTCTTTTTATATGGTCCCATTAGATTTTTACTTTCCTTTGTTTTCTGTTCCCCTACTATTTCCTACATTAACTATGAACATTTCTTAGCACAGAATAAAATCAGCTATTACTCTTCAGTAAAGCCTGATACCATAAGGAGGGTTATTATTTAGGAATCAAAAAGAGATATCATTTGGGAAAGGTATTGTAGCTTTTGGGTACTCTGAGTAGGTAAACACAGAATTTTTTAAATCACAAATGCATGCTGATATTTTCACCTGAAATAAATATTCCATGTTTTAAAATCAGATACAGTATCCAATCAAAACAAAATTCCTACAAGTCTCTTCATTTCTTCATAGCAATAGGGGGACTCATTGATCTTTTCAAGGATTTGTGAATAGAAAATATATTTGGGAAATGAAAATATCATCTCCAGGTGGAGCAAAGTGCATGTTCACTGCCTATTATTAAATGTGTGGGATCCATATATTCAGTAGACTAACTCCTTTTGAGAGCAGGTTTATCTGTCTATTTTTATATTGTCTTGTGGTCATTGGAATTGAGAAACAGAAAAAATATGATAATGTGGCCATTGTGGGAATTATGCTTTCTTTGATCCCTAACCCAGGAGGTATTATAAGAAATCTAATATAATTTAAAGTATATGGAGTGATATGCATAGACTGTACACAGCTGCTATCCCATTTTACACAAAGGCACTTGAGTGTAGATTCTGGTATTTGTGGGAGGTACTGGAACACATCCTTGTGGACACTAGTGGCCAACTGTTTAGGTATTTTATTGTATGTCTGTTAGGTCTTAATATCTGGGTTAGTTCCTTTTCAGGTCCCCCTTTTGGGATTTTCCTATTTATTTATTTATTTATTACCTCTTGGTACCGTGGAGTGAACTCAGGGCACTCAACCACTTAGCTACATCCCCATCCCTATTTTGTAATTTATTCAGAGACAGGGTCTCATTGAGTTACTTAGCACCACACTGTTGCAGAGGCTGGATTTGAACTCATAATCCTCCTGCCTCGGCCTCCTAAGCCACTGCAAATACAGGCGTGCTCCATAGCACCCAGCCCTATTTACTTTTTATATGTTTTATGTTCATATACTAAAATAAACTTAACAAGTGTCAGGGGTAAAAGATATGTTTTATATTTTCATTGGATTTTTAAATAAGATGTGAAAGCAATTAGTAAGTTTGGAGTAATTAGCTTTATGAAATTGGATTCTTCAAGCCAAGAGTCAGTCATTTATTTTTAACTTCTTTCTATTCTGTAACTATCTTGGCAAGTTCCTCACCCTTCAAAAATCAAATAATTGCAGCAACAGTGGACATTCTTACCTTTTCTTTATTTATTGTAAAATGGTTTTCAGTTTTAGCCCATTAAACAATACACAAAACTATTATACCAATATATGTAATACTCAAATATTCTCATATTTATATGTTATTGTATTAAGAAAGCATTTATTTAGTCCTAGTGAATGCTTTTACATAAACACATACTTAGTTTTCAAAACCTTCTTTAGTATTTGTGGCAGTGAGTGTTTTTCTTGGATTTATAAATATAACAATGAATTAATGGATTTCTATTTGTCAAATGATTTAAATAGGGGTGATCTGAACTTCAAAGGTGTTGCAAATTTATGCTTTAAAACCTTGTAAGACTCATACTATTAGTGAGAAGATTTTCTTATAACAATTTCATTTTGTATAAAAATACTCACAAATAGAATATTTTTATTTCTTACATGGACAATTTCTTGGAGGATTTGATGTATAAAAGGGTACTTGGCTAGATGTCCAATTCTTGGTGCATTTTTTCCTTGAGCATTTTTGAATTATGAGTTCCCTGCTTTATTTTGCTGAACCTTTCTGAAAAAGCATGTCAATCTGACATTTTTTGTGATATATTTTTTTAAATCAGTCTTTATATAGGTTTGTTTGTCTCTAGACCAAGAAAAGTTTTTAAATTATCCTTAAATTATTAAAGTATAATAATATTACTAGAGTGTGTTTTGCATCTGACCCTTTGGGTAAATTTTCCCATTATAGATTGTATTCTTATAGGCATTCCATTGTTTCAAGAGACGTGTACACTCTGAAGTTGCTATCTTCTCAGCTTTATGCTCTGAAATGATGTATTGATAAGACACTTGCTTATTCAACAAATAATGTACCAGTGGATTGTGTGATGTGGGTTTATATCTGAACATATAAGAGGATTTGGGGAATATCTGATGCTGTGGTGTTTGTTCTAGGGCACAAGCACAGTTATAAATTGTAATCAGGTCAAAAAAAAGAGCATCTTGCAAAGACAGTAGCTCAAGTTAGAGAGGTATGTGTGATGGGTCTCTGACACTAGGGATGCTTAAAAATTTACTTCTGAATGCTTAAAGAGCAGCTGGAATTATGAGAAAAAGTTTCTGTCCACTTGTCACCAACCATACTAGAATCCACCATGGTTTAGACCTTTAGACATTCTGATATGCAACAGTTTTATAGAATAGGGCAATGAAAAAGCTTTGTTGAGACAATATAATCCTACCTACGGAAACAGGAGACTTCCCCAAAGATGATTGTATCAGCTTAGACACGCTGACTGTGCAAAATCTACCACTTTTCTCATTTTGTATTTTTGTTTTTCCTACACAAATTCTCACAGAATGCTCAGTGGGGTCTCTAAACATTTTCTGAGGTTTTCAGAAGATTTGGGATATTCTATGTGGGCCCATGCTGGTCTCATGTTTGCATTCATATTTATAGTTGCTCTCCGTTTGATTGTAGAGTCATTAAATTAACCTATACCAGCTTAATGGTAATTCTAAATAAATTACCATAATAATAAAATGTGTTCTTTTCCCAAAATACAATCTTTGTACTTTTAGGCACTGATCTTAGCCTACATTTGGCAATAGAATCAGTATTTGATAAATATTTTCTCACTTCCTTTTCCATTGAAATAAGGCCTTAGGAAATGCTCCTTAATTCTAGGTCTTGGTCATTGTTAAAGAAAAAAAAAAAACTCAAAATGAAATTATATGGAGGTCCAGAGAGAGAAGACTGAGGGTCATTTATATGTTATTGAGGATACTTATCCTTCCTTGTCCCATCATAAAATATGCCACCACATACAAAAAAATAAAGAAAGAGAAATTAATGACACCAGAAAGAAGTACTTATCATTGCCACTTTGCTTAAATAAAAGTATATAGAATCAGTAGTGTTTAAATTAAAACCATGGATAAGTTATTGTGATGGGCAGAATTATGTATCTCCAAAGATACATAAAAGATACATACATTCTAATCTCTGGAGTCTATAAATATGCTGTGATTGGCAAATGAAAATTAAGGCAGAAAATGAAATTAATTGCTACTTAGTTCATCTTAAAATAAATCATCCTTCATTATCTATGTAGACACAATGTGATAGCAAGTTTTCTAAAGTAAAAAAAATGGAACAGAAAGGAGTCAGAGAGAGAGATGTAATTATGATGGAAAAGCACAGAGAGGTCACTGCTGTTGGCTTTAAAGATGGAGGAAGGGGCCATGACTGAAGGGACATGGGAATCCTTGAGAAACTGGGGAGGGTAAGGAAATACATTTTCTTCTAAAGGCTCCAGAAAGGAAGGCACCCACTGCCACCTCGAATTACTACAGACAGAATAATAGATTTCTAACCTACAAAAGAGTGAGACAATGAATTTATGATATTTAAGAAAATCTTATTTGTGACAATTTATTATATCAACAACAGAGAATACACAGTTATGATTATAGACTTAATATTGAATAAAATAATTTACTTTAGTAAATGGTATTATCTTCTAAATTGGAATTATTGTAATCGCATCCAGAGATGTTTTCTTTATGGAAAGTCATATTTCACAATTTTATTCTTATTTATCTTTAATCTTTAATACAAATTACAATACATTGAAAGTATGGAAATTAAGATTACTTAAAATTTTTATTTATTTAGTTGCTTGGTATATTTTAGGTAAATTAAAATTGATTTTTTCAACATTTAGGTTTGAATTTAGGTTGTCAATATATATCAAATTCTACTACATTTGAAAACATTTTAGTTTAAACAAAAATCACAAAACAAACAAAAATATAGCATCCAGCTGTACATCTCAGAAAATATAAAATGTACTTTCAAACCTGATGTTAAAACATTATTTAGGTCAGTCACTAACCATTAGGTAACACAGTTTATATAAGAAATTTAAATTACAGCACTTATTCTTTATTTTTAAAAGCACTGATGTGAAAATAACTTGCAAGTGTAAATGCTTTTTCTCGCTTATTAGAACAAGACCAAAGGGAGAAAAAGGTGTGCTATCCATTATCTTCTCAAAGAATCAAGATTTATAATTAGTGATATGAGAACTTTGGATGAACTGAGTGTTTCATTAAATTTATGCACAATTTAAATATCTTGGATATTTTATTTTTCTTAGCTTGATGTTAATATATATATGTATATATATATATATTATATCAGAATATAATATATATACGTATATATATATATATATATATATATATATATATATATATATATATATCAGAAAGATAAAGAATTGAAAGAATTTATTGACAACTCAAAGTTCAGGTAATATTCTTTATAACTACAATTTAAATGCACCATCGGTGATGTAGATATATTATGCAATTATATAATGCAGTAATTAGGACTACAAACTCTTGAGTCACCTGGCTTTGTTTGTTTGTTTGATTGATTAATTGGTTGATTGATTTTTATCTTTCTAATGGTGCTGGGAATGGAATCCAAGACCTTGCTTATGCTAAGCATGGACTCCACTACTAAACTACACCCAAAACCCCTGGACTTCTTTAAAATCTGCCTTCTCTACCTTTGAAGTGACTAACATTTGTCATAAAAATCTCCGTAGTCTTTAGTTATTTTATATGAATAAGTCAGAGTGGCGAGGGTTGTGTGAGATGTTCTGATGTGTAGGAAGCATTCTGTCTTCAAATATGGCCTTTAGTGGAAATATCATGTTAGTTCACATCAATATCATTTTCAACAGAAGTATTTTATTTTACTCCCATTTCAGTACTTATTCTCTACTATGATTTTGGTCCATGAAAACCAGGACATAATCTTACTGCAGTCCAACTGCCAATGACTATAAATCCCTAATAATTAAATGAGGATAATAAAAATGAGATGCTTGAGATGTGTCATCTGTAGACAGGATGCTACACAGAGTGACTATACGTATGGGAAATCATTGAAAATCCATCACAGTGTTCTCACATGTTGTTTACCCGAGGAAAACTATATCCCAACTCTTCCTTTATACTCAAATTAAGTGATAAAATTAACATTCTAAAAGTGCTTAAGCTGTGGGAAGGGACTGCTTAGTAGATATCGCAAACCAAAGACAGAATAGCTGATCTCACTGGATACTGTTTTTTAAAAATAATGTAGGCAGTGACTTGAGTATGCCAAGAATTTTATCTGCAATCCGTAGGAGATATCGTTATCTGTGATAATAAGAGTATTATTTTGAATATATTGTGCAATTATATAATGCAGTAATTAGGACTACAAACTCTTGAGTCACCTGTATTTTAATGTATTTGTATTTACACAAAGCATCTACAAAACATGAAACTTTAGTTCTTTTTCATCTATCTATCTATCTATCTATCTATCTATCTATTTATTTTTCAGTGCTGAGAATCAAATCTAGGGCCTCAGACATGCTAGGGACAAGCTGTAGCACAAAGCTACATTCCTGGCCCACAAATTTGTTATTACATAGAAGAGAAATAGTGGGATTTTCTAAATTGAATGTCAAATATAAGTCAGAAATGTATTTCTGTCACCTTTATACAATTTATAGTCACTAAAGGATTTAAGTCTTTTTGCAAAAGCAGAATCAAAACCATTAGGACTAGCATTAAGCAAAGAAGATTTAAGATTTTAAGGCTAGTATAAATAAATTTCCAGAAGTGAAAACAAGAAAAAACATTAAATATATTTTTTTTTCCAGAGTAACAAACATGAGTTTATTAGAAGGGTAGGAGAAGGAGAATGTGGACACTTTCAAGAGAGAGTATGTCCTCTCAGAGAGAAGGACAAAGTGCCCTTTGTGTCCTTTGGTTTTATTGAGAGTCCCCAAGGAAGTTTCAAAAAGACCCTGCACAGGTCCACCTACGGTTGTCATGTACAGCGAGGATCCATATCTAAATATATGTTTGAAAAAGTTTTCTGATTAAAATGATAAATATATGAAAAACCATAGTATGTGAATTAAATATTCATGAAGTACAAGTTCTTCAAAAAAAACTTGAATAAATGACTATACTTTTAGAGGAAATTAGAATAATAACTATATAAAAATTTATTCATTTACTTTAGAAATAGTCATTGGATGTTTAGTAAACTCAGACATTGAACCAGACACAAAAAATACAATATTCCTACTTTTTTTTTACTCCTATCATTTAGTAGGGAATATAGATTAGAAAAAGGCTGGGAGGATATACTGAGAGTAACATTTGGATTGTTGGATGTTACAGCAATTGACACAAAAAGGGAAATATAAGTTAACTGGATGTTTCATTTTAGTTTTTCTTCCTTTGATGGTAGAGATTCATTAGTCAAACTAATGAATTATCTCAATAAATATGCAACATTTTTTAAATAACCAGAAAATATTGTTTGTAATTAGTACAATGTCACTACTTCTTCCTCTGTATCTCTGAGGTAAATGACCAACTGCTTGCACAGTCCATAGATTTTATACTCTCTTGATAAAACTCTGTTTGGTTAAAATCAAAGCTTATGTTGCTAGAGCACTTACCAATAAAATTGACAAGTATGATTTGTCAATGTGAAAGAGGAAGTCCTAAATTCCAATTTTAGTTCTCCATTGATTTTCTTTGTTATCTAGGTGGGTATGTACCTGCATCATGAACCTATTCCATGTCAAAAACAGGGTCTATTTTTAAATGATATTTATACCTTCTTGTGTAGATGCTTTATTTTCCAGTATTGTTGAATGTCATTGTAGTTTTGTACCTACATAGCCAACAGAACTTAGGAAGCCATAACCATGATTTTAATTTTATTGTATGGATGATAGAATGGTTTATAACTTATGGGACTGATTGCAAAAAGAAAAAGAATGAGAATGAGAGGTGCTTGATTTTAACATGTTGGAAATTTTCCCACTCTGCTACAAGCTCCCCTCCAACCAAGTTTCAGAAAAAAAAATGTTTATCATTTTTGAAACAGAAATGATAAAATTAAAAATCATCCTGCCTAAGTAGAATTTTATTTAAAAAGAATTTCTTTTGTTTACTAATTATTTTGATACATGTAATCTACTACATGTACACCCAAAGAACTAAAACTACTGATCTCTCCATTTCTCATCCAATGTCTAGCTTCAGATTAATTACTTTACTGAAAATAATCACAAATAACACCTCATCTAAATGTTCTGGGTTCTAGTTATCTACAAGGTAAACAGTTACTTTGCTTTGTCTTCCTACTTCCAAATTCCGTCATTAGAATGTTAACTTTTCTGAAATTTGCAATGAGATTTTGATTACTTATTTCTATTCATAAAGGGAAGTTTAGATTGAATAGTTATAGAAGGTTTTTGTTTTTGTTTTGTTTTCAACAGAAATTCCTGTCCTCTTATTGGGACATGAAGATTTCAATTATCTGAGACTGAAGGGAAGGTTTGTATGAATAGGTGGTGTGAGAATTAAGCAACATGCACTGTTCTCCTCAAGATACATGGTTTCCTTGCCATACCAAGGGTTATGTGTAGCTTCAGCACTGTCCTATTTTTCTTGTTTTGAAAGGATTCTATGACATAATTTCCCTTTCAGAGATCTGCATCTCTGGCTTTGATCTTTAAAAAGAAAATACATTTAAGCAGAAGTTCCATGGTCCATGGATGGGTGATAATGGGACAGTAGGAACAGGTGGAGGACATTTGGGGACAGACGGAGATCCCCCTGCAGCAATCAGCTAAGGAGTGCAGAGGACCTGCCTTAGAAATATTGAGCTTCAGCCAGACATTTTAATTTTCAAAATAACAAAAGATGTTAAATCATTTGGAGACAAGAAAAATATCATTTGGAGACAAGAAAAATAAAGCTATTGGAATTCATGCTGAATTTCTTTTATTTTGTAGATTATTAAGTAAATTCCATTTAATTTAACTTGTGTCTCAAAACCTGTTTTGGAAAGAGTTTATATTGGGGACTCAATTGATAGGAATACATTATGGAAGAAATGACAGAATTTAAGAGCACAAAAATGTCAAATGGATGAGATTAAAAATAGCATAATTTTCTTGGCCCAGAGATGGGTTGATTATTTCTCAGTAAGTATGGCTATTATAAATTAGAAAGAAAGTATAAAATCCTTTCAAGTATTTTAAAAACAAAATAGAGAAAATTAAATATCTGTTGAGAGACACTTTAACATTTTTGTTTTATTTTAAGCTCTTGTGTGGGCATAGGGTTATAGTCAGCCTAATTTAAACATTGCTAAATTTAGCTTGATACTGCCATTTAAATTGATTGAAATTTGGCATATAATAAAGATGTGAATTAATTCCCATGTCCTTAATATCAGCCATGTTTTGTTAAAATTTCTTTGCTGAAAGTATATCAGATTATTATTTCCCGTATTTCTTATGTGTTTCAATCCATGTGTACAATCCTAAAATTGAATGAGTATTAACTCAATTAATTCTAAATCTTCATTAAAAATTATTTTTATGTGAATAATCCAAGCTTTTATTGTGGAAACAAACAACCTCTAGGCAAAGGATTTACAACAATAACCAAGGGAAACCTTGATGGGTTCTTATTAGAACACATGCACTGAGACTTAATCAGGACCTTAGATTTCCATAGAAAATTGTTCCCTGATGTTGTCTCCTTAAAATTGCACTAGAGAAAAAATTTCTTTCATATCTAAGAAAGATTGGAAATGTTAATGCCTCATAAAACCTTGCAAATTTTCCAAGAAGTTAGGGAAATGAAGCCCGAAATAGTACCCATTTCTAAATGGCACATGGATTTTTATTTAACCATCTTTTCAGTATTTAAATGGTTAGTAAGGGAGGTGGCATGTTGTACAGTGACAATTTAAATAGTGCAAACATTGAAAACTAAACACCAACTCCTCTTAGGTCCCACTCCATATGGTCAGAAATGAGAATGGAATAGTATGTTTACAATGTTACCTTGAAATTGTATATTTTTTTATATTTTCAAAATGCAACTTTATCTAAACCATAAATTACCCCTGTGAAAGAGGTAATAATTCTTATAGCCTATTTGCTGAGCAAAAAGATGTTACACAGATGTTAAGTAACTTGCCAGAAGCCATAGTACATTACTGTTTTCAGGCAGGGGTTGGACCATGAAAACCTCTGATCCTTAGGAATGTGCTCTGAATCTACTGGCGGTTGAATCAAGAGAATAACTGTTCAACTAAAATATCCTCCTTTCTGTGCTTACACTTAAGGACAGGATATTTTAATGAATATTTCTATGAGGTAATAATACTAAGAATTAAAAGAATATAGAAAGAATGGGAAAATTACCCTGTGACATAAAAGTGTTCCATAACACTTGAATAGCATAACCCAGCTTGCTATAAAATATAATACAATAATTTCTTTGCAATCATCTTTGCTGTATAACAAATCACACAAAACTTACTAACTTAGAGTGATTGGTTTATAACCTTTTACAGTTTCTATGTGCTAGGAATTTGGGACTGCCCTGGGCATTATGGGGTCGGGATCTCATGCACTTGCATTCATGTGGAGGCTGGATCTAGAGAGAATGAGGCTAGCTAGGAATTTCTGTTTTCATATGGTGACAGGACCATTCTTCTAGGTCTTTTCACATGCATTATTTGGCATGGTAGCCTCAGAGTAGTCAAAATGTGTACAAGTTGGTTTAGGGTTCCAAAGAAAGTACTACAACCTTCAAGGCATAAAATGACATTGTCTTTTCTACCCTATCCTTAGAAGTCATGAATGTCGCTTGTGCTGCATTCTATTTGTTATAAATAAATAATGATACTGCCATTGAAGGAGAGGCACGTATGTGAGGATAATGGAAGCAATGTCAAGGACCTATTGTAGAAAAGTTTGTAGAATGGGAGATATGTTAGAGCTAAATTCATATAATAAAATTCAGCACAACATCTCATTATATTTAATGAAATTGTTAAAGAAATGATTGAGAGAATTGTTTCTTTGGTAAAATATATACATACATATAAGCTCCAACAACAAAAGCAAATAAATGATTGGAGGATCTGACCTGGAAGAAAGTCTTCAGGATAGAAAGCATAGAATTGCCCTAAGATGATTGGGATATTAGATTTCTTTGTGAAGAAGAAAGCTTAAAGGGAATTATAGCAAAGGGGAGGAGTAAAATTTGGAAGTTATAGGAAATAGGAGTATTAGTTCATATTTGGTACTGATGATGTTTTGTAGTCATTCAAAGGTGTTTTCAAAATAGAGAAAGGAAGGCAGTCCAAACTTACTCTCCTTCCCTTAAGGAAGTGGTAGAATGCATAGGGTATTCTATTGAATGTGAGGTTGTGAATGCTATATACTAGACATTGATTTCTATGATTTATCCTCAGTAAGAACTCCTATTCCTAACAATTTTCAGTTATTGAAAGACTATGTAAACCCTTATAATTGCATCTTAGCCATTAGTAAGCACAAGGGAAGAGTTAGTTATTTTTTATATCATCATCCTCTCCATAGAACCTGTATCTAAATAGTAGGCTTTCCCATTATAACAAGTATCCTGCATATGCTGGTGGTTATTAGCATTGCTTGCTTTTCTCTTCTGCAATATTGTAATGTTCATAAATATAAGCACAGTATCTACCTTTTTCTTAATTTTACTCCTAATGCATATATAACACTTTTCAAACATCAAATGTGCAAACATGACAACTTTTCTACTCATTTAAATAAATCATGCTTTAAAATAATATTAGGAATTTAAAAATATAATTTTTCTAGTAATAAGATAAAAATTAAAAAGTGATATTTGTGTGTTTGTGTGGGCATATACATATGCACGCACACACATGAGTTTAGGTTGTATATAAATTGTAAAGTCTCAGCCTTTCGCAGTAATGTCTGTGATGAATGTGATTTATGGGGCATTTCACTTGATGTTGGTAAAATATGAATGTCCAATGTATTAGTTACCTGAGCTTTACAGAGGATTTTATATGACTACTATAATGGCTTAAATAACCTTTTTGTTTTTCAAGACATAAAAACACATTCTGTCCCTGCAAATATAAATTACACAAATTTACTGTGATTCTGTGGGACAACAATCTTTTCAGGTCACTCCACTCATAATTACAACTAATTAAAATGTGCCAAAGAAAGGATAGAAATTTATCACTGCTCATTAAACCTGTAAAGACTGTGTTAATTAGATGTCAGGCTCAGTAACTCACATAAATGTTTGCTGCCAGTCTAATTTTAGAGGAAAAGAAAAGTGAACTTCAGTATGTGCTAGCTGGGAGTCTAAAGTTCTTTCAAAAAATTCTTATAGCTTTATAAAGGCAACATGTATTCTTAATGGATATAATCATCATCAACCATTGGCCTAACAGCTAGAATAAAGTTGCATACTATTTGTTGATTTCTAACCAACTTAAGTTTACAATAACCTACAAGAAAGGGTTATGAACAACCAGAGTTCATTTGCAAACTGGAAGAATTTTATGAGTCCATATATTTTAAATATCATGTCTTTCCTTAAGCAAAACATTTTCAGGGTCATTATATTTAGAAAAATAAGAGTTTAGTTAAAGAAAAATATTTTCTCTTCACACAGGTTGGATTTTATGTAAAATCTATTATAAAATTCTTCTAGGCAAAAGCATGTGTTTATGAACAATAAAGAAGTATGGAAGAAAAATAGAGCAAACTGAAAGATAACCATATATGATTATGCATAATGAGGCCAATAGTACAATGAAGTGAAAAATATAAAAATAGTCCCTTTTTTTTTACCTAATATGTAGTTGGAAAGTGTACCATTCTGTGCAGGACATGCAAGAATTGTAGATGCATCCGAATTGAGGCAGAATTGTTGATTAAACACTGTCATGTCTCTGATTTCTTGGATAAAAATACTGTGCATATTTTGTAGTAATTCTCTGGCCTGTTGTCTCATGACTTGTCATTTTATGTCTTATATAATTTTGGAATTATTTTTGCTGTTGTACAAATAGAAATATTAATAGCTGTATTTATGATTGTTTTATTGACTTTCTAAGTCTTAAGCAATTTTTGTTACCATTCATACAAGTTACTCTGCCTTGGACATAGATGTCCCACAAGTTCTGACATCACAAAAATGTATTAAATCTGAACTTACATTCCTGCAGAACAATTCTTTCATTCACTTTGGCTTTCCCAGATACATGAATCTGGATGATGTGCATTGTAGATATAGATAGTGTGATATGGTTTTAGGCAGTGTAATGGGCAATCAACCATTTCTTAGGTAAAATTTTTATCTTGATTTTTTTCTCATGTATTCTTCTAATTAAAAAAAAATGATTGTTTCAAAATACTGGCTTTACTTCAATTCATTTTCTCACATAGTAATAATCTTTTTTCAAAAAATGTCCTGAGTGTATGTTATGATCTAAGACACAATTAATTCTCCTTTGTTTTAGCATTCATTGCTTGAAATGATATTTTCTTAAAGGCAAAAGACAAAAGAGGTGTTAAACTGACAGTCATGGGATTAAAAAAAAATAACTCCCAGAGGCAGGAAGTAATTAATTGTATGAATTTTCCTTTCTTTAGAAGTGTAGCCATGTTCTTTTGTTTTGTCCTTAGGTTGCTTATCCCATATTGGCTTTCTTCACTTATCTGTCCTTGCAGAGGTCCCCAGTGGCAATTCTGCTGATGTATTCAGTGGTCTCTTGAATAATCACAACCTTCATATTTTACCTGTCAGCATTATTTAAGTCAGGCAAAAACGCCATCCTCCTTAAAGCAATACCATCCCTTTTGTGTAGCTTTGCTTGACCATATCCTCCCAATCTTAATTTCAGACTTGTTTTCATTCAGTGTTCTAATGACTCAAGACTTGCTACTATGCATTATTCTCTTAACATCTGTACCAAGGTGCAGAGCATGGTGGTGCATACCTGTAATCTCAGCAACTTGGGAGTCTGAGATGGGAGGATTGCAAGTTTGAGACAAGCCTCAGAAATTTAACAAGGCTGTAAATCAGCTTAGTGTGACCCTGTATTAAAATTAAAAAAAAAAAAATAAAAATCTGATGTTGTGGCTCAGTAGTTAAGCACTATTGGGTTCAATCCCTGGAACAAAAAAAAAATAATAATCTATCAAGGTAGTCTCATTATTTCCCATGGATTTATTGCTGGTGAGTTCCAAATATAAACCTTCATCCCACATTAATTTAAATATTTCAAAATAACATACCTCAAATGAAACACGTGTTTTCTCCCCCAGTGCCTTTCTATTTCTGTGTTACAACTCACACTGTTAGTTAACCCCCAAACTTGAGTCATTTTGTGTAGTTTTCCTTCCCTCATTATCCATCTGAATTTTATCCCCAGAATATATTCTAAATATTTCCCACACATCTTTCCATATGCACTTCTAGTTCCCTAACTTGGAGCAATAATGTTATTTTTCTGGATGAATCTACTAACGTCCTTTCTTCAATAATTTCCTCACACACTAAAAACAAAACAAAATATACTCTAAAAACATATATATTCTGGAAACAGTAAATACTGGAGACAGTAAAAAAGATCAGTAGTTGCCAAGAGTCATGAAGCGGGGAAGAAGAAACAGAGGCATGGGGGATTTTTTGCAGCACTGAGATTCTTCTGTATGATTCTTCATTGGTGGGTTCATACCAGAATGCCAATATGCCAAACCTCACAGAATGTATGACATCAAAGCCAACCCTAATGCAAACTGTGGATTTGTCATAAAGATGTGTCCACATAAATTCAGTTTTAACAAATATACCATTCCACCTTGAAATTTTCATGGTGATGGTGGTTTTGTGTGTGTTGGCAGAGGGGGGGTGGTGGTAGAAATGTGGGGGCAGAGTGAATGCAGGAATTCTCTGTAATTTCTGATCAATTTTCTGTGAACATAAAATTCCTCTAAAAATAAAGTCTATGAAGAAAATAAGTAAAACTCTATTAACACACTCTGTCCATTTAAAATCATATTTAATGGTTTTTAGTTGCACTTGAAATAAAATTCAGATTTCTCAGAATGGTTAGAACACAATGCATGATTTAGCCTTGTTACTTTTTAAATTTAATACGTGTGTATACAGTTTCATTATTTTTCACATATGGGCAAGATGATTGTTTTTCTTTAACTATATTTTCTTTCTCCTTTTTTTTCTCCTCCTCTTCCTCTTCCACCTCCTGCTTATTCTTCTTTTGAATGTTCTCTCCCAAAGAGCTTGAAGGTTCAAAAATATAAAAAAGTGGGTACTTCTATATAACATACAATCTTCTCAAGAAATAAAACTTTTCTATCAAAACAGAAAGTTCTGTTCTGTTCTTTTTTATTTGAAATGATTTATTAAAAATTTTCACCAAATACATGTTTTGGCTTTTATTTTAAAGGGATCAGACAGGCACAGAATACCTTCCTTCAACTGAAGCTATTTGCTGGTAATGTATGAGATCCTTCTATGCTGCTCAGGAGTTTCTTCTTTCACACTATTGAAAAACAAGAGAAATTTAAAGCACTACTTTTGAAAATATAAAAGAGCTCTTAAAACTAAACAGTAAGAAAACAAGGAACCTAATTAAAAAGTGGGCCAAAGACCTTAACAGATACCTCCTCAAGAAAACAAATGACACCCAAGTATGTAAAATGATGTCTACAACATATGCCATCGAGGAAATGAAAACTAAAACATCAATGAGATATCACCACATCCCTGTTAGAATGGCCAAAATCTGGAAAAATGTTAACAAATGCTGGTAATAATGAGGACCCACACGAATACTTATTCATCGCTTACAATGACATAAAATGGTTCTGCCACTTTGGAAGACAGTTCTGCAGCAACTTGCAGAACTAAGTGCACTTTTTACCATGTAGTTCTGTAATCTTGATCCTTGTTATTTACCTGAAAGGTAATCACACCCACACAAAAACTGAACATAAATGTTTATAGCAGTTTTATGTTTAATCACCAAAACTTAGAAGCAACTAAGACTCTCTTTGGTTAGATGAATGGATGAATAAACTCTGGTATATTCATGCAAAATAATCTTCAGCCCTAAAAGGAAATGAGATACCAAGCCATGAAGAAACATAGAAAAACCTAAAGTGCATCTTACTAGCCAATATTGAAAATATATTGTGTGGTTTCGAATATATGACATTCCAGAAAGGGTAAAATTATGATGACTATAAAATAATCAGTGGTTTCTTGTGGTTGGGAGTTGTCAGGAAGAATGGATAAATAAGGGGAGCACAGAAGATTTTTAAGGAAGTGAAAGAACACAAAGTTATAATAATGAATACACGCCACCATATATTCATCTGAATTCTTTACACAACACCAAGTGTGGACTGTAATGTGAAACTGGGGACTTTGGATGATTGTTATGTGTCAAAGGAGGCTCATCAATTATAAAAAATGTAGCATCCTGGTGAGAAGAGAGTTTGATGATGGAGAAGGTGATGGATGTATGGAGAGAGTAATATGAGGAAAATCTCTATATTCTCTTCTTAGCTTTATTTTGAACTTACATCTGTTTTAAAATAGAATATTTAATAAAAATAATATTTTAAAAACTTACATAGGCTCCAATCTTATCTATGTTCCAAATTTCTCATCCATAAATGTGGAATAAAGTAATCCACTTCATAAAGCAATTTGAATGATTAAGTCTAAAAATAAATGTAAATAACTAAGAGCATTGCTTCTTGCCTGACTCATAGTAAGTGCTGTATGTTGTTGGTTATCAAGATCGGGATGTCCTAGCACATGAAGCTACAGGATAAGCTTACATTTCTGTATCATCAAAGAAAACAATTGCTCTGGATGGAGGTTAAACAGGTTATTCAAACTTCTGAAATAGAGGTCAAGATTATTGCTATAGAGAACAAAGACTGAACACCAGGAGAGATTTTAAGTACTAGTGTTGGAAGCTGTGTACAAACTATGAATTTTGTTTGAGCCATTAAGGCAGAGAAGCTGCTTTTCTGGGAACCCGTGGGTGAAATTCCCTGGTATGAGAAAGCCCAGATCACACTGGTGCCCTGTCTTAGCTCACAGCCTCAGGATCAAACACAGCAACCCAGGGATGGGCGTAACCTGCCAACCACCAAATAACTTGTTTTCCTCCAGGAGCCTGCCACACTGAAACCTTTGAAGTATTTCCCTTATAAATAAAAAAGACTGGGGTCTTTTTCCATTGTTCAATTCCAGTTCCTATCAGGGCTGGAAGACTTTTTAACTCAAACTTCTGTCTTTATCTTTTATTCCTTACTGATTATTTTCAAACTTTTTATTTTCCCAGGCAGTTCACACCTCCAAGCAGGACTCTGCTCCCCAGCAAATATTAGGGTGTAGAGTAGTTGAAAAGTACAGGAAAATGTTAAGGGGAGGTTAGTCAATGTGGTGAAATCATCTGTTTTTGCTAATTGACACTCAGAAGTCAGGCTGTCCGATTACTGCTCTCTGCAGAGACTTGGACAGAGGGGCCCTATTTTTCTTGATTTCATTTCAGAGGGATGACTCCCAAGTCCTTGAGAAGACATTCCTGCCAAAAGGTGAGAGATTTACTTCTTAAAGGAGCAGTGATAGGATTTACAATTACATGTTTTCTAAAGCAGATGCTCTAAGATAAGAAGGTCAGAAGACTGCAGTTGTCAGGAAGTCCCTTTACAGTTTAATCAGGCTGAGAGAAGCTTTGGAGTCCACCTTGGGCAGCAACTGTATTGCACATATTCTTTACATCTGATTGTTTTTCAAAGAAAATTATTTCCTCAGATTACTGAAGATTCCAAACTCTTTACTATATCTTCATTCTTAACCAAAATTCCTCTCCTAAACAAAAAACTTTCTTTTTAAATTTTCTATCATTTTTTCCAAGTTTATGATAGAATGTGTTCAATTTCTTCTCTATATTTCTTTAGCTTGGTCAATACAAAATTATTTTCTTTTTTTATTTGATCTGATTTTTATTTTTGTATCAGCAGCTCAACCTCAGTTTTTACTTTACCTCACTCTTATCTGAATGCCAACCTCTCCTTTTAATGGTTTTCAAAATCTTGTAATTTACACCTCAGAATACCTCACACACAGCTCCTCCCTTGCCATTTTAATATCATTACCTTAGTTCAGATTCAGTTTCCCCCTCCAGGCTCCACAAAGCTGTTGCCCTCCTTTCCTGATCCCCTGTCTATTTCACCACAACACTATTAAGCTAAACTTGCAAAGGTCATATCCAATATTGTCATGCCTTTTCAAAACCTTTAATAGCTCCTTTGCTCAATTATTGAATAATTATCGCATAACATACTGCTTACAAAAGGAGGTTTTATTTTTCTAATCCTTTACTTCTTCCTTTTTTAACATAGTTTCTTCCTTTCCTCTTTTCTTTCTTGCTTTCTTCTTCAAGAAATTTACTTTTTGCTTTTGTGCCTGTCTAATATGGTGTATCGTGGGAAATATATCTGATAATAGAGACATGGTCCAGTCCTGTCCTCCTGTATAGTAGAGAAGGAAGAGGATTATATTAGGACTTAAAGCAATGCACGATGAATGCTGAGTCAGTCAAAGCACAGATGTCAAAGGAGTATTTTAACTAATTATAGCAAGATTTTTGTAGATGTCCCTAATAAATTTATTTAGAATTAGAGCTTAAGAATGCTTAATATAGGGGGTTGGAGTTGTTGCTCAGTGGTAGAACACTTGACTACCATGTGTGAGGCCCTGTGTTCCATTCTCAGTACCATGTATAAATAAATGAAACAAACGTCCATCAACAACATTAAATTTTTTTTAATAAAGAATGCTTACTATAGAATCACATAATGATAAAAAACAAAGATGAAGAAAATTCTAGAAGGAGAGCATATGGTTCATAAGCAATAGGACAAAAAGAAAAGAGAACATACAGTATCTTATTATTTGAGAGATACTTCTGTGATTAGATATTGAAGGGAAGGGAGGAAGACATAAGAAATAAAGATTAAAAATTGTGCAGGGGTTGATGTAAGGAATAAAGATTAAAAATTGTGCAGAGAAAAGACAATAAAAGACCTGTTAAGCCATATCTAGATTTTTGAGTTTTACTTTTTAAGGGATATTGGATGATACAGTTTGGATCTTGAGTATCCTCTGAAGTTCATGTACTAAAGACTGGGTGTCCAGGTTGGTGCTAATGGGAGGAGGTAGAACTTTTAAGAGGTGGGGCCTGGTTGGGGTCTTTAGGTCTCTGGAGACATGTCTCTGAAAGGGATTGTGATACCCCAGTCACTTCTTTTTTGTTTCTGGCTCCTGATTTGAGTGGTTTTACTTTACCAAATATTCCCGCCATTATATGCTATCTTACTACCGGCCCAAAGCAAAAGGACCTTTCAACCATGGACTGGAGCCTCTAACCTGTGAGACAAAATAATTTTTTTTCTCTTTATATGTACATCATTAGAAGTATTTTGTTATAGTAATGGAATGTTGGCAAAAATGTTAGGAATGAATAAAGGATTTTAAATACATGACTTATGTTCTAACCTACTTATGTTCTCACCTATGTAGCTTAGAAAAGTAGCATGACAAATTGATTGATTATGCAGCATTCATATACAAATTAGAAATGCATCTCAGATACCTGGCCTTATTGTGCACATTTGTAATCATAGTCACTCACTACAGCAGCAGAGGCTTGACTATCACAAATATGAGGCCAGTTGGGCATGAAAATGCCCATGGATGAAAATGTTTTAAAAAAGGAAATAAACAAGGCCAGGGATGTAGTTTAGTGGTAAAACACCATTGGGTTCAATGGGAATTGGGAAAGTTAGTTTAGTTTGTTTATAGAAGATCCTGTGAACTGGCCTAGGTTTCAAACTTGAATTTCAGCTTGGAATGTCATCACTCACCCAGTAAGGGATTGCTGAGCTGGAAATACAATAATGTGAATATTCAATTTCAGAATAGTGATGTGATAAGCATTTGCCCAAAAGATTTTAAAAGTTATGTTTCATCATAATCTTTATTCCCAATTCATATTTTATTTCAATAAAACTTGATTAAGGAAACACTACAGTGCCATTTAAAGTCTCTAATTCTATATGAAATTTATAGAGATTCTCAGTTTGTCATTGTTGCAGAGAGATATATCATAAGCTTTTAAACACCCAATTAATGCCATGAACTCTGAGTTTTTATATAGTTTTCAGTTCCCCAAAGGCATTGACTTACTCTGCAAAAGAGCTTGCTTAGTAGAATAGTTATTAACAGAAATTAATACTTATTTATATCTAGTTATAAAAACTAGAAAGGGTGAAACTAGCTAAAATCTTCTTATGAATTTTAATCTCATAATATGGTTGCTATATATTGTCAATGTGATCACAGTTCATTAACTTGGTATTCATTTTTTTCAAATTTTATACTTCTGAAATCTACACATAGTGATGGGATCAAAAAATAAAACTGGAAGCCTTATTTATTTTAGTGGTACATAAAATTATAGTACATTTAAAAATCAATGGCATTTTAGGTTCAGTGAAATACTCTGTTATTTGAATCTGTTCAGAAATAAAAGCTGTAATAACAATAACAACAACAACAACAACAACAACAAACCTTATTGGTTTGGGCAATAAGACTTCTGCTTTCAACCTTGATGGAGTCATCCCTTCGCTATATAAAATGAAAGCACAGATAAAATACATGAAAGGGAGTTTTTAGAAATTGGACAGTAAACAGCACAGGACAGTTATTTGTTAGACTTAAGAATATGATTCCAGTCTGAAAATTGTTCCATTTTACCTCCTGGAGAGAGTTTATAGGACACAAACTAAGGGTAGGTCCTTAGCATGATTAATTGAATCATTGGCCCCTGCTGATAGAATTCAATTTGTAGCTCTTCTTCCCACCCTGGAGGTCAGGGCATGGAAATGAACCTTCCAACCTGCTAATCACCTGCCTGGTGATTTCTCTAGAAACCCACTGCCATCCTCCAAGAGTGATCTAATTAGCATAAAACCAGATATGGTTGGAAAAGGCTTGTTATGAATAATAAAAGACATTCTTTTTACTCCTGTCACTTGAGAAGTTGCAAAGGTCTTGGAAGTTTTGTTCTAAGAGCTAGAGACAAAGACTAAACATAGACTCCTTAAATCCTAATATCAAAGACTGTGATGCTTTCAGTAGTTACATACATATAAATTAAATTACCATATACATTAAAAAATAAAATAGAGCATTAGAATGATGTCAATATTTCCTATGGGATAAAAGTTATCCATGCAAAGTAAAGATAACTGCATCTGTGCCTAATATTCAATATGCTTTCTAAGAGTATTGTATTTTAATAGATTTTAAAGGATATTAAAGAATTTGGGGAAAATTAGTTTTGAGTAAAACATTTTAATCAGTTGTTAGTTGATCCCTATTAAGTATTAACTGTATTCAGTAGTGTCTACTTAATTTAAATATACATTATATAATTTAAATGGCACTCCCTTTTTGAAAGTATAAGAAAAATATTATCTAACTAGTTTTGAAATATATTCTATTAGGACAATGATGAAAATTTAAAGTACTCTATTGCTATGAGTTCCAAAGGAAGATTTGGTCTTTTTCATTCAAGAGGTAAAACCATTAATTTAACTATGAAACTTCTTGAAATAAACATATTACAATACTACACTTAAATTTAATCTGAATATTTTATAGAAGTTTTAAATTAATATAATTTCAAATGTATTTCTCTATGTTTGCATCAATTTTCTAAGAATGAAAAAATAAATTGACACCAACTTGAATCAATAATGTTAGTTAAATATTTCTTACTTCTGGCTTTATCTTATATGAAACATTGTTTGAAATTCAATGATTATTTTACTTATTGAAATATACTATGAGGATACGTTATATTTCACAGGAAATTTTGTAGATTAATTCCAATAAAAGTTGCAACATGCTGTGTTCCTTTACGTGTTTGACTATCACATTGTTCTTGTTTAATGGAATCACCTGCTGATATTCCAAAACAAATGTGAAGAAAAAGTCGATTCTCACTGATAGTTGCAGAGCTGTATCATTTTAATATTTGAGCACAAAATTAGTACTGAGTGTAACTCAGTTGTAGAACACTTGCCTATACTGAAAAAAGAAAGAAGGGGAGGGAAGGAAAGAGAGAGGGGAGGAAAATTAAGGATGAGGTCTGACAAGTCACTAAATGCTTCCTACTAATCTGGTGGAAATATATATATATTTGTATCACAGTTTGAACTCAGGGGCACTTGACCACTGAACCACATCCCCAGCCCTATTTTGTATTTTTTATTTAAAGACAGGGTCTTACTGAGTTGCTTCATACATCGCTCTTGCTGAGGTTTGCTTTGAACTGGTGATTCTCCTGCCTCAGCCTCCCGAGTGCCTGGATTACAAGCATGTGCCACTGCAACTAGCATAAATACATATTTTAATAGGCTTTCTATAATCACAATCCATCATTAAGTACATTAAGCAAGATTTCCATTTGGTATAATTCTAGTTTGGGTACCACTAAAATAAATAAGGCTTCCAGTTTTATTTTTTGATCCCATCACTATGTGTAGATTTCAGAAGTATAAAATTTGAAAAAAATGAATACCAAGTTAATGAACTGTGATCACATTGACAATATATAGCAACCATATTATGAGATTAAAATTCATAAGAAGATTTTAGCTAGTTTCACCCTTTCTAGTTTTTATAACTAGATATAAATAAGTATTAATTTCTGTTAATAACTATTCTACTAAGCAAGCTCTTTTGCAGAGTAAGTCAATGCCTTTGGGGAACTGAAAACTATATAAAAACTCAGAGTTCATGGCATTAATTGGGTGTTTAAAAGCTTATGATATATCTCTCTGCAACAATGACAAACTGAGAATCTCTATAAATTTCTTATAGAATTAGAGACTTTAAATGGCACTGTAGTGTTTCCTTAATCAAGTTTTATTGAAATAAAATATGAATTGGGAATAAAGATTATGATGAAACATAACTTTTAAAACCTTTTTGGGCAAATGCTTATCACATCACTATTCTGAAATTGAATATTCACATTATTGTATTTCCAGCTCAGCAATCCCTTACTGGGTGAGTGATGACATTCCAAGCTGAAATTCAAGTTTGAAACCTAGGCCAGTTCACAGGATCTTCTATAAACAAACTAAACTAACTTTCACAATTCCATGAAGCTTGGTTGTCTAAGGATATGTATTTAGTCTGTAACAAATAATTATCTGATACAAAATACAACAAATGAAAATGATGATTGAGACATCTATGTGAAGTTGACAAGTGCAAAAGAAAACCTACATTCTGATACTGTTTAAGTGTTAAGGGATTATCATGGCAGGTGGCAGGACTATCTCAACAAGGGAGAATAATCAGGTTCAACACAAGAGCAAGTGAAGGTTTGTAGCCAAGAAGCTGAGCAAGGAGGTATCAACAGATTAAAAATTACTCAGGGCTGTCAAATATCACTGATGGGGAATAAATAATCTGATGAGTTACTGAAAGGGATCAGATATCACGGATGCATAATTCTCTCTAAATGAATTTCGCAGGAGTCTTGCTAAAATAGTGTGATATAAAGATGGACACAGAACCCAAAAATGGAAATTAAGGGCAAAAAAGGGCTTAGAGGATCCAAACCAAAGCTTGTTTAGGGAGAAAAATCTTTTCACTCTCCTATTTTTCATCCAGTCACTTTTTAAACTAAAGATTAAGCTGAATTATCTATTGAGACTTGATCATAAACAGTATTTCTAGAATAATGCAAGCCATCAGGCACATAAATAATGGTCAATTTCTACAATAACAAATAAAAGCAAAATTTAATGGACCCAGTTTTTGGTCCAGAGGATCCCCAGTCAGAGGATATGGATATCTGTATACTGGCTTGCAGCACCTTCAAATGGTAGCATGAAGACAGCAGCAGCAACCTTACAGATTTCCTGGTTTTCAATTTGAATGTCTTTGTTGATGTCATAGACATCAGCATCAAAGTAAGGTTATTTCTCATAGCAGAGCCCAGAAGTGTCCAGCTGCAGCTGGAAGAGCCTTATTAGATTATCCCAGTAAGGATTGGAGCAGCCAGGTTTTAGTTCTCAGCAGGGTCAAGTCAAAAGAGTAGGTGAAAAAGTGAAAACATTAATTTGGGGAGTTATAGCTAGCTATTAAAGAAAACTAGAACCGAGCAACTGGTAAGGACTGTCAAAATATGAAAAGACACAGGATCCAGCTTACAAATAGATAACAAAGTAAAAGATAAAATAGCAATTCTAAGAAGTAAAAATAGGTCAAAGAATATGAAGAGAGGACCATAATGTAATAACCCACTAGGTTGCACTACAGTTTCTATTGAAACATAAAATTTCTATCTACTATCACATTGTTTAATTCTTGCTTACACAAAAAATGAAAGGTCTTATTAGGTTTGGACTAACTATTGATGTGAGTATAGAATAGTTATTGACCATGTAGACCTTCTAAAATTTGCTTAACTGAAACTTTCACAAGTAATCTCAGATTGGACGTTTAACATCTTGATGCTGGGAAGCAAAGCCAAGAACTGACCATTAGATTTCACCATCAGCTTCTACACATGCTTGGAATTCTTCTTTTCCTGAGGTCCTAAAATATACCAAGATTTCTAGGTTTGCCAGGAAGTAACTTTCTTAACTCATTGGTGTCATATGTAAATAATATGAGTTTCTGAATTTTAGAAGGTCTATTTGGA
The DNA here is from genome assembly GCF_048772815.1 of Callospermophilus lateralis. Taxonomy (NCBI): domain Eukaryota; kingdom Metazoa; phylum Chordata; class Mammalia; order Rodentia; family Sciuridae; genus Callospermophilus; species Callospermophilus lateralis. The sequence continues at coordinate 2,363,118 of NW_027512416.1, read as the reverse complement.
AAACCAAATCAAAGTTCATTTAAAAAAAAAACAACAACTTATAAACAAATACATTGAATATCAGCCAATATATTGACTACAGAAAATATTCCTTTTCCACAAACCTTCTAGAGTTTTTTCTAGCCATTTAGTTTTTGTCCTATCTCTTTCCTCCTCCTCTTTCTGGATCTCCTTCTCTTTTTCTGCTTCCTGTAACACAAAATTTTACTCTTTTCTCTTAACAAATAAATATTTTATTATACATTATGTATTTTTCTTTGTTGATAATATATCCTGCTTTACTTTATATTTTTTATAAAATGTTGTTTTTCTTACTATATTTCAGAACTTTACTTCATATATTGGTTACAATTTTATTTTATTTATGTTTTGTTTTGTGTGTGGTAGTGGGAAGTGAACCCAAGGTCCTGCTACCACTGAGCAACAGTGAGTTGCTCTCCTTGAACTTGCAATCCTACTGCCTCAGCCTCCTGAGTAGCTGAGATTATAAACATATGTCACCACATTTGGTTTATTGGTATAATTTTAAATCATTAGTATTTTTTTCTCTTACAGGAAATAAATAATTATGAATACATGTTGAATCTCAGGATTCTATAGCAGCAGAGCAAATTTACAAATATGCTATCTCATAATTTTGTGCTTCCTTACAATACAGTTTTTCAGTATGTTAAAAAGAACAATTATTAATGAAACTTAATATCTTTAAGAATTTTATGACATATAAAAATAGAAAGACAAAATTAGAGAAACTAAAACTTGTCCTTATTAATTAAGGTTTCTGTAGTTCATCTCAGACATTATCAGGAAATTATTGTCAGGCATATTATAACATTAAACAAAGGTAATCATCATCTCAAAATATTTAGCTGTTGATTTTTTATAACAAATGCATATTAGACAAATATCACAAGATCTCAAAAGAACAAAAACTGAATATGTTAAGTACATTTTTAGTTTTGATACTATGCTTAATAAACAAAGTAATCCATTTTGATGAATCCTCACTTGCATATTTATTCTTAGGTTGAACTTATAATGTTATAAAATTAACATGTAGCAGTTATAATATTATCACTTTTGGCTAATAAAACTAAATAGAATAAAAACGTATGCTCATATTAAACATAATATTGATAACAAAATGCAGAGTTGTTTCTATGAAATAAACATTATTAAACTTATCATGGAAGATTTACGCAAACTCTATAAAATCTAAAATGATTAAGATTATTTTCTGGAGGTTTTAGAAATATTTAACTTACATAAACACTAATTTCTAAGCCAATAGACCTAATTAAGTCAATTTATAAATTAATTTTTCAATACAGTCCAGAGGCAGAAAAATCCACATATATGAATTGCAAATATACATATAAATCACACATACATAGAGTCAGATACATATAGATTCCATGTAGCTCCCATTCAAAAATTTTAGCCATGAATCACATAAACAAACTAGTATAGCTCACTAGTTTATATGAAGTAGTTGACTCATCCTTTCTGCACTCTGTATTTCTTATCTGAATTATATTTCTTGAAGATAGAACAAATTCAGTTTACCTACCTAATATGAGGTCTAATTCTTACCACCAATATTTATAGAGGCGACTTTTAGGATTTTCTTTGCCCTAATGTGTACTCTCACAGAGGCAGTGGACCACATTTAACTGAGAGGGTAAGGGCACATCAAGCAACTTTCTTGACTTCTGCAAAGTTCACCTAACACCTAAGTGGACAAAACATCAGATCAATTTCCAATACCTTTTTATTTATTTTTTTTCTTTTTTGGCCTCAGGTGGTTACTTTTGTGGGTCCTTGAGCTCTCTTAGGAGCTCTGGTGGGGCAAGGGCCCGAATATCAAGTGACTACAAGGAGATGAGGAGCTGATTAAGAAGGGAAAAGTCTGGCAGGGTGGACAGAGGACTGGAGGAGGTAGAGGTTTAAGGAGAGACATACTGAAGGATTATAGGAAATTGAAGGGAACACTGAATGTAGAAAAAAAAGAAAGAAAAGTGGAGATGAGAAGAAGAGAAGGTCTTAGAAGAGCCATCCAGAGATGGTGGTTTGAGTTGACTAAAAAGTTCCCACTTGTTTAACAAGTGGTAACTTTAAGCAATGAACAAGATAACCCAGGACCCTAACTCAGCCTCTAATCCTTATTACCAGGCTCTTAAACACAGAAACCCTGAACCTTAAACTAGACTGTTTGTCTGGGACTCCAACTAAGTTTCCAGGATTTAGTCAGAGTCTTAAGAATCACAATCCATCCTTGTTATGCTTCAGTGGACTCTCTATCTTCCATTGCATGGGCTCAAGAGTCAGAACCACCAATGGATTACTCATCAATTGTTCAGAGCAAAGAAAAACACTTTGCAGGTGCCAACTTGCATCCTGGGGTTCATCATAAGACCCTTGAAGTTGATCCTGTCAGTGACAACACCATAAACTGCTAAATAAAACCAGAGATTGACTGAACTTGAGGAAGTAAAAGTAGCTTTTACTCTGAAGCTATTTCAATGGGGGAATTGAGTTCATTTCTATCTTGAGGTATTTTTTTCCTTATTATGATTATTCCTTAATAAAATCTGTTTTTACTGCTTTAGTTAGTGTCTAATGCTGGTTTTATTTGACACAAAATACTTAAAAAATGTATGTCCAGTCTACCACCATTACTAATAATCTTTAAAGATAAGTACAAATGAATTGGGCCTTCAATAAGTATCATACCAAATCTGTGAACTCATAAAAGAGAATCACTGTGTTTTTAGCTTCCTTAATGATATTTGGATCATTCTAAGCACTTAAATAGTGGTAGAACTGAGTCATCAATGAGCTGTAGAAAGGTAAACCTCTAATATCTGATAGCCACAGTTAAATTCAATGTTCACTAATGAGAAAACAGTAGGCTCCTGACTCTATTTATCTGGGATTGTGCACTTTCATAAAATGTTGAAATAAACAAATAGGCAATTATTTCAGAGACAATTTATGATGTGGTGGAACATTTTATATCATGTTGAGGCTTCATCACTAAGCATTTTTGTTAATGAGGTAACTTAGAGTGGTTTAACTATAGTTTGGAGAAAGGTCACCATGAACACATTTGTGTGTATCATAAAATAAGGATTGCACAGTAATTAATTTTATGATCCATAACTATGCAATTAAAGATAGGAAGCTATCAAATTAAGTGTAACTTCAAGTGATCTTTTCTAGTGACCATTTAAATTAAATACATTATTGTGCAGCTCTCTTGTATGACTGAGTGATAGTTTGGGGCTTTACCATAAATACACAGCCAAGTCTATATAGCTCCTGGTTAAGTGCATCACACTCCCATTTTTATGAGGGACAGAAACTTAAAATATTCAGAAATCAAAGTGGATTGCTCAGTATCGGAAATAGAACATCAAGAGGGAACAGTACACAATTCATTAATTTATATTACATGATCTAACACATAGATTTGTAAATTTAAAGAGAACAAAAATTCTTATTACTTCTGTAATGTCAAATGTTCAAAAATCAACTCCTCATTCATATGAGAATATTCAATAAGTATCTGGTTTAGAATTCACCATTATTGTTGTTATTGTTGCCATCATTAAGCACACATGGAATAACAAAAAACACTCCTTTCCTTGCAGAATATAATAGACTTGGGCATTCCTTTAATCTATTTACTGAAGGAAATAAAATTCTATTACATTTGAAATTGATATTCTAAAGGTTTCAATGGCAGTGAAGCAAATATCTGAAGATTTATGAAGTCATGACCATCATAATATATAATTATTAAAAAGGTTTTCATATTGGAAGAAAAAAGTTAAAAAAGGTTCTCTAGCAAATCATCCCCCAAATCATTAAAGACAGATGGAATAGTACTCACTGCCAGAAATGGTCTTTTAAGATTTGGGGGTAAGAGACAATGACCTACCTGCCTGAAGTGGAAGTGCAGCAGATTTTAATTCACTAATGGTTATTTTTATCCTAGGTATCCACACATTTAGTAATAGTTATTGAATTTCAACTACAATCAATTTATTGCTACAGAAAAACTTTTTGGGAAAGAAAAGTATATAAATAATTAGTAAAGTAACCAAAAGCTCCTCCAAGTGTTTTGCAGAGGAAGAGGCTTAAAATAGGAAAATTAAAGCTGAAGGGCTAGGGAGCTGGAATGCAGGTCAGAGACCCTGGAATTGCAGGAGTAGCAGGGATGGTCTTGGAGGTTAGCAGCACCCTTTTGAGACTTTTCCATAGTATGCAGAACTGTTGGAAGTCAGAAATGATAGCATCCGCTACCAACAGTATCAACATGAATAGTTAAGACACCATCCAAAAATGGCAGATCCATCACAATGTCTAACATCTGATGTTCTCCACGTGACTTCCCAAAGTCTCCACACAGAGATTTTTGTCTGTCTTCCATATCTTTCCACTCTGCACTTTGCCATGCATTGATGGATACTGACAAGAGCTCTCCTGGCAGGGGAGTTGGGGAAATTAAATTTTTAGGCTGTCTGCCTTCATGGAGAAGGAGAGAAGCTTTGGAAATGGCACCAAATATGAACAAATATCTAGGTGCCGCAGTCTGGCTGGGCACAAAATAACCGAGCCACCACAAAAACTTGTAGATTCCAACAGCAACTCTTTATTCCCGAACTCTCACGACACTCTACATGCACGTTCTGGGAAAATACACTACCTCCACCGCGCTCTGCGTACCAGTTCTCTCAGAACCCCGCGAGAACTCAAGGAGCCGCGCCTGAGGCAGCAGGATATGCCCTATTCCAAGCAGGATTCACCCTAAACCTGGAGCCACCCTAATCCCTGAGCAGGATCACCTTTCAACCAAAAAATGCCATGCGTCATTCTTACTTGGCTATGGCTCTCAGCATCTAGGCTCTCCTTTTACCATGCTTTCATATCTGCCTTGTTAAATCAAGTAATTATATCTTGGTGTAGTACCTTACATAATTATGAATGTTTGTAAAGTATGCATCTTTGACAGCAGTGTCTTGGGGTGATGCACTCACTCTTCTTCCATTCCAGCAACTGGATGCAGACCCCCTATTGAAATTCTTCCTGCTAATGGCAACAGCCTAGTTGGCAATGCTCATGGCACCTTTAAAATTCTTGTTACATTTTCCTCATCATGGTATTTGTAATTGTTCACAACCTTGAAGACCTGTTCACCTGATCTTTGCTTACTTGACCTTTATTATTGACCTTGTTTGGATTCAGACTTCTATTACAACTTCTGCTTTTGCCTCTTTGTGGCTCTGCTTCCTTTACCAATACTATATTTTTTCCCCGAATCTTGTTTTCTTCTTTTTCAACTCTATAGATTATCTCTGTACTATCTATCCACCCCGTGATCTCAGTGATGGTTATAATTCACACAAGTTTCTATATATACATACTCTCAAACTCTGACCTGAATAGAGATCCATAAATTTAGCTTTATACAGAATAACTCTGTTCAAATATAACACAAAATTTAAAATAATCTTTACACAACAATTTCATAATAGTTTGGTTTTTTTTTTAAATCTTCTTTTCCTCCAGTGCCTGATTTGGTTAATAACTTCGTTATTTATTCAGGGAATTAAATTAAAAATCTAATTACCTCATGGAGAGGCAAAGATGAGAAGTCTGTGTTACTTGTCACCATGGTTCAGAACACAGAACAATGGTGGCTAGAAAAATAAAATGAGATATTTCTCTAAACAAGACTACAAAATATAGTATAAATTAAGTTGAGCAAATGAAATGGCAGTAAAAATGTTCAAAGCATCATTTAATAGTAATCATTCCCCAAATCAGATCAACTCATTCTGATAGAAGTGCATGATGATGATGATCAAGATGGGAATACCCAGGGGTTCACATTACTGAATATGTCTTTGTACATGGATGAGTAATGTACATTTTTTTATCAAAGAGATATGCTTATCTCAAAAGTGCTTATATTAATAAAAAGAAATTGGCAGATTATCAAATGCTTGCAGAAAGAACATGGAGAAGACAAGTCACCTAGTTGAGTTGGTAAAGGGAATTATCTGAAAAAAGGTTGCAGATCATGAAGCACACATGCAATTTGTATTTTCCATTTGCAGGAGACTCATATTAGTATCTTTAATTTAGACGTAGGGATTATAGACAACAGCATATGTATTCTAGCAGTCCGAAGTTAATATTCTTTAATATTTAAAAGCTCACCTTTCTTGACACACCAAATATGGATTGAGTGTTTCATGTCACTTAAAAAAAATCATGGTACATTGTCATAAATCAAACACCAGTTTTACCACCTACTGTACATTGAAATTACCTGGTTACTTGTGTGCCTTCATGTGTACAATGTGCTCAATTTTGTTAGTTTCAGATAAATGTATATTGAAGCCACAACAGGAGGTTGCCATGCACTTACTAGAATGGCTTAAAAAATGGCAATATTTAGTGTAGGCATTGGAGAAACTGAATTTCTCATCATTCCTATCAATAATCTATGGTACCTCATTTTGATTTAGATTGACATTTCCATAATAAGACTAATATTTTGAGCTTCTTCTCTTCTGTTTTTGGTTATCTATGTATCATCTTGGAGAGATGTCTAGTCAAGTTTTTGCCATTTTATTAAAATAGCATTATTTGTCCTTTTGTAGCTAAATTTTAAGTTATTTATGTATCCTGTATACTCTCTTTCTGTGAGATATATGATTTGCCAATATTTTCTCCCATTAATTTTTTATTTTTGTATATTTACTTTTTCATAATGTCCTTTTCTGCACAAAATTATTGAATTTTGATGAAGTTCTACTTACCAATTTTTTTCTTTTTCTTCTAGTGCTCTACTATTATATCTAAGAATCCATTGCCAAACCTGGGGTCTGGATACTTGTCCTTGTGTTTCTTTTAAGAGTTTTATGGTTTCAGCTTTTATATTTAAGTTGTTGGATGATTTTGGGTAAGTATTTTATGTGGCATGAAATTAGGGTCAAAATTATTCTTTTATATGCGACTCACTAGTTGGCCGAGCACCATTTGTTGAAAACACTATTTTTTTCCTCAGTGAATAGTCTTGAAGCCCTTGTCAAAAATAACTGGCCGTAGATGTGTATGTTTACTTTTAGATACTCAGTTCCATTCCATTGTACCATATGTTTATCCTTATGCTAATACCAAAATCTTTTGATCACCACATCTTTGATGTAAATTTCAAAATCAGGAAATATGAGTCTTTCAAATTTATCATTTTTCAAGATTATTTGGGTATTTGAGACACTTCCAATTACCTATAAATCTGAGGATGGGTTTACTCTTTGTCAAAAGAAAAAGGCCATTGGAATTTTGATAGGAATTTATATTAATCGTTAGGTTGCTTTGCTAGTATCAACCTGCTGAGTCTTCCTATACATGAACACTAAATGTCTTCTCATTTACTTAGGTCTCCTTTAGGGAATGTTGTATACTTTTTTAGTGTTCAGGTTTTATACCCCTTGATTAAATGCATTCCTAGGCATATTACTCTTTTGGATGTACCTCTAAATTGAATAGCTTTCTTAATTTTCCTTTGGGGCATTTATTGCTACTTTAAAGAAAAGTAACTGATTTTTTATGTATAGATCTTGTGTCTTGAGCCTTGTGGAATTTAGTAACTCTAATAGCTTTCTTCTTCTTCTTTTTTAATGGGTTCTTTATGATATTATCTATATAGGTTCATAGCTTCTTGAAACAAATAATTTTACTTCTTCCTTTTTAATTTGGACACATTTTATTCCTTCCCTTTCTCCTCATTGCTCTGAAAATTTACTCAATAAAAATGTTAAACAGTGGTAGTGGAAGCAGGATCTTTATTTTGTATTCTATCTTAAGGGGAAATATTCAATATTTTACCAGGGAGAATGTTAACTGTGAGTTTTTTGTTTAAAAATGTTCTTTATTATTTTGAAAAATTTACTTCCTAGGGTACTAAACACCATAATCATTATTTATGAACAAAATTTTACCTGTAATTTTCTTTCCTTTTGATATCTTAATCTGGGTTTAGTAATTGTTATTGTTTGAATATGAGATGTGCCCCCAAAGCTCCTGTTAATGCAGGGATATTCAGAGGTGAAATGATTGGATTGTGAGAGCTGAGACATAATTAGTCTGTCCTAGTTTGAATGAACTGGGAGATGACTGTAGCAGGTGGGGTGAGGTATGGAGGAGGTCACTGGGAGTGTACCCTGGAAAGTTTGTTCTTCTTGTGGTCCCTTCTCCACACCTCCTCTGCTCTTACTGACATGAGCTGAGCAGAGTTCCTCCATTGGGCCTTTCCCCCATGATGTGCTCCTTCACTTGGGGCCCAGAGCAATGGAGTTGACCTTGTATGGACTAGACCTCTGAAACTTTTGAGTCACAAATAAAACTTTTCATCCTTTAAGTTTTTCTTGTCAGATATTTCGGTCAGAGCAATGCAACAGTGGACTAAAACAATAGAAGTAATGTGACTTTGTCTTCCCTCCTCTTTTGTATTTGGAGTGGTTTGAAGATATTTGTGTTAACTTTGTAAATGCTTGGTGATATTTACCAGTGAAGCCATCTTGTCTTGGACTTTTCTTTGTTGGAAATTTTTTTGGTACCCTTGCTTTGTTTCGTTGCTGCTGTTGTTGTTTGTCTTTCTCTAAAAGTTGCTTCTTCTAGCTTCTGGCAATTTGTTTTTTCATTGCTTGTTTTGGTAAGGAGTTGGGGTGGATGAAGAATTTTAGAGTTTCTAGATCCAGTCATTTCATTATTGTCACCTAGTAGTTTCTTAAATGTGATTCATTCATTATGTTTAAACTAACCTCATGGCAACAAACTATAAGCTCTAGGAAATGAAATTCGTTGGTTATCCAGCATCAAAACTTTGATTTCCAATGCTACTCTTTTGAAATAGGAAATTGGAATCCTTGAGGAAATCATTATTTCTGGGGATGCTTGAGGGGCTACCCACGATGAGCCTGGACTATCTTGCACTGTCGGTAAGTACACATAGGTATGTACACACATTCACACAATGACATGTGTATGTTAAAGTGATCTAGGAACCAATTCAATTGTTGTTATTGTTATGATTATTATTTTTGTGATGGAGATTGAACCCTGGGATTCTCATGTGCTTAGCAGATGTTCCAGTAGTGAACTAAAACTCCTACCGCAGAAACCTATTTCAAAGAGGTCCTAATGGCCAAAATTGGAATAATTTGAAGAATAAAATCAATGAGGGAGTGTCATTTTCTAATCTAAATTATGAAACAAAAATTTATGAGTCCACACTCATATCAATATTTGAGTAAGTAAATAAATTCCAACAAAGACAAAATTCTTATGTAGAGGGATTTCAAATAATTTATTTAGATATTAACCCTAAGATTAAGGGTGTAAATAGTATTTCTTTTGTGATAGTATGTTTTGAAGGAAGAAGAAAGGGTAACTTTACAGTGAAGAAATCTATAAACATCCCAGTCAGGTCTGTATCCTTGAAATGACTTAATGAAAATGGTGCTTGACCTTTGAGGTTTATCCATTTCCTGTCCTCCCACAAAGTTTCCTCCACCATAATTGATGTCTAACCCCCAGAAAAACATCACAACCACACCCGAATTACAGAACGATCTATAAAGTGTCTGGTAGAATTCTTCAAAACTATTGAGAAATTTTGAGAAACTGTCACAGTCTAAAAGAGCCTAATGACACACCACAAATTAAATACACTGTGGCATCCTGGAGGGGTCTTGGAACAGAAAGTCATAGTAAATAAAGACCATAGGAGTATGAATAAAGTTTGCCTTTTACTTAATAGTGGTATACAATACCATTATTCCTGGGTGACCCTGAGGGATGGATTATAGAATCCTCCTTGTATAACAAAGTCCATGGGTGCACATGTCCTTTATATAAAATGGTATATAGTTTATACATAGAATCTACACATATTCTTCTGTATATGTTAATCTCCTCTAGGTTACTTACAAAATCTAATATGATGTAAAGAAAATTAATATCTAAGACACCTAAATATCATATGAATTTAAAATGTTAACATCCACAAATAAATTTTATTAGCATGTATACACAACTAAGTTCATTAGTTTGTTTTGCACTTGGTTTTTTATCCATGCATGATAGTTAGCATTATATACTAATAATTAAGCTTTCTTCGCTGAGTTTTGCAAATGTATACATTGCCATATTTCGTTATGTAACTATAAAACTCATTGATTAATTTTACCATGGATAGTATCAGAACATTTTTTCATTGAAGCAACCATTGTATAACTATGGTAGCTGAAGAGTTTTATATATGCTTCAATTCTCCTCTTAAAGAATATCAAACCTACGTAGACATAAGAGGTAACATTTTTTTAAAAATAAATAATATTATACTCAATTAAATAGAACGTTTGCCAAGGTCACCAGGGAATGTTCCACCCTGTTCAGAGAAGACCCACCTTCCCAGGAATGAGCTCATTTAAATCCTGCTCCTGACTTCATCCTTTGTCACTGGCTAAGACTCCACAAAAGATTTCATAGTTTAACACCTGGGGCCTACAGTCAGAGATCTGAGACACACAGTCTCATGGCTGCAAACATCAAGAGCATTTTTAGGGAAAACTTGAATTATTTTTGTCTTTCATGCAAGTGTTTAATAGTCATGAGTACCATGTCTAACAGTACACTTATTAAAACCAAAACCAACACATTTTTCTGTCAAGGAATTGTTTTACCTCCTAAGTACAAATATCAGCATAATGAAAATGGCGAAGAATGTCTTAACATTATTATGAAAAAAGATTTATCTTGAGAACCCCCAGAAAAATCTTGTAAATTGTCTCCTCGTTGTTCCTTACTCTAGAGATTTTGAGAACTGGTGTGTTAGATCAAGATAAGGAAATATGTGGCCATATTAAATTCCATTTCATTCCTTTTTATTGCTGAGCAGTATTGCATGGCATGGATATACCACAGCTTGTTCATTTATCCTCCAGTGATACTTAGATTTCTTTAGAGTTTTGAAAAAGTATGTGTATTGCTGCTATAAACATATGTGTAAACATAATTTTTTTAATTTTCTCTATGTTAAACTTGTAGGAATAGAATTGTTGTAGGTCTATTATACTTAATGTTTCAATTTCTGAGGAATTACCAAATTGCAACATATTTTTAATTTCTACAAGCAACATCTGAAAACTGTAGTGAAAAAGAATATATCAGTCATAGTCAGTGATTCAGAAATTATAGATGTAAAAGGCACCATTTTGGTGATAGTTGGGGGTGATGACCTTTTTTTATTCTGATTATGGTACGTTATATAAATATACCTAGACCAAAAAAAAAATTCAATGAACTGTGTGTAATAAAAGAGTCAACTTTATTGTATGTTGACATAAAAAAATTAAAGCAAAACAAACTGATTATGGGGGGAGGAATTGAAAAACAAAACCAAGACTTGTTTTAATAATGTTTTGTTTCTATTTGCATTGCTACTTCTTTGTTGTGGCATTACATAGAAAAAATGCAATATATTTTATGATTATATAGAAACCAAGAATCAGTGTTTCAAAGTCCAACCTCAAATATATGTTTATTTGAACTGAAACAGAAACAAGTGGATACAGGCATACTGCCTTCTAAACAGATGGGCTTGATTCTCTGTCAGGCATTTAGATATGCGTTCATGTATATCAAACAGTCAAGCATCCCTGTTCTTAAAGTCAGAATTTATGTTACTTTAAAATTACCCATATATTTTATTTTATATGTTGCTGATGTAGTTATAAAATGTAAAGAAAATAATATTGTAAAGCCAGTGGATAGCTAGTATTTCCAGCAAAACCCGAAAATCTTTTCATTTTCTCCTTTCCTGGTATCCATCACTCCTTTATTTTCTGTATTCAAAATAGTCTGCAACAATACTGTATTTTGTTTTGTGACCTACAAATGTCCTTTCTCAGTATGTTTTGAATATAATTTTAAGGGAATAAAAAAGCCCAGCCCAGGCTGAGATGCTGTGCTATCAAATGTATATGAATCTCAGCCTTGAAATCAATTGACATAATGACTCAAACATAAAAATATTTCCTATAATAAAGAGAAATAATCAAAGTAGAACAACAGAATGGGTTTTCCTATAGTAAATGATACCTTTAATGAGTGCATAAAAGTGTCCTATAAATTATCTCATTTGAGCTTAATGGCCAACCATGGAAATAAGTGAAAAGGTATATGATTTTCCCAATTCTAAAAGATAATGTAGTAGAAAGGAAAATGCCTGCTGCCCAATGATACCAAGGCCTAGTTTATGGAAACTTGTTTCATACCTTGCTTTGTGAAAGGGACTTTGGAAATATGGTTTTATGGATTCACTGTGCACCATCCCCCCAGGCCACAGGATAGCTTCTGGGGTAGACAGAGCCTCATGCACAGACCCTCGTGCATGTACACAGGCCCTACCTGTACTGAAGTTGAGCAACACCCCAAAGCAGGCTGCCCTGGGTTTTCTCCCCAGTGTCACTTGGTGTGCTGGTCTAACATGTTGAAGTCCATCCTGCTCTAGGCTGGTGCTGCAACAGAGTCCTTATTTATCTGGGAATATTGCAGTCCAGATGTTCTACAGCTATTCTTGAGAACTATAAGTGAGAAAAAGAGAGTGAGGAATTGAGTCACTCTTAGGTCACCAGAACCATCATGCAAGTCAAATGGAGTTTTTTTTTGTTTGTTTTTTTTTTTTTAAAGACAGAGGAATTGCCTGTAAAGTAGATTGGCCTAAACTTTTAAATTCAGTATATTTCTCTCATTCTCTCTGCCTAGAGAGGCCTTCTAAGCTGACCCTATCCTTGACTGGATCTTTCCACTAGAAAATGGATTTGAGTGGAGATGTGGGAAAGTCTCATTTTATGTTGTGTTAAGTGCTACATATCTTTTTGGAGCCTCTGTGCGCTGAGTAAATACAATCAAAAAGACTTCATATTTGCTCATCATTTGACTTCCCCTAAAATTATTTCTTACTGAAATGTTTTAAGATGATATTTTGTTACCAACTTAATGTCTACTGTCTTGGGCATAGCAAAAATGTTGAAGTTTTTTAACTGAGAGGGCAATGTTGAATTCTTTGAGATCTTTTGATCTTGATGAACCTCATCTGACATTCATTATGTGTACCCAGTTATAACTCATTGATAGAAATAGCTTCTCAATATTCCTCCTGGTTTTACTGCCCCAGTCTTCATCTATCACTTCTGCTCTGTTATTCTTCAAGGGGGTTAAGTAGAAACGAGATATCTTACTTTTCTGTAAAAATCTATTCAACGTGTATGGAAGCATTCCATACTATGCACCTCAGACCAAAGTCTTATATAAATTGTACTCCCTTCCTACTTCTACTTTACATAATATATATATTTCCATATTATATAATGTTGGTTAGACTGTGGTTTTAAAACTAGATGAACTTGTCTTCTTCTGCATCTGTTCATCCTTCAAACCTCAACCCAAGATTCTTTACCCACCTATACTTGTCTGGATTCTCTAGAGGAACAGACTCAATAGGAAATAAAAATATGATTATTTAAAAGGAATTTATTCTATTGGTTTATACCATCAGAAGCTGGATAGTTCACAATGGTTGTCTGTAGGCTAAAGAGCCAGAGGAACAAGTAGCTGCACAATCCAAGATGCTAACACCTCAGAACAAATGGAAGCAATGATTCTACTCCAGTCCAAAATTTTCCTATTAAAATTTTAATAGGAAACTCCCTGGAGATTCAGAGTTTGCTTTGGAAGAGGGAAGGAGTGAAAGTCTGAGGTCTTAAGGTGATCCCAGCAACAATCAAGAACCCATTCAAGAAGAATCTAGCTTATATCTTCAGCTGCTTTTTTGTTCTTCCAACTTTTTATTCTATCCAAGTCTCCATTCTTTTGGATGCCTACATGTAGGGAGGGTCTCCACTTCAATTCACAGTCTCACATGCCAATCATTCCTAAACACACTCCACTGACACACCCAGAAGGTTCTTTATCTTAAGCATTTCTTAATCCAATCAAGTTGACAGTTCAAATTAACTATTACCCTAACTTTGTCTGAGTCACATTTTTTAAACTTCTAGATTCATGGCATCAGTGGTTAGTAAATGCTCTTATTTTCACCAACAATCATAATTGATTGTGTGTATTTATTTCTCTCTATAAGACTATGAATACTTTAAGCTCAGTGACTAGTACATCATCCAATTTCAATGCCTTGTGCCTAGAATTTCATACTATAGGGATTCAAGGGACAAATTAATTAAATTGTTATTTTTTCCTAAAATAAACAAAACCATTTTTACCTCATGCTCAGAAATGGTATCGCAATTATAAATTGGTCAAGGTAACTGTAATTAATTAATAAAAAATGTTTGAAAGTTCACATGCTCAATCTAATTTTAGTGTTATATTATTTTCAAGGTACACATTTTTGGAAGCAAACTACCTTGCTCATTAATAGATTTCTTTTTCTGGAAGAAATTAGTTTGTTTGCCCAGCAACATCTACTTTTCACTTTGGTTTCAATTGGCAAAACTGCCCCAGGGAAGAATTGACATTTTCCATCAATTTCTGGAAAGTGCAGTAGTACCAAATGTCATCAGACTCGAGGTATACTGAGAATTATTTTGAACCACTCATGTACATGCCTGCAAATTTTAATGTCAATCCTAGTGGCATAACAAGTAGGGCAATCTAGTGTCTAGAGCACCAGATGAGCTCTAATGACTGAGTACTACATTCAGTTCAATCAATCAAGTACTTTTGGACACATTTTATGATGCTAATGTTGGACTAAACTCAGTGGGAATCAAAAAGAAGTTGGGGATATAGTCTTTACTGACAAAAATCATCAGTCTAGATAAGAGGCCAAAATAATCCACGTATAAAGAGTGCTAAATAAGAAGTCAGAAATCTATTTTGTATAGCCAGGAAAAATGTGTAGTCCTACACTAAGTGACAAATTTTTAAGGACAGGTGATATTTTATAAATTGTTGGATGAGTAGTTCAGAGAGTAACAGCATATGTTCTGGAAAAGTTTGGAATTCAAGTCCTTTGGAAGTATCATGTGTTTTTTTTTTTTTTGACTCAGATGAGAGGTTTGGGAATATAGGGTAAATATTACATGAAGAGGCTGGGGTGGAGGATGGGAAATGGAAACAACATAATCAAAAAGATAGAAATAGGATTCAGCATAGAGTAGGCAAAAGGGGACCTATTTTCTTTTCCTACTAGCTAGTGTCAGGTTGAAGTTGAATCAGAAAACAGGCCTGGGCTACCATTTCTTCAGGTGTTGTAGAGGGAGAGGTCACCAACAATCTGAAGGCCAGTTTTACCTACCATGTCTCCAGCTTAGCTATTTCACTCTCTCGTGCAACAGTGACCTAAACTTTCAATTCTTGTTTTCTTTTTTTTTTTAAATATGTAAAGTGGAAATAACCACAAACTCTCAGTTTTACCTGGAGAATAAAATGAAAGCAAGCATGCAAATTTCCCTGGCATAGTTCCTGGGACATACTATACAATTAACTATTTCCTTCTTGTCATGCAAGGAAAAAAACAAAAACAAGAAACAAAACAAAATCAACAGTCAGTCAGAAGGGAAAGACACCTTTTAATTGATTAGTTACTTTTACAAAAGCAAAAGCAAATTACTTCAGGATCCCAGAAGACAAGAGCATCTGTATAATATTTTAAATACATATATGCATACATACTGAAATATATATATATATATATATATATATATATATATATATATATATATATATACACGTCGTCTATATATGTATAGACATATATATACTTGATAAGTATATAAATACTTGATAAATATATTAATCAAGTATTTATACCTATAAACAATTCAATATGTGACATCAAGTGAATATACATTTTTAATTTTTTCCTTAAGTAGAATTAACCATGTTATTCCATTTTGTAAGAAGGTGACCTGACATATGTAAAGATCCAACTGTGAAAAGATAGGTCCAATTTGGATGGATTAATCTAAAATGTTATATAACTATCTTGCCTAAAATTGATATTTTAATCTCTTAAATGCACAAATACAAAAATGAAGGCATTTAAAGAGAATTTGTTTTTAATTCTGCAGTGAGGTCGAGCGTATGCAGTGAGACATGAATACCTTTCCTTGAGACAACTATTTTCTTTTGAAATCTATGATTCCTACATGTCAGGGCAAGTGCTGCTTGGAAAGTGCCCTTCTTACCTGTAATTAGGGCAGTACACAGGAAGCATAGCACCTAATTTTCTTTGGCAGCAGCATGACAGCAGGTTGCCACTTAGTATTCTCTGGACAAATGAAAGGGTGATGAAGCACAGCTATTCTAAAAGGCAACCCAGACTGGAAACTGAATGGGACAAATCTACAACACATCAAAGAATAACTCAAGGAACACAGTGAAACTGTGTCAAGCATAAAGGGCTAGTAGAAACTCATAAAAAGCAAAAGAAGCTTGTGGAAAACAGTCTTTAAAGGTTTTTATTCAAAAGGTTTTGTGGGATAAGTTTTAGATTGCTCAGAACTTGTTTCTCATTTAGGAAGACATTTGATTTGCTTTTACAAAAGAACCACAGGGTATGTTTTCTAAAGCTCTCTAATATATTGGAACAGTAAAATCTCACTCTAGGTTATGCAAGAAGATACAGGTTAATATATTTTTAAAAAAGCACTGTACAAATATTTTTTAAATATTACAAACTTATAGGTCATATTAGCTCTATCAATGCTCACAAATGTTTTTCATCTTAATTTCTATCTATGATTAATTAGTACCAACTTCCTGCTACTATGTTGACGATTTTGATGCTACATTTAAGATCAGAGAGAGAGATGTGATGTATTAACAATTTATGAATTGACATCAGATAAGAATGGTTTCAAACATATTATACATTTCGAGATCTCATTTTAATTGTAATGTATTAGAATTTCTCAACTCCAAAAAGAAAAATTTTTAAGAAACTGATAGGTTTCTTTTATTTAATAAAATTTTAATGAATATATATCACTATAAATCATACTATTAACAAAAAAAGTGTTAGAATAAAGCAATCACAACAAGAAAACAATTTGCCAGTAGAGGTATTGCATTTCATAATTCCACCACACTGTGTCTTTGTATTAGAACTTGCCATACTAGATTTTCTACTCAAAAAGGATTGTGAGTTCTTTGGGCTCATTGTATCATTTTCCATATATGTTAATATATTTTCTGTGATATGATTTGTCCTCTCAAACTTTGTTGACAGAAACTTGAAATGATATAAGGATAGAAAGTGCCTTTCTTCTTCATTTTGGTCTCTTTGGGCCCCAAGCTCATTGGATGACACTTCCCTAAATTCGAGGGTGGATCTTTCCCACTCAGTCTACAGACACATATAAAAATCTCATCTTGAAATGCCCTCACAGACACATTCAAAAATAATGCTTTGCCAATTTTCTAGGCATTCCTTAATCCAGTCAATGTGAAACCTAAAATTAACCATACAATAGATTTAGAAACTGAGGTCCATAATATATTTAAACATCTTAGAAAACATATCAGAGGTAAATGAAGAGAGAACTAAACTATAACATTTTATTTTCTTATTTATTTATTTATTTATTTTTGCTACTCTACTATTTATTTTGCTACTCTACTATACTTGTGGAAGTATAATCCATCCATTTTTCCTTTGATGATTAGTATTTTATTCCAAACCAAGTTTGGCATCAGTGTAGGTATTACAAGAGCAACCAAAGTCCAAAGACTTGCCATTAAATATCCAGTTTGGGGAACTACTAGAGATTTGCATTAAAATATTCCAGGACATAATATATTATATGCATGCATATATTTGCTTTAATATACAACTGAAGGATAGTTAAGTAGAATGTGAGATAGCTGAATTAGGAATCCATGCTCTTGAGAGTGTTTTACTTCAATCAGGAATCCATGGAATAGCCATCAATGGAATCAGTGCCAACTGTTGTTTAAAATTTAGTTTGTTTCTTAGCAAAAAGGATGCAAAAGTTGGTTGTTTTTGTTTGTTTGTTTTTAATTGTGGAATGAATGTCCTGGCCTTGAACTGGTAGCAATTGCAATGGTAACTCAAACTGAACATAGAAAAGACATACAATCTCACAAACCAAGGTTACTAGAGCACTACTCAAGTACATAGTCATGTCTTTCCTGCATCCCACCTTTACAGGAAGGATCTGATACTTCTCCCAATTACAGCACTGGCTAATCCTTCTGTCTCCATAGTCTCTCATCTGCCAATAAGTTGTCCTGATGCAAAGTGTTAATTATAATGCCTTGGTCAACAAATGGAAATTCTCAGAGGTTTCAAACAAGAATATGCCTGTTTTTCCTGTTCTTAATGTTTGAATTCTTAGAGAAATTTAACCTTAGTTTTACCTTTATAGTGTATTTTCACCCGGATATTTAGCCCCCAAAATATCTATCTTTATCAGCTAACAATATTTACAAAAAACACCTTTTACATATTGAATCACCATATTGGCCTAAGTAAGTTCATAGCAATCAGGTTTTCATTGAATGTTTTCTTTGCCAACAAACTATAATTATTACCATCAATATCA
The DNA here is from genome assembly GCF_048772815.1 of Callospermophilus lateralis. Classification (NCBI taxonomy): domain Eukaryota; kingdom Metazoa; phylum Chordata; class Mammalia; order Rodentia; family Sciuridae; genus Callospermophilus; species Callospermophilus lateralis. The sequence goes on along the minus strand of NW_027512416.1, from coordinate 2,344,447 downwards.
TTCTTTTGCCCAAAGAAGTATGCATCCTAAGAAAGTAGGATTTATTTTTTATTCACATTCTAATGTATAATGTAGGCTTATTCCCCAACTTTTGTCCCCAATTTTTCTTTTCTTTTAGGAATAATTTCTGTTGGGATTGAATGGAGGGGCTCTCTTTCACTGAGTTATATCCCCATATATTTTAATTTTATTGTGAGACTTGTTCTCACTAAATTCCAGAGGTTATTCTTGAACTTGTGATCCTCTTACCTCAGCTTCACAAGTCACTGGAATTATAGGCTTATGCTACCACACTCGACTGTACAAGGCCTCAAATAAACAATTTTATAAAGAATAAATGGGTGGAAATCTTGAGTCATTCAGATAGGAACATAAATATTCAAAAGTAAAAGTCATCCCTGTTGGTTAAAAGAAAAAATAAAAGTCATCAGACTTTGATGATCCCTAATAGAATATAAAATAATATTTACAATGGGATATCAACAAGGCTATATAAACAATACTTCTTCAGTGGTCACATTATGGTTGTAAAATTAGTAATAATCCTCCTACTAATTTACTATTTCTTTTATTACCAGTGATGTCTCAGCCCTAATTTATTTCTCTTTTCTCCTGAACAAATTGACTGAGTTATTCACACAGTGTACTTGCTACTTGTCTGTACCTAGTACAGAGTTGTTCCTCACTTTTCCTTTTTTAGAATCATTTTTCAAAAGCCAAATCCTTAAAAAACTTTACCCCACTCTAATTAAGCCATTTCCAAGACACGCTCTACAAGGTGTTTTCCCTTATTGCAACAGGCTAGGCAAACATCATTTACTTTACTACGGACATGTCTCAAAGGTGCTTTGGTTGATGGGCTTAGAATGTTTACTATGATGAAAATATGTATTTTTTATTAAAAAATAAAAATATAATTTTTTGTAAGTTTAAATTGTATTTTTTGAACTGCAATTTTAATCTCTAATAATTGTAGATTTTTAAATTACACAGAGTATATGAGGAAATATATTAAATACTATTTATAAGTATAGTTCTCAATTTTCAATGTTTAACTTATTATTTGAAGGTCATAAACACTTTGGTGTCTCAGCATCTGTGACTCTTCAGACTCGATTTTGCATAGTATGTGTAATCACCACTAAAACCCCACTATAATAATTACATATTACATGAATTGTTTTTTGATAGTTTATGTTCATGTATTTATGTTCTTCATTATGTAATAAGCAAATTATGTGAAGGTTAAGGAAAAAGAACAAAATATGTTGTGCCCTAACCAGGACTGTATTTTCCAGTTGTCATTTTAAGGACCCTGGATAGTTTTCTCCCTTCCAACAAAAATTACTAAAGTTGCATTACCTAATATGCACAAAGGAGCAATAAATTTAAAAAAAATATGTTAGAAATTCATTTTCATGGAAGAATCAACAAATTCCACAGATATTTGGACTTCTTATAAATAAACTAGTATTTTCATACTGGAATGGAGAGAAGTGTCTGAGTTTAGGGAATTTTATAGCATACACTAGTTCAGGATTGGAGAGGACCTTTGGAAGCATGTATATTCTAATATCATATGAATTTAGCTGCTATATACGGACCAAAATATCATTACCATTTTTTAAGTGCACTTTTCATGCAAGATATTTGTCTCATGATAGAGGAACAGGAAGTTAAAATTTCAGTGGGGCTATCTGATAGAGAAAATATGACTATCTGACAACCTGGAGTTTGTTTGACAAAAATATTATTTATGGTGGCATAATCAATTCAGAAACTTGCTTTCATAATATACCATTTGATAATCAGATTATGAGGGATAAAAGTTAGAAGATCCACCTAATTATTAGTCTAAGAAATTTTATTCATACCAGTGAGAAATTTTTATGAGATCAGACAAACTGACTTAAGTCAATTCACAGTGTTCCCTTTCAATATTCTAAATATCAGAAATTTTCTTGAGCACACCAGATCCTGATATTATGAAAAGTGAAAAGCTGGTATGTTAAAGAGAGGCATCTTCTCTCCTATATCGTCCTTCACTGGGTTGCTATGGCAAGAAGCACTGTGCAGAGAAGGTGGATGTTAATGGCCAAGTTCATGTGGCTGCCAGCAAGAGAAGAAATAAAAGGACAAATTTGGAAAAGAGAGTAGTGTAGAGAAAGAAGTAACTGGCTGAGAAGCTATTAGAGGAGCAATTCAGCAACAAAGTTAAGTCACCTTTTCTTCCATATAATATAGAGTATGGGTACCCTTGAAAGAGAGAAGACAGACCTGAGTTAGTGAAGTAGAGTTTATCTTTTACATCCAAAGCTGTGTGTGTGTGTGTGCGCGCGTGCGCGTGTGTGTGTGTTTGAGAGAGAGAGAAGAAAAGCAATATTTAAGAAATAATTTATATACTGAGTCAGTGTCTTTTAGAACAAAATATTTGAACCAGAAGGTGCTCTATATATCACCTTATCTCTCATACTACAGACAAGAATTTCAAAGGAGGGAAGGTATAAATGGTTCATCACAATACCATAGAGATTAAAAAGTAGAACCAGGAATATAGCAAAGAATTTAGTTGAGAATATAAGTTTAAACTTGTGTTTGATTCAATCCTATTTTGGCCACTTCCACTTATTTAAATTTAGTGTTCTTCAGTTTTTCAATGCATAAAAAGAAAATAATCATACTAATCTGTAAAGTATGTTTTGAGAATTAAATGTGATTTAAAAGCATTTCACATAATATATATTGTGTGTGTATATAATATATATAATATCTGTATTTATAATATATAATAAATATATATGCATATATAAACTATAAGTGCAATATATTTTTAACATATATATTTAAAAATATATATGTTATACACACACACACACACACACACACACACACACACACACATTTGTTTTTCTTTCACTGCTGGGCAATCAAAGACAAGGCCTAATACATGATAAGCAGGCACTCTACCTCTGAGCTCTGATCTACATCCCCAAACCTTACATTATGTTATTATTTTGGAATACTTTGACAAAGATATTTGAAGGACAAATTTAATAAAAATTTAGTTTAAGAATCTATTTTAATCAAACACTGAATATTATCAATTTAGTTTTAACAGCTTTGGGTAAGAGGAATCTGAATAAAAAAGGGTTCCAACATTTATGTTTACTTTGAATATTTTCATTTTACTTTAAAAAATCCTTATGTCCATTTACACATGAAGAAATGAAATTTCATAGCTGATAATTTGTCTTAATTTTACAACAAATAACTAGAGGAATGAGCTGTCTTTTTGATCTCGAGTTTGATATACCAACATAGCCTCTGTGTTGGAATAAAAACAGCCCAAAATATGATGGTGACTAGGTAACTTGTTGTTAAATAAACAAAAAGACAGCATTGAAAAGGCCATGATGTTTACAGCTAATGATTTCACAATTTATCTTTGTGTGCACTACAGCCAGCCCTACCTACTGTTCAAAACAATAATGACCAAAGCTGAAAAAGAAAATTCACTTCTTCTAAACTACATAATTCTTATTATGCAGTGCTTAAGGACATTTAAGTTTCTCCTACACAAATAATAAAAACTGTCACAGAATTTAAAAAATCATAAAGGGCACTGCTTTTGAAGTATAAATACTGATTTTTATAGTGAACATAAAAGCAAATACCATTGAATCATTAATCTGAAAAGAATTTCAAAAGAACATTTAATCCATCTCTTGCCTCAAGATAGCACCGCACCAAAACTATTTCTGTGAGATGCTAAATGCATCCAGAGAAATATTTCTTAAACTTTCCAATAGTTCAGAATTGTAGTCAGCCTGAAAGAAGGCTACATATTATGTACTGTATATAAAATTTATTCTGCCAACTCATGGGTACAAGAATGATTTTTTTCCTATAATTTAATATTTATTTTCAGCCTGACCCCCATTGCTTTTAATAAATTGTCTCAGAGTTGTGAATTGAATCATTGAAAAGGTATTTGGTGATTGAGCTAGGAACTGATCTTTGGACCACCAGTGTGAACAGGAATTTGCTGAGATGCTGATTTTGTTTTTCAGCATGACACCTTTCATCCCATGGTTTCTGTGTATTCTTTCACTTAGTTACTTTATTTCCAGACCCTTTCAGAATAGAGGCAGCACACTTATCTTTTTTTTGAGGTCTTGTCTCCTCACTGCCCCAGTGAAGAAAGCTACTCTCATTCCCTGCAGCTGTATAAAAAGCATTGGATTCTCATTCCTTCCCCACCTCAGATTTGCTTTCTTCTAACTTACCTGTATTCTAGGGCTTTCTCATTATCTTCACCAAATTGATTGTGGTGAAGAGAGCCATTCTCTTTTGTATATTACTGTGCAACCTGCATGCTAGTAGATAGGGGGAAAAAGATATTTCCTGAAATAAAATAAAAATTCTTCATTTCACACTTAGGTACAGACATTATAAGAAAGTACTGTGTTTTGGAAATTACTTCTTTATCATTGATGTCAACCATAAGAATGAATCCACAAAAGTAAATATCAAACTAAGAAATTCTTTTCAATGTGTGACTATTTCTGTTCCTATTGCTAAAAAAGGAGGAGTAAGTGCTATCTAACCAACTGTTCAACAAGTATCTTGGGGTAGGAAAGTACTTACTGATAGCAATAAATCTCACTCAAGGCTGGGACCTTGAATGGGGCATGACTTAGGGCTTTTGTTGAAATTCATCAATGCCTTGAATAACCTCTTCTCTGAGATAAGTATGTGCTCAATGACCAAAACTTAAAGATGAAAACAAATTATTCCAAAGGAAAAATTCATAAATTTTTAATAAGAATAAACAATTGTCTCCAAATAATTCAAAAAATGATTTGCAGAGAGATGAAAAAATAGATATAAGTATTTATTTACAATTATATTTTAAAATTTAGAAATTTTTCTGAAGTATGTATTTGAAAGGAGCAGATCAAGAATAAGCTATAAAGAATTTGGGCAACATCATTGTATAAAATGACAATATTTTATACATATAATAAGTCCAGAAAAAAGGGCTTGGCTAGATAAATTTATACAACTAACAAAATATACCAATTCAATAAAAATATGGTTTCTAAATATTTATTAGCCTAAAATGGGTTTACATTATCATGTTAAATATACGGTGTTTAAATTTGTAAGTAACAACTTTAATGACAACTTTACCAAAAGTAATATGTATCTGAGAATGTATTTCTATGTGTAGGAAAAAATAAGAAGTCTACATACGTGACAAATTATTAACAGTTTCCTCTAGGTGAAGGTAATAAGTTATTTAATTTTCTTTGATTACTTTATATTTTTATTTCTCTATATAATCATAAAATATTAGTTTTATCTTTATAATGAAACACCACAAATATCAACTGAGGGTTATTTTGAAGTCACAAGGCCCCCCCACTCAAAAATAGAATATTCTTTATCTAGATTGGGTATTTATTCTTAAAATTAGATAATTGAATTTTTATTATTTGAACATTTAAAGTCTTACATTAAATATCAGGGAAGAATTCCTGCTAATAAAGTGGAATATAAAATGATGAATAGGGGAACTAAGGTATCAGGAGGCAGATAAAAGGCAAAAAAAAAAAAAAAAGAAAACAGGGATATAAGGAAAGAAAATATTCATTTTCTACCCATTTTGCTTAGATGACAAAATCATCACTAAAATTTGTCTATGATCTATTTGTCAGAAAGTGTTGTAAAATAGGCATGATATCCATACAGATAACTTTTCAACTCAATTTAAGAATGAATAATTTATATTTCTAAGTAAAGTTTAAAGTACTTTTCAATTGGAACTTTCAATTTAAAGTAATGATTATCAAAGATTTAAAAGGTGAATAAGACCACACTGGGCAAATATCAAAACAATCAACTTTTCTTATTCTTGTGAAGATGTAGTGAGATTGAGAGGACGTTTTCTCATTGCAATAGAGGTTACATATACTCATCAAAGAAGGACTGTAAGATTGATTTTCAAATATCAATCCTCATACCTCTCAAACACATACATAAATTCCATTAAAATAAAATTACATTGCTCAGAATTACATTAACTGTAAGATAGTTTAAAGTTTTCCTATTGCTGAGGAACTATGTTCAAAAATACATTGAAATTTTTTTTCATTTATGTATTTTTGTTCCCAGTGACTCCCATTTAGTTACTAGATTTTTACCTCTAATTTCCAATAAGTTTGTTGAGTCTGTCTTTCCCTGCATCATTATAAATATTTTTCTAGACTGTGGGCAGAGGTGGTTACTTTTTAACAGAAAATTCCACAGGATTTAAAGTTAAGTCCAAGATATATATATATATATATATATATATATATATATATAGATAGATAGATAGATAGATATAGATAGATATAGATAGATATAGATATAGATATAGATAGATAGATATAGATATAGATATAGATAGATATAGATAGATATAGATATAGATATAGATATCGCAATGGAGTGCATAAGTTCCCTGAAATATCACATTTGCAGAAGAGAAACATAATTATGTGACTGAAGTGTATGAGCTAAAATGGGCCTGCAGTAAGTATTTTACAACAGAGTCAGAAAATAGTTTTCCTTATATGGAAACAATAGGAATCTAATTTAATATACATACCTATAGAGTTCTAATAATTCATCTAGATTTTTTTTAGAAAACTTTTTCCCTTAAACAAGCATTTTATATTTCTAGCAATGAGCATTTAATAAAATTTATTAAATGGAAGTCTAGAATTGCTTTTCTACTGTTTTGAACATATATACATATGTTTATATATATATATATATATATATATACATATATATATATATATATATATATATATTTTATATATGAAGGAATAAAGAAAGCAATGAAGGAAAGAAAGAAAAGATGGCATGCTGAAAAAAATCATCCAAGTATCATGCTATTTAATAAAATATTAATTTGAATGACTGAAATTTCCACGTGGATTAAGATAGAGATTAATCAATTGACAAAATATTGGAAAAATGAATAAAAATCCTGAGGGAAAATATGTTAACAAATTCCATTGGTTTAAAAACTTGAGATCTGTCATATAGAAAGGTGACTATAGTCAATAATAAAGTATTGCATGTTTCAAAATCATTCAAAGAATTAATTTCAAATATCACCATGAAGCAGGATAAGTGAGCTAATTCACATGCCAATCAAGATGAGTTAATTATTACAAATTGCATACATCACTATCAAATCATATTGCACCCTATAAACACGTACAATTATGATTTGCCAATTAAAATAATATTTGCCAAAAAATTACAAGTGGAAATATATTTAACTGATCATTAGAATGCAAACAAATATTCAGAGATAACTTCAGGAATATAGTGATCAGAAAACCGGGAGGGCAAGAGAGTGAGCAGCACAGAGAAAGTGGTAGATGGACAGACACCATGGAGGGAGAGAGAGAGTCAGGGGTGGGCATCAGGCTCTGGAGAGCAGCAGGGATTCCTCAGATCCCTCTTGTCTACTCCCTGTTGTCTATAGCACCTCTTGTCTCTACAGAAGAGCAGAAACAGCCTGGCCTGACTATGGCCTCATTTTTTTGTAGGGGGATCAAGGTGTAGAGTTCAAGGTTGATTCTTCACAAGTGAGGCAGAAGACTTGATGGGAAGTATTTCTCAAAGTTGTTAGAAATTGATATTTTTTTTTCTTTTTATAGTAATCAAGCCTGAACATCTAGGACTTACTTTCCATACACTGAGACACAAATTTCCTAGTACCTGGCCTCATTCTTTGCACCAATAGCACAATGGACTGGATGTCCCACTTAAGAGAATTGAATTTGGGGTGGTTATAAAGTGGCCTTTCAAAGGATAAATGTATTAATGATGCCCAGCAGAATGCTAAAAAGCTAGCACTAGCTGGTGGGTATAATGGAGGAAGTGAAACCTGAGATTGTTAATTAATCAATGTGTCAAGGCTAAATGTGGATAGAGTTCTTGATTACCAGGATAAAAGATGAAAACAACTTCAGAATGTCCACTTGAAAAGTACAGTTGCAGAACTAAGAACTATTGAGAGCATGCATCTTACCTGAGCCAGATTTCTAGATATTATATTGCACGAGCCAAACTGGTTTCTAAAATTGATATCCCCATGTGAAAGACTATCATCACACTGTGATAGTGATTGATGAAAAAATACATCAGCCTTAATATCATCATACTGGAGCAAAGAAAACAATATGTCACTCTAACATGAACTGATCTTGAAAAATATCAAGTTCAAAAGGCCTCAGAACAGCAATGCAGAGACATGATACAGAAACCAGTCCCAGGACTAGGGGCTCTGTGGGACTGGCTCAAGATTGACATTGTCATGACTGTGACCTGACTGACCTCCTTAGCTAGACATAATAACCTCACCTCTGTGTCTTTAGGTCAAATCTGAAGAAATTCTTATCTAGTTATAATATATATATATATATATATATATATATATATATATATATATATATATATATATATAATGATTGGATCTATAATATGGAAGTATTTTTATATTTTTCACTGATGTGAATATTGGTGAATAATACATTTTAGCATAATATTTTCTTGCCCCTACACTATTTTTTGTTTGTTGTTTTTATGTTAGATATGGTAAATTTCCTGTAAGTCATGTTATAACTGATACCACTAATATCAACAAGAATGATTTTATAATATTGTTTGTATTTTTATCATTGATCATGACATTTTTCAAGGAGAGGATAAAGGATCTGGATGAAGAGTCTATTTCACCAGGCAGTGAAAAGTAGAGTAGATATAGGAGGTTGACAAAATTTGCAAATATTATTAAAATATTATACTTATTTCAAAATTATCAATGACATATTCATAATATCTGCTATAAAGTCCTTTCTGATATTTTTTTCTAACTTAAGAAATCGTGGTTGAATTTTAACTTACATAAAGATGGAAGTGTTATATGAGAATAGTCCCTATCTGATAAAACTTTAGGCATATTTTACTTTGTAGTAACTTAAAAGAAAATTCTCTGTAATACTCTAGCCATCTCTAATGTACGGGAGAAGCAGTTGGACAGCAAATTAGCTGTTCTGTGTCAATAAGTTCTGAGCAGCCATGTAAACAAAGAAATCTGCTAATCAAAAGCAATTTCTCATGAAACAAAGACAGCAGCTAATTGAGAGCATCTGAGGCTAAAATAAGATTAACTTCAAAATGAAAACCCTTGCAGATTCTTGTAGAAAAGCTCTAGGGATAATAGGGAAACTTATTAGCATTTTAAAAGTAGAGACATTGGTAGAAATGCTGTTTTTCACACTGGCAAAATATTTTTACAAACCCCATAATTAACTTTTTCTCTAGTAAAACTAAAAAAATAATACATAAGAAATAATTGACAAAAAATGAGTATCTCATGGTCAGAACAGAAATGGCATATTGTAGACAAGTCAGTGGCCTGCTTGATGTACCCTTCACAGCTGCTGTTTTTGCCTCAAGGGCAAAGGTGGGACATTCTTGCTGGCTCTGACCATTTTTGCTTCAGTGGCGGATACTACAGAGACAATAACAGCAGCAGATTGTTAGAACTGAAAGAGTCACAAGGTAGAAGACAGGCCTGAGCGAGTGGGAGACTGAGAACAAATGAGGCATAGGTAGGTGGTAGAAAACCCATCAGCATATATTGTGCTGAGTAAAGATTACACATTACGGTGTTTCTCAGTGCCAGACCTTACTGGTTAAAAGTAGAAAATTGGTTCTAAGAAGTCATTTCATCAAAAGGAGAAGCAGAAGTTAGTGCGAGTCTCACCACATTACACAGATAGGATGAAATAGGAATTCAAAGTAACAGACTTAGACTCTCACTGAAATAGGACAAAACTCAAACACATTGGTATCACTGAGTTATTGATTTCATTTTGTGTCAAAAAAGAAATGCTACATCCAACCTGTTCTTAGGAATATAAATACATGTGTGGTGGGTGTGTATATATCCTCTCCCTCTCTCTTCTCTTCTCTTCTCTTCTCTCTCTCTCTCTCTCTCTCTCTCTCTCTCTCTCTCTCTCTGTGTATATATCTATATATATAATATAGATATAGATATATACACACATATATATGTGTGTGTATATATATATGTATATACTAATACACATATGTATCAGTATTATATGATGCCATTATTTGTTAACTAATTATTAATAACATCATTACTTATACATTATTAACAACCATATAGACTCAACACTGAGATAGTGCACATTCATATATATGAACACATGATATATAAACAGAGGGATAAATTAATAGGGGAGAGGAGAGGAGAGGGAGTAAGAGAAGAACAGAGTGAGAGAAGTAGAGAGGTATAAAAGGGGAGAATGGGAAGGATGGAAGAAGAGGATGGTAGAAAGGAGAAGAACAAGCTCATTTTTTTCTACACAGAACCAAAATTGAACAGAGAGGTATAAGTTACTTAAATCTATTTCTAGAAAAGGTGTTCAAAAACTCATTTTTAATATTCAGGTAAATTCTAGTTTATGATAAACATTTTGTATGTATACCCCTAAACACAGTTTTATCTCCATAAAATTTTCCTCTGTCATTTGTTTCCTCTTACTAGATGATCCGGGTCCTAGAAGACCTCACATGTCAGCCCGGTTTTTGAGGGGAGAGACTTCAGGTGTTAGGCTCTCTGTCATCAGTTCTTGGGTGTTTGTGTTTTTACTTATGCTCTCTTTTCATAATGCAAACAATGATTGGGTGCTTGAAGTGAAGTGGAGGTTTCCACTGATGAACAAGCCCTGCATCAGGTCCCTCTGGCACCACAGACTGTTCCCCCAGAGGCTTATATGCTTCTACAATCTGCCACTAACCTGATCTGTCACTAGTGTAGCCTCCAGGTTGAGCTATCCTTGGAGAGCTAGATCCAAGACCACATCTACACCACAGTAACAATAGATATAGTAAATATGGAGTTCTGAGGTCTGTTGAAGGCTCAAAATGAATAAAAAAAACTTACCTAACTGTGAGTACAGGTATAACTTGAGGAATCCTATATTTGCAATGCTGATAAGTATTATTACAGCACTCTGTTTTTCCCCTTATATCACTATTTTCCATTATATAAATTCTGTAGTCTTTTCTTAATGTCTCTCCCCCTTGTTTTCTAAGGAGAATTAAACTGTGCCTTGCAAAATCGAATTTTATTTTTGTTTATGTGAATGAATTATGAATGGATGAACAAATAAACATTGCAAGACTCATGAACATATTCTGTTACATGCGAGCTTGTTCCTATCTAAAATTATTCAAGGACACATATTCTGGTAGAGTAGATGAATTCACTGTCAGCTTTCACAAACAGTACTTTAATATGCTAATTGATTAACTAAGTTGTCAACAATAATCATCCTCAAATTTTATCCAAATCTAAAAAAACTATAAGGTCAGTTTTCGAATCCACATCACCATCCAATTTTCTACTTGAAAGTCACCATTTGGGGATTTCATTCACATAATATCTATTTTTCTTATAAATACCAACCCAACTGCTCTCTAAAACTCAGAATACCATCTTGGTGCCATGACTTGAGATGATGTCACTGTTTAAATATAAATATCTTTTAATGGTTGATATTTTAAACCCTACAACTTGGCTTACTTATTTCCATTTTAAAATATCTAGTTTAATCCATTATTCATTAAGGAAGATTTGAAAAGGAGTGTTATTTCATATATAAATGTTATTGTCAGCTAATGGATACTACATAATGCTTTCTGAATTTTGAATACTTATACTGGAGCATGGTTTCGGGGGCGGAGAAAAGACATCATAAAGCCATGAGCAAGGCAAAGTGAAGCAGCCTCCTTCAGGGTGATTTTGCAGAGAAGTTAAGTACACAGAATGGGAAGAACTGACAGCATAACCTTTGGATGTGATTTTACACTCTGGCCCTCCTGTGTGCTTTCTTTCAATTTCCAATCAGAAAACACTTAAAAGTAGAAGGTTCATGTGCTCAATTCAAACATTTCACTAAAAATAATACCACATATCACAATTTAATAGGAGACTTACTAAGAGTTAACAAAAAAACCAGTTCTCTGCTGCCGCAGTCTCTGCCTGGGCACAAATCACGAGTCTCCACACGGCTTGTAGATTCAAACAGCAATTCTTTATTCCCGAACTCACACCGGCCGTCTACAAACATGTTCTGGGGAAATCCATGTTCTCTGCCCAAATCCACACTCTGCCCAAATCCACTACTCCTGGGCTTCTGTCTCCCAAAATATACTGTCTGACCCTAAGAACTCAAGAGGAACTCAGCAGCAGGATACGCCCTATTCTAAAGGGGGAACACCCTAATCTCCTATTATGCTAAACTGCCCTATTCTAAAGGGGGAACACCCTAATCTCCTATTATGCTAAACCGCCCTGGTCCTTGAGCAAGGTCACCTTTCAGAAGTCCTTCCACTAGACAGCATGGGAATAAGCTGGCAAGGAGATTGTCATACCTACTTGGCTGATGGCTCCCAGCATCTCCCCCGTTCTGATTAATTAAACAACAAGTAATGTGGCTTAAGGACTGTGCCTGGTAGGTTGTCCAGTTCAACATATGGCTCTTACCCGTCATTGGAAAACTGACCTTTAGGCATCAGCCTCCTGTCTTAGGTTGATACCACTGCAACTGGATCATACCAGTCACTGACTACCGGTCCAGCATACAGCCATACTTGTGGATAGGTCTATGCACCAGTGGGGGGGGTGAGGTTCTTTGCCTCACCTCTGTTGGCCCCCAAATTTGGCCTTGGTGCCAGTGGGGGAGTGAGGTTTTAATGTGGCTTAGGTATGACAATCTCCTTGCCAGCTTACTCCCATGCTGTCTAGTGGAAGGACTTCTGAAAGGTGACCTTGCTCAAGGACCAGGGTGGTTTAGCATAATAGGAGATTAGGATGTTCCCCCTTTAGAATAGGGCAGTTTAGCATAATAGGAGATTAGGGTGTTCCCCCTTTAGAATAGGGCGTATCCTGCTGCTGAGTTCCTCTTGAGTTCTTAGGGTCAGACAGTATATTTTGGGAGACAGAAGCCCATGTGGAGTGGATTTGGGCACAGTAGTGGATTTGGGCAGAAGTGGATTTGGGCAGAGAACGTGGATTCCCCCAGAACGTGTTTGTAGATGGCCGGTGTGAGTTCGGGAATAAAGAATTGCTGTTTGAATCTACAAGCTGTGTGGAGACTCGTGATTTGTGCCCAGCCAGAGACTGCGGCACTCTGCAGTAAAAAAGAACAATACTGACTTTTTTTGGGAAAAGAATTGCCTACACAGCCCACAAGAAATGCTCTGTGAGCCAGAAGGGCAAGTCAATATGCTCAGATGACTTTTTAAAATAGAGAAAACGAATTCTAAGTCCTTAAACCATCTAGAATCCAGTGAGGAAAAGAATGGTAGCAACTAATATTAATCCATTCTGTTACCAGAAATTGATTAACAATCATATTCCTGGAAGAGAGGCTCTTTCAGTATCTTATATGATTTTAATAATACAACCTTACTTTCTGCAGTGAGAAATTATTTCCCTCAATGACTACTTCTTAGTATCATACTTCATTATATGTTAAAGTTTCTTAGGGTACAAAGAAAATGCCCTCACCTCAATCCATTACTGTAATCAATAAGAAATTCATCACTTTTAAATGATGACTACAATTATTTCAATATTTCATGCTGTGGGCATTACTGTGGTTTCTACAAATCATGACATTCATATTTTTCAACTTCAGTGGGTATGTATGGAATAAGTTATTTTGTCCTAAATACAATTTCCAAAAAAACTTTTGTTGGTTAAGAGAAGCTATTTGTGTAAAACATAAGAGTATTTTCAGAAAGGAATTTTCTTTTGACTTACCAAGAGTGCACAGGATACACACAGGGGGCTAAGGAGAATGAGTGGCAGAACACAAAACAAACAAAAAACTTGAAGAAAACTCACCTTGGCTTTAAAAAGATGCTTATCTGAACTACATGAGGCTAAGATGTTTAACAATGATTTTTATTTTACAGCTTATTATTTGCACTCCTATGTGAAAAATATAAGCAGAATGTATTGTTTCCCTAGAAGAATTAATGTGGCAATGACTTATCTATATTGTCCCTATTTACCAAAGCAGCACAAATGTAGCTGCTCCAGGAGACAGAATGTCCTCAAAGGCAAAAGTTAAATCAAGAAACATTGACCCATTTGAACTCTTCAACTAGACTAGAAATTTCCAAAATTTATAATTCTCTGCATTCTCCCACCTTGGGTGGAGCACAGTGAGGACACTGCTCATGGTAGATAAGAAAAGAATGGTTTCTTTTTAGAAGAGATGCTACAGTTAGTTTTTTTTACCCACAGAAATCCTGTATTGACCATTTGACTCGCCTCAAAAATCAAACTCCCTCATTTAATCTCATTTATTTTTTTTAAACAGAAGAAATAATTTGACTCAGAGATTAAAAAAGAAAATAAAAGAATAGTTAGGAGAAGAATATTTCCTAGTTGAATTGAATGATTTGCTTTCTCTGTTCTTATTTCTCCCTAGCCTACGACAAAAATTTAAAAGAAGATTTGATGGTGTCATTAAGCATGTATAGGGATTCCAGTGTGTCACTGGTCTTTCATGATTGCATGTGGAACTGAAATCAAAGTCCCCAAGGCTCCTGCTCTTAAAAATATACTTGAGAACCCTTCTGCTTGGGAAGCACACAGCAGGGAGCCATTCTCTTTCCTGCATCTTTATTTTCCTTCTACTGCCAGCAATATGTTCCCATTTCTCTTCTGAAAGTCTCTAGGTAACCAAAGTACAGATTAGCTTTTCCTGGAATGGCACTCTTGCTTCTCTCAATCTTTAATTTCCTGGATATAGACTTTACCGTACAGGTATATTTTTAAAGTGTTCCAATCTTCATCCCTCCCCCTGCCTTTCCAGTTCCCTTTTCATCTAGACATATGCTGGCCTGTATTCTTGCCTTGACCAAGGAGTCATCTTCCTTGGCTATTCTCGTGCATCTCTAACCCAAAATGTCTCCTGGTATCATGAGTTTGTTGTGTTCGCCTTGTGTTATAACGACACAGTTTTTACTTAAATCTGCAGCTCATTTTCTATACCTATACACTCTGGCATGTACACTTCAGTGATCCTCACATTGTTTCTTTTTCCTGGCTTGGTGAAGTACAGCAGCTTAAGTTTGGGGAAAAGGAAACATAATAACCTTCTGCATGGTACTCTGGTCAATCTAACCTCCCCAGGAAAGAGGTGGGTGGGAGGGAGGATAGGATTGGTGGTTCTGAGAATTGTGATCTCTGTCACCTAAACATAAAACTTCAGTCATTCAGCCATGTGACTGAGGACTGGAAACGGCTCCTCCATCAAGAGCTGAAGTGGGTCAGCCATAAGTAGTATATGAAAGAAAAAAAATGAGGACACTGTGAAGCACAACTTCCAATAATGTGGCCCTGCTAGGAAACCAGAGCATTAACAACAGAGTCCTGGCTACCGCAATCAAAGATGAAGTGGGTGTTTTTGATGTATGGCCACAGCCTGGATTTCAGGGAGAAAGGGAAGCTTTCAATGACTGTCAGGATCTTCCTGCACTAGCTGCAGTTTCAAATCTAAGAAAAATCTTTAGAGACAATACAGTAATTGTGTCAGCTATTTCTGTGCAGAAAGGCCAGTATATGGGTTCACAACTAAAATATTAAAACCGAAAATCGGTGTTCTCTCTTTAGTTGTATTCACTTGATGAATATTTCATGTTAAGGAGAATACATTTATTTCTATAAAATTATTTATAATATGAGCTATAATTGTATTCTCAATGTGGACTGCATAACATATATATCATAAAGATAAGATACAGATACATGTATATATTATGATAAATTTTTTTAAAATGAGCCAAGTGTGGTGGTGCATGCCTGTAATCCCAAAGGCTTGGAAGGCTGAGGCAGGAGGGTTGCAAGTTTAAAGACAGCTTCAGCAATTTAAAGAGGCCATAAGCAATTAGCAAGACTCTGTCTCAAAATTAAAAAAAAAAAGAATGAAAGAAAAGAAAAGAAAGAAGAGAAAAGAAAAAGATCTGGGGTTGTGGCTCAGTGGTTAAGTGCCCCTGGGTGGGTGGGGGTGGGAATTAATGTTTAACAGAAATGAAAGAACTCTTTTCAGCACTTTGTATTATATGTAGGTGATCATGACCAGCAGACAAAAAAACTTGAAATGAAAAGCATTTCTTCACTGATTTAACTTTATATAATTTTGTTGATTTGCTCATTACAGTTTTCTTCCTCAAAAAAAAATCATTTTTGAAAAATAAATACACACTATGTCTCAAAACCAAGGTTCAAAGCGTAAAACATAATACACTTAAATAAAAAGATCACCATCTGTAAAATTCTATGTGGGAACAGTCTCTCACTTAAGACTTCCCTGAATGACATACCTACTTGTGAAGAGACACAAAGACCAGCAACCTACCTCAAACCCTACTGCAAGACATCAAAGCACTTTCTTTAGGGCAATTAAGCATAATTGCTTTGCCTGAATGTTATTTTGCTTTCTTTGAATTTTGAGCACTACTGGCTTACTGGAATCTCACATAATTTAAGGGGCATACGTTTTATGATGGCAGAGGAACCAGATGAAATTCTCATTCACTTTCATAGTTCTTAGAAATCTCAATATGTCAGTGTGACAAGTAGTTAATATACTTGCCTTTCAAACTTAGGGTAATTAAAAATAACCATTCTTCATAATACTCCTTAGTAAAAATTATAGATGATGTAATATAATCAGACTTAAACTGATTTTATTCTCCACTGAGGACAGAAAATTAAAAAGCAGGTTTATTGGTACACAAACTATTGATTTTATAACTGATACTTAAAAAGGAATTTTAAGACTCATTTAAAAATAAGTATCTTCTAAATCTTTTCTGATACATGTTTTAATTAAAGTTTAATATATATACAGAAAAGCTCAATAAATTGTCATTAAGTCAGCCCACCCATGTAACCAACAACATCTACATAAAGAATATTTCAATATTTATATCCAGAGAGTTTCTCCCAATAATCACCCACTGGTTTTTCCAAGATTACCACTATCCTGATGTACAGTTTCTATATAACTATGGACTTTGTTTTTTACATTAAAGTGAATGGAATTGTAGAGTCAGAATTGATTACATAAGTTGGGGGAGGGCATGCAAAATGAGTATGATAAAGCCATCCTTCAAAAGTTATTGAGAATTTCAAAATGGTGACAGTAGAACATTAAATCAACTGGACTCCCTGTGCAACTGTATAGATTGCAGACACATACTATCTACCTACATATATATGTTATGAAATTAATTATTGTTGCTTTAAATTCTATGCGTCTATTCTTTTGTGAACAATATAGCATTGTTTACCATTACTTGAAACCATCAATTTTTTTTGTCTGTCAATCTTTTTGTGACGGAAATTTGATTTTTTTCAATAGGAATGATTATGAATAATGCTTACATCAATATCCTTGGGTGTGGTTTGGGTAAATATATCCTTTGGATTTGTAAATATTAAGTTCAAAACCTCTTCCTCACACTCAAGTACTAATTTTTGATAAAGTAAGCCAAACTAATCTACCATGATGTGTGGGAAGCCACCCTACCCATGAGCTAAGCATCTTCTCTCAACCTTGAGTAAAGGGAGTGTTGGTCTGGCATTGGAAGCCACGCCCTGTGCAGGCCCTTTGCTGGGCGAAGAAGTTTGCTTCAGATCTGGACTTGAGCATTACCAAATGGGATTGGGCAACCCGCCTTTAAACCTTATCCCCTGCCTTATTTGGTGTAGAATATTCTATGGGAAATCCTGTGTTGTTTTCTCCCTATAAATAAAGCGATTCTGGGGGTACTCTCTCTCTTGCCTTCCACCATGGAAGAGGAACCTTGAGGTTGCAAGAGCAGTTCCACTCAATATGAAAATTATTTATGTGTCCTGTGCCATTTTCTTAGCTTAATGTTACTGCCAGCTCTTTTGAACCCAGTTTATCTTGTCAGTGCAGGTCGCTGGTGAGAATGATGGAAATCATAATGGTGTTTCCCTCTGGCCTAGAGATGGGTAAATTCACGTGGTATAGGGGGATTATATTGGCTTGGTCAAGAAAGAATTTATTGGGGCATTGGAAATATTCCACTGATAATATGATTTTTACAGATATAAAGCACATGAAACTGCATTTAAAAAATCTACAAATTTTATTGTATCTCTGCTATACCTTCCATACCCTCTGGCAATAGGTAGCATGTAATCATCAGTCAATGGATAAAAATATGAATCAATTGGTTTTGCTATACTTACCCAGAGCTGTGGTTATTTACATTGAGGGATAGAAGTATTGATTATATGGAGGGCAGAAAGGCAATATAGTAGAACCAATGCCTCTTTAATTCTCAAGAACACTTTTAGTCATAGATGAGTACTCAGTGGTTTGAAATAAGAATTGTTGTCAGCCAATGAACTAAAAATTAGTTTCCTAACTTGTGTGCAATAATGAAAAAAAATTGAAATGATAAATAAAAAAAACTGACAAAATTTTTATCTTTCAAATTCTCTTCCAAAGTGAAATCTGTAAAAGAAGATGGGTAAATTTTAGGCTATTCTTCAGCATTAATTTCTGTTTTAAATGTCTCTACTTGATTTGTAAAATTATTAAAATTCAGTAATATTATAGGTTAATTTGATTCAGGTAACTAGTTAATTTGATTCAGGTAACTAGTTATAAAGCCATCCTAAAGCATTACAGTATTGTCAATGCTTTGAAAACATCTAATAACAAAAGTAGATATTTTTGAAGCACAGTCTATAAGTGAAATGTAAATGTCTATGGTATACCTTGCATATGGTAAGTCATTTAAGGAAAAGAGATGTCCTGATCACTGTAGCAATAATGTCAAGAAGAAACTTCATATTATAATATTCACAGCTAGATAAACCATATTTTCCCCTTCTGTTCCATGGTTAATATATCTGGTAATGAATTTATCTCCATACTCATTTTTCAATTTTAATAAAAATGGTTGTTGCAATTATTTTCTGAGATGAAGTATGTAGAGATTAGATCACAAAGATGAGCCAAAACTTGGAAGTAGAACTATAATAAACCACTCTTTCTCTACCCTAGACTACATCACCCTTTTTGCCATGCTTCATCAATCATCATGCAGAATTGATTATTAAACCCCAATTCATGATACGTGTAGCTTTTTAACCCAAGATATCTAATTAGAAATGACTTGTGACATATGCCTTCAAAACTGCCTTCACAAATTCCCACTAACTGGTTTGATTTTAAAGATTAATGAAAAGTTTAGGAATTTGTATTTGCAATATTCACCTTTTAATATTGAAAAAGTACTAAAAGCAAAGGCAGGCAAAAATGCCTAAACTTTATGAAAGAAATATGAACAAAGAATATAGACTATCTTCATTTTGCATGAAGATAGTCTTTCCTAATGCTCTTTTGCCGCAAATTCTTCCTTAACTCCTGGTGCCAATGATTTGTACTCCATTCCTAAACCTGTTCATTTAAAAAAAATACCATGTAAATGGAATTATATAGTATGTAATCTGTTGGGATTAGAATTTTGCAGGTGGCTTAATTCTCTGAAATTTATACAGGTGTTTTGAAGGGCAATAATATGTTCATGGCATGAATGCACAATTTGTTTATTTATCCATTGAAAGACATCTGGGTGATCTTCAGTTTGGGTTATTATAAAAATCACTGCAAACATTTGAATACAGGTTTTTCTGTGAGCTATGTATCTTCATTTCTCTTGGGAATATGCCAAAGATTGCAATGAGATTGCTTGGTAACAATATATTTGTATTTTTTAAAAAATCCAATTTTTCAGAATATATGTGTCCTTCTCAACAGTAATGTATGAGTGACTAGGCTGCTCTGTATCCTTGCTAGCATTTGGTGTTATTAGTATTTTATTTTAGCCATTCTTATAGGTATATCATTATGCACCTGTGTGATTTTATTGCATTTTCTAAATAGATGATAGCATTTGAATTTTTTTGTATACTTAGTTGCTATCTGTATATACATATCAGTGAAATGCCATTATCTCTTGCCTATTTATGATTGATTTTAGAAGTTTTATTTCATAGCTCTTCACATATTTGAGATACTAGTTTTCCCAGTATGTAGCTTGTCTTTGTGTCTGCTTATTATAATTTTTCATACAACTAAAATTTATTCATTGGTTTCAATGAAGTATACATTTTTAATTGATACCATGTATACATTTTTAATTGATGATTCTTTCAGCATAAAGTTTAAGAACTCTTTAGCCATCCCATATGAAGATTTCTGTCCATCATTTTCTATAAGTTTGATAGTTGTAGATTTTACATTTCAGTTTGTGGACCATTTTTAGTTAATTTTTCAATCAACAAATTGAGGATTTTATAGTCATTTTTTATCTTTTTTGTTTTGACTGTGAATATCTAATTTACCAAATAGTATTTGTTATTGAAGTTTTCCCTCTTCCATTGAATTGCTTACCAAAAATCAATTTAGCATATTTATGTGGGTCTATTTTTTGGCTTTCTGTACTGTTCCATTGGTCTATGTAATTCCCCTTCTGATGAATCACATGTTTTTGATTATTATCACTATATAAGACTGATATCTATAATAACATCTTGCAATTGGGTAGATCGCCTTCTCATAAATTCAAATAAAATTTTTAAATTTTAAAACATTCCTGTCCTATTTAAAGAAAAATCTTTGAGAAGTTAATAGCAGTTATATTACTATACTATCACTTGGG
Organism: Callospermophilus lateralis; assembly: GCF_048772815.1. Lineage (NCBI taxonomy): Eukaryota > Metazoa > Chordata > Mammalia > Rodentia > Sciuridae > Callospermophilus > Callospermophilus lateralis. The sequence continues at coordinate 2,323,558 of NW_027512416.1, read as the reverse complement.
GAGAAATCAGTTTTATTAATATTGTCTTTCAAATTTAAAAAATATCCAATGTGTCTCCATTTTCAAAGATATCCTTTACATCAGCATTTTGTAATTTTCAGCTCAAAACTCCTGTACATCTTCATAGATTTTATAGTAAGTATTTAAAAATATATAAATGGTATTGATTTTAAATTTCAGACTACACCTACTCATTGATAGTATATTCTTGATATTTTTATTGTTGATCTTGTAACCTAGGCTGTTATGGAAATCAGTTAAGAGTTCTGAATGATTTTTTACAAACTTTTATTTTAGGATTTTCTAGATAGATCATTGTGTCATCTTCACATAAGGATTGTTTTATTTCTTCTTTTCCAATATGCATATATTGCATCTCCTCACTGCAGCAGCTATAACTTCTAATATGATGTTTAATAAGAATAGTAAAAAGGCATACCATGGCCTTATTTCTGAGCTTTGGTGGTAGGGGGAGTGAGTGTTCAGTCTTTTTTCCTTAACCATGATGTTAGGTGTAACTGTTGGTACAATTTTACTTGTTTATAGGTCTGTTCAGTTTTTGCTGACTTATTTTCTCTAATATGTTCTCATTCTTTGATTTCTATTGCTTTATCTTCCAATTGTCCTTTCATTTTCTTGGTACTCTCATTCTGCTATTGGTCTTATTCATGAGGTTTTTATTTTGATTATTTTGTTTTTCAACACTAATATTTGTATATTTTTCTTTATGTGTTCTATATCTACATGAGCAAATCATATTACCTTTTTTAAAAAAATTCATTCTTTACTTTCAAATGTGTTTGTAATCGCTTTTGGTAGCATTTTTACAATGGCTACTTAAAAATATTTTCTTTAAGATAATACACACAATCATACAAACACATATATTCTTTTTGGGCTGCCTTTATTTAAATGTTTATGTTCTGTATATCTTACCATTTTATTGATGACCAGTAATATTTTATTTTAATATTGTTTCCTGGACTTCCTAGGGCCTTATAAATCCAACCACACAGTGATTTTCAATTGTCAGATGCATGAATAAGGAAGAAATTAAAATCAAACATTTTTAATTAAAATTTTTATTTAATATTTATTTTGACTTTAATTTATAAAAATAGTTTTCAATATTTAAGAAATGTTTTTTCTTAATTGTCCATTATCATATTATTGATATTATCTTTTAATGATTGCCCTGAGGTGTTAATGTTTTCATGATATTACACGTATTAAGTTAGCTTTTTTATTGCTTCTATTAATCTAAAGTACATTTAAATTCTAAGTCACTGTTAAGAGGCAAGGGAAAACATCTTCCCATATAATCAATTTATTTTTTTTTATTAATTGCTCAAAACATTACAATGATCTTGACATATCATACATTTGACTCAAATGGGGTATGAATTCTTATTTTTCCACACGTACAGATTACAGGATCACATTGTTTATACAGCCAATTTAATTGTTCATTCTTACCAAAAATTATTGTATATGTATATGTTACTTTCAGAGAAAGTGTGTGTGGGGGGGGAATCCCCAAACTGTACTGACTACATTGCTTAGGTAATAGCTTCAGAATGTGACAGAATTTTGTTATTCTTTCATTAAAGTTTATTTATAATACTCACTGGTTAATTTTAGACATTTTTTTTACTTTAGGTTTTCATATAAAGATAGGTTTTATGTGATTTTTCTCTTTAAATTTCCATTTTACAATTTTAAATTGAATGATCATCTTTCCCTGAGAAATTGTGTACATTCTCAAAAAGAACCCATCAGTGGAAAATAATGATATTCCTCAAAATGGCAATCCCACAGATTCAGAATGTACTTAGTAAATATGAAACTATTGACTGAATTGCTTTTCAGGTCATATAAAATACCACAACAACAAAAAATATTCTGAAATGAAATCTAAGAGAATGAAAGCATGACTAGAGATGTTCATTAGTTGAAAAAAATGTATCATCATTAATGATTTGGAAATATGCTTATTTATGTTACTACAAAGTTGCTTATGGCAAGTTCAAGAAGATGAGAATCTCCAAAATTCTATGAAGTAATTTTTTTCAGGCAAATCTCTCCTGATTGTGGCTACTATAGCATAGCTGGACTAACCTCAGTGGACTATAGAAACAGAAGAAATCAAGATGGTTTCCAAAAGCATTTAAAAGTAAAACAGGATTTAAAAGTAAACCAAAATGCAATCATTTTCCATTTATTTATGTTATTCTTTTGAAAAACACTTGGTTATTTCAAAATAAAATTATTTTTCTTTCAGTCAAAACCACGAAGAATAAGCATTTCAATTTAAACAATTCTTATTACACTAAAATCACTGTTTACTAAATTCACCCACTAATCCATCTTATCTACAAAAGTGTTACTTTTGAAATGGATTGGAAGCTTGAGGGAAATCTATGTCCAAAATCAAAACAATACTTGGTTGATGGAATAAAAATTAGTACTGGAGAAATTATATTATTTAGGCCTTACCACAGTACTATATATTTTTTTCCATTTCCTTCATCAGGAAGTTTAATATCACAAATTTATGTAGTCTGCCTTCCCAAGATTACAGTAAATTAATGAGGTATTTGCATCCATATTTGCTTTACTTTTAAATACATATTCTTTTTAAAAGTATTTTTTTAGTTGTAGTTGGACACAATATCTTTATTTATTTTTATGTGGTGCTGAGGATCAAACCAAGTGCCTCACACGTGGGAAGCGGGCGCTCTACCACTGAGCCACAACCCCAGTCCTAAATACATATTCTTTACCACTTAATTGATGTTGCTTCTCTATATGAAAAGCCTCACTACCTTTTCATATATTTATTATCCTCCTAAATTTATGTGTTCTAAAAAAAGTATGTGATATGATAAAATAGCATCAAAGCCTGGTTTGAACTATTAAAATCTTCAAACTGCTTTACCATCCAAATGTAAAAATAGTTCTAATTGTGAAACTTCCTAAAACTACTCAAAATTCTTCATGTCACTCAGAACAAGATTGAACGGAGAATCTTAGCAATTAACAAGAATGCATAAAGACCAGTATTGAAATAATTTTGTAATCAAAGTATTTATGACTGACAGAAAATGAACATACAATTATGTCTCTATTGGATTTTAAAAGTACCACAAAATTAGCAAGTACTTTTATTTATGTGATAAAACTGGCTAAAAAATATTCTATTTATTTCTCATATATTGGATCTCTTCTTTTTTTCTAGCCTGGAGGAAAGGGAAACCAAATGAAAATCAAAAGGAATGTGAGCACCATATTTGCATAATGAAAATTTCCATAATAGACTCTCTATATTAAGCACTTTTCTTTGTATTAAGCACTCTATTTCCTTTGTTGTTTCTCATTCTGTTTCAACTCTTTCATTTACTTCATGACTTTCAAAACACTGAGCTTCCCCTCTTCTTTTATTAAATCCTGATCATCAAATAAGGACATTTGAGAGCAGCAGAGAGAATTTCCGATACCATCTAACTGAACAATTTGCTACTTTCACATCTGATATCACACCTGATATATTTTTTAAAAAATAAAATCAATTTGGAGAATACACACTTTCTAGTTTGTCTCATCTTTCTGAATCATGAAGAATTGTCTATAGATAACAATATTTTCTATATTTCAGAAAACCTAAAAGTGATTGTTAGGCACATAATTTTAATTTAAAATATATGAACATATTACACAGGAAATATTAGCATTAAATTAGTTTATGGCATTTACCTGGTTAACAGACAATACAGATAGAAAATGAAGAAATAAAGAGAGAAAGCAGACTGGCTTCAAGAAGGTTACAGGCTATTGAATCAGACTGACCTTAATAAGAGACCCATGGAACAGTTCACCTACTGGTAATGAAAATGAAATCTCTTCTTAGCAAGGTTGGCAGCTGTCACCTCATTTTGAGCTTTAACAAGTCTACTGATATACATGTGACCCACACTATGAGAAGGAGAGTCTGACTTCACTGAAAGATATCCCAACCAGAAAATTGCTCAGAGAGATAGCAGTCAAACAGCCAATGTACTCTTGGTTTAAAGGGGATTCTGACTAAGGCTGTAAAGCCATGACAGTGTGTTATAGCAGCTCATTATGCACACCTCACATCATCTATGAGGAGACTGTCTTTGAGGCTGGGATGAGTCTCTTAGTTTACTTCTTTTTTTTGAAATAAATTAGGGGCAAACAACATTAATAAGGGGAGTAATTCAATGTTTAGGGATATGGGAACTAATTTGTACAAAGTAATTATTGGTGACTATTTTTACAGAAAACTTATGGAAACAGTTTAGAAAGGGATAGTTTAAAAGTAAACAATCGTATCCCTGCAGAGAATAACTGCTTTCTTACTTCTTCCTCAAACTGAAACACCCTTCTTTCAAAAATAAATTGGTAATGACCAGATTTCCTGGTAGTCATGAAAAACATTACTGATTTTGAATGAACATAAAGGTCATTTATTTTAAAAATGCATCATTCAAATGTGTGTAAAGCTCACACACATACTCACACACACATACACAGGTTGTTTATAAATATTTCTTTATTCAGTGGTGAAACAAACCCAGAAAAGCAGCTCAGATTTGTTGCCCCAGCTATCCTCCTTCAGACTTAAGTTCTTAAAGATATAAATAAATTTTAGAAATCAGATTTCTGAAAATATTTCTCCCAAAACTTTGAAGAAATGAAAACCTGAAAATATTAATTCTCTCTGTACCCATCTACTGGAAGAGATAAATTCAGTGTTGATTAGTTACGCTTGGGAAAGAAATGAAGATGGCTGTATTTATGTGTGTGTATTTTATGTCCCCACCTATAGAGATTACATTTATATGTATACGGACTGATTTATGCCCTACACAATTCCTATGTTGAAGCCTGAGCCTCCAGTGTGACAGCATTAGAAAGGACATTGAGTAATTAGGATGAGAAGAGAATATGATGGCTGGGCTCTGCAAGGAACATATTTGGACAGTGTGTTCCAATATGTTTCCATAACTATCAGTGGGGAGTATGCTAGACATTGGAATATACCCCTGCAGATAACCAGAAACACCTATGGAAGCAACCAAATACACCCATTGGACCAATGAATGTTGAGCTTAGCACCAATTTAAACTGAAGGTAGACGACCTGTGGCAGCATTTGGGGACACCCCAAGAAGACTGATCACCCTGTCATCATAGGAAGACACTGACCCCCTCCCCCAATTCTCTCAACAGAAATAGGCTGGAAGGAACCACTGGACAACTTCTGCCTTTTCATCTAATAGAAGTCGTGTGGACTCTGAGGTACTCTGGGACTTGTGGTTTTCCCTAGGGTTGACTCTAATTATTGGCTGAAGTGTTCATCTGTGTGTTTGTATTGGAATTATTGCTGTGTAAAGTTAGTGTGATCTTAATATATTCATTGCATGGAAAGACAATCTGTCTCCCAGTTATCATTCAATTAAATCAATTGAGACAGGCTTTCATGAGGGGACTGGACTGGTGTCCTTATAAGAAAAGACACTTCTGGATCTTTCTCCCTCCACTATGTGAAGAGAGGAGGCAACCTCTGCAAGCCAGAAGAGATTCCTCACCACACCACGGCAATGTCAAAACCCTAATATTGGTCTGTTCAGTCTTGAGAACTGTGAAAAACCTCTGAGTATGTAAGCCAATCAATTTGTGGTGTTTTGTTATGCTAACCTGAGAAGACAAATTATATGTAAAAAAAGGAAGCATTTGCTAGGTGGTTCCATTTTATGTGTCTATGTGACTCTGTGTGTGTGTGTGTGTGTGTGTGTGTGTGTGTGTGTGTGTAAAAAATTCCTTCTTGCTTATAACTCAAAACAGTGCCTTACTATTTGAGACATTAAAATCTGCTGTAATAAAACACATGCATTTTCAGGTTTTATATAGTTATAAATCAAAATGTCAAAAAAAATAATATTGTAGTTAATGACAGGAGCCATATAAGATCACTAGATTGGTGCTTGTCACACAATCCTTGGCACATGTCTTTCAAAAATTGTTATTTAATGATTATCTTTTTGGCAAAAGAATATTAACAGAACTTTCACAATTGACCTCCATATAATCTTATATTTTCTATTAAAATATAGAGATATAAACATATACATATGTTTAGACTATGACTAATTCTAAGTATCAAATATAGTGCTATCAAAAAATCCATTTGGATCATGTAAAATATGTATTCAGAATTTACAGTATGCATTCACTATTTCAAAATTGTACTTGAAATGAATGAGATTCATGTAACAAAACTGTAGCAAATGATCTCATTTTGCATTTTTGATTAATGTCCATAACAGATGTAAACTGTGGGACAAAGGAAGTGCTTTACATTTGTGAATTTATTTCCACCTGTATTGTAAAGGTAATTTAAACTAGGAAATATTTCTTTTATCAGATCCTCCATTTCTTTATATGATCATTTAGATAAAGAAATACACATGCACACACATTCCATTTAAATTGAACTGTGAATTTTGTTATTTCATGTATTAAATGTTATTAATAACTATTAAAAATAAATGCAATTAATCTTGGTAACCATAAGGGATTGTTTTTAGAACCCTCAGTGAATATCAAAATATGTAAATGCATGAAAATGGCATAGTATTTGCATATAACTTGGGCACATTCTCTTGTATACTTTAAATCTCTTTAGATTACAAACAACATCTAATATAATAATATACATTACGTAAATGATTACAAGTATTTTTTAGAAATGACAAGAACAAAAATCTATACATGTTCAGTACAAATGTGATTCCCCCCCGCCAAATATTTGCAATCTGTAGTTGATTGAACCTGCAAATGTCAAACGCGAGGATGCGGAGCACCAACTATATGCTGACTTTTACCATATATCAACAATCCACTAGTTTCTAATGACTTACAATCTCACCTTCAATTTTATTGCTGTCATTATTACAAATTCCTACTTAATAATTGTTTTTTTATAACAGAATTGCTACAATTTCAAAAAGTATATTTATCAATTGTAAGGATTTTGGCTGTGGAAATGTACAAGCCAGTGTTCCTCTGGAAAGCAAAATCCTGGGGGATAATGGGTGTATTGTTTTCCACATTTGGAATATTCTGCAGTTTCCCCCAGGAACTAGTAATGTGCAATGCCTAGCTATCGTGGCAATGCCCTACATGAGGAGCCTCTGTGCTAGAGTCTTATTAGCCTGGACCTTGATCTCAGACACTCAGCTCCTGGGAATAAAGGAATTCTCTTTTGAGACAACCACAATGTTTCACCAAGCCCAGCTGAGACTGAATCTATCCACATAACAGTAACTTTAAACAATGGACTTTCTTGAGAGCTACACAAAACTCCTAACATTGCACATTAGAACTATAGTATGTAACTGAGAAATAAGTTGCAATATGTTGTTAATTCTGTAACCTGCCTAATGACACATTGAACAATAATGTACTACTGCCAGTGACCTAACATAACATATTGATATAAATAAAGCTGGCAATTTGGACAAAGGGCTTTCTGCCATCCTGCTATTTTGCAACTTTGCCTCTGTGCTTTGCTTCTGTCTCCTTTTGATTTTCTTAAAATCAATTTTCTGAGTAATTGAAATATTCACATAAATTCCCAAATCAGATAAATATAAGAGTAAGAAAAAAAGCAAAGTGAATATACTTCAAACACTGTTCTAGCCAATATAACTATAACTATATATACACAAATATATATTTGTAACCAGACACAATACCTCTATTTTATATTATTTTTTTATGTGGGGCTGAGGATTGAACCCAGTACCTCACATGTGCTAGGCAGGTACTCTACCACTGAGCTAAAACTTGAGCTCTATTTTTCATTTGTTATTTTTCTTTTTGCCAGTAAATGGATGGATCTGGAGATTATCATCAAGAGAAATAAGCCAGTCCCCAAATGGCAAAGGTTGAATGTTTCCCTGACATAAGAAAGCTACCCACAAGAAAGGTATGAAATAGAAGTTCAGTAGATTAGACAAAGGGGAATGAAAGGAAGGGAGAAGGGATAGAAAAAAGACAATAGAATTAATTCAAATAATTTTTGTATGTATAAATATGAATACACCAGAGTGAATCCCACTATCAGGTGCTTCCACAAAAATCAGTTCCTAATAAGAATAAGACATACTCCATGCTTGTATAATTATATCAAAATGAATTCTACTGTCAGGTATAATTAAAAAGAACCAATTACAAAAGAAGAAGAAGGAGAAGGAGAAGAAGGAGGAGGAGGAGGAAAGAAAGAAAAGAAAAACAACAACAAGAAGAAAACCAGAATGCCTCCCTGAATATTGAAATTCTCAGCCCTCATCAAATGGTGGGCTAAAAGTTACAGCAGATGGATTGCAAATATAAGTTTAAAGGAAGGTTTCCCTACTTTTCTAGAAAGATTTAAGATATTTTCATAAAATGATGCAACTTCACTTGCTGAATCATTTGTAGTATGATTTGATTCCCTTTTAATCATCTTCCTTACCAGTTGAGAACAAAATGAAATTTGAAAAATACACTAAAGAAGATTTTTTTCCTTATAAGTGTAAAGGATTAGTCTTTTCCTTAAAGTAAATATTCTGTGAATCATTTGCTATGTTTTAGCATATTAACTCAATTTTCATATTTTTGTAATATATTACTTTTATGAGAAAGGGTACCACATTTATTTAAGTGTGTTGAATATTACTGTGTTTTGTAATCACTAATAAAATGCATTGAGTTTTCAGAGACAATTAAAGGTTAATTTAAGAAAATAAAATATTATAAATTAATATGTTGGATTTTGTCAAGTAGTTTATCCATACTTATTTTTTCAATAACCTAACAATTTAAAAATTTGAGCTGTGGTTAAATAAAAATAAAACTACATACAAAAAATTAATGACTTTAGATTGACAAGAAAGAAATTTCTAAATGAGGCATTCACTCTGATGCTATTTTTAAAGAATTCTACTCCTTAAATTCAAGAAAATACACTAACTATACCTAAGCACTGATTTAGGTATGTCTAGATAAATAAAAGTCTATTTTCACCTATGCTTTTAAAATTAATTTAAAACTAAAGAAATTATAACTAATTCTCTATAATTGATGCTGATGAATTTTCAAAAACAAGAACCACTCAACTGGCAAAATCCAATTTTCAAACAGTATTATAATTTTTAAGCTTTAATCTATTTATAAGAGGCAGAACTCTACTGGTATTGTAAACTTTGTTAAGGATTCCACATTTTGCTTGGCCCAATGGCTTACACCTGTAATACCAGTAGCTTGGAGGCTGAGGCAAGAGGAATGCAAGTTCAAGACCAGCCTCAGCAATTTAGCATGACTCCAAGTAACTTATTGAGACTTTAACTCAAAGCAAAAAATAAACAGGGCTGGGGGTGTAGCTCAGTGATAGAGTGTTCCTGGGTTCAATCCCAAGTATAAAAACAAACAAAAGAAGTTTACATTTTGCTTAAAAAAATATTTAAACTCTTTCATACAAGTATACAGTGCATAGTATAATCATTGTACTTAAAAATTAAAAATCTTAGCCTGGCACTTTGGAATACACCTGTAACCTAGTGCCTTGGGAGACAGAAGCAGAAGAATCACAAGTACAAGTCTAGTCTCAGCAACTTAGCCAGATCCTCAGCAACTTTGCAAGACCCTCTTTCAAAAAAAGGGCTGGAGATGTGTCTAAGTGGTTAACTGGCCTGGATTCAATCCCTAGTACTAAAATAAAAAATAAAAAATAATAAAAAATAAAAAATAAAAAGGGCTGGAGATGTGTCTAAGTGGTTAACTGGCCTGGATTCAATCCCTAGTACCAAAATAAAAAATAAAACTTTACAATATGAAAAAAAAAATCAAGACTGGCATGAAAAAACGATAAAAATATGGTAGTCAAATTAAGAGGCTCTAAAAGTATATTAGGAAGCATGAACTAAACTCCTAAATTCTCAACTATTTTAGTTGCAAGGAACAAATGTATGTGGAAGATATTTAGAGAGAGAGAAGGAGGGAGGTCCAGGGTAAAAAGAAAGGAAAACATGACACTTTGGGTTATCTAGATTTAGTTCCATAAGCCTAGTGATTTATTATTATTCAAGATACATAATAATAAACCTGAATGAATGCCAAGTTAGTAATTGGGTTTGACTTGGATATGCATGTTAAGCAGTCATCCAGATGGATTTTGTAAACAGACTAACTGGTGTGAGTCAAGTCCCCATTATTTGCTAAAGGTGTGACTTAATCAAGTGCTACCCTCAAGTCCTTCCTCTGGAAATGGGGCTAAAAATGTATGTACTTTAAAGATTAACTGAAAGAATTAATGACATTAGTGCGTTTAAAGCACTTAACCGAGTGTCAGTTGTAAATGCTCAATAATATTAGCTATTGCGATAATGCTATTCATTCAGATAGGAAAAGCAGATTTGAATAGGAAGAGCCTGTGATGATTTTATTTTTAAATATGCATGGTGGATTGCTCTGGGATATCCTCCTGGATGTGTCCTGAAGGCTCTTGCATGTGTTACTCTAATCCCTGAAGGAGGTATCTTACTTGGAGTGATATTGAGATGTGAAATTGACAGTAAGGAGATGATAACTCTATTCATAGAAGAATAAGAATTCATTATAAGATGTATGAATAAGAAAAGAGAAAAGAAGAGGGCTTGGTCAGAACACCAGGGAAAACAAAAATGTAAGTGACAGAATGAGGACAGTGCAAAGTAGAATAAAGCCAACCAGAGTGGGTACCGAGGATGAGAAATCTCTGAACATGAGGATCATCTTAACTAAGATCTACTAAAAAGCTGGACAAGGCGAGGGCTGAGGGGTGAACATTAAACTTGGCTGAAAAGATCTTGAGAAAGGGTGTCTTTGAGAGGAAGTTTCCATGGGATTAAGGTGAAGGGGCAGGAGGCCGGTGGGGGTGGGTTGAGAAGTGAATGAGAGAAAGTGAGGACTAACTCCTTTCAAGAAGTTGGGCAGATTGAATATGACAACAGGAAAGGAGATAGAGGAGGAGAAATGATTTTGTTTTTCTATGTTTAATATGTTTTGAAGATTTAAATATTCATATTATACCTATGGAAAGTTAGTGTATTTTCTTGAATTTAAGGAGTAGAATTCTTTAAAAATAGTATCAGAGTGAATGCCTCATTTAGAAATTTCTTTCTTGTCAATCTAAAGTCACTAATTTTTTTATATGTAGTTTTATTTTTATTTAACCACAGCTCAAATTTTTAAATTATTAGGTTATTGAAAAAATAAGTATGGATAAATTACTTGACAAAATCATATGGGAGTTAACTTGTGAAGAAATGGAAGCCGAATACAAAGAAAAGAGAAAGGAGAGTAGAAAGAAATCTTTGCAGTTGGAAGAGTGTTTAGGTCAAGACACAAGTGCAAAGATTAGGCATAGGCAGAAAATGGATTCTATTTCCACTGTGACTGAAGACAAGGCAACAAGGATCAGCGTAAAACTGGAATGAGTTCCAGTCTGCTGCCTTCTGTCTTCCTGATGAGGGAGAAGGGAGAAAATGACACTTCTGGAGAATGAGACACAAGAGGTGGAACTGAAGGTGTGAGGTTTTAAATAGTCCAATGGAAAGACATGGCAGGTTTACTCATGAAAAACAATAACTTGTTCCAACAACAGACTGACTGGAGCTTGCCCACAGAGCTTATGAATGACTCAGGATGCTAGGTCACAAAAACAAACACCTCCTTCACAAAACAATTAAAACCAGGTACCTCCCTGAGCAAAGGAGTCCTTAAAGAGATTGTCTAAACACACACAATAGAACAAGGCGCTACTATCTCTACTGACACCTTTATACTCCAGGGTTTATGGAGGAGCAGCCTCCATAAACCAGTCATTACCAGGAATGACCATCAGGAATATCAGCACCTTAGGGTCCTACTAGCCCCCAGTAGCTGGAGACCTTTATGCACTGACCAAACTTCATGGTATTTAATAAAATCCTCAAAGGACTCCACACTTTATTCACTCTAGTGCCTAAAAATCCCCAGTTTCTTAAAGCAGGCTTCAGCCAAGATGCCAATCCACCTTCTTGACTGATTCACATTTTATCCAGGCTATTTTCTGTCAAAATCAATCTACTTTACTGGTCATCTGGTCACCAAATTCAATCTATTCTATGTGATAAATAACTCTTGGAATGGAGAGGTTGATTTCATGTTAACATAAGATTTTTCACTACTGACAGGAAACCAGTGCTAAAGATTTTCAATATGTCATCTCCCTTGTAATATGGCTAATAAAACAGAGCTTGACCTAATATGTTTAATCATAGTTTAGTGGTTGACAGTTTTTGGTATCAACTTCAGATTCTTATTTCTCAGGATACAGTCTCAATATTTCTTAATACTAGCTTTCATTTTTTGTTTGAAAAGATTCATGGGATATTCACTCTTACAGCATAACATGAATAACTACATTTGTTTCATATCTGATACTTTAATTTTACATAATAAAAACATTTTCATGTATAATTTCTTTTTCCATTGTTCTTTACATTTTAATGTGCTATTTTTCTTATTTTGCTCCTTTTGCAATTTTTACATTTAAGTCATTTTTTCTTATGTTATTTTCATTTTGATTTTGGCAGTTAAGTATGGAAATTGAGAGAACAAAATATAGTATCTTTTAAAATATATTTGATCTATTAAGGAAACATAAAATCATCTTCAAAGCATGTTAAGTTGTAAAAAAAGTTAAAGGATTTTTTTTCAAAATCTAGAATGTTCAAAATCTTTTTTTTAGAAAAGGACATAAGATAGAATATTAAATAAACAAACATACTATAAGTCAATCCAAATTTGAGGGTGTTTACAGTATACTGAGAGGACTGTTGAAGTTTGGGAAGGATTTAAGCCATATTCATTGAAAGTAGAGAGATACAATTATTGGAATTTTGAGAGGTGGAAGATTTGTATAATCATGAGATAATTAAGAGAATACACTGTAATATAGGATAATGTGGAGTGAAATGGTCCATATATAAGATACAAGAACAGGACATTTTCCTCAACAGAATTATCTTATGCCATAAATATGGACAGTGTTTTTCACAAAGCCAAGAGGCATCCTTTATTCTTAATGAGGAAGATATTGTTTGTAATAAACATTAAAATACAGCCTAACTTATAGGTTCAGTGTTCAAAATAAAGATGAGTTGAATCCAGAAATTCAGCTTATTTAGGATGCTTGAACAAGCCTAGGTAAGTTTCTGGGAGAAATTAGAGAGTAAATCAAGAAAAAGTGATTAGATTTATAACCATGGCTTTCTTTGTTCAATGTTGTTTGTGCTTTTTGTTTCTTACCATGGTGGGAGCCACATAAGGTCTATGTTGTGGGTCTAAATATGATGGTTGAGGGCTACTGCAGGAAGAGCAAGGATCTGATGGCTATGTTTTCTTTCACAAAGACTGGGGACTTATGCTAGCTGAATAATGAAAACATTTAATATATTAGTACTTTTAAAAGCTCTTACCAATTGAGTCTTTAACTGATATGCTTGAACAAACATTATTTACTTATAAATTGCTAAACATGGCATACAATAGCAGAAGGGGAAATGCTTAATATTAAGACCTTATGGGACTATAATATTGGGATGAGAAAAAGAACACACAAACTAAAAAGTAAAAGAATGTTAGTTGCTAAAAAAAAAGTGACTCAAATATTAGTTTACTATGAAGATGAAAAACATGTTCCATTCAAAACAGATTTATTTTTCTTTTCAGATTAAACACATGCTCACATGCATGCCAGACAAGCAAGCACTTTACCACTGAACAACAGTCCCAACCATTTTTAAGACCAATAAGTAACAGAATCTCATTGCTTTTTCCTCTTTTAGCCTGACTTCATATCCAAATTCAAATGGATTTTTCTCATTTGGGGATTTTCAGCACTTAACATAAAAAATACTCATTATTGTACAGTTAATAAGTGGCATGTGACCTGTTTCTAACAAAAATTGATTTAGAGGTTAAATAATTATAGCAATCTGTAGAATGCAAACGTCATACTGAGTGTGTTGTTTTATAAAAACACCCCTAAGGAAATTTAAGCAATTACATTAAATTATAAGAGTTGGTTTTCCTTACAAAGTCTTTATTTCTTATTATCCCTGAGCTTATTTATATTTTATACATTCAACAATGGATTGCAACTGGTTGAAGATGCTAGGACATGAAACCCCAAGTCATGTAATGGTAATCCCATACCAAATAATTCTCTTATTTTTCATTATATTTTGCTTTCAACTTGGGTTCAACACCTTCACTATCTACACCCCCCAGTTTTCCACCAGCATGTATTAACAGATCTTTTAATTCTTTTAGCCTGCTTATTTTCTCCTAAAGAAAGGAGTGAATTTTCCCGCTTTCTTATGCTGAGACTTGACCCTGCTGATTGTAAAATGGAGTCAGGGATAGATTTTGAGAAAGAGGAACATGACTTAAGTCACTGATCTACCTGCTTCAAATAAGATATTTGCAGGGTCTTGAGTACAGAATGATCTGGAGCAATTGTCTCAGCCTCAAGGATGCAGATAATCTGAGGTTCAAAATCCTCAGGCTTTTTTGTTTGTTTGTTTTAATCTTTTTATTGCTTTAGTCCTCTATTTCATTGATCTCTATTCTTTTTTATGTAATTTTTATTTATATATGGCAGCAGAATGCATTATAATTCTTATAGAGAAAACACAATTTTCATATCTCTGGTTGTATACATAGTATATTCACAACAATTCATGTCTTCACACATGTACTTTGGATAGTAATGATCATCATATTCCACCATCATTAATCACCCCATGGTCCCCCTTCCCTTCCAACCCCTCTGCTCTATCTTGAGTTCGTCTATTCCTCCCACACTCCCACTACCTATCCCACTCTGAATCAGCTCCTTACATCAATGAAAACACTTGGCATTTTTTGGGGTGTGGGGGATTGGCTAATTTCACTTAGCATTATCTTCTCCATCACCATCCATTTACCTGCAAATGACATAATTTTATTCTCTTTTATTGCTGAGTAATATTCCATTGTGTATATCAGGCCTTTTTAAACAAAATATCTGTGTAATGTGCAAACTCCCAAAATATTCCCACAAGCTTCCTCATATTAGCATAGGAGACTTCTCAACCCTAATCACTTAGGATTCTTTGCAGTTCTAACAAATAAACACTAGGACTCATTTTCAGTTGTTTGTGCTACAAATAAAAATGATATAGGCTTATTTAAATACTGCTCTGGAGGCATTCTGGCTTTGTATGACTTGAATTGGTGTTTGGGTAATAAAAAGTCAGGCACTGTATAACCATGTTTTGATCAACCATGGACTACATATACACTGGGGGTTTTGTCAGTTTGCTCAGTGACATTGTAGCCATCTCAGCTCATATAAGCACATCCTATGATGTTTATATAATGACAAAAATCACACAACTCTGCATTTCTCAGAATCCACCCCAGTCATTAAGCAACCCATGTATACATGACTATCTCTATCTAAAGCTGTACAAAAGTATTGAACTAGCAAACAACTTCAGCTTTTGTACCTAATGTTATTTCTGAAGTATTCTGTCATATAGCTTTATCACAGCTCTCAGTTACATCTTTTATCTATGTCAGTAAATTTCATAGAAATTGAGACACTGCATGACAAGAGTTATTATCATTGGTCTTACTACCCGCAATGGATTTCCTGTCCAGCGAGTTGTCCAGTTCCAAGATCTGTATAAAGGTATATTTTCTAGGATCATTAAATCTACCAAGTGGATCTGCACTACAGATACAAATACCCTGAGAAATGGAAGTCTGCCACACAGACTTTTAGCAGAAACATAATTGAGGACATATCTAAAGGCAGCTGGAATAATCCTGCTTGGAGATTTCAGGGAAGTTCATAGATTAGCCTCCAGAATGCTTAGGAAAGAGTTACCTTCCTTGGTGAAGGGTTTTCCCTGGATTGTTAATGTCTTCATAAAGATCTGTACAGGCATGTCCGATAAGAGTTTCTGCCCCAGGTGAGAGGTCCCAAGAGAGAAGGTAAAGTTACAAGGAGCATGTGCTTGAAGTGAAATGTTTAGGAACTATCCCCTGCAGCCAGAGCTAAAGTTAGAGATCAAGACTAAGGAGTAGAAGTGAAAGCACCAGAAACATTCTATGCACCTCAATGGCCTGCATTGGCTGTGAACATCATCTAACAAGGCTTTTAGATGTGCTGTTAATAGGGTAGTATTGCTCTTTGTTCAGTATTTCATTATTAGCATCTTATCCAGTTCTTGAGGCTAGACAGTTATAAGATCTTGAAAAAAACACAAATGAAGTAAGCAATTTGCACACATCCTAGCTGTTCTTCTCTCACATCCTGAGGTCGGCCTATTTCCAGCCATCATCCTCAAGAAAGTACCTACCCATTCATCCTCTGCTTTTTATCAACTTGTAGTACATTTCCTACCATGTGGGTTGGATTCGTCATCAAATTAAGTGTCAGTGCTTAGGGAAAAAAAACAATAGAAAACAATATCATATAAATAGAACTGGACCCTATTACTGCTCTGTAGTAATAGTCTGTAAGCTCCTTGTGTTTACTCTTCGAAATATCAACTACTTTAAATGGTAAAGGAGGCATTGGCAACATAGGAATAACCTACAACATCCCTTCAAACCATAGTCTAACTCTCCATGTTCTAACATTGCAAAACTAGCAAATCCTTTTCAAAAGTAACATACTTTCACACTTCTTGTCATCACTGTCAACTCTCTAGGACAGTTTTCTCTTCCTTCTTAGTGTCAAAATCACTACTTAAGAATCCTCATTTCAAAGCTACTTTCTTTGTGAAGTTTCTCTTAAGTTTCTTTAAGAATAGTTATTCATGCCACTGGATTTTCCATAAGTCTTATTTTCTATGGGATTCACATGCAATTTACAATAGCACAAGTCTTTTTGAGACCCAGAGCATATTTATCCTGATATCCTTAAAATTATGCCAACTCATAGGAGAAACACAGTTCTTAATATAATGGAAAGAGAGGAGGAAGATAGTGAGTGAGTTAGGGAGACAGGAAGCAGGAAGGAAGGGTGGTGGGAAACCTGTAAGCTTCCTGTAAATATCCAAAGGTCACAGAAGCAATCTGTATGTGGCTACCTCATTCACACATCTTTTTAAATCTTTCCATTTTTTCACTTCAAAAGAAAGGTCTCACAAAGACTTCTTTTGGCCTGGCTTTATACATGCCTATAATCCCAGCAAAACTGTAGGTTTAGGTAGGAAGATTGTAAATTTATAAGGTAAGCACAACTAAGTTCAACCCATGGTCGAAAAAAAAATTATTTTGGCCTCAAAGGTAAAACAAGTCACCCTCTATATTTTCCAACTAATGGAAATGGAGGCAGATGGTCAGGACTGGAAATTCTAGCCTTCAACTCAAGTCATGGATTAATGGAAAGCTTACAGCAAGTCTTAGGAAAATAGGGGCCTCACTGTCCTTATTCTCCTGAGCATTGTCTGAGCACCATTGTGAACATATGGTGTAGAATGTAAAAGAAAAAAAATACTGTAGTTGCCTTTGTCTTGTGTCTGTGCTCTGTAGACAGAGGAACACCTATACCTACACACACACACACACACACACACACACACACACACACACACATCCTTCTGCACACTTGTCAACTCTCATCCACCTTCCCAAGAAAAAAATGCTTAATAATAAAGCTGTGCTCTGTGGTGTTCCATTATAATCTTGAAGCACCTGATTCCAAGATGCTTTATCTTAATTCCCTCTCTGCTGTGATCTCTAAATTGTCCCTTATCCTAGATTGAGTGTTGAAGTGCATCTCTTAGTGTATACCAAGACTTCACTTCTATTTATTACACTTAGCTCACTCTGGATCTATTAGGACTAATCTCAGACTGAAAATTGGCACCACATATTTTTCTGGCCGAATATCTTAGTTGTGCTCCTTACCTATCTATCTTGTCTTGCTTACTCTGACTGCACTAGTTTTCTCTTTCTCTGAATTAACCTACAATCACATTGGCCTTTTAAATCTCACCATGACCACCACTGTCATTCTAACTGGCCAGTCTCACACATCTGAAAATGTGGACATCTTCCTAAAACCCCATATACTAATGATCAGAAATTTGTTATTAATTCTACATGCTAAATAGTTGGTAACATTTTTACTGTTACTGCTTTTATTAAAGTTCTTTCTGAAAAGTTGGTTTTTAATTCACCTGGTACCTCACGCACTCTAAGCACACAAAAGTACTGATTAATAACACCCAAGTTGAAAAAATTGTTTTTATGGCTCCAAATGTGGTTTGCTATATGTTTGCCAGAGTGTTAATTTAAAATGAAAAATAGTATATTGCTGTATGAGCCATTTCCACTAAATATCAATCCAAACTCTTTTAATGATATATAGGTCACATGCCAACTGAGCTCAACTTGCACGGTCTTCTGATAGCTCTCTATAACAGCAACTTCCCTTTCTTCTTTTAGGGATTCTATTTGCTTCTCTAACCTGGTAGGATCTACTTGTTCTTCAAGAATTTTTTCATATAAGACTTTTTGCATTTTTAAAATAATAATAATAATAATATAAGGAATTGTCCTTATTTCTCTCTTTAGCTAGATATGAACTCATTCAAGCAAGGATTGCCAGCACAATGCTTGGCATGGAGCAAGTATTTGAGATTTTTTTAAACAAATTGTATTCATATTTCTCCTCTTTATGTTCTATTATTTTCCTTCAACCATATCTTAATGAATATGGTGCAGTCTGTACCATACTCCTGCACTTTGCTTGCTTGTAGCTCGGGATGTCACACTGCAGGGTTATGATGATCCAGCCATTAAAGAATCCAAGATTTGAGATTTTTCTAGTTTCTACAAACCTCCATCATTCTCATTGTTCAATTCTTTTGCTTTGACATGAGTGTGTACCCTGGAAGGGAGGTCAGGTTTCCTTCATAGAACTTTAAAAGTTTGCTTTTAAATCTTACTTCAGGTTTAATATTGTTTTGTATGAATATAATACCAAAAAATAACTTAAAATTAGTCCACTTGCAGATTAAGGATAAGCATATTGTTTTGAAACAACAAAAGTTTAATTAAGACCTTTTCAATTTAATTCAGATTATTTGCCATGGACACATATTTTCTTTGTTATTGTATATTTATTATGTTTTACTTGTTCTTTTTATTTACACATGACTGTAGAATGTATTTCGAAAAATCCTACATACATGGAATGAAACTTCTCATTTTCATAGCAGTTACACTGATTTTGTATTCATATATGAACTTAGGAAATTTGTGTCTGATTCATTCAGCTCTCCTTCCTCTTCTCATCTCTGTTCCCTTCCCTTCATTCCCCATTGGATAATCCAATGAATTTATGTTCTTCCCTCTCACACAACCCCATTTATTGTGAGATATCATCCAAATATGAGAAAACATTTGGCCTTTGGATGTGGGGGATTGGCTTATTTCACTTAGCAAGCTAGTCCTCAGTTCCATCTGTTTACAGGCAAATATCATAATTTTGCTCTTCTTTATGGTAAGTAATATTCAATTGTGTTTATATATACAACATTTTCTTTATTCAGTCATCTGTTAAAGGGCACCTAGATTGGTTCCATAATTTATTGTGAATTGAGCTGGTATAAACATTGATGTGGCTTCGTCACTGTAGTATGCTGATTTTAAGTATGTTGGGTATAAGCCAAGGAGTGGGATAACTGGGTTAAATGGTAATTCCATTGCAAGCTTTCTGAGGAATCTCCATAATACTTTCCATATTGGTTGTACCAGTTTGTAGTCCCACCAGCAATGTATCAACGTATATCTCTCCTCACATTCTTGCCAACGTTTATTATTGCTTATATTCTTGATAATTGCCATTCTGACTGGAGTGAGATAAAATCTCAGTATAGTTTTTCATTTACATTTCTCTAATTGCTAGAGCTGTTGATCATGTTTCATATATTTGGTGACTGAACATATTTCTTCTTGTGTGAAGTGTCTGTTCAGTTCCTTTACCCATGTACTGGAGTATTAAGGTATTATTATTATTATTATTATTATTATTATTATTATTATTATTATTATTATCTGGTGTTAGGTTATTTGAGTTCTTTATATATCCTGGAGATTAATGCTCTATCTGAGGTGCAGGTGGCAAAAACTTTCTCCCTTTCTGTAGGCTCTCTCCTCACATTCTTGATTATTTCCTTTGCTATGAAGAAACTTTTTAGTTTGTTTCCATCCAATTTGTTGCTCCTTGATTTTAATTCTTGTGCTTTAGAAGTCTTCTTAGAGAACTCAGTTCTAAGCCAACGTGATGTAAATTTGGGCCTACATTTTCTTCTATTAGGTGCAGGTTCTATGTTCTAATTCATAAGTCCTTGATCCACTTTGAGTTAAGTTTTGTGCAGGGTGATAGGGGTTTAAATTCATTTTGCTACATATGGATTTCTAGTTTTCCTGGCACCATTTGTGGAAGAGGATATCTTTTCTCCAGTGTATGTTTTTGTATTGTATGAGATAACTGCATTTATATTGGTTTGTCTCTGTGTCTTCTATTCTATACTATGGGTCTACATGTCTTTTATGGTGCCAATACCCATGCCATCTCTGTTATTCTAGCTCTGTAGTTTAGTTTAACGTCTGGTCTTGTGATGCCTACTGCTTCACTTTTCTTGTGAAGTACTGTTTTGGCTATTCTAGGTCTCTCCTTTTTCCAAATAAATTTGTGACCACTTTTTCTATTTCTATGAAGATTGTCATTAGGATTTTAATAAAAATTGCATTAAATCTGTATAGCCCTTTTGGTAGCATGACATTTTGGCAATGCTAATTCTGACTATCCAAGAGCATGGGAATCTTTCCATCTTCTAAATTCCCTTCAATTTCTTTCTTTAGTGTTCTGTAGTTTTAATTGTAGAGGTCTTTCACTTTTTTTGTTAGATGGATTCCCAATTTTTTTTTTGTTTGAGGATATTCTGAATGGGGTAGTTTTTTTCTCATTTTTCTTTCAGTTGATTTATTAATGATATATCTGAACATAATTGATTTATGGGTGTTGATTTTATAACCTGCTATTTTCCTGAATTCATTTATGAGTTCTAGAAGTTTTCTGGTGGAATTTTGTGAGTCTTTTCAATATAGAATGATTTAGCTAATAGGGATAGTTTGAGTTATTCTTTTCCCATTTATATGCCTTAAATTTCTTTCTTTTGTCTAATTGCTCTAGCTAGAGTTTCCAAGACTATATGGAATAGGAGTGGTGAAAGAGGGCATCCTTGTCTTGTTCCAGTTTTTAGAGGGAATGCTTTCAATTTTTCATCATTTAGAATTACGCTGGCCTTGGGATTAACATAAATAGGTTTTACAATGTTGAAGTATGTTCCTATGATCTCTAGATTTTCTAATGTTTTGAACATAAATGAATGTGGTTTCGACAAATGCTTTTTCTGCATCTATTGAGATAATTATGTGATTCTTTTCTTTAAGTCTACTGACATGGTGAATTACATTTATTAATTTCCATATATTGAACCAACTTTGCATTCTTGGGATAAATCCCACTTGATCATGGTAAGCTATCTTTTAAGTAGATTTTTGAATGAAATTTGCCAGGATTTTTAGATCTATGTTCATCAGGGATATTTGTCTGAAATTTTCTTTCCTTGAAGTATCTTTGTCTGTTTTTGGTAGTAGGGTGATATGAGCTTCATAGAATTTGTGTGGAAGGGTTTCCTCCTTTTCTACTTTGTGAAATAATTTGAGAAGGATTGGTGATTCTTCTTTGATGGTTTTGTAGAACTTAGCTGACAAGCCATCTGGTCCTTGGCTTTTCTTTCATGGTATGCTTTTGATGGTATCTTCAATTTTATCACTTGAAATTGATATGTTTAAATTTTCTATGTCCTCCTGATTCAATTTGAGTACGTCATATGTCTATAAATTTGCCAATGTCTTCAAGATTTTCTATTTAATCAGAGTAAAAATTTTCCAAATACTTTCTGATTATCATCTTTATG
Organism: Callospermophilus lateralis; assembly: GCF_048772815.1. NCBI lineage: Eukaryota > Metazoa > Chordata > Mammalia > Rodentia > Sciuridae > Callospermophilus > Callospermophilus lateralis. The sequence goes on along the minus strand of NW_027512416.1, from coordinate 2,301,414 downwards.
TCAGTATTGCCTTCTTGATATTTCCATTATCATCACAAATTTTGGTAATTTGAGTTTTCTTTTCTTTTTCTTTTCATTAGTTTAGATAAGGATTTATCAAGTGTATTTGTTTTTTCAAAGAACAAACTTTTTGTTTCATTGATTTTTAGGAATATTTTCTGATTGTTGGTTCAATTTTATTGATTTTAGCTCTGATTTTAATTATTTCCTGTGTTCTACTGCTGTTAGTGTTGATCTGTTCCTCTTCTTCTAGGGCTTTTAGATGTAATCTTAGGTTATATATTTGGTGATTTCTCAGTCTTTTAAGGAATGAGTTATCTTCACAGTGTCCCAGAGATTTTTTGGGGGGTGGGGGGTGGGGTGTACCTGGGATTAAACTTAGGGGCACTCAACCACTGAACCCAATTTTTATATTTTATTTAGATATAAAATCTCACTGAATTACTGATTCTGGCTTTGAACACACAACTCTCCTGTTTTAGCCTCCTAAGCCACTGGGATTATAAGAATGCACCACCACACCCAGCTTGTCCCAGATATTTTTATGTTGTTTTGCTATTCTCATTTAGCTCTCTTTTTTCATCACTGATTTCTTCTATTATCCATTGGTCATTAAATGGCATATCATTTAGTTTCCAGGTATGAGAGTAGCTTCTATTTTATTTTATCATTAATTTCTCATTCTTTTCATTAGCATTCAATAGAAATCAAGGTAATTATCTCTCTCTCTCTCTCTCTTTTTTGTGTTTACCAAAAGTAGCCTTTTGGCCTAGGATATGGTGTATTTTAGAGAAGGATCCATGTGCTGCCAAGAAGAAAGTGTATTCACTCTCTGATGGATGTAATATTCTATATATGTCTGTTAAGCATCAGTTATTAATTTCATTTTTTATTTCTATGTCTTCTTTAACTAATTTTTTGTCTGTAGGAGAGAGAATTGTGTTAAAGCCACCCAGTGTTATTGTATTGTGGTGTATTTAATTCTTGAAATTGAGAAGGATTATTTTGATGTACATATATGTTCTTTTATTTGGGGAAAAATATTTACAATTATTATATCTTGTTGATGTAAATTTTCCTTAAATAGTATGAAAATTCCTTTTGTGTCTTCTGATTAACTTTGGCTTGAAGTTGACTTGATCTGAGATGAGGATAGATATCTGTGCTCTTTAATGATATCCATGTGAATAATGTTATTTTCCCTATCATTTTACCTTCAGTCAGTGGATATCTCTTGTTATAAGGTGAGTATCTTGGAAACAGCATATTTTGGGGTCTTGCTTTTTAATCTAGTCTGCCAGTATAAGTCTTTTGATTGATGACTTTAGGTCATTTATATTCAATGTTATTATTGAGAAATTATTTTTATTTTCATATATATATATATATATATATATATATATATATATATATATATATATATATATTGTGGTGCTGGGGATTGAACTCAGGTCCTTGTGCATGCAAGGCAAGCACTTCGCCAATTGAGCTATATCCCCAGCCTTATTTATTTCTGTTTTTTACTTTAAATTAGTTTCTCCTTTGATTGACGATCCTAGTGTAGTTCCTTCCTTTGCTGGTTTTTAATTTTAATTTTATTTCTTTTTTCATGAACTATTTAGTATATTTTTAGTGCAGGCTTTTTAGTCATATATTCTTTTTGCTTTTCTTTATCATGAAAGATTTTTATTTCAACATCAATTCTAAAGCATAATTTTTATGTCTACAATATTCTTTTCTGGCATTCATTTTCTTTCAGAGTTTGATATATATTGTTTCAAAATTTCTTAGCTTTGATGGTAAGGGTTGAGAAATCAGCTGAGATCCAAATTGGTTTTCCTCTAAATGTAAACTTTTGTTTTTCTCTAGGAACCTTTAAAAATATATCCTTATTATGTATGTTAGGAATTTTCTTGTGTGGGTTCTGTTATAGTTTTGTATATTTGGGGTCCTCTAAGCTTCCTGTATTTCATTTTACATTTCATTCCCTTAAGGTTTGAGAAATATTATGATATTATTTCATTGAAAATATTGTTTATTCCTGAGGTCTGTACTTCTGACCCTTTATATATCCTGATAAATCTTAAATTTGGTCTTTTTATGTTATTTCATATTTCTTAGAAGTTCTATTCATGTTTTTTTTATCTTCCCTCCATGATCAACTTTATTTTCTAGATTATATATTTTATCTTCACTGCCTGATTTCTGTCTTCCAAGTAGTCTAGTCTATTTGTAATGCCTTCCATTGAATAATTTTAGTTTGGTTTATTGATTCTTTCATTTTAAAGATTTCTGATTGTTGTTTGTTTTTCACTTCCTGAATTTTTTTCTATTTCACTCCTTCCATCATTCTTTACCTTGCAGATTAGTTTAACTGCATGCATTCTAAATTCTTCCTCTGACTTTCTTCTACTGTGATGTCTATAGATTCTGTTAATGAATTATCTCAGTTTGTTTGGGGAATTTTTCCCTTGCTTTTTCTCATTTTTTGTGTGTCTACACATCTAACAGTATGATCTGAGGCAGTGGAGTTTCCACCGTGTAAACTTATAGATTCCCTGAAGGTTTCCTGTGCTTCACCATTTAGGTGGAGAAAAATAATAACAACAACCAATGCTAACAAATACAGCATTAAACCAAGTAGCTCCTGCTGGGATGTCTACAGTGTTGTCACAAGAAATAAAAATGACATGATCAATTATTGCCTACAATAAAAACAGTAAGTTGGCAAAAGTGTTTACAATTTCCAGTGGTGGACACGGAAAGAATTAAAGTGATGTAGGATGTGATGACTATGAGGGAGCTGGAGAAAGGATAAAAGAAAAAAATAAAGAAAGTGGGAAAGAGAGACAAAATAGGGATTGTCTTTTAGCAGAACAAAGGAGAGGAAGAGGATTAAGGGAAACAGGTGACAGGAAAAAAATATATAAGGTAAGAATTTTTAAAATTAAAAATAAGAAAAATGATAAGAAAAGAATAGAAACGAAACTGAAATATACTAATCAAACATTCTAGTTGTCAAAAAACTGATCCATGAAAAACAAGTGATTTAAAAAAATCTGGAAATGATAAGAAAAAAGCAAATACATATAAATGTCTATGAACCATTAAGGTCACAACCAAGTGAAGGAAAAATTGATGTTTATGAAAGTGAAAGCATTGTTTCCATTGGAGTTCAAAAGATTCTCACCTTCCCATTTCAGCAGTGTTGGGGTTGGGTGTTTTCTAGATTATGAAGCTTGCTCTGCCCTCAGGGTTGGGTTGCTGGTGTGAGAGAGGGTGGTGTAATTTAGGCTTAGGTAGGTTCCAGGATCTTCACTGAATTCCAATTGATCTGGATATTTTAAATCAGAGCACTTCCAGGACCCAGCAATTTTTGGTTCATGCTGAAAGTCTGCACCCCAGAGATGTCACCTGGGTTCCATTCATTTAGTGGAGGAGCCAATTCTTAGTCCACTATGTCAACTGAGGACTGAATGTTTCTTGGTCTTGGGTTCAGTCTCCAAACTCAATCTTTCCCACCACTGCCCTTTTCAATTCCTGGTTTGGTGTGTCTCTCAAAGCCTGTCCTCTGCAAGCAGCAGCACTGAAGGATGAGGGTGAGAGCCAGCTGGGTATTCCCCTGTGTAAAAACCTCTCACATTTGATTTTTCCCTTAGTCACTTAGGCACACTCTATGTCATGCAGTGTGGGTTTGCCAGGACTTTATTTCAGGCCAACCTCAGATTTGCTAGGAATCAGCTCCCTTAGCTGTCTGCCCTGCAAAATATATTTCTTTCCCCTGTCCTCCACACATGGCTGGGAGATGTAGTTTCTTTCCTATAAAAAGATATTGTGCAATGGCACCTTTCAGTTTAGTCAGGTTGTGTCTTTGATTTCTAAACTGTCTTCAACTAGACATGCCTCCGCCTTCCTAAAAATGTGGGTTTCTTTTAGTCCCTTATCATTCCACTGTGCTCACAGAGGGACCACTCTGGCTAGTGCCTCCAGGCTGAGGTAGCAGCTGTGGCTCTGGAGATTCTTACTTATTACATACAGTCTCCTGAGTCCCTAGCATTGAGTGTTCAGTATTAAATTCCAGTAAAGTTCCCCAGCCCACCCTTTTTATTTTTCTGTTCACCTACCTTACTGAGAAGGTGCCTATTTCCTTTCTTGGTTTCACACGATGAAGCAGGCACGACTGTGACATTCTCTATTCTGCCATCTTGAAACAGAGCATGCATATTTTCTTAAAATATGGTATTGCCTAATTCAAAGTCACTATTTTGTATTTTTAGTGTCCTTTTGAAATGTTTTTTCTCCTACATAAACAAAATATAATCTGAAAAATATTATCTGCTTTCAAGAGACCTGACCTATCAAATAAATAGAATCTTTATACCATTTTAATATTTTCGCCTCATGCATTGCCTTTCGCTGTTTCTAAATATGCCCAGATATTTGAATCTTAAATGTATTTCAAAAGTATTTATAAGCCATTTTTCTCTACTTTTTTTCTTTGCTGCCAAACTTTACAGAATGATAGTAATTTGTGCCCTTATATTTTTAATTTTTTTAATTAAAATATCATGAGTAAACATACTTCAAAAAGTTCTATGTGGCCTAAAATTTAAAAATCATTGATATCAATCCATTCAACCTGCAAACTTTACAATTAATAGCCAATTGTTTTCCTTTTCTATTTGTCTCTCCTATTTATTTCTTTAGTGCTCCATAATAAATATTACTAGGCTTTCTAATATTAGAGACAATCTTATATTTTACAATAAAGAAGCAAATTTGTCTCCATTTTATCAGTGTCCTTTTCCCCTAAAACATATGGTTCTCTGTTCTCTCCATAATTTAGATTAAAATGTATGGTTAACTAAATATTCAACATTTGCATAACTTTAATAATCATGTTCAGTGCCACCCTTATTTTACTTGTATGATTATATTTTCCATTTGCCCATTATTTCTTTGTAAACTTACTACTTGCATCATTTTTTAGCTTAGACCTTTTTACTTATTGAGCCATCAATAATTAATATAAGAATATGAAAAACTGACAAGACCCTAATAGGGTCAAGTACACAGATGATGGATCAATTTCTGTTTTCCTGCTTACTCCTCTTAAGAAGTCCTTAGGCTTCATATATTATCATTTAGGACAATCTCCTATCTTTTATGAGTGGAAGCTCTTTATTTTTTTCCTTTGTTATATCTTCCTTTCTAGTTCCTTCAAGTTTCTTTTTCCCTTACCCCGCCCCCAACTCTTTGCCTCCCCTACTCTTTTCCCCTTTCTTTCCTTGTGATTTCTCATTTTTGGACCATGTCTGATGGTAACTTCGTATTATACAATGGCAGATTTTCAAAGCATTTCAATTTTAAAAAAATGTTCTCACCTAATGCATAATTAAAATTTTAGCTTAACACGTAATAGTAGGTTAAAAATAATTTTCCCTTAGAATATTGATGGGATTTCTCTGCTTTCTCCTATATTTGAATATTTCTAATATATTTCTAACTTAAGGCCATTCTGATTCCTGATTAGTACTTTCCTTACCAGAAGTTGCTACAACAAACTTTGTCTTATCATCTGATTTTCTATTTTGAACTCTTCAGTCAGTGATTTTGCTAAATTACAATTTTAATCATGTCACTCTCCAGTTGTCAGAATCAACTATTCTTAGGATGAAGTGCACATTTCTTGGCATTTTTTAGCATAATTATTTGTACTTCACCCACCAGTCTCGTCTCTTCCCACTCAAGTCTTGCACTCCGTGTCCTGAAATAATATGAACCTTATTGCCGTTAGTGACATTTATTGCACTTTCTCTCAAATTCTGGCTTTTTCGCATTTTATCCCTCATCCTGGTGGACTCCTTGCACTGGCATTTATCTGTAACTTCCATACATGCTTTAGGGTTTGGTTTTTGTTGTTGTTTATCTGTTTGCTTGTTTGCAGTGCTGGGGATGGTTTGGAACAGGGTCTTGGTGCTGTACCACTGAGCTACATCCCTAGACCTCACACTTTGGATTCTAATCAAGACTTGATACATTAGCCTTGCCCAAGGGAACTATGCACATCTCTAAACCAGATACTAACACACCATATTTTGTCTTTCTGTTAATGTGTTTATCTTTCCCACTAAGTTGAAAATTTCTTTAGTCAAAGGCTGTAAGTAGTGAGCATTTTATTCCAACATCTACAATAATGCCTGAACTGAATGCACATTTTTTTTTCATTAAATGGATTCTGTTGGTACAATCATATCTTTATTGAAGACATACATCATATACTACTATTCCCTTGAAATGTGATCTCTATCTTTTTGTTGTTGTTTTTTCTCTCCTCACATTCTCACGACTTTTGGAACTTCACTTACATAGAATCACATTTACTAATTAGCATGATTTTTGTGTTAAAATCTTTTACCTGGTAATCTCAATTGTTGTAAAGCAATTGGTGGGAATAAATAAAATACTTCCTTTTTTGAGCACTCATTTTAAGAATTTTGATGAAAGCAATGTAAACAGTCCTATAGTAATTATCAGTGGCCTTGTACAACTGCCAATACAGGCATAGGACACTCATTATCAGTCAAGTATGTGTGATTTGAAAGCCAGTGTGAGCAAATACATTTGTCTAGAGTACTTGATTTCAATTCTCTGAGTTTATTACTCTTCTTGAAAAAACAGATGTCATAAAAAACAATTATAGGGAAATAGTACATTTTTGTTAAGTAAGACATCTGGCAACGAATATTCCATTCCATCTGTGATCTAATAATCAAAAGATTATGGGACACATATTTCTGGAGTACCTACTAAGCATGTGATAGTCACTCAGGAAAGATGAAAAGAACCTAAATAACCTTTCCGTTTGTTAATTTTAAAAAAAAATGACAACTAGATGAACTGAAATTTTATTTACATCTTGTATTCTTCGCCTGGAATTTTCTAGTCATAAAATGTTTGAATTTATCTTCAAACTTTTTAATATGTATTCAAGTAACTCTTCTATGTCACTAATATTAGCAATGTGGGGGTATTGCAGTGTAAATGGTAGATCAACCCCATCCAAACCCTAGGATGGACAATACCATAGAAACCTTGCCGAGACGTTACCTTTCCTGGATCCCATTTTCCTTCATTCCTAAGTTAAGAAGGTGGCCCTATCTACTGTGAAAAGACTTTCAGCAGAATTCCATAGGTAGTAAGCAAGGTCTATGTGGCAGCAGTCTCCCCCTTTTAAATATGACTTGTGGGTGGAGGCCATGAGTTAAATTGTGGTTTTCAGCTGAGTGAGTCAGGACCAGTGTTTAGACTGTTAATCTACATATACATAATCATTTCACAGGTGATCATGACCAACATTCATCCCATTATATTTTTGGGTATGTTAATTTGATACATCAAATTTAACAGAATGAAAGATAAAGATCATATAATAATCTCAATATACACAGAAAAGGATCTTGACAAAATTCAACACCTTTCCTGATAAAAATAATTAAAATAAGAAATATAAATGATCTCAACATAATAAAGGTAATGTGTGAAAAGCCTATAACATCATATTTAATAGTGAAAAATGGAAACTTATTCCTCTAAGGTCAGACACAAACCACAAATGCCTACTCTCACCACCTCTATTCAGCATAGTACTGGAAGAGCTAGCCAGAGCAATTAAGGAAGGAAGAAGTGAAATTGTTTGCTGATGGCATGAACTTATATATAGAAAACTCAAAGACACCAAAAAAAAACACCCAAAAAACAGAACAAAGAAATTTAGTAAAGTTGGAAGAAATTATAACAGTAATATATTATAAAGCAATATAATAAAAGCTTAAAGCAACCTATGTAGAAGTTTCTGATAAATGCATTATTAACTTGTAAATATATCTCTTCAGTTAAGAACTAAGGCAAGGAAGTCTCCTTATCTTAGACTATCATAATAAACATCGAAGAAATGACATGCATGTTGCCTTTGAAGGAGTGTGCCCCAGAGAAATGTGCTTCTTAAATGTTCTACTGGTAGATTTAAAAGCAAATTGGTACTTTCTTCTTGAAAATATCTAATCTTTAAAAAAACCTGAAATATACATCAATAATAGTATTATCTTGTTCTGTTTTTATAGCTCATGTTAGGTAAATTATAGGCAAAATATAAACTGACTGATGAATTACTATTTAACAATTTATGGGAAATTTATTTATTATGCATGCCCATATTCCAGAATAAATAAAAATTAATTATTATAGCTATTATTTAATGGATACATTAGATTATATTTTATTAATTCATTTTATTTGCTTCTTTATATTTTTATCATAAAATTACCTTAAGAGACAGACAAAGATACATAAAATATAGCAAAAGAAAAAATCAGAAGACAAACATTTTTACTTACACTATCTTTTGACTCTGTACATGTGTTCCCCTATTCCAGCATATACTTACTGCAACTACTCTTACCTTTAAATTCTCTTCATCTCTGAGATACTAACAGATTTGATAGTTCACATTGTCATAGGGAATTACAGATCTCTAAGCCACAAACTAGGTAATACACTATCTTCACAAAATCCCTATCAATTTCTCAGTAAAAAAAAAAAAAAAAAAACTATAGTAAAAAAGAAAGGATAACAAAAGAAAAAGGGAAATTTTAAAGACAAAGCTCACATATAGCAGAAAATTAAAATTTCTAATAAAATATACTTTTAGAATTGGGGGGAATATTTCAATAATTTTAATTAGTAAGGCAGCAGACTGTGTTGGAAAATCGATAAATTTTTGATATTTAGATCATATACATACACAGATTTAACTCATAAAACAAAGACTTGCTGGAACTGTACCAATAGAATGCTAAAATTATTTCTTTTGCAGTTTAATGCCACTGTTAGGGTAAATAGATACATTGTAATCCAAACTATATTCTAGACTTCATTGCACTTCTAACCACATTGTAATAGCACACTTTTTCTATGCAGCATTCTTTTTGGTAGAAACAAGAAGAACCTTGTTGATAGCATTATAGAAGCTGTAGTTTTTAAAACACTCCATTAGTTCAAAATGACAGAGAACAACCTCCCACTCCTCAATTATAGAAATGCTGTATCATGTAAAGCATAATTCTGCTAAGGTATGCAAGGGGTTTGCTGCAACTGTGTGTATTAATAAGCTCCAAGAAAATCTCAGGAAGAATTAACTGTCATTCAAATAGTACTCAATGATATTTGAATTATCTAGAACTAATAATGTATACCATGTGCACCCAAATTAATGTCAAAACACTAAAGAAAATTGTATTTCTATATTCTATCAGCAAACAATCCAGAAATAAAGCTTAAAAATATGATTTACAGTGACCAGGAAGACATAAAATACCTAGTAATAAATTTACACAACATTTTTCAAGATCTGCCCACAGAAAACATCAAAAGATTTTTTTTTAAATAGAGAAATGCTTTTCATGTATTGAAAGTCATTATTTTAAAGACATTTATTCTTAAGTCATTCTATAATTCAATGCAGCCTTATTTTCATTGACATTTTTCTGCGGAGATTGACAAACCCATTCTACAATGATTGTGAAAATCCAAAAGACTGAGAATGACATAAAATTTTGAAAACAAAAGACAAATATCAAGTACTTAAAATCATAGATTAAAAATAGCTTTAAAGCTCCAAAATTCTTAGAGTGTGTGTTAATGGCACATGGATAGATAGATACGTCAAAATAATAGAAGGGAATTTAGAAACAGATACAAATACATACGTGATCAATTGACTTTCAATAAAAATCAATACGATTTAACAGGGAAAAGGTGTCCTTTCAATAAATAGTTCTAGTACATTTTGATGTTTAGCTGGAATTGTCTGATGTTTTCTCACAGTGCATTTCTGGTGATAGAGTCTGGCAGCAATTCTACAAAAGTGGTTATGTGCCCTTCTCAATGTGTTCTGTCAGGATATGCAAATGCCAGTATGTCCCACTACCTTCATCAATTGGGGTACAGTGTACCTGCTGTTTCTGTGTAGTAATGTTATCTAAGTTTGCTTTTAGTAAGTGCTTTCTGGGAAGGTATTGTGATACTATGCAAATATGCCCTTTCTAATCACACATTTTCCAGCAAATTTTAACATCCTTCAGCAGGTTTTGCCTGTAACATGTATTAATGAAGTGTTGCTTGGTGATTTTCTATTACCCTCATTATTTTGCCTTTAATAAGTAGAGTTCTCCTATAAAGAAGATTTTTCTCTTAAACTTTCTGTTAATTTATACTACTATGATTCAAAATATTTATCTTGCTTTATGTTATAACCTAATATTTTATTATTTTTCTTTCATAGTATTCTAGTTTTAGCTGATAATTGTCCTTTCAACACAAGCCCCCATCATTTCTGAACATTTCTTAAATTTCTGGGAGCAAAAGTTGTTCCAGTTACATTTTGGACTTGCCTGAAGCCATGATTAAGGCACCAGTTAATTAGGTCTTTGGTGAGAGCAACTCTCTGCTTCCCAAAGAAAGCGATTTATTGTGTGCCTTCCTGAAGGGGACAAGGCTGTGTGGGGACTAATGCAGATGGGACAGAGGACAAAAAGGGCCTACATGTTTCCTTGCAGCCCTTTAATAAAGTCACCAACTCTTTTACTGAGAACTTTTTCCTCATGACTATTACCTCCTAAAGGGTACACCTTCATATTATCACACTGACATTTCAGTTTCAACCTTTGAAGAAAGTTGAGGGGGGGGGGCGTGTATTTCGACCATAGATAAGTATGGTTCATTTTGATTTTAGTTAACAATTATATTGCTTGATCTCTGAATGTGAGATCTCTTTCCCCACAACATTTTGTTTGGGTGTATTTTATTTAAGCTGGGTACCTCTACTGTGCTTGTGTAGCTTAGCAGCCTGTAATTTGTGTAATGTTAAAACATTCTCTGCCACTAATACTTCTACCCTTTGCCTCCTAAGCAATTTTATGCATTTCCTTAAGCTTCTTGTATTCTTGAGTTTATCTGGGGGTTGTGGAATGCCTGGGTTGGTTAGCAGGCAGGAGAGAGAGTTTATTAACTGAACTTACTAACTGAACTTATGAACTGACCTTCTCATTTCAAAAGTAATTTTTAGCTGCACTACCATTCACTCCAAATGGGGTCTGTGTCCAAACAGAAAGTCTGGCATATTTTTGTAGCTTGAGCTAGAGGTGAGGATGAGGAAGCAAAATGGAAAAGCATCTGAGCATGAAGGCCACACACTTTCCACTAGCGGTTTTCATGTGTAAGCACTTCTCAACTTCTTTTCAACTTTGGTTGATTTTTAGTGTACTGAAAACTTTCTTTAAACGTTTTTGTCTAGCTTTGCACTTGTTTTTGTCCTGTATGAAGAGACTTCTACTTCTTTACCAGGCTTTCAAAAATTCAATAAAACATGGAAAAAGATTTTTTATGGCCCCCAAACAGGAAACATTCCATAAACAGGAAAAAGTACTACTTATAAATGCAAAAATTAATGATTTTTGTCCATACAATGTTTTCACCAGGAGAATGGAAACTGAGAGAAGATTTGTGTAAAATATCAAACCAAGAACTTGATATGGATCTACCTAGTAAGGCAGCACCACCGGAAAGGGAAGAATTACAATATTATACCCTCAATAAGGGTTTCCCTGAAGGACAACAAAGAAGAGAAATCTTCTCTGGGTGCATAACATTAAGAAATACATATGAGTATTTAGTTTTTTCCTTTAAGACAAAATGGTTAGAAGAAACAGATATATGCTGACCACTGATTCACTGTCTGGATGGGGTATTACTTAGATTTCTTCAGAGAATTAGAACCAATAAGTGAAGAGACAGACAAGGGAAAAGCTTATTTTGGGAAACTAGCTCACATAATTATGACGATTGACAAGCCCAATATTTACAGGATGAATCATAAAGCTGGAGATTAAAGTAAGAGCAAAGTAAGAGTTGATGTTGAAGGTCACATCCAAAGGTCATATCATAGAAAATTTTCCTCTTACTCAGGAAAGATCAGACCTTGTTTTATTATGGCCTTCAACTAATTGGATGTGGTTCAACCATAAGATGGAGGACAATCTGCTTTACTCAAAGTCCACTATTTTAAATGTTAAACTCATCAAAAAATAAAAATGAGAAAAAAACTTACAGAAATACCCTGAATAAGATTTGATCAAATATAACCCAACTAAGGACATGTAAAATATTAACCATCATTTTAAGAGACATAAAAGTGATACAACTAAAATTTGATAATAGTCGATATGTTGATAACATTTTAAGGATAGCACAAAACTATGCATGTTCATATGAGTGATGTAGAACAGATGATGCTGGAAACCCCAGGAATTTGCAAGAAGCAGATTTATTTAAGCTGCAACGGTCCAGAGGAGTGCATGCCTAAAAGTCTCTGGATCCTGATTCTGAAAATTTTTTAAACTTTATACTCAGTATCGTGTCAGTGGGTGGGTACATAACAGTTACTCTTTGTCCCATATTCTTTGACTAGACAGAGGTTTTACAAGTTTTTACCAAGAAAAAGGAGATGATATCTTTTTGCACAACAAGCTTCATTGCTGACTCTATCACAGCTTTTGTCTACAAACCTGACACTTAAAAGAAAGGGGAAGCTTCAAACCACAATGCCCTCTGCAGAAATCCTGCTGTGGACACTCTTTGTAAAATCTTGGTGACAAGAAGTGTAATTATGGCAAGAGTCTTTTGGGTGGGGGTACTTGGTCTGATTCATGAGAAGGCTTTTAAAGTGGAACCCCTCAGAAGAGAATTTCAATACTTTTATGGACAAGATGTATCCTTCTAGGGTAGTGTATCTAGGGTAAACAATAGCCTATATCTGGCAAATTTGCTAAATTGCAGCTCTTCATAATAGAAGGGACAGCCATTTATCTCCACAGAAATATGCACTTCCAAAAAATAGGAATTTCCCTTTATGCCCATTTCTTGTTTAAAGCATATTTCATTCACCATCACTGTCTTCCAAACTACTTCAATTCTGATGAGGTTTTGTAAAGAAATATGCAATGTACTCATGGCCATGAAGTTATTGATATTGCTGATGTCTCCTTATACCAAATGACCAATCCTACTAGAAGACCAGAGGAGCCTCTTGAAGGTCCAGCTCTCATTACATCTTTTGGCAACACCTTAGAGCCTAAGAACGCCTTCACCTGCATGAGGATTAGCTGTTTTATTTTAGGTTTAAACATGATTTAATCTCTTTATTCTAAATTTTAAAAAATGACAAATATGACTTCTATGGATATTGACAATGAAGGGTTGGACAGAATTAGATACCTGTTTTCAGAATCATCTTCAATCTCACTCCCATTCTTTGCTCCCAACTCTGCTATAAATTCAAATTTGTATTTCCACCATCCTTTTTCTAGAAAGTTGTATGGGTAAAGGCTGCTAATGAGAGTCAGTCACATAAGACAGGAAGGCAGGAGGCTTCAGGGTGTCTACTGTTTTCCTGAGGCAGTTGCACATAGATGTGAAAGCAGATAGGGTTTGGGGGGATTTCCTGGCTCCTCTTAAGAACAACCTGATTGAATGCTTCTGACTAATATCATGATGGGAGTTTCCATCTCCTCTGTTCTGCCAGCTCTGTAATGTGTGAGCCTCCTCTTATTTTTTTTTATTAAGTCCTTAACACCTGTAATAAATGGTTTCAGAAGAGAATAGTTCTTCTTCTATGACTGTCCTGTACTGTTATTGAACTCACTGCATTGGTGATGTCTCTGCCAAATGAGCATAAAGATGAAAGGAGGGCAATATATTTCATATTATCTATAAGCCCATCAGTACCCAAAGTCCTCAAAAGATTTTTTGTGTTTGTTTGTTTGTTTGTTTTATTTCTTTGGGTTTTTTCTTCCTCAGGATCTCCAATACTTTATAAAAATCTATCTTTCATGAGTTTCTACTATGATTCCATCCACCCTGAGCTGAGGCAATCAGGTAGCAGAACAGAGGGAACAAGAGCCATACTGTTTAGATCTTCACCTTTCAAAACCAAACTACATAAACCTATTGTTTCAAAGCCTTCTAGGATGATGACTTATTTATTTACTTACCTACTTATTTATTTAAATATCCATTTTGTGTGTGTGGTGAAGGGATTGAATCCAGGGCCTCATGCATGCCATACAGGCCAGCAAGTGCTTTACCAAGGAGCTACATTCCCAGTCCTGAAACTGTTTTTTGTAAGGTTAAAAATGTTAATGTTAATTATACTCATTAACAATTTTCCTGACATTAGCATTGAATCTTGTTTATAGAAGATTTAAGAAGAATTTCTTTTCCAAAGCTTTGATGGGATTAATTTTAACTGTCTAAGCAATTCTGGCTTTATTTGCAACTGTTGTCTTCTTTTTATCAAGCACAAATATGTCTTTCTGCCATACAGCTAGCTCATTGATTCCTAACTAAAGGTAATTTTCTTCACAGGAGATAATTTGGCAGATTACAGACAGCACTGGTTTTTTCAGTTTGGGAAGAGAGGTTGGCAGACAGGACAAAGATAATGCTAAACATTACATAAGGCAAAGGGCAGCTACTCAGAAAAAAAAATCCTAGGGGCTGGGGTTGTGGCTCAGTGGTAGAGTGCTTGCCTATTATATGCAAGGCACAAGGTTCAATTTTCAGCACTGCATACAAATAAATAAAATAAAGGTCCATCACAACTAATAAAAAAATTATCTTATGCCAAATATTAATAATGCCAAGGTTGAGAAACCATATTCTATGTATAGAAAACAGTGATGTAATAATTCCTAATTTATTAATAATTAAATGGAGCCTGTGGGAAGTTAATTCATGATCTACAGTTACACAAATCATAAGTAAAGTAATCAGACTCTGATTTTTACCATATGGATTAACTCTATACCATGTATTAAGTAAGATTGTTTTTACCAGCTGCAAAGTGAGAAAGTTTTGGAAATGCCACACTTCACATCATATTTAAAGTGCACAGGATATGAGACAACTAGCTGTAACACTTGAAAATTGCTTATAATATGAACCATAAAATATGTTTTCTTGCCAATGATATAGATTAATTTTTTTCAGACCCATATTTTAATCAAAACTGGCAATTTGTATGAAACTAGTCTATTTAAGTAAATTACTGTGTATTGCAGCATATTTTTATCTTTAGATAGTAAATTTTCATGCACATGTACCTTAAAAATAAATTGTTTTCACTTTGAGATAATTATTTAAAAAAAGTTATAAATTAATTTAGCTTTGTACACTTGTAATTATACACCACCCTTAAAGAAATGAAGGGAAAAGAAACTGAACTAATAACTTTAGAAAAAAATGTTCTGATGAGATATAAAGATAAAAGCAAAAGCCACACATATTAAAACACTGTCATGTGGATGGTAACCATGCTTTATGCAGAGATGTGAGTACCCATTCTTAAAGTTCTTTTTACACACACTAGAAGTGAACAAATAACAAATAAAGCATCAATAATGGCAACCAGCTTTCTCACTGCCAGGAAAAAAAAAATAAAAATAAGCATGAGAAGAAATATTGATCTAACTCTTTGTTACTGAAGAGAGCAGAATATATCAATGCCAACTCTTGTATATTTTAAGAGATAATAGAAAACTCTCAAGTGTATGTATATGTGGAGTAGCATACATACATACATATATATATATATATATATATATATATATATATATATATATATTGATATGCATATAGTATGCATATAGATATCTATATTTCCCTTCTCCTTCATCTGAAAGTAATAAAAACCAGTTGCAATGAGATCATGTATCACTCAGATTTGGTTGCTAAATACCCCCAGTGAAAGAAGCTGTGGTTCTTTGAAGTAACATTTGATTCAAGGGCAGGGCAAGAAAAGTATAAGCCAAGTCTTAAACATCTTTCATTTGCAGAAATAAGGAAGTGTGAAAGAAAGGAATGAGTTCAACCCAATATTCAGTGGCAACCCAATTAGTTTCCACTAACCACAGCTGCAAAAATTTGAGCAACAGAATAAATTATACTAATTATACAATCACATTATAATGAAAAGATTTTTTTTCTAATAATATATGTGAGTTTATCCTGATGGAAAAATTATTAAATAAAAAATGGAAAGGAATATATCTGATTTGTCAAAAATTTCAATTAATAGATATAGAAGGAATGAGAAGAATAGACACCATTTGAATACTGAAGCTACAATTGCAGTAAGATCCACTGACTGCTACTAAAGTTAATTGGGAATATTTTAAGGAAATAATATTTACAGAACCTCAATATCTTTTCCAAACATTTATTAATTAGTGTGGTATATTTAACATATATTTATGAATTCTTTGATATTCCTTCTCCAGGCATGCATAGCACTCCTTTTTCTTGATTGTTAACTGAGTTGAATTATTCACTTCTAGAAAATAGAGCATAAAGAGGGTACTTTAATCTATGGGTAAAAATATTAGCAGATACCACATTAACCAAATGATAAAGCTAAAAGCACTAGTAATGATATTGCTAATATTGAGATTCCCCTGATATGATGCTACAAAAGGGCATTTCAAGACTGGTATCCTCTCACAAGTTTCATAACCCTAATATATTATCAGTAAGCATCAAATAAATTCACATTGTGGGAAATTCTCTTAAATACCTGACCTGTATCTTCAAATATTTCAAGGTCACAAAACACAAAAGATTATAAAAGTATCATAGATTAAAGGAAATAATGGAGACATTATATGCAATATGATATTATGTACTGGATTTTGACCAGAAAAAAAAAAGACTTCAGTGAGAAAAATGGTGATATTAGATATAGTGTGTGCTTTAGTTAAAAGAATTGTGAAAATGTTATTTTAAAATTTCTATTTCAAAAATAAAAAAAGTGCTAAAGAAAAGATGAAATCAAACTGAACTAGTGCCTAATAACCACAACTGGAAATTTTTGAACAGTGAAATAAATTATAATAGTATTTCATTATAACCAAAGCAATATATTTAATAAGTAAGGAATCATCCATCCTGATATAAAATTGGTTAAATAAATAAAAAAGAGAAACACACTTGCCATGCAAAATAATTTTTATTAAAAATGTAGAATTAATGAGAAAATACATTTGATAAGTATATAATAGTTAAATTTTTCTGTTACGGTTTGGATGTGAGGTGTCCCCCAAAAGCTCACATGTGAGACAATGCAAGAAGTTTTAGAGAACAAATGATTGGGTTATGAGAGTCTTAACACAATTATTGAATTAGTCCCCTGATATGGATTAACTGAGTAGTAACTAAAGTGGTAGGGTATGGCTCCAGGAGGTGGAAATTGGGGGCATGGCTTTGGGGTATATGTTTGTATTGGGGGAGTTCTATCTCTCTCTCGAGCTGCTTCTCTCTACCACACTCTTACTCCATGAGGCTCTGCCTCACCTTGAGCCCTGAGGAATGGAGCCTGCTATCTATGGATAGAGATATCTGAAAGTATGAGCCCCTAAATGAACTTTTCCTCCCCTAAAATTGTTCTGATTGGGTCCTTTTAGCCACAGCAGCAAAAAAGCTGGCTGAAACATTATCAAAACTAAGAAATTAAGATTTTAGCATTCAGGGGCCTTAGATGAAGTTCATATGTGAACATTTTGCAAAAAAATAATTAAAAATTATTTCTTAATTTTGCAAATGCTATATATTCCAAAATATAAAGTTTAAAATTTTTGAATGTTTTGATTACTTGAAAGTAATATAATATAGATATAGATTAACCTTTAAATATTAAAATTATTACTTTAGAAGCTCTTCTTAAAATAAATAAAAATTGTGTGTGTTGATGTGTGCATTTATGTGTGTAGGTTTGCTTTTGTCTCCTGAGAACAATTTCAAGAGAATCAAATTACAACAAAGGGCAACAGTTACAAGAATTAATTTATTCTCATCTCTAATACTGTGAGAACTTGATTTTCCCAAGCTGCTCACTGACATTCTCTTCCCAGATACTATTAGACACTTGGGCATGAGAGATTTATGTAATTCATTTTTCTCCAACATGATTCACTCTTACTTTCCAAGGAGATGCCAACCAGACCTACTTAATTTAAAAATAAAAAAGCATACCCCCCTCCAATGTGAGCTCTTTGGAGCTTTATATTTAGATTAATTTTTGAAAAGTTATATGTAAAAAATGTCATTTATGTGTTAAAATATGCATCCATGTTTTAGATATTTATTTAATTAGTATAATGTTATTAGGTGAGGTTATAACAGACAGGGGTGGGAGTTTGACTGCCTGGTTCACAAATTTTGACATTAATCAAAACCTCCTGGAAAGCTTCTTAAAACATTTTCTTAGTCTCCATATCTAAAAGTTCTAATAGAATATTTTGTAGTGTGGTCCATGAATTTACATTTCTAACAATTTCATTGGTTATGCCAATTCTGATGGTCTGAATACCACATTGGAGAGCTACTGATCCAACATATTCCTAATTCCTTCTTCACTTAAACTCTTTTCTATAATCGTGTGTGTGTGTGTGTGTGTGTGTGTGTGTGTGTGTGTGTGTATGTGTCTGTGTGGGTGCGCGTGCGTGCACGCATGCACGCGCATGTGCCTGTGAATATGTATGCACACACACATGGCTAATGTTTTCTATGTTCTGGCATGAGAGATTTCTATAAATTCTCTTCCTTATTCTAATAATGTACAAGTATAAGCTAAACAAGTCTATATTGAGGCCTATTGTGGCTTAACACCTTGCTTGTGTCAGAAAATTTTAAAAAAGAATCTCTATTATCCTGAAATCAATGATAAACATTTAAAAATTCTACCCCTGTGTAAGGTGTATGAAAAAAATACCTACATGGTATCCAATTACACAAAGTCTCAATTTTGGTATATCATTACTACTTCAAGGCAAAAACATCAATGAGCAGCATTTACTACCCTAGAAGGAAAAAGGATAAATTCAAAACTAGAATATAGTTGAGAAGCAAAAGTAAAATCAGCTTTCAAAATCCAGAGACATAGAGAAAGCAACAAAAATCTAACTTCTATTTATGACAACATGTGCATATAGAATACAAATTACTATCAACATATTGTCATATTTTCCAAACATGCTTAAAAACTTGCATGTAAGCTATTACCTTGCTGTTAACATATCACTTATTAAAACAATTTGTAATAAATAGGCTTCAAAAGATAATAATATCTTCCAGATATATGCAATAAAATAGGGATTTACTTTTCTTAATCACGAAGGTCTTAGATCATCAGTTAAGTTCATTGTTTTTTAGGAATATTCTTTACTAGTATTCTTTTTCTGAATTTCAAGCAGTGTTCATAAGAACAGGGCAAGTTGTTCTAGAGTAAAAATAGATTTAATAGATACTGATCTCATTATTAGTAGGGCACATAGATTCATTTACCTGCAGATTTACTTTCTCACTTTAAACCATTAGTCTAAGTAGAGAAACCATGTTTCTTGTGTGTAAAATGCTAAGCAGCAAATAAGCAATGCATCTAAATTATATCAGTAGTTTCATGTGGAACAAATATTTCCTGCAAGTTTCTAGGGATTCTTACAGAATGACCCTTCTGTTGTACAGGTATAGAAATTGGCTCTAATAATTACACTGACTTATTTTATTTGTTAATTTTTCATGCAATAAACAGCCATTTGCTCTTTTTAAAACACTGACATGGAAACAAAGAAATTCTGGTAAAATGGCAATCACTATCCAAGATGATAAAAATTATGTAGAATTATTAAAGACATAAAATGACAATCACTAAAATTCTACAACACAAAATGTATTCAATTTCATTTCAATGTTTTATATATGAATATATTGTAAGTACAATCTGAAGGGAGGCATGTGGTCATTGCTGGATTTCAAAATTAAGTGGCGGTTCCTGCTCTATATCTTCAAGAACAAGCAGAATTTAACTGCAGAGAGAAATTATAGGGTGGAAGTCTGCATTGTGAAAATTCTGAACAATAGAATGAACCACAGTTAAAAGGAATTTTGTAATGTACACAATTTGATATTATTGATATAGTCATATATATATAAAGAAAAATAATGAAATAAAATTTATGTTTTCTGAATTGAGGAGTCAGAAAATGAAATATAAATATTAAGATTTCTAAATACATTACTATAAGGACTTAGGCTTAATGCCATGTCAAACTATTTATAAGGTCAGAGCTTAGAAAACTCAATTGATTTCCACTGTTCAGCTTTTCCATATAATAAATATGGTAATAAAAATGCTATTTTAATAGCATTAGTGTATAAACTGTGTTACAATTTCTGGCATACAAGAGCATATGTATATATCTTTATTATCATGATATTGCAAGTCAATTTCAAGCAATATAGTGTTCAATACACATGGAATCATATGATTTCCAGTAGGTTCTAGCTCACAATTAATCTCCAAATTATTAACAGCCAACTTTGTACATGTATATGCAAGCAGCAGAAAATCTAACAAATGTATGTCAATAAAATAAATAATATTTTTGGTAATATGGTATAAATGAAATAGGATAACCTAAGTTGGGCACACCATTTACTGAGTTTTGCAGATTTATGAAATAGTCTAAATATTAATCTGAGAGAAATAGCTTCCCTTTTTCAAGTGAATAAATGCCTGAACTTAAAACTAACCTAAAATGCTCTAAAATTCTTTGCAAATGATAGAAATAATATCACAAGGAACAATGAATCTGAGATTCACAGTCATGAGCTCTTTCTTTACTCCTCTGTTTCTCTTCTGTATTCTCTTTTATTTCCTGAAAAAGTCAGGCATACAGCAATTGAGTAGACAAAGCAAAGTTGGTAGCCATTATGGGGTGGGTGTTGGTGTGGAGCACAGTGACCCCAAGACCCCAAGAGTCTCAGAGTCTAGATGGTATAAAGCAAGTTTCCTTAAGTTCCAGAGGAGGAAAGACTTGGGGCACAGATAAAGCAGCAAGAAGACAACAAACCATCAGAAGACAACAGAATCAACAGAAGGTATATGTCCATCTTGGTGGGAATCATGACAATAGGATAGGCACTTAATCAGATCTCATAAACAGTAAGAAGGGCATTCGTCCAGTAGGGTAACCAAGAAAGAGACTCTAAAAAATAAGAAATATACAGAGAAATATACAGAGATGAAAGCTTCACACAGGAGGCAAACAGTCCAGCGAAAATGAGATCAACTATGAATGGTGCTGTCAGAGAAGGATCATCATGCAAAGGTCACACTGCATGAAATGGCCCAGTATGGAGCCTTAGGGCACCAGCTATGAGAAAGGCTTGCACCTCGGGGGTGAACACTCTCCTGTAGGAGGTCAGATCCCACACAGATGAGGACATCCAGACACGGAGAGCTGGAACTCAGTATGATGAGGAAAATGCCTTTGAGAGGAGAAGAAACTCTAAAAAAAGAAAAAAAAAAGTAAAGTGAACCTTTGAGTTTGAATACAAATGGAGTAATTTTGCATTAATTGGTGGCTTTTAAGAAACATAGATAAAAATAAAGATATTAATATGGATGTACATAGGTGTTTATTCGTGTTTATGTACAGCTAATTGAGCTCACTGAGATGGCTGGGGAACTGCATCGAACTCAGAACATTTAGGGTCCATACCGTGGCTTCTGATTGACATTTCCAACAAAAATAAACACAAAACAAACAAAGACAAATCTCCCTGGAAAATTTGTTGACTCGTGGACTGAGAGAAAGAAAATACAAGACTATCTTAAATCATGAAAGAAAAGTGATGTTTAATGAATAAGGTAAGTGATCAAAGGAAGCAAAAGGCTGCGTATATGGAATTTTCCTGACCAAATTTGGGACAATTAGGGTATCAAAGTAAATAATGATAAAAACGAAAGATAGTTCATTGAATAAAATAGGAAATCATAACCACTATAGATAAAGATAACTCAATAAACTGGAATTTTAGTAAAGCATGAGTAATTACATATTATAATGCACCTCCTAAATTATGCTTATTGATTTTCAAGAGAAGCATAACTTAGTGGTGAAGTCTGGCAGATAGTAGATACATTAATAAAGTGAGTAAGATGAATTTTGTCAGTAACAGTGCAAATTCTTTTCCCTTTTTTGGTACTGGGAATTGAGCCCAGGAAAGCAGAAGCACTGAACCACATCCCCAGCCCTTTTATTTTTTTTTAATTTGGAAACAGGGTCTCCCTAAGTTGGTTAGGGTCTCATTAAATTACTAAGTTTGACTTTGAACTTGTGATCCTCCTGGTCTCAGTCTCCTGAGCTGCTGGGATTGTAGGACTGCACCACTCACCTTGGCAACAGAGCAAATGGTACCACGGTGTTAATCTGTAGAACAAAGTGACATACAGAGACTTTTGGAGTGCTATTTGTTTGATATTCCTGAAGAAATGCATAACTAAAACCTAGCCTTGAGGCAACATTGGGCAAAGGTGGGTGAAGAAACATTTAACAAAATAATCAGCCTCTGATTCTCAAAACACTGCTTTAGTCAGGGCAGGGTCCTCTAGAGGAATGGAACCAACTTGAGATATATACAAGTATATGTATGTACATATGCATACATACACATACACGCACATCTCCTTTCATAAATATAAATATGTACATATTTATATTGTTATGGGATGATTTGAAAAGTTCAGTCAAGCTGACCCCATTTTGCTCAGACATCTCACCCTGCACAGGATTGGCCCCCCCTTTCTGCATGAGCCCACTCATGACATCTCCACCCTTACCCATTTGCACCCTGACCACAATGTCTTTAAACTCTGAAGCTCATGCAAGATTGCTTCCTGAGTATGTACAAAAGGTGCCAATTCTGAGAACTTGGTGCTTTCTGCTTTATTGAATGTGTCTGATGATTGTACTTGACTCTTCTGCCCCTCTTCTTTGTGGTTTTTCTGTTTTTAAGCTTTCCTCACCAGTGTTCAATGTCCTGGGCTGCAGAAATGTCTGCTTTCTACTCCCTTGACCCTGGTCAGAATAAATCCTCGTCTTTACTTCAAAGAGACCAGGAGTTTTATTTGGGATTCTGAAATAGGGCCTTAATAATATATGCATGAATGTAAATATATGCATATATTTATAAAAGAGGATTTATTAGATTGGTTTACAACTGGATAGTCCACAATGATCCTCTGCAGATTGGAGAGCTAAAGGTGTTAAGTGCAGGGCAAGCTGAACTAAGTTGTCTGCCAGGAAGGCTGAAAGGAATGTTAGATGCAGGTTAACCCACATACTCAAACCCCACTCTGTCTGGTCCTTCATCACCTGTTTTCGTCAAGTCTGAACGATCAACCCCACTCAAGGCTGAACACTCAACCCCACTCAAAGCTGAACATTCAACCCCCACCCGTCTGGTGCAATAGAAACCTACATCTGACCCCTGCCCTGTCTGCCAGAAGGCAAAAGATGACACCCTTAGCAATTACTGTATGATCCAATCACTGCACGCCTACAAGGCAGCTTGCATACCCAGAGAACCCATTAGATTATGGCTATAAAAACTCCCTTCTGCCGGGCTCCTCTTGCTTGCTCTCTCTTTCTTCTCTGGCTTTCTCTCTCTCTCTCTCTCTCTCTCTCTCTCTCTCTCTCTCTCTCTCTCTCTCTCTCCTCTTTTTCTCCTTTTTCTCACTGCTGCAATAAAGATCTCTTGGTCCCTCCGAGTGTTGTGGTCACTTTCCTTTCAAAAGGAAACAGTGACTGCTCAGTCCAAGAAGCTTGAGCAGAAGATGAAGGACTAGTGAGGCAGCCCCAGTCCAGGACTGAATATATGAGAACTCTTTGGAGAATCAATGGTCAGCATCTGCTTTGGAAGAGTGAAAGAGCTGGATCCCAATGTCTGTAGGTAATTCCTGCAGCAACAAAAACACCCACTCAAGAAAAATTGAGGTTGCTTTTGTGTTGGCTTCCATGTTCTTCCACCTTCTTGTCCCTTTCAAACTCCTACATTACTGGACCATGATGCCCACATGTAGGGTGAATCTTCCCTTGGTTTGCTATTCCACATGTCAGTCATTCTTGGAAGCATCCTTAATGATCTACCCAGAAGCCTCTAAATCTTAGGCATGTCTTAATCCAATCAAGTTGATTATCCAGATTGACCACAAATACTGAGGCTATACAAATCAAAACAAGGCTGAAGGACTCAACCAGGCTGAATAAGACCCAAGAGTCATGGCAACAATAAACCCTTGGGTTCTCAACTGTAGCCTTTGCTTAATAAGCATTATGGGGATATGAATACATGCTGGGATTAGATACTTACATTATTTGGCTGATTTTCATGACTTACTTTAATTACATAAATAAATATACATATTTGTAACAAATACATTTTGAATAAAGAAGAATGATGAGACATCATCTTAGCAGATTATTTACTCTCAAGTGGCTCAAGTGAAAAGAATCATTTTTTATTATACTTTCTATATTGCTGAAGACTTGGGATCATTTTCAAAATAAAAAAAGAAAATGGACAGCAAAGAAGTAGCCTTCCTTCTTAAAATTATTTATTTTTCTAATTGAGTTTTTGGAAATTTAAATATAAATGTAATGTACAAGTTCATTTATGCATATGTTTTCAGTCTCTTTCTATGCTGCTGGTAAAATAAGGCCAACAAAATATAATAAGTTGATGAATCAATATTGCATTTTCTTTACTCTGATTTTTCTATATTTCATATTCAAGGCAATTTTACCTTTATGTCACTGAAAACTGGAATTCTATTTTTGTAAATTTAAATGCATATCTACTTACTCAGTTTGTCAGTGGCAATCACTCTGAATATCTCTACAAATAAGCACACATATGCATTTATAAAATACATTATGCATATATATGTGTGTACCACATACATTTGTATGCAATATATTAATAATATAATATAAATATACACAAATATATATTTTCACAGTTATGAGCATGGATGACACAAGTATTTTCCCTAAAAAAGAGTGCATAATACATTTTTTTTTCTGAAACTTTCTAGGTAACTACACACAAGCTACACTATTTTCTCTTAGATTTCTGATGTCTGACTATACATTATGCAATCAATACACTTGAAATTGTTAGTGGGTATGTTACATTTTTTAATATTAAAGATATGCTGCAATAAATACCTTAGTATACACATATTATATATATCATTACAAAGGTGTGGATAAATTTTTTAGAACGGAATTTTGATGTTAGATTTCTGGATCAGAGGGTATTTCGATATATAATTACATTGTGTAAACAATCCTGGCCGTATAGGTGCTAGACTTGTTTTCTTCGTGTATATGGAATTCTTAGTTTTAGTCAGTCTACATGTGTCTGTTCAGCTTAGTCTAAGCCAGGCATGCTGGGAATATAGCAGTTAGACAAAAATCTTCCCCTGAACAAGATTATATTCTACTGAGAAGAAAAAATTAATAACAAACAAGATAAAGTATAAATACCCTCATTATGTAAGGGAAATAGTTGCCCAGAATTCTGAATGTGAAGTAAATATGTATTGATATAATCTCTGTTGGAAGTGTTCAGATTAACATTGTTTAATTAAGGCACTTTGAGTTTTATTCAAACTATTTTTCATGGATTATATATTATCTTAAAATATATAACTTCTAACTAGGAAATAATTGCCTAAAAATAAGAATTTTAGTGTCATTTTCTCAATTTCTGAACAGCCCATTTCTCTTAATTTTGATTTTAGTTTGTAAGAAGACAGCAAGAAAGTGTAGCTTTAGGAAGGAAGAAGGCATGTTCCTGACTTCTGCACATGTCATATTTGGAAACACATTGAAAACACTATCCTCAAAGAGGGCTGGAGTTGTAGCTCAGTGGTAGAGTGTTTCTGAGTACAATTCCCAGTACACCTACTGCTCCCACCCCCCCAAAAAAAACAGAAAAAAATTGCTGATTTACATTTAATAATAGTATCTACTCACTCAATACTAAAATTAATTTTCTGCATTTTTAAAATTATTTTTTTCTTAATGCTAATAATGAAACATCACTACATATTATATAGACACATGTTGTTTTTACAAGTTTCTACATAAACTCTGCAAATTTATATTTTATTATGAAATAAAGTTAAATAAGCATTCATGGAATTTATAGTTTTCTATTCCTTAGTGATTAGAATAATTACCAGAGGTAAAACAACTTATTTCTGCATTTTTAAAGGTTATAACAAATATTTATGTTTTAGTAGATCAATTCAAAAGGATTTGATCATACAGATACTAATTCTTCTAAGAAAAGGATTAAATGATATTTTTAGAAAATGAATTGAAGTTTAGAGTCATTTCTTTAAATTTTTGATGAGAATATTTTTGAGATATAATAATCATTCTAAGTGAAGTTTGGAGAATTGATTATTTAATTACGTAGAGACATTTAACAAAATTAAAATAAAGAGAATAAAGTCAAATAGCACTGCTTCTATACATATATTCCAAATCCACATTTTTATTCTGATTTCCAAATAAATCACTAGAAGTAAATGTGCTAAGAAGAAAACCTATTAAAAAATAGTGTAGATACAAATCATTTCTGCAAAAAATACTAAAATATTTTAATATTTTTCTAAAATTTTAATGTCATTTAAACTAATGGTTAAATACTTGTCCTAGGCCAGACATATTTCTATGCATTTTAAAGATAATAATAATATAAATAAAATCAGATAACTACTTAAAACAATAAATTACATAGCCCTCTGTGAATAATCCATTTTCTATAAATGATCACATGGACCTTATTTCTCTGATTTTTCTGACTAAGTAAATTAATAAAGCAGAAGTTGAATAACACAAGTAAATAGCATGTTATGGAACAAATATTGGCTTCTATGTAGTCTTTCTCTTTAGTCCATTTAGTATCCACCATTCAGTATTGATCCTATATTGTTTATATAAGTTTTATAAATAGAAAAATGTAGCATTTAAGTGGTATTTTGAATTAAAATAAAAAGTAGCACATTTTTGCTTGAATAACTGACACAAGTATAACTTCAACAATTTATCTTGAAAAAACAATTTAAAAAGTAGCAAAAGGTAGAACAATTCAAGACACTGTATCAATGCAAAGAATAGATTTTTCAGAAGAGTTTTGGCCAAAAATTAATTCAGTGAATATCATACCATCAAAATAGGACAAAGTAAAATCATTTTATTCTATTGATTAGAAACAGGTAATAAAAAGCAAATAGTCAATATTGCCTGAAAAACAAACAGCTTTGAGCATTCTATTGTTCTGTACACATTAATTGAATTTCTGCAATATTGTTTTTGTAAAAAAGTTTCATTTGGTCTTTAGTGTGTAAGTCACACATACTCACACACATACACAGAATCCATCATTTTGAAAAGATAAGAGATCTCTAAATAACTATAATTAAGACAATGACAGGTAATGGATGTACAGATGGAAATCTGTAACAAGTCAAAGAAAAGAAAGATTGAGGTCTGGGGCCATATCTCAGTGCCAAAGCGCTTGCCTAGCATCTGGTGAGGCACTGAGTTTGATGCACAGCACCACATAAAAATTAACAAATAAAATAAAAGCATTCTCTCCATCTACAACTACAAAAAATAAAAATAAAAAAGAGAAAGATTAATGAAGTTTGTGCAAGGGTAAATGAAGAATGCTTAAAGATGGATAGTCACTGGTAATTTGTGGAGATAACAAAGCTGCAATTACTAAGCAGTGAGTTAATGTGACACATTTGAGGGAAAATCTTGCAGACATCTGTATGAACCCACAAAAAACACCCAACTTCAGGAGGAGAAGAACAGAAAGATACAGTTTAAAAAATAGATATAGATAACATTTTCATGGGTCCAAAATAGGTAACTTTTTAACTTTATTTTATTGGACCAAGCAGCTATTGAAGTACCTGGGGAAAACAGTACTGTTAGGATTGGACTCAGATGTGAGTAGCAGTCAATTCAATATCATTTATGTAGATAGAAGAGTAACTGTCTATAATGATCAAAAGCTCTTGAAATAGTCAGTTCAGGGAAGAAATGATGTTCTAAAATTTAAGGGACCCAGATTTTTTCTGTCTTCTTCCACTGTCATGTTTGGATCTTTCATGGTGTTGGGAAAAAAAACACCATCATGCATGTTGTCTTTGAACTTCCTCTTGGCCACATAAGAACGGGACTAGGGTCTGAGATACTTCCTTAGCAACAGTCCTCCCAACCTGTGCTAGAGATGATACCTTGTGTGGGAATATCTTTTCCTGTTTCTGACTCAACTTTCTTCTCTTCTGCTTAAGAGTATCATATGGATCCTGGTCAAACCCTGGTGTGTCTCCTGCAGGAAGGGACAAAGTCCTTCTGTGGTAGCAAAGGAAGGTGTATGCAGGTCATTTGTGGAGGGAAGAATCTACCAGCTCTAAGTGACAAATACCCAGTATTGAAGGTCACCTTGCTTTGCAAAGTATTGTTCTCTCTAGTGCAGTCATGATTTCCTTGGTATCTCTAATACCAAGATGCAATTGGGAAAAGTGCTTATGTATCTAGTAGTAATAGGCAAGAGCTGCCCTTACTAATCATAGGTATCCTTTCCAAAATGCAGTCAGACAATAGTAGGAAGCTGGCCCATGTCACTAAACTTATAAAACCCAGTTTAACTGACATTCCATTTTCAGAATGCAGTCATTGTGTCACATACACATGGAAAAGGAGGCTTGGAAATGTGACTGTTAACCTGAAAGGTCATGTGTCCAGCTAAATATCAACTGTTTAACTACAAGGTAGAAAAGAAACTGGTTATAATTGGTGTTCTCTTTCCTTTCTCTCTCTAGTCTTCTATTCATGTCTCCCCCTACCCTCTCTTTATCACAATGTTGAAATGTCCTCCCCTGTCCTTCTTCCTTCATGTATTTAAGCAAAATTTCCAGTAACTTTCTGATAGTTCATTTGTCTTTATCTTATTTTCTGCCACATTTAAAAATTTTTACCTTATGCTGGTTTCTAACAGCTTAATAAGGCATTAATTTTTTAAAAAAAAATACTAATTCTGTTTGAATTTTCAACTTCTTGGATTTTTATGTCCATAATTTTGATCAAATTTGCAAGATTTTAAACATTGTTTCTTTAATTTTTTTTTTGTCCAACCCCATCAACTTATGGGACTCCAATTACCCATATGCTGGGCTCATGACATTATATCCCCAATATATTCACTGAGGCTCAGTCATTTTTTTATTTTTCATGTGTAATTTTGCTTTTTTTATTACTATTTATTCAAGTGATTGAAATATTCTTTATTTATATAAAATTTGGTTTATTCCTGGTTTATTTTTCACTTTATGATTTATTTTTGATGTCTAGTACTTTTGAGTATTTCTCAAGAGTATCATCTGAAGTAGAATTGGTAATGCCCCTAAATGATATCAGATCCTAATTCCTTCAATCTGTGAGTAATGCCTTATAAGGTAAAACTCTTTTTTTGAGATTCAATTAAGTTAAGAACATTGACATGGGGAAATTATTCTAATTAATCAGGATTATTCTGAGAATGACAGGTTTCTAATAAGAAAGAGGTAAAAGGATATTTGATTCCTAAATTAAAAAGGACTAGACAGTGTGATTGCACAGGTAGAGAGCTACGAGTGATGTGCTACAAATCAAAAAATGCCAACAGTCATGAGAAATGGGAATGAACAGGAACAGACCATAACCTCCCATTTAAGCAAAGTCCCACCTTGAATTTGTCTCATTGAAAATTATTTCATATCTGGCCTCTATAAATATAAGAGAATAAATTCTGTTATATTTAGCCACCAAGTCTGTGATAATTTGTTATAGTAGCCTTAGGAAACTCATACACTATCTATTGTTCTTTTCAATTTGTTCATGTGTTGCCTTACCTTGTTGAATGTATTAAACTTAATCCCAATTATGCTGATTGAGTTTCTCCTGGTAATGGTTACATATTTCTACATATTTGAGTATTTAGTAATCTTTTCTTAAGATTGTTAAAGCATGATTTTTGATTGGATGTCTCACTTGGTCAATTTTAAGTTGTTGAATCCTGATGTGTTTGTTTTTTTTTTTTGGATTTTATAAAACCATTTTAAATTTTGTTCTGACATACTCTTGTGCAATTTAAAGATCACTTTAGCCCTCTAGGTCCCTATTTTAAGACTTTTTCTACAGCAAGCCCAGAGTAGTCATTAGTTTAAGACTGTCTGGTCTCATTACAAAGATATGTTCTTCATTGACTCTGACCAATCTCTGAATAGAACAGGTCCCACCAATCCACTGTTGAACAATTTTTCTATCACTTTCCAGTGGTTTCTTTCTGCCATCTTAGACTTGATTATTCGAAGGGTACTTTCTGCCCTTCTCTATGAAGTTTCTCCTCGCTTGTCCTCTTGTCAGGAATCCTGACTGTTTCAGCCTCTCCACGCCCTGATTTTTGTCCCAGGTTTGTGATTTCCCAGCCCATGGCTATAACTTAGAAAATGACACTGGAAGTGATCCAGTAAAATAATAGGGCTAACTTCATTATTTCCTTTTTGACAGGGATTAAAGCCTGTGCTGCCAATTTTCCAATGTCTGAAAACATTGTTGCTTTAGTTTTTGTTAATATTCTGCAGTTGTTTGTGGCAAAGGACAGGTTTTGTAGTAGTTAATCTTTAATGGGTTGAAGTAGCAGTTTTTCTCTGTCTCCCATCTCTAGCTCTCTTTTCCTCTCTCTCTTTTTCTCTTGTTCTTGCCAAAACAACAGGGCATTTACAGGGAGAAGAAAAAGGACATTGTTGATTATAGCATCAGGATGAAAATAAGTAAACTAATTAGTGCAATAATATTCGAGAAGAAATAGGAGGAGAAGAGGAGAGAGTAATGATAATTATCATTTGCTGAGGACTCAGCATGTGGGAGGTCAGTTAATGGAATATACATTAATTAGCTTTTACAAAGGGCATTTGTGAAAAGACAGACTTTTATTTATAAGTCATTACAAAGTTCTTATGATATCTTAAGGCATAACTTTGGATAACAAAGCATAGATGGATTTGAATTGAGAAGAAAACAAAGTATAGTTAATTCAAGGGTACCAACAAGTGGTTTTAATGAATCTGTTCCACTTCCTTGCAGTAATTAACATATAATCCTTCTAATATCAATGAATTCCTCAAGCCAATTCCACTGGCATCTGCAGCCCCTATCTCAACCTAAGATGTGCAAGACTGTGTTGCAATAAATAGATTTGCGTATTACTGCATAATGCCAATTTTATTAGCAGCTTTAACTTTTATGGAGTGTGCTGTATTAATCACATTCCACTCTCAATGGTTTGCCCATGCTGACTGATAAGCCATCGGTGCCACAGACACTGGCTGAGTGATCCTAGGGTAAATCCTTAGAAGGTTATTATTATTGAGGCCCAGCACAAAGGAGCAACACAAAGAGTTATCAGTGGCTCAGAATGGTGGATATTTGGAAATGTCTATCTGGTACATTTGTTTACACAAAACATTAAAACTTCATTGTGCAGTTAAATATTAATATATGATATTGTAGATTCATGGAAAAAATGTTTTTTTTTCATGAGGAAAATGAAGTTTAACATTCATGGAACTTTTAAATTGGGATTGGTAGTTAAAACAAATCATGATTGAATAATGTTTAAAACAAAATGAAACAGGAACGAATCAGAATGAGTCAGCAAACTGGAGAATGGACTAGATAAACCCATTGCATCTTAAATTTGGGGTAGAAGATACAATTTCAAGGTCTTTTGTTCATGTACATCACTGATATTCTGGAATTTTGAGGGTTTATATTGAAAAACATTTTGTACTAATAAAAGACAAAAAAAGTGAGGAAAAGGTATTATTGGTAGCAGAGTCATAATACTTCAAATATGCCCACACCCTAATCCCTGAAATTTATTTCTGTGTGACCTCATACAGCATAAAGGAATTTGCAGACATGAATAAGTTAAGAACCTTGAGCTGGGGAGGTTATCCTGGGTTGTTCTTGGTTATAACATAACTACCAAGCCTTTAAAATTAGAGGAGGAAAGCATAAGACAGACTCTAAGAAACAGGGAGAGCAACATGAAATTTCCTGATATTCTTGGCTTTGTAAGAGGCCATGAGCCAAAGAAAGTGCCTTCTTAAAGTCGAAAAAGGTAAAACACTAGATCCTTCTCCTAGAGTTTCCAGAAAACAATGCAAATTCTGATATCTTTTTTCTTTTCTTTCTTTTCTTGAAGGGAGTAATCTGTCTTGAACCCAGGGGCACTGAACCTCTAAGCCACACCCCAAGCCCTTATTATTTTTTTTTAAATATATTTTATTTAGAGAAAGATCTCCCTAAGTTGCTCAGGGCCTTGCGGAGTCTGGCTTTGAACTCTTGATCCTCCTGCCTCAGCCTCCCGACCCTTGGGGATTTCAGGAGTGCCATTATACCTGGTAAATGATGATATCTTTATTTTAGGTTGCTCTTCTCATCTGTAGGACTTTAAGACTGAAAATTTGCAGGGCTTTTCTATTGTTTGTTTTTTTGTGTGTGTGTGTTTGTGTGTGTGTTTGTGTAGTGCATGTATGTTATACTATGGTTGGGAAAAAAAATTTGTACTTTTTAAGCCTTCAAATTTTCAGTAATTTGTTATAGTACTAACATAATTTAGCATCACCATAACCAAGGAATATAAGACAGGTAGTCCATCAGTGTAGTCAATACATTGGAACACCTCAAGGAAGTTATTATTTCCAAAGAAATGTGAGCTTTCACTATCTCTATCCACTGAAATTTATAAAATGTCACATTAATCATTATCAGTAAAACAAACAATGTCCCCAATGTCTCATTAGCTTTTAACAGAAGTATTTTTATGCTGATCATACTAAATATACAGGCCACACTACAGCTCTGAGTCTTTTCTTTTGGGGAACTGGGGAAAGCATACATGGGAACTATATATGGGATCTTTCTATATATGGGACCCGTTTCAATACCAGATATGAAGTGTGAGAGAGCTAGCCGAAAATTAAGATGCCACCTAGCACATATGCTCAGGTGTGGTATTCATAGAACCCATTCAAATTCAATTGACCAAAGAATGTCACAAGATAATTACACATGAAGTCTCAATTCACTTTTCTCAGTTCACTTTTCTTCCACTGTCAACTAGGCATAGTAAGTAAAACTTTCCTTAACCTGTCTTAACTGTGAATATTATACATGATGAAATTCCAGAAGGATGACTATTTTGTTTACGGAAATGATGGAAGCAGACATTTTATTTTTCACTAACTCCCTTCATAACACACCTTTGGGCCGCAATTTAAGGGAGATGTTGCCTAGGATTTGACAGTAGACTGTTGAAGAATAAACAATGTGGTTCTTTGAATTGTTTCTGTGGTATTAGATTTGTGAAGTCTATGTAGAGGAACTGCAATATGCCAAAGAAAATTGGCCTGCTAATAAAGACCCGGACAACATGTTTTCTTCCATTCTAATATAGTAGTGCAACCAAGCTAATTTAATTCTTTGGAAGCAACTGATCAGTTAATGGAAGGGCCTCTTCAGCTCAGGAGGAGTTAAGGATAAGTTGTAGAAATGAAAATTGCAGGCTGATTAATAAATCCAGTTTAAAATCCAAGGCTCAGTTCAATCTGTGAACTTTCTCAGAATTACATGGACTAGATCAATCAGACCTATTCCTCATATTGTAAGAACTATATTAATCTCTCTCAGACTCTACCCATAAATTAAAAGTTTAAAGATTACCCCCTTTTTTCATGTTTTGAAGGACTCCTAATCTTCATTTAAGGAACCTATTGAGTCCTACTCATAAATCAATGGGTAAAATATGAATTTAGGAAGGATATTAAAAAAGAATGAATTATGAAAATATTTACAGATATTAGAGGCACAGTCCACCTCCTAAACCTTTATGATCCCACTGGCTAAATCAACATTGAAAGTGTCTGCAACTCTAACACTGCAGACCAACCTCTGGCATAAATTGAAATAGGATACTCAGTAAATGTCTTTTGGTATTTTTGCTCCAAAGCTGCCAGAGGAAATTGCAATTTAAAGCCAAATGACTGCAGGAAAGGTAGCTCAGTGGTTACATGCTTACCTACCATGCACAAGGCTTTGAGTTCAACCTCCAGCAAACTGTAGCAACTCACACACACACACACACAAATGATTATAATAATATAACATGATTATGTTACTATAATGAACCATCTTACATTAATAGCTGTTTTTTTTCTGCCTCAAGTACCTCTAGAAACAAGTAAGAATTCGTATAGAGAATTATCTGTCACTTCAGCTCACCTGTATATTTCTATTGTAGTGAGAGTTTTTTGTTCTTTAAGTACTGCGGATTGAACCCAGGGTGTCGCACATATTACTAGATAAGGTGTCATACATACATTATCACTGAATTACATCTCCAGCCCTATTGTAGGTTTTTTTTAAAAATCGCTTCTATTGTGAGAATGAAAAATCTTAAAACTACATTTAATGTCAACTTTCTGCTTCTTAAGAGACTATCCATTGCTTGTGTCCTGGAATTAGATGTGAAGCTTGAATACTGAGTGGAAAGATCGTGTTAAACTTGACAATCATATTTTTTGTTACCTCAATTGCTCTTAAAACTGTAGGGTTCTTTATCTGCTTATAAAAATTTTAAGTCAGTATATGTTTCATACTCTTTTTCCATTTTTGCCTGTTAGATTTTGGATTTTTACTTTCTTAATTCCTTTTATTTTAGTTTTACATACTACAGTTTGAGGACAGAATCTGACCTATCATTAATTCAATATTCTGTTTTTTTCAGCTATGACTGATCCACTATTAACTATATCCAATGACTATTTAATTTCAGTTATTTACAATTTTTATTTTAGAATTTTTAGAAATTAATTTGCTCTTTTTATTGTATCAAGTTTTCTGATGAAGTTCTGAATCTTTTTGATTATCTCAACATATTAATCATATTTATACAAGTTTATTTATATCTGAAGAGTTCAATATCTGCAAACTCTCTAAGTATATTTTTATTGTCTATGTTTTCTCTTAGTTTTTAGTCATGTTGTCATCTTATTGCTTGATTATATGTAGACAGATTACATTATATTTAAGAGAAATAGGATGATTTTAGTCTCTGCATATGTTTTTTTTTCCTGTCAAGAACAAACTGAGAGAAAGATTGATTTAGGAAATAAAATTATTTTAATTTCTGTTGTATCAACATAAAATTAGCACTACAGTGTTTGTCCCTAGTGTTCCAATCAGAGCCCTATACTGTTTTCTCAGATCTAACTTTTTGCAATGTTTAAAAATTAATTTTTGTTTCTTCAGACTCTCATACTCCCATTTGTTTCTTCTGCTATATAAAATGTTGATTGGGGAAGGCTGAATAAATATGCTCATATATCTAGCTAGTTGTAATTTTTGATCTTGATCTTGAAATTCTTAATGCAATAGACTCCTTTGAATCAGAGCATCTTTGGAGAGTGAGCTGAAATTTCATGAAGTATAATCAGTTTAGAAAACAGACTAACATATGCTATACATTGTTATACCATTATTTCAATTTTTAACAACATTTACTACAGCTCTGTGATGTGGAGCAGTTATTATCCCCATATTGCAGAAAATGAGACTGTGGCTTAAAAATTTAAATAATTTCTCCAAGATTGTGAATTAATAAGTAAAACATGATTAAAGAAAATGATCTGTAGGATATCCTCAATACAAAAGCCTCACATTGACTAAAACATATTTCTTTTAAAGAATTCTCTCATAAAACCAATATACAATGCTGAGTCTTAATATATAATATATTTTATATGGTTTTCTCAGTTTCAAAAATAATGTTGAAAGCCCCAGCATTAAGAAAAAGTATTTTTAAGCATTTTTGAAAATATGTGTTTTAAATAAGCCTCTCAGAATTTGAACTTGAAAATTTTTCTCAGCAATTTTTCTTAGAAATGCCAATCATTTAAATTCTGAGTACATAAAATTACCTTCTGATTTTCTTATCAGACATGCTTTCAGTGCAAGTAATGAAAAGTGGGAACCTTTATTTAGGAAAATCAAAGCTATTGAAATCTAGATCCTATTAACACCTAATTTAGTTCATTTTCATCTCATTTCTTTTGAGTGTTTTTGAGATCTACATATATCACAAAATATAAAATTATACATATGTGCATATATGTGTGTGTGTGTATATATATATATATATATATATATATATATATATACATATATATATTGTTCCATCCTCTGACTTCATTTTAAATTAAACTTAAAACATTATGCTCATCATTTAAATTTTCCCATATTCCCACAATAACTATGACAAGTAAGTATTTTAAACTAATTAAATGATTAACAAGACTTGTCTGAAAGAATGTTTGTTGCTCAAAAACATAATTTAGCTGAAATCAAAACCTATTATAAAATAATCAATGGTAAGTGCTTAGGATAACTAAAAATCTATAGAAAAAAACTTTATAATATGTAACACATCTCAAGTAATATATTTCACTATGAATATTATTTAAGTTTGTTATCAGCATACAAAATAGTAACACTTCTATCATTGATAATGAATATAAATATACTTATAAATATATTTTTGTGAGTTGAAACAGAAGCAGAAACTTTTGGATATAGCTTTTAATATGCACAGAAATTAAAATTCTCTCAGAAAACACAAGTCTACTTTTCTGCCAAACTTAATGAAGTTTCATAATAGTGTGAAGTATATACATTGTATTTTCATTCATTACAGTTGGAATAGGTTTTCTCATTGGGCCTAAATAAAAGTATTGCTAATATTTATTCTTAAAGCTAAAGAATCTACACTTGCAGTTTTTGTGTGCTATGCAAAACCCAAGAGAACCTGGGTGTGGTGGTGCATACCTTTAATCCCAGAAGCTCAGGAGGCTGTGGCAGGAAGATTATGAGTTCAAAGCCAGCCTCAGAAAAAGTGAGGTGCTAAGTAACTCAGTGAGGCCTTGTCTCTAAATAAAATACAAAATAGGGCTGGGGATGTGGTTCAGTGGTCCAGTACCCCTGAATGCAATCCCCGGTAAGCAAACACCCACGTAAGAGTAAAGTATCTCAGATATGTCAGGTAGTAATATTAAGATGGCATCATGAGGAAATTGCTAAATAAGAAATTTTAAAATGTAAATTAAATAGGTCTTTTATCATGTTTGAGAATGAATAGATTGTCCAGTAACCATTGGTATGATGCAGATATTTGGTCCTTAATACCATATACAGATGTTTCCAATAGTGTCTTTCTATGGCAAAGGCAACCCCTCCCCCTGCCACCATAAGTCATATCAATGAGTCACAGATTGTCCTGAAAGAGTTTTATTTTTGGTAGTCCCACACATGGAAGCATCACCCAAGATTTTTTATATATATATTTTTAAGAAGAAATCATTATCTGGCTTGATTTTCCACATAATGTTATGCTTTCACTCTTTAAAAAAATATTTTATACTTTAATGATTTAAATGCTGTTCCCTGACCATTAAATCAAGTAAGACTGAGGTCTGTTTCCTTCTAATTAACACTTTTATTTGGTCTTCAAACCTAATTTTTCCAAACATGATTGAAAATTAACATTTGTATATAATGGAGAAATTAAGTATACAAATGATTTTTTATTATAAAGGAGCTCCCACTATAATTAATAAATTAACATTCTCTTGAAGATAGCTACTTTTGACTCCTCGGTAGCTTTGATCATCAGTACTTATTGATATATTTACATTATATGAAGCAACAAGGAAAAGTAGAATTACTTTTAATCTCTGGATCCAATTAATGTGCTGATTAAGAATTCTTTATTAACTAACATTCATCATAAATCAAAATATTTTTGAGAATAAAATATTTTGGGTACATATTTTGAAACTAAAAATTTCAAGCTTAGAATTGTGAATCGTTGTTCTTTACTCAAATAAAAAGCCATCATGGAAATTGCCTCAGGATCAACTAATTAAGTTCTAAGAGCCTTTGGGAAAAGTGAGATTCACTCCAAACTAATTTCAAACATTTGTAATGACTTTATTTTTGATATTTCAGGTAAACACAAACAAATTAAGATTGACACTAATGGAGAATAATATTCTCTAGCTGTACAACAGGAATTCTCAAGCCATACAACCTGATAGGAATAACATATAAACATTTCCCTTTTTCTCTTTTGTTTTTGTTTTTGTTGCTGCTTATTTGATATGATCTTTCAACAGGAGCTGGAAAAGTTACTAAACCATATCAATGAGTCACAGATTGTCCTGAAAGAGTTTTATTCTTGATAATTTCACCTAACTCATATATTCAACGTAATCTTCTCTAACATAGATCATAGAAGAATAGCTTTATAAATTAGGAGAGTCTGCAAGATATACAATACCACTTTAATGATTTATAAGAACTAATAATGTTAGTGATATAAGAAAGAATAATTAAAAGAGGCACTAAGTCCACACTAAATTTAGATACATAGGTAGATAGATGACACATGATTAAAAGAAAATATGTGCAACATATTTATTTCTTAAAATACAAGATTTGTTTTGTGAATGTGAAGTGACATTTTCTGTCTGAAATTTTAGAAAGTCAAGCCACATAAAAGAACAAGTAAAACAAAATGTAATTAATGTGCAGTATTAAATATCACACTCCAAAACTTCAATTCTAACCAGAACCTGTGGATGTGACCTTATCTGGAAATAGGGTCTAGGAGATGTAGTTAGTTAAGATGAAGTTATATTACATTAGTGTGGACCCTCAGTTAGTATGAGCACTAAGTCAATATTATTGTTAAAAAAATTATCATATGATGGGATGTACATACATAGGGATAGCACCATATTCAGATAGAGTCAGAGATTGGAATGATACCTCTGTTGGCCAAAAACCACCAAAGATTGACAGCACCACCAGAATCCAGGAGAGAGGCATGGACAGATTTTTGTTAAGATTGGCTAGAAAGAATCAACTCTCCCCTCACCTTGATTTTGGACTTCGGACTTCCAAAACTTCTGATGTTTTAATATGCCCAGCTTCAAGGGCATTTGTTAGAGAAACCCTAAGAAATTAAAAAGCTATACATATGATATACCCAGGTTTCAGCTGAGTTCAGGAATAGCTTGAACAAGGGCCACAAAAGTAAGTTCTGCTTCCTCTATATTGTCTTTATATAAAAAGAAAATGGTTGGTTGGGGCTGTAGCTTAGTGGCAGAGTGTTTGCCTAGCATGTATGAGGCACTGGGTTCAATTCTCAGCACCACATAAAAATAAAAAACAAATAAAACTACAACTACAAAAAAATTTAAAAAAAAATGAAAATGGTGACCAGACTTTCTCAGCTAATAGCCATATAGTCAGTAGCTTGAGAAGAGTGAAAGTAACCTTTCTAATAACTCCAGATAAGAGGACAAGAGGAAAGTTTGCCTAGATCAGATCTAATAACTTAAGACAAAAAGATGACCAAAGGATTAAGAATAATAATTAGACTAAAGCACATACCCAATCCTACAGCTGAGACTACACAGAGAGGAAGAAGAGAGATGATTGTTCCTAAAGGACAGTTTTACAGAATACAACCCTCTAACCTCTCCAAAAAATTATCAGATTTTCATGTTATAAAAATAGTAGGCCCTCCCAAAACACCAAAAGCCAAATGTTTTCTCTGGTAGGCAGATGCTGATCCATATGGCCGGGAGGCGGATATGGAAGAATGAAGGAACTTTGGATTTTGCAGGGGAGAGTGAGGGGAGAGGTAGGGTTGGGGGATGGGAAGGATGGTAGATGGAGATAGACATTATTACTCTGTATACATGTATAATTACAGTTCTGGTATGACTCTGTACTAGCACAGCCAGAGAAAGGAGAACTTGTGCTCCATTTGTGTTCAATGTGTCAAAATGCATTCTACTGTCATGTATAACTAATTAGAATAAATTTTAAAAATTAAAAAAAGTAGGCACTATGATATTATATTGGAAATTTATAATGGAATAGAATTACAGAAAATCAAGTGTTTATATCCATTTGAATCCTTGAAAAAAGCTTCAGAGAATTATTATTTCCTATTAAGTAAATACAAATATTTCCTCATAATAAGAGGATTAATTTTAGTTCTGGTAGGAAACTTTTCTAATGTCAGTCTAAAATAAATCAGGTAAAGAGTGATGAAAACTCATTCCATTTTTTCTCAGATGATTTTTATTCACTGGAATGTCATTAATATGTTCTATAGAACACCATTCTTAACTACTGCCTGGAAAAATGCTTACATATTGTTTAAATCAGAGATTATAAGTTTATGTGATAACAAAAAAAAATAGAGAAACTGCTTGAATTAAAATAATAGATTCTATTTAAATGGTCTCTGGATATTAAGAAATATGAGCACACACATATATGTGCATGTATGCGTGAAACTAAGATCAGCAATTTTGATTCTTCATAGGAAACAGAGGAACTAAATTTGATTAGAATTTATCCACTTTTAAATGCTTGCAGATAATTCTAAATTTTATAAACATTTTACAGTCATCCTTCTATCACTTGATAAATTCTGTACTATATGCTTATAACCTGCTGTAAACAAATTGTAACTTTATGTACTCTTAAACTGCATCCTAGTGAAACAAATAATTATACATATGCATACATGAATAAATGATAGCATATATTTGGTGAAAGATTATTTTTTTAAAATGAATATGCATGATTATGGGAATAAATAGGTTACTGAAAATTTCATTCATTTGTTCACCACAAAAGATGCTATGATCAGTGCTGCTTAGGGGAAGAAACAAATTTTGAAGCTAAATTTCGAAAGGTACATCAGTGATGCGTGTAACATTACATTATTGAGCACACATCAAGATCTAATATGAGATTGAGGACTGAATAGAGATGTAAGAAATAAATCTGCCTGAAAAGGAATGTATTATCTGGTTTACAAAAAGAAAGAAAGGGAACATGTAGCCAGTTGTAACCCTAAAAAATGGCTTTTAATCTTGATTCCGTTTCAAAGAACATTTGGAACTCTGCGTATGCAGTAGGAACAATAGGGTACTCTGTGGTCAACATGTCCCTCTTCCCAATCCCTATTCTCCTGCTCAGCCTCTGGTAAACAACTTTCTGTTAAGTTTCTATGATATCTTCCTTTTTAGATTGCATGTAGGAGGAATATAATGATTTTCTTTCTAGGCTTCACTTATTTCATTCAGCATAATGTTCTCTAGTTTATTAGACAAGAGGAATAGGTTTTCATGATCTAGACCACTGAATGGTGACCAGAGTTGATAATGCTGCATTCTATATTTCATATTTGCCAAAAGCATAGATTTTTAATATTCTGATAACAAAAAAATGCTAACTTGGTAATGTGATGGATATGTTAATAAGCATATTTATATCCCATAAAAACAAACTAGTACTATTAATTAAGCATCATTTTTTTAAAAAAAAGGAGAGAGAAGAGTTTGGATATTATACTAAATTTTTTTGTGAAGACTGAACCATAAAGAAACTATGCATTTCCTAGAAATGTAACTTTCAAGATGATCCAGAATGGTTCCAATTATCAATATTCTGCATGCCCCACACCTAGAAGAGCCTGAGAGGCAAAGCCAGTTACATTGAACTGAAACCTTTTTATAGAGTATATAATTTACTTGATAAGGTCAATTTAATTCATGTTAAATAAACTCAAATCATTCTAATAACAGTGGTATGTTAATGTCATTTTAAGCCCTACTGGGCTTTTAAACAGAATCAATCTTTCAAAACCATAAAATTCATACAAGTAATCATAGAATTTACTTAATAAAAGAAAATTTTGGAATGAATTACAGAAATTATCAGGAGGATTGCACATTGTAAAAATTTTCCTAGAGTTGAAGATAATGGTCTTTAATCAAAAATCCAACCCTTCCCCTGAAAAAGAGCTATGTGGCCCCAGGCTGTGTGTCAAGGCACCAGAAAGAAGCTACACAGCCTTCCCTGAGTAGGATATCCCCCTCCTAAGGACCTCATAGACAGCCAAGCAGACTAGACACTGGTGAGCATTGCGCTTGGGTCTATGAAGTAACCTGACCACTGTGAAATCCTCAGACAGTGATGAGTACCCTGCAACTATTAGCAGCCCAACTGCAGTGCACCCACCTGTGCTCATTGGAGTCGCCCTGTGCCTGCCACTGTCAGATGCCCCATATCAGAAACAATGCCAACCACACCTCACCTACATGCATTCACCAGAAGGGCCCCAACCATCAGGTATCTGAGGGTTACCCTGTCCTCACAATCAGATACATCGTCCCCAGAGCTGCTGGAAAGCCTTCCCTGCCTACAAGAACAGCATCAAAACTGGCAGAGCAGTATCACAAACCCCTGAAGCCTAAACCACTGTGTTTGTAAGCTTTCCAGCACTGTGAAGAAAAATATCTGGCCCAAGTTGACTTCATGGAGAAAAGGTTTATTTTGGCAGATGGTTTCATGGTCAGCTGATTTTATTGCTTTAATGCTTGTGGCAAAGCAGAGCATCCTAGTCAGCTGCATATGATGGATCAAATCTGCTTACTTCATGGCAACCAGAAAGCAAAGGGAGTAAGGAAGGGGACTGAGACAAGATGTACTCTTAAAGCACGTGCACCCAATGCCCAATATATATTTTTCCAACTCAGCTCTACCACCTATCAAGTTATTAATTCATAAGTTAATTAATCCATTCATGAGGTCAGATCCTTCATTAGCCAATCACTTCCCAAAGTCCCAACTTCTGTACACTAATGCATTAGAGATGTAACTGTCTACACATGTGCCTTTGAGGAGAGACATTGAAGATCCAAACTATAATAGCCACTGAGGCATATGTAGGTATCAATGATCTTGATTACAGCTGGTGAAGCTACCTGGACACGACACAACTGAACCCACCTGGAACCAAACTTAACAAAGCTACCTAACTGAAACCCAGAGAGGTTTATTTATTAAAAAATCCACTCCGTAAAATCAATAGAGCCAACTGATCCACCAAATGTGCAAATATCAATCAGAGGTAAAAGAAACCTAAAAAAAATAAGGTGAGTTTTCACCTACAAAGGAATACAATAAAATAATTATATAGGTACAGGTATAAAAATAAAGCAAATAGATGAGCCATCTAAAAAAGCTTAAATAGTAATTTTAAAGAAAATCAATGAGACACAAGATAATACAATTTCACAAAACTAGTAAAGCGATTCAAAATTTGAAAGGGAAATTCAGCCAAGAGAGGAAAATACAACAAAACTTAACAAAAAAATGGAAAACTTGGTGCTAAATAACTCAATAAATATAATAAAACTACAGTTCAGAGTCTCAAGGACACACTGGATAAAGATTAAAGAATTTCTGAGCTTGAAAACAGATCTTTTAAAATAACCTGTCAAAGAAGATAAAAGAAAAAAATAAATCCACAAAAAATGAAAGACTATGAAAGTTACAGTACATACCTAAGCAAGGTAATTTTCAGAGTATGAGTGTCCTGATAGGAAAAGCCATAGAAAAGTATTCAATGAATAATAGCTCAAAAAATGTCCAAATCTTTTAAAGATGCAAACATCTGGTAAAGGAAGCTCAAAAACCCATATTAGATTGAACTTAATGTAAAATTATATGATTAGGAAATTATGAACTAGAAACTGCATTATTGTGCTTAAATGAAATAGATTAAGTATATTGTAAATATATACAATTTTTTCAGTGTTTAAAATGATTCATAGAACAAAGGAA
The DNA here is from genome assembly GCF_048772815.1 of Callospermophilus lateralis. Lineage (NCBI taxonomy): Eukaryota > Metazoa > Chordata > Mammalia > Rodentia > Sciuridae > Callospermophilus > Callospermophilus lateralis. Next base: position 2,257,558 of record NW_027512416.1, on the reverse strand, counting down.
AAAATGATATACTACAATAATATTAGTGACTCATAAGCATTTTACAGTATACAAGGAAATAAAGAATGTCTTTAATGTCCAAATGAAAATACATTTCCTTATTTTGTGTCTTCTGGAAAGTAGAAAATTCTTATGAAAAACTGAATTTCTTCTGCTTATTATTAATGCTTCAAATAGAAGCCATATATCACAAACACACTGCTAACATGTTCAATAATAAAAGTTGAAAGCATTTCTTCAAGATCAGGAATGATTCAAGGATGTCCACTCTCACCATTTTTATTCAAACTTTATTGAAAGTTCTAGCTAGAGCAATTACGCAAGAAAAGAAATATAAGACGTCCAAATGAGAAAGAAGAAAGTAAACTCGTCTTTGTTTGCATATGGCATAATCCTATATATAGAAAATCAAAAAAACCACAAACAGACACACATGCACACGCACACACACACACACACACACACACACACACACACACACAAACATACACAAAGTTACAACTTGGAAATTTGGTAAAATCACAAGATATAAAATAATATACAAAAACTAATCATGATACGTTACCAATAAGCATTTCAAAAAAGAAATTTAAAAGATCCAACTTACAGTATAATCAAACAATTAGATCTTTAGGAATAATTTTAATCAAGATAGTGCAAGATCCATATCTAAAATCTGTAAAATATTGAGGAAGCAGACTGAAGAAGACAAAAATAAATGGAAGATACTGTGTTCACAAATCCTATGAATCAATATTGTCAAAATGTTCATTCTATCCAAAGCAACCCACAAAGCCAATGGAATCCTTATTCAAATTTCAACAGAATTCTTCACAGAAAAGAAAAAAAACTTAAAATTTGTGTGGAACCTCAAACAATCCCAAATAACTTCTTGAGCTAGAACAAAGCTGGATGCATCATATTTCTAATTATTCCTATTTACACACACATAGGATTACACTGTATGTAATAGTAATCAAAACACTGTAGTATTGAAATAAAAACAGACATATAGACAAATGAAAGAAAGTTAAAAGAACAAGAATGAGCTCACTTACATAAGGTTAATTTATCATTGGCAAATGTGTCATGAAAAAAAGCAGTATTGGGAAAAACAATATTCATATGTTGAAAATAAAACATGGGGTCTTTATTGTACACCATGCACAAAAATTAACCATAGATAACAATTTAGATGTCAGACCTGAGAACATTAAATATCTTAGAAAGTACAGAAACATAGAAGCAAAGGGATAACCCCTTCAAAATTAATCTTGGGATGATTTTCAAATATGACAACAAAAGCACAGGAAAAAAAAAGCAAAAATAAACATGTGGGACCACACCAAACTGAAATGATTCTTCATAGCTATCAATAAAATGGAAAGGCAACCTCAAGAATGGCAGAAGAAATATTTATAAATGGTATATGTGGTTAATGGTGAATATTTAAAATATCTAAGGAACTTCTACAAGTCAATAGCCAATAACCTAATAAATAATGTTATGTATCACTCTTCTAATAAAATTTGCATTATAAGTTGTAAAAATATGGCAAAAAAATTGAATTAGAAACTCTTACAAAGAAGACAGGGCCAAGAGATATAAGAAAAGACTCTCAAGATCACTAATAATCAGGGAAATGAAAATCAAACTCACAATGAGACATTACATGATACCTGTTAGAATGGTTATTATCAAAATGTCGAAATATAGAAGTGTTGGCAAGGGTATGGAGAAAGGAGGACCCTTATATTTTAGATGATAATATAAATTAGCATAGAAATTCTAGAAAAATTTATGAAAGCTCCCCAAAAATTCAAAATAGAACTATCTCATGACCCAGCTATCCCACTAATGGGTATATATATATAAAAGAAATAAAATCTGTGCTCCTGTGTTCATTGCATTGTTCTCCATAATAAGAAAGATTTAGAATCAATCTAAATATTCATCAATGAATGAATGCATAAAGAATATGTGGCATATATTTTACATATATGATAAAATATACATATATAGTAAAATACTTTTCAGCTTTAAAAAAGAAGGAAATTCTTCCATTAACAAAAGCATAAATAAATCTATAGGATATTATGCTAAGTGAAACAGTCAGAAAGACACATACTAAATGATCTCAATTGTATTATAATCTAAATATTTTGAACTCATAGAAATTAGAGTTGTTACAAGCGGTCAGGGGTTAAGGAAGTAAATGAGAAATGGGGAGATATTGGTGCAAAGGTATCAACTTGCAGTTATAAGATAAATAATTCTGCAGACCTAACATATGGCATAGTGCTTATGGTTAACAACAAAGTATACCTGAAATTTGCTAAGAGAGTAGATCTTAAATATTTTCACCTCAGGTATCTATGTTTGGTGATGGCTATGCTAAATAGCTTGTTTGTGAAGATAATTTTGCAATATATGCCTATAACAAGATGTTATATTGTATACCAGTGAATATATACAATTTTTCAGTTTTACCATAGTAAAAAAAAAAAGCTTGTATAACCCATTTCAATGCTACTTTAGTTAGTTCTTTCACTGTTGTGACTAAGGACCCTACCGTAAAAACTATAGAGAAGAAAAGGTTTATTTGAGGGCTCACCATTTTAGAGGTCTCAATCCTTAGACAGCAGGCTCCATTCTTCCGGGCTCAAGGTGAGGAAGGACAGCATTGCAGAGGGAAGTAGTGGAGGGAAGCATCTCTTGTCATGATCAGAAAGCAGAGAGTCCACTGCCAAATACAAATATATACACAAAGCCACACCCCAATTCCCACCTCTTCCAGCCAACCTTAATTCAGTTATCATTCAATTAAATCCTATCAGGGGATTGAATTACTGATTGGGTTAAGGCTCTTAGGACCAAATAATTTCTCCTCTGAAACTTCTTGCATTATCTCACATGTGAGCTCACATCCAAACCATAGCAAATGCTAAAATTGTACCCTAAAAAAAATCTATTTTTTTAAATGTGGAAGCTTGTGATTACATTAGAAGTTATTTGATATGTTCTGACTTCTTCCATTACTTCTTTAATACACATGAATAAGCTCATATTTAAATAAGTATTTAAGTAATAATAAATTAGGAGTCCTAATATAATAATTATAATGCAGTAGTTATGTTTCCTTTAGCTGAATTAAGAACAGTTACCTGAAATTGAAAAACCCATGTTATTAAGTTAAATTAATTTTATTTAATATTGCAAATATATGAATTTAACTCTCAGTCTTCATAGAGAAAATTTTGTCATTAGAGTAATTTAATGTTTGCCAGTAATGTTATTTCTTGCCTTACTATTTGACTTAAAGCTGTTAGAATAGAAAATACCAAATCAATGTCACTTTAATTATGAGCTCAAATAGGAGTTTAAAAAAAGTAATTATACTGATGTTAATAAATGTTCCATACTTTTTAATAAATATGTTTCTAAATACTAATGTTTTATATAATATCTGTATGTATGTGTGTGTGTGTGTATATATATATATTACTTAATTTTTATGTTGAAGGAGGTTATTGACAAGTTGAAATAATGGATTGTAATTGTCCACACAGGATCCTCTGAAAACTTCAAAATATATACTGTTTTGGATAACCAAAGTTGCTTTGTAGTAATATTTAGGAACCAAATAAAGAAATGGAGACACAGTTTATGAAATGGCAACTGTTTCAATGATCCCAGTATGTCCTAATGTGGTCTTCAAACAATTGAAGTTTTTGTTTAGACATTTACTGAGTACTCCTAAATATCAGGGACTGTTCTTATTCTTGGAGATTCAGAATTAAAAATGCCAGAGATCTTGATTATCACAAAACTTTTACCTACAACAGCAGGGTATCACACAATAAAATAAATTTTGAAAAATCCAGCAAAAAAAAAATCCAGCAAAATAGGATTAAGAGCGATTATAAAGAGAAAATAATATTTGTGGTGTAATCATTTATATAAGGACCATGGGCCAAGAATAAAAAAGAGCTTTATTTTGATGGTTAGTAAAAGCCATTAAGTAGCTTTAAACAACAGACCTTGAGCCAAGCACATCAGTAAATAAATCAAACCAAAAACAACTAGGACAGCATTGTGAGCAATATCCAGCTACTGAGCAGACATGGTAATTTAGGGAAACACAGTCATTAGGACTAGATCAAAGGAAGCAAGGGAGTACACAGCATGGGGCCACAGGCTTGACCCAGGTCATCACCACAAATATGCTACTGAATCTGGACTTTTTCTTCTAATTTTAGGAGGCCACGAAGGGTTTAGTTTTAGCTGGAGAGTAAAATTCTTGCATTTACATATTTCAAAACTCACGTCAGAAAGTATGTAGAGAGTGGATAATGAAGCAAAAACAGAAATAAGGACATAAATTTCACTCCTACATCTGCCCAGGTGGAAATTAAAGTGAAATGAAGCAAATGTGCACTCACAATTTAGTTGGAGTTGAAATCTACAGGCTATTCTGATGGATGGAATAAGGAATGTTATAGCATCAGGGGGTCAATCCTGTTGTTTAAATGTCATGGTTGGATAGAAAGTAATGCCATTTACCAAGGTAAGAAACTTTGGGGGGAAATGATGGTTTAATGGCTAATTAAGGAAAACAAACATCTTCCTTACATTTGTTGATTTTGATATAACCTTAGAAGATTAAGTGGCAGTTCTGAAGAAGCAAATAGATACACAAGACTAAGTACAAGTTGAGGACTATTGTTACAAATTTAAAGTCATAAACATACAGATTTAATTAGAAACCGGATGACTGCACAAGTTTGCTTAGCTAGATAATGTGGAAGTCATTCCCAAAGCTGACTAAAAATATAAAATAGTTCCAGATTTCTTGTTTAGGTTCCTTCTTGTTCATTTGGTGCAAGATGTCAATTTGGCTTTATAAAAAATGATTCAAAAGACTTTTGCTTCATTGTTCTTAACAAACAAAACCCCAGATAAAAGTCAAAGGTTTTATAGGTTTTTATCAAAAAGTTATAAGTGAAGGAAGCCTCAGTGACCAGAATCCTGGAGAAAGAAAATCTGCATCAATAATCAGTATATTGGTAGTGTATTCCTGCTTTAGGGAAAGGGGATCAGTGGAGAAAAGGCCACCCATAGGAGGCAAGATATTACTGGCACAAATTTCCCCATTTATACATTACCCATATTTCTCACTAGATATCACTACACATTATTCATATATTTATTATTAATATTATCTCAGTTTGTCAGTCCCAATACACAGGCCATGTTAGGGTCTAGTTCTATTGACTGTTTCATCATTTAACAATGGGCCCTTTCTTCTTGCATTTACTATGTCTCATAATTTTTGTTTGAATTCCAGAGACAGTATGTAAAAGAATATTATAGACTGTAAATGATATATTTGTAATGTAATGTTAAATGATATATTTCCCTGGATATTATCTTGCCTATTTTCCCATCAGGCTTTTAGCATGGAAAATTGAACTAACCTGGGCTTGGGTACTTGCTGTCATGGTTTTCTTCAGTATTAACATCTTTACATTCCTCGAGCTGCTGGCTGCTACTCCCTCTTCTTAATGTTAGTCCTGGAATGTTGATGGAATTTTTAATATGATTTTCTTGCTCTGCTTTTAGCTTCCAGCAAACTCTGATCACTTGAAACATAGGAGGGGTTGTCTTTGCACATTCTTCGGTTTCTTGTATTTCAGTATTCTTGTCTCTCCATGCATGGCTTGAATGGGGGCAGTGGGGTTTTCATTATTCTCCATATTCTGCTCCAGACTCAATCTTACAAAGTCCCCCAGTGCCTGACACTTAGGGGTGAAATTTATCTCTGTGTTTCTGTCCTACATCTTTGAACAGAAAACCTGTCCTTCCTACACACAGGCAGGTAACCTGCTGCAGTGGTAGCCCATCACACCTTATCAGTATAGATCTCATGGTTTCCAGACTATCTACTAGCAGCTGATGACTATGGCCCTCGTCAATACAACACTCTTGTCTGGGAGTAGAAGAAGGGGAGCTTCTTGTATTTATCTTTCAGGGTAGAAAGTTTTTCTCCCTATGTTTAACTGCCATGATTTAGATTCAAGGACAAAAACTGGCTCTGGCCAACATGGCATATCTCAGATTGCATCATTCTTTTTTTTTCTAGTGTAGATCTGGATTGAGCATGGCTTCCAGTGTACTTGATAAGTTTGTGACCTCAGAAATCCCAGTGTCCATATCAAACTAGACTATATCTACAGAAGCTCTATCTTCTCTAACAGCTGCCTATAGAGGCTGCATAACACATACTAGAAGTTCAGGGCAGGTAATTTTTCCTAAGGCACACAAAGAGTGAGAGCCAGAATACTGAAAAAATTCAGAATAAATTTATCTCTCTTCCTTATGGACAAGAAACTGAACTCAGATAAAATACTTCAACTGTAACATCCCATTACTGGTGACAGGGGAGGGGAGATAGGAAACTGTGTTGTTTTTGTTGTTGTTGTATGGTTTTTATAATACTTTTTCTTTAGTTGTTGATGGATCTTTATTTTATTTATTTATATGAGCTGCTAAGAATCAAACCCATGCTAGGCAAGCACACTTGAACTCAGCTCAAATTCTAGCCCCCTGATGTCTTTCTTTCTTTCTTTCTTTCTTTCTTTCTTTCTTTCTTTCTTTCTTTCTTTCTTTTTTGGGGGAGGGTACTGGCAACAGAGGGGCACTCAACCACTGAGCCACATCCCTAGCCCTATTTTTGTTTTATTTAGAGACAGGATCTCACTGAGTTTCTTAGTACCTCGCTTTTGTTGATGCTGGCTTTGAACTTGCAATCCTCCTGACTCAGCTTCTCGGGCTGTTGGGATTACAGGCATGCGCCACTGTACCCAAATGGAAGCTGTGTTTCTTGAGGAACTCTGTTCATCTTCTTGTGCATCTTGAGAAAGTGTAACTCATCTTGCATTTTTTTCTTGCTGTCTCAGAATGCATTCTGTAATAAAACATTTATACATAAACATTTGCTTTGGGCTCTGTTTTCTAGAGAACTTGGGCCAAGACATGCAACCTAATAAAGTATGAGATGAAGGACAAGGGTGCGAAGCCAAAGAAGCAATGAAAGAAAGCGATTTTAGAAAGAAGTGGTCAAGTAAATAAAATTTGGCTGCAGAGAAGTTGAATAATATAAAGAGATATAACCATTAATTTTTCAGTGTAAAAGTCATTTATGGTCTTTATAAGAGCCAATTCATCTCAGGAAGATTAAAATTATTTATGACTATAAAATAAAAAAAAACATTACTATAGTCTTCTATGTATAGTAGATTTTTTTTGGTTTTCATTCAGCTCCATTTATGTACACCAGATTAAACTGCTAGAGTGCCCTCTTGTTAAATGATCCCTGTAGTGTTAAATGTCCTTACCTTCTAAGTGAATAATGATGCCTCATTAAATTTTATTCTTTTGGCAAAAGCCAAATTGTAGTATGCAGTGTACCTAATTTCTTAGGTATACTTAAGAAATGTTGCCTCAACATGCTTGGAGGTTGTTTCTACATCAGGAACTTTACAATTTTTTTAGTTTAAACAGAAGCTGTCTTCAAAATATTTCGTTGGACTAGATCAATTACTAATAAAATTTAAAAATTATCTATATTATGATATCTCTAATTGATGAGAAGATAATTAATGATTGAAAATTGTTAAACAAAATTTTTCAATTGTCTACCAAGAAATGCTTACATTCCAGCCAACATACACTTTGTTGCCAATTATGTTTAATCAAAAAGTCAGAAAGCAAGAGTAACTATATTTCATAAAGAAAAAAATTATCTCTGCACTGTAATGGAGAAAAGAAAGTGTAAGAAATCCTACATGAGAGTTATTCAATAACTAGTATCTTTACCTTTTGGACTCAAAAATACCAAGGACCATGGAATAGGAATCAGAAAATTTCAGTAAATTAATATCAATCATTTCTCCTTAATGATGTTGGTTCAGTGAGCCAGAAGGAAGCTACTAACGGTGAATTCCTTTTCTAGAAAAAAAAGACAAAAGCAACAACAAGAACCAAGCTATAATCACCTGAAGAGATGCATGGGAATTCACTAGTCTGACAAAAGACATACAAGTACAGGTTTGTTTTCATGTAGTAGTCCTTTGCCCCTCATTCTCTTCCTTCCCCTGTGGTCCACTCACAAAAAAGTAAATTTTTCTTGCTGTAATCCCAGTGACCTTCATTTGAGACAAACCTCATTAAGCTCTTTTCCTTTTCATCAGACCAGGTGACCTCATCTTATATAAACACCAGGGACTGTTAATCTAGTTTCTTTCCAGTTCATTCATGTGGCAGGAATGTAATGGTCTGCTTTGGGGAGGACTTCATCTTAATGTTTTTTATTCTTTTAACAAAACTCCTATGAAAATAAAATGCATAAGTTGATTTGCAATTTGTGAGCCTATTTTTGAAGCCTGGAAAGAAGGACATTCCTTACAAAGGTAAACATGCAGCTGTGCTAAGATCCAGCCTTTCCACTCCAAGTATTTTTCATGAATTAATGCAAACATATCTCCCCAAGAAGTTCTATATGAGAAATGACAATTGCAACTAATTCACAATAATTCCAAACTGAAAAGGATCCAATGTCCAAATACTGGGGCACTTCTCAGTAATAAAAGTAACCAACTCTTGATACAGTCAAGATGAATAAATGTCATTGCCTAAAGAAGTCAACCAGAATAGTACATGATTATCTATGTATCTGTCTATCTGTCTGCCTATACAAAATGATGTGAAAACTATCAGTGATATTAAATCCATAAGTAGTTCCTTTGGGTGCGGAGGAGGGTATTTCCTATGGATAGTTATGGGAGAATGCAACAGGGTAATGGAAACAATCTAAATGTTGTTTTTCATAATGGCCATGTGGGTTTTCACAGATGTATAACTATTTGAACTGATCACTTGAGGTCCATACATTTTTGTATGTCAACTATACTTCAGTTAAAAGAGAAACTTTTTACTCTTAATTATGATCTATCAATGTTGGTTCTATTTTGTAAAATGTCAAGTGCTCTTGTTTACCATGAGTATTCCTCCAACAATGTGTAAGTGGTTATTTTTGTTCCACTCCATTCCATTAATTTTCAGTGCACTATTGTTCATAATAGGCTTTATACCATACTTTCCTGTTGTATCCTTATCATTGCTAAGATTAAGTAGGCTTTCTAACTTAGTTATATTTCTGCAGAGAAATAGTTTTTTATGTACTATGCAGCATGTGCTTTGTCAATATTTTGCAGGCTCCTCCAAAATGCAAATCTGTAATCTGGCTATTTCTTGATTCTTCTACTTGGTTTTTTGCTTTTTGCATTTAATTTTTATTAAGAGTACAATGAAATTTGATTGAAAACAAATAGGAAGAACTTTTTTCCTCATTGTCATTCATCACCCTTCTCTTATTTAACAGTAAGAAAAATAAAATGTATAAGCAAATAGACTTAAATTCCATACCTTGATTTCTTTATTTGCCCAATGGGGGTAATAATAATAGCACTTACCTCCCAAGGTTGAAATCAGAATTAAATAAATTGATAAAGTGATAGAATTGTGTCTACCACATAGCAAACATTCCACAAATGTATATCAAATGTATTTATTATCTCACAGAGAAACTGAATTCTTTTCTCTTCTGCAGGATTAAGAAAAAAGATAAACATCTGGAATGCTCAAGTCATTTCTTTCCAAAACAGGATGGCGCAAGAGATAAAGTTAAATATTATAACTAGGCATGAACCCACGGATTAAAGTTTTAATTCCTTTTTTTAAACATCATAAATTTATTAGTTGTTCAAAACATTACATTGATCTTTACATATCATACATCATACATTTGATTCAAATGGGGTATGAATTTGATGAAGTTCTCTTTATGCATTTCAGAGATCTTCAATCAGCTGAGATTCCCATATACCTCAGGCTTATTATTATGTATACATCCTGCCTAAAATATTCATAAGAAAGTTCTATCTCTAATTCTAAAGTTAGCATTCTCCCCAACTTAGCTGAACAGCACCTGCATTTTTTTACCAAAGTAGCTCATTATTCAATCTTCAGCCCTGAAGAATTAGGAGATAAACCACATACTTTCTCTTTGAGAAACTGGCCCTGCCCTTGAACATATTTTTCTGCACAGGATGGAAATGTGTATGGTTGGGACATTTTCCTTTGAATTCATATGTAGATGATACAATTTTTAGTATCTAGGCGACTAGCTTATATCCATATTCTCCTTCATTTTGTATACAAATAGTGAAAGAATGAGAGTAGATTTACAGATGTTTGTTTACTTCACTAGAAAATCTCTGATTGGACTAACATTCATGAGAGCAATTTCAAATCATATAGCTCTCCTTCCAGGTCTGTGTCAAAAGTACATGATGATTTGAAACTGGCCTCAGCTCTGTTACTTCCTTTGGTCATTGAAATACAGGGTCAAAGTGCTAAGAAAGGTACTTCGAGGTACAGTGCTCTCTTTTCGTATACCCACTATCTCCATTTCATCAGCCCACATGATGCTGGGATGGAGCAGAGCAAAATCAGAAGGTGATAAAGGGTAGGTATTATAGGTCAGAAATTAAATTTTGTTGCTTTGTGTTGTTGAGATTTTTGAGTTTATTGATTATCATAACGTAATCGAGACATCATTCTGACTAATCAACTTTCATGTAGTGCTTTGAATATCAGTCTGACATCATTCCATTTTCATTCTTTTACTCTTATTTTATATATCTTTGAATAATATCAGTCACCAACTGTAAATATTCCTGCAACTTGTCCTTCTGATTACTTGAATAGTGAGGATAATTTCCCAGTGTCTCACTTCCCTCATCCAGTTCAAAGCAGTGATCAATATGTAGCCTAGATTCATGCCCAAACATCAAGAAGCAAGAAGGAAAATCAATAAAGGCCTTCATAATGTCATCCCAGGCACATCATGGGAATTCTGCATGTACTTTCCAGCATCCTTCTTCCTCTGAGAAAAAAAAGTTTTTCCAACATGTTGAACAGCATTCAATTAAACTCCCAAGCCCTTTGGGGTGCCTGTCTTTGGAGATGATTGGCATAGTGCTGAATTTCTTCACTTCAGAGGCCTAAAACTCACACTGTGGCATCAATTTCTCTGAATGCTAAATGAATAATAAAATAATTACTTCTAAAGTGCCTTAGAATAGTTCATGCTTTATGGTCCCACATCAGATATATTTTTTTCTTCACCAATGAAGTTATAGAAATGACTGACATTTTTGCTGGATTTTGACCATCAGTTTCCAAGGTCAAGAAGGTAATGCAAACTATCATATGGAGTTTATACTCTGAATAAGTTTATAGCTCTGAATCTTTCAGGAGTTTGTGCTTATATTGCTCAACTTGGTGGGCACCTGTTTCATTTTTTGACTGACATTTATATTCTTATGGGCCAAATAAATCCTTAAACCAAGATTATTACTAAAGCTCTTTCACTCCTCACAGAACCAATTTATCAAAATTTTCTCTCAAAACTACTCTTCAATTGGAGTATTTCAAGTCAGCTTATGCTTTTTAATGAATTCCAGTGAATCCCTTGGAGAATAACTGGCCTTTGGGAAATTTTTGATCTCCCCACGTTACTTCCCTTTGTCAGCTTCCCATAGCCCACATGAAATAGCTATTTGTTGAGTGCATAATAGATGTCAGTTATCAGAAGTGATGACTTGGGGACTAGTGAAAAACACAATTAAAAAAATCCTGTGAAATTTACATACCAAATTTCCTTTAGTACTTTCAGCAGAAGAGTTTTGTTTTCATACACAGGGGAATAGTGGGAAAGTTCATTTTTTTTCCATCATTTTTCCTGATTTGTAAAGTATTCCAAATCATGTCTATATAGTTGGACTTAATTCTATGTGTTGACTCTAATTTGTAGACAGTTGAAAAATAGAGTGTTATCATTACTGACTTCAAAATATATAATCAGTAGGTTAAGCACTTTTAAAATGGCCAATTTTAAAGTCAAAATTTTTTTCTCTTCCAATTGAGGTAAATTTCATTGATATTCTAATTACATAAATATTATTTACTTCTTATAAGTTAACACTACCAATAAATTTGATTAAGAAAGATGAAATTCTATCAGTTAGCAATTAAATATATTATTATTTTAATATCCTCTATCATGTTTCTTTATAAATTTACATAGTCTTATAAGCATACATAGATAGATAGAGATGCAGAGATAGAGGGATAGATATAGATAAATGTTTTTGTCTGTTTTATCAAAAGGTAACTATTTTTGATAATGATTTTGACTTTTGAATGTCACCGTTTTGAATAGTTCTTAATAGAACTCAATATTAGCATCAACAGTGCATACCAGAAATGTCACCCTCAACATATTCTGCTTACCAGGGGGTCTTGGATATTCATTGCAAGCCTCTCTGTTGGTTACTGCCTATTTTCTCAGACTCGCTTTTTCTCTTACAAAGGAATTCTGTAAGCCTTAAAATGTCTGATAATGATATATATTTTTTCTGCTAAGTTAACCAAACTGGCTTTCATGTAACTAAAACATATCCTTTATAACCACCTCTTGCCATCTTCTTTTGCACTTCCTAAGTTGACTTTCTTTATCTTCTCAGTTCAGTGTTTGATTAGAGAGTGTGTGGGGGGGGAAGGTCATTGCTTAGGATCACTTCCTTCTCACACACATTTTCCTTCTCTTCAGTTAATAGCATTTGCTATCAATATCACAGCACCTTGTTATTGGTGTCCCTAAAATCTATTATGTTCAACTCCCATTTAATAATCATCTCCTTTTTATTCCCTAATATACCCCCTAAATATAACATGTGCTCTTATTAAAAAGACAAAAAGTATGATAAACTCATACATCTATAACATAATGTATTATTCAAATTACTTCATACAGTGTGGTCTAATAGTCCAATATGATAGAGATTATGTTGTCCAGTTTACACATGAGGATATGGAAGCAGAAGAAAATGAAATTATAAAGACAGACTGCAAACCAGAGTCTTCTGAATCTGAATCAATATAGTGTCAAGTATATCAACTTCTCTCCCTTAAACTTACAAAAATATTTAATGCTATATCTCCTTACAGATTATAAGTCAAAACGAAAGAGAAAATGTGTGAAGATATGATACTTGGAAATCCTATAACTCCTTTTCTAATTCCCTATTAATACAATTATCTATCTTAATGGACTAAATCTTACTTTGAGGTCACTCGTAATGTTCTAAAAGGGTCAATAAATCTCAGATCAGAGTTAATGGGAGTCTAGGCTGACTACAGTGTTGCTCCTTTGTAAATTATAAGAAATTTCAAGACAATGGTATCAGCAGTAAGCCCAGTTTGGCCATTGAGAGCTTCAAGGGCTGGGTGACTGTACACCTTGCATTGCTGTGGAAGTGAACTAGACTTGAATATTTATTTCCAAATAAACCAAGTTGAATTGATGATTGTACAAAGGAAAAATATAGGTCATGAATTGATAATTATTAGAATTGAATAAGATGTACGTCATTAGACTACCCAGTTTACTTTATGGTTGAAAATTTCCATAGCAAAATATTAGAAAAAATTTTGAAAATATTAAAACAAGAAGCATTGAAGTAGATGGAGGAATATCTTAAAGTATACATAAAACAAAACAGAAAAATTAAGTAATAAGACAAAATATGATAAATATGAAAGAGATGAAGTATAAACTATGATTGGAAGAGAAGTATGATACAGAATTATTCAGTAATGTTATAGAAGAAAGCTTGCCTCCAAGTTCCCAAAACAAAAATATTTGAAATTGTGGTTCAAAAGAATACTCACTGTGTGCAAAAAATGCAAAATGATTGATATCTAGGTATATATGGATGAATTTTCTGAAACACAGTAAGTAAGAAACTATACAGAAATCCAAGCAGAAAAAAAAACCACTAAAATAAATCTATAAATAAGTAAAAATTCAGGCTGGCCTCAGATATATTTTTAATAAGATTTTATGAAAGAAGATTATGTAAAAACATCTATAAAGTTCTGGATGAAAGAGAATATGGCTCAGGAATTTGTTTCAAGTACAAAGACACCAAACAGGTATTTAAACTTTCAATAACTCAAGGAATATGGTACATTTTAAAACTTCTTAAAAACAAATAAAAAAAACTATTTATTCTCCAAAACAAATAAAACCTTTCTTGATAATGAAATCTAGCCTATCAAGGGATGAATCAAAGAAAAGAATTTAGGAATAGAAAAACTATGGCAAAAGCTCTAGTTATCAGCACTGAATGTAAATATGCAGAGTAAAAGTGAAAAAATCTATAGTTACAAAAAGTTAACTAGATATAATTTGTTCTCTAATAAGAAATTGGAATTGATAATTCAGGCAAGTTGCACAAAAGAACACATAATTCATATTCATTACAGGAATTAATAGTGTCTAAAACTGAAATTTATCATAGAAAAACAGCATATTCTTTTTATTCATGCTTTTATGTTAGAGGTTATCTTTTGTAAAGCAGTGTTTTTGTTTCTCAAGAAACATACAAGTAAAGTGAAATAATTTATTCAAATTTACTTATATTTTTGTTGTTTCTAGTATTTAAATAGAATTATATTTCATATTTAAGTTGCAATAAAAATATTGAAAAATATTACATTTAAGAACAATGATTAATGCCTAAATTCCTGTGTCTCCAAGGTAACAACCCTTCTGGCTGCATATGTAACAATGAGTCAAATAGGAAAGCATTGAACAACTTTGTCAAAAGTTTGGTCTAGAAGGCTTGAGTGGTTCTTCTAGTTTTCTGTATCTATGATTCTTCTATGAAATTCATCTATATTTAAGTTTATATTAAAATCTAAAAGTGTGAAATGTTATTACTTATTAGGTAACGCATTTTGATTCAGCTATCTACATTATTTTGAGCTGGTCAGCTCAAAGCATCCCTTGGTGTCCTATGGACAGGTCTTGTTTATTTAAGACTCCATAAGGAAGTGTTTTTTAAAGAATGAATAATTATTTGCCAGAGGGAGTGTTACTTTTCAGGGAACACTCAACAAAATGTTCTGCTTCCTCTATTGGGGCATCCAAATGCATTATTATGCTTACAAACCATTCACTGGTAGCATGATCCTCATTGTGCTTGCTAAAAACTGAAGCTAAAGTTCAAGTGACAGTTTAGTTTCCCTTCCTCTAAGAAAAGTCAGAATTATTTTATTCTGGGAACCACTTGATATGGAGCTAGACAGTTTTCTCAGTAAATGTGGATTAGCAGCACAACCAATATGGTAAATATTGCATTGAAAAAGACCAAGTAGATTATGCAGCTAATTCTTAGTGGTAGTTCACACAAAAGGCAGAAATTATCTTTCAACCTCTGGCAGCACGGGTTATCAGTGGGCCTCCAAAAAGTTCACTGAGACAACAAGGTTTTCAATGTTTCTGGAGTTAGTTTTATGCTTTCTGGAATACATACATATATATATATATATATATATATATATATATATATATATATATATATATATATATATATATATTCTTATTAAGGTATGGAGAACACCCGCTACTTCTTGGATCACTGAAGTTTGGAGGAACGTTGATGTAATACCATGAAATGTCACATAGGTTGGGGGTTTAAATTTCTTCAGAAATAAATTACTAAACAGATGAATTTTGAGTTATCCTGAGAAACTTTAGTAAAACTTTATTATATCTACTCCCTATTAATGTACTTATTATGACTTTGTCTCTTATAAATAAGAGCTGCCACTGACCTCTCCCATTACTGAATGCTACCTGAGGTAGACTTCTATTGTAAAAGCTTCAGTGAATCAAATCTTTCTATCCATCTCCTTGTGCACCCTTCCTCATTGACACTATGGTTGGTCATGGCCATTGGTATATAAGTATGCATGACAAACAGAGGGTTGAAAACACTTTGTTCTTTAGAATGTGCCTCCTTGCTTCTCAAAACTCTTCCTTAGTCATGTGAAAAAGTCAGGTTAAACACCCAGAAGATGAACATATCCAGAAAAGGGGTCAAGTCTTCTCAACCATCCCACCATTCTGCTAGAAAACCAAACACATGAAGAGATCAACCAACACCCTGTGGAAGAAAGCAGAGGCATCTCAGCAGAACCTAACCCAAAGAGCAAACTCTGAAATATAATTAAGTAAATTTGGTTTGGGTTTCCTGGCCTTAGAGTTGGTTTTTAGCAGGAGTATATAACCAACACAGCAATTGGTAGCCAGAACTGGGGACTCTAACAAGACTCTGAAACATGTGACTTAGTCAGTGAAACTCTTTTGGAGGTAGAAGCTAGGAATACACAAAAAGATATCTCCTGAAGTTAGGAAAAATAGCAAACAGCTAGGGAACATTGGAAAATCCACATGGAAACTGCTATGGGAGACTGGGATGATGGTGACTATAAAGTTTAAAAACAATTGGCGAAACATTGCCTCCAGCAGTAATTAGAAGGATATAAAACACATTTGATAAAAATGTAGATCTTGCCTTCCTGGGAGAATATTAAAAGTTCCAATCAATTTCTTTTAGTCCTATATGAAAATATATAGGCAAGTATATTATCTAAGGAAGTAATGACTCTGTAAACAAACTAAATTAAGAGAAAATATAGAGGAACCAGATGTTGGTAACATCTCTTGTACTCTTAGTCAGCAAAAAATTCTCAAAGAAAGAAATGGCCTCATAGTAAATCAACTCTCTGGTCATAAAACATCTCCATTTAAGACCTCAGAATGATTTCCGGAGCTGCCAAAGAGACTCCAACAATCACACCCAAGAGTTTCTAAGCACACTCAAATTAGACATCTGTTTTGGAAAAAATTATGATTTGTTAAAAAAGTTAACATTTGGTTATGGAGGAGCCATCATAAATCCACATGTACTACAAATTTTAAACAGAGTTGTACTGCCAAAGGACTGCCAGCATACACCAAAGAAACCAGCAATGATTTAAAGTGAAGAGGTCTCTGGGTTCTCAAAATGAAGAGTTTCTTTGTGCAGCACTGTGGGCTGAGACAGTAGTTCATGTGCAAACGTTGTACCCTTTCTGAAAAAGGGAATGTCAGAAGAGGACATGGGACCCAGACGAAAAGTGAATTAGGTTAATATTTCCAGGTATCAGAAAGAGCATCCCTATCCCTTGAGTAGGAGAAAATGACAACATGCTCCTGGTTGAATTCCGACAAACCAAAGTGATGACATATACCCTCTATTCTTACTCCTTTAAAAAGGACTATTTATTGAAGTTAACCAGCCCCTATCTTACTTATCATGGCATATGGGATTATATGATGGAAAATTAACTGTTGTTTGTTTGTTTGTTTTGACAATTCTTTCAATCAAGAGTAGCTCACAAGAATGTGACCTTCAGTTCCAAGTCTTACTTTGGCAAACACAACAGTAAAATACCTTATTCAAATGGAGGTTTGAATAGCAATTAAGTATTGGAGTTTGTCTTCTCTTGATATTGAAAACTGTTCCAAAAATAGGTTAAAAAAAAAAAACCAAGCTAGCCTGTTGGAGAAGGGAAGAAGCACAAGGAGAGGGTCTCACCCATCTCTGTCATCCAGTCATACTAGAGAACATCTAAACTTGAGTGAGTCCTAACAATAGTTTGGGGAGCAGAGATGTGTTTTCCCATCTAAGTTCAGCTCGAGTTATTGACACTTAAGATTATGAGTAAATAATTATTCATTTAAGATACTTTATTTTTGTCTTATTGACTATGTAAAGATGACTCTCGTACTAAATTGGAATGCTATTTTTAATGACAGAGGAACTGTCTCATTGATTTGCTGGAATGCTGATGCTCCTATCATCAATGAAATTTTAAATTTCTTTTAAAAATTGAGTATTTCTCTTTTTTCTTTGGAAACAAAAGTAACGGGGTGGAGCTAGTGGTCATAATTTTAAATCCATTGCAACATTTCTACTTCTTCATTTCCTTAGATTTTTTTCTCCATATTATACTAAATTTCATTGCCATTTGACTACAGAATGCTTTAAATATAGGTTTTAGTCAACCAGGCAACCAAATGAGTTGGTAAAGTTCTATAGTATATCTAACACTGTTGATATATTCAGTCTAATATAACACTTTTTGTCTTCTTCTCTTGTTTGTCAGCCTTATAATTTATTCCCACCCATACTACTAAGTTTCTATTAGGATTTCGAAATCTTTCTTTTTTGTGTGTGTGTAAGTCTTCCCTTTCTAGGTCAGATTTTACTGTTTTCCTTGGGGCTTTTTTGAGTTCTAATTCCAATTGTGAGTCTCTAGTTATACGGGTGATGGAACCGGCATTGCTTTTAAACTTGGTATCTCAAGTATGGTCTGCGGTGACATGAACTTGTCTCCCTTTTCCTCTCTTCTCATTAGTAGACTGCATGCTCAGAGTGAAATGATGATTACAGGAAAGGTTGAAGAAAAAGAAAGAAGAGCTAGGTCTTTTGCCAGGTCATGATATTTTGAATTTAAATTCCTCTTCCAATATTGGCTCCGAAATTAGAAAACTTATGTAAATTAGAAATTTCCTCTTCTCCACAAAAATAGAAACTATTCATGTTCAGCTGAAATCCTTATTTCTTATGCAGTGGTACGGTTTGGGTATGTGGTGCCCCTTTCACTCCAAACCTCCTGTATGGATGTAGGAATATTTGGAGGTAAAATGATTGGACAGTGAGAGCTGTACCCTAATGAGTTAATCCTAGTGTGAATGGATTCAGTGAGTGGTAATTGTAGGTAACTGTAGGCAGGTGGGGCATGACTGGAGGAAGTGGGTCACTAGGGACATGCTCAAGAAGGATTCAGATTCAACCTCCCTTTCTGCTTTGTACTCCATGAAGGGAGCAGCGTTCCTCTACCACACCCTACCTCCATGGTGTTCTGCCTCATTTTGGACCCAGAGCAATTAACTAAACCTCTGAAACAAAAGAATCAAAAATTAAAATAAAAAACTTCTCTTCTAAATTGTTCTTATTGAGTATTTTAGACACAACAACAAAAAAACTGACTCACACTTGAAGAAAATATTTTTTTTTATTCCTAAAATTGGCCCTATAGTTTTGGAGATATACCAATATCCTGGTAAATTATAGGGCAGTCTTTAAATATGCTAAGTTAAACTCAGTACTGGCTTGTATTTTAGAATGGAGGAATCTGAGAAGTTTTTCAAGGATACAGTTATTAAAAAAAAAAAAACCTCATGAATTAGGAATATGCCAAAAGTAACACAATGCAGTGATAGCATATATTAACAGTGTTAACTCATGCCTCAGTGACAAGGGAAGATGTCTTAGTGCTGTGATTTTTAAATACTTCTGTGAAATATATTTTGATGTTTAAATAATCTCCAAGATTAATATGTAGTCTGATCCAAAGCACACAGTTTCTTATATATCCCATATGTGAACAGATATAATAAAATAATCAATGATATAAACACAATAGAAAAGCTAAATTATGTCAGTTTTTTTCTTCAAAAGTAAATATTTTATAATAAATGTCTATTAGTACAAGCAACACTTGTCTACTATCAGTATATTTAAAGATACCAAATGAATGAAAACTTGATTTGATGAGGATGAGATTTAATCTAATTTCAACTCCATTCTGTATGATTTTTAGCCCAGGAGTAAAATTTAGTAATAAGAATAGGATACCCATGGGCTCCCACATTCCACTCTTCTTCCTTCCTTTCTCTCTTCCAAATCCCCTATGCTACAAGACTGGGTATTTGGGAAACTGAGAGTCTTCCCATACCCAGTTCCTTGGTGGTTTGCAGGTTCCCATTCACTATGAATATAGTATGATTTCAATGCTCCTACCCAGGGACATTGCCTGCTTATCTACTTATTTATTTCCAGCCACTTTCTCATCTTCCTGTCATTGAAGGTCAGTACATGCCAGGTAGATCAGCAGTAGAAAGGGGGATAGCTTTTTAATGTACTTTTAAATTTTTAACCTGGATGGTTGTATTAGCTGGGGTTGTTGCACAGCGAGGCTGGAAATCTCTTCTCTGTCCATTGTCCTGTTGTCTGTTCCATTGTCCTTTGACCTTTCTCTGTTTCCCTTCAGTAATTACTCAGACTCCATCTTCTGTCCTTCATGTCTGCAGGGACATGCATAAGTTTTACAGGCAGACCATTTCTGATTACAGAACTCCATTTTCTCCTGTTAGCAAATCTCTTTAGATGTCCTAATCATGAAGGCCTCCTCCATAGGGCTCTTATCCTTTGTTTTTATTCTCCATAATAACACTTTTGCAAGGGTCGAAGTAGCAGCAGTCTATAAAATTTCATTCAGACTTTCCTGCTCTGTTGTGCTAATTTGACACTTTCTTACCCTTTATAATAGACTACCATGGTCCTGTTTTTCAATTAGAATTTTCTGATTAATTCTTCATGATTTAGAGCATCTTTATCTCTTCAAGGAATCTGATTCAGTTAACCCAGAGTAACCTCAATTTTGTACACAACATAAGTAATGTTTTCTTTATTTCTACCTTTTAATACGGTCATGCTTAGATGATGTTTTCCGGGTAACCTTAAGGGAATTTTAAACGAGGATGTAGGTAAAACATTGTAAGAGCAGAAAGCTAATTGGATTCTCAATAAAAAAATTAATTGCCACATCCTACAACAATAAAGAGGTCAAACAAATCTCCAATGTATTTTACCAGCAATAAATTTGCATTAGAGAAGATCAATAGAAGGTAATATAACAAATTAATTTAGAAAGGTGAAATTGCTTTGTTAACCCTTATATTACCTTTAGGGCTTGTGCTGCTTCTGATAGAACTAAAACTAGTTTTTTTCTGTAAAATCGGTCTTATTCCTGCTTTGTACTGCATAGGCACATAGAGCTCTCTGTGATAATACTGCGTATGCATCAAGGTATAAAAACAATTTTCCTGAAACTTCTATGAAATCAGAGGAATGGAGTGTGTGTGTGTGTGTATTTGTGTGTGTGTGTGCGGGGGTGCTTGTTGAAACTTCACTCCTACCTCTGATTATCAATATGGTAATTTTATAGTCATGTGATATATTTTCAACTAGATTTCAACGATTCCACCCTTCACGAGTATTTCTGTCTCTTTCATCTCTCTTTGAGCATCAATATTTGGAGTAACCTTCACATCTTTGGAAATAATCTAGGTGGTTTGTTTTATTGGTTTGCAAAGACCTCTCTGCAGTAAGATGAGGTGAATTGCAGACATGCTTCTTAACCTCTTTACATCCCTTTCCAAAATATAATCATATCTCCCAGCAACATGTTTCTCATTTATGTTCCACATTTTATCTAGTATTTTACAGCAAGAAATCTACTGACAACTCCCCCAAAAAAAAATAAACAGTAAAATTTTAAGAATCCAAAAGCGAGTAGGAATCCTCTCCACAAAGCTTATTAATCTTGACCATAATCTTGCAAGGTCTTTCAATACCATTTTATACGAATTATCTATCATTAATTTTTTTAAATTCTAACAGATTTTTTTTGTGGGATCAGTAGGGTTTCCACATATAAAATCACATTATCTGAGAACAGATAGAATCTAACCTCTTCATTTCTACTTGCATGAATTTTATTTCTTTCTCTTTCCTAATTTTTCTGGATGGATCTCCTAGTGTATGTTGAATAGAGTTGGGGAAAGTGAGCGTTCTTGTCCCTTTCCTAATGTTAAAGGAAAAGCTCTTAGTATTTCGTAGTCTTCTATGGTATTCACTATGAATTTTTTATATACTGTTGTTATATTGAGGTAATGTAGTTTATTGAAGTTTTTTTTTAATCATGAAAGTTGAATTTTATCAAATTCTTTGCATCAATTGAGATACAAAGAATTACATTGGTGGATTTTGGTATGTAGTAGCATCTGTGCTTTCCAGGAAAAAAAAATCCCTGTATATCATGTTTTAATATGCTGCTGAAATGATTTTGCTGGTAATTTGTTGAGGATTCTAATATAAAGCATATTATATTGTAGTTTCTTATTTTGAGGATCTTTAATTGAGTTTGGAATCAGGATAATGTTGGAAAGTGTTCCTTCTTTGCCAGGTATGGTGGTACATGCCTGTAATCCCAGCAACTCAGGAAGCTGAAGCAGGAAGATCAAAATGTTAAGGCACTGCCAGCAACTTAGTAAGACCCTGTCTCAAAATTTTAAAAAAATTAAAAGTGCTGGGGTTGTAGATGAGTGGTTAAGTGACTCTGGGTTCAATCCCTGGTACCAAAACAAAGAAACAAAAGAGGTTATTTGGGCTAATATTATATAAACACCCTGGCTACCTTTTGGTTACTACTTGCATGAGACATCTTTTTCTGTATCCCCTATACCCAGCATGTATTTGGATTGTGTGCTTTTATCCCCTCTTCAATTTGTCTTTTGATTAATTTCATAATTTCACATTAAATAATCATAAGGAGACACTCCTATCATTTATTTTTGTTTCATAGTTGCACAGATATAGGATTCTTAGTTGATGGAATTTTTATTGTGTTTTGCAATTTTCAATAAATTGACTAACTACTTTCTGGCATCTAAAGTTTCTGATGAGAAATGTGTTATAACCACTTGCATGTGAGAAGTGACATTTTCAGGATTCTATGTCTTTGGCTTTTGAAAATGTGATCATAATATATCTCGCATGAGTCTTTTCAAGTTCATTTTGCTGAGTTCATTGAACTTCTTGGATGTTTAAATGCATAGCTTCCATCTAATTTTGGAAGGTTTTAGCCATAACCTCTACAAATATCTTCTCCTCCGTTTTCTCTCTCTCTCTTTACCTTCTGCAACTCCCAAAGTGTGCAAGTTGATACACTTGATAGTGATGTCCCACTGGTCCCTGAGGCTATGTTCACATTTTTTTTTTTTATTTTTCTAATCTCAGTTTTCAAATTCTTTCTTCTCTTTGCTCTTATCTAAAAATCTTTGAATCTCCTAGTATTTTTTTAATGTAATACTTTTTCAGCTTCGGAATTTATATTTGGTTTATCTTTAGGTTTTTCTGTATCTCTATTGATGTTTCTATTTTTTTTTTTGTATTATACTCTTGACTTTATATCTTCCTGTAGGTTTTGCAAATCTTTAAGACTATACATAATCTTCATCTACTACATCTGCTCCTAGGTATTTATGAGTTATTTTTTTTATGGAAAATACGCTCCTATTTCTTTCTATGCCTTTATTATTTTTTTTTGTTTTTAAAAATAAGACATTTGTACATATGACATGTTATTTATGAAAATAAGATTTCCCTCCCTCTTTACATTTTTAAATTTGTGATTGCGTTTGTTTATTGTGTTTGCATTTTTGATGGTTGTAGGTTGTTTCTGTTCCAAGGATCAACCTAAGCTGTAAAATTAAAGTCCTTTCATGCATCTGTTTCTCACGGTGACCGTGCATGGTCACATTTTTATTTTTCCTCACAAAAACAATTGCTTTTGAATATCCTTGTATTTAGTGTCTGGTTTCCACAGGGGCAAAAATAGAAAAATAAAGGATGAATTTAAAAAGTGACTTGACCCTTTAAAGCCCTTAGAAATCTCTTTAGCTGCATGGGATAGGGCAGGAAGCTACAGGGGAAAGTTCAACAAAAAATGGTTACCCACATTTTCATACCTCTATGATCAGAAATAGCAAACAGTAGTCAGAGCATAGATCACCAGTATTTGGAGGAAAGGCTCTTTTTGTTTCACTGTATATCACAAGGTGGTCCAAACTGTTCCAGAAACTTTTGCAAGGCTGCTTGTCAGAGACCGAGTTTGAACAAGCGGTAACTACTACTGTGCTAAGAACTGAAATTGACTGAAATTACCCACCACTTATCATCCCAGCATTTCTTTGGAAATTGAAGTCTTCAGTAGACTCTGGAATTCAAAAACAGTTAACATCACACAGATTTTGCGGATGCAGTTGTTATTTACATGGGGAGATAGATTTCTGGCTCTTCCTATTCTGCCATGTCCTAGAAACTTCACACTATCCTTTGAAATTAAAGACTTTTCTACATACATGTGACTGCAATATTCTTGTGACAACTCATTAAGGAAAACAGCTAAAGAAGTTCAAGTGATTTGCTCATTCTATAATATGCATTATATGTAATATTCACAAACACAGAAACTCTTACTGTTATGGCTTGGTTAGGAAGTGTCCCCAAAGACTCATGTATTAAAAGCTTGGTCCCCAATGCAGCAATGTTTAGAGGAGAAGATTTGGGTAATCAATCTTATCAAGAGGGCTTGTAATCATCCTCATCAGTTTGATTAATCCATTGATAGCTGAACAGAAAAAATCTGGGAGGCAATGGAAACTACAGGAGGTGAATCTCATTGAGGGAAGTAGGTCATTGGAGACACTTCTTGGAAGGATGTTTCTTGCTGGAGACCTTTTCTTTTTCTTTCTTTTGTATTTCTTCTCTAACCCTCCCTATCCTTCCTGGCTGGCTAAGGTTAGCCCAGTAGCTTTCCTTCCATCATCCTCTTCATCATAATGTTGTGCCTCACCTCATTCTCACAGCAATGAAGTCAGCAAACCTCTGAAATCATGAGCCAAAATAATCTTTCCTCCTCTACAATATTTTCCTCTGGTTATTTGTCATGATGATGAAAAGCTGAGTAATACAATTGCCGATGGAATATAAATTTACAACATAGTGCTGTGTCTATTTTTAGCTCATAAAAATTTGGTGAATAACTCAAAACAATAAATTATAGTCTTATCTAAGTTATACATTAATAATTAAAATTAGCAATGAAATATTTCAATAGAAAAGAAAAACTAAATATTAGACTGAATTTTGATAAGAATAACTTTAGAAACTTCAATTATATAGGAGTCAATAACTATTGTCAAAATTTAGGATATTACAAAAATTCACATAAAGTTCTATCCTATGTGTCATATTTTGCTTTGAGGTACATGTTAATTTGCAATAGAAATCTAAAGATGGCCATTATTGCTTTTAAAATATGATTAATTTAAAAGGAATCTTCTGATATGTTTTCAAATCAAGGGGGAAATTTTAACTTAAAACTTTATAACAGGGATTATATGAAAAACTTTTCATATTGTGCAGAAAATAAACTACTGTGAATAATATTTGAGATATACTTGGCAGGCATATTTCAAAAACAAATAAAATGACAATGAGATTTTAAAATACTTTCAGATTATTTTCATTTCCACATGGAAAGATATAAATGGCAATGGGGCAGATTGATCTTCAGATTTTGCTCTTCAATCATTTACCTCTGCAGTTTATACATGTGCAGGCATTAGATGGAGTATAAAGCACTATGAGCTTAATTCATGAAACACCATATCCGTATTAGTCTATGCTCTGAGAGCCATGGATTCAGGAGGATCACATTCTGGCTTAATTTAATGTGACTGTAATTTATTGAATAGTATGTTCATAGCTCAAAAATATAAATTTAGTGTTAAATAAAATAGTACTAATCTTATTAAATGTAAATTACATATCTAATAAAAATTAAGAGTCAATAAATGGCCGTGTGTGTATGTTCCTTTGCTAAATATAAAAAGCAAAGCTAGCAAACAGTGCTTAAAAATATTTTTACATAGAAAAGTGATATACAAAATTTCTTAAAAAAAACCACCAAAATTTTTTTTTGTAATTTTTCATCTCTCATTTTAGTGCCAATTGTCATTTTATCTACTATTCAAGCATCATGAATTGATACTTTTCCAATATTATATCTTTTGGAATCTTGATAAATATATGGAAAAATATTACCTTTTCTTAAGGCTGCTTTCTAAAGAAAAATGAGGGATTTAGAATAGATGATTTTTTTACAGTATCCCCCCCAAAATCTGTGTAAGAATGAAATGGATATGATTCTAATTACATCATTATAGTACATTATATAAGTTTATCACTTTATTTAAATAAATAAGAATTTTTCCTATAATTAGCCAGTATTATACCCAAAGTGATACCTGATCTTTGGGAATAGGATTAGAAGGCACTTTCTTTTTCTTTTTTAATTAATTAATTAATTAATTAATTTACTCACTTATTTTTTATTTATATAGGACAGTGGAAAGCATTATAATTCTTTTTTATTACACATATAGAGCACAATTTTTCATATCTCTGGTTGTATACAAAGTATATTCACACAAATTCGTGTCTTTATACTTGTACTTTGGATAACAGAAACACCACAAATTATTGTATGCTGAATAATTATTTTTGTGCCTACTCAGCTTACTTAATTCCTCCCACACTTGGGCCAAAATCTAACATAAACCAAACACATTAAAAACACATTTTGCTTTTGTTGCTTTAGAATTGAGTATCAAAGTAGAATAGTGCAATTCAAAAAGCAAGGAAATAAAAAGGGTATTGAGCTGTCTTATCAAAGGAAGTTTTCAAACACAAATGGATCATACCTGAATACTTGGTTTTACTGATTCATTCATTCATAAAGATATATTGGTAACCTACTATATACCAGGCTTTAGATAAAATTTTAATGAAATGGTTTCTTGTGTAAAGGATTTTACAAA
The DNA here is from genome assembly GCF_048772815.1 of Callospermophilus lateralis. Lineage (NCBI taxonomy): Eukaryota > Metazoa > Chordata > Mammalia > Rodentia > Sciuridae > Callospermophilus > Callospermophilus lateralis. Next base: position 2,230,965 of record NW_027512416.1, on the reverse strand, counting down.
GTTTTTCAGGAAACAAAGAAGCCTAATTAGCATTCAGTTGTATGTTATTAAACTAGACAGTGAAGAGATTTATACAATATGAAACAGCCACTGTTTTCACCAATTTTTAAGTTAATTTGGAAAGTATTTGCTTATTCCATCTGATATTTTATTTTTGACAAATATTAATAAAAGTACTAATATGTATATAAGTTTATTAAAATTTTAAAATTTTATTAATATTAATTTTAAAAATGGTAAGTATCAATAGATGTAACCTGCATAAACTAAATCTTAATTTGATCAATTTTATTCTGTAGTTTGTAACTTTTTCCATTCCATTAGATCCTTGACTTTCTGGGTCTGGCTTATTTCACTTAGCATGATAGTTGCTGAGGTTGGCTTTGAACTTGTGTACCATCTGTCTCAGCCTTCCTATCCCCTGGGATCTCAGGCATGCACCACCATGCATGATCTTAGTATCATTTAACATTAATTTCACCTATTCAAGAATAAAGGAGGCCTTTCCATCTTCAGAGGCCTTCAATTTATTTTTTCAATGTTTCATATTTTTTATTGTAGAAGTTTATCACCTTCTTAGATAAATTTATTCCAAGTTTTTTTTCTATTCTTTTTTTTCTTATTTGGAGGCTATTGTGAATGGTAATTGTTGATCTGATTTATTTCTCAGCAGATTCATTATTAGAGTATATTAAAACATTGACTTTTGTATGTTGACTGTGCTTCCTGCTACTTTGTTGAATTTGTCAGCTCTAGAAGTCTTCTGGTGAAGCTTTTTTTAGTCATAGGTCATATTGACATGGCTCTCCAGCTACCAAGCCACATGGCCAGCCTACTGGTCCCTGCCAAGAAGCAGCAGTGGAGCAGTGGCCTGGATGTATTGGAAAGAGGGTGACAAGTGTGGCCGTGGATGTATAGAGCCTGTCACACAGGCATGGCAGGACAGAGGAACAGTGAGCCAGTGCTTAGATAAAAAATCCTATCATTAGACTCACTTGACCTGGTCTTTGTATTTCATTCTTGCACTCATGAGATAAGAACCCAGAAAGAAGAAGAAATTGAACATGAACTGCTGGGGTCAGTTGCAACACTTAGAAGGCATGGCCCACCATTAAGAGCTACAACACTTCACATCTGTAGAGGCCTGCAGCTGGTGCAGACCCATTTGCCAGAAGGAGCAGAAATATTCCAGTTTGATCTGCTATTAGAAACAGTGAATCAAGTTTCATCTCAAAACTTTGGTTTTAATATCATCAGCAATCAAAGATAATATCATTTCTTTTTCAACTTACAGCTATTTTATTTTATTTTTTTCTTGCCTGATTGCACTGGCTGGGGTTAAAAGAAATGTACTTGAACAAGAAAAAAATTGGAGTCATCATAAAAAAAAAAAGAAAGAAAGAAAAAAAGAAAAAAAAAACTTTTATTTAAAAGTTTGTTGGGGAAAACAGATCTTGACCCAATTTTTCCCAATTATTATATCATCCAACCAAAGAGCTGATAATGGCACTTTCTTAGTCCCAAAACTCCTGAGCAATAACGGAAGACCAAATAAAAAAAAATCATGATAACATCTAAGCTCTTGATCTTGCTTTAGCTTGTAAAGTTAGAATTTCTGTAGAATTTCAGACCACAGCTGGTCAGCATAAAGATAAGAGGGGACTACCTGTGTTATCTTCTAAAATATTTAACTGTTGCTCTATTAATTAAATATATAACTTGCACTGGAATAGATAATTATGTGAATTTTGCCATGAGGCGTTATCAAATTATTTTTGAGTAATCTTAAAGTTATGATTGAAATGTAGCTGCTTCAGAACTACCTGTCCTAGAAAAATGATAATTAGGAAGAAAAAAATGAACAGAGATTACTAAAAGGAAGGCAAATTATTAAATATTATACTAGTATAGATGTGTCTCATTTTCTCCCTATTGTGAGTTTTTTTTTATCTTGTTTCTCTTTCTTAATGTGCAAAAATGGTACATCTTATGTAGGAAAACAAATGATTAAGTTTCTGCTCTAAGTTTAGAATTTTAATGATGAAGCTATATGTGAACATATTTAACTCTCAATCATTATCTTAGAAAATATATTGCACATAGTATGTACCATCCTCCAAAATGTATTTTCAATATAAAGAAGTGTTACATGATAATAATTCTCCTCAGATAGGAGTAAAGTATGAAATATATCACCAGAATCATCTTTCTCTACCAATTTTATCTAAGTCTCTAAATGTGATGATATAATCCCATGATAATTTTTGAGTCATTGCTGTCAATTCTGCTGTAACATTTATATACATTGTTTTCAATTTAACTAAGGTTAAATTTGACAATCATAACTGCATATAAATAAGCAGCTCTGTGAATGAGCATTTTAATTATTGATTTTACTCTACACACATCCATAGAGATAATAAAGTACTCTTCTTGTCATCAAGTTTGTTAACAAGAAAGAGAAACTCAATGAGCAACATGTTTTATTTTCAAAATTAACTAACATCTCACTTCACTGTATCCCTCAGATATATTTTAATTTTTTGTGTATCAATTATTAGTCAGAGATGCATATTAAATAAGTAAGCTAGCATTCAATTAAGAATGTAATCTTGCAGATTTAATATACATGTCTCATTTGTGTTTAATTGACAACAAATGAAATAATGCAATGCATTTCTTGTAATCAAGCAAGGAAAAAAAATATTTGTTTTTCTCAATCATTCTATATTAGTAAATTTAAATTTCCAACACTTAAGAGAAAATAACTTACACAGTGTCCAATAAACGATAGAGTTAAATGAATATTGTTCACTATAATTTGGGTGTGCCTTGGCTTTACCCAGTCCTAAACCCCACCTGTCTTAAAATGTTTATTCTGACATATCTTTTTTTTTTTTTCAAATTTCTATTTTACTGTTGTAATGACTAGAGTATCAGAAAGTCTTACACTGGGATTCAGTATATCTTCATATTGCCTATGTGGTACTGGGTTATATATTAAGCTATTTTAACACTCCTTTTCCTTACTTTTTGAACAGGAACAATCATAAGGCCTACTCATTAGTTTATGTTTTGAATTTATTAGAATGAGAAAGATTAAGCACTTTGCCTAGTGTTTGGCATGCAGTAAGCTCAGGAATATTGACTTTCCTTCCCTTATTCAGTTTCTCTAATTTCATTGATGTGAACAGAAACCTTCATTCCACCTGGCCTGGAAGGGGAAAATTTCATTAATGACATACTTTAGGGTCAGAGTCAAGTTATATTATCATTCAATTCACACCCCTACAAAATTCTGCTCATCTCTGAAGACATTCAGCTAACTTTCCATTACATGGTGAGGAGTCTCATGTAGGAAAAGTGTGCTAAGTGTTGTGTGTCTCAAGCCCAAGTTTTTGAAAACTATTCAAGAGAATGAGAAGCAATGTTTTAAAGAGACATTGATATTACTGTTGTTTCCTTTTAAAATAGTAATTAATATTCCTCTCTGTTTTCAGTTTTGTTTGTTTTTTGCATTGTTGGGATTGAACCCAGAACTTTGCATGTATGAGGCAAGCAGCTGAGGGCTGTGCTACACTCTCAGTCCCCTAGAACTTAATAATCTCTTATAATGCCTGATAGTATTAAAATCTTCCCAATATTAGTCACTGTCCTTATATTTTCTCCTTACTACATAAAATAAACTGTGACTAACATAAAAATTTACCCAGCATTTCCAGATGCTAATTTCATTGAAAGAATTATAGCCACAAGGGCTGGGGATGTGGCTCAAGTGGTAGCGCGCTCCCCGTGCAGCCCGGGTTCAATCCTCAGCACCACATACAAAAAAAAAAAAAAAAAAAAAAGATGTTGTGTCCACGGAAAACTAAAAAGTAAATATTAAAAAATTCTCTCTCTCTCTCTCTTAAAAAAATTATAGCCACAAAGTGAAATTATTTTTTTAAAAAAAATCTCTCCCTCATCATCCAATGCAGTTTTTTTTACACCTATTTCACCTGCTTACTTTTTGTCCCCAAGGAAGAAACGTAGCTCTTGTTCAAGATGAAAAGTTTTGTCAGTGCTTCATATCAGCGGTTTCCAAAAGTGTATTTTGTGTGCCCCATAATGGAGTCTTGATAATTATATCTCTGCACAGATTTTCAAATTTATATCAAAATATTTTAACATACATTTAAATGGTAGAATTAGACTTTCTAATGTATTCTAAGTATTAATAATTTTAAAAATATGTTATATTAGTCATTTAATTATATTTAAAAAATATAAAAGAAAACAATATTTCTGTCTTTATAAACATAAAATTTATAATTTCTTTGTATTATAATAATTTTGAATTTATATTACTTTTTCTAAATAAAGTTTGCCTTATTGTAACATACTTTATTCTTCAGTTATCTTATTAATTGGATATATGTCTGCACTCATATACAACAGAAAACTTGTTATTGAAAATAAACACATTTAGTTTTAAAGTTCATTTATAACTGTTAGCCAATTTGCATAAACTCTAGATTAAGTTATTATGCCCAGTATTATCCAAATTCATATAAATAAATATAAAGAAAACATGTGCTAAAAATTATAATTAAAATTTTAATTTAATATCAATTATCATTAAATTAGAAGAATTATAATTATATTAATTGTTAATTTTCATGCTAGAGTGAGTCATATTATCATCAGTTATATTACTATTTTTAAATTTTTTTTAGTTGTAGATGAACACAATACTTTTATGTTATTTATTTATTTTTTTATGTGGTGCTGAGTATTGAACCCAAATCCCCACATGTGCCAGGCAAGTGCTTTACCACTGAACCACAACCCAGTCCTGAATTACTATTTTTGATATGCTTACAAATACAAATTCTAAGAAATTCTTTCCATGTAATATGCTAACAATCGTTGTAAGATATATCATTACACTTTTTCTTTTTTTTTTTTTTAACTTTTTAATATTTATTTTTTTAGTTTTTGGCAGATACAACAATTGTATGTGGTGCTGAGGATTGAACCCGGGCCGCACACATGCCAGTCCAGCATGCTACCACTTGAGCCACAACCCCAGCCCTACACTTTTTCTTAATGACATATCAGATGACAATTTTATGAGGCAATACTACAATTTTTTCAAACTATAGAATTGGAAAACTCCTTATTGAAGAATAATTTATTAGCTAGGCATAAGAATAATTTTTTTCAGCAACATCTCCAATACTGAGAAATGTCCCTTCATTTGGAACTATGTATCCCTGGAGCAATGCATCTTTAAAAAAAAAAAAAAGAATGATTTTGGAAAAGTCATGGGAAAATTATTCAGGCAGATCAAATAGGAATGGTTATTTGTGGAAGATGAGAATCATACACTGATTCCCTTAAAAACCATCTGTCTCAGTCCCAGCTGAACATATTTTACTGCTAGGACACACAGTCTCATCTAAAATTCTGCAATGAAGTGGGCAGCTATATTTCACATTTTCTCCTTTGCACTCCTGTACCTTCAGTCTTTGTCTTCTCTATTGACTTTTCAATATATAAAATTGCTCACCTCCTCTTATTTAGAGAACAAAAATATATTCTTAATTCCCTTTGTACTCACCAGTTCTTAACTCTCTTACCATATTTAAAATATACTATTCCAAGTTCAATTATATCTCATACCATTCACATTTTTTTTTGGTCTCCAGCCTCCCTAGGACAACAATATGACAATTAATATCTCCAATGGCTGCCACAAGAATATGTGGAATAGATACTTTCTTTTCCCATCCTGAATTCTCTTCATATCTTCATGTCACATCTACTTATATTTATTGAATATTCATGATGTGCCTAGAATGATAAAGATTTGGTAGTAAAGATACAGCAAAGAAGAAATTAAAATATCCTATGAGAGTGACATTACTGATGATTTTCTCTCCTTACTATAATGAATATAATATCCATTTTATAGTCAGGGGAGAGTGAGGCACACAGATATTTGAAAAATTGCTGTCACATGACCTGTAATGGTAGAACTGAGATGTTCATCCAGATACTCTGACTCTACAGTTCAGCTCTTTGACCATTACTATATAGTGCATTTCCACTGTTCATTTAGATGTTTCAAAGAGTCAGTTACCCATAGGATCCATTCAATATCAGATATCTTGTAGAATTCTAAGGAAAAATTCTATTTATTTTAGTGCCATTTGCCTCACCATGTCTAAATGTAGCATCTATGTCATTTAGTGGAGGAAATTTAATGAGAACTAAAAAAACTGGTCCTCCCACCTTGAAAAATGAAAGGGCTGTGGAATGTTCACTATATCTCTCAATTTGGGGAAGAGATATAACTCTTCCTTCAGTTTCCAATGCCCCAAGTCAACCCCTGCTGAAGTGTTTCATTCAAAAGCTCAATTCATTTTTCTCTGCAATTTCCCAAGTGAAGCAGGTGCAACATGAAGAGTGAGTTCTTAAGAAAGGGCAATTAAAGAGGAATGTGCAATCCTCCTTTTATTTCAGTACTTGAGAAGTCAACTTCCTACCTGCTCTATGTTACTTTATGGGAGTTTTCTGTTGTCTTAAAGACTAAATACATCATCCTCAGTATGGGGCCTGGAAATTTAGGATACACAGTTGAGTTACAACAGCTACGATGGATCTATGGCTCAGTAACTTTGATTCTTCCTATTTCCACCTCTATTGTTTATCAGGACATACTTCCACAAGGGAAAATAGCCCTCTTACATCTGAAAATAAATCATATATATATAGATAAATAAGAGAACAACCAAGAAGTATACTTCCCAAGATACACAAAAGATTTCATTTGACTAGTAGACAATTTTTATTTGGGTGTTTTTACATATCATACTGCCTTGTAAAATATTAATTTTGAAAGTATTATATATAATATATATATAGAGAGAGATACAGATATGGATATTATATAAAATCTGTCATTTGAAAGTAATCATTTATTTAAATATACAATTCTACTTTAAGTTTCAAGTGCACTGGGGAGGTTTAAAAATGAATATGCCAAAATCATGATCTTGCTTGGATTTCTCTCTCCCTTTGGGAGGCTTTTCTCTTGTTTTATTTTGACTCATTTATTTTGAAATTAAAGTGGGACAAGAGTCAGAGTAAGCTGCTAGAGTTTCACTGTAGCAGCAGGTGAGGAGGACAGCACACTGATACTCTGCTTATTTTGTATAAAGAATTCCTCCCTTGAAAAACAGTTCTTAATTGTAGAGGAGAAGAGTTCAAATAAAATGAGCCATAGAAAGCAGTGTAGCTGCTGATCACAGGTGGGCAAACCCATTGAATATTTCACAAACTCTCACCTTTCTCCTCCTATCCTTCAATGTTAGCTCTTCTCAGAAGTGTCTTATTATTTTAAACATAAAGCTGAAACTATTTAACAGGTTATTCACTATTAAATACTTTATGAATACAAACATACATTGATATACCCTTTCTTTTGTTCTTAATCAAACGCAATAATAACTGCACGTCTATTAAGAACAGTATGAAGTTTCCATACATGTAAACATTGTATAACAATAAGATCAGGGTATTTGGCTTATCTATTATCTCAGACTTTATTATTTCTTTGCGATTAGAACATTCAAAATATTTTTTTCTAGTATTTACAATATTTAATATGATATTGCTCACATATCATTTCTTACTTATCTATGATCTTCCAGTAAAGTTGAGCTGAATGCAACCTCTAATCTTGACCCTTTTTATGTATTTTCCCCTGTAAAATATTAGGGAGAATTCCAAATGTTACATAATATTTATTGTTCCACTTTTAACCATATTGTCTGCCTGTGTGTATATCAATTTAAAGTATATTTAGGAAATATATTTCAAGATATCACCCCATGCTAAAATATTATTGATGGAAATATTAACGGTTCATCTAAAACATGAGGTAGTAACAATAACACTAAGGCACAAATAAGTAGATTAGCCTGCTTATGATAGAAGCAGAACTGTGATTAACCCCAATATTATAACTGTGTTGACTACATTTTGTTTATGCCTTTCCCATTGGATGTATAGCCTCTGGATCTTAAGTTCAGAAATTTGCCTGTGTTTCAGTTGTACCTGTGTTTGAATAGTAAACCGTGTTGTACTCAGTTTAATTTGTTTGCACTTTAATTTCTGGGCACAACAGTATTTCAGTGTAAAAGAATAATTAAGAAACTGCCTTGAGCACAAAGTTAATCAATTAGTATTCCTGAAAGTGTGATGGCATATTTAATCCATTTCTGAACATGTCAGAAAGCAGTCCTTGAAATGGAATTTGGAACTGTGACAAACATAAAGTCATACTAGCATATTCTAGGAATGAAACTGTGTCAGTTTGTCCACAATGAAGGAGTGAATGTATCTTGTGTGCCATTTATCATCAGCAATCACATCACCAATACATGGCTTTTCTTTGATCCCTAATTAGACTCAATGCTTAGCAACCATTTACATGGCAGATAACAACTGAGCACAGGAAATGCCAAAGGAAGCAATTCAGAAATCTGCATGGAAAGAAGACATGTGAGTAGAATTCAGGAGCCATGATAAAACTTTGTTATAAGCAGGAGTTTAAAAGTCCAAGAATGTGGTAGATTTCAACTACAGATACATTCAGCATCCAGAGGTGTTTTACTGAAACTAACAGGGGCCTGATGGGGAAATGAAAGTGTATGAGAACTTGGATTATGAAGGAAGGAGGAAATCAGGTCATGTTCAATTAACAAACATAAATATAACACTTACTATTCAGTCAATATACCTTGAACAAATATTGCATGACAAACAGTATACAGAGTGCTAGAAATAAAATACAGAACACAAAAGACATCACGCCTCCTCTCACGAAGCTTACATGATGCCATGGAGATGAAAAGACCATATATATAATCAAACAATTAAGATAGTGGTAAATACTGGCCAGATTTAAAATAGGGTGATAAGACTGACTGCCATTGTGACCTTACTTTTAGTAGTTAAACAAACAAACAAACAAACAAACAAAAAATAGTTTTAGTTTTCTTCCTAAGCCTAAAGAAGCATGTGGAGGAAATATGTAGAGAACTTCAGATAAATTAACTATAGGAGATGTGTGACAGATAGGAGAGGGACAATCTTTGGAAGGGCAATGAGGGAGATGGGAGATGAATAACCCAAGAACAGCCTTTTGTCATTCTTCCAAATCTCTCGACGACCACAAGTCAAAGGTCTCAAATGCAATTGTGGTACTCTACAAAGGTTAGTTTCTTAGGGACATGGCAAGGTAAAGAATGATATAGAATGACACAAGGAAAATAATCACACAGAAGTCCTCTGTGAAGAGGTGACATTTAATGTAAAGTTATACAACTGGCCGAAAATGTGGTTATAAAGATCTGTGATTTGGAAGGGGCTGTGAACGGATGGTAGAAAATCTCTGTACAGCACTTCTCATTTCTGATTCTACTTTTTCTAAAAGTTAAAAAAGTCCAATCTTCTTTGCTTGTAGAAGTTATCAATGTGACACTTTTGTAGTCAATGCAGTAATGGAGGAAATATGAGGTAGAATTTTTTTTCAGAATATATAGTGAATTCCTATAGAAAGATGACTTCAGGCTTTCTATTTGCCCATGACCTTACATGAATGAGATGCCTAGAGGTAATGCAGAGTTGTTGCTTTTTTTGTATGAGGACAAAAGACAGGAAAAAAATCATGATTGTGTCAATAATTAAAAGGACCTTGAGTCTTAGCAATTGGTAAAGCCATCAGAACATTCTACACATTCTATCTTTAACATTTTGTTTTATGAGTTAAATAAGTTCCACTCCCTGCCTTTTTTTCTCCTTTAAACTATTGTGATAGAATTTTTGTTTACTCATTGTGAACATGATTATAATAATCATAAGGATGGATGGATGGGAAAAATTAGGTAGGTAATACCTGACACTGAGAACTGATAGTGGGAATCAACAGGCTAGTTTAAGACAAGATGGTCAGGACTATTCTAGGCCTTATAATCTGAGAGTCAAAATTTGGATTTTGCCATAGATATGCTGGAGAATGTAAGAAAAGTTTTAAACAATAAAGTAACCTGGTAACATGTTGTGATGTATTTTACTAAATTTTTTTATGTCTGTAATATGAATAATATACCATAGGTAAAAAGAGACTGGGAATACCAGTAAGTAGATTATCACCATATGTGACAGAGATTGCCTTCTATCAAAATCTGTGTTATTTCCCCTTATCCTGTAAAATGTCTAGCATACATTTTCAATCTCCCTTGCAATTATATCCAATCATGAGATTGGGATCTAGGTAATATCAAGTGAGTAGGAGTAACATATGTCACATTGGTATGTGGCCCATTACTATTGTCTCAGCTTCCTGCCATGGTCTGCTCCATACTTATCCCCCCCTCTGACAATTTGGAATAGCAATGCCTGGGAGAGCCCTGGTAATGGCCCGGTAACCCTTGGCCTATTTTAAATGGGAGAGAGTAATAGAGTTCTCTCCTCTGCCAGAAACCCATTAAACAGAAGCCAAGAAGCAAGAAACATACATCAATTTTTTTTTTTTTTTTTTGCCTACGATTATATTTAGGGTCCATTTGTTAAGCTCTTCTAATATATTGTCACCCAGACACAATATTAAATATTTGGGTAAAAGCTGAACCCTGGAGGAAGATTCCAAATAGCGTTTGATAAATTATTAAAATTTAAATAATTTGTGGATCAGCCTCCTGTGATTATATGATTGCCAAATTCAGATTTTCAGGGAAGTTTGTTTCAAATGAATAAAGATTTGAAAGCACACATTAGAAGATACAAATAAAGGTTTGGCTGGGGAAAAGAGTCAGAGAGAATGTCTCAGGAGGTGTTTTCTGATAATGAGCACTAGGGATTAGCAATCAGTAAGTGGGAATATGGTTATGTAAATGGCATTCAGTTTGCTGAGGAGCCTGTCAAGCTAAATAATTCTGTCAGTCCAACTGGGGTTCTGACTCCTCTTGTGGCTAATTAATTCTAATATGACCATATTATTTGTCTTCCAAATTGGGACACTTCTGAGTGAGACTGGAGGTTAAATTAAGTAAGTCCTCAGGAAAGCATACATAAATGGGGACAATCCTGGTCAAATAGAAATAAAAAATGAAAAGATGTTCACAGTAGCTAAAACTGAAGAGGGACAGACAGGGCTCTTCCTCAGCAATTCTCTACCCCATGTGGATTACTTCCTGAACCAGTGCCTATCAAAACTAAAGCACTCAATGTTTATGTTGTTTAGCCAACTTTTACAAGCTATTCCTTTGTTTGGCCATGATTTACCTATGTTGCATAAATCTAATCACCTTCGACAAATGCAAATACTTCTTTCAAAATATGGAACATTTCATGCACCTAGAAAATTGCCTCATGCCTCTTCTTAATCTTTTTCCCCAAATAACAACTACTTTGACTTCTATCACTCGACATTAGTTTGCTCATTGTGTGATTTTATGTGAATGGGTTAATACAGTTTAGGCATGTTTTGTATTTGATCTATCACACAGTATTATGGCTGTGAAATTCAGCTCTGTGGTTTGATATGTGCATAGCTGGATACTTTTTATTTATGTATTGGATCTACCTAAAGTTGTTTCTAATTCTCTAAAGGCAGATGTTATTCTCACAATTTGTTCATTCCAAAATGTAGTGTTTTTGGGAAAAGGAGGAGCTTCAGAGATGGAAAATAGCCAAATGCCAAACACTTTTTAATAATTATCTGTATATTTGATGATAAACTATGCTATATGAGGAATTCCTAAATTCTGTGTCTTTTAATTGTAGAGACTTTTTCAAGAATACATTTAAGAAGAGTCAAAGAGTCAGTTACATAATTATTTCAGTGAATATTCTATGCCTTCTTAAATCCTTTTACAATCCATTCTTCAGGGAAGACTTTCCTCTAAATAGGCGATTTACCAAAATTGCCAAAAGTAGGAATAGCACATTTTAATATCTAGTAAAGTATTATAGATATTTCGAAGGAACAGGAGAGAGAGGACAGAAACAGATTCTCACATACACATTGACTTCATTAATAACAGCAGGTTGACATCAATAGTGTAAAAGGGAGGCATAGTGAATTTTAATAAATAACATGAATAATCTGTGTATCCACATGGAAAAAAGCCAATATCTAACCATATATCATATTCACTGATCAATGTAAGTATATTGTCCAACAACCAATAATTTAAAAAAAAAAAACAACACTTTAGTCACTGGAAGCAGTCAGAATATATGAGCCATAAGTAGAAAAATAATCATTTACTGTCATGATATACTGAAGGAAAGGGGTGCAGAAAATAGAAAATAGTTAATAAAACAATTTGAAATATTTTAAATGGTTAAATAAAAACATGAATGTAAAAAGGATGGAATTTGAAAATATGCAAGTAAAGAGAAGAATATAATAAGAATAATACAAAGTGTTTAATGAATCATTATAATTGATAGTATACTGGTGAAGAAGAAAATATAAGTGAACTAGAAAACATAGAAGTCAAAAGAGACTTTTACATTGAAGCAGAAAGAGAGAGAAAAGTAGAAAATCAGAATAAGAAACTCATACAGAGTCATAGTGATACGTGGATTAGTTTCAACTCTGAGATATAATTGGACTTTCATAAGGAGAGAAGAGAGTCAAGTCGATAAAAAATCTACAAAAAAGAATTGGGTAAAAGTTGTCCAAATTTGACAGAAAGAAGTATGCACATCCAAAAGGCTAAAATAACTGCAAATAAAATTAGTACCAAGAAAATTCCAACTAGTCACAGTGTAATCAAATTGTGAGAACTGGTATTAACGAGAAAATCATAAAAGCAGCCAGAGGCAAATGATACTGTAAGTAATTTAGAGAAGAAATTATAAGAATGGTACCAGGCCTCTTCAGAAACCAAGGAAAACCAGAAAACAACAAAAGATATCTTTAAGATGCTCGGGGGGAAAAAAAGAGGTTAAAATTTAACTACTTACTACCCAGAATTTTATATACTGCAAAATATCTTCCAATAGTACAAATGATTTTTTTAATCAATTAAAACAGTGGATTTGAAAAAAAACTGCTTTAAAACATGGAAATATGGAACTACACAAAAGAATTAGGATTGCTATAAATGGTAAACATGTGGATATAAATAAAAAGTATTTCTATCATTTTAAAATGTACATGAAATCTAATTGACTCAAGCTCCACATAGAATCAGATCACCAAATCAAACTCATATTGTATATCTTATCCAGTCTCATGTTTACTAATTCATTTCAAATATAAAGTAAAGGGGGAAAAAAGTTTTGAATAAAGAAGAGGTATCTGGGACATCAGGGGTGCTTTCCTGCATCTCTGAGATAGTGCTTTGGCCCAGAGGAGAGGTGAGGTTCACAGAACTCTGCACTACATGGGGAATGTGTATGTTAAGAGTCATCCCAGAGGCTGCATGGACCATGTGACATTTCCAGGAATAGTCTTCTCAACTACAATAGGTTTTACTTACTGTGGGACACACAGCTAAGGCTATTATAGCTAAAACTACCCCTCTTAATAATATCATGAATCTGTTTGATTTCTACCTCTTCCCAGGGAAGGGTACTGAATGAATCACAGTGGAGCTACTTTAACTCCTTGTATCCCAAGTTTTGAAAGCAAAATTAATGACATTTTAACTTGTATATATAATAGTACAATATATGACAAATATAGCACAATATTAAGTCATAGGAAAGTGCTATACCAGAGTAGATTTCTTAATTGAAAAAGTATACTCATATTTGAAATTAAAGATGCACATTTAAAACCAAGGCAATTGCTAAAACAGTAACAAGGTATACCCTTAAAAAAAGTAAAATACATACTACTCCAAGTGAGTCATAAAAAAGAAGAAAATAAATATAAAAATGAGGGATATAAACTTAATTACATCAATAGAGTGCATGATTAAACCACTCTATTTTTAAAGCTGAGATTTTCAGATGGAATAGAAAAACTGGGCCCAACCAAATATTGTCTAGAACACAATTAATTATGGAGACACATTTGTTTAGATAAAGTATGACAAAAGATGTACTATGTACATTTAAGCACAGGAAATGTGAGTGGCTGTATTAAGTCAGAAAAAAAAAGGGACTTTAGAATAAGAATTATTGCTAGGGATATACAGGAGCATTCCATGATGATAAAGGAGTCAATTTATCAAGAAGGCTTGACAATCCTGATTGCACCTCATGTAAGCACTTCAAAAAACTTGAAGAAAAGAATAAAATAATTGGAAATCCAAAAATAAGAATTATAGGTTATAAGTGGAAATTTAGTACTCCTCTTTTATTAGCTTATAGAACAATGAGCTTCCAGAATAGCAAAAAATAAAAATGTTAAAAGCACGGGACAGGTGCACTGCTAAACAGAGCATTGAATTTGTATCATTACATGGGACAACTGGCAACATCCAGTTCTCATTCCTTGGAATACAACGGAGAAAAAAATGTGTGAATATATGCATAAAACAAAAAGTCACATGAGAATTTTTAACGCTGATCTTGCAGTCAAAATACCAAACTCAACTCAAATGCCTGACAACTAGATAGATAACTAGATTATGAAGTTTTCACAAAATAAAATACTGCATAGCAATGAAAATGAATTATCTGTAATTACAATAATACATATGAACCTCAGACATTACATGTATTAAAGAAGCCAAATATGAAAAAAGGCATACTAAATTATTTCATTTAGATGACAATTAAAAAGAAGAAAAAAATAACTTATGTTGTTAATGCTCAGGATTGTGATTTCCTGTGATGGTTTAGGTCCTGAGAGGCAAAAACATGTTTAATTATTGGATGCAGTGTGTTAACTTTGTGAAAATGTTCTGATATGCACACTTACGATTTCTTTCTACACATAAAAAATCAAGACTTTAATTATAAAAGAGTACTAAGACATGACATTAAAAAATGTTTTTAAGCAAACACTGATGCACATGAATGTGTGTTTTTTTGTGTGTTTGTATGTATGTATGCATATGCATATATGTACGTATAAACCTGAGCAGGGGCTAAAATTATGCATTTATTTGATTAAAAGTCTTTGGGAATTTGGGAGAAATCACTTAATTTATCTTGGTTTTATCCTATTTCTTGTCAATGACTAAGTCTGGATGGTCAACATTTAAAGTACTATTTAATATAAATACAACATAATCTGTATATAAGGTCATTATGGCCCATATTTAATGGGCAAACTACTGACTTGGTATTGAGTCAGGCAAAGTATATAACAGTTGGATGGAATGCCTATTTATTTAAATAAAAATTTGAAGCAAAGGAAAAACAGCATGCCAGAAATGACTTTTACTTCTATATATCCACTTATGTGTACTTTAAAACCTTTAACACGTTTCTTTTTCAGGATTAAAAAATGTGTTTGCAGACAGCTTGGTAATGTTTCTGGCTTGAAGAATTAAAATCACATATGTTATACAATATGTATAAAATTATGCTTCTGTTTTTCAAACAGATATAATACAAATGCCAGAAATGGAAGTTACATTTTTCTATGACTTTGATTTGCACTATTTTCTATACAGTGATGGTAGAAAAATCTTCTAACTTGCCTTTTTAAACTAGCCATCTATTGAAGCATTAGAAAATTCAATCCTGTGGTATATAATCAGGAAAGAAATGTTTGTATTTGTAAGCATATTAAAATCTCAATGATCCGATATTTACCTTGTGACACCTACTGTCCTCAGGATCTGAGGATGAAAAATATATAACCTCCTCAGGCAGAAAATATATAATATCCTTAGTTATACATATTCCAACTATGTGTAACATAAATTAACAGACAATCGAAAGGACTTCTTGTAGAGTAAGGAAAATGAAAAAGTGTGTGTGTGTGTGGTGTGTGGGGGGGAGAATAGCATAGAAAAGAGGGAATCATGAACTGAAATTGATTTCCATAAATTTATGAATTTGTGAGTATGAATCCAACTATATGTCTAACTATAAAACTCTAAAAACAAGAGAAGAAAAATTTAAAGACAGAATTATCTTTCACAAAATTCTAGAAATCTTATATATTTACTTTAAATATATGTCACTTTTATTCTATTCATGAGAAAGAGAGCTATTCCATTTCTTGCTACTTCTTTGAATCTCAGTATATTCAAGAAGAATATCTTCTATGTTTCTTTCCATCCCAGTTTTAAAAGTGATATTTGTTAGTTCTTTTCTATTATTCAGAATTAAAAATAAAAAGTTATCCTCAAATTTGGCCACAAACACCTCATCCTCTTAACATTTAAAAAATCTACACACACAAACACACACACACACACATTGAACTAGGTGTATATATACAAAAATATATGTGTATTGTGATGGTTAATCTGAATTGTCACCTTGCTTGTATTAGGAGATGCCTAGGATTAAAAGACCTTTGGGTGTGTCAATGAGGGAATTTTCAAAGATAATTGGCATCTGGGACAATAAACTTAAGGAGAGAGAAGGGAGCACATAGTTCAATAGCCTTGGAGCCCAAATGGAAGAAGGAGGAAGCCCAGGAAGATGCAAGTTTGAGCCTTTAGTGAGTGCTTCAGTAGCTGCTGTGATCCCCTGAAGACACTGGACTCCAGCTCCTTCAGTCTTCCAAAGTGGACTCTGCCCTGTAAATCTACAGCAAATTTCCAGACCTTCAGTCTTGGACTGGGGCTACATAATTGTTCACTGTTGTTCTGAGGCTCCTGTTTCTTGGACTGAGCAGATACTAGTTCTTCTGGCTAGCAAGCCTGCAGATGACCATTATGAACTATCCAGTTTCTGACCATGCAAGCCAGTTTAATGAATTTCCTGTGACAGTCATACATGTACTCTTGGTTCTATTCTTCTGGAGAAACCTAATACCCATATATACAAGAATATATGTGTAAGACAGAAATCTCGTATAGTATGCATAAACTATAAAAGTACAGTGAAAATAGTCTACGTTATAAAACTGAGCAAAAACCTCTCTACTCCCTCAAAGCAACACATTTTAACATATTTTTATTAATACTCCAAGATAAAAAGTTCAGATACCTCTTTATATGTTTGTAAGTATGTAAATATCAATGTCTCATTTCTATTCTATATGAAAAATAAAGTATATGCACAATGAGAAAATTAATAATTGGACTCCTGGGTATAATTATCAATATGCTTTCTTCTCCTCTACTATCCTTCCAACCATTATCTGTGGCTAATGATTCCCATCCTTGCACTAGACACTCAAGCAATTGCATGAATTTTCTACTTACTTTTAGCCCTTAAAATGTCTAGGAACTTTCCAGTCCCCAAAACACTTTTGTTTCAGCATTATTTTATTCCACTTTGAAACTCTTCTCTGCCCCGGGTTTAGGCTGGTTGCTAACAATGGAAAAGAGGATTCATTAGCTTTTCTTCTCTCTTTTTTTAATCTTGTTCTTCTCCTTTTCTCCTGGCTCATTAAGTAGTTTTTGAATGTTACAGAATAAAAATAGTACAAGAATACAGAAGATCTAAGCAGGCTAGAAAGACATCACTGGTTTAAAATTCTCACAATCTAGTGTCTGTGTTTTCTAAGCTTTGCAGATGTTTAAATCGACTCTCCTTGGAGTGTTTTTTGTTCCAGAAGGTCCTCCTCATCAGTAAATACTTTCTGCCTGTGCTTCTTTAGCTGGTTCCCATCCATGCACAGCCATCTGCCTGAACACTCCAGCCTCTTTCCGCTGAGACCTCCTTCCATATGCAGGTGAAACTCTCAAACCAAGGCTGAGCAGATCCTGTGCCAACATTCTTGTGACAGAAGTAATGCTGATCTGTCAGTTTTCACAGCCTGCTACGTCTTTGCTCTTTACTCAGTCACTTCAGACTTTTTCCTAAGGATGTGCTCTGTATCAGGTTGTAAGTCACCCATCTGTCCATTTTAATATCTGAATTGTATCTCATAAAATGTTACACATATTATTCTTTCCTATTTGTTCCTATCACAAACAACTTTATTTTTCTTCTGATTTTTATTTTTATTTTTCTAATTACTTATACATGACAGCAGAACACATTTTGATTCCTTGTACACAAATGGAACACACGATTTCTTTTCTCTGGTTGTACACTATGTAGAGTTATACCATTCATACAATCATACATGTGTGCCTAGGATAATGATATCCATCTCATTCCACCATCTTTCCCACCCCCAAACCATCTCTCCTCACTCCCCTCTGCCCAATCCAAATTTCCTCCATTCTTCCCTTCCCCCCCACCATTATGGATCATTATCAGAGAAAACTTTTGGCCTTTGATTTTGGAGGATTGGTTTATTTTGTTTAGCAGGATATTCTAAAACTCCATCAGTTTACTTGCAAATGCCATAATTTTATTCCCCCTTAAGGGTGAGTAATATTCCATTGTGTATTCATCCATCAATTGAATGGCATCTAGGTTGGTTCCATAGTTGTGGCTATTGTGAATTGAGCTGCTATAAACATTCATCTGTCTGTGTTACTATAGTCTGCTGATTTTAATTCCTTTGGGTATAGACCAAGGAGTGGGATAGCTGAGTCAAATGGTGGTTCCATTATAAGGAATCTCCATACTGCTTTCCATATTGGTTGCACCAATTTGCAGTGCTACCAGCAATTGTGAGTGTACTTTTTCCTCATATCCTTGCCAACACTTATTGTTGCTTGTAATCTTGATAAATGCCATTCTGACTGGAGTGAGATGAAATCCTAGAGTAGTCTTGATATTCACTTCTTTAATTACTAGATATGTTTAACTTTCTCTTAATGACATTGTTACATTTTTCATGTATTAGAATATTGTCTTCTCAGATTTTACAGCCCTGGTACTAAGTGATAATGAGGATAACTATTTTTCCATACACTGACACTTGTTCAGCAAACACTGTTATTTATCTTATTGTTCAAAAGCTGTTCCCTCATACTTTCTTCATTTGTATAACTCCAATGTGCTGAGGTCAAGATGCTCAATCATGACAAGCCTAAACCAGTAACTGTGATTTCATTACCTTCTTTCAGTTGCTAAATATGAAACTAAATTAGCCACAAGGAATTATCTACTAGAAGTCTGAGGAAGAATGTTGCTCCATTAGTCCTATGTAAATATATAATTAGATCTGAAACACTCATGTTGTTATTTTGCATTGGCAAACCTAGTCATGAAAATTAAACAATTTGGAGATGGCAGAACAGAGAGTAGAAGCTTTCTGCATTCTATATAACATTGATGACCTCTCATAAACATCCTATGCAATTACTTACAATAGATACTTTATGTATAAGATAATTGGACAACCTTATTGCTAAGGTGAATTTGGACCAAAAAAATGTTTTTGATTGTTGTCAAAAGCATCTTAAGTAATCAAACTTGACATTATAAAAATTAAATTTTTAGAAACTGGTCAAAAATAGTTTTAATCCCTTTTAGAAGCTGAGAAATGAAATATTAAAAACAGACTATTTTGATATTTATAAACAGATCTAATTGGACTCTCATTAATTGATAACTTGTTTTTAATTTATAAAAATATAGGCACAGAATTTCAAATTGCCCCTCAAATTTGTAGAAAATTAAACCTGTTGTAGAGCTGGCATTAAATCACATTTTGCTCTGCGAAAATCCACTGAATTCCAAGCCCTATATTACGGAGAAACCAAAGTTCTCTGTATTTCTTAGTAGTCCATAGACTTGTAAAATTACACCACTTTATGACAGAGAATGTTAGCTTTTACTTTTTGTAAAAGCATGTGACCATTCATACATAATAAAAACTAGATTTGAGCTAGGCACAGTAATGCATGCCTATTATCCCAGTTACTCAAGAGGCTGAGGCAGGAGGATTGCAGTTTCAAGGCTAGTCTCAGTAACTTAGCAAGGCCCTAAACAACTTAGCCAGATGCTGCCTCAAAAAAAAAAAAAAAAAGAAAAAGTACAAAGAACTGAAAGGACTGCATATTTAGCTCAGTGACTAGATCAATATCCCTTTGTCCATTGTCCGACTCTGATATAAACACATTCTTTTTTATATTTCTAGTCGGGCTAAGTAATTGTACCAAGGCATAGTTCCCTTTTAAAAATGACTCTCTCCTTACCAATTTTAGTCAAGTTCCTCTGAAACCTTTTCACTAGGCCTCTACCTTGGCCTGCTGTCCTGTTCTTGGCATGCAAAGCCCAATTCTAACAAAGAAACCTGATGAGTCCTTGAAAGAGAACTTTCTACCCTCTATAACTGATGAAGTTCCTCATTCCCCAGCCTGATATCCAAGCCTGTGGTCTGCCTTGAGCAAGAAAACTAATAAGATAAATAGAATAAACCAACATTAAATATTTTAAGTAGATTTTAAAATTCTTACAACACATAATCCTTGAGTAAAATATTTTGTTCACCATGAACTAAGATTTTAGTCTGCATTTTAAAAAAAACATTAAATTTAGCAGTGGAACTTCTGTGACTACTGTCTTACCTTTCTTCAATCCTATATAACAAATTAATGGTATCTGTTTAAAGTTACCTATTGATACTATCAGTGAGTACATTATTGAGATAAAATTATTTAAATTATCTTCTAAATTTTCTTTTAATTTTAGAAACTGTACTTTGAACTTCTAAGATGGTGTGTAGAAAATGTTTTAGTTAGTTTTTTATTGTTGTTGTTGTTGTTGCTGTGACCAAAACACCTGACAATTTAGAGAGAACAAGAACAACTTAGAAAAGGAAAAGTTTATTTGTGGCTCACAGTTTCAGAGATCTCAGTACATAGATGGCTGATTCCATTGTTCAGGACCCAAGATGAAGCAGAGCATCATAGGGAAAGGGCCCAGTGGAGAAAAGCTCATGGCTCATGACAGGTGCAGGAGGCTTAGAAAGAGGGATGAAGGGGTCACATGAAGGATAATCATTCTAGGACATACCTCTAGTAATGAACCTCCTACAGCCACACCTACCTGCCTACAGGTGCCACCAGTCCATTCAAAGTAGGATGGACTGATTAGTGTACAGCTGTCATAATCCAATTGTTTTACCTCTAAATATTCCTATGTTTACATTAGCTTTTGGAAGAATATATATTATTTATCTGATATATGTGTCTATATATACACATAAACCTTTGAGAAGGAGCCTTGTTATTTTAGCAAAGGTTAGCAAAGACTTTACTCCTTAACCATAACATTATGGTTTTATGGTAGTGTTTGTTGTTGTTATTGTTGTTTGAATCTTATTTTTGCCTCTTGGGATGATGTATTCATAGGTATTTATTGATAAAATAAATAGAGTCTAGAGCTAATCCCAACACTGATATTCTTTTAAAAGCTCGTAAGTAATTGTAATGTGCAGTGATATGCAAGAACCTTTACTCAAATGTGCCACAGGGACCCATCATACTTAGAATGAGCCTTTCTTTGAACTGTCCCAGGAGAATTTAGTAATATTGTTCTCATCAGAGCTCTATCTCTGTTGCAATCTCTGTACAATTTAGAAACTTCTGGTATCAGAACATCTCAATCAAAATCTCATAAAATCAGTTACAGAATTGTTCACCAAGGCATCTGCAAAACAGAAGAGACCAGATAGTGCTGATACATGAAAAGAGGAAATGGACTTCTTAACAAGCATGAGGATTCAATATGAATTTTGGTATATTTCTTTATTTGTCCACCCATTAAATGATTCTACAGCTATTTTCTGAGCCTGTACTATGTATCAGATAAAAATGGTAGATAATGGCTTATTGATTTAAATCTAGGTGCAAAACAGCATCATTAAATAAAAGTTATAAAAGAAGAATGGAAGATTGACAAGAAATTCTATATTGAAGATGAATAGCTTGAATTAGGAGGTCAAGATAGATTTCCTTGATTAACTGGCATTTAAGGATCTGACAAATGAGCTTTTGAGTTGTGGATGCAAAGCATAATTTTGATGGCCCAAAAGCCAAGTGCAAGAGAATGTGTCTTTAGAATTGAATTAAACCCTCTATGGCTCATCATACTGAAAAAGACAGAGAATTGTGTGATTAAGCAGGATAGATGGTACAGTTAAGTTGCAGAGCTCTGTAGAAATTTTCAAGGATCCTTTCTTTAAAAAAAACCTAGCTTCATTTTGAATCAGTTGAATAGTTTAAAGTGAGGTAGTAAAAAACCTATGGTAGTTCATGTCACCATGATAGAAGTTGAAATGGGAAATAACTAACAAATTTTAGGTATGTTTAGTTGAATTGGTAGGACAAAAAATTTGATTATAGATATAGGGAAGTTAATACATAGGAGTGTCAATGTGAGTCCTGATGTTAGATATGGCTAATAAGACATTAATAATGATTTGTGGAGGAATCAAGTGTTTTTGTTCCCTTTCAGTTAATTTAGATATTTATACATGACAGAAATTCAAGTAGAAAATTGTAGAAAGCAATTTGTTTTGCTACCCCAGAGATCAGAAGAGCATTGGAAATCTAGCTATGTTTGAAGAAGACAGTGTTTTAAACCTTGGAAGTGTATGACCTATGAAATAGACATTGTATAATAAAGACAAACCCCTGAGAAACCCCAATATTGAAATATCAAGAAAAAATAGGAATATTTGGAAAGTACAAATAAAACACAAAATTGTTGGACTGATAGCATGTAAAGAATAGAGCATTACGGGTTGGAAGGTGTAGGCAGAGGCAGAAATTCTTCATCAATTGGTTTGTTCAAAGAGCCATGTGCTCAGATATGAGAGGAACAGCTGGTATCATACATTACAGTGTGAGAAGACAAAAAGAAAAGAATCCCCAAAGAAGTGTCTTCCCCAGGAAGGCAAGTGTGAAACACTAGAATACTTTATCGGTCATAATACTTTGTTTATTTTAGTGAAGGATCACAAATTCTCCTCCAGATGATTTGACAAATAATGTTGGTCAATCACTGATATAAAAGTACTTTGGAAAGTAGCTTCTGCACTTCTTGTTTGGGGCCTAGGGGTACTCAAGCAAATTCTAACTTGCCAAACATCTTTGATCATACACTGCATATTATAATTCTTGCTCCCCAAGGATTAATATGTAAAGGTTACTGAGATTAATGAGGATAATAAATTATTAAGATGTAGTATGACAGGTTAAACAAGATAATTCTATTAAAATGAAAGAAGAATTCTGGATCTATGAAACTTTCCCACAGGGAAACTTTCCTACTGTCTAATCTCTCTTTTAAATTTTTCTATTAAAAATAAGTCAACATTAATTTTTAAAGCAAATTAAAATTTTGGTTTCATTTTTAAAGGGTTCAGTGCTGTCTTTGTTTGTGTATATATCTTTATGTGTGTGTGTGTGTATGTATTAATTTTATTGTAATAAGAAGACTTAACATGAGATCTGCCATATTAATAAACTTTAAGTATATAACATGACAACCATGAGCATAATGTTCCACAGAAGATCTCTAGAAATTACTCATGTTGTATTACTGAAACTTTATGACTGTTGATTAGCATCTGACCATTTTTCTCTCCCCACAATCTTGGTTGGCAAACATCATTCCATCCCATAGTTTTATAAGTTTGATGTGGGCTCATGTAGATATGTTCTTCTATATCTGGTTTATTTTACTTAGCAAAATATTCTTTCTTTTTTAATGCTGAATGATTTTATACTGGTATAGATTCCACATCTTTATTATTCTTCTGTTGATGTAAATAGTACTGCAATGACATGGAAATGTTAATATAACTCCAGACTCAGATTTCAACTCTTTTGTATAGGTACTACAAAAGTAAGATTATTTGTTCATACAGAAGATCTATTTAACTTTTTGAGTCACTTCCATACTGTTTTCCATAGCAGCTCCACCATTTCTCATTCTCACCAACTGTGTACAATTCTTCCAAGTTCTTCACATCCTTCTCAATATATGATACCATTCTTTTTTATAAAAAAAATAGCCTAACACGTAAAAAGAAATAGCTCATTGAAATTTGAATGCCATTACCTTGTAAATTAGTGATATTGAGTGTCTTTTCATATACCTGCCGACCAGTTATATGTTCTGAAATGACTATTCAAGAGTTCAGCTCATTTAAATCAGGTTATTAGGATATTTTTTAAATTATTGTCTTTTGTGAGGGTTGTTTATTTGTTTTGAAAATCAACCCCTCATCAGCTACATGGTTTGCAAATACTTCCTCTATTTCCATGGTTGCCTTTTACTCTGTGGATTGTCTCTTTTAATGTGAAAAATCTTTTTGGATAGAGGGAGTTCCATTTGTCTATTTTGTTATTTTTTGCATATGTTTCTGGGATAATAGCCATGTAATTATTGTCAAGATCAGTGTCATGAAGGTTTTACCTATGTTCTCTTCTAGAACTTTCATCATTTCAAGTTTCAATTGAAGACTTTCATCCATTTATAGTTGTGTATGTATAAGATATAGGCATAATTTCACTTTAATTTATGGATATCCAGTATTTCCAGCATAATTTGATCATCATTTCCTCCTTTTTTCACTCTTGGTGCCCTAGACAGTGATCAGTTGCTGATATGTGCAAGTGTTTATTTTGGGCTCTATGTTTCCATAGTTTCTTTGTTTAATGTCTGCTTGTATGTTGATACCATACTGATATCTTTACCATAGTTTTATAATACACTTTTAAATCTGGAAATACTATATGTCCATCTTCTTTTTTTTTTCCAGTATCAGGAGATGGAATCAAGTCATATTTTACCACTGAGATATATCTTTAGTCCTTTTTATCTCAATATAGGATTTCTCTAAATTGCCAAGAATAAACTCAAACTTGTGATCCACCTGCCTCAGCCTCCTCCCAAGTCAGTGGAATAACAGGTATATACATCATATCTAGTTGCTTCCACCATTTTTGTATTATTTGACCACTAGAGATCCTGTATGGTCCCACATGAATATCAGAATTGCTTTTTTTTATTCTGAGAAAAATGATTTTGAAATTTTTATAGTGATCAAATTAAATCTGTAGATAACTTTGAATATAAGGGCTTTTGATATTAAATTTTTCAATCCCAAATACAGAACATATTTTATTTGTTCCTTTCACCAGTGGTTTATAATTTTTGGTGAAAAAGTATAACCTCCCTCATTAGTTAAGTTTATGCCTAAGCATGTTATTCTTTTTGGTGCTATTACAAATAGGATTATTTTCTTAATTTCTTCTTTTAGATCATTCATCACATCATTTATGTATAGAAATGAAGTTGATTTCTATAGGTTGATTTGTATCCTACAACTTTACTGAGCTTGCTTGTTAGTTTGAACAGTTTTTGTTCCTGGTGTCTTTAGGATTTTCTACTTATAATATCAATTAAACAAACAATTAAAATTACCATACACCATGAAAAACTGGTATGTATTCCTGAGATGCAAAGGTGCATCAACATATAAAATCAATAACTGTGATATACCATATTAACAAAGGATTAAAAAATCAAATGGTCATCTCAATGAATGTGGAAACAGTGTTTCAAAAATTTCAATATCATTTGATAATAAAAACTGCCAACAAACTAGAGGTAGAAATAACTTCAACAAAATAATATGTAAATTCCACAGTTAATTTAATAATGTTAAAGATGAAATCTTTTCCTCTAAGATCAGGAACAAGGTATAAAGATGCTCACTTTTGATATTCTGTTCAACATGTCACTGGAGATCCTAATTAGAGAAATTGGGCAAGAAAAATAAAATCATATGAACTGGGAAAGAAAAAATAAAATGGTCACATTATATTACATTTAAAAATCTTTGAGAAACTAGTTCTGATTATCTTAAAATATATAATTGATTTTAAATCAGACATTGATAAATCAGAAAATGTTTTTTAAAAAATTTATTTATGTTTTTTTTATCTTTGTAGCTCACTAACAAAACTATAATCACTCAATTTTGAGGTTACTGATAAAATCTATGATTTATTACAAATTTATAGATGGTCATTATGAATTCCAAAGTCCAAGCTCTTTTTCCCGTATCTATTATAATGAACTCAAGTGACTCCTACATCTCTAGGGGTATAGGGGAAGAAAGGGGAAGATAGAGTTAGAAAGGGACAACAAGAAGGAGAAGTTGGTTTTCAGTGTGGGGTGAATCCCTTAAACCATTAGAAAATTTAATGCTTGTGTTAGAGAAATTTTGACCCTTATGTTTGTGCAGAATGGACGATATACTATTTGATAAGAGTTATCACAGCAAAGACATAAGTACACATCAAGTTCATTATAACTTATATTAGCCAATTCTGTTGTGTTGGGCTTTGGAATTTTGTATGCTGCTTATACAATAATTGCATTATGCTTCAATAATATCAAATGCACTTTTTCAGGACCCATTTTAGTTTCCTTCAGTGGCAGTCATAAAAAAATTCATTAAGAAATCAATTGGAACATTTATATATATGATGCTCAATATTCATTATGATGTTGGGTAGTTTAAATATGGGGGAATTATTTAGTTATATTATATTATATTTTAGTAGCCTAATGTTATCCCACAATAAAGTAACTCCAAAACAAATTACCAGCTCATCTAACCAAAGCCAGGAGTCATCATCTAAGAATCCCAAAATTCCTATGTATAGGAAAACCTAAGTAATCTGGAATCTGACTTTTGAGGAATCTATTGCATTCATAGTACAAATGACTAACCTAAAATAGCCATAAAAAATTCAGCAAAATGGAAAGATGAAAAGCAAAGGAAAACAACAACCCATAGGAAATGAAGTTCAGAAGAACAAAAAAAAATGGTTCAGAGCCAGGCCAGAAACAATAGAATCCTGACATTAGAATATGGAAAGAGCCAAATTAAGGATAGAGAAGAGAAACATCTCCACAGTACTGAGAAATGAACAACTTGGCCATCATTTCCAAGGACTTTCACTGAACAATACTGATATA
Organism: Callospermophilus lateralis; assembly: GCF_048772815.1. Lineage (NCBI taxonomy): Eukaryota > Metazoa > Chordata > Mammalia > Rodentia > Sciuridae > Callospermophilus > Callospermophilus lateralis. The sequence continues at coordinate 2,203,974 of NW_027512416.1, read as the reverse complement.
TTGTAGTGGTAGAATGTATTCTGCTTTAACTAAGACATTTGAGAGGACAACTTAGGCTAGTCAATAATAATAATAATAATAATAATATTGAATATCTTTAATACTTCCTATCTGTGACATATTATCCTAGCATATGAATATATAATGCAGTTACAGTTTCTCTATATAATTCTAGGAGATAACTATTATCATCACAACTTTAGTGATGAGTAAATACATCACTACAGTGTTAAGTACATTATCTGTAGACTGTCATGCTACTCAACAGTGGACCAAAAATGTAACTTGGCTCCAAGTTCCAGAGGACATTGATATAAAAATATTTAATCAATTTGCTTCTCGTGCCTGGCAAAATTCTACTCATTTTAGATAAATAAGTCAACAAAACAAAAGTCACCCGACATTAAAGAATTCTCTACACTATGCAAATAGTTGTAGTCATTATTGTACAGTGATATCAGATATCCTCCAGTAATATTAAACACCTAGTAGAAATTTGCAGTCAACTATTTTTGTCTCTAATTAAATAACATAAAATATTTTGCAAAGCCACATACCATTACAATATACAACAAAATATAAAATGACCAAAATATTAACATCTTATGAAGGACTTTTTATTAAAAGAAGTCACATTTCATATCAACTATTTGGACTAGATAACATATATTTCTGTGCTCTATTCATCAACATCTGGTATATTATAATGAGAATAATACTAAGGTGATTTTCAAAATCATGAACCCAGAGACTCAAATTTAAGTTGATTTCAGTTGCATTTTACTAAGAGAAGAAGCTTCCAATTTCATTACTTTTAGTAACAACCAGATGCAGTAAAATGCTAGGCTTCAGTTAACAGGAAAACCTAATTATCTAGGAAAGATCATACTCCAGTGATATTAACAGAAACCAGGGACAGAGCTCATTTCTTGAAAGAGGTAAGTATTTTTCCTGACTTTTCACATTAACATTGAAGGAAATAAAAAATTAATCCTTGGATTTAAAATTTCCTCTGAAACGCAGGTCTTAAATAACTGGACTTAATATATCTTCACAGTAGAGCTGAGCCTGAAGCTCCCCTTTTGTAGATTTCTCCTTAACCTGCTAAGCCTCATTGGCCCAGATGTGAGACACCTAAGTTAAATTGAGCAAACAAATATATAATTTGTAATTATGTTGAAATAAATACCCTTTATTGAGTTCTGTTCTTTTTTGAAAAGGAATAGGTGAATGATAAAAGTGTTTGAAAAAGCATATATGTGAATATATATATTTCATATATATGAAGACTTTATAAGTTCCAGATTGTGGTTTCTAATCTATGTCAATGTACCTGTGTCAATATTGTAGAAATATTTACAGAACTGAAGACTTTGAAGTTAATGGATTAAGCTTAGTGCTCTTATGAAATACTCACTGAGGATCTGTGTCTTCCTCATTTGACCTGTGCACTCTTCCTTCACATTTTGCTAAAAAGCTACACTTTGGGGGAGTATTAGCAATATTTGCCTAGGGATGTTTTGTCTGAGATCTCGATTCTGTGTAATTTGGGGCATTGTGTTAAAGTTGTAATTTTCCAGGCATAAATTAAGTAATTTACTAATTAAACAAATAGGGAGTTGGAGAAATAATTACTAAATGAATGAGTATTTTGTTTCTATTTTTTCTATGTAAAAATATTTCACAAATATTAGTTGGCAAAAATATGTAAACACAATTAATCTTGTAACATAAAGTTAATTTTGAAATAGTCAAGGAAAGCAAGCAACAGATGAAAAATCTGGTGTATTCATACAGTCCACAGTGAGATTATGATGATACAAAGAGTTTATAGTAAACTTTTCTGTGAAATAAAATATCTCGCTTATGTCAAAGTATATTAAATCTATTAACACCAAAAAAAGCACTACCATTTGTTTAGTGCATTACAAAAAAAAGGCTCTTCAGGTTGATTTAGGACCTAATATTTTACTATGGCTTATACATATATAATTAGCTCCATCCTATCTTCTAAAATTCTTGCATGTTCACAGATAACACAGATATGACAAAAACTAGTTAATAGTAATGTAAATTTTAAGATTACTGTAAGAAAAAGGCATATATGCTTTTATCAAGTAGAAACATCTGCAAAGGTTTTCTTTTTTGCTTTTTGGGGAGTACCAGGTATTGAACCCAGGGTAGTTCTACCACTGAGCTACATCGCCAGCACCCCCTTATTTTTTTTTAAATTTTGAAACAGAATCTGAGTTCCTAAGGCTAGCCTTGAACTTGCCATGCCCCTGCCTCAGCCTCCAGAGTCATGGGATTATCAGTATCCACCACTGCACCAGGTTCTTGTATAGTTATCAATAGCTTCCAGGTACTGACTAGTTTCTAATGCATGCATAGTTCAACCAACCTATCAAACACAGGATACAATCCAGGTACTACAACTTTCAGCCTAATGTTTTTTTAATTTAATTCACACATTAAACTTCATGAGTGATCAGTGTCAGTGAACTCTGCTGGGGGATTATGAATGTCAAACCTCAACTTTTGAGAATTGAGATGGCCCCTATGAAACTGAATTAAAAATCAAGCTCCATAACATAACAGAAAGCACACATTCAGCAATACCCTAGCCCCTCTGAAAATATAAGTACTTTCTGTTTCAGCAATAATTCTTCCAATTAAGTCCAACAAAATTACTGCCTTTATCTTTCCTTAGAGTCTTCCCTGCCATCTCAGAAAACATTTGGGTCTCTGCTTTTCCCAGAACAATTTAATATTTTCTCTTGGTTGTATTCCCTCTGAACTACTGCCACATACTGAATATTAATTGCCCTTCTGGTTTCAGTAATTTGAACACTCATTTTAAATAAGTAATAATTCTCTTAGTGTTCTAGGACTGCCACAACAAAGCACCACAAATGAGGTTATGCTGAAAGAATTCCTTCTGTGTATCTGAAAGATTGAAGGAGTATGGAATTTTATGCTGACATCTTCAATTTATTATGTTAAAGATGTTACACCACTGCTTTCTGTCTTGATAAGAGGTCAGCAGTTAACTTTTTTTCTATTCCCCTTATAGCTATTGTGAATATTTAAACGAGCATACCTTAGTTTTAAGCAATTGGTTATGTTTTGCGTTTGTGTTGCTTTCTCAGTGTTTATTGTTTGGATTTCACTGTTGTTCCCATATCATGAGCTTATAGTTTTATCAAATTTTGTGCAGTTTACCATTATTTCTACAAAAAATTAAGACACTTATTATTTTCTTTTTCTTTGAGAACTAAAATTATTTCATGTATTAGGCAACTTGAGATTGTTCCATGACAAATTAATGCTTTATTTCAATTTAAATTTTTATATTGTATTTTCTATAATTTCTATTTCCATGTGTTCAGATTTGTATGTCTTTACTTCTAACATTAATTTTAACCAATATCCTCAGTGTTCTAGGAATTCAGTTTGTCTTATTAAATATATATATATATATCACATAGAAAATATATGTATCTTTTATTCACATATATATGTTTTCATTATATGAAACTTTCATTCCCATGTTCATGTTTTTCAGCCTTTTCTTTATACCTTCATGCCATTTTGAAACACAGTTTTAACTGCTTTATTGTCAATATCTATTAATTCTTTTTTAAAACATTTGTTTTTTAGTTGTGGATGCACACAATACCTTTGTTTTATTAATTTATTTTGTTATGTGGTGCCTAGGATCAAACCCAGTGCCTCACGCATGCGCATGCCAGGCAAGTGCTCAATCACTGAGATACAACCCCAGCCCTCTATTAATTCTTTAGTATTTACTGTGTGAGCCAGAGCAGTCTTCAAACTAGGGCTAATTTTTTGCAATACTGCTTTGGTAATGGTAATGACATTCTGTCTTCCCTGACTTAAACCCCTTGAATTATAAGTATTTTCACTTTGAGTGATGGGAACACTAGCTAAGAATTTTTGAATCTGATTCACTTGTTAATTTGAGAGATAGCCATTGCTAAAGTCCTCTAGCACCATCTCTGAAGTCTGAACTTGGTTCCCATGGTGGGTGTGTGCTCAGAGACAGATTACCCCCCCCCAGGATGGAATAAAGGTAACCCTGCCCCACCCCAGGTTAGGGAGGAGTGGGAGAAGAGGAAATAAAAACATTTATTTTAAAATAAGCTTCAGTGGCAGAGCAGTAGGGCTATATTCAGCAAAAGGTGGAACACTGTTATACTACCTCAAAAAAGTTGAAGGAATTTACCTGAATAATAAATTTGGAAGAATAAGCAAGGCACGGTTTATTTCTCTTTCCAATGGACTACCATAAGAGATGATAAAAGATCTCCGTTCTTCCAAGATAAGACTTGTGTTAGGTCTCCTTAGGTCAAAGTAACTCCGTTTTGAAAATCACCACCTGCCCACCCAGGCATGACCTTCCCATTAGGCCTGTCCCCAAACTTAACTACTGAAACCACAGCAAAGATGCCAAATAACAATCACAGGACCAGATTGGTCATTTTTAAACAATTTCTTGTCCATGACTACACAATTAAGAAGTTTTTACCAGCAGGCTGCTGTGCCTTGCAGAAGGACCACCTGGCAGATATTCTCTGTCAATAAATTTTTGTTTGAACTCAGAGCTGTATCTCTTGGATATTTGTGCCAGGTACCCCAACAACTTCCATGCAAGTAGATCTTCCATAGTCCATAATATTTGCTAAAAGATGGATAAAACAGATTAGTTCTGCCTATACTGGAAAGAATTCCAAATCTCTGCAAATTCTAAACCTCATACCAAAACTATGGCTCCTATCAGAGCCCAATCTATGAATTGTGTATGTGTGTTGTGTGTGCAACTCAACAAACTAATGAGAGCCCTCAAGATTATATACGTTAGTAAATCATACTGAAGGAAAAATGTGTTAAACTTCATTAGCCATCAAGGAAATGCAATTCAATAATCACAATGATATATCATGTCATCTCTATCATCAGAAAGACATAAAGTAATAAATGCTAGCAAGGATATAGAGAAAAGCTAACTTTCATTTTCTCTTGATAGAAATGTAAATTAGTACAGACATTATGGAGATTAATATAGAGGTTCCTCAAGAAACTACAACTAGATTTACCATATGATCCAGCTCTTCCTTTTATGGATGTATATAAAAAATGATATTAGTATGTCATAGAGATTCCTGCATAGCCATGTTTGTTGCTACACTACTCACAACAGCTAAATGGAATAAAAGAGAATGATATTCCATGATTTGCAACAAAATAGGAAAAAACAGAGGATATAATGTGAAATGCAACAGATGAAGAAAGACAAATTCTGCATATTCTTTTGCATACTGGGTATTTTAAAAATTTGATTGAAAGGTCTAATAGAAACTACTAGGCTGGCATGCACAAAGTCCTGGGTTCAATCTCCAGCACTGTTAAAAAAATAAGCCTTTGTCTAGGTTTGATATCAGGGTAATGTTGGCCTTACTGGTAAGTTGCAAAGCATTTATTCTGCTTATTTTTTTTTTCCTGAAGGGTATGGTAATATTTCACCCTAAAATGTATTATATACTTTATCAGTAAAGCTCTATTCACTTGGAAATTTTTTTTTGTGGGAAGGTTTTTAACTACATAGCTATTTGGTCAGTGACATTTGTCTTCAGGTAACTTTCACAGAATAGATTCATTATATCTAATCTTCTGTTTATTTTACATGCTTTTTACATTTTATTGCCTTTATTTCATTTTATTTTTATTTAAATATTTTAATGAGTGCATAATAATTCACATCATAATTGTGCATTTAATTTATATTCTACATTTGTGGATTGCTACATTAGATCTTATTTTATAGGAACCATCTCATAGGTTGAATACTTATGTATCTCTGTAGTTCATTTGGAAAGGATAGAGGATAGCATTGGGAGATGATGTAAATATGTATTATTATAATTAAAATGATGAATTCATGCTTCTATATGCTTGCTATAGAGTACAGTGTAACATTTCAATACTTTTATGTATGAACTTGTCATCTTCCATCAGCCTCCCAAGTAGCTGGGATTACTACAGTTATTCACCACAGTGCCTGGCTCAGACAGAGATATTATGAAGACTATGGACTGATAACTCTCATGAACAGAGATGAAAACAACCTTTATGATTTTTTTTCATACTTTAGAGGATTTAGAACAAAGATGATTTAAAATTTTAAGACAGTACATTTCATCATATGAACAGATTAAAAAGGTATAATCATGTGATTATCTCAATATATATTGAAAAAATACATTTGACAAAAACCAGTAGCTATTCATTACAAAAAAAAATCTTTTCAAAGTAAAAACAGAATGGAACATCTCAACTTGTGAAAACCACTCGAAATACCTAGACATGACACTTTTCATGGAAAAACACTACACCCGTTCTAAGTTCAGGAATAAGGCAAAACTGTATGATCTCACAATTTCCATTCAACATTATACCATGGTTTTAATTAGTTCAATAGGGCAAAAATTTTTAAAAGTTTCTAACTTTATTGTATTCCAATATATATTTATTTAGCATTAACTCTTGAAAAATGTATACCTGATACGGAAATTTGGAATGAAGCAAATTTTTCAACAGTTTGAAGAAGTAGTTTTGCTAGTTTGTAGCACCCAAAGTTTACTTAAGTTTGTTGTTCTTCAAGCTTTCTTGTATCTTCATGTTCCTTTCTGGAATATTTTATTTTCTCTTGAATAATATATTTTCTTTAATGAAGACTTGTTAGTAACAACTTGTTTCCATTTTTATTTTCAGAACCTTGTCTTTTTCCCCCTTCTTTAATTCTTCAAGATTCTGCTAACTATTGACTTTGTGTTAAAAAATTAATTGTTCTACTACATTGAAAATAATATTCCTTTATCTCTGCTTATCTTGTTTCAGTTGAGAAAATTACAATCTAACTATTGTCTATTTTAAAATAAACTCATCTTTTTCCCTTAAAATTTCCTTTTTCCACGTGTATTTTTCAACATACAGTTTAATTTGATGTGCCTATGTATATTTTCCTCTTAATTGTTAAATGCTTTTTTCCTCTTGTTTCATATTTTTTAAAGTTTGTTCAATCTATGTTTCATTGTCTGTCACATCTTAGGAAAATTTTTGACAATGTATTTTTAAGAAGAAAATTAATCTCATTCTCTCCTCTTTTTCCACTGTGGTGTATTTATATATCTTTTTGACTTTTCTCATCATTTATGTATCTTAGGCTACTTTCTATATTTTATATTTTTCTGTATCTTTGCAGTTCTAAATATTTTCTTCTGACTTCTTTTCCAACTTATTAATCCTACATTTCATTTTGCTCAACTCCACCAGTTTTACTAATATCTGAACTTTTAAATACTAGTATTTCCATTCGTTTTGCTTTTTTGTATATTCTATATATTTGCCAATGTTATCTGACTTTTTCTATGTCTGTGAATATTTTAAAGTCTATATCAAATATTATGATTTTTCTGGAAACAGTCTCTATGTGTCTACTGCAACCCATAATAATGCATGTGGGAAAAACAGAGATATGATTTGTGACCTAATATAGCATTGTTTATCATTTATAGGATTAGCATTGCATTAGTATAAAGTTAGTCACTAACAATTCTAGATTACTTTAACCTACTATTTCCCAAGTTTTTAATTCTGCAAATAGTTCAGCAAAATCAACACAGGTACATTAAAATAGGTTGAAAATCATAATCTAGATTTTATATTTGTTACTATAGTATTATCATTATTATATTATAGTTATCACAATATAATTATAGTCATTATTATGTTATTATGTTAAATGTTATATAATGTATTTTTCATAGGTGTTTCACACTTGTGACAAAATAAGTTAATCTAACCAGGTCTTCTGTCTCTACAAGGGCCATTTTTTTTTATTTTTTTTTGTTTTAGTTGTCAATGGTTCTTTTATTTAGTTGTCAATGGTTCTTTTAGAGTTGAGGATTGAAGCGAGGGCCTCATACATGCCAGTCAAGCACTCACCACTGAGCCACAACTCCAGCCCTTTGCCTCCCTAATTTTATGAATCCTTTCATAGTCTCAGTTTCTCAATTCTTTGGGAACATACTGTTAAGAATTTGTATTTGGTTCTATGATTTAACTGATTTCAAATGTCAGATGTGCCCTTTTATATTTCTTTCTTGTTTATTGCTTCATACTTTTTAAGTGCTTGGTTAGCTTCCCTGATGTCTCAAGCAAATTTTTCTTAATATTTTAAAAGGAATGTCTAACTTACATAGGACCAATGCTCTGTGGATACTTTGTGGATACTAGAGGTAGAACACACATTTATCAATTAATTTTTGATAAAAATGAACCTAACTTACTTATGAAAGCTGATTATTGAAGTTTCCTGCCACACAGCTCACTCTTATGGATACCCTCAACTCACAGATTCTCTATGACAATTGCCTAAAGACTAACTTGAAGCCAGCAGAGGGCACATACCTAATTAGTGTGTCTAGCAAGGTGTTTGTTTATACTGCAAAAAAAAAAAAAATATGCAATAGACATAAATTAGTTTAATAGTTGCCAATGTAGACAGTGTTTATAAGTTGATATAATCAATTTCTTCATCCTCGGCTATAAAAGAGATTCAAGAAGAACTCTCAAATATATATTAATTTACTTGCTTTTTTTTACATTGGACAATTAACATAATATCACTGTGACCTGGATTTTTTTCAAATCTTGAATGATGAAAATATTTTACTCTTATTAGAAAATTGAAGTTAAATCTGAAAGTAATTGAAACCTCACATTCTTATGGAGCAAATGCATTTCTATTAGTTTCAGATAATGTTGTCTTATATACTATGTTCATTCCTGAGTGATTTTTTTCCTTAACTATTAGCCTTTACTGTAAAAAAATAGTATGTTAGCAAAGAATTTGATGTGACTACATTATTTTATTTTTTTTTAATTTAATTTTTTTATTGGTTATTCAAAACATTACAAAGATTGCAGAATCACATCGGTTACACATCCACATTTTTACATTATTTTAAATAATTTTATTTATAGCCTCATAAGTTTTATATAAGGAAACATCATCAGTTAGATTAAGGCATATATTCAGTGAGTATATAAGTAATGTCAAAATAAGGCACAGAGTGTGCAAAATTTAAACAGGGTGTGCAAAAAGACTTGGTTGAATACATTAAGTGTTCCAGAGTATACATGACATCATCAATTACAAATTTCATCAATAATATGTAGAACAAATACTAAAAAAAGAAGAAGTGCAAGAATATAGATAATTTGGCTAAGAAATTGACCCTTTTCACAGGTTATCAAAATGGTAGCAAATATCTATAGTAGTAAAATAATAATAAACCTATATAACTTTTTACTCTATCTAGAGTTTCAAGTACTTTCATATAATAGTTCAAAATTTTTTTCAAAACTCTTTTTTGAGAGGAAAGAGAATTATATTTCTTTCAAAATAGAGTTCCCCTTTAAAAACCTATCCACAATAGTATCATCCAAAAAGTGTTTTCAATAGGACAATAATGTGTACTTTTAACCATTCAGCAACCAAATTTGGATAGCTTCTGGTGGTTATCTAAACTTCCATCGTCTTTGGCTATAAAAAAGTTTCAAGAAGGACTCTCCAATACATAATTATTTACTAAATTTTATCTTTCTATCTCCAAAGAATATGCTACGATGCACATCACCATCTACTCCAATGGTTGACAACTCATAAGGAGTATAAACATACCCACTAGGGATAATGCAACAACATTGTAGATGATCTCTTTTCTGTCTATCTTGTTCTTTCTAATCCATTCTTCACAAAGCAACCAGAGTAAGATATTTAATGTAGATCAATAATGTCACTCTTTTGCTTATAATGAATCAGTGGCTTTTCATAGGCCTTTGAATATAATACAAACTTTATTACAACTCACACAAATCCCTTCTAGGATATCTTCATTTACAATATTTCTAGCATAAATTCAGGTCATTTTTTTTTACTTCTAACACACTCAATGCCATCCATTCCATTTCTTCTGTGAACCTCATGTTTGTGTGAAGAATATGGTAGTCATGCTGCCCGGAATACCCTTAACCAATACTACTACCTACTTCCCCAGATCCACACTGTGGCTACTTCTTAATCATCCATAGGTCTCACTCTAAAGCTCTGGGTCTCACTCATGAAACTTCCTGACCCCACACATTTTCTTAGAAAATAAACTCATTTCTGCATGTATTTTCTCCTTCTCCTACTATAACATAACATGCTATATAACATAACACATCTTACTGATTTGCTTTCACTGATTCACCAAATGTTAAAGGTGTTAGGCACAAAGAAAAATACAGATCAGATTTGTTACTGAATTATTCTTTTTTAATATTTATTTATTTTTTATTGTAATTGGACACCATACATCTATTTACTTATTTTTATGTGGGTCTGAGGATCGAACCCAGGGACCTGAACGTGTGAGGCGAGCACTGTACCGCTGAGCCACAATCCCAGTGCACGAATTGTTCTTTTTTATATTCCTTTTTATTGATTTATTTTAGTTACACTTAATATTAGGATTCATTATGACAAATTTATATAGGCATGGATATAATTTGCTCTAATTTTTTAATTAGAGGATTGAGTTTTTCTCTCTCCCTATGCTTTACAAACATAGTAACAGAATTGTACTGGGGAGGGAAGAGGGACTGAAAAGAGAGGAATGGTGGAATATATCTGACCAAACTTTTTTATGTAAATATATGACTATGCCATAGTGAATCTCACTTCTATGTATACCTACAAGGTGCTAATTTAATAAAAACTATAAATAGAAGAAGGATCAGTAGAGTGGAAGAAAGGGAGTCCAGGGAGGGAAGAGGAGAGGGAAAGGGAAAATTTTGTTCCAATGTTCATAAAGTGTAGGACAGAATATGTGTTTTATCAGGCTTGGAAAGAATATTATTTTATCTTAAAAACAAAAGGAGCTCATTGGAAACTTTTAGAGACAGAGGTGACATAACCAGATTTGCATTTTGAAGCAAATAATTTACTTTAATGTGTGTCTTAGAATGTAAAATAAGATCCTTATTGTTCAGCTCCTTACTTCTCACCACTCTAGTTCAGGAAAAGCAAATTAAATTACTGGATGAACAAATAGAATAACCGTATCCTGTGAGATGCTCAGTGCTTCCTAGGTTGGCTAGAAACAGGCATTAAAGAATTTAAATGAATTCTTTCTTAGGCCTCACATACTGTCCCCTCGACACTCAATTTTGTTTTGTTTTGGTTTGGTGTTTTTGAAGTTATGAATCCTTTGAGGATAGACTAGAAGAATCTTTACTGCCAGGCATGAACAGTATTATGATATTTGAAGAAGGAAAATCCTAATTTAATATAATGGGAAGAAGCAAGTTTCAAGGCATCTTTAATAAAAAAGGGCTTCAGAGGTCAGTATTTTGTGTCAGAATTCAAAACAACTGTAATAACCAGAAACTAGATAGCATTATAAACACTATTCCTTTGGGAAAATATACATGCCTGAAATAAAAATGCTTGGATATAAACATGATATTTCAACAGGCTTAGGAAAAAAAAACAGTATGATCAGCTGAAAAAAAAGTGATTTAATCTAAAACAAATCTTTTAGCATTTGCATTCCATTTTCTTTACTACCTAGTACTGTCACAACTCTATTTGTCTCTAAAACTTTTAAATCATATTAAATCACTTGGATGCTTCAATGAACAAGAAAAAAAATAAAATTTCAAGTTCATTATTTCAGGTAAATGATTGTGACCAAAGAATGAGTGTAATTACATGGATTTTTAAAGTATGAAAAATAAAGAGTTCAAGTATAGTCTAGCCTCTGCAAAGTTTGAGTTGAATCTTACATGTTATATTTTGAATTTTTGGTTATAATTACATGTAATATTTCATAATCAATGTATTCCCAAGTAAATAAAAACCAAAAATAAAATCACAGTGTAATGACACTGAGACTCATTTTAGTGACAAGGATGAAAATCCATTGTTACCATGACACCTATTAGACAAAAAGAACACAAGTTATGGAGTTAGAAACAACATTGAGTTCAAGCTTTTCCACCTTGGGAAGATTATCCAACCCATAGAGACCAAAGTTTCTTTAATGCTAATTGTACTTACTTAAAAGCCTTACAGTAGATACTAAAAATTAGATGGAGTTATGATTAAAATATGTCCTGTCCACCAGAAGGAATTGATAAGCATTTAGTGTTATAGGAGGAATGAGACAAGATTCTCAACATGAGAATTTAAAGAGAGATTCTATAAAGAACTATTTTATGAAGAATTGTCTAGAATGTAACAAAACCGTAGGACCTAGGATAGTAGTAATTCAGGGCTGATAAAATACAAAAGAAAGAATAGATTAAAAGACCCACATAGCAGGAGGTTTCAATGGTGTACACAGTATATCTGAGGAATTTTCTATGAAGGAAGCCAGTTATTAAATATACTGACCTTACTGTTTTATTGCTCCCCTTGTCTATGACTCTTCTATAAGGGCTTTTCTATGGCTGGAGAATAAATAATGCACGGATTCATCCCTTATAGTTCAGCCTTCTGGACATGGAGAAATATAAGAGTAGAGTGTTAAAAATTGAAGATACAAAATTCAGTAAATATTAACAATTATTTTTAGGAAACTTTCTGGTTAATAGAGAGTTCTAACATATAAATCCATACTTTTGACTTATACAGCAAATGTCAATTAGTTCAAGAGCCAAAAATAAATAAATAAATATAGAGTATCTGCAATGAGAACATGTACAGCATAAACTTTGGAAGTAAGCTTAGCGTTTTTCTTACAATTTATTCCTTGAGCTTCAAACAGCCAACAAACCTTCCAAAACCAAGTGATTACACCTGGCTTACTGACATAGAGGCCCTCTCTCCCTCAGTGATCTCTGAATCCTCTTAATATTTCTATATTGAATGAAGCCGCTATAAAAAGAATGGCCCTTAAGGCTAGGATGAGGACTTCCTGTTCAAAGGGAAACTGAAAAACATAGGCATCTAAATATGCTCAGAATTTTAGGGAAAGGAGAGACAAACTTTCAAGGTTCCCTTGGACATTGTTATATCCAGACTCCTGAGGAAAATTCTCAATCTGACTTCAACTCCTGGGATTTGTTCAGAATTCATACTGAGGAAGAAAAGTTAATGTGAGCTCATGTAATGGGGGGAGTTCTTTGGGTCAACCTAATGCACTATTGTTTTGTTCTATGTGTGTAATTTTCCTTCCCACAGTGGCAGAAGAGATATGCAAAATTAATATGTTAAAAAGAGCTATTGGGACAGTTAGACTCTTTTTAATCCTTCCATGTACTCCATATCAGGAGCCCAAGCAAAAATGTGGAGAAGAAAAAGAATCACAGCTGTCATTAAGAACAAAATCACAAGGTTAAGAAGAGGTACAGTATCAAGGTGCTAACTCTATGCATCAACTAAAGCATAGCAATAGTTGTTGTAGGTTTACAAATGATTACTACTAGCTAAATTCATGTTTTCCTAGGAATTCCAGAAATTGCAGCATGCACACACACACACACACACACACACACAAAGAGACCCACAAAATAGCACAAAGAAAGGGCCTTGTTATATACTTTAAAACTTTATGACTTTAAATGTATCACCTTTAATATCCTTTTACAATTTTCTGTCAAAGTTGAGTCTTTAGCACTTCAAACCACTGTCCCCAAATTATTGTCTTCTTTCCAATGCAACATGATAGGCTGAATTTGTTCTAATTTCTCCTGTAATACATCGTTGACAGATTAAATATTTAAGACTTATACCAAATTATCATAAAGAAAATTTGATTCTATGCAGATGTTGATTGTCTTCACATATATGAATTTATTATAATCTGGAAAATAATTTCAACACTCATACAGTAAGTTTTAAAGGAAAAGCATGTAAAATTTTTATATTGAAAAAATAGCAAGGTTTGCTCTAGCATATATTAAAATGTATTCTAGAAAAAAACAGAGAGAAAACAAAGTGGTTTAGGACAGTCAGATTAATCACATTAAAAAATAAGATATTGGATGTAGCATATGAATGACATTTTAACTAAGAGAAAAAATATTAAAAAATCATTAAAATTTCTACTCATAAAAATTGCAAGTTTTAATTAAATATTTTATCTTAATTGTCAAATAAAATACTTAAATCTTCATATATATTTAGGGTGTGAAAACATACACTTTAATATATTTTCTAGAGGTTTAAAATTAGCACATTTCCAAGGAAAACCTTGATAATATTTCTCTCTCTCTCTCTCTCTCTCTCTCTCTCTCTCTCTCTCTCATTCTGAGGACACTTAAGTTCAGAGGAGCCATCATAGCAACCCCAAAGTAAAAGGAAAAAACTACAAATTCAGGATCTCAATAACTTTGTTTCCAAAAACTAACAAAATAAAAATATTAGCCAAAATATGCAAAGGCATGAATGAAAAGTGGCCAGATGAACATTCATTATTATATCAAGTTTTCATTTTAAAAGAGCTTGGTTGATTCCTGTGTTTTATTTTAAAAGGGAATCATAAACAATGCAAAATATTTATCAATTTTATCTTTGATAAGCCTAGAATTTCTTAATATTTTGCAAAGAGAAAAGGATTTACAACACATAAAAACATCATTAAGTTTTTATTAAAGCTGAATTTACACATATACATACACATATCAAATCCAAAATGCTATACAAGAGGATCTTAATTTTCTCTAGAGAGACTATAGATAATATTTTCCTCACAAAATTTATTACCCCATAATTTTAAAGCCATCTTAAATTTAGCATTAACTTTATAAACTTAAAAATATGTACATAATATTTTTAAAACAACTTTAAATTATTTCCCAAGGAAAGTATGGGTTAATTATGATTTTAAATATTTTCAAGAGGGCGGGAATGATCTGCTCTACAGAATAATAAAGAATTTGTACTTCATAAAGGTTGAAGTAGATTATCACTGTGGGCTCATTCAATTGTAAATTCTGAGACTACAGTCAATTTCTGTTTATGTACAGTATCTCTGATTTATACATATCATGTTGGCTTAGATAAACAAAATTATATTCATATTTAGCACAGATGCACTTTATTATACAATGCCTAAATCATTGCCTAAGTCATTTCTCTTCATCTGCTTGCATGCCATATTTCATTTGTGTCAGATTCTTTAAAGATCCTAGAATTTGATATATTTTTTCATGTTACCAGTCAGTATTTTCAGTCATTCAAAACACAAAAGGTAAGCTTCATAAATTCAAAGAACTTGTTCCCTTTACTTTTTTGTTAGATCCACTGTCTACAATGTATCTGGCACATAATAGAACTCAATATTTATTAAAGAAAAGAAATATTTGGCAGTGAAGGTTAGGCTACCAGACATAAAGTAAAATAACAGTTCACATATCCACACCATGCTATTTTACATGCCTTCCTTGCAGTCATGACTTATCAAGAACCTTTTGAGATTTATAATTATACTTTCCATAAAACTACCTTATAGCATTTCAACAGTGTTCTGATTTGTTCTTATTTAATATCAGCTTCAAAATTCTACATTAAAGCACAGTATATTTTAAACTACTTGGCCTTTGGTAAAATGCCAAGTTTGATTGCACTGAGAATATGATCAGTAGTTGTCATGTTCAGAGTTTATAAAGCCAAGAAAAAAAAGAAAAAGGAAAGTCAGTAATATTGTGGTGAACCACAATTTATTGACTGCAGCTGAGCCACATCATAAAACTCTCATTCAAGTCTCAGAGAGAAATACTTACGTGTTGCATCTAATTTTTCTCTGAGCTCTGTTTGGAGGAAGAGTAGTCCTGTGACAACCTGTAACAACCTTCTGTTAATAACCAGCTGCTGTCAAGTGATTTTTTTTATTGGCAGGAGTAAATGCTTGAGAAATATTTTCAAAAAATACATACACAAAATGTGAATGCTCTATATTAAAGATACTGTATTTATTAAAGGTGAACATACTGACCCTCATTCAAAAGCATATCAGATATCTGGGGAAAAGAATTCTCATTTCTTCCTAGATATATTCATTGAATTGCAGGTCTCTCAAAATTCAGACATTGAAGATCTGATCTAAGGTGACTATATTTGGAGATAAGGTGATTGAAGGGGTAATTAAGGTTCACTGAATTCTTATGGTTAATTTCCTAATCAAATAGGAACAGAACTGTGTACACAGAGGAAAGGCATTGTGAGCACAAATCCAAAAAGATGGCCATCTACTTGCCAATGAAGGGGCTTCACCAGAAACCACATCTGCCACTACCCTGATCTTGGATTTCCAGCCCCATATCTGAGAAAATAAATTTCCGCCATTTAAGCTACTCAATGTGGTATACTGCTATGGCACCTTGAGCAGACCTATTCACCATGTCAGAGTAGCATACACTCATATCAGTAATATTCTCCCACAGCTTTTGCTCTATTTATTATTATTATTTTTTTTTTTTTTTTTTTTTGCCGCCGAGCGCCTGCTTTATTCCAGCACCTCCGGCCGCTATCTCTATTTATTATTCCAACGCAATTTAGGATCAAATTTCATGAAATGTCAAGTCAGTGCTATCTAAGTATGTAGTCTCAGACTTTTTGTCATCTCCAAATACCATCTCTACTCTAGTCATCAATAATCCCCAATCTTGTCTTTTAGTCACAATGGCCTTAGTGACAATGGTCTTAGTCACAATGGCCCTTTGTGAAGTTTGCAGAGCTCATTAAATAGTCAGAATTTAGGCATCTGTTAGGGTTCCCTTGGTGAGAGATTTATGGGGGTCTCTTAAGAAAACTTCAAATGGTAGAAGGTATCATTATCCTCTTTCATGACTTCCTAAGCAGGCCATATGTAGCATCCAGTCATCATTCCAACCTATTCTGAATCTTTACTGAGTTCACTGGGTCTATTTTTCTTCCACTATTAGTCTACTTTCCATTAATGTAACTGAATGCCAAGTAAACCAAAGTTGCTTTCATTCTAGTTGGAATAAACAAATGTTATAAGCTTATAACAAAAAGGACACATGAGAAGAAGAAATCCTTTTAAGATAACAGAGAAAAATCAATGTTGGCACTTACTTATTTAAGCAGCCAAAACTTTTCAAGATGAGGAACAGAAAGAAATACTGGCAGGAGCTATTAAACACGCATAGTGACAGTGTCAAATCCACAAGCCATAGCTAAAAGAACCTCTTCTGATGAATGACATAAAAATACCAGTGATTGGCTATGAAATCACTGGGGAAAAAAGAGGAGTCAAAATAAAATGAAAATAGAAAGTATCTAATAAGGTATAACATTGTGTTGTAGTAGGAATTTTTTTTTCCTAGAATATATACAAAGTTGCAATCAAAATTATTTAAATAATCCTTAAGTGAATCAGATCACATGTGGAATAGATTTCTTTTATGATTGCTTCAAAGATGAAGAATGGATACTGACTAGAAAGTATATAATTTTCAAAATAATAAGGAGCATTGATTTTATGAACTTTGAGTTTCCATTGAAATATGACAGTTCCTGATTATAACCCAAAATTCTATCCTGATTTAAATCATTAATTTTATTTTTTTTAGCTGGTTTCCCAAATATTTTCATATTCCTTTTTATTGTGATAGGTGCAATATATATAAATACACATCTAATAAAACATTATACAGAAATGTACCCTCAATTGGATATGCCAAAGACAATAGTAGTGCAATCACATGTGTAAATACATGTTTTCTTAAACAAGTGTCCTGAAAAATTAAAGTGAATGGAGTTATGCAATATGAATATTTTTCATAGCTTGGTTTTAGCTCAGCATTACACTTGAGAGAGTCATTAATCTTGTGTGTGTATGAGTATTTATACTTAGGAGTGGATTTACTAAGTCATAGAGTATAAGTATTGCCAAATGTAGAAAATGTAAATCTGCAAGCTGTTTACCAACATAGTTATACCACTGGAACTCTTAAGTAGGTCTCCATTGTATCACATCCATCTTTTAGCAATTCAGGGTAATATGTAGCAGCATTGCTTTGTAGAGAGAGAGAGATAATTTTTTAATATTAATTTTCAGTTTTCGGTGGACACAACATCTTTATTTTTATGTGGTGCTGAGGATCGAACTCAGCACCCTGCAAGCACATTACTGCTTGAGCCACATCCCCAGCCCAAATTTGCATTCTTTTCATTATCATTTTTGTTGATTGTAACTTTGATGCCTAGTGTGATCAATTCTTTTCAGAAAATTTTTCATTGACCAAAACAAAAGGTTAATTAGAAGGGAGGAAAAGCTAAAGACAAAATCAAGAAATTTGATAACCCTGACAACAAATTTCTCAAAAGTTTTATTTTTAGCATTAAAGAAATATAATTAGAACCAGAGCTCTTGGGTTTTAAATTTTGGCCAGTCAAGATTCAAGGTGATCAACATATGGACCACTCCTGGTCCCATTCATGTCCTCCTCCACCCTGTATTGGGGATGGAACCCAGGGGTGCTCTGCCATAGTCTGGCTGGGCAAAATAACCAGGAGGGGGTGACAAGCAACTTGTGAAGGTTGATACAGCGGGAGCCACTTTATTGTAGGACAGTAGAGGTATGTATACATTACAGAATACACGGCTTGACTCAATTTAGCATCATCCAGTTACAGCAATCAGTCATTAAGGAATCCTCATCATCTTAATAATTATACACAGCTCAACTTAATTAACATCATTGGATACAGCAGTCCGTCTTTAAGGAATCTCCATCATCTTAATGGCTCGCTGGCGTTACTTCTCAAACCACTCCTTCTGGCAAAGTGCCAGGCGCCATCTTGACTTGTCTGTGGCCCTCATCAGTGCTCCAACACTGAATTACATCCTCAGCCCTTTTTGTTTTGAAACAGGATGTCACTAAGTTGCCAAGACTGACCTCAAACTTGTGATCCTCCTGCCTCAGCCTCCTGAGTAGCTGAGATTATAGGCTTTCATCACTGTACCCAGCCCACTCCTGAATGATAAGACTAAATTTTGTCTTTTAAATGGTCTTAATCAGTTTAAACATGCTGCCTGTGACAGATTAGATATTTGATGTGCCAATTGAGTGTTTAAAAATCTTTGCATAATAGAAATCTATATATAAATGATTTAACATGTATTTTCACAGGTGTGTTTCTGGATAAAGTTAGGACATTAGGGAAAATTATACTTAATAGAGTGAATGAAATAAGCAACTAAATGAGACCTAAAAATTGGCCTTTGATTTTAAATATCTGTTCTTATAAACCTTGTCAATAAAAATAAATGTGGTGTTTTTTAAAAAAGAGATACCTGAAGTATAAAAAACATTGGACTTGTTGCTGGCTCTGACACATAGGCACTTACATGGGCCAGACAGAGGCATTAAATGTCGGAGGGCTGCACCCTTCTGAGAACAAGCAGGCAGACCTGTACCCTAAAAATTAAGTAAAACAAGAAAGAACACAAATGCCCACAGAGGAAATGTTTTAGATATAAATAATCACAATTACGGAAACTGGAGGAAGAGTATTCTAGAGAGCTCATATTGCAAATCTCCTGGTACAATCAAAAGGAAAATGTCTTTGGAAGAAGATAAAATCAATCCAGGCATCAAAATGATAATTTTGAAAATACAATGTTTATCAAATTATGCAAAACTATGAAGCAAGGTTATTTGGCACTATTTTTCTTGTTTCTAAAATCTAAAACAACTTTACAAAATATAGACAGATGGTTTTTAATGTATGTGGAGGATTGCTTCAGCTGCTGCTGTGAATAACAAAATTCATAGATGCTCAAGTTCTTCATATAAAATGATACTGTATTTGAACTTGCACATCTTCATATATACTTGAAATCATCTCTAGATTACTTATAATACCTAATACAATATAAATGTATGAAGATGGTTGTTATAGTAAGCAGGAAGAAAGGTATGGCTTGTAGCTACTAATTTTCACATTGTTGTTCATAAACAACTGCTTTGCCAATGTGAACATTTCTAGTATCATTAACTCCATTTTCCTCCTTTCTAATACAGGAGGAGAACATTCTCCACTGGACAACTTTTATGAGAGGCAAATCATAATAAGTAAAATTCAATAAAAAGAATTGCAAATTCCTTCCTACAGATTGATTTAGATGGGGGCAGGCAATGCTCTCTGACCAGTGAAAAATAATTGCTGGTTTTCTAATCTTCGTGGAACTGAAGGACACTCACAGAGGTAGTTCCTCCTCTGCTGTTGAAAGAAGCATTTTAAAGAAGCATGTTAAAGAAGCACTGAACTGTGATGCCTGGAAATAGAGCCAACATCTGCTAATATTCAAAGAAGCTAAGCACAGCAGAACAGAGAGATGGAAAGAAATTAGGTTCTGGTTGAAATCTCTGTACTCTGAATTCAGAAACTTTGTGGCCACACTGAATTCAGAAACTTTGTGGCCACTCTGAACCTTGTGGTTAACTGAGTAAAGGAAGTAGTATCATTACTTATGCCAAGTTGATCTGAGGTGTAATCAAATTCATCTTCCTGATAAAATCAAAAATTTCAGTCCATTCTTCTGCATAAATACCTTTTATTCATTTGTTTTTTGCAGTAATTTGAAAGATCAACATTATGCTTTCTGTTTACAAAACTTGCTAAAATTTGGGGAAAGCAATGAGAAGTAAATGACCCCTATTTATTGTATGTTTTAGTATAAAAACAGAACCACTGAAGATATATTTTTATTGAAATCTGCTGATTAGATTTCATAATAAAAACTTTTTTCACCTATTTGGAAACAATTATTTTTCTTTCAGCATTTCTTATAATGGACTAACTCCAAAATTTTTAAATTTTGTTCATATTAATCTTTTCTTCAATCATTTTCTGTATTTATTGAGTCCTTTAATTTTCTCCACATTCTTCTTAAAATGTGAACATTGGGAAAGAAGGAAGTAAGTTAAAAAGAAAAAAAATCTAAATATTAGTTCTTATGAGTATCACAATGATCCCAGTTTTCCAAGGGAAATATAGATACTTAATCTATTTAATATATGTATTGAGGAAGAAGAGTAATCAGTATCTCCTTGAATTATAAGATCCAGCAGAGGATTTTGGCATGAAGTTATCCAGTAAATGGACTTTTAAGCAGATTAATGAAATTAATAAATATTCTCTCCAAAGTGAGATTGATTGGTGATTATATAACTTAGATCCATTATCATTCTGCATTTGATTTAAGAGTAGTTAATGATATAAAAACCAAGGAATTTATTTGCTCATTTTACATATTTGTAAAATTAGGAAATAGTGATATTATTTTAATATTTCTTTATATTATTTATGGTCTATGAATTAGTTTTTGGATTAATATTAAGTAAGTATTAAATATTTAAAAATATCAAGTTTCAAGAAAAATTCAGTTGAAAGGCTTCATCAATTTTAGGATACCCCAAATTAATTAATGCTATTGGGCTTTGATTATAAATAATATAGATGAATCACCAATGTAAACTGACTTAAAAATAGAGAAAAATATCTTCTTAAAGAGGGTATAATAAAACCACATCATCTAAATCACTATGCTGTATATGTATTCTTTGTTTATATTAGTATACCTTGTTTGGAAAACAGAATACTTTGCTTCCTAAGGTTTATCTGCATATAGATAGCAAAAAAAAAAAACAACAAAATAAATAAACCTTAGGAAGACTCTTTTGTAAAGAGCCTGTAGGTGAACTTATAAAACTATCAATTAGAAGCTTCAAATTTAGAAGATAAATCTATCAAAGAATTAAAGATAACAATTTTGTGAGAAAATGTCTAAAGGAAAATTCTGACTAACATGAAACTTTTAGATTTATACAAATAAAATAAAATAAAACACAGTAACTTAAATGTATCATAAAAGTGCTAAGTGCTAGATGCACTTTACTTACTAGGTTTAAATTCATGTGGAATTCTTACATGTTAGGTAATTCTAGGATAGGATTAGCTGATTTCAGCTTGACTTCCCCTGCCCTATTTCATATTTTATTAAGAGACCGGGTCTCAATGAGTTGCTTAGTGCCTCACTTTTTCTGAGGCTGGCTTTGAATTCCTGATCCTCCTGTCTCAGCCTCCCAAGCTGCTCTACCCAGCTTAAATTCAGATATCTTAAAATCACTCCTATAATTTATCAAATGTAAGAATAATCTTTTTAAAGAAATTACTATAACCTGATATTATGTGAATTTATTTTTGAAATGAGAGAATAACTTTCAAAATATGAGAAACAAATACTGGCCAGAGTTTAGGGATGATTGAAAAAAATTATCTCATAGATAAAAGAAAGATGCAAAATGATATCTGGAAGTTGCTATTATAGAAAATTATACATTAGTAAAAGTGTAATATTTTGTAAATAACTAGGAAAGCCACATATTTATAACTAGAAACTTCTAAATTATAAACATGCTTTAAGAACATAGAAATGCATAACTTTGCATAACATTATTTCTATTTAATTTAGATAAAATTAAACTTTACCAAGACATGAAGTATAACCACTCCATCATTTTTATTCATAACTAGGAATGAAATACTAAATAGTGTGTATGTGTATGAAAATGAGGAAGAAGTTGCAACTCCCTTCTTGTTGATCTTCTTCATTGAGAAACACATACAAACTGTATTGTAAGCAAACAATAATTATGTATTACTTATATTATGTATTAAATTAGTTTAACCTTTATGTTTTTAAACAGCCTGATTTATTTAATATATGTTAAATATAATACCTAAAAAATGAATATATAGGTCTTTTTCTGTTGTCTGTTGTCTCTGTTGATTCTTTATCATATGGTGTAGTTTCAAATTCTAATGATCTTTGACGTTATGCTGGACACTATGACTCAAAAATTATTTGCAGATATAACTTAACACATAAAATTATGATGCATTCCTCCAGAAATAATTGTTATTTGTTTCTACAAAGTTATTAAGACACTACTAATATAGGAACCTATACATGAAATTTAAACTTGATATCATAAATTCAGTCCAGAGCGCTCATATTGTGAGGGAATTTTACTTATTTATTCTTGTATTGAGGGTTTAGTCCTTAGCTGTCTAAGCTTACTATGGAGAGATTCTCCTGCTGAACTCCTCAGTTCCAAAAGTCCTAGCATAATATCTCAATTTTTTTTTATCCTCAGGCCATTAATCTACAGGTTTTAATTTTCCATAATATTAAAATGATTTGGGGAAAAAAAGTGATATTTATGCTTGTTCCATTGTTCCTTTCACTGTTTATTGTTTTGACATTACTTTTTAATATTTTGAAAAGTAGCTTTAAATATTTTTGTTTGTTGGTTTTGTTTTTAGTAAATTTAGTTAGGATAATGATTTGAATTAACTATGATATTTTTGTAAATTGGAAATGTCTGCATATACACATTGATAGATAATGTAAAGGAAGAAAAGATTAAGATTCTGAAATATCTGAAAATGAGAAATGGTATCAGTATTAAAATAATTATATTAAATATAATTATATTTATTTTAATATATTATTAAAATAAATGAGCCGGGGCATTGCTGCATGCCTTTAATCCCAGCGACTCAGGAGCCTGAGGCAGGAGGATGATAAGTTCAAGGGCAGTCTCAGAAACTTAGTGAAGACCTAAACAACTTAAGGAGAACCTGTCTCAAAATTAAAAAAAAAAAAAAAGAACTAGGAATGTGACTCATTGGTTTATCATCCTGGGTTCAATCCCCAAGAAATTAAAAAAAAAGAAAGAAAAGAAAAATGGTAAATATGATAAAAATTGAAAAATGTACAGAAAGAGGATGGGAAAGAGAAAGTACACCAGAATGAGATTGATCAAATCATGTTAGGTACCTGTACAAATAGGGCATAATGAATTCACTATTGTGTATGGTTGTAATGTACTAATAAAAATAAATTAATTTTAAAAAGAGAGAGTAGAGTCTTGATGATAATTATAAGACAATGATTCATGTATGCTTTGGAAAAATTCTTGGATTTAAATTTTAATAGAAGCTATTGTCTTATTTTGAAAATACATCTGTTTAATATTTGTGGGCATCTATGAGTATTATGTGAGAATACTGCTTCCTCATTTAGCAACTCTGAGCATTGATCAAGCTTCTTCTTCACAAAGCCTCATAATTCAAGGCTGAAATCAATCCAGGATCTATTCTGAGGTATTCCTATGCATTTACAAGGTGAAGGTGATTAATTTGTTTAAATTAATCACATGTCCTAGAAGTGTATTCATAATCATTTGAGAAAATAATTATTTTACTCATATGTTAACAACAGAATCTTTAAAAAATATTTTATTTCTTCTAATTAGTTATACATGACAGTGGAATGCATTTTGACAATCATACATAAATGGAGTATAACCTCATTCATCTGGTCATACACGATGTGGAGTTAGATTGGTTATGAAATTATATATTCACATAGGGTAATGATGTCCAGGTCATTCTACTAGCATTCCTATCCCAGTTCTCCCTCCCTACATTCATTCCCCTCTGTCTAATCCAAAATAGCTCTATTTCACTCCCCCTTATTGTTATTAGCATCCACATGTCAGAGAGAACATTAGGCCTTTGGTTCTTTGGTATTGGCTTATTTCACTTAGCATAATATTCTCCAGTTTAATCCATTTACTGGCAAATGCCATAATTTCATTCATCTTTAAGGCTGAGTAATATTTCATCATATATATATATATATATATATATATATATATATATATATATATAATAGTTTCTTTATCCGTTCATCTAACAACAGAACCTCTTATTTGTACTATACACAAGTATAAATTGGGTGAATTTGGGGGCATGGCTATAAGTCTAAGAACAAAGAATAGTGCTTTGGCATAGAAATAAAAAAAGGATGAGAAAAAGGCATATCAACTAATTGACTGGTCTATAAAAAAAACATCATTTAATCCTTATTTTAGTTTTTGCATATATTTGGAGAGCCCTACAAACTATTGACAAAAAGAGACATTATAGAGATTTGAAATAGTATTAGATATATAAATATAAAATATATTTTAAAAAATTCTCCTTTGACAACTCTTGCTTTTTGTTGTTGTTGTTTTATTTTTGCTTTTTGGAACCAGGGGTTGAACTCAGGGGTGCTCAACCATTTAGCCATATCCACAGTCCTTTTTTATCTTAAGACAATGTTTTGCTACGTTGCTTAGGGCCTTGCTAAGTTGCAGAGGATAGCTTTGAACTCCTGAACTTCCTGCCTCAGCTTCCCGAGCTGCTGGGATTACAGGTATGCACCACCATGCCATGCACAACCTTTTTGGTTTTAAAGGTTAATTATAGTAAGATTATTTTTTTAAAAAATATTTTTTACTTCTGTAAATAGTACAAATAAGGTTCACATGAGGTTCAGCCATAATAAAAATAATAAAACACTGATTTTATTATTATTTATGAAAATCACATCATACATTTAGAATCCAAGGTTACCCATAAAATATGATTTGAAACTAGAACATTCCTGGAACCACTCCTGAGTATGTCTCTCATTCTCTCATTGTGAGGCTTAGAATTACCCCTTTAGCATCATTCCTTTGGGTAAAATTATTTCCTTACCAAAATTTCTGTTGGAAGAAACATCTTAAGGTAGTTCATGTTTGCATATTAATGAGCATTGCTTCATCCCCTGATATGATAATAAAATGATATTCTCCCAACGTTTCCCACATCTAAACCCATAATATCTGTGATTCTATTATGTTACAGGCAAAGGAGGTTAGACAGCTGAAGGCATTAAGGGTTCTAGCCAGCTGGCCTTGAGAGAGAGAGAGAGAGGATCCTATTTGACCTCTCTAGACCCAGTATAAACACAAGGGTCCTTAAATGTGGTAAGGAAGGCAGAAGAGTCTGGTTCAGAGCAGGGCAATGGAAAAAGAACCAGTTATTGATGGCTTTGGGGAGAGGAGAAGGGCCTGAGCCCATGAAAGCTAGATGGACTCTAGAAGATAGACAAGCCAAGAACACAGATCTTTCCCTACAGTGTCCAGAAAGGAAAACAGCTCTACAGACACCTTGATCACAACCCAGTTAAGACTCATTTTTGTATTCTAACCTCCAGAACTACAAAATAACAAATTTGTATTGTGTCAGGTACATAAGGTGGTGGTTATTGTTATAGCACCAGCAGGAAACTGGTACATCTGCATAGAGCGGATAAAGCCTGGAGGAGGCAGTTCAAGCAGTATCAGTGGAGCTGCATGGGAAGCTCAATAACATCAGAGAAAACAACAGCAAAATTCTCTGTGCTATGCCTGGCCTCAAGGCAATTCTTAGGGTATTTCTTAGGGTGGCTTTAGGTTGCTGTTTCATGTTATAACTCTTGAAAACTGAGAGGAAAGGACTGTTCTGAATGGGTAGGAAGTATGACTGGATTAGAAGAAAAGACAGAAGAATGGAATTACATGGAGTATGCAATACCCAGAGGTAGACCTGAAATATGCATACACTCATTATACACAGAAGCAGACATGTGCACCCACACTGCTGGGACTTTAAATGTCCTGATGATTCAAGCTGCTCTTTAAAATTTGAGAGTCTACAATATGCTTTTAAAATCCAACAAGGACAGTGGAATCTAGAGAGCATATTTATCTAACACCACAAGATAGCTGAAATCCAAAATAACTCTGAAAGATAGCCATAATTATGATTGTCTATAATTTGCTATAAAATTGAGTTCAGGAAATGGAAGGACTTTTCCAAGATTGCAGAATAAGTACTCCAGAAAGTGAGGTTTGAAGTTCAGGTTTGGACAAAGCCCTTGCTCATCTCATGGAGTCTCATTATTGAAACCTTATATTCCCAAAATGTCTGTAGACAGAAATAGTGGGCCTGGGAATTTGTCTGAGAAATAATGTCTTTATTTTTACTAATACATAATGGAAATTTTATAGTTTTCTTTTAATGAACCAAGACAACAAATTACATTACTGTTATGAATACTTGAAATTTGTCACTAATACAAATTGCTGATATTTTTATATTACTTGCACTTATTATTGTTATCTCAAATTGGGCTACCAAATACTAACAAAAAATTATCAGAGACAAGGATCCCTTTTCATATTCAACTTATTATAGAGATGTACATATGCTATCATGTCACAGATAGAAGTGTTGAAATTCTATTTTAATAAACATAGCTGCCTTCACAATTTGTATGTTAGTTTGTATGAGAGTGCTCACTCATCTCCACAAGGCTGTCAAATGAATCCACAGCAAAATATAAAAATATGAGAGCCCTACTCACTGATCTGCCTTTCTAGCATGTTACTTGACTATTACCACGGTGCTATATTACACTGTATATTTTTTGCTACTTAGTTCCGTACATTAAAAACTACAGGTGTTTCAATTTAAATCATTCTTAAAAGTAGTCTTTGATCTATTTGGACAATGTTTGCTTTGCTTTTGATTGTTCAAGTATGTGATTCATTATTATATATACAAATTTAAAAAATCAATCAATAAATATGCATCTGATGGACTAGATATTAAATAAGACTCCCCAGATTTATTTCTGTGATCTTAATAAATATAATTCATCACTGTCCACTGAGCATTGTAAAAATATAAAAGAAGACACATGGTAATAAATTGTTTCCACATCAGAGATAAAATAAATAACGCATTCCATATGAGATGCCAAGATTATTGATATTTGGAAGATAGACATTTTCTTAGATAACTAATGACATTGTAATCTCCGAACCAGAATAGAATAAAATATTACCAATCATCATATACAAGATTAGTGTTCAGAATATAAGCCGAATGCCTAAAAAACAGTATAAGAAGACAAACTAACATGAGGAAAAAAATTGCAATTGTATTTTTCAAAAAGAACAAATGACCTATGAGTACATTAAAAGGTCTTTGCTAATCTTTAAGAAAAAGTAAATTGATCCTATTAGACAACTATGATAATTTTTTTTTAAAAAATGTGTACAAGTATAAAGAACGACTAGTCCCCCCCCCACATCCATTTCAGATGGCTGTAATTTGGTATATAAATTGGGGACAATATTTGGTGTATATGCTTATACAAAACATATACTTATTTTATGACCTTATAATTCCATTCCAATAGATATTTTCAAAAGAAACAGAACACTACTAAATTGCTTAATGACTATAAAATACATACATGATGAAAGTAAATGACTGTGTCTTCACTTGTTTTGAATAATATATAGAAAGTAGATTAAGCAGAATGTAATTAAATGGTTCTAGATGGAAAAATTCAATGAGCATAGTATGAATAATAATAAAACAATTACAAAATTCTATGTGCAGTAAGATAATGTTTTTAAAATTTTTATTCATATTCAAAAACAAGTTGTGGCATTTGGAAGTCGGGTTAGGAATCACTTTTAATTGTGGGGTCTGGGTGAATAGAAGAAAATTCCACATGGACCTTGGAGTTTGGGCAACATCCTGTTTCTTACTGCTGATCATAGTTATATGAGTCTGTTTAATTTGTTAAAGCTCACCAATTTATATGTATATGATTTGACTTTTTGCGCTAGAATATATCAATAACATTTTTTAAAGAAATGTAAATATTAGTGTCTTTTAGTACAAATTTACTCTCCAGGTAAGGCCAGCTCTTTTTGCTTCACTGTTGTTTAATTTACATCTACTTCACAAATGTGTGGTACTGGTCAGATTCTTTCTCACATCTCGTTTTTAGCCTGTACTAGAAACCAAAATGAATACAGATGACTTCTATCACTCAAGATAATTCCCACTGAATTAAATCCTTCATTTATTTTTTTCTGACAAGGAGTTGACACAGGATTGGAGTAGTTTTCTGATCCATAGTTCCACCTCCATAGTTGTCAAACAATTCCATGGTACTTATTTTATTCATTTATAAAACATTAAAGAATTATAAAGCAAAAACATTAATGAATTGTTATGGAAGATAACAGACTGTGTGTGTGTGTGCGTGTGTGTGTGTGTGTGTGTGTGTGTGTGCATGTGTGTTTGTGTATAGCGCTGGGGATTGAACTCAGGACCTAGCACATGGCAGGCATATTTTCTACCACAGAGTTATACTCCTGGTTGAATAACAGATTTTTGAGATACTGAAAAGAAGAATTTTCTTCTACTTACACATTCAAATATTAAGTGTGTATATACCACAATTTGTGAAATCTATTCTCCTAACCAAGCATGAACAAAGACTATTAATGTTGACATGTACCTTTATGTCATATTCTTTAGCAAAACATTTCTAAGGACTGTGAATTCACGTTTTTCAGATATTGATGGTTTAAACTGAGATCTTTCAATTAAATAAAGAAATATGTCTTCAGACTGTCTTTTAAAAAGTGATCTCTTCTTTTATTGCACATTGTCTGTGGTTTAATGGGGGATAGAACCCATATTTATTTCTTTATAAGCTAGTAAATATTGTAAATATTCTTCATATTCTTTAGGTTGCTTTTAAATCACATGGCCCTTAATGTCAGTAAGCATGTAAGTAAGTAAAATAGGCTGACATCCAATTAACATGAGTTTTTACAGGTTTAACGAGCAGTGATAAATTTAAATCCTTTCTTAGGCACTTTTAAAGATAGCGTAATAAGAAGTAGAATGGACTAGAGGGAATGTTGCTCCATTGATTCATAATAAATGTTTTCTAAATTATTTGTTTTCAGACAGAAGGAAATTGTTTTGCAATGAAACCCATAGGTTATTTAAACATTTCTATATGCTGTAAACCCAAATAATAAAATACAAATCCTTATACTATATAAGAAAATCATAGGGTCTATGCTTGTGATTGCTATTTTATGTGATTTTATTTTTAGGCATTCAATTTGCAGTTGTTTCTTGTCTTCTTTATTATTTTACTGCCAGTATGCAGACTGTTTCGTGTTGCCAAGAGATTTTATATCAGAGATTTTAATAAAATGTAACTTTAAATTTTAATTAGCAAGCAAAACTTTTGCATACAAATTTAAAATCTCAAAGTCTGTCTCTATTAAAAAATGTGTTTGTAAATGATAACATATAGTCATTTTTGCTCCTATGATCTGACATAATCATTGAAAGTGATTCCAATATAATAGTAATTCAGCTTTTATGTCAAAATGTAACATTTTGAAATAATAGTCAATCACACTAATTCCAAGGAAGTGATTCTAAAAAGTCATGTAGCATATATCTGATTGTAGCATGACTAAAGTTTTCATGAATAATGTATATGATATGATTGTGATAATATTATCAGAGATTTCTCTTGAAGAATTGAATTTTAATCATTTTTATTACGCATATCATTTTTAAAATGCAGCTTGCACACATATTACAAGAAAAATATAATTCCTTGATTTTTCTAGATTCATGGAGATATAATTGACAAATAATTGAATATATTTTCCCTGTACAAGGTGATGCTTACATATATATATTTACACATAAATATATATATCTGAAGTCACTACAATAAACCAACTAGTTAACCTTGCATAGTTATCTTTGTATGTGTACAGTGAAAGCATTTAAGATTCACTTTAACAAATTTCAAGTATACAATGACTATGTTAACCAGTCACCATAATCCTCAGAACATATTCATCTTATGACTCAACATCTTGTGTTTTGTACTTTTTGACCAACATCTTCCCATTATTCTGCTTCTATGAGTTCAACCCTCACATTGGTGAAAGCATGTGGAATTTGTATTTCTCTATCTGATTTATTTCACTTAGCATATTGCCCTTGAGTTTCATCTTTGTTGTTGTAAATGAAATGATTTCCTTTTTATGAATGAATAACATTATATATAGACCACGATTTTTGTTTCAAAATATACAAAGAAAATTTGTGAACATTTGATGGTTTTCTGAAAGCTATATGTGTTTCACACTTATGGGAAACTGCACAGTTATGCTAAAAACACATTCCTAAAAAGATGACTATATTTTCTAAACTTCTTGTAAGGGATATTCTAATTTCCAAAAACACTGAGGGCAAAAAAATAGGATCTTTTCATGTAAACCTACTTCATGTTTATTTAATCTAACAAATTCAGTCTTGGTAAATAGTGTGCTGCAAGATTGTTTACTCATAAAGCCTTTGTTCAAATGCACAAGCATTTCACTTACAGGCACTTTGGAACAATCGGAATATAGCTAAGTTGAGTATGAGTGGTGTCTTGTTCATTATTTCCTATGTCATTGCCTTGAGTGATGCTGATGTGCATTACATGTTTTAATAAGTGGAAAAAACAATACTTCAACTTATGTTTTATATATGGAAAAATTAAATATGTATGGATTATAATTCTGAATCAAAAATACAACACTTATACAATGAAATATAGAGGATTATCTCAATGACCTTGGAGTAGGGAAACGATGCCTAAAAATACAAAAAGTATTATAACTAAAAGAAAATAATAACTAAATAGAATTTCATTAAATTAAGAATTTCTGTCCAGCCAGGCATGGTGGTGCATACCTGCAATTTCAGTCTCTCAGGAGGCTGAGACAGGAGGATCCCGAGTTCAAAGCCAGCCTCAGCCTTAGTGAGACACGAAGAAACTCAGTGAGACCCTGTCCTAAAAAAATGTACAAAATAGGACTGGAGATGTGACTCAGTGGTCGAGTGTCCCTGAGTTCAATCCCCAGTACCCAAAACGATTAATAATAATAATTTCTGTCTATCAAAAAATATATGGTGTGAATAAGTAAAAGATTATGGAGAAGCTTCCCGATGTAAAGATAGATACAGATGTGGGCATACATATAGATAGATAGATAGATAGATAGATACATAGATAGATAGATAGATAGTTAGATAGACAGATAGATTTATCCAGAACTTGTATCTTATATGCAGAATGTTTGAAGACTGCCTAAAAATCTGTTTTAATTTAATTAGTGTTTATTTTAGTACATTATAGTTATACACAACAGTCAGGATCACTTTGACACATTCATAAATGCATATAAAATAGTTTTCTCCATCTAAATCCTTAGTACTATCCCTTTGCCTCCCCTCCTCCCTTCCCTGATCTCATTCCTTTACTTTAATAGTTTTTCTTTTATTTATTTATTTATTTATTTATTTTAATTGATGAATTATAGTTATATATAAAATTAGAATGTGTGGTGGCATATTCATACATGCATCTAGCATAATTTGGTCAACTTCATTAATCAAAAGCATACACTCTAAATTAAGATTGGAAAGACATTTAATATGAAAACAGCAACCTTGACAACTTAAAAGCCATCCGTTGGTGGCTATTTCAACACTCTCAGCTGGGCTGTAGGTTTCTCCTGCAAAACAATTTCACATAATACCAATATCATGAAAGGCCAGTCTGTGACAACAGTGCAGTGACACAAAGCAAGACCCTTCACAATCATGTCCCAGCACAGAGAGAAGCAATAAAATAGTTCAAACCACAAACCTGACAAATAATCTCCTCTCCCAGCTACCACGAATGCCTGCTGATATTATGCCAATTAGAGGTTTAGCCACACTTCATCCTTCCCATGTCTTGGATAGAATTTTTTTTCATACTATATTATTCCTGCTTTCTGAGAAGATCTAACCAAAACACACTTTATTTTCTTCAACACAAACAAATGGAAGTTCACAACTTATTGTGACCTTTCCTCATAGTCTTCTATTGAGAAGTCTTGTGATTTCCCATGGTGTACCACCGCCCCCCAACCCCACTGGAGCAAGTAAAAGTCCCAATTATAGTTCATGGCAGATGTTTTCCTAGTGACCTTCAGCTCGTGGGCATCAAAAACAAATAAGTCATTCAAAAAGAATAAGAATATGAAAGTAAGTGTAAGAACACATCCTAAATAATGTGGTTAAGCAGAAAAATTAAAATACAACTAAAATGATAGTATCTAAATTTTAAAAGATCAAGAGTACTGAAATTTTGCACATTAGTGGTATAAGTGAAATATGATGCATTTTTATACTTTTAAAGATAATGTACAACAAACAAAATATACATCAGGGCTGGGAAGACTGAGACAGGAGGATTGTGAAATCAAAGCCAGCCTCAGCAACTTAGCAAGGCACTAAGCAACTCAGTGAGACCCTGTCTCTAAATAAAATGCAAAATAGGACTGGTGATATGGCTCAGTGGCTGAGTTCCCTTGAGTTCAATTCCGAGTACCAAAAACATATAAAAAATAATAAAATAAAAAGGGCTGGGAATATAGCTCAGTGATGGAGTGCACCTGGGTTCAATTTCCAGTACAGAAAAAAAAATATATATATATATATATATATATATATATATATATATATATATATATATATGAATATCAACTTGTGAGATTTTACCAAAGCATCTGCCTTTGAAATTATGGTCAAATTCAAATTTGATCCCTCATGACTTTGCATCTCTTCCTCTCATTCCGGCTTCTTAGACCCCAACACCCACTATGATGTATATAATACTATCCATTAGTTTGAATTTTCCAAAATGCTATATAAATGGAACCATACAGTGTGGACATTTATGTTCCAGTTTCTTTCAATTAGTATTGCTATTTTGAAATTTATCAATAGTGTGTGTATCAGTTCAACACTTTCCACTGCTGACTGAAAATGAACCTGGGTGTACCCAATTTGGAGCTATAACAAAGAAAGCTTGCTATGAACATTTATGTGAAAGCTTTTCATGGACATCAGTTTCCATTTATTGACCTAAGGAACGAGTGTCTAGATCATAAGGTAGACATATATTTAATGTTTAATAAGACATTTCTCATTTTCCAAAGTTATACCATGTTCACTTCCTTGTGCTAGTTTATCTGAATTCTGATTGCTCATTATTTTTATAAATACTTGGTATAGTAATTTCATTTTCACCATTGTAATAAATGTATAGCGATGCCATTATTTATTTCAATTACATTTCCCTAAAATCTAATGATGCTGAAATATCTTTATGTGCTTATTTTCACCCATCTATCTTCTCTGGTGCATCATTTGTTCAAAATAAGAAACAGCCCAATAATTAATATATGGAAGAATGAAAAATAATTAGCAGCACATCATTTCAACAGAAAATGGGACAGTAATAAAAGGGACCACTAATACACACAACACTATAGACATTTCTCCGAGACGTTATGTTGAACAACAAACAAACACAAAGAAGAGCATACTTAGTGATTCCATTCTGTGAAGTTTGAGAAGAAGAAAAAAGTGGGCTGCAGTGACAGAAGACAGAAAAACCCCTCAGGGAAGGTGTTTGAAACATTTGAGACAGGGCGTGGTTTAGTCAGCCTTTTACTGTGTGATCAAAACACGTCAAAAGAACAACTTAAAGGAAGAAAAGTTTATTTGGGGATCACAGTTTTAAACTTTAAAGTCCATTCATGGCGGACCCCATTGCTCTGGACCCAAGATGAGGCAGAACATCATGGCAGAAGGGCTTGATGGAGGAAAGCTGCTTAGTTCATGGTGAAGGCAGGAAGCAGAGAGATAGGGGAAGGGGCCAGAGGGTAGATGCACCCTTCCAGGGTATACCCTCATTGACCCACCTCACCCAGTTATTCCCCACCTGCTTACAGTTACCACCCAGGCAGTCCATTAAAACTCAGATGGGACTGATTAGGGGGTTATTGCTCTTGTAATCTAATCATTTTCACCTCTGACTATTCCTGCATTAGCACAGAAGCATTTGGAGGATACCTCATATCCAAACCATAACAGGCACAGAGGGTTATAAAATATTATGTATCATGATTTGAGCAGCATGCATGTGTAAATAGTCAAAATTCATTAGACTACAAACGAGAGATTGTTGAACTTTGCTGTAAGCAAGATATACCTCAATTTTTAAAAGATTTTACTTCAGGAAATATTTATATTTGACCCAACAAGTGAAAATAAGGTTTTACTTGGCTATTTATGGGTTGATCACTAGTGCTGGAGTAATGTACTCTCTCTGTTTTATCTGATACCAAACATCAAAAAAATATACAATGATGTTTTAAATATAATAGGATATACTGTATATAATTAACATAAATTACATTTTCTATTTTATTTCCATGAATAACTTTTTATACTTTACATTTATATCACTGGTGTGTAGATAAAACAAATCAGGATAGAAGCTTTCAGGTTTGTATGGCTGTTGAAGCATTACCTTTTTACTTGCTCATAGTTTTCACTTGTCTGATAGCTGTTATCCCAGAATACTTGTCACATTCTCGATTACTATATATGACAGTGCACTGCCTATGTGCAATGATTTTAAAGGAGACAGGGAAATAAACACTCAAAGACTTTCAGACGTGTCAGTCAACTGTTGTGGGGAATTTGAAGCTAAATTCAATCACTGCCAAGTGTCTATATGGCTGTTGTGTTTCACGTTTATATCTGCACTTGATAAATGTGGTACATACATATGTAAGACAATGATAAATGCATTATCATATGGATAAGAATGTATTCATTCCAAATAAAATAAAAGCTTTATTTTTCATACCCAGAGCTTAAGGAATTCTTGTTTATTGATTTCCCTCCACATGCTTCCAAAGTTCAAAATGAATTATTTATTGTTATGCTTGAAATCCTTGAATAGCAATCCAGGCCTATCATTTCTCAGAGTTCTTGTACTTGAATAGATACACCATGTCAACTCAGACTCTTTCTTACCATTCCTATTTCCTCGCCCTATAACCTCAACTACAAATTTACCTACAAGTTTCTAAGTTTAAAAGTACAATTTTGCTTGTCTTTTTCCTCACATATTTTTTTTGACATTTTAAAATGTTTTTATAGACACAGAGTATACTAGATTGATTTTCCCCTTTAATGGATCAGCATTTTTTATTATACTCTACATTATACAGTGCGATTGACTGCATTCCATGAAGCTCCTTTTAGTTCTATTTCACATGTAAGTTGATTTGAGTCCTTGAGACAATTCATGGTATAAATAAGAAGTCACACTTTAACAAAGAAGTCATGTTAATGAATGAAAAACTACATAATCATCATAATTATGTGGTACTTTATATGAATGCAACATTTGATCAAAGGCAAAACCATGGTCTTAAACTTCTTCCACTACCTATATGTTTGCTTGTTTCTTGATGTTATGATTTTTATAAAACACATTCAAGATACAAATTTATGTCACGTTGTGATTTAGGTACTAGAAAGTAGTTCTAAAGGATTTTTTCTCCAAAGAATTCCAGCTTTGTTTTGCAGTTGTATATTTGAGAAGAGAGAATTATTTTGCTTTATATTAAACAGAAACAAAGTTTGAATTGAACAGCATTCTGTAATCATTACATTAATTCATTATGGAAAAGGTTCTATAAAGACCTGAGCTATATAGTAAAAAATGTAAAAAAAGAAAAAGAGTACCTATTATTGTTTCCCTATTTTATTTCTATATTTTGTTTAATTTGAATGATAAAAGAAACATGCCTCTAGTTAATTTGAAAAAAAAAATAGATACATTAAAATGTAGAAAGAGGTGATCCCAAGAAGGTCTATTTGCCATTTTTGGTATTGTTAAAATACTTATCTTCCTTTATCAGAGTTGACCATCTTTGTCTTTGAATACTATCTTTAATTATTTTAAATTTGTTGGGTTAAAAATTTCAAATTCATATGTCACTACCCCATGTGGAGTTGATTTTTCTGCCCTCTTGAAGTTGGACTTCCCTGTATTATCTTTGAATTTGGTAGGATTAATGCTGTGTCACCTTCTGCCCCAGGTTGTAAGATAATGGGCAGTTTCTGTTCACTTCCATGGAATGCTACTCTTGGGATATTCTGTATCATGCCAGTGGAGGTTTTCTGGCTGACAGTTCCTGTTGAGCTCCAAGCCAACAGTAATCCATCTTGGGCAATCAAGTCTTTGGATGACTCAAACCCAGATACCATTTCAGAAAACGAAAGATGCCTTGTAAGAACCTTCCAACTAACCTCAGTCATTTCATAGTACTAGAAGGAATAAAAACAAATGTCATTTTAATTTTAGGCCACTGAATTCTGAGTTTGTTTTGCTTTTTTTTTTTTTTTTTTTACTTTTCACATGCTATAAAAATCTGTCCTGTCGCTTACAGTTCAGTTAAAAGTAGATCATAAAGCAGAAGAGTTTTTCTATTATATAGTTGGCTTTCTTCATTAATATATTTTCTAGGCCTATTGACCAATTTTAAGTAATAAATGCTGGGTGTTTCTTGTAATTAGCTTTTGTAATCTTTTCTCAGTTCAAATCTATTCTTTGTCCATTTCATCCTTATGTGTAGTTTAATGATTATCCATATGGTGATCAAACCTACCATCCCTGCAAAGTCCATATTTAAATGCCTAACTGCTTACTTGATCTAATTACATTTTAAAAACACTTAACTAATCAATATTGCTATCAAAATATTTTCAAAAGTTGCAGTAATTCCTAAAACTGGATTTTTTTTTATCCTAGTCTTTGCCAAATCATTGTTTCCACCATATATCCAGTAAGGAAAGTCAGGAAATAGAAGGCATATCTATGAGTTCCTACCCACACACTCTGCCAGCCATCCAGCACCTAATAAACATTACTAATGCTACCTTAGTTTCTGAATGTGTCCTCATTCTATTATCCCCTACCCCAGGACAAGTGACCATTGCAATGCACCATTGCATTGGTCTCCCAAATGGTCTTTCCAAGTCCACTCTTATATTAGTTGAAAATGTCCCTGCTACACTCAGGGTGATCATTTCAAGGAACAGAACACTTTAAGAATTGTGCAAACATAACAACATACTATATTTTCCTAAAGTAAAAGCAAAGATTCTAAATGCTCTCATCACAAAGAAATGGTAAATGTTTGATGATATAGATAAGTTTGTCCTGATTTGATCTATGCTATATACAGATGTATTGTAACTTCAAATGCAACCCCATAAACATGGATAATAATTATGTATCAGTTCAAACAATAAAAGCATTATAACCAATGTAAGCATATTTGTGAGTCTGTTTCTATATTTTTACACTTTGTTTCATGGTTTGGTTTCTATCACTCCTCCACTACCACACTGTTTTGATGACTATAGCTTTTTACTAACCTTAGTAAATTCTTTTTTCTTTAAGATGGTTTTAGCTCTTCTAGGACTTGTGCTGTTCCATTATAATTTTAAAATAAACCTGTGTATGTTAAAAATTATTATAAAATGCAGGCCAATGTTGTATTAAATTTACAGATTATTTTTTGAAATTTAACAATTTTACTATGCTGTTTTTTTAATCCATGAATGCAGTGTTTCTCTTAATTTATTTAGAATTTCTTTGATTTCTTTCATCAGTAATTTGCAAACATCAGAGTGTAGATTGTGTGTGTATATGTGTGTATTCTCTTTAGTGTATACCTAAATATTTAATTTTCTTAAGAATATTTCTATAAGGTTTTATGGTTTGTTTTCTACATTATTGATTTTAGTATATAGAGTAGCTTTTTATGTGATCTTGTATCCTACAAACTTGATCATTTTACTTATTATTTCTGGGAATTATTTTGTGGATTATTTGAGATACTTCCTATAGGCAATTATGTCATTTGCAAATAGGGACAGTTTCATTCTTTCTTTCCAAACCGCATGTCATGTTTCTCCTGTCTATTATAGTGAGTAAAATTTGTAGTATCATATTGAGTAGATGTGGTGAGAATAGTTATCCTTGGTTACAAATCGCAGAGTTCATTAACTTGTCCACTGTCAAGATGATAATTACTATAGAATCGTACATATGTTCCACATAAAGTTGAAGTAATTCTCTATTCCTAATGTGCTGAAGTGTTTCTAAAAATAATTAGTTGATGTGACATTCTTTCAAATGTTTCTTATGCACAAATTGATGATCACATGTTTTATTCTTCAGCATCTTGAGATGGTGGATTAAAGCAATGGATTTTAGAAAACAAAACCAGCCTTGTATCCCTGGAATATAACACACTCCTTCAAGATATATAATTCTTTTGTATACTTTGATTTTAATTTGTCAAACTTTTGTTGAAGAGTTGTGTTGAAATTCATGAAAGATATTATTCTGTAGCCTTTATTTATTTATTTGTTTGTTTAATTTGCACAATCTCTGACTTATTTTGGTATCTGCTTAAAATTGGCTTCATACATTAAGTTGTGGTTGTGTCTTGCTCGTTCTTCTTTAAATGTTTCCTAGAAATTTCCATGAAAAATCTAGGTCTGGAAACTTTTAATTGAAAATTAAGTTCGCTTAATGGATACACTCTTCAGGTTGTGTGTTTAATCTTGGCTGAGTTTAGATGCTTTGGGATTTTCAAGACTTTATGAATTTATAAAAATAATGCTATTCATTATATTCCTTATTTATCATTTTAATGGATACAGATCTGTAATTATATTCTCTACTTCATTCACATTATTGGTAATGTGTATTTTATATTTTTGCCAGCTAGAATTTTGTTAATTTTATTGATTCTTTCAGGTGAAGTGCTCTACATGTGTGACTTATATCCTGTTGGTTGGCCATGTTTGCATTTTTCTGATTATTACTTCATATTAGTTGTGGAAAGCAGATTATTAAAGCAATTAATTTTTTTTAAGTTTTTACTTTTAATATTTTTTTTGTTGTCAGTGAACCTTTATTTTATTTATTTATACATGGTGCTGAGAATTGAACCCAGGGCTTCATACATGCTATTCAAGTGCTCTACCACTGAGCCACAACCCCAGCCCTAAAGCCCTTAATTATAATTGTAGATTTGTCTATTTCTTTTTCAGCTCAAGTTTTACTTCATGTATTTTGAGTCTGTGCTGTTTAAAGTAACCATCAGGATCATTGAGCCTTGATGTAGGATTAATCCTTCTATCATTTCCCTCTGTGTTAACAATAATTTTTTTCTAAAGCCTACATCATCAGTTATTAATATATCACAGCTTGATCTGTTTTTATTACTCTTGTTGTCGTATTATCTTCTTTTCCTTTTTACACTCCTATTT
Organism: Callospermophilus lateralis; assembly: GCF_048772815.1. Lineage (NCBI taxonomy): Eukaryota > Metazoa > Chordata > Mammalia > Rodentia > Sciuridae > Callospermophilus > Callospermophilus lateralis. Next base: position 2,163,848 of record NW_027512416.1, on the reverse strand, counting down.
TATTGACTACCAAGTGGGTGGGTATCTTGCAAACAGCACATGGTGGAGTCCATATTTTCTTTCCAATTGTGCCAGTCTTTAGTCAAATACACTTGACTAAATATACTTGACTAGTGCATTTAAATACTTATGTTCATGGTAATTCATGAAAATAAGAGCAATTATATCAACCATTTTGTTATTGGTTTTCTCTTTGCTTTTCTTCATTTTTATTGTTGTTGTCTCTTTCTTGTGGGACTCCCTATCCATTGCCCTTGAAGATGATGCCAGGTTTGCTTTGTTTTATCTGCAGGAGTAGTATTTAGTCTGGAGGATAAATTAACTCACCTGAGCTATATTTCATTGCTGGGTTGAGGGCTTAGAAATACCATGCTTGCAGTACCCTCTTTATTCCAAGAATTTACAAAGATTTAAGAATTTTGGATGTAAACATATAATTGCATTCAATGTGAAGAGACCCAATATTAATATTTTCAATTGTTCCCTACTCATAGAAATATTAAATCTACCTGAGCAGGTCAAAAAAGTTTTCACTTCTGAATTCATATTTATACCTCTGTCAGCTTTTACAATTTATATTTTACAGAGAACGAATAGCCAAGCTTAAAGGAAAAAATTTAATGCTAAAATAGGAAAATCCTTAGGATAGTCTGTCAATTGAGATCTCAGGAGGGTCGGGCAGTTAAATGTAAAGGGCCTAGGAGTCATGATGCTAGTGAATGGTGAACAGATGTTAGAGCTCAGGTCATGACCAACCCACAGGGGATTTTAACCAGGGAAATAGCATTTGTTCATTAGTAGTTTAATGTCAAGTGTTTTATAATGGTGAACATATTTTCAGTCATATTAAGCTGCTGGCCATCCCTGAACCCTCTTTTCACCACTTTGTTCTGGCTTTTTCGATGTGTACACTGGTAGCTCTGGAGGAAAAGAGTCTTTTTTATGGAAACAATCTTGACTCATGACAATAAATTGCATCCTTAAGCTCTGCAGAAAAGATACCAGTATTTTGTATCAGTCACAGTGACAAGAGCTCAAAAGTCCACCCCCATTATTGAATGCTCCTGGGAGAAACTACAGCATCACGGAGAATATGATTTCCAATGAGGCATGGACCTATCGTCAGAAAGTAAAGGGACAGGAAAATTAACACATAGCAGAAAACAAAGAAAAAAATGATAATGATAAATGACCCATCATAATGATAAATGATAAATGACCAATCACTGAGAACCAATGAAATAAAAGGGATGACCAGAGTGATTTGGGTAAACTAGCCATGAGTCAGGTTCACCATACTGTCTACTTCAAGTCTCCATTCTAATGTGGGTTTAAGAGGAATTTGGAAGGGCCACCCCCTCCTTTAAGTCTTGAATTCTAAGAGGAAATTGCTTCTGTAGACTTTGGTCAAATACATTTTATGAAAGTGTTTGCAGGAGTAAGGAGAAAGAGTTGCTACTTGATTCTCCTGAGTTGTCTTATGTATAAAGGTGCCCAGAAATTCTCTCAGACTCCAAGAAGAGATAAAAAAAAATGACAATAATCTAGAATTTGGCTGGAGAGCTTGTCAGTCAAGGACAGTTACTTTTAATTTCAAAGAATTTTGTGAGGATTAAACACATAAATAAAATAAAAATGCTGAAACTCCATTTTCTTCATACTGTATGTAATACATATTAGTTGTTATCACTATGGAATATTTACTTTGTGTCAGACTCGAAATTTGGTTTTGGTTATGGTTTTTGGATGTAAGGTGTTCCCTAAAAGCTCACTTGTGAGACAATGCAAGAAGGTTTAGAGGATAAATATTTGGGTTGTGAGATTCTTAACCAAATCAGTGAATTAATCCCATAATAGGGATTCACTGAGTGATAAATGAAGGTGGGTATAGTGTGGCTGAAGGAGATAGGCATTGGGGGCAGGGCTTTACAGTATATATTTGTATATGTCTAGTGGACTCTCTCTCTCTCTGCTTCCTGGTCATCATGTGAGCCACTTTGCTCTGCCACATTCTTCTCCCTGTTGTTTTGCCTCACCTGGAGACCTGAGGAATAAAGCCCATGTCTATGGATTAAGACCCTTGAAACTGTGAGCCCTCAAATAAAGTTTTCCTCATCTACAGTTGTTCTGGTTGGGTCCTTTTAATCACAGCAGCAAAAAAAAAAAAACTGAATAAAACAGTTCACTTCGAACAAACTCTTCTCAAGTTTAAGAGTCAAATAGACCACAACACAATGATTCTGGGTGATTTTAACTCACCACTTTCACCACTGGATAGCTCTTCCAAAGAAAAACTAAACAAAGAAACTATAGAATTCAATAATACAATCAATAATTTAGACTTATCAGGCATATATATAATCCTTCATCCATGAATGCATGAATACAATTTTTTCTCAGACCATATGTTATGCCACTAGCAACTCTTAGCAAATACAAAATAAGTAGAGGATAGGAAAGGCAGCAGAATACAACAGACACTAGTATGGCAGTATGTAAAACAGTGGATGTGTAACTGATGTGATTCTGCAATCTGTATACAGGGTAAAAATGGGAGTTCATAACCCACTTGAATCAAATGCATGAAATATGATATGTCAAGAACTATGTAATGTTTTGAACAACCAACAATAAAAATTTTTTAAAAATGATAGTGTTAATTATGTATTTTTATTAGTAATTTATTAATAAATCAATAATTATTGCTAATGCTCATCGCATATGTACACATGAAAGGTAAAAATATGTCAAATAAAATTATAAGATATAACTAATTTTAAATATTTGAAATCTTGTTCTGAATCATTTCCAACATTATCAAGGTTTATTGTTTTTATTTCATACAACAACCAGTAAAAGTACTTTACAGAGCTGTTAGCATTTATTCATAAGTTATTTTTTTAAAAGTGCAATATTAATGTCTGCAGTAACTATTCCAAACCACTCACACTCATTCTGTAAATTGGAATAATGAAAATTTATTGTGCGAACAGAAGGTGTTAAATTGTGACTCAAGTCGAGTCTTTTAATACATTTAATCCATGCCAACAGAACTAAGACTAAGCATACAGTCTAATAGCAACAGTTTTGTCAGGTCTATTCCTAACCAAAAGCTGCAATAAATTCTCTAGATACTGAAACCAATCCTTATTCCAGCAATGCTAAACAACATAGGAGTTATTAACTTATGATTAAAATATAATTAAAATGTGTGATTTTTGAATTATTAATTTATAATTAAAGCTAATTTTTTAGGTACATTCATGTTTATAAATATGTCCTTGGTGGCTTTAAATTTTTATGATTATTGTCTCTAACCAAAGAGTTTTGGTTTAGATATTAGGTCTCTCCCAAAAGCTGGTGTGTGACTAGGCAAGAAGTTCAGAGGTCAAATGATCAGGTTATGAGAATCTTAATCCCCTGATAGGGATTAACTGGATGGTAACTCCAGCCAGGCAGGGTGTGGCTGGAGGAAGTGGGTCCCTATGGGTGGGCCTTTGGGGTATATATTTTTGTCCTGGTTGAGCTAAGCTCTATCTCTGTTTCCCGGTGCTGTGTCCTGACCCACTTTCCTCTGCTACCCTCTCCTGCCATGATGTTTTGCCTCATTTCAGACTCCAAAGAATGGAGTTGGTCTTCTATAAACTTAGACTTCTGAAACATGAGCTCTAAATAAACTTTCCTCTTTTAAAATTGTTCTTCTGAGGTTTTTTGATCAAAGCAGGAGAAAAGCTACCTAATAAAAGAATCTAACTAAATATATAGGTAGGTAGGTAGGTAGGTAGATAGAAACACTTAAATCTGATAATCTTCTTCCTCCTTAATAATTGCAAGTGTTTTAAAACTGATTTTTATTAAAATATTAATTTAAAAATTATCTGCATAATATTTTGTCAGATGCAGTTTGATCACATTTATCTATATGTTAACCACAATATTAGCTCTTTGCTCATTTGATTCAAATTTTGTACTTCCTTTTAGGGTGATTTATTTGAAAGATAATCTCTTTTTTGAAGTCTGTTTAGTAAAAATATGCTTGTGGTAAACCCATATTTCTTCATTTTTGTGTGTTTACTCACCTATGTTTCTGTTTTGCTATATATTTTGTATCTGCTGCATAATCAATTTTCAGGAGACCCAGATTTTCTTTTACCCTCTTAAGACATACTTACTGTTGTTTCTTAGATGTGCTTTGGTGTCTTTTCAGTCATTCATTTATAAATTATCTATCTTTCCTTGCTATCTCTGTTTAAAACTGTCATTATGTCCCTGGTGATTTGGCAGTTCATTCTGATGTAAATTGATTGATTTTTTTATTGAGTCTACTTAGTTATATTAAACTTGTGATTATCAGTTGTGAAATTCACTGCCATTAGTTTTGCATGTACTATCTTTCCAACATAGTATCTCATCCACCTTACCAGAATTTACATTAGAGTTTTGTTAAAACTTTTTACTTCAGATATCCTATTTCTTACCTTTTCTATCACATGTATAACTTTTCACATTTCTTTTTTCCATAGGAATTATTATCTTCAGTCTTGATTACTAGACTATTAATTTTCTCATAATCCTGTTTTACTGTTGAATACTCCAATAAATTACTAAGAATAAAAATTAAATTCTTTTCTTAAAAATTCTTTGTGACCTTTTGCAAAACAATTTCATGGTTCTTGTTTTTGTAATATCAATCATTTCTCATAGTTCAGATATATCCGTGATATTAATTGCAAGGTCATTCTAATTTATGTCCTTTGTGGTTCAAATATATTATTTACTGTTTTTACTGATTTTCATTCAATAGTATCTTGTTTTCTAGTGTCTTAAGTATCTTTAATTATGTGCAAATATTTCTTGATCTGATTCTGGAGATTCTGAGGAGTAGTACTGGAGAAGCTTCTTCCACAGATAAATTTCATTTGGTGCTACACATGCTATTACAAACTTGGGGGTACTAGAAACTCCTAGAACTAAGATTTATGGCTCAAAGTGAAATCTAAAGTTAAAACGGTCACTAGTTGATAAATTAATCTCAGGATCTTTGTGTTAATTTCTGCATTACATTCAACAATTATTTTAATAGAGTCATAGGGATTTTCTTGTGTGTTTGAGACTTTACACTTTTTTTGTGTGTTTCTTGTGTGTTTTAGACTTTATGCATTTCTCAGGTGATGTGACAGTAGTTTCTCTCATTCAAACAGTTGAGTCTTTTCTGTTCATGCTTTACAGTGCTGTGCAGAAGCTTTTGTCTTAATGAAATTATACTTGTCTGTTTATGATTCTGTCCCCTGTCCTTTTACTGTCATAGCCAAAGAAGCATTTTCTAAAGCAATGTTGTAAAGTGTTTCTTCTGTGTTTTGTTTTTATTGCTCACAAACTTATGCTCTTCTTCCTTTTTTATTTTAGATTTTAAAATAGCAACTTCATCTGCTTGTGTGGTATAGCATGATATTTGAATACATGTAACACTGTGTAATGATCAAATCAGAGAAAGATCATATCTGTCACCTTAGTAGGATGGGAAGAGATTGGTAAATGGGACACCAGTATTTTCTTTCTTCCCCATGTAAATATTGAGTGTCCTTAGCACCATCTGTTAAAGAGACTATCTGGTGATAGAAAGATGTTAGCAGCAGTCTCCTGTAGTGGTGGTGCTGTTGTTTGGTCACTTATGCTCCCTGGTGATAGAAAGGTGTTAGTAGCAGTCTCCTGTTGTAACTTTTCCTCTGATGGCTTTTTCTGCTCTAAGCTTTCTTCCTCTGTCTGACTAGCTCAAAAGACCTTCTCTTTTACTTGAATCTTTTCCTCTTTCTGACTAAACAAAACAGCTCCTCAGGAAAAAACCCTCAGAGCCCAACTGCCACCACCAGCTTCCCCCAAGCCTCTCTCTCCACCTCAAGCCTCTCCACCTCCCACAATCCTCCTGCTCTTGAGGCCAATTGGCTGGGTCACGTGGGCAGAGCCAAAAAAGTCCCCCAATGAGCAGCTTCATGGCCTGAAGTGGCAGGAAAACAGCCCAATGAGCATCACTGCAGAGGAGCCAGTCAGCTAAATGTTGCTGGGGCCGCTGTGAGCCAATCATCAGCTGGCAGTCTGAAAGTTTGCTGGGGCCCCTTCGACTGTGGCTCTCAACAACTATCCTTTATCCATTCTGTATTATTGGCCCCCTTCTCAAATATGAGTGTGAAGTGATTGTCTGGGCTTATCCTTCTTCTCTTTTCTGTTCATTGGTTTGTATGTTGCCTTCTATTTCAGTACAACAGTGTTTTAGTTCCTATAGTGTGTAATTTGTTTTATTCTATCTTTTTTGCATTTGTTACAATTAGCCATATATAACAGTATAATGCATTGACACAGTAAATATAAATGAAGTATACCTTCACATTTTTCTTGTTGTAGAATTTTCTTGATGTAGAATTGCATCAGTCATGTAATTGTATAAGCGTACAAAGTAATAATATCTGATCCATTCATAATCTTTCAAAATCTCATACCTCTTTTCTTCCCTTCACTTCCCTCTAATCCAAACTGATTTTTTTCTTCCCTAGTGCCTTCCATTATAAATTAGCATCTGCACATCAGATGAAATATTCAGCCTTTGGAAGTTTGCTATTGGTTTATTTAGCTTAGCATGGTATTCTCAAGTTCCATCCATTTGACAGCAAGTGGCATAATTTTATTCTTTTTAGGGTTGAGTAATATTCCATACACAAACATTATATATATATATATATATATATATATATATATATATATATATATATATATATATCACATTTTATTTATCCATTCATCTGTTGAAGGGTACCTAGGTTGTTTCCATAGTTTAGCTATTGTGAATTGACCTACTCTACATTGATGTGGCCACCAGCAATGTATGAGTGTATCTTTTCTTGCTGGGAGCCATTAGCCAAGTAGGTATGACAATCTCATTGCCAGCGTATCCCCATGCTGTTTAGTGGAAGGACTCCTGAAAGGTGACCTTGCTCAAGGACCAGGGCGGATCCTTGTTTAGGGTGTTCCCGGTTTAGAATAGGGCGTGTCCTGCTGCCTGAGTTCCTCTTGAGTTCTTAGGGATTAAGACAATATATTTGGGAGACAGAAGCCCGGTGGAGGTGTGGATTTGGGCAGAGAATGTGGATTTCCCCAGAACGTGTTCATAGAGTACCGGTGACAGTTCAGGAATAAAGAATTGCTGTTTGAATCTACAAAGCTGTGAGTGGCTTGTGATTTGTGCCCAGCCAGAGACTGCAGCATTTTCTCCCCCATTCTCATGAAAAAAATTATTTCTTGTATTCTTAATAATTGCCACTATGACTGCAGTGAAATGAAATATTGAAATAGCTTTGATTTTGATTTCTATAATTCGCTAAAGATGATTGTCTGTTGTATGTGTTTGTTGATCAGTTATATTTCTTCTTCTCTAAAGTGTCTGTTCTGTTTCTTAGTCCATTTATTGATGGGTTATGTCTCTTTTTTGGCATTGTTTGTTGAGTTCTTTATATATCTTGGAGATTACTGCTGTATTTGATGTGTGGTGGTAAAGATTTATTTTCCCATTCTGTAGGCTCTCTCTTCATGTTATAGATTGTTTCATTTGTGAAGAATAAGCTTCTTTCTTTGAATCCATCCCATTTATTGATTCCTAGTTTTCCTTTTTGTATTTTAGGAATCTTGTTGAAGAAGTCAAGTCCTAAGCTAACATGATGAGGATGTGGACCATTTTTTTTTTCTCTTAGTCACAGGTTTTCCATTCTCATATCTAACTCTTTGATCTACTTTGAGTTGATTTTTGAGCACAGTGAGAGATAGAGGTTTAATTTCATCTTTCTACATATGGATTTCCAGTTTTCCCAGCACCAATTGTTGCAGAGGCTATCTTTTCTCCAATTTATGTTGTTGGCATTTTTTCTAGTATGAGATTGGTCTACATGTCTCTTGGTACCTTTTAAAATTTTTTTTAACTATTTCTCTCTAGTATAGTTTAAGGTCTAGTATTGTGATGCCTACTGATTCACTCGTTTTGTTGAGAATTGCTTTGGCTATTGTGGCTCTCCTAATTTTTTCAAATTAAGTTAATGCTTGCTTTTTCTAGTTTTATGAAGAATGTCATTGAAAGTTTAAAAGAAATTGCACTGAATCTGTATAACTACTTTGTTAGTATGGCTGTTTTGACTATGATCATTCTGCCTATCCAAGCGCCTGGAACATCTTTACATCTTCTAAGATCTTCAATCTCTATCTTTAGTGTTCTGTAGTTTTCATTGTAGAGGTATTTTAACTCTTTTTTAGATTGATTCCCAAGTATTTTGTTTTATTCTTTTTTTTGAGGCCATATTAATGGGGTGGTTTTCCTAATTTTATTTTTACAGTGGATTCATTGTTAAAGTATAGAAATGCATTTGATTTATGGGTGTTTATTTTGCTGAATTTATTTATTAGTAAAGAAAGTTTTCAGGTGAATATTTTTTGGTTTTCTAAATATAAAAGCATGTCATTAGCAAATAGTGATAGTTTGAGTTCCTCTTTTCCTACTTATTTATCTTTAATTCTTTCTTCTCATTGTTTTGGATAGAGTTTCAAGGATGTTGTTGAATAGAAGTGGAAGAAAAAGGGCATCATTTTTTTTTTAATTGTAGAGGGAATGCTTTAAATTTTTCTCCCTTAAGAACAATGTTTCTGAGGAGCCGCTGTGGGAGGGCCGGGCACAGAGGCCCAACCACTCCCGCCTTCTACCTGTGCATTCAGGTGGAAACACCCCTCTAAGGCAATGAGGCCCTGAGCCTGGGCGGTAGCACCAGTGGCAATGGCAGCAACTTAGCGTCCCAGGGCTGCTTGTTTCCTGGGGTGCCCCAGAAGGACACCCTGACACTGAGCCTGAGCAAGCAGGTGTTGCTGCTCCAGACAGCGGCTGCGCCACCTCAGCCACCCTGGGCGGGATGGGCACCCCCAATGCAGTGGCGCCCGCCTCTGCCGTCCTCACCAGATCTGGAGCTACTCAAGCTCACCTCTCCTGAGCTCGAGGGCCCCATAATCCAGTCCAAAGGGCTGGTCACCACCACAGGAGAAGCACGCAGTTCCTCTACCCCAAGGTAGCAGCCAGGGAGGAGTAGGAGTTCACCGAGGGCTTTGTGAAGGCTCTGGAAGATTTGCACAAGCAGAACCAGCTTGGCACTGGTAGGGCAGCCTCTGCTGTGGCACTGAAAGAAGATGCTCTGGCACAGCATCCAGCGTGTAGTCCCTATTCACCCCACCTCCGTGAGCTGGCCACGAGGAGGCACCGTTCTAAGCTGGATCCCAGGGGTGCTGGGTGCTGCCACTGTGCCCATCACCGCCGATCCCATTCCCTTCCCACTGCAGCTGCCCCCATACCACTGGGTCCGCTGTGCCTGGCAGCGCTCAAGGAGGACCCACAGATGGTGGCAGACATGCCAAGCTTCCGCGAGAGCCCGCCGCTGTGGACCATCAAGGTGGACACGCAAGAGCCAGATCGCAAACAGCTGGCCAAATGCATGGCAGCTTCCAAGTGACACAAGCGCAAGCTGGAGCGCATCTCGCACTTGGAGAAGAAAGTGAAGAAGCAGATCAGGAGCTGGAGTCCACCGCCAGCCTGCTGAGTGAGCAAGTGGTGCAGCTCAAGCAGAAAGTTATCAGCCACGTCAAAAGAGGCTGCCAGCTGCTGCCCAAGCACTAGGTGCCGGCATACTGAGCCCCAGCACGGATACAGCCACACTCCTCGAAGAGCGGGCTCACGAGGGGTGGGGCATGGGTGCCCCAGACTTGGAGAGCTTGTGGCCCTGGCGACCTCTCCCCTAGAGTGCTCAGGACTTGGAGAGGGTGCGGCCCCAGGTATATCCCAGGGGGTACCCAGATCTCAAAGAGGGCACCCTGGACTTGAATAAGTTGGACCCCCTGCTCCTTGGGTGCATGACACCACCCCCCTTCCTTGAGCTGCCTCTGTCTGCGGCCCTGTATTGCAGAAACCCGAAATCCCCAGCTGTCCCTTTGTACACACCATTGTGGAAGGAGCTCTGTGGGGCGCAGCCAGCAGCCTACCTTTTCTTTTACTTTTTTTTTTGCCTTTGGAAGAAAGAAGAACAAATTGTTTGATTCGGCCCTATTTACATTTCTATTCGGGAACAAATGGTTGTGTATATGTGTGTGTTTCCTTGTATTTTTTTCAAGCCAGGCGAGCGCGCTAGCGCTTGAGCCACATGACCAGCTCCAGTCTTTTCTATTATTATTATTATTTTTATTTTGATATAGGGTCTTGCTACAATTCCCAGGCTGGCTTCCAACTTGCGATCCTCTTGCCTCAGCCTCCAGAGTCACCAGGATAACAGGTGGGCACCACTGTGCCAATCTGGAAATGAGGATAAAAAAAAAAAGTTACAGGCAAAATGTAAGTGTTGGGTATAATAAAGTCCTCATTGCCAAAGTCCAGAGAAGGCTGTATAGTGTCTCTCCCTGTTTCCTTCTTGTTTTTTCTCATCTGAAAGTCTTTAAAAGAAATCAAGGGCTGGGTTTGTGGCTCAGCGATTGAGTGCTCACCTAGTATGTGTGAGGCCCTGGGTTCCATCCTCGGCACCACATATAAATAAAGCTATATAAAAAAAGACATTTTTAATTGTAAAGCACAGGAAGCTAGGTCAAAGGTCCCCCAACCAATAGACCTGGGTATCCTATAAAATCATGACACCTTGCCTTTGAGGTATCTCAACATGTGGCCACCACCGCGTCCAGTTCACTGAAATTTGCCAAGTTTTCCTCCTCTACTCACCTTGCTGCTAGCACCAGCCTGCTCATGGGAGTGAAAAAGTTTCCCCACAAAAGATTAATTAGATTTTTATTTCTTTAGAAATTTTCTAAATAAATCACTGTGCCTATTTTTGCATGGTCAAACTGTACTATTTTCATCATAGAAGATAATTTAGAACCCAACAGACTCTTTGGCTAATTGCATCTTTTCCTATCTCTAAGACATTCAGAGAGGAAACAAAGTCCTGTTAATCCCAACCCATTAATCTGCAGACGTTCTTAGAAGTGGGACTTTGGGGACCAAGGAAGAGATGTATCTTACAATGGAAAGAAAGATGTGGAGTTATCAGAAGGTTTCATTCTGAAGCCACCTCCCTCTTGATACCCACACCTTTGAGCTGGCTTGAGAATCGATACCATTAATGTGTCTCTCCAAGAGAGAAATCAGACCTGAAGTCTCACATGGGAAGGTTGAAAGTATAGAAGGAGCTTCAAAATACCACTCATTTTGGTTTTGGGGATTTTGCTTTTTGTTTTTGGTGCTGGGGATTTGAGCCCAGGGTCTTGCTAACCATGTACTTGACTGCTGAGCTACACACCTATAGCCCTTAGCCCCAGACATCACTAGCCTTGAAGAATTTGATCAATTCTTGTTCATAGCAGCATATATCCTCAGATTCAAAGCACATATCTCAAAAGAGCCCTTTACATTTTGTTTACTTGCAGAACAAGAAGATCTTTTCCCTGGAGAGATGTCCTATACCCCACCTCAATCCCCCTTTGTACACAAGGCAATGGCAGGAACAAATCTAAAAGGATTAGATATTTGTCCCAAGGTAGGAACAAAAGGATCTCTATCTTTTGATAGAGATCAAAAGGATCTTCTATCTATCTTTTGACAGAGTTATTTGCCCTTGCTTTATTTGTGTTCTTGTTGAAATTAAAAACAAAACAAACAAAAAAAAACCCTATTTTATTATTCACTGTTAATAGGGTGAAAAGCTCAAGTGTTCTGTAGTGTGTACAAGAAATTAGATGTGTATTTTATACTAAGATTTCACCCAGAGGTTCAGGAAGCTGAGGTAGGAGAATTGCCAGTTCAAAGCCAGCTTCTGTAACTTAGCAAAGCCCTAAGGAACTTCGTAAGACCCTGTCTCAAAATGAATTTTTAAAAAGTCGGGGGACTGGAGTTGTGGCTTAATGGTAGAGTACTTGCCTGGCATGTGTGAGGCCCTGGGTTTGATCCTCAGCACCACATATAAATAAATACATAAATAAATAAATAAATAAATAAATAAATAAATAAATAAATAAACAAATAAACAAATAAATAATCCATTGACAACTTAAAAAAAAAAGAAAGAAAATTAAAAAGTCAGGGTTGGGGATGTGGCTCAGTAATTAAGTGCCCCTGGGTTCAGTCCCTGGTTTAAAAAACAAAACCAAAAATCACCAAACACCAAACACCAAGATTTCAAGCAACAAAATGATTTTTGCTGGTCCCAGGCACACACTGCAACCTCTCTATCTTCCTTTATCTCTAGCAAATCCATTCTGCCAACTGTCGCCTTATTAACCTACAAGAAACCAGGGGGGCCTGGCAGTAGAGTTGATTTGACTTTCTGTCACCCAATCACATCCACTTTCTGTTCTTTTAAATCTCACTGGCAGCGTCTTCTTTTACATGACATATGTGGTGAGTTTGGCTATGCTATCAATTTCTGATAAATTTGTGTTTTTATCTCTGATGGTCAGTGTTGCAGGCACTAATGTTATTTAAAAGTAGCCACACAGTTCTAACCCAGAAGTGGTTTTCCAGCTAAGATCATATATTCAGGCAGCTGATTATAGACACTGATCTTGAGCTAGGTTCCTGTGCGGTAATCCAAACCATCTGTACTCGACAACAGACAACAATTAAAACCTTCAGATCTCTCAGGCATTTCCTTCCTCTGATTATAACTTATGGGTTGCAGCAAAACTCAGAGGAACAGTTAGATGGAGCAGGCTTTGGTGACAGCTTGATTTCTGCGGGGCATTTCTAAACAGAGAAATCCCATTTATATAACAGCTCTTTCTTCAGCTGAAATGCATGTCCTCAAACAAGGTTCTAACAAACCTTGAACATTTCATTATTCTGATTCCCTCTTTTGTCCAGAGGGGAAAAAGTATCTTTCATCGATGGAGCCAGAGTCCGGCTTTTTACTTCTCCTGCCCAATTTCCATACCCTCAGACATCTTGCTGCCATCTACTGCAGAGATCCAGAAAAAAGGAAAAGAAAGTCAATGTTCCATTTTTTTTCTTCCCCTCCCCTTCTCCTTTCCTTCTCCCTCTCCTCCCCCTTCCCCTTCCCTCTCTCCTCCTGCTCCTCCCACTCCTCCTTCTAGTGCTGTTGCTTCATTGATGATTGAATCCAGCACATGCTAGGCGAATGTTCAGTACCTCCGTGTTTCATTTCTTACTGTCATTCTCCCCTCCTTTATGATCTCACATCCTCACAACTGTGACCCTCCCATGAATTCCAAAGGAAAGGCACAGAATGAATGCATCCAAGTATCTGTTTTAGTTTATTTTCTGTTGCTATAATAAAATATTCGAATTTCAGCAATTTGTGAAGAATAGAAATTTATTTGGCTCATGGTTCTAGAGACTGGGAAGTACAAGAGATGGGAGATCAGCATGTGCTTGGCATCTTGTGAGGTTCATCTTGTGTGTGGTGGAGGGCATCACAGGCAAGACAGAGCAAGCATGCTAGCTCATGTCTTTCTTCCTCTACTTACAAAGCCACAAATGCAGGCCCCACATCCAATACCATTAACATAAAAATTTTGGAATTTAGTTTCCAACACTGGACTTTTATGGCATACATTCGAACCATAGCAGGGTCCGTGGGGGATATAACTGTCACCCTTGAGAGTTGAAGCTGTAAGAGAAAGCTCTTAGAAACAACAAGTTTTTAATGGAAAGCATCAAAGCCTTAGCAAATTCCTAGGGGAGTCTGAACTTTGGTTGGCTGGAGCATGGCAAATCACACTATTCCTATTTCAGTATTATCCTCTAGGAATGCTCTGGAAAAGCATAGAATTATTTGAACCAGGTTCTCCAGCAGGCTGGAGGCTGGTAACCTCAGCTTAGGGACACCAGTGGGGATTTCTTGGGCCACTATGGAAAAATTCAATACTGGCTGGGTATGCAGGGGTGCACATGTAATCCCAGCTACTTGGAAGGCTGAGGCAAGAGCATGGAAAGTTCAAGGCTAGCCTGTGCAACTTAGGGAGAACTTGTCTCAAAATAAAACATTAAAAGATCTGGGGATAAGGCTCAGTGGTAGAGCATCCCTGGATTCCATCCCTGGTACTACCACCACCAACAACAAAACAGAGAGAGAGAGAGAGAGAGAGAGAGAGAGAGAGAGAGAGAGAGAGAGAGGAGAAGGAGGAGGAGGAGGAGAAGGAGGAGGAGGAGGAGAAGGAGGAGGAGGAGGAGGAGGAGGAGGAGGAGGAGGAAGGGAAGAGGGAAGAGGGGAGAGCATAAAGAATGAAAGATAAAAGACCATAAAGAGTTCTTTCTCTGACTGGGTACCAGGTTGGGGAGAGAACTTGGGGATATACAGCTTTTTCTTAAGCACTAGATTCAATAGAATGGCTCCTAATTCAGATGCTGAAAAGTGAAGAGGAGGTGGGGGGGAGAGAAGTTTCCTTCTCCAGTGCTTCATCAGCACTCCTGCTCCATCTCACTAGACATGTCTTCAGCAATTGTCATGGTAGAGCAGTGGTGTCTGCAGAATCTTTCACATTCATTGTCTCACTTGATGCTCTTTAGACTTATTATCTAAGCATTTTCATTCTTTAAAAGAATTAGAAAGTAAAATCCCCTCTAAACTCACTCTTCAAAGAGAACTTATATTATGTCTGATTTATATTATGCATAGAATTATTGTCCTCATTTTGCAGGTGAGAAAGCTAAGATTCAAGAAACGTAAAATACTTTACCCAAGGTCACATAGCTAGTCAGCCAAGTGCTGTATTTCCAAATTCAGAGGCTCTTTTAAGTTTATTTTCCATGTTCCACCCCCTCCCCTGCCACACACAGTTTTTTTCTTGTAGAGTGGCAAAGATTTGTGTGTGTGTAGTTTTTACTTTTTTTTTTCCTTGCTTTTTCCCCAAGGGGGAAATGGGCAATAGTTTGAGAACAACGTAGGGTGGCTGTTTTATCTACAAAATGTCATGCTACCTGGCCAGAGTATTCTCAAATGAAGGGGGCAATACATCATTTGATTTAAGAAATTGGTTTTGATAGTGGGTCAGTCACCATCCATAGAATTAATGAGACTGAGCCTGGTGGTGTCACGTCTCCCTCTTGTTTCATTTGCAGAGTAAAGGACAGATACATCTAGTACAGCAGAGGGAATTTTGTTGGTATTTGCCAGGCTGATGAGCTTTCCCAGTTGTGGCTTCTATACTAGGACTCTAGGTCCTGGCTCTTGTTTGGGATTCCACCCACTTTTACCAAGTAATTGTTTGAAGAAAATAGAAACAGTAGCAATTTTATTTTTGTTCCAGTTAAAAATACTTCAACATAGACAATGATATCTCAACCCACTATTTATTTCAAGATCATGATACTTAATGGTTTCATGGTATTAACTAAATGAATACCACCCCTGTAGCTTCATTTGTAGGTTTCTATACTTATCAAAATACAATTACTAAATTAATACATCAGGAAAGAGCAAGTTACTCCAAGTTTTGCTCTCATGGTTACTGGGAATAAAGAGAGGGAATAGAGGCATAAATATAATAGGAGAGTATTTTTTTTTTCAATGCTGAAGCTCAAACCCTATGGTAGGCAAGTGCTCTACCATAGAGCTACATTCCCAGCCCAGTTATAGTATATATTTTTAATGTATACCTTTTAATTCCTAGAAATTTTTACATGACTTCTTTTTCATTTCTTATTTACAAAAAGTTGGTTTGACTCAAATTGTTAGAAAACATGAAGCAATAATAAGAAATCATCACACTGCTTTTTGAAATATAGTAAAACAAAGTATTCAACTAACACCAAGTGTGTTACACAGATAAAGAACAAAAGAACTTAAGTTGAAAGCCAGTTCTCTTTTTCACAATATAAATGCCAGAGTAATCAAATATTTAAAGATGGCATTCTACAATTAAAGACTAAATATAGCATTTCCATGTAAAGGCTTTCCCATCTGCCAGTATTGCTTCAACAAACATAGCTTTAAAACATTTAAGTATGCTATTTAGAAATGATAGCTTCTCCCCCCGCCACACACACACAAAAAGATAAAGTGTTTAGGTCTTGAGTTGAGGCTGGATGTATAGCTCAGTTGTAGAATGTTTGCCTACCAAAGCCCTGGGTACAATCCCCAGTACTGTAAAGGAAAAAAAAAAGATTTGGGCTAACCTTATAACAAAACACTCTGTGATTATTTGATGAACATTAATATATTAGCTCAGTTCTTCCCTATAGAAAGAAATGAGGCCAAGATGGTACAAACACTATATTTACTTTGTAGACACAAGCCCACAAAACTAGGCTTCGAGAGTAAAGAGATACCCTTTGTTTCATTGACAAGGAAGAAGGTGGCTATGCACATACACACAGATGTTTTTAACTAGTTCTAGACATTCTAGACTATCCATTACATAGGATATTCAGGGTTTTAAGGTTATCTTTCTAATTTGGGTACCACCTAAAATGGAGCAAAACTTGACATGAATTTTAATCTCATCTCTCAATGTTACTTTCCTTTGTAGTCTGTATGTTAACTACCAACTATCAACTACCAAATGCCAGCCAGTGGGCTGTTGGGGAGCCTGAGTCTCAGTATCAGTCCAGCAGTGAACACGGAGATACCACTTAACTTCTCAGATACTCAGTTTCCCATTTGTGAAGAAGCAGTAATTACAGACCCTTTAGGTGAAGCTAAGATAACTACATGAGAAAGTGCTGTGAGCATTTTTAAAAGCATGGCCCGAGACACATCAAGCTGTTATTATTATACTCTGTTATTTAATTTCTTCATGTAGACATGAAGCCATTAACTGAAATACCTCTCAATAACATGGTAAACTCTATCTTTAAGATTTCTAAAGGTCTTTGAAGATGAAAGGATGCTAAGAGGGTTCTTGATATGAGTTCTGGTCTCATGTGCACTAAATGGCCTGAGGCGGGGTGCAATTGTGTTCTGGTGGAGTTAATAAAAATTCAGAGCTTATGCTTGTTTTAAGAATTTTATTATAAATATTAACACAAGAAAGAAAAGTATAACAAACCCCTAATGCCCATAACTCAGGTTCAACTATTGTCAAGATTTTGCTACACTTTTTTTTTAATTGGGTCTCACTATGTTGCCTAGGCTGGCCTTGAACTCCTGGCTCCAGCAATTCTGCCTTAGCCTCCCCAGTTCCTATGACTACAGGAATGTGTCTCTGCATCCAGTACCATTCTTGTCTTATCCATTCCTTTTTCGTTTTGCTCCAACAAATCCCAGATTTTATGTTGTTTCAATACATAATTGAAGGTGTATTTCTTTTTTAACTCCCCCGGCCCACTTCTACTAGGGATTAAACTCTACCACCGTACTACAACTCTAATCTAGTTTCCATTATATTGCTGTTACAAATAATGGTACAGTCATAACCTTGACCAGGAGGTACTTTCTATTTTTGCTAGTGTGTTTTCGAGACTGAAGAATGCCTATATAATTTGCCAGATGCTACTGAATTATCCTTTCTGGGAGTTAAACCATTTTACATTCCAAATAATCATATGTGATAATGTCTGTTTCCCTGCAACATCAGTAACAAAGTTGTCAATTTGATGGAAAAGAAATGGTACTTCTCAGTAATTTTACTTTGTATTTTTCATTGTTTGTGAAGTTGAGCATCTTTTTGTACGTTTAAAGGCTATTTTCATTTTCTGTTCTGTGAAATTACAGATCTTTTTTTGCCCATTCTTCTGTTGGGTTACTGCTTTTCTACTTGTTTGGAAATGCTTTATGAATCATGGATATTTGTTCTTTATGACAAAACTTGCAAATATATTTCCTGGTTTGTAAATTACCTTTCCCCCTATTAAAAAAATGTATAATTTATATAAATAGAATTTACCCTTTTAAAAGGTATAGTTCAACAAGTTCTGACAAACATACAATTGCATAAACTTCTATGATCACAATTGAGATTTATTTTCTTATTTTGAATATGGGGGATTGAATCCAGGGCCTTGATCATGCTAGGTAAGAACTCTACCACTGATGCAGACCCCCAGCACCACAGCCAACATTTAAAACAGTTCTTGTCATTTACCTTTGTTTTTTTTTTCCCTAGTGGTGAGGATTGAATTCTGGGCCTTGCATATGTTAGACAAGTACTGTACCATAGGGCTACATGCCCAGTCCCTTGTCATTTACCTTATGACTCTTTCTATTATGTTCTATTTTGCCATGATGTGCTTTTTTCTCTTTTAAGCTATTACAACAAATTATTTATGTAAACAGATTCTTTAAACAAATAGCTCATAATTCTCTTCAGAGTGTTAAATAGATTATATAGCCTAAATGTACAGTGTACCTGGGGACATGAGGACACATTGTTATAACTTATATAAATGTTTATTTTTTTTCTACTAAAGCAATTTATAAACTTAAAATTTAAAAATTCCTGTAGTCAATCTGAATATGATTGCTCCTCTTTACTTGAAGGATTGTGGTAGGCTTAGGAAGCAAAAAGAAATGGGCAACTTCTAAAAGAGTTTAGTAGTTTTGCTATTTCCAATATACTCCTGAAAGGAATGAAGTATGCCACTCCAAAATATGCCACTTTGGTATGCCAATTATTTTGAGTTGAAAGCAATTGAAGAACAGCACACTCAGGAAAAGCTCTAAAAATAAAAGGGCATAAATATCTCTTTTGTGGGGACTGGGGATGGAGCTTAGTTGTAGAGCACTTGTTTAGCTCCTATAGACTCTGGGGATTGGATTCCAGTCCCCAACCCTATTCCCACTCCCATCCCCCCCAAAATTTTCTTTAAGTATGCTAGGTCCTGGCTCTTGTTTGGGATTCTACCCACTTTTTCTTTTTCTCTCAGGAAAAAGAAAATGATTCCCCCACCCCACCCCAACCCTGCCTTGTTAGCTGAGGAAATTAACATATGGGGGGGAAAAGTATTTGCAAATTTTGTCACAAAGTGCAAATATTCATGACCCATAGATAATAAAGCTGATCACCTGAGATGACTGGACTCTGCCTGATACATCTTATTCAACATCTTTTGTTTATCCTAGGTTTCCTAGTCTCCTTCCCTCAACCTGCCCCCTGCCCAAGCCCAAAACTTCTCCACACTTTGCTAAAATGGTACACAAGCCCTAGGGAATACCTACCTCTGGGCTTTCATTCTTTGTCTGTAAAGCTCCCATATGTATGTGCAATAGTCTTTTTTTTCCTCTTGTCTATCTTTTGTCAGTTAGTGGGGCTCCAGGCACTGCAGCTGAGAGGGTGGCTACAAGAAGAAATTTCTTTCCTACCCTGCTCATATCACATGAGCCTTATGAGTTTAGTGGGAGATTGTTTTGTTTGTTTTTGAGAACAGGCCGTCACTGATTAGCAAAGTTCAAGGACCTGGAGGTACATTTCCTAATGCCCAACAACCTCTGCACTGCAGGAGTCCTTTCTGAACCACAGGAAGTTTCATAAGCCATGGTCAGAGCATTTTGCTCTTCTTCATTGGAGTTACAACACAGACCACCACCCACTCTATTTCTCAAACTCTGTTCTTCATATGGTGCCCTGTCTAGCACTTTCCAATTCACAACAGATAGTCTTATCTCCTTGGTATATCTTTCAAGAATTGGGTCTTCACCTATCTGGTCAGATTCTTTTTTTTTTCCTCTCTCTCCTTCTCACCTTTTCTTCCCTCGGTTCCCCTTCCTTCCTACCACTGGAAATTGAATTCAGAGCCTCATGAATACTAAGCATAACCTCTACCATTGTGCTGTAACCCCAGCACCCCCAAATCTTCTAATTCCCCTCAATTTTATGTTAATAGTTTGTACCTAAGTTTTAGCAAATGACCTTTCTAATATTCTCTTCCTCTCATCTATCTCCCTCCTTTAAGATTCAAACTAAGTCCCACCTCTTTGAAGACTTCCCAGATGAAATAATGTTCTTCTGATATTCTGATCACATTCTTCATAGATTTATTGATAGGCTAATCACAGACTCTCATTATTATGTAATTGTTCCATGGAGTACCTTTTCCTCATCAACTGAATTATAAACATTTGGAGGGCAGGAAAGTATTTAACACTTCTTTAATGTCCTGCCCAGTTTCTAGGGTGCTATGAATCGAGGGAGGGCTCAGTAGTTACATAGTGAAAGAATGGATGCTCCTTGAGCGTGGATGCAGCCCAGCGGGGAACAAGAGAGACCAGTGAAGAAAGCCTACATCAGCAACTCAGGTCTTCTTTGGTATGGATAATGTATGCAGCCCAGTTTACGCTGCCCAGGAGCCTCCTTCACCAACATTTTGCAGCCAATGTAAATTTGTAAAGAAGGACCTTATTTTGTCCTTATTTGTAAAGAAGGACCAGTATAGTCCTGGAATGCCTTTCTTGAAGAAACAAAAAAGCATTTCTGTTTACCTAAAGCTATAAAACAGATTTCAAAGTCAGGTATGGTGGGCTCTGGGGAGAGGTACCATGTATTGGAAAGCAGCCATCAGATCTCTGTTATGTTAGAGATAAACATTCCATATTTAGCCACAGAACATTCCCCATTTCTCCCTCCATTTCTCAGCCCCTTGACATTACATCTCAAGCAAACTTTCCAGAAATTGTCCTTTTATTCTTCTCATGTTGCAAAATGAATGTGAATTCAATGAGACTGCCACATGACAAGGGTTGACTCTTCTCTTTGTGGACAGCATTAGTCTCCCAGCCATACCTCTGAATTTATAGGCCCTGACTGAGAATGCTGCTGTGTATGGGCCACAGTTTTGGTAAATACTCCATGGCAAAAAGAGTTCAGGGACTGGGGTTGCAGCTCAGTGGCAGAGTGCTTGCCTAACACTTATGAGGCACTGGGGTTCCATCCTCAGCACATGTAAAATAAATAAATAAAATAAAGGTACTGTGTCCATCAAAGGTAAAAAAGGAAAAGAAAAAAAAATTTTAAAAAGAGTTCAGATTCTCTTTACTTATATACAAAATAAGGAATGGAGAGTTGGCAGATGTCAGTGGAAAAGGTTACAATCAGTTGGAATGACTTATTAAAATAAATATTGGGAAGATCAATGTCCTGGTCAATTGAATAAAAACAATTGTTTTTTTTTAAACCTCAATAGCAAATATCTCTCATACTAATGCAAGCTCCTACAACACATTTCAAATCAATTCACTGAAAATCATTTCTGACAGGCAGAAACCTTCTGGATTTTCTCTAAGGCAGATTGACTGTACTCTTGTCCTCAGCTGGTTGAGCCCCAAAGGCAGTGTCTCAAAGTGTTTGGAAGGGGGAACCTAGGGGCTACCACTGCTTTGCCATTTGTATCTGTAACAGCCACTCTGCACTGTCCTTTTATTAGGGGTCATTGAGGGGTGTAATGAAGATTAAGTGAAGTTCTATTGACAGAACACTCAGAAGAGTTCCTGGTACCCTGTAAGAGCTTAAAAATATTCAAGGAAATTTTCTTTTCTCCTATCAGACAGGCCTTCTTTAGGAATAATATCTAAATTGGAAAACATAACGTGTCAACTGCTTCAGGGGTTGTTTTGTTTCTCTCTATAGAATTTCTTTCATTGATGGGGGCTGGGTTTGTGGCTCAGAGGTGAGGCGCTCACCTAGCACGTGTGAGGCACTAGGTTTGATCCTCAGCACCACATAAAAATAAATAAATAGCAGGGAGAGTTGTGGCTCAGTGGCAGAGCACTTGCCTAGCATGTGTGAGGCACTGGGTTCTATTCTTAGCACCACATATAAATAAATGAATAAAATAAATGTCCATCAATATCTAAAAGCATATTAAAAAGAAAGAAAGAAAGAAAATAAAGGTACTGTGTACAGCTAAAACTAAAAAAAAAAAAATTAAAGAATTTCTTTCATTGAAAATGAACTTTTTATTTTCACAATAACTTCATTTTCTTTGTTTATGTGGTGTTGAGGATCGAACCCACTGCCTCACACATGCTAGGCAAGCATTGTACCACTGATCTACAACCTCAGCCCCTGAACTTAAATTTAATGAGGACAAACAATTGTTTGTCCCACTATTTGAGGAACAATTAAGTTTTACTTTCAAATGTCCTTTATCTTTGCCAAAAATGACCCAGATATTAATGCTTTTTTAAATTTTTCCTCATCTCAGGGAAGGTAGAATTCTCTCTTTCTTTTTATTGACCATATAAGCATCCATTCTTTTTAGATTCAATTAAATCATAAGAATTTTCAACTGTGATCTATAGAAATAGTAAGTGGAAATTACCAGCAAACACCTTAGACCCAGTGGTTTTGTGCAATGTTGGATTTTTTTTTAATCTCAAAGCTATATATTTTTTATTATTTGATGCCAATGATTGAACCCAGACTCTCCTAAATGAGTGCCAGGCAGGTAACAGTGAGTTGCACCATGACCCAAACAAAAGTTGGTGTTTTTTTTTCTTTTCCTTCTCTTTTCGTGGTGCTAGATATGGAATACAAACAAAAGTTTTAGAACTATTATTACTGAAGTTGATTCCCAATCTTTTTTTTTTTTTTTAGGGTGCTTAACTACCCAGTCACATCCCCAGCCCTTTTTTATATTTTATTAGAGAGAGGGTCTTGTTGAGTTGCTCAAGGCCTCACTAAGTTGCTGAGGCTGGGTTTGAACTCATAGTCCTCCTGTCTTTGCCTCCCGACACTCGCTACTGTACTGGGCTGATTCCTAATCTAACTGGCTTTTGTTCTGGAATATTTTTGCTCCTTTTCTGTTTAGATTTCCATATAATATAAATAAACATATTTATTTATATATATGTATATATATACATGTATACATATATATATATTTTTTTTCACTACTAGGAATTGAACCCAGTGGCACTTTTTAACTGACTTACATCCTCAGCTCTTTTTATTTTTTTATTTTGAGACAGGGTATTACTAAATTGCAGAAGTTGGCCTCAAAATTGCAGTGGCTGTCCTGGAACCTGTGATCCTCCCACCTCAACCTCCCAAGTAGCTGGATTACAGGTGGAAAGTAAAATTTTAAACATAGAAATGTGAACATTTTTCTTCCTTTCTTCATAATCTTTTCTGCACACAATTACAACTCCTAAATTGCCCAGACCAGGATCATTTTTCATTTTTGATACTAGGGATTAAAACTAGAGATACTCTACCACTGAGCTACATCCCCAGTCCTTTTTATTTTTTATTATAAGTCAGAGTCTTACTAAGCTGCTTAGGGCCTCACTAAATTGCTGAGGCTGGCCTCAAATTTGTGATTGTTCTGCCTCAGCCTCCCAAGCCACTGGGATTACAGGCATGCATCATCACACCTGGCTCATTTTTCTTTTTTATTAATCTAGGTCTTATTAAAACAATTCTTTTGGTTATTGGCACTTAAAAATATTTTTCACAAAATTGTTAGTCAGAGTCTGCTTCATTATCAGGACTTAAGTTTTCAAAAGTTTTCCATCTGAGATCTCCTACTTAATCTCTAGATCCAGTTAGTTCTTTGTATTATTAAAATGTAATGATGGGCTGGAGATACAGCTCAGTTGGTAGAGTGCTTGCCTCTCATGCACAAGGCGCTGGCTTCAGTCCCAACACCATTAAAAAAAAAAGTAGGGCTAGGGATAGAGTGCTTGCCTTGCATGTATAAGGCCCTGGGTTCAATCCCAACACCACCAAAAAAAAAATGGCTTTTAAAAATTACAATTATAATCTGTCTTTTAGTTTTTATATTATAAAATTAAAAAATATTCTAGGGGCTGGGGTTATGGCTCAGTGGTAGAGTGCTTGCCTTGCTCGTGCAAGGCCTTGGGTTAGATCCTCAGCACCACATATAAATAAAATAAAAATAAAGTTATTGTGTCTAACTACAGCTACAAAAATAAATTTTAAAAAAATATTCTAGGCATACAAAAAATGTAGACAAAATTACTTAAAAATCTGTGTCCAGTATCCATTTAAGATATACATTAACATTTTGTCATATTGCTTTAGCTTTTTTATTTTTAAATAAATAAAATACCACAACTAAATGAAGACTGCTGGGCTGGGGATGTAGCTCAATGGTAGAACACATAGCTGATGTGTATGACACCCTGGGTTTAATCCCCAGCACCGCTAAAAAAAAAAAAAAAAGATTGCTTCCTATTTTTCTTGCTTTCACTCTCCCAATTTTGGAATATAACCCTCCCACCTATCTGTTTTGTCTTCCTCTCTTTTTCTTTCTTGGTCCTAGCAGTTGAACCCAGGGCCTCCTGAATATTAAGGACAAATTATACCTCTGTGGGACACTCCCAACCCCCTGTTTCCTTAACCTCTAAAGGAGACGCGTAATTGTCACTTGATATGAGGGTTAATATTAACATCAAGGGCTTAGAGGTCTGAGAAGATAATGTGACAAAATATCATAATGATTGAGGACTTTTTCATCAGATATGTGCTTTCCTTGGCCAGTTCTTATCACAGTAATGAGGAAATATGGAGCCTATAATAAAATCTGCTGGGACACAGACACCCCAAACTATGGGGTTCATTTGAGAGTACTTGCACCAGGTAGTACCCTGGCATGAAATACTTCAGCTCATTCTAATAGGCCCAAGGGAGGCAGGATTGGCAAGTCTAGTGATGGAAAAAATCATTTGTTTTCCTCCTTCATCTTGTCCCAGAAACCTGCATCTCCAGGTTCACAAAGAGCATATGACTCTCTGGGACACCAACAACGTGCCCAAACAAACACGGAAATGCTTTCCCTCTGTGTAATCATCTTTGCTGGCATTAATTGAACTTTTATTATGCGTCGGGCACTGTCCTTTACATGCTTCATTTTATTTAATCCCCATAGGAATCCTACAAGGCAAGTAATATCATCCCCCCCATGTTGTAGACTTAGTACAAGGCGTAGGCAGGTTAGATAAGTTACCATGGGTCACACTATCTCAGCCCACATTTGGACACAGTCAGTCTGACTTCCTAGCCCAGATACTTAGCCACGGAATATATTATCTTTCAAATATATTGTTTATTTTTGTCACTGTCATGAACAAAATGGAAGTTACTATGGTAATAGTCAAAGCCATAGAAACTGACCAAACAGAAGAGAAACTGACTATATCAGTGCAGTTACCCCAGTGCCTATTTTTTTATTTTTTATTATAATTCTTGTTAGCTATACATGACAGTAAATGGATTTTGGTATACATGAGTATAACTTCTCATTCTTGTGGTTGTACACACTATGAAGTTACGCTGGTGTGTATTCATATTTGGACACAGGAAGGTTATGTCCCTGTTCATTCTACTGTCTTTCCTATTTCCACCCTCTCCCTTCTCTCCATTTCCCATTGTTTAATCCAATGAACTTCTATTCTCCTCCCACCCACTTATTGTGTGTTAGCATCTGCACATCAGAGGGAACATTCCTGCCTATCTTCTTTTAAAAAAGTTTTTTGGGGGCTGGGGATGTGGCTCAAGTGGTAGCGAGCTCACCTGGCATGCGTGCAGCCCAGGTTTGATTCTCAGCACCATGTACAAACAAAGATGTTGTGTCCGCCGATAACTAAAAAATAAATATCAAAAAAATTCTCTCTCTCTCTCTCTCTCTCTCTCTCTCTCTCTCTCTCTCTCCCCTCTCTCACTCTTAAAAAAAAAGTTTTTTGACACTGGGGATTGAACACAGGGGCACTTTGCACAGCCCTTTTTATTTATCTATTTATTTTTAAATGAGTTGTTGATAGCATAGCCCTTTTTATTATTTATTTTTATGTGGTGTTGAGACTCAAACCCAGTGCCTCACACATGCTAGGCAAGTGCTCTACCACTGAGCCACGACCCCAGCTCCCAATCCTTTTTATTTTTATTTTGTGACTGGGTCCTGTTGAGTTGCTGAGGCTGGCCTTGAATTTGTGATTCTCCTGCTTCAGCCTCCATAGTTGCTGGGATTACAGGCCTGCCCACAGTGACTGGTTTACTAAAGCCTATTTTCTATCAGCCTTGAAGCAACAGACTTCCATTATCTTTAAGTATGAATGTCATAGAATTTTTTGAGAGAAATTTTAGCACTACTTCCTCCCTCCCTTCTTTCCTTTTCTCCCTTCCTTTCCTTTCCCCTACCTTTTTTCCTTCCTCTCCCCTATCTTCTTTTTTTTTGTGTGTGTGTGTGTGTGTGTGTTGCGTGTGTGTATGAGGAGCACAGGGATTGAATTCAGGGGCACTTGACAACTGAGTCATATCCCCAGCCCTACTTTGTATTTTATTAGAGACACAGTCTCACTGAATTGCGTAGTGCCTTGCTTTTGCTGAGGCTGGCTTTGAACTCTTGATCCTCCCTCAGCCTCCCGAGCTGCTAGGATTATAGTTGTGTGTCTTTATTTTTGACATGGGATTTTGACATGTGGTGCTTGGGCTGGCCTCAAGTGATGTTATCTCCTCATTCTCGAGTAGCTGGGACTGTAGGCATGTGCCACCATGCCAGACTAGCAAAATATATTGTTTCACATAACAAGAAGTCCTACTCAGGGGAGCTTCAAAGTTGGTAAATTCAAAGACCAATGAAGGTTCCTTGAATCTACCATCTTTGCCGATGTCAGGGTGTAAATTTCATCCACAGTATAGCTGCAGAATTCCCAGGTGCCACATTCAGGCAGGGGAAATCCTATGGAAGAAGGGATGGGTCTTTTTGAGGTCTTTATTTCAAGGTGAGAAAATTTTCTTGAAAACCACTTGAGGTTGGTTATGTGAGACCTGCCCATACCTGAAGCCACCCTGGTACTGAGAAATGTGATCATCACATCCACAAACCACTGGGAACATCAGGCCTTGCCATGAGCTGGAATTGG
The DNA here is from genome assembly GCF_048772815.1 of Callospermophilus lateralis. Lineage (NCBI taxonomy): Eukaryota > Metazoa > Chordata > Mammalia > Rodentia > Sciuridae > Callospermophilus > Callospermophilus lateralis. Next base: position 2,137,017 of record NW_027512416.1, on the reverse strand, counting down.
GCCTCTTACCAAGGAGAAGATTCTTGAACTAAAGTCTTTATTTAGTTAACAAGGAAGAAATGGATAATGGATGTTGAATGTGCACCAAAATCTAAGATTTGGGGTAAGAAAGACCAATATTTATTTGGCCCTATTCTTTGACAAATGCTTTACATGATTTCTTTCACTTAATCTTTACAATAAACTCAAAAAAGTAAAATGAAGACATTGTTATTTCTGTTTTGCTGATTATAAACCTGAGTTACAAAGGAGCTACTTAAATCCCTAGGGCCACATGAGAGCAACAGTGTTATCATTCAAACTGGCTGGTCTGCCTTTCCCACAGGGTCAGGATTTTTCCATGTCGCCTATATATCAAGATAATAGTTGTCTGTTAATGTGGCCTTTATGATAAATCTCCCTGATAATTTAACTTAGTTTCTAGCACATTTTAAGAATATTACCTATACTGGGCTGGGGATATGGCTCAAGTGGTAGCGCGCTCGCCAGGCATGCGTGCGGCCCGGGTTCGATCCTTAGCACCACATACAAAGATGTTGTGTCCGCCAAAAACTAAAAAATAAATATTAAAAAATTCTCTCTCTCTCTCTCTCTCTCTCTCTCTCTCTCTCTCTCTCTCTGTCTCTGTCTCTGTCTCTCTTCTCTATCTTAAAAAAAAAAAGAATATTACCTATACTGGGTGCAGTGGCACATGTCTATAATTCCAGCTATTGGGGAGGCTGAGGGAGGAGGATCACAAGTTCGAAACTAGCCTCAGCAATTTAGGGAGATCTTGTCTCAAAAAACAAAACAAAAAAAAAAACATAAAAAGGGTTGGGGATGTAGCTCCATGACAAAGTGCCCTGGGCTAAATCCCCAGTACTGAAGGAAAAAAAAAAGGAAACATATAAGATTACCTACAATCATAGTTAAATAAATATAGTTCTATTATGCTCATTGTTTTATGACCTACTTTAAAAAATATGCTAATATCCTCATCAGTGAAAAATGAAACCTGTTGTTTCATTTGCTTGAGTTTTCATAAGTTTTAACAGTTTATTCTCTGCTTGCAAACCAAGGGGGTTCTTTACAAAGGTGAATTGGGACTGGTGTGGTGGTGCAAGCCTGTAATCCCAGTTACTTGGGAGCTTGAGTCTGAGCCCAGGCTGGACAACTTAGGGAGACCCTGACTCAAACAAACAAGGCGGGGAATGTAGCTCAGTATTAGAGCACACCTGGGTTCAATTCCCAGTACCGATCAATAAATAAACACATAAGTAAATAAATAAAATAAAAGGTGAATCAGTGGTTGTGGACAAGGCTCATCGATACAGCACTTGCCTAGCATGTAGGAGGCCTTGAGTTCAAGCTCCAGCACATACATACAAAAACTGTGTCAAATATTGTCATTCCTCTGTTCAAAATATCCAGTGATTTTTTTATCTTAGAGTAAGAACCCAAAGCAAGGTCTATACTTCTACTTTCAAGGCATTGTCCCTGTTACCTTTAAAAAAATTCCTGCTGCTGGGCTGGAGTTGTGACTCAGAGGTAGAGCACTCACCTAGCATCTATGAGGCCCTAGGTTTGATCCTCAGCACCACATAAAAATAAATAAATAAAATAAATCTATCGTATCCACCTACAACTGAAAAAAAATTCCTACTACTCCCTCCACTTGCCCACTTAAGAAACACTGGCTTCCTTTCTTTTACTTTGAGTATGCCAAAGCACATTTCTGCCTCAGGACCTTTATACTTTCTGTTTTCTCTGCCTGAAATGCATTTGCTAAAAATAGGAAATGACCAGCTCCCTCCCTTCCTCTTTTCTTGAACTGACCTCCTCAGTTAGACCTTTAGTGTTCAGTCTATGTAAAACATTCATCTTTTCTTCATGATTTCTATTAAAGTTATACTTCCTAACATACTATATAATCACTTTTTTTCTTTGCCTGCCTCTCTCCAACCCCATTAGAACAAGATTTTTTTTTTTGGTAGTGCTGAGGATTGAACCCAAGGCCTTGTACATGTGAGACAAACACTCTACCAACTGAGCTAGATCCCCAGCTCCTGAGTGAATGTTTTAATATATAAATAATTGATGAGCTGTTTATGTATGTGCCTATATATTTATTTATGCACTTTTTAAAAAAATTGAGATAGGATCTTGTTATGTTGCTCAAGCTGTCTTCAAATTCACGATTCTTATACCTCTGCCTTCAAGTAGCTGGGATTATAGATGTGTACCACTACTGGGCTTTATATTTTTCTTTCTTTCTTTTTTAAATATATATATATATATATATATATATATATATATATATATATGTATTTTAGCTGTAGATGAAAAAAATACCTTTGTTTGTTTATTTTTATGTGGTGCTGAGGATGGAACCCAGTGTCTCACACATGTGAGGCAAGTGCTCTACACTGAGCCACAATCCCAGCCCTATTTTTTCTTTTTATCAACAACTGTCCTATCCTTTGCTTTATTCATTAAAGATGTTCCACACTTTTATTGCGTTATCTAATTTCTTTATTTATATATTTTTTTAGTTGTCAAAATACATTTATTTATTTATATGTGGTGCTGAGAATCAAACCTAGTGCCTCACACTAGGTTTAGTGGTAGGCAAGTGCTCTACCACTAAACTACAACCCCAGCCATAAGTTCTTTATTTTTAAAAAATACATCACACCTGTTTTTTATGTTACAAACACTTCCTCCAGTTTTTTCCTTACTTTTTAATATTGTATGTATGTGTTTGTTAACAATATTTACTTTTTTTGTATCTGTGTGTGTTAACAATATTTAATTTTGGGGAGGGTACCAGGGACTGAACTTGGGCATTCAACCACTGAGACACATCCCCAGCCCTATTTTGTATTTTATTTACAGACAGGGTCTCACTGAGTTGCTTAGAGCCTTGCTTTTGCAAGGCTGGCTTTGAGCTTGCGATTCTCTTGCCTCAGCCTCCTAAGCCAGTGGGATTATAGGTATGTGTCACTGCACTCAGCTATAATGTTTGATTTTTTTTACATTGTAGAATATAAAAATCCTTTCCTTTGTGATGTTGTATTATCTTTATTAGGACAAAATGACAGAAGAAAAATTTTACTTCTAAATATGTGTAGCTAAACGATGAGGTGTTATTAATTTTTTTTCTATATTTATCATTTGTGTTCCTTTAAAAATTTGTTCAAAATTGTAGATGGATACAATACCTTTGTTTTATTTATTTTTATGTGATGCTGAGGATTGAACCCAGTGCCTCACACATGCTAAACAAGCACTCTACCACTGAGCTACAACCCCAGCCCCTTGTGGACTTATATAATACTTAAGGAATCTGAATGTGATTGAAGCTTTTTGGTTGATAACCATATGTATAGAATTATTTTTTTTCTCATGATGGTTTAACTGATGAGAAAGAAGGGTCAAAGCTTTTGGCTCAGTGGTCCTATGCTTGCCTAGCCTGTGCTAGGCTCTGCTTTTGATTCTCAGCATGCTACTCCACCCTTCCTCCCTCACCAAAACACCACCACCAACAACAAAACTTTTAGTAAGTCTTCCCTTTTACAATAATTTAAAGGAAATTATTTGATGTATGGAATAATTAAAATGATAAAAACATTTGTGTTTATAATGTTTGTATAGACCCTCATTGTTATACAAAATTACATATAAGAGGTTGTGAGGGGAATGGAAAATAAACAAGGAGAGAAATGAACTACAGTAGATGGGATAGAGAGAGAAGATGGGAGGGGAGGGGAGGGGGGATAGTAGAGGATAGGAAAGGTAGCAGAATACAACAGTTACTAATAGGGCATTATTTAAAAATATGGTTGTGTAGCCGATGTGATTCTGCAATCTGTATTTGGGATAAAAATGGGAGTGCATAACCCACTTGAGTCTAATGTATGAAATATGATATATCATGAGCTTTGTAATGTTTTGAACAACCAATAAAAAAAATTTAAAAAAAATATAATGTTTGTATACATTCAGTAAGCTTTAAATATATTCCCTGATTATCATAGAAATAAAATATTACGAGGCTATAAATCTAAATCAATAGACTCTTGTATTGCTGGGAAATTTATGGTGATAGAGTCCATTTTCAAATTCAATTCTGTGTCTGACAATAAGTCCTTTCAAAACTGACTTGACTGCATACATTTTATTTATTTCACCCCTTCCCTCAACTTTAAATGTTAAAAATGTCTGGTTGCTTCATATGACATTTTCAACTTTTACAAATATAATTTTCATAAGCCAAAATTTATTTTAAGGAGTATATTCTTTTTACATATATATACACTTATTTTGTTTATTTTTATGTGGTGCTGAGGATCAAACCCAGGGCCTCACACATGCAAGGCAAGTGCTCTAGTGCTGAGCCACAACCCCAGCCCCTCACAAGCCAAATTTTAAATCATAATTTTATTAAAAAATTCTATCAGAGAAATTTAGAAATATTATTATGCTCCACTTAGGAAACAGCATGCCAATTCTTCCTTTCTTCCTCCTTTATTTTTTTGCCTTCTGTTGCTTAAATGCAGTGCTTCTGCTTATTCAGTCATACCTCACCATCCAACTCAGTGCCTCATGCTGTCAGGAGCTCTACCACTGAGTTTCATTCCCTGCCCCAAATCACACCTTTTTTATTAAAACTGGTTCTAATGGATGCTGACAAATATAAAAATTAATTCAGTCCTTTGGAGCTTAAAAGTAGCATCAAAGCATTTTAAATGAATTTTTCTTCAAAGTATTCAGAGACTTTAAATAATTTGTTCTGGATAAGATTATTTCCCCCTTTGTATCTACAATAAGACAAGTTATTTAACTTCTTGAACCTACACATTATACTCTTAAGTTGGAGTATTTAAGAAGGACTGTATTGATGTGACATAATATTTGAAAAATGAAATAATGAAGTCAAGTAAGAAAAAATCTTTCATAAATTGTCCTATTCCCTTATAATGGGTTAATGTGCATGGCACACACAGGAACCAGCTGAGTTTCACTCAGTAGCTGTGTGGCTGGGAAAAAGCCTTTAATGCAAGACCTATAAAATGGGCTGTTCCTTCTGGAGTTGTGAATCACTTGGAGTAACAGGAGTGTTTTGCAAGCTGGAGGTGTGAGTAAGCCTCAAGGAAGGCAGAGGAGGTTTGCAAGCCCATTTCTGCCTCAGGGTAGAAGGATGAACCAATTCTTCTCCCCTTCTGGTCATCTCCGGGCTATCTCTCTCTCACCAGATCACAAAAGAGCATGGCTGACCACGGACCAAGCGCAAAAATCATAAGGGTTATGTTAAAGCCTTCGAAGCAGTAGAATCCACAGCAGAATGGTCCCAGCCTTGCGACCTCCTGTACAACTGCTGCTGTGGGTGGAAAACTGGCATAAAGTAGTTCCAACTAATTTTCAGTTGTTTTGAAGATTAGGGAAGATCATGCAAGCATGTTTAGTGAAAACTTCATCTTTCTAAACCCTTTTCTTCCCCTTTTAAGCGTACCATAGCAGGGTTGAAGCCTCAAAACAACTTCCTTGCAGTCAAGGTCTCTGCAAGCAAATTACTATGATTTATATCAATCCTGTAACAGCAAGGTGCAAAAGATGGGTCCTCTCAGGTGGCTTGAATAAAAAAATTGACAAGAGGGATCTTAGAAAAATGAAAATTTTAAATTTATTTTAAATTTTTTGCATGTGGGTGTAAAGTTCCCTGTTTGCCTTACCTTCACTATTTCACCCTGCCTTGTGACCTAGGCTGGTTGTGAAAGTGGGTATTCACATAGTACGTTTAATTATTACTCGATTGTTTTGTAACTATGGAACTATTCATCTTCCTTTACCTTCACTTGTGAAAGAGCCTTCGCTGGGGGTGGAGGGAGGGTAAGATCGAAGTTCAAATTAAAGACCAGAAAGGATGTTTTCCTTCGAATAACCTCAACCCAGCTGCTATCTTCCCACCCATCTCTGCTATGTTTTAACCCTCCAGGAGCGGCGGGCTGCAGGAGGCCAGCGCTCTGGGGCACCCTCCGCTGCCGCTCTCAGGATCCCGCGAAGGGGTAAGCCGGGCGGAAAAAGTTCTCCGCTAGGCTTCCGCCCTCTCAAGAGCTCCAGATAGCGTAGCGGGGGGGGCGGGCGGATTGATCACAGAGGAATTTGCAATTTCCGGGAGGTTGGGGAAGCGACCCCTAACACAGCCCTGCCGAAGCAGCCCTCCAGCCCGGCTTTCTGGGTTCTGTGAAGCTGCAGGGCGCGCCTGGAAGGGGCGTGCTCCTGGCCGCGGGGTGGTGGGGGGGTGCGTCCGGGCTCGCGAGGAGGGGCTCAGCTGCAGCAGGCCGGCCGAGGCGGGGCCCGGGAGGAGGGGTTTCCGGCGCACCGGGCCGGGCCGGGCGGCGTCTGGAGCAGACGGGAGGGGCCCAGAAGGCCGGTTGAACGGCGGCCGCAGCTGCAGCAGTACAGCCCGCTGGCGGCTCGGGGCCGCGCGCCGGGAACCTCGCGGGTTGGGCGGGCGCCGCACCCCCTGCCTGGCCGCCTGCGCCCCGGGGAGGTCGCCCGTGCGCGACGGGACCAGCAGCATGAGCAGCGGCTACAGCAGCCTGGAGGAGGACGCCGAGGACTTCTTCTTCACCACCAGAACCTCCTTCTTCAGGAGACCGCCCCAGGGCAAGCCCCGCGCCGGCCAGCAAGTGAGTGGAGTGCGCGGGGGGGGGGGGGGGGGGGGGGGCGCTGCTGCTGTTTTCTCTCCGCCCCGGCGTGGCGGGACCCCAACTCCACGTGTCTCTGTGGGGATGCTTGCCGGGGAGGAGCAGGAGACCGAAGAGTGGCTTCTGCCTTTTTTCGGTCCCGGGAACTTGCCTTGAACCTCTGCCGGTTGGCGTGGGGTGCCCTGGGCTAGGGAAGCAGGAGGAAAGGCGGGCGGGGAGGCGAAGGGCCCGATCCTGCCTTCCGCGCCAGATGGCCTCTGCGGCCCCGCCTGGGGGCCGCCGGCTGTGGGGGAGCAGTTTTGAGAACGTCGAGGCTTCCCCAGGTCACTCCCTGCGTCTCCCCTTCGCGTCCCTGCCGGGTCAGCCATCGGGTCCCGAGCCGTCCCTCCTTGTTAGTATGCCCTGTGACCTGTGGCCCTGGCGTGGCTTGGGGGAGTGTGTAATAGCCTTGAGTGACCCCGGTGACCTGTCCCCCGCCCCCGCCCGGCTTCGGGAGCACTGGTGGGGGAGGGGAGCCGAGCGGACCCGACAATAGTAGGCGCTCACTAAATCTGGGTTGCTGGACTTGCAGGAGTTAAGGTCAAGTTTATGGGTGCTCCGAATAAGTTTTGCAAGCAAGCTCCGGTGCTAGATAGAAACTAGCCGGCGAGAGCTGAGCTTTAGGCCGGTTTCTTCCTTTTTTGGAGGAAGCATGCCGTGGGAAGCTGGCTCGGGAAAAGATGGGAAGGGAACTTGTGCCAGTTTTGCCAATCGTGACTGTTTTTTAGGGAGGCTTTCCAGACCAGGCGCTTGAACCCGCGGCCTGCTGCCCCTGGGAGCTGGGCCAACCCGGCCACGCTCACATCAGATTAGAGAAGGCTGTAATGGAACAGACTTGTTGCTTTTCAAAAACAACAGGCGCGCTTCGGACCTTTCTTTCAGGCAGTCCTAAAGACTAGAAGCAAGAGAAATCGTTCAGGAACTGGGTGATGGGTGTTTTTTTTTTTTCTTTTTTTCTGAGGTGATGGGGTGGCAGGGAGGGAATTTGTTCAAAGTGTCCTTGCCAGGTTCTCTCTTAAATTTATTGAACCCCTTTCTAAGGTCAAGTTTCTTAACAAGATTCGTAAGTTCTAGTCTTTTCAGCTTCTTAACCAAACCAGAAGAAGGGGGAGTGGACGATGAAGGGCCAGAGTGGAGTCAAGTGCCCTTATTCAGTTAACAGCGATTAATCGGGTTAATGGTGAATGAAGTGCCCAGTGATAGTTCGGGTCTTTATTGTTTCACAGGCTTAAGGGCGCACTACTTACCAGGGTTATCTCTTATTTTCAATAGAGAGTGTGCTAACTGCCTGAGTTTGGAAGTCAGAAGTTACTCTTCATCACTTATGAAAAGTGGATTTTTCTTTTTCTTTTTTTAACCTTGCTTTTCTCTTTCTTTTCTTGGCCTATCCTTTCTTTACCTTATTCACTTTGTCTTCTTCACTTACGTTGTTGTTGTTGTCATTTGACACATGGAAACTGCTTGTTGTGCTCGTTTGAAATCTATTCCAGAGGTAGCTAGTAATCTCCAGAAAACTAGTCAGCTCTTGGATTCTCCACGTGTGTGACATTCTCCTTTACAAGGGACAGAATCTCCAGATTGGAATTGTTTGAGAATTCTTTGGTGCTTTAACAAGTAAGGAGCATTTCTGTCTAACTTTATGTCCATATAGTGGTTTTATGTTTTAATGCATTAATTTATGTAATAGTCACCTAGCATGTATATTATGCTCATCTAATATTATTTATTGAGCATCTAGAATTAACCTAACATTAATAGTGTTTTGAAGGATTGTGTTGAATCAGAACAGTAAGGCTTAGTTCCTGCCTTGAAAAGTCTCATATGTATATTCTGAAACTCTATAGCCTGTACATTTCCTCTTCTAGCATAATGCATGCAAGGTGCTGCGTTGTAAGAGGAGTTATTTGCCAGGGAGATAAAGGGTCCTAAATTGAATTTTAGTGGGCATTTTGTTTTACTTAAAGAAGGTACTGTGTTTCAAGTTCCTGCTAATTTTGTAAATAAAGAAGTGAAATAAGGCACTCTTGTGGAACATTTTTTTTAAGATCAGATAAGTCATCACTTTATTAACTTATGATTATAAAAATAAGTTTTTCTATTATTAAGAGTAGTGATTATTTTTTAGCTGTTGACCATCTAGTGGAAAAGCTGGAAAATTTGGTTTCCAAAGCCCTTGAAAATATCTGGAAAATGCAAGATATCTGTGGTGAATGCATGGTCCGGAGGAAGGGGTGAGGGTAATGCGAAATTTCTTTCTTTTGCCAAGAGAGGGACTGTAACCCAGCTTCTTTTCATCTCCAACAAGGACAAAATCCTTAAAGACGATGAACATGCCATCATTTTTTCCCCCTCATTTTCTTTTGTATCCTGTTCTCTTAAAAAATAAAATGAAATAATAAAGAGGGAAACAAGGGTTAAAAATCTGTCTGAAGGATATAAAGAAAATGCCTTTTTGTGGCATTTCCAATGTCATATATTATAGCTGTATCCTCAGGACCTGAACCAGTACCTGACATAGAGTAGTTGTTCAATGAATACTAGTTGAATGAATGAAAGCTTTCCTGACTTGATAATAATTGGATCTTTCATTCATTCAACTAGTATTTGAACTAGTATTCAAATGTACTCTATCTTATGATTCTCCTAATAATCCTTTGAAGCATTAACCTAATGGAAGAGAAGTTATTGTACAGAGTTAGGTGGTGCACACCTGTAATCCCAGCTCCTTGAGGCTGAGGCAGGAGGATTGCAAGTTCAAGGGTAGCCTGGGCAACTTAGCAAGACCTTGTCTCAAAATCAAAAATAAGAAGGGATAGGGGATGTAACTCTTGGTAACTCGTCCCTGGATTCAATCCCTAATACCTGAAGGGCAGTGGGGAGGGGCAAGAGGAAGTATTGGTATGAGATTGTCTAAGGGTCCATACTTAGAAGACTGGAATTTGGGTTTTCTAACTCAAATTTCACTTTTCTTTTTGTTACTTTTTGGCACAAAAAAAATAAATTTTCCCTTTGCATATATGGATGTATGCAAATTAGGAGTGTTTTTAAAATTCAGCTTTGTCGTGTACACATTGTCATCCCAGTGTTTATAATTCATGTTTGTAGATTCACTTAATTTCTAGGAATCTACCTAATCATAGTTTTAAGCAGATCCCAAAATGTTGATGATTCTGTAGTTTATGATTTGCCTTTTCTGGTTTTGTGACAAAATCAAACTACCTTTAAAAAAACAGGAGACATTCAGATTTCTGAAGAGTAGAGGTGGCCCAAAACTATTAAGATAAACTGTTGAAACGTGTCTTACCTCTGGCTGAGGTGTTCACCTTTCTTCTTGAGCCTTTGGTAGTGAATAGGAGTAAGAAAATGGGACGCTGTTGTTGCTTTACAAGTAGAATAATGCAGACATAGTGAGAAACTTGAATTGTCTTCTGACAATTGTAAAAAGCAATACTGAGGAACTTTTGAATAAGTCAAACCTGTGGTTCATAACAAGCCTTAAATTCGCTCTTTAGGTTTTCTTCTTATTGTTTCAGTAGTTTTGTGGGTCTTTATTTGGCCACGTCTTATTGTGAGAATCAACAATGATGAGTTGCACTCTCCTCCCATTAATGTTTCCACTGGAAGTTTTGAAGGTAACTCATTGGGGCAAAAGAACAGTAGTTTACAGCATCAAAGGTGTTTTGGTTCTATTTCTTTCTTTTTGTGTGTGTGTGTGTGTATGTGTTGTGTATGTGTTTGAACCCAGGGGTGCTCTGCCACTGAGCCTCATCCCCAGCCCTTTTTATTTTGAGATAGGGTCTCACTAAGTTGCTGAGGCTGGCTGCCAATTTGTAGTCCTCCTGCCTCAGCCTCCTGAGTTTTGTGCTGCCACGCTTGCCTGGCTATACTAATGTTTAATCCCTGGGCTACTGGATATAAACATTCCTACCAGCCATTTTGCCTTGTGCAAAGTGATTTGCACATTTTGTCTGCACATCTGATCTATTCTGTTCTTACATAGTCTTAATCCATTGGAATTTTGTGTTTGTATGAGCAGGACTCACAAAAGCATATTGCTTTAACTGGATTTCAAAAGAAAATTATTTCCCAATCTTTTATAATTTCACGTATGACCAATTCACTCCTTATTCTGTTTCTTCTTCCGGCTGACTTGCAATATTTGGAATTATTTGGAAAGCAATGACACAAAACATTTATGAAAAGAAAGGCTAAAAATATCTAATATTGTCATTATTCTTTTTAGACTTCCTTTGACAGTCAATGCCTGTTATGCTGTGAACATTCTCTTTATGGAGAAAAAAATGAGGCTGACCCAATGCTTTCTAGTGTGGTCTGATCACCAGCTCTTAGCCCTGAGCCTCATCACTTGTCTTCCCCCACTTCACTAACATAACTCACTGCTCTTTGATGAAGGCCCTAGATTGAGGCTTGCTTTTGATTCCTAATTTGGTCTTAGGTCATTAGCTAGCCATGACAACCTTCTTCATAAGGGATGGTGAAAAGACTGTAGAGTATATGGTAGCTGCAGGCAAAGGAGCTTCTAAATGAAGTAGCTAGGCTAATGTGGCCTGTTTGTGCCTTTATCTGAACAAAGAGTTAAATATATTGTATAGTAGGAAGTTTTGATTCTCACAACTGAACAAGCATTACCTATGTCACAAGACCCAGCTGATTGTTCACCCTCTAATGTTATTTATTTTTGAGACAGTGTCTTGCTATGTTGCCCAGTCTGGCCTCGAACTCCTGGGCTCAACAATCTTCTTGCCTCAGCCTCTTGAGTAGCTGGGATTGCAGGTGTATGTCACTGAGCCTGGCTTGTACTAACTGTTATAGTTGCATATCACTAGAACTGTAATCATGTTAGCTTTCTTTTAGTTCCTTTCAGGATCCAAATTATTCTTCTTTCAGGAGCTTGGCCTGGCGTTTGCTTCCCCCCATTATCCTTCTTGTGTCAACTTAAATGTCACCTCAGAGAAGTGTTCCTGAACCTCATATCTAAAATAGGCACTGTCCCTCTGTTAAAGTTCTCTTGTCTTTCCCTTCATAGCAATAATATTTTTTTTTAAAAAATGAAGATGGAGACTAGTATGTTTACTTAGCACATAAAAGAAAGGTTCAGCTGAGAATGAATTAAAATCTGCTCTTTTTTTTTTTTTGTAGTACTAGGGGTTGAACCTAGGAGTGGCATTATGAGTTATGAGAGGCATTATCTGAGTTATGCCTGAGCCCTTTTATTTAGAGACAGGGCTTCCCTAAGTTGCCCAGACTGGCTTCAAACTTGTGAGTCTCCTGCCTCAACCTCCTCAGTACCTGCAATTATAGGCATGTATCACCATGTCCAGTAAACCTGCTTATTTTGGATGAATGTTCCAGTATTTGGTACTATTATCTTTTCTTTATATACAAGTGCACATAATTCCCCATGCCTCCTCTCCAAACTAGATCATAAAACGTCACAGTATCTTACAGGTGGTAGTCATTTAAAATTGAATGATATTGGTGATATGTAATTCCTAGCTATATATTTTCTATTACTAGTTACACTAATAATGTATATTAGTTAAGCTAATAATATATACTAATTATTACTAATACTATATATTACTAGCTATATATTCCCCCTTTTTTGTAAGAAAGCTTGTCATTCATTCTTTTAGTGAACAATTTATGAGTGCCTTACTATGTGCTAGGCTCTGGGGATAGAGTGGTGAACAAAACCAAGTCCCTAGCCTCATTTAGTAATATTTTTTAAAAGATATGCCAAATAGACAAAATTCTCTCAAACTTTTCTTTCTAAAGCTTGCTCCTTTAATGTATTCAAGGAAACTTAGAACTTTTTTATAGTTTGCCAGGAACATAACTATTTTATTGTCAAGCTGTATATCCATTTAGATGGAAATGTCAACATGGAGGGGTATCCCTGTCAAACACTCTTTCCATATTTACTTCTGTGCTAAAATGTAGCACATTTAATCATTTTGTAGATGCTGTCTTTCAACAGAAACAGTCGTCTTCAAGAATAGAAAATGCATCACACTTTTTAGTTAATTAGAGCTAATTGAACCTCTGGTTAATTAACCAAAATATGACCAAAATTAACAAAAAATTAACCAAATTTGGTTTATTTCCAATGTTTGTCTTCATAGTTCTGGTTTGGCTACCACTGACTAGTCAAATGGCTTTTGTTTCCATGTTAATTATTTTTATTTTTTTCTTATGCTGGGGATTGAACCTAGGACCTCACATGTGCATGTACTTTACATCCCCAGCCCTTGACAAATCTTTTTAATGGAGAAGGTGAGCTATGCTCTAGGAAGAATGTCAGAAACCATAATAAATAACATATGAAATACATGTAAAAATATTGCAGTTGGCTCTGAGTTAGAAGTGAACATGCTAAAGCTGTGCCGTCCAATACAGTAGTCACTGGCCACATGTAGTTACCAAGTCCTTGAAATGTAACTAGTCGGAATTAAGATGTGCTGTAATTATAAAATATCATATTTTAAAGACCTAACTGTGGTAGAAAGAATGTAAACTATATCACAGTAATTTAAAAATACTGATTGCATGTTTAAATGATATTATTTTGGGCAAACTGGCTTAAATAAAATTAATTTTACATGTTTATTTTTTAACATGCTTATTGGAATATTTAAAATATACAGGTGTTTTGAATTATATTTCTTTTGGACAGTGCTGAATGGTGAAGTAGAGCTGATAGCCCTTGCCATAGGTTTGAATCTCCATCATCTGGGTGGCTATCGGTGGATGGGGTACCCTCCCAGTGTGCTGTAAAGATTGCTCTTTGTGAAGGGGGAACTTTCTCCTTACTGTTGGGAATGGTTTCTTCTTGGGACTATCATGGGTCATACATACAGTATTTTGTGGTTGTGAAACTTTTGTGTGGGGAACTTCTTTTTTTTTTTTTTTTTTTTTTTAATGTGAGCTAAGAGGGTAAAACTGTCCTGCTGGCATTCTAAATGCAAATCTGCCTTCACTTTACAGAGAGAATAGAGCTCATTATTTCATAGAGTATTAAAACAGCAAACTTAATATGCATTTTATGGACTGTAATTGCTAACTGCTGCTACATGATTCATTTAGCTAAGAATAACTTACTAATTATATATTGCAGCATCGGTTCTTTTTCCAGATGTTAAACGAAGTGAGATTATTAGAGGAGGAAAAAGGATAAATTTGGGTATTGGAGACTAGAATAATAGATTTTTTTTAGAAGATCTTAAATTTAACAGAGTTGGAATGAATGTAATCAGCAGAGTGTTCCCCTGAAGTTAATGCTGTGTGTGTGTGTGTGTGTGTGTGTGTGTGTGTGTGTGTAAGATTGGTCGGGGTTCTTTTCTAAATTTATTTCCTAGTGTTTATTGAATATTCACAATGTGCTGGATAGGTGCTAGAGATTCAGTAGTGAGCAAAACCATTTGGTAATTATATTTCTTAATTTTTTTGGATTGAACTCAAGGGCACTCGACCACTGAGCCACATCCCCAGCCCTATTTTGTATTTTATTAGAGACAGGGTCTCACTGAGAGTTGCTTATCACCTTGTTTTTGCTGAGACTGACTTTGAACTCACAATCCTCCTGCCTCAGCCTTCCAGTTCCTTGGGATTACAGGTGTGTGCCATCCCACCTGGCCTGTTTCTAATTTTTTGATAAACACTGTAGTGACAATTTTGAATCCTACTTTACCACTGAGCTATATCCCCAGTCCTTTTATATTTTTTATTATGAGATTGGGTCTCCCTCTGTTGCCCAGGCTGTCCTTGAATTTGTGAGCTTCCTGCTTTGGCCGTCTGTGTACCTGGGGTTGTAGGGTCAATATATTATGCCTGGCCAAATTATGAGATATTTTTGTGCCATCACACCTGGTCGAATTATGAGATGTTACTGGATGATGTCAGTTTTCATTTTGATGTCTACATTGTATTTTATTAAATAGGCATTATTCCCAAATATTGGAAAATTTGGTGTTGCTAATTTTTACTACTATAATATTGTTGTGAACACCTTGAGCATGAAACTTTTCCATTATGAATTAATATTTTAGGATAGATATATAAAAATGGAATTTTGCTGAGTATGAGGGTAGTCATTTTTATGGCTGTTGTTATGTATTGTCAGTTTATGGCTGTATTCTTCTTCAGTTACATTACTCTCTTAGCTCTAAAAAAACTCCAGTGAATAAAGGCACCTTTCATTATTTTTCTTTGTTTCTATGAGCTCTTCCTTGTGTGAGCATTGTCATGCATGGCCTTTGGCCACTTGTTTCTTAGGTAGGCGGAAGTCTTGAGAGGGCCCTATTGAGTCCTGTGCAGAGCTAGCTGGGTAATGTTCCCCTTTTTGTGGTCAGCTGAACTTCAGGTTATTTTTCTGACTTACACTGTTTGTACCAAAGGGGCATTACATATTTTGGTATTTGAAATACTTCAGAATGTGTTTCAGGTTGACATAACTGAAACTCGCTCACTGAAACTGAGCGAAATACTTACTACTTGTGTAGTTACCACGCAGGACAGGCATTGTGAAGAAAGCAGTGCTGTGAGTAGAGAGGGTGGGGAGTTGGCTGGTGTGCCTTCACTTGCCTTGTAAGAAAGGGGAACTGTAAGTCTTGTTTATCTTTGAATTTCAGTACATTCAGGGCTAGTTTACAGCCATTCTAGTGAGATTCAGAGGAATCTAAGTTATAAGTAGTTTAGGTATTGAAAAATAGAATGGAAAACTGAAAATTCCTCCCAGCAAAGAGAACTGTTTACTTATGGGCTTATCGTCTTGTTGAAAAATTGCAAGTAGAAAGGAATCTGGAGTTGCCATCTGGAGTTGCCAGATACTTAAATGCTTGTTGGTGCCTCTGCAGAAAATTGTTGCTTCATCTTATGGTGTAACTTCTTGTTTGCCCTGATTTTTTTTTTTAAATATAAGTACTGGGTATTCACCCAGAGTCACTTTACCACTAATTTACATCCCAGCTCTATTTATTTATTTATTTTAGTTGTGGTTGGATACAATACCTTTATTTTATTTTTTATTTTTATGTGGTGCTGAGGGTTGAACCCAGTAGGAGAACCACATCCCCAGCCCTTAAAAAAATTTTTTTAAAATTCTTTTTAGTTACACATATGGACAGTAGAATGTATTTTGACATATACATAAATGAATTATAATGTCCCGTTCTTGTGGTTTTACGTAATGTGGAGTTACACTAGTCATGTATTCATAGACAAACATAGGAAATTTATCTCTGATTCATTCTACTGTCTTTCCTATTCCCATTTTCCTTCCCTTCCCTTCATTCCCCTTTGTCTAATCCAAAGTACTTCTATTCTTCCCTAACCACATCCTCTGGTATATGTTAGCCTATGTTAGCATCTGCCTTTGGTTTTTGGGATTGTCTTATATCCCCAGCCTTTTATCTTTTATTTTGAATCAGGGGCTCCCTGAGTTGCTTAAGGCCTTGTTTAGTTGCTGAGACTGGCCTCAAACATGTGATCCTCCTGAGTTGCTGGGATTACAGGCGAGTACCATCACGCCCAGCTAAGATTTTTTTTAAAAAATATTTTTATTAGTTGTTGATGGATCTTTATTTTATTTACTTATTTGTATGTGGTGCTGAGAATTGAACCTAGTGCCTCACACATGCTAGACAAGCACACTGTCACTAAGCTAGTCACAACCCCAGACCTAGGATTTTTGTTTTTTAATCAAGTGAACTTTTTTGCTTTTTGCAGTGCTGGTGATAAAATCCAGATCTTCATACTCTATCACTGAGCTTACCTCCCCACTCTTTCTATCCCCATTTTTCTTAGACAAATTAAACAAGTTTACTTTGAAAACTTCCAACAAATGCTTGCTTTGGGGAATTTTCAAAAATATTTTGCCAGATTGGGCACTGTGGCACACATCTGTAATCGCAGCAACTCAGGAGACTGAGGCAGGAAAATTTTCAAGTTTGAAGACAGCCATGCAACTGAGTGAGACCTAGTCTCAAAATAAAGGCTGGAGCCAGGCACAGTGGTTCCTGGGGAGTCTGAGGCAGGAGGATTGCAAGTTCAAAGTTAGCCTCAGCAACTGGCAAGGGGCTAAGCAACTCAGTGAGACCCTGTCTCTAAATAAAATACAAAATAGGGCTGGGGATGTGGCTCAGTGGGAGTCCCCCTGAGTTCAATCCCCTGTACTAAAACAAAACAAAACAAAAAAGAAAGAAAAATAAATAAGGACTGGAGATGTAGCTCAGTGGTAAAGCACCCCAGGCTCTGGATTCAGTTCTCAATACTAAAAAAAAAAAAAAAGGTCAGCATGATCATAGAAATTTTCATATATATGATGTAGTTCTTAAAATAGCAAAAAATTATGAAATTAGAAAACAACATAGCTAAATGTATTATATAGAAAAATACCAATAAGTGAAATTTAGCATTCTATACCATTTTACAATTAGCAGAGCATCTCAGGAAAATTAAAATTCGCATGATCCTATCACCTTAATTCAGTGGAACTTTTTGACAAATTAACCTCAGAAGTTTTAATCAGTCAAACCTTAAACAGATACAGGTTTCATGGCATGCGAGAGGTGAGTTTTTAGGGATACTTGACTACATTGAGTAATTTCCCAGCTATGGGAAAATGTAAATATTATATAGATGGTTAAAGAAACAATAATATCACTTTTGTCCATTTCAGGTCTTTCTCTGTTTGTTTAAACAGGCTTGTGGGTTGCTTTTTTCTTGCCAGTGTTCCTGTAGGAGGAAGGTACTGCCCTTTCAGATCTTTCTGAAGTTTGAAAATTGCTTTCTTGCTTTTCCTGTGACCATCATAGGTCATGCAGCACAGTCACCACAAAATGCTATGCTTAGTTTGATCTTTGGTGTTCTGTTGGTCTCTGTTAGAGTAAATCTGTTCTGTGAATTATATCCAAATAATTATTCTTGCCACTTGGTGAGAAGACTTTGGAGGTTATGTAGGGGAAAGAAATATTGTTCAAAAAGGCAAACCTAGCACCAATATCAGCAAATCAACTTCAAATCCATTCTGAAGAGGGAGTTCTGTTACAGTTTTGAAGTTGGCATTCCAGTAAGTAGATCTGCACTATTGGATGTGGGGGCTTAAAACTCAGTATTGAGTCAGGCATAGTGGCACACGCCTGTCATCCCAGCAATTTTGGAGCCTGATTCAAGAGTTTTGCAAGCTTGAGGCCACTTTCATCAACTTAGCGTGACCCTGCCTTAAACTAAAATGTAACTCAGTGGTAGAGAGCTATTTTAGCATGCTCAAGGCCCTGGGTTCAATGCCTGATGCCATGAAAACCGAAAATGAAAACTCAATATTGGTGAGGGAGGGAACTGGATTTGTTATGGGCTAAAAATACGTGTTCTTAATTGATGAATTGATTGATGGCAAGCAGTGATGTAGGACAGGCAGCCTGAGGTGGAATCGGTGCACCTATCTATGTATTCACTCCCTGATTATTCAAGGTGCAACCTGGATTCCTTTCTTGAATGCAGGACCCACTACTGCTCTGTATTGCCTAAGCCATCATATATCATCTACAATGTTCACTTTTTATTTACTAAGTGAATGAGATCCTTAAAACACTCATGAAAGAAATTCCCCCTCCCCCACTGACTGTTAGGATTTTTCTCACTTAGAGTTCTCTCTCTCACTTTTTCTCACATTTTAGAATCATTTTCCCTGCTGCTGCACTCTTTAAAAAGCCCACCTGCGTGAGGTCTCAGATGACATATGGCTATATCTCTCTCCAGAATTTTTTTAAATCTGTAGGACCATGAACAACTGGAGCTCTTTAGGAACTCCTTTTTTCTCTCCACGACTGAATCAGAGATAAACTTCAGTGGCCAGAACTCATTAAAATACTGGAGAATAGAGATACCAATGAGTTTGAGCCTTCTGATGGTGGGGCTTAGGGAAGATGACTGTAGGTGTGTGCAGAGAAATCATTGCCAATGCCACCAGAATCTCTTTTTTTATTCCAAATCACATGGTACTGACATCATGCAGCTGGTGGACCCTAGTATGGGAAGGCATCTTGTTATGGGGAGTGGGGTGGGAATATGTTCAGAGTCAGGTTTCAACTCAGAATTTTGGAGAGGCTAAATGAGTTTTCTCCTGAGGCCTTGAATCACCTTCCAAGATAGAACTGCCTCCAGCACTATGTCCTAGTTTACCTCTTGTATTTCTTGCTGCATAATACCAAATTCCCTGTGATGGAGCAATGACAGCCATGAAACCTGGAAGATGGCTCAATGGCTTTACAATCCACACAGGGAGACATTTGGCCAACAGTGGTCACATTTCACCTCCAAGAAGAGGATTCAGCTTTGCTTCTACAAGCATGTCCAAGGGTATTAAACAATGTCTTCCAGTTCACATAGATGGACATCCACTGCAATTGTCTCACTTCAAAGAGAGCCAACATTCTTGGAAGCCACATATATTTCAGGCACCAAAAGGTTAGAGGCATTGGTGAAGAAACTTATAGGTCAGCACACTTCCATTACTGCTAGAACATTTTTCCCTTGATCCTATTTTTATAGTCCTCTATGCCACTTGCAACATTGTGAGATTCTGATCATTACCAATGCCAGATAACTCATCAGATATCCTTCCTCTTCTCTCTATAATTGTCTATTTAATTTTTGTGATGGGAATTATATCATATTAGTTAGGATGGTATTTGTAAGTATTTTTGGGCAACATATATTTTATTTGCAGGTACATTCTGTGAATTTTCATATTTCTTGATCTACATATTTAATCTAACTGTAAATCAAACCTTACTCAATATTTACTACTATCCCTAATATTAATGCTAAATCTAAATCTAATATAAAGTAAATGCAATTAGAATAGTCTGTGGTTTTATGTGTATTTTGACTTGCATTTTCAATTATCAATGGTATATGCTATATGACTTGTCATATATACATTATCATACATATCCACGAATCCCCAACTTTTAGAAAGGTATAATTACATGAATCACATTGCAATCAACCCTGTTTCAGACCATGTATTTTTAAATGAATATGTAATATCGTATAGACGGTTACATGTACCTTCTTATGAATGCCTGGATTTTAGAATATAAAAATTAATTTCCTAAACAGAACACTAACCCTACATGATATTTGAACTGAAAATTAAACTTAAAGTGACCTCTATAGATAAACAAAGTTTTACATAAAGTATGTACATTTAAATTAATATTTGTGTGTATTGTGAATTATATATTTTATTATCAATTTCATATTTGCACATATATTACTAAATATCATGTATATGATATATTCTTACATCCCCAAATTACAAAATATTTAATACATGAGTCACATTATACTCTTACTTCAGTCTGTACATTTACATTTATATGGATTTTCATACAATGTTTACAAGTACCTTTTCAGGAATTCATATTTTCAGATGTATGTATTGATTACCTCAACCTACATTAACTCCATTCAATATAGAATACTAATCCTAAAATTACCACTTAACTATACCTAATTTAAGATGAATGCCTGTATATTCCTATGAGATGTTATGTGTATATTCATTTATATTTTCAATAATCAATGGTGTATTGAGGTATAACTTAGTTCATATTTATTACATGTCATATCCATTCATCCTCTAGTTAAAAAACTTTTATTCATATTGTTCACATTATATCATTTCCATTTCAGAATATATTTATTCATATCTGTTTTCATACACATTTTCAAATGATCTTTTTAATAAACATACATACTTTTCAATGTACATATTCATTCCCTAAGCCTGATCCTAACCATCTCAATATATAATACTAACTCTAATGTTACTGCTATACCTATACCAAGTTTGACACAACTGTATGTATATGAATGTTAGATTCCATGTGTATTTTAAAATATAATTTCAAATTTCAAAGTTAACTTTGCATAAAGTTATTATGTTTTCATTATATACTATATTTATGCATCATCAAGATGAAAATGTGTATTCATAAAACTCACGGTATACATTTTTCTATTCATAAACATTACTTTATAGGTTTTCATAAATATTTTCACAAGTACTATGCAATAAATACTCTTGTTACTTAACATACATATTTATTTCCTAAAACTAACATTACTGAATTCAAAATTTAATAATAACCCTGACCTTACATTTATACCTAAACCTTATTTTTTAAAAAGCATGTATTATTACGAACATTTGTGTATACACTGACTATTACATTACATTTTCAATAGTATTTTTGCATATATATTTTTGTTGTCTTTTTAAATAGTTTTTAGTTGTCAATGTACCTTTATTTTGTTTATTTATGTGTGGTGCTGAGAATCAAACCCAGTGCCTCACACATGCTAGGCAAGCATTCTGCCACTGAGCAACAACCCCAGGCCCTGCATACATATTTTATGAGTCCATAAAATTATATATTCATCCTCAAATTAAAAGTATTTGGAATCATATGACTCACATTATACTGTTTCTATCTCAGAACATAAATATTTATGTTATTTTTATGTATACTTACATAAGTACATTCCTATGAATATTTATGTTTGCTGACACTCACATTCACTATTTAACATAAACCCTGTTGCCAAAAAAATGATAATACTAATCCTAAACTCAGTCTTATTCCTAAATCTAAAGTAACATGAAAAGCTACATACTACACATATTTAAGAGTATTTTGACTTATACATTCAATTACCAATGGTATACTTGCAAATGTCATCATGTATTCATTTATATGAAACATCCATGCACTCTGGAGGTAAAAAGTATGTATTCAAATTATGAACCCTATGCTCAGAACTTATATATTTATATATGTTTTGGAACTTATATACTTATGTATGTTTTCATATATATTTTCATGCATTCTTATGATTATTCATGTTTCCCAGTACCAATATTTACTGACTAAACTTACTCTTAATCATTAAATCAAAATTTTATGTTGAACCTTCTTCTTCATACTCCCATAGTGTCCCAGAGATTTCAATATGTTGTATCAGTGTTCTTATTTATCTCAAAGAATTTTTATTTCTCTCCTTGAAATTTTTGCAACCCATTGTTCATTCAGTAGCATATTATTTAGTCTCCAGATGTTGGAGTCACCTTTTATTTATTTTATCATTGATTTCTAGTTTCATTCCACTATTATCTGATAGAATGCAGGGTAGTGTCTCTACTTTTTTGTATTTGCTAAGAGTTGCTTTGTGGAACAATATATGGTCTCTTTTAGAGAAGGATCCATGTGCTACTGAGAAGAAAGCATATTTTCTTATTGAAGGATGAAATATTTTGTGTATTTCAGTTAAGTCTAAGTTATTAATTGTGTTATTGAGTTCTATAGTTTTTTGTTCAGGTTTGTTTGAAAGATCTATCCAGTGGTGAAAGAGGTGTGTTAAATCACCTAAAATTATTATGTTGTGGCCAATTTGACTCTGGAACTTGAGAAGAGTTTGTTTAATGAATATAGCTGAACCATTGTTTGGGGCATATATATTTATGATTGCTATGTCTTGTTGGTGTATGGTTTCCTTGAGCAGTATGTAATGTCCTTTTTTATCCCTTTTAATTAACTTTAGCTTGAAAGTCCATTTTATTTGATATAAAGATGGAAACCCCTGCTTGCTTCTGTAGTCTATAAAAAGGGGAGGTTATTCCTATAATAAGAAAATTATAGGAATTTTATGTTTTACTCCCAATAATGGAGGACACAATAGAAGGATGGAGAAGGTGAGGGGAGAAAAGCTGAAGAGTAGGTGAGTTGAGGATATAGGTAGAATTCTCGTGTGGAAGTTTATAGAAGGACATCTTAAAAATACAAACACTTGTTCAATTCAAAACTGTTTACATTTTATTGATTTAAGCTCTACTATAAATTCTGGTTTTAGTGAGTTCTATCATCTCTATGAGTTCTGGTTGCTAACTTGTTTTATATCCTACCTGGACTACCATGAGGGGAGACAAAGTTGTGTGCTGGAAGTATGAGAGACCACAAGAACATCTTAGAAATATTCATATTTCCTGATGTATATATTCATTCCTTCACATTAACCCTAAACCCTTCAGTATTTATTATTAACCCTAATGTGACTATTGTAACTGTACCTAATTTAACATAAGTGCATGTATATTCATATAAGATGTGATTTGTTCTTTGACTTATATTTTCAATTAGGAATGGTATATTTATTAGTGTTTAAATTAGTATATATTCACTTTATGATATATCCACTCTCCCCAAGTGAAAAAAAATATATTCATATGATTCACCCTATTTAATTTTCTGTTTTAGAACACATATATCCATGTGTTTTCATACATGTTTTCACATGTACTTTCTTATAAATATACATATTTGATACACATATTCTTTTAGTAAGCCTAACTCTAACCAACTCAATATATAATACTAACACCAATATTACCACTATTCCTACAACTAGTTTGACATAAATGCATATTTATAAATATAAGATTCCCTGTGTATTTTAAAATATAATTTCAAACCTAATGTTCAATTTGCTTAAAACATATTGTATATTCATTTCCTTAACTTGGGAAATAAATTTTGAACTGTGTACTCAAATACAGGGACAGATTATGCTTCTAAATTCTGGCATGCATGATGTTGATTTACTTTATTAGAAATTAGAAATGTTTCTCTCTCTCTCTCTCTCTCTCTCTCTCTCTCTCTCTCCCTCTGTATGTGTGTGTGTGTGTGTGTATATATATATATATATATATATATATATATATATATATATATTCATGTGCATGTGCGTGTTTGTGTGTATATATAATTTAGATTTCTATTTTGGGTATATTAAGGTTATCTGTATCTATAGATATAGATATACTTGGTTTTTAAATGTGTTTTTTTTTCTTTTTACGTTGGTAGAATTTTTGCTAATTTGTCTATGATTGAAGACATTAATCCAATCATTCTCTAGACCAACTATTTATTGAGTGATTTTCAAAGTTTTACTCAATGTCAAAAATGAAAACTTTTATGGAGATTTTGTGTCTATTGGATACCTGTGACTCTTACACTTCACATGTACCATTGTTTAAGTCACTGGTTTTTAAAACATTTTTACCTAATAAACCCCTCAGTTTCTCTTTCAAAGATTCTTTTTCTTGGCTCTATTAGAAAAGATACTAGCTCACTAGTTCTGAAATTCAGTCCTGGCATTTTAGACATGTATTATCAGATTACAGTGACAGGGTTATTTTGAAAACAACTGAGGTCACTTATTGCTATGATTTGATTGTGTGCCTCTTAAATCAGTTGCAACACAATCCCCTGTGTGGTGGTATTGAGAATTAACAACTTTGGGGGAAGTGATTATGCCATGACAGATTTACAGTTTGTGGAAAGGTTAACACCTTATGAAAATGCTCTAAACAATAACCTCGGACCATCATTGCTTTTCTGCTCTTCTGACTTGTAAAGACAGTGTTCAAAAACCATCCTGGAACCAGAGAATAGGGCCTTCAGCAGACACTGAACCTGCTTGCACATTGATCTTTGGGTTTCAAGCCTTTAGAACTGTGAAGAAATAAATTTCTTTTGAAAATTAATTACACAGTCTCAACTGGTTTGTTATAGCAGAACTAACCAAGTAAGATTACACTATACTACCCCCCACAAAAGGGATAAGAAAGAAATTGAAATAAAAATGGGGAAGAAAATGATGTTATGATGGATGAGCTCAGGCATTACAAATTCTATGTAGCATTTCCAGTTCTGCATTATCTTTCTCCTTAAAATAATTTTTCATGAAGTGCTTGTAATGTTTGTGTCCTCAAATAAAAAGTTTTTCTGTGTGTGTTCTTCAATTTACAAGACTGATTGATCATACAGATTGAATTGCTTAGTGCACTGTTTCCATTTGATCATAAAAGTGAACAGATTCATTGATTAATTGTCCAAATTGTTTCTTTGCATGCTTTCTATAGAGATAAATAAAAGATTTTTATTCCAATTTTCAATAATTTACAATTTTGTTTTTGTCATAAATCTGTTTTTTGTCAAATTGGAAAGTTTCTGTCATTTTTTCTACATGAGTTATATGATGCAGAAGTATCAGTATTCAAACTATTTTAGCAATAAAATTGTTTTTTTTTATTATTAGTTGTTCAAAACATTACAAAGCTCTTGACATATGATATTTCATACATTTGATTCAAGCGGATTATGAACTCCCATTTTTACCCCATGTACATATTGCAGATTCACGTCAGTTACACATCCGCTTTTTTACATACTGCCATACTATTGTCTGTTGTATTCTTCTGCCTTTCCTATCCTCTACTATTCCCCCTCCCCACCTCTCCCCTCCCATCTTCTCTCTCTACCCCATCTACTGTAAATCATTTCTCTCTCTTGTTTTTTTAGCAATAAAATTGTGAGTTGGCAGAGTTTTACCATGATGCCATGTGAGTTGGCAGAGTTTGAAAGAGTGAAGGCAAAGAGAGGAGAATTTCTATAGTAACAAGGCTAGCAATAAAGGAATCACAGTGTCTTGACTGCAAACCATATGACTACTTTCCTCCAAACCACAACTAAATTTAACTCAATGAAATTCTCCTTTAAGAGAAATCCTCAAAATTGTTTTCTTCTAGGTGGAATAAAGTCCAAAAGAAAAAGGAAAGTTAATGGTCTTAATAAATTTCATTATCTTACCTGATTTGAAATTTTACAGAAGTAGATCTCAAGGCTGTGAACTGAAGGTCCAGGCAATTGAGTGTCCCCAATGCTTAAGCTTTGCATTTTTCATGGTAAGGGAAGACATCAATCTCCCATTCCACTGGCCCAAGTAAATATATGACTATGGCTAACAGGATGGAATTAAATACATTTTCTACCTTGTAAAATAGCATATTTATTACAGTATAATCACCTACTGATTTTATATTTGTTTTAAAAAATAAAAATCAAAGTAAAAAAGAAAAACTACCATGGCTTGTTTTGCTTGTCCAAGTGTTCATGTTATGATTTTTATGAGCATTAAGCATGTTTAAGAAATATAGCAGAGTTGTTATCTCGGTACTCTGTCTATAATGACTAAAATGTTTAAATAATATGAAGGTAGGGACTACACGGTTAACTCTAGAATCAGAAATCACTGTCCTGAGTTAAGCCTACAGGGACCACCTCAGAAATGGAAATTCATTGTCCTAAGATAAAAAAGTCACCAGGAATTATTTCTATGTTGGAAACAGATATAAGTTTAAGTGTTTGAAGAAGTTTGAATACATTTACTATTATTTATTTATTTGTTTTAATTAACTGTCTAGTACAAGATTATATAAATATTATATTTTTATGAGTATCATTGCTGATATTTATTGAACCAAAACAATGTTTTGGAGCCTGCACTAGAAGATTTCTACTACTTATATCATTATATCTTCATGGTATGCTCTTAATAATTACTGAAATCTATTCAATTAATGAAAAATCTGAGGCACAGTGATTGGAGGCAACCTGCTCAAGGTAGTCTTCATAAAAAGTGGTGGAGAAAATTTTCAGATAAGAATCTGCTGATTTATGCAGGCTTGCTACATAATTTATTAGACATGACTTCAGCACTTTTTCATATAAACGCAATTTGGTTTTCCTTTCTGTGAAAAAGAATAACAGTGACTTGACATCATGGAACAGTTTTTAAATTAAATATTATTTGCCAATTGCAGCCCTAAGAAATTAATATTCATATCTTGATACCTGGTATAAATTGAAAACTGAAAATTTTCACTGGATTTTCCAATAGTTTTCTGTTTCTACAAAATTAACAACAGTTCATTCATTACACAATTAGGAGGAAGAAGGGGAATAGCTAGGATGGGGGAAGGAGACCCTCATCATTATACAAAATACATGTATGATGATGTAAATTTGGTGTCAGCATACCTTATATACAAACAGAGATATGATAAATGGTGGTATAAAGATATATTAAGAATTGAATGCAAAAAATAAGAGAGCTCATGTATAATGAAATAATTTGGTGTGAACATACTTTATATACAGAGTTACAAAAATTATGCTGTGAATAGATAATTATGAATGTAATGCACTCCATTATTGTCATGTATATAAGAAATAAAAAAAAACAAATTGAAAGTAATCCTTCAATTGTGAAATGTAATCAATAAAAATCATTAGCAGATAACAAAAACAAACAAACAAAAAAACATCCCATGGTGATTACATCATCTTTCCCTTTTGGGGATATTGTTTGCTGCCTATGGCAAAATGCCATAGGCAGATTTGTGAAATAATATTATTCCAACATAATCCATTTCAAAAAATGAGGAAATTAAGTGATTTACATGATATATGTGCATTTCAAGTAAGTTTTTATCATGGGGTTGTATAATTTTTATATTTTTGTAATATGAATTTCACATACCTTAAAAGTACACATGCTTCATTTAAGGTAAGCATTATTAAATGTGAAAAATTTTAAAAAATGTTTATCTGTTAAGGAATTAGTTAACTCTTTATAATTTCTCATTTTATTTGATTCTGCAAGTTATCTCTGACATATATTTTCAGTTTTCTAAGAGAGAATTGTTTTCACTTTATAACTTTTAAATGTTTAATGAGAAATTTAAAATTTAATATTCTATATTAATAATGATGATCTTACCTTTAAAAAATTGTTTATAAATCAGTCTTTTACAGCAGGTTTTATATTTGAATCATTAATATATTCATTTGAGAGTAATTTATTCAGGAAGGCTTTTAGATGTTAGCTTCATTTCTATGTAACTACAAATATTTTGTTAAGTAGGGATATTTGTAATTATCTCTCCCAAGTAGTGCACATATATTTTTCAAGTGATATAAAAGGAAGCTTAACTTCATAGTGAGATACACAAACTTGAGAGTTTCCATTACCTAGTTATCTGATCTTGTCCATGTGTCTTTAACTCATTAAGCCTCAGTTCAATCATTTATTAACTAGAGATGACACTAATAAAATGGCTGTATGAGGCTCCATTCAAACAATTCTACACATCCCTGTCCAAGGAGTATTCTCATTCTATGTCAGGTGTCTATCTTTATAGATATAAGCATTGTGTTTTAAATATTGAAGGAAAGATATCTTACATATTGAATTAAATAATATGGGTGTGCTTGATGCTAATGGGGGGGGCTCAAAAGAAAAGAGATGAACTCCTCAGTGCTCAATTTAAAAAGTGAGACATATGAGAAGAGATGCCTGTAAGAGGTGAGAACAGATGGAATTTCAAAAAGAAAAGGATATGCTGAAATGGTCAGGATGTCTACATCTTGGATTCATGGCTATATCATGGAGGACATTATAAGATTACAGAGCACTTTGAGAGCTCTTTCTAACTTTACCTCAATGGGTGGCTTGTTTTTGTTATTGTTATTTTTATAGGAAACTCTTAGTGCTAGTAATACATCAAATATTACAAAACCCAGGATATAAAAGAGATTTTGATATATAAACTTTATAAAGAAAAGTAGAAAGTTAGAGATGTTTTGTTCTTTTTAAATTTATATATTTTTTAATTGTGGTTGGACAATGCCTTTATTTTGCTTACTTATTTTTATGTGGTGCTGAGAATCAAACCCAGGGCCTTGCATGTGCTAGGTGAGCATGCTACCACTGAGCCACAACCCTAGCCCCGAGTTGTTCTGTTCTTACAAAAATTATTAAAATTTTAAAATGTTTTGAGGTGTGTTGTCTGTTGACTTATTTTATGTGCATTGCAGACTTGTCTACAATATTATCTATGAAAGATTAGCAACATCTGTTCTTTCTGTTAACATTTTATATTTCAACTACTGAGAACTAACACCTTAACCTATCTCTTTTTAAATTTATAAATTTATTAACACATTTTTAAGTCTAAAATGCACACATCTGTTACTCTTACTACCATCTCTTTAGATAAATTTTATTTCATTGGGATATTCTGTATTACATTTAATTTGCATTTTAAAATTTTGAACTGCTTTTGCTATTGTTTTAAAATTAATATATAAAAATGATTTTAAAACTGAAGTAAATGGACATAAAGGTATATGTGTTTGCCTCTGAAAGACTAACTAGGGATAATTTTCATTAAGCATTTCAATTGTATTCTTTCAAAAATTCTATGTAAATTCTTGTTGAGAATGCTATTATGGTGCTAATGAGTGTCCTGCTTTTCCTGCCTGCCTGAGTTTCTGCACATATCAGAGTTCTTTCTGTATTATAGCTTTGCTCAGTTTAGATATATTGATACAGATCTTCACTGTTTTGCAGGAAGAATAGGAAGACAATAATACAGTCTTATCTACCAGAGTTAGCAACCCAATGGCTATTTTTATATTGAAATTTCTTACCTCAAGACTAACTTAAAAAATCTACAGGCTGAAGATGTTGAGGAAAAAGGACTGCACAGAGCAAGACTGAAAAACCAAAATTACCCTTCAACACCAGCATTTGGGATTATGGGGAAGACAAGTTGGAATCTAGTTTTCCTTTCTACTATCAGATGGGACTATTAACTGACATTAGTCTTTACATTTCCAGTCAGTCACTTTGTAGAATTTGTATCTGTAACAGTTTCATGCTTTCAACATAACCATTGTTGCTCTGCAACTGTTACATGTTTTAAAACTGACTTTGGCATTTTTTTCTTTCTATTTTCATTTGCTAGCAAAAGCAATACCCTTCCACTGCAACTTAATTTTCTATCTTGTTTTCCTTTGATCAATCTGCTCTGGTCATATCAATCTTTTTGTTATGCAAATACCTCTCACATTTTCAGCACTTGCTTCTCCCTCAGCTAGGATTTTATAGGGTTATTTATATATTCCACCCACTTATACATTTATATTTCTATTCACATTGAGTTTCCATGATATTATTGCTGAGTATCTAATCCAAAATAAAGCATTACTCTATCTTATTCTCTATCCTTTTCTCTAGTTTTATTTTTTGAAACATCGTTTATCATTACCTGTCACATTTATTTATTTTCTGTGTACTTCAGCTAGGATAGAGTTATGTGAGGACACAGAGAGACTTCAATATATTCTGTTTGTTAGTATCTCACGGCGAGGAAAAAAAAAGAAGCATACAGCAAGCACTAATACATAACCAAATGGATACATTTGTTCATACAATAATAAAAAAATGATAATAGCTGCTGAGTTAAATGATGCTTAATAATTTAAGGGGCTGAGCCAGGAGGGTTGCAAATTCATGGCCAGTCTTATTAAGTCAGCAAGATCTTCAGCAACATGGCAAGACACTCTCAAAATTAAAGGAAAAATAAAATTAAAAAGGACTAAGGATATAGATCAGTAATAAAGTGTTCCTGAATCCAATGCCCAGTATTGGAAAGAAATGATAATAGCTACTCAGCATTTAAATCCAATAACTAAAATAGCCTCTTCCCTGTAAATGTAGAATTATATGATTAACAATCACTCCTCTTTTCCCAAATTAAAAATGTTTTTTCTTCCTCTGCCATTCATCTGTAATGTAAGAATTGTCTCCACTATGTGCCTTTGGTAGTTTTGCTGTCCTTTCCAGCATTTATTTTGCATTATCAATGAAATCATATTTCTCCTGATCACAGAGTAATTTAAATCATACATTTGAGTGTGGTTTTCTGTTCACTAAATATGTGATGGATTACTTAAATGTTTTACATTTTAACTAGCAAAAAATTTTCCCTTCCCAATCCAGATGCAGAAATTAACTTTGGACAAAGGTTAATAAATCTAATAGTGGTTTCACTTATAAAAGGTGTGAATATAGTAAAAATTCTTGTTTTATACGATCTTTTTTTTTCCTTTTATATTTTTCTGTGTTTGAGGTGTAGGTAGTCCTATAGTTTAGAAATGCATTTTAATGTGCTGTTTTCTTATCCTTCAGCAAACCTCACAGGGTGATTCTACATCCAGAAAGGGAACTAAAAGACAGGGTAAAACATGCACAACACCACTTTTATTACATCCAGGATTCATATGTTAAGATTGCATCAACCATAAAAAGGGAGAAGCAATGTTTCTCTTCATATCTTCAAAACTAACCTAGATTGGTTTTGTTGTTGTTGTTATAGCAGGGATTGAGATTAAACAAAGGGCCCTTAACCAGCTAGCCACATCCCCATCCGTTTTTATTTTTAATTTTTGAGACAGAGTCTCACTAAATTGCTCAGGGCCTTACTAATTTGCTGACGCTGGTCTTAGACTTGTGATTCTCTTGCCTCATCTTCCGGAGTTGCTGCAATTACAGGCTTCTACCACCATGCATGATGTAACCTAGATTTTTACATATCATTGTTGATTTCAGATATGCTTGGGAGACAAGAAATCAGGCAAACATTTTTCAATTGTCTCTTTTTTTCTTTTCTCAGAGGCAATTGGGTTGCAGTTTGATAGAGGCATAAGACAGTATCACACATGAGACTGTGCCTGTGTACAGTGGCTATTATTTAGGTATCCTCTGGTTTCATGTGACAAAAAAAGTTAATATTCAAAAGCAACGTGAAATCACGTTATTGAGAATTCTGGAGAATGTCTTAAGACACTGATAGACAAATATTTAAAAAAAAAAAAAAGGTTTGAGGGTCCAGTTTCTCTCTTCCATCTTCACCTCCTTAGATTCCTTCTTTATTTCATGGACCAAGATGGCTGAAATTACTTCTAATCTTACTTCCCCTTGCAGCTTAACTAAAAATTAGGTATTTTCCCCAAATGTTAGGGCCCTGTTATTGCTTTACTTAGAACATTTACTTTGTAAAATTTGCACTTGAAATTTTTTTGCCCTTTTCAGATAAAATATTCTACCAGATTCTTGCCCTTTTTCCAATTCAGCAATATATATCTTTCTCAAAGACCTAGAAGCAATTCCTTTGAAATGTAACCATTAAGAAGTTCTTGTCAGGGAGGTAACCAAGAAGGAGGAGGAAGCGGTGGCGGTGGCTCTCCAGGAGGCTGTGGCGGGTGTCAGGGTGGGCTCCGTGGTCCTAGCCAGGGAGTGAGGCAGGGCTGGCCTGGCTCGTGGGCTGGGTGGCGGCCAAGGTACGTCCACGCCTTAGCCCGCGCCTGGCTGCCGGATGTGGCTGCAGCAGCGGCTCAAGGGGCTGCCAGGACTCCTGTTAAACAGCTGGGCCCGCCACCTCTGATGCTGCTTGGCCTCCTGCTGCTGCTACATGCTCCAGGGTGCGGTGAGCGCCGGGTGGCGGGAGGCCTGCGCCGGCAGCCCTGGGCCCGCTGTGAGCTGGGCGCCACTGAGCCCTCTTCCTGCCTGGGGGCGGCCACCCACGCCTGGCGCGGCCTGCAGGATCGCTGCGAGGCCGTTGCGCTGGGCCCAGGAGTGCAGGTCTTGGTGGCCATTGGCTTCCTAGCCCTGAACATGACTGCAGATCGGCTGTGGGTGACTCCTGGAGAGCGGGAGCCCCACCCCCACCCCCGTGGCGCCGGACTTCGTGCCCTTCTGCATCTGCGCCCACTGAACATGCTGGCCGAAGCTGTAGAGGCTGTGCTGCTGATGCTGGAGGGGCTGCTGCGCAGGGTGCGCTGCCTGCAGCTAGGAAGCCTAGGCCCTGGCCCTTCAGCCGCCGGCCCTGAGCCCGCCTCAGCCTCCTGTCTTGCCGAGGGGTCTGGCTGTGACTGTGTGTTGCTGCAGGAGGACTTTCTGTCTCACGGGGCAGACTCCACGTCTATCTGCAGTGCATTCAGTTCAACAACCCAACGCAGCACGTGGCCGCGCTGCAGACTATGGGGCTCACTGCAGGCAGGTTCTGAAAGCCTTCACCAGCATCCTGGAGAAGGTCGGAGATCATCAGTTCCTCCTCTACTCGGGCAGATCCACATCAATGCCCTCTCAGCAGGGGCACCTGGTAGTGGTGGCTGCCAAAAAGCTAGTAAACCAGCTCCAGGTGGCTCCCAAGACGCAATTCGGTGAGATGGTCCTCTGGGTGGTGTATGTCTCAGGCCCCATCAACCTCTAAATTCTCAAAAGCAAAGCCGCTAAGGAGCTGAAGGCACTCCAGGACTTGGCCCCGAAGGAGATGCTGGAGCTCTTGGAGATGCCCGCCGTTGAGCTGCTTCCGGACTACCAGCGCCTCTGGGTGCAGCTGTTTTGCCCAGTGGTGGAAATGAAGATCACCAGACGCCCACAGGCCATGAGGCCTGACCCTGAACCTGAGACTCTAATACATGCTCTCCTGTTCGCCAGCCCCTCTGCTCAGTCCCTCCTTGAGCCACAGAAGCGAGACCAGCTGGAAGCCAAACTCAACTGTGAAGACCACTGCTTCAGCAACCACATCACCATGCACACCAAGAACCTGTGGCCCGCCCAGCTGTCCTTGGTGCAGCAGATCCTGCAGCACTCTGACCTGTGGAGGCTGATCCCCCAGAAGCTGGCTGCAAGGGCCTGATGAAGGTGGGCGCTCAGGGCGTCCTTCAGGGCATGATGCTCAGCTTTGGGGGGGCTGCAGTTCATGGAGAACCACCTGCAGTTCCAGGGCGACCCGGACGTGCTGCACAACAGCACGGCATCCGCTACACGAACTATCACATCGACCTGACCGACGCCGAGGGCAAGCCCTACCTGCACGTGTCTGTGAAGTCCCGCAGCCAGCCCGTCAAGATCTTCGCCTATGAGGCGGGCTGCCTGGACAACCCAGTGGAGCTGACCTCGGCCTGCGGGAGCCACACCTTCTCAGTCATGGTAACATAGCCCATCAGGCCGCTGCTCCTCATCTCCACTGACCTCACACACCTGCAGGACCTGCGGCCCACGCTGCACCTCAAGGCCATTCTGGCCCTCAATGAGCACATGACCCAGCAGGACCCAGGGCTGCCCTTCCTCTTCTGGTTCAGCGTGGCCTCCTTCATCACCCTCTTCCACCTCTTCCTCTTCAAGCTCATCTACAACGAGTACTGCCCCTCTTCAGGAGCAAGGAAGACCCCAGTGTCTGAGAAACTGCGAGTCCTGCTTTCTGCCACTGTTGCATAAGACACCATCTGCTGCTACAGACAAGGGATCCTTTGGAAGCACCTACCCTTTGTGCCTGTGGGGGACAGTGACTCAGAATTGCTTATAGATGCCTGCTTGCATTGGAAGGAATAAGTGTCCCCGTGGGGAGGGAGGGGCCAGTGGACCTGTAAGCCTTCCACTCAATAAAGTGAACCTGTGCAGAGCGTAAATATATATATATTGTTTTCTAGTGACTATGGTAGAGGAGTCTTAACTCAGAAAAACATCAACTAGCAAGTAAAAATGGTCTAATTCCATTGACTAATCTCCCTTACCCTGAGTGCTTTCTAGTACTTTAGGTGCTGGGTTACCTTGACACTTAACACTCTCCCTTCTTTTGGTTCAATAGAATTGAGTTCAGACTGCCTTCCCTACTAAAATAGTCTTCAATAAAGTCTTCTTTAACTTTTTAACTAGTCCAATGGAAGGAAATAAAAAGATTCTATGAATGGTAAAGACTTAGAAAGAAAACACTTTGAATATTATGTTATATGTCAATGAGAGAAACAAAAACAAGATAAAAACCCATATAGCATTTTTGGCAGGAAGTTTTGGTAAAGTGGTTTCTATAAAATGGCAGAAGAGCAAGGGATGGATATAGGAAGATATAAGTCATAGCGATAGGGTTGGAGGTAGGTGGTCCAGCCTTTTTATGATCTGCCTTCCCTATTAAACTTGAAGGGAATGTAGATGACTTGTAAAAGTTCTAAAAAATTGTCTTTTTTTATAAGAATAAGAATGGTTTAGAGAGTAGGTGTGGTATCTTATGATCTTTCCTCCTCCACCCATCTTGCTCAGAAGTAGGAGTAGACATTTGAAAACATAAAGTGAAAGGAGATAAGTCAAAAGAGTTTCATGTTAGGACAGATCTACATAGTTAACTTCATGCCCCAAAGAAGGAGTAGTGGTACAGTTATTTTTACAAGTCAAATATCAATTGTTCTGTGTAATAAAATAGAAATTGTTATTTAAGATTAAGAATAACAAAATAACAAGAACTAGGAGAAATCATCAATGTATATTTTTCAATGTACTGAAAGAATTTTATAAAAGAGTATAACTGCATGTCTAAAATAGGTTTTACTTGTGTTCTAAAATTATTAATATTTCTTACAATTAGTAATATAAAAAGTAAAGATTGGCTAGGTCTCCTGAGAATTTTCTAAATTTATTTTGCAAGGAAGAACACCTGTAATTGTATTTTGTATCTAATTTGTCTGTATTTAACAAGCCACAATATTTTATTTAATGTTTATTCTCTCAAAGAAATCTCACTTAGATGAATATGCTAGAAGAATTTTTTAAATGCAGATTGAGTTTATACATGCAATGTTTTTCTATGGCAATATCAACCAGTGTTAATTTATATTTAATTAAAATAATTACATAATGTTCTGCATTCAGGTTTTGTTCAAAATATCAATTAAGTGACCAGAACTGAGAAATATAAGCAACTTATACCAAATGGAACTGTATTAGTCTTCCTTTCTTTATATGGCTTCTTTAGAAAAAAGTCATAATCACAATATGCTTGCAAATACCTTTAAAAATTTACCTGGGCAACCTCTTCATTATGGTAATATTATAACCATACAGATATCACATATTTTCATTTGATGATGTAATTTTCCAGTGTAGCACTTCTCAGCTGTTGTGTTTTCTCTGATGTATGATATTGTATTTTTTAAATTCTATGTAGAAAAGTAAAAAATGAATTATAACTTCTTAACCAATATCAATGATTCATGATCAATCATTTTGTGTTTCATTTGATGACAGCATTGCACTGTGTATTCTTGTAGAATTATATCCTGTAATGCAACCATAAGAATATTAAACTTGGAATTATTGTAAAGGAATCTCAACAGATCATACTCCAATGCACAATGATTTATTTCAATAGTACTGTTAGGATTGCAAAGCCTGCAAAAATATTCAGTAAAATTCTCAATCCATGATGAAAAAAATAACTTGCCTGGAACAGAAAAGAATTTTCAGGAGAACAAAACTATTTAATGTATTTTATAGGTAATTATTCTTTGTTGAGTCACAATTACAATGTTGATGATTGTTTTCACTAGCAAGTTTTGATAGAAAGTACACAGGCATTCAGAAAAATGCATTATTTTGACTAAGTCCTTTTTTTCCTCTTTGCAGATTTGATCATAGTTGATAAAATTTTACCTGAATTTTAGGGTTTCTGGGAGATTTAATTGTTTAGAACTGGCTGGTGATATATTTGTAAGTTTTCTGTTTTAAGACTTCCTATAGTCTATTAATTAGTTTTTCACATAGCTCTACAAGATGCAGACATTAAATTTGATGTAATATTTATAGGTTTATGGTAGATGAATCAGTCAATACAAGTATTTTTTGAATGACAGTACCTATAATTTAACTTTTCTTCTTCTTCTTCTTCTCCCTTCCTCAATCACATTTATTTTTTTCTTTCCTGGCATATGTTTCTGCATACTTTATGAACACATCTTTATTTTTAGTGTGAAATTTAAAGTAATATTTCACATTTTTTTATTCTTCAAAATTTTCTGATTGAGACCTTCTTTTATCACAATAAAATTATTTGTCCATCAGTTTTAGAAAGTTTTTCAACATATATTCTCTCATTTTACAACTTCACATACATATATGATGGAGCTATCCCAGATGGAATTTGCCCTAAAAGGAAACTTCAAATAATTATTGAAGTACTTTACCCTTTTGCTGTGGAAAAAGAAAGATGTGTATGCTTTTATCACTTTTGAGTATATATGACCTTAGTTATTAGTTTTTCTAATAAAATATTTGTTATTCTGTGAATGGAAATTGTGAAATCCCTCAAAGGTATATCACATAGTTTTACTGCCGACCCCTCCTTACACTCACTGGTCTTCCTCAACAAGGGAAAACATGAGGTGCCTGAGGGATGAAGTGTATTATGGTGCTAAATATGTGTAATTCATCCTTATGCTTTTTATGCTTGGAACACAGCTTGCCTTCAGGGCACAGACATGCTGTGTAATGTCATGCAAGACATTCTGCCATTTTGGATGATTGTCCACAGTTATTTACCAGAGACTGTATCAATATTTTTTTTCTAATTCTGAGGTAAAAGTTAGTAACTTTTAAACTAGGAACAATGATTTATGCCAGTAAGGCCTATGAAATGGTTATTTTCATCTGTCTTATTTTATCTCTTTATTGATTCAGAACATAGGTGGAGAATAGTGTGACTTTAAAACTTGAAACTTTCATTTTATAATATATCCCAGGCAATTGCAAAACAATATATGTGCTGCTTAGTTGGTTAGTTAGTTAGTTAGTTAGTTTGTTTTTCTGGCCAAGGTACAAGGTAACAGGCATAAAACAGAGACCTTGACAGGGTCTTAAAGGGAAGGATTCTTAAAGGGTAGCTTATACATTAAATCATCTTCAGAATATTAGTGATAAAAAAGATGTCTGAGTGGTTTTCAACCCATAGACTAAAGTATAACATAAATGAACTTTGCAACAATTTTGTCACTTAAGTAACACTGATTTGTGTACAAAAGAGTAAATAACTACAGTTACGAGTAGTATTCATGGAGGAGCAAATATGTGAGCCACAAGACAGAGGAGGCTATAGAACTAATAAACACCCTGAGAAAAAGCTTCCAGTAAGGCATGCATCACCTTGGGCAAAGAATTTTTCATGGCTCCTCAGCTGATATAAGCAATTTCAATAAAATATGAGAATTTAGGGCTGGGGATGTGGCTCAAGCGGTAGCGCGCTAGCCTGGCATGCGTGTGGCCTGGGTTCAATCCTCAGTACCACATACAAACAAAGATGTTGTGTCTGCCGAAAACTAAAAAATAAATATTAAAAAAATTCTCTCTCTCTCTCTCTCTCTCTCTCTCTCTCTCTCTCTCTTTAAAAAAATATGAGAATTTATGAAATTCTGTGAGGGATATGATTTCTCAATGAAGATTTAGAATAATAGGTCCAGAAGAGATAATTGTTTTAGTCTGATCAGTTAAAGTGCCACAATACCAATTCTTCCTGATCCTGGGCCCAGAAACCCATTCCTTCTGTGTGTTGTAGTTGCATTCACAATTCCTAGCTAATTCCACATCTCTCATTATAAGAAATAATGTCAGCACTATTGTTAATCACAAATTCATGTGTCAATTTTATAATTCCTGTCTAATTTCATCTCTCTTATTAGAGTAATGATCACAGCACTATTATTAATCACAAAAACACTTCTTTGAAACTAGTTTGTATTGAAGCAAAAAAAATGTTCCTACTTATGTAAGTACATTTTGGGTAGTTATATGTCATTACTAATATCATGCTGCATCACGATGCATTAAGTCACCAAAACTCCTGGCTTGCAATGACACTCCCAAATGACCTTACTTGGCTGTAGTTGTGAAGTGTGCAAGTGCAAATATTGCCTGCAATATGAAGAAAGGTGTGAACAATGGTTTATTTTTTAATGCAATGCTATATTAATAATTTGGAATTTTTAAAAGTAGAGGACAACACATTCTTCAATTCTCTAGGCAATAAATGCTGCATTCTAGAATGTAATCTTTTTCAATACTGACCACAACTCTGACATTTATGCACCACTCCTATTTCTGCAGGAAATACTCTTTCCTCAACTGGCATGCCAAAGTCCAACCTAGAGATCATGATATTTCCCCATGGTTCAGAGAAAAATATAACATTAATCATAAGGGTCTATAGGTAGTGAGAAGCAAAGATCTTATGAACCATAAGAAGTGACAGATATGCCCTCTTTCACAGGACTACTTGACATATGGCAGGGAACCTCAAAAACAGGTAAACTGACTATCATGCATGCCACTGGTGTGGACCCATAATAACAATGATACTGTCACAATACATTGTGTTAGAATCCCTGTACACTGGAATGTAAGGAAAAAATAAGGGCAAGAATTAGGAACTGTTAATCCAAGTTGATTTATGGACTCTAAATCAGAGAATGTTTCTGGCCCATGTCTAAAATGACTGAATATAACCCTATATTACAGTTATCACTATTCCAGTGGACCGATTTCAAGGCATCTTATGAAATGTATAAAATACTAGATAATAGGAGATATCTACTTTTCAGGACATAATTTGGAAATTCTAATCCACTGGTTTGGGGCTCAGGGTTCTTTTGGTATCTGATCAACCCCATATTGGTGTGATTTAGAGAAGGATTTTAAAAATCATCCTAAAGGAAAGAAATAGCACTAATGTCTAGACATAACACTTCTGCTTCTGATATGTTTTAGGTCTCCAAAAGAAAAAATTTTTCAAATTTGCTGAAAGTAGGAAGAAGAGGAAAGGTGAACATTTCTAGCTTGATTTAAACAAACAGAAAACACTAATTTGGTTTTTAATCATAAATTTTGGACTTATAAAAACAATTTAAGCAGTTAGTTAATATTTTAATGATCTTTTACAAAAATCTTTACTCTAGAACATATAGCCACTTGAAAAATTCTGTGGCAGGAATAATTGAGAAAATGGATTTAGTGAATTTATGATACAGTGAACTCTCATTAAATAATAATATGGTTTTGGCTTAACTCAGAAAATTATGCTGAAATGAAATTTTGTTATTTTGATGAACTCTTAAGTAAAATTTCAGGAATATTACTGAACCCCCAGTTCAGTGGAAAGGAAATGAATATTGTGAGGTAGACTGAAGAACTTCACTTTCACTCAGGGGTGTAACTGGAAAAGCCAAATGACTAGGTAGAATATTGCTTATATTGGAGTCCAAGAGATTTTGCAGCCTTAGAAAACACAGGATGCATCAATCATAATGTTACTGTAATGAAATAAATTACTTTGTTTTATCTTTTTCCATGAGGCCAACAAGTTATTTTTCATATTTTAAAAGACTATATGTTTGCTTGACTCTATTTTTACAAATTTAAGGATTTACATTTAGGTCTTGGGATAGCATACTATTTGCTTGTAGGAGATAATTGTGTCATTCTAAAAGAAATGGTATTTAACATCCTCAAAATGCAAAATAAAAGAATCTAAAATGTCAGTAGAATGTCATAGTAATTGGGCAATTGCATCCTTTAAGCATCTATATTATGTTCCTGAGAGGCTAATTGCTTTTCCTCTTAGAATGAATGGATGTAGTAATTACAAATTTGAAGATTTT
Organism: Callospermophilus lateralis; assembly: GCF_048772815.1. NCBI lineage: Eukaryota > Metazoa > Chordata > Mammalia > Rodentia > Sciuridae > Callospermophilus > Callospermophilus lateralis. The sequence goes on along the minus strand of NW_027512416.1, from coordinate 2,097,038 downwards.
GGCATTTATATTTATTTTGTGTACATACAATATATGGTTAATATATATCAATTCTAGTTAGGGCAGAAGAGGTATAAGGAAAGAGAGGTGGCAGGGGATTAGTAAGGTAGGTGGAATGTGATAGACATCATTATCAAAAGTACATGTATAAAGACACAAATTGGTGTCAACATACTTTATATGCAACCACAGATATGAAAAATTGTGCTGTATATGTGTAATAAGAATTGTAATGCATTCTGCTGTCATGTATTTTTTAAATCAATAAAAATAAATAAATAAAATTACAACCCAAAAATAATATATATGTATGTGTATAACATATGTACATAAATATTTGTATATGCCTGCCTTTGCATATATACATATGCATGTGTATACATATTTGCTTCTATGTATATACATTAATGATTACATGGAAATGTTAAAATAATTTTTGAAGGAAAGTAAAAATATTAGTTTTGGGGCTTATTTTTGATTGCCTTAGGGTCAGACCATCTCCAGTAAAAGATTGTCAGAATATATTGAATGAGAAGGCCCCCATTGTATCTTATTAGGAAATAATGTTGGCAAATTTGTGTAACTCATTTGTTTATACAGCTAAGTAACTATTTTACCCATTAATTATTTTATTTTGTTTTTTTCTGAATATATTTATAGCTGACTAGAAAATATGAAACAGATTCTAATAAAAATTTTAGTTCTTCCCTATATTTCTAACAGCCTCTACATAGAGGTTTTGACGTTTGCTCAGTATTTAGAATGTCATAAAATGACTTCTTAAGTTTCCTCTAGCGAGTGCACAACAGATAATTACACTTTGATGGCAGCATTTGACCTCCAGATATGCCCCAAGGCACGTCTTAGCCTTTTCAACAAACCGTTTTTTTTTTTAACATTGTAATAAACAAGCATTTGCTCCACTTAATTTTTCCCTTGAATTTTCCTTGTCTGATATTAATATTGTCAATATAATTCTTTTGCCTTTATTGTGTATACTTTTGCCTGTCCCCTTTAAAGAATTATTTTCAAATTTTCTGTGTCACCATAAGTTTATGTCTATTGTAAACAAAATGCAAATTATTGATTACTAAAATCTAAAGATCTTTATCTTTTGTGATGAGAGTTATAAAATCATCAATAGTTACTGTGAGTTTAATGTTCTTGTTCTGGTCACTATGGTCATTTTTCTGTTATATATGTATAGACTTATGCATGTGCTTTTCCATTTCTTTATCTTAATATAGCTTATTGTAAATGCTGAGATTAATTAACATGTGCTCATTTATTTCTAAAAAAGTAAATGAATTAACTCACCTTGTTATCTCTTCTGGGAAGCTACTGCAAGAGGACATCACAGACTGGATTGCTATGGATATTTAAGGATGCATAAACAGTTTGCTGAAAGATACACAGAGTATACTTTATTGGACATGATGTTATCAAAGTATTTCACAAGTTGGAATACTTTCAGACTTTACTAGTTGAGAATTCCTAATGTAAAAATATGAAGTCTAAAATGATCTAAATCCCTTTTAGATTTTAGAATTTTTCATTAAAAACACTCATCCTATATAACATAGCCCTCATTTTTAATTTTACAAATGCATATTTCTTTGTGTCTTAAGTCTGGAAAACAGCTGGTTCTCTAGTATAAGTAAGTTTATATCAAGACCATATAGACAAAAAATGAAGCATACATAGATGTCTTTGGTTACCCTTCCTAAAATTGTGCATATCTGGCATAGTCTGGTAATATATGATTTACTAGACTTTTGGGGATCAGGCCTGATGGTCACAGAGGTGGCATCCTCTATATTTGAAGTTATATTATGAGTAATATGTTTATTATATATAAATATGGGATATAGTATATATACTATATGTATATACACATAGGTACTATATCCCATATTGATAAGATACTTGCAATTCAGACCAGTCTTTGCCATCAAAAGTATTGGAACAAATCTAGGTTTTGGGATCCAAGAAAGAAAATGTGCAGGAGTAGTTTGTATGAAACAAATATTGAAACAGAAGTTAAAAGATAGGGAATATCACTTAAATGGATATGTAAATTAAATGAGATAATTTAGAATATATTTTCAAATGCATAACGACTACATCCTATTAAAAAACAACACTGTGGATCATTTTATAGATAGAGAAGTTGTAGACTGATGTAGGATGCATATTTTTCCCTAATTCATTTGATTATATTTTTAATTTTAGAATAACAAATGATATTGTATTCATCTATTTGGCTGTCTCTTGGCCACTCAGTTTTTACTTTTGTATTCAGTGTCTGTACATCTCATTGTCTAGTCATCTTTTTCTTTTTTCTACCTATCATTACTTAACACTTACTAATCTTTCACATTAGTGCAGTAATTTTTAAATAAGCTCTTCCTATAAGAAGCCTATCTTTGAAATCATGATGATTCTAGAGATGAGCTTGTCAGATAGGCACAGAAAGATGCTCAACAAGAAGTATTTACTGGCTTATGTGACCCATAGCATAAAGATCAACTTATGAAAGTATAATGAGGAAAAATGAATATGGAAGAAAATGAGCTGATAATTGACATAAATTTGATCATTTTAAAAGCATATTTCATATTATGTTAATTTAAAGGAAGTCAGCTATTAAAGCAATCCAATTCTATGTTGCAAATCTCACATTCACTTTTTATTATTTCTAAAATTTTAATTCCAAAATATGCCAAAATTAAAATGTTGTTATATTTGCATATTTTTGTCTTTGTCATTTACTGGTCTCTAAAATATTATGTGCAGGTTTTGTATTTTTCTCTTGATAATTGCTTTGCATAAATTACATGATTTTCAGTGTCTTTACCTAATAAAGGCAATGAGCAAAAGTAAAATGCAAATGACAGGAGCTGATGCAGCAGTGAATCATCCAAATGCCTGATTCCCTTGATTTAAACTGCTGCTGCCATAGAAGCAACTATTTGTATTCTGACAGATGGTTCCAGAACCCATTGTCTCTTTCAGTCTTTCTGGAATTCTTTGTTTTTTACCCCCCCCCTTTTCTTCTCATTCCCTCATTTATGATAAAAATCATCATGCTTGTAAGTGCTAATTCTTTTTGAGCATTATCTTAACATCAAGTTATCATCTTATCACAGTTGGAAGTTATATAATTCTCCCCAAAAAGAATAATAGAAAATATCCAAAAACTTATATCAAAAAAATTATATTTAGGAGCTCTATATATTTTACCCAATTTAACTCACTTATTTAAACTTTAGTGCAGTATTCCTATTCCCTTTGAAGATGTTAAACATCTTTTTTGTTTCATTTAGCAGAATGGTGATCAAGTATTTTGTATTTATTTATATTTATATAATCTACATATTCAAAATTTTATTTTACCCAAGTGTATATTTGCATACATTTCAACAGGATTAAATTTATTTGTGCATTATTTGTCTATTGATGTTAAATAGAATAACACAAATTCGGTAAAAATGCATATTTATTATTTGGATGCTTTAAAGGTGAGACATTTAAAATGGGTCTTAGTGGGGTAAATTTGAGGTGTTGACAGGATTGTGTTCCTTTTGAATCACTAAAAGATAAGTCTGCAATGGCCAGTAGACTCACATATTGTGTCACTTTGCAACTTACTCTTCTGTGACTCTCTTCCATATTACTAAATCAGATAATCACCCCTCAGATAATCACCACATCATCTCTACCTCAAAATATAAAAATATGCTTAAGAACAACTTTAATTCTATTTCAAACAATATGTCTGCTTGCGTTATCACATAACTATTTACAGGTTCTGCAGATTAGAAGGATCTTTGATGGGTATTTATTCTGCTTATGACTATGAATAAGAAAAAAAAACTTATTCGTATAAACATGTATACATTTACATGTACATACACATATATATGTACGTACTGTGAAAACATACAAATATATGTTTAGATATATGTATAAACAGTTTTCACAAATAAATAACAGCAATTTCTACTCCATCTTTAGTTCATGAGAATTTGTTTTGTGTCCTCATCAATACTATGTATTGTTTTTGTTGTTGTCGTCATTTCTTACTGGAAATTTAAATCAGGGACACACAGAGACTAGGTCACACATAGTTGCTTAGGGCCTTGCTAAGTTTCTGAGGCTGATTTTCAACTCAAAATTATCTTGCCTTAGCCTCCCAATCCAATGGGATTAGAGGTGTGTGCCATGGCACCTTCTTCTATTTTATTTTTATATTGAAATATATATTACTTCTAAAAGTAATTTATACTTGATATTAAGAAAGCATAGAATACCATTTTCCCCCACAAATACCGCTTTGTGGGTTTTTTTTTTGTTTTTGTTTTGTTTTTGGAAAAGCTGTAATTTTTCTATTTCCACACAGTAGTGCCAGATATATACTTTATTGTTGTCTAAATGGCAAGTTGTTTATTATTATTATTATTAGTATTATTAGTATTATTATTAAGCTATGTCTTAGTTGCAAAAATTTATTTGTTCATATTATTATAAGGTATATACTCTTTTCTATAACTTCATAACATACAACAATGTGTATGAAAATGACCTGTCGGGAGTTGGGAGGAGATGGGAGGTTTCATGGGGTTAGAAATGATGGTGGAATATGATGGACATTATTATCCAAAGTACATGTATAAAGAAGTGAACTGATGTGAATATAGTTTTTATAAAACCAGAGAGATGAAAAATTATGCTCTATATGTGCAATAAGAATTGTAATGCATTCTGCTGTCATATATAATTTAAAAATAATTAAAAATTAAATACTACTCCTTTTAAAAACTGAAAAAAAAAGGTCTGTTGGTCAGTGATAAACTTTATAAAGTATAAAATGTATCCTGAACATTTGGTAATAAAAAAACCTAGATGTAGGTATTTATACTGTTTTCAGCAAAATTAAAAAAAATCACTGTAGAGTTCATTTCTTGCAATGTATAATTATATGAAATGCATTTTTTACATATACATATATATTACCATTATATATAATTAATAAATGATTACTATATCTCACATCAACCACATTTGTTTCAAACCAATTTGTCTTTTGAAAGCAGCAATATATATTACACTCTGGATATATACACTTTGTGTGTCTTCAAATTTGTCACTTTTATATATTATGTTCTTTTTTTACTCTCCTTTTTATATAATCTCTTTTGCAAATTATTGAGATTAATGAATTTTAGACACTTCAGTTTAACAGTGCATTCTGTAGATTTTATTTTAACCTCAGCTTTAAATACTTCCCACTTTTTATAGGCTTATTGTTATGTAAATGACTTCTCAAAACCTGCATATATTACACCCTAAACTGACTTTACTCTGGACTATTGATATCTGAGTGGAGGGGATCTTAAAATGATCCATGGACAAGGCAGAACAGGGATGGGTCAGGATGTGAGATTGGTGGATGCTGAGTATGTAGTAGTGAGTATTCATGAAAAAGTAATGGTGGAATAGATAGGGGTAGGAAAAAACGTGCTGTGAAGGAAAGAGGGAAAGCATGACCAGCTCAAGAGTTCAGATTTAAAAAGTCTAATGGTTCTTGGCATTTCCTGAGAAACCTCGGCCAGGAGAGATGACGTCCACTGGAGACCCTCACAAGTCTCTCCCTGACTCTGCTGTCCCTTTTTCTGAATCCTGGTGGTTTTTTAATAATGTGCACAGGTGGAAAGAACTCTAAATTTCCCAGTGGGTGAGTACAGTGGTCCCTGGGTGCCATGGGTAGGGACTGCTAACGAAGCCTGTGACCAGGACTCAGAGATCCTCAAAGCTGCCAAGCACCTTCTCCCACTCACTGTTTCCAATGTCCCCTGACACTTAAGAACTGCTTGGGATTAAGTGCTGTGCATGAAGCCGAAGGAAATAAGGAGGCACACAGCTCAGGATGGACTGTGGGTCTCAGATGGCATGGGCCACAGTCCAAGACCATGGCCACACTCTCCCAGGACCCATTTACCAGTAGGAAAAGGACTTAGTAACCAGCACCAAGATGCCTCTGGCCTCCTGCTGCAGGCCACTCAGCCTGAAGCCTCTCATATATCCATGGCACTCTCGTCCTACTGGATGAAAGGCATGCTTTCTGCTCTCATTTTCTATGTGAGGATGCTGCTGAGGTGTCACTGGACAGGCTCTTGTGGTGGTTGGGGTAGAGGGAGGGGAGGGGAGGGAAAGGGAGGGGGGATAGGAAGGGTATAGGAAGGGTAGCAGAATACAACAGACATTTGTTTGGCAGTATGTATAAACGTGACTGTATAATCAAGGTGATTCTGCAATCTGTACATGGGGGAATAATAAGAATTCATACCTTATTTAAAACAAATGTATGATGTATGATGTGTCAAGATCAATGTAATGTTTTGAGCAACCAATAAATTTCTAAAAAAAATTAAAAAAAATAAAAAGTCTAATGGTGGATCAATGGTAGCATGAGGGTAAGGGGTAGTTTCTTTGGGGGGAGAAATAGGTAGGGGAGAAAGAAGAAGGTAACTCTGGCACAGTTCCCAAGAGAAAGAGTAAGGTGAATGGGTTATGTGTTTTTTTCTTCCCACCTTGGTGTGGAATTGATAATTCACAGAGTATTTTTCACTAGGTAGTATAAAACCATTTCCAAGTAGTTTTACAAATTTGTGTGGTCACAATCAACATTTGACAATTCTAGTCACATAAAATCTTTGTACCCTTTCATCTGTTTTTTTTTTTATTTTTTTATTTGTTCCATTTTTTTTTATTCACTTTTGCTTTACTGTTATTGTGGGGTGTGTGTGTGTGTGTGTGTGTGTGTGTGTGTGTGTGTGTGTATTATATATACTGAATGTTAACTTCTATAACATTAGTTTATGTGTTTAATCTTGGTTTATAAAGATTTGATAAAAACACATCATTTCAAACAGCTCAAGAATCTGTCATCTGGGCTTAACTCAATCCTGCAAAAAGTGGACATCCTTGTCAACAAAAAGTTATATAGAAATGCATGTTTAGTATCATACATATCTCAAAATAGGACTTTTGTTTTCCATTTATATGTTCAAGAGCAGGAGAGTAACTGTCCAAAGCATAAGTTAATAAACCTAGATAAGTTTTCCATACACTTGTCCACTACTGCTTTTAAATTGTTTACATCCTTGACATTGACAGTGTCACTAATAGTGATGCTGTTTAATTTCTCTGTTGTTTTATGCTCTCTCTTTCTTTATCTCTCTCTGATTTGTATTTATTCATTGATTGAATTTTTGGTATCACACATCATCAAACCCAGTAATGGTTTGCTACTGAGCCACATCTCAAGCCCTTTATGAATAATTTTATTTAGAGCTAGGGTTGGATGAATTTTTTAGAACCTCACTAAGTTGCTAAGCATGGCTTTCAACTTGTGATCCTCCTGCCTCTGACTCTCAAGCCACTGGGATTACAGGCATACTGCACTGCACCCAAGTTTTTTAAAACTATTTATTTATTTATTTATTTATTTATTTATTTATTTATTTATTTATTTATGTGGTGCTAAGGATACAACCTAGTGCCTCACATGTGCTAGGCAGGTCATCTATGACTGAGCTACAAACCCAGCCCTGCAGCCAGCATTTTATGTTGTCTTTAAAGTAATCAGACACAAGTGTAGAAATTGAAATTGCATTTTTGTCACTGTTTTTTATTAAAGTTATGTATGACTAACTAAAATATTTTTTAAAGTCAATTTAATGAATGATTACTCTTTTCCTTCCTGGGGATTATTTATTATTATTATTATTATTATTATTATTATTATTATGTGTGTGTAGGGCTTGGTGAAGTGTCTTATTCTTTGCTTAAAGAGCGTGGGTGTAACCTGTTATAGCATAGATCTATGCTAAATGTGTTGAAAATTATGATTCTAAACATTCCATTCAATTTGCATATTTCCAAGCATGTAGGAGGCAGTAAAAGGACAATAGCCATGACCAAAGAATCACTTCCAGTGAAAGTATAGCACCAGTGTCCAACCTGGAATGTAATCTAGAAGCTTCAGTGGTGAGGTTGAGTCAAATTACCAGGGTAGGTTTTGAGACTCTCTAAAGCACCATGTATGAGCAGGTAAATGAGAATTAATTTTCTGGAGGCACTAAGATTTGTCTTTAATAGTAGTGCATAATTAGTAAAATCGGTAGGTGATTGCAATGTCCTATTTTTCCCAAATATACAGACTGGAATATTTAAATTTATTGATCTAAATTACAAAAATGCATTTCAGAGAGGTGATATCAGACAAATTTCCAGAGTATAATCTTGGGAATGTGGGCAAAAGTATGTGCCCATAAATATACATTTATATAGAAAAAAGATAAATTTGAATTGCAGAAGTGTGAGGGTAAATTCAGTATGCCACATGCATTGTAGATGAAAGGTTGTGATAATATTTAGAAGATAAAAAAGTAGAAATTGGGGTGATTCAGCACTCTGCAGTTGTATAAAATGTTAACAAATTTTAGTAAAAAAAAAAAACACAGCTAAATCCCTCTGTATGTGCCTCAGTCCTGTGTTCTTTATCTGAATTTGATTCTCTCAGATGAACCTACATCCTTGGTTTATGAAGATTTGATAATTATGTGCATTTGGTGCTCTCTAATTTTTTTTCAGGATTCTATCTGTTATATCCTTTAATATCGTGTCCCCAAGTCACTTTTGTGGCTGTTTTACTGTCTGTTCTGTTCTGCAAAGACTGACCTCACTTCTTCTGTGCAATGATTTTTATCAATATTTCAAATAATGTTTGGAAAAACAAGCTTATTGTAGGGTCCTTAATATCCTTTTATATTGGTCCTAGATCCTGTTGGTTTTGAGGACAGCTCATCAGCTTTTATATGAGAGGGACTTCTCTGTCATTTTTGCTTTGATGGCTCCATCAACACAGAATAGAAACATTTGTGGCCACATGCTAAGGAATATCAGAAGCCATCATATTTGAGAAAATATCAAGAATTATTCTTTCTTAGAGCCTTTAAATGTAGCATGATCCATCCATCACTTGTATAAGAGTCCATACACAGTAACTGACACTGAAAATCTTGTACTTAAGTTTATGCATAATTGTAATTGTATAATTTCTAATTATTTTATTCCAACAAGTAGAGAAGTAGAAACTTATATTTCATTGCAACTTAAATTTTATACAATTTATCAATGTAAAGCAAGTTGTTTTGGATAAAATTCCCATCATGATTTTGTGGTCAGTATTAAATGATAGTTACTAAAGCATTGAACGAAGCTACTGAAAGTCACGATTCACTGACATTTTGAGTGTCAGCAACAACTTGATCAGGCTGATTTTAAATTCTGATTATATATAAGTGAATTGTGATTCTTCTATTAATACCAGAGCCTCTGTGATGTGAACTATGTGCTGTTCTTTTAGGAATTATTCCCTTCATGCTGCATACTGAGATGCTCTCTTTGCTGAGAGTTAATTCTGGTAAGTTCTGCTGTAAAAAACTATTTTTTATGAATTGAATGGGGATACATTTTTATTATTGGGAACTAAGAACAGTAATTTGTATGAAAATAGCTTTTATACTGAGACAATTTTTCTGACAACTCTTTTTTTAAATTATTGACATTGGCTGATATCACAAACCAGTGGTTTGTGATCTAGGGGAAATTTGCATATGATCAGCAAGTTTTACTCCCAGAGCTTACTGTTTTAGATTTTTTTCACCTTTTGTTGGCTTCTTTTTCTATCATCTGTGGCATTGAGTGAATGTGACTCGGTCAAGATTAGGGTAACATTTTCTACTTTTCTAGCTTGTAGATATGTGTGTCTTCTAAGGTTACCATCAAAATCTTTGAACTTTGGACTTTATCAAGAAAAGGGTGATTAAATTTTCTTGGGTCTTTTGCAGTCTTAATTCTGTTTTTTTTCTCTTCATACCTACCATGTGGTAAAATTGTATTTTACGAGGATATTTTCAATGTAATCATAAATACAAATATGAGGAATTTGTAAAAATATAGGAAAAAGAGTGAGAGCCAACAAAGTGATTGGGACTTTTATTTATTTATTTATTTGTTTATTTATGGTGCAAGGGCCTGGTCCATGCTAGGCAAACACTGTACCACTGAGCTGCACATCCAGCTTCTGGTTGGAGACTACATTGTATGTTTTTAATGCTCAATTAAATCATTGGAGGGTGACTCTTTTATTACTTATGTAAGAGTTGATCATCTGTGATGTGGTTCTTAAAAATTAGTTGAATGAATGCTTTAGATTTGAAAACAAAAATTGTGACTGAAAACTTGAGTGTGATGGCTTATATTGGTATAAATTTTGTTACTAGCTGGAATGCTTGACATTCTGTCCTATCTATTCATGGTGTCTCCAGTCATGGACAGAAGCCTATGTGGACAGGTTTGTGCTGTCAGGCTGGCATCTTCCCAGATTGTGTTATGATGTTTGGCATGATCATCAGGGGAGAATCCCAAATCCATGAGTGATTTTCTGCATAAAAGTAGTGCTGGTATATACAAGACTAAATTGAATTTTCCTCTGAGCTTTCTAGATGCTTGAGAAGCAGGACCTCAAATTCAGAATGCTATACTCTTTTTTTAAAATTTTTTCCCCTGAGGTCTTAGAATGTGTTCCTATATTTTCATATCTTTGTCCACATTCAAAATGCCAACTTTATTTCTCAAAAACATAATGATTTATTTCTCATACTTCAAATACACACAGTATTTTTTAACTTTGTTTCTCCAGCACGAGATGGCACTGTTTATGACTTTTTTTTCTTGTTTGGAACATTTTATATGAGAAAAAAATGAGAAAAATCATTGACTCTTTGTAACAGTGCTTGTTCCTGTTCTCTCTTAGTTTTCCACAGACATAGAAAAATTTATTTCTTTTTCCTTGAATATTGACAATACGGTTACAAAGAAAATGGGCATGTAGTAGTTTTTTGACACTGATTCTTTTTCCTTAAATTTATAAACGGAATTAATTTACTGTATTATATGTTCATTCTTTTTTTTAATTGTTCTTTCTTTGTACTATTTTTAAAAATTACTTTACTAAACATACATTTTCACCAACAGTGTAAACACATTTTTTTCCATATCTATAGATTCTTGACTCTTTGTAATCTTTCAGATTATTGACTAAACTATTCTAAAATCTCTGCTCATTAAACAAGAGTCCACATTTTGACTTGTGCACTAAATCCCTGATAGAAAAATTGGAGAGTTCAGTTACTCAAGTAGCCACAGAGAGTGTGCTCTAATTATTTTCTGGGAATTATCAGACATGTGCTTTTTAATCCCTTTTTTGAACTACTGCTCATGAGTGTAGCAGCCCATGGAGACATTTGCACACAAAAGGAAAACCACTGAATTGTGATCCTGAGGACATTTGCAAATGCTTAATAAACTTTATTCCCAGAGCTTGAGGGTTTAGAACATTTTCTGTTTTTTGTTTTGTTTTGTTTTTGGTATTGGGTATTGAACTCAAGGGCACATGGCTACTGAACCATATATCCAGCAAAAGTTTGTATTTTTTTAGTTGTAGTTGGACACAGTACCTTTATTTTATGTATTTATTTTTATGTGGTGCTGAGGATCTAACAAAGTGCCTGACATGTGCTAAGTGAGCACTCTACAGCTGAGATACTGCCCCATCCCCTAATTTTGTATATTATTTATAGACAGAATGTCAGTGAATTGCTCAGCACCTCACTTTTACTGAGGATATCTTTTAACTCATGATCCTCCTTTCTGAGCCTCAGATTTACTGGGATTACAGGCGTGTGCAACTACACTTGGCTTAGAAGAATTTTGAACTTGGGTTCCTCCTCTTACGCCTTCTTTCTTTATATTTCTAAATATTTTGCTATATGTGAGTCAATTATTTTCTTCCACTGAATGAAACATGTTTGCGATGAGACACATAGTAGAGAAAAATTTTTGTTCCAGGGAAAATTGGCAGTTGTGTAATTTTTATGAGGGAGGCTAGAGATTGAACTTCACTGTGCTAAACACCAATAAAGGGTATAATTTGTCCTATATATTTTTATCATTTGTAACTCTGATGCAGGCTATGGAGTACCTCAACTGTCACCAACATTAGTTAGAAGAATACCCTAGCAAATCTTTTTAGGCATATTTCATGCCAGCTGAGCTTTAGCTTATCTCTCCCTATCTGAGGGGTTGAAGCCATGGATGAACTTGCATGAACATAAACAACCATCACTTTTTTGTGTGTACTTGTTACTTATGAATGTGTAGATTTTTCTTCAGCACAGACAAAGATATAATCTATATAAATATTTTTAGAGTTAGGATGATATATATATTTCAATCTTCCTTTTCTCAGGAAGACACTGGTGATTGAGTATTTTTTCCCAATTATGTGGCACATTGCCTAAGGCTGGAATAAGACCCAAGTCTACCCTAGGGTTTCTTTTCTTTTTTTTTTTTTTTTTTAAAGAGAGAGTTGGGGAGAGAGAGAGAGAGAGAGAGAGAGAGAATTTTTTAATATTTATTTTTTTTAGTTCTCGGCGGACACAACATTTTTGTTTGTATGTGGTGCTGAGGATTGAACCCGGGCCGCACGCACACCAGGCGAGCGTGCTACCGCTTGAGCCACATCCCCAGCCCCTACCCTAGGGTTTCTTAATCATCTTTTGGCAGGCATTTTCCCAGTTCTGAGTATTATACATATCTCTCAACTCATTATTTTTTACTTTTTCTAAGAAAAATATATCAATATATTCAATACATTGGAGGGATAGTCAAGAGCCTCCTATTTTCCTATATTCCTAATATCACCCTCAGGTAAGATATGCCTTTTATTGTTGTGCTGAGATTTGACCCAGTGCCTTGCAGATTTTATAAACACATTGTGCAAGTGAACTGTGCCTCCAAGTCAATTTTCCTTTAGATTTGGCTCTATCATCCATTCACAAGAAATGTTGTTTGTGATGTGCTTATTTATGTAGGCCTTTCAATTGCTATGAAAATGCATAAAATTTTTACATGAATATTAATGCACCTATACATGTACTTTGAGTTATAATTTCTTGGTTTTTATTATTGCAAAATAATTTAATTTTTAATTCAAATTTTTAGAGGCTAATTTCAAATATATACATGTAACATTTCAGATAAATTTTAGAATTTTTGCTCTGGCCCCTCTTCAGTTATAACTAAAATATGCTGGTATTTTGAAAAAAAATAGATATCATGGGAATTTTACAGATTGGTAATAATCAGTTTTATTGTATACATATGATGTGCATAATTGAGTCTTTTATGTTCTTTTGTATATTTTTATTTTCTCAAATTCTAAATATTTATTTTAAAAATATAGATGCATGTAAAATATCACATGTAAATGATTTCTACTAAAACTCTGGTGTTTCAGAATATTTTTCCAAATAGATACAGTGTGATGAAAATGGGTTTAGGAAATAATTTTCTCCAGTCTTTACTACTTATGTCTTTCCCAATATACTTTGTTTTATATCCATGCTCTAGGTTTTATCTGTTTGTACAAAAGCTGCCATATCCTCACATGTTACCATGGTACACATGTGTGATGATTTTATAAGCATATGGTTTTGCTGGGGAATGAGTATTTTTTTTTTTTTTTTGGTATACAAAATTTAACTCGGGGACACTGAACCACTGAGCAACATTCTCCGTCCTATTTTGTATTTTATTTAGAGACAAGGTCTCAGGAGTTGCTTAGTATTTGACTAAATTGTTTAGGCTGGCTTTGCATTCCTGATCCCCCTGTCTCAGCCTCAAGAGCTGTTGGGATTACAGTCATATGTCACTAAGTTCTGCATGATCATGTTTTTTTAATAGCTATTTTATTCAAAGAAATAACAATTTTAACTCCATCTTCAGTTCATAAGAATTTATTTGCTCTATATGTTTCCTAGATACTATTTAATTTTGTCTCACAGGTGCGATTTTATTTTTCCATTTCTCTAATTTCTAACACTATTGAGCTATTTTATAATTAGTGAGCACTTATGTTTCATTTATGAAGTGACTTTTTAAGTACTTTTTTCTCTTTTTGTTTGTTTGTCTTTTGTGTTGATGTTGTTATTGTTTTGGTATTTGGTACTGGAGATGAAACCAGAGGCACTTAACCATCACTGAGATATATATATATATATATATATATATATATATATATATATATATAGACAGGGTCTCATTAACTTGCTTAGGGCCTTGCTAAATTATTTTGGCTTCCTTTGAATTTGTGATTCTACTTTCTCAGCTTCTTGAGTATTGAAAGTATAGGCATATGCTGCCACCCCTGACTCTTGACTTCTCTTTTTTGGAGTCTCTTTTTTTTTAATTTCATTTTTCATTTACTTCTGTGACATCAGGTTATGTACTCTGGGATGCTTCCAACTGTGCAACATCCTCTGGTCTGTTTACTTTTTAAATTTTGAGACAATGACTCACAAAGCTGCTTATGGCCTGGAAAAGTTGCTAAGATTGGGTTTAAAACTGAGAGCCTCTTGCTTCAGCAAACTTCTTTATTATTATTATTATTATTATTATTATTATTATTATTATTTGGTGCTGGGGATTGAATCCAAGGCTTAGTGCATTTGCGGCAAGCACTCTACCAAATAAACAATATCCCAGCTTATATATATATATATTTAAAGGCATATATATATATATATGCCTTTAAATATATGTATGTATATATACATTTATTATATGCATCATATATATATAAATATCTATATAATTATATAGATATGTATAACTAAGAATATATATATTTATATATAAACATATATATGTATGTATATACAGATATTTGTGCATATATGCCATGACTTACCTTGATCTTGCAATTCTGCTTTTTCATTCTAAGTAGCTCATATCAGGAAAATTTATAATGACATATTTGTCACAAAAATACAGTATTGTCCCAATAGATTTTGTGGAAACTATATCAATTTTTGTAATAAATTTCTTTTTTTAAAAAAAGAGAGAGAGAGAGAGGAGAGAGGAGAGAGAGAGAGAGAGAGAGAGAGAGAGAGAGAGAGAGAGAGAGAATTTTAATATTTATTTTTTATTTTTTGGCGGACAGAACATCTTTGTTTTGTATGTGGTGCTGAGGATCAAACCCGGGCCGCACGCATGCCAGGCAAGTGCACTACCACTTGAGCCACATCCCCAGCCCTTGTAATATATTTCAATGCAGTTTTTATATTTCATTGTCCAAATGGCTGTGTGTTTTTTTAAGTATTCTCTCTTTATTTCCAAAGGAGAATTTTTTTATCTCATTAGAGGTCTATACAGATTGCTATAATGTTAAATCTTATAGTTATATATGGCATAATATTTTATATCGGTACTAGAATTCATTGCACTGATGGTTACAATATAATCTAGGTATGTAGGGGTTTATGCCATCAAGTAATGTGTCAATAACCTGTATCTTTTGCTAAATAAAAGAATATACTTATGATGCATTTTTTAGAATGTATCCCCATCATTAATTTAGGCATCATTATATATAACCATACATGTTGAATCACAAAATATAAGTAGTATGCAATATTTACTTGTAAAATTTACCAGAACTCTTTCAATTTATTTATTGTCTATATGAAACACCTGTCATTCCTGATACTTTCAATGGTATGTTCATTGTTATTATTTTAAATGTTGCTCATTTTCTGTGTATTTTTTCTCTACTTGCCTTTTTATAAACATTTCCTTTATCAAAATATTGAGACAGATATTTAGTGAATGAATTCTGTTTTCTTTTAAATTTATTATTTATATGTGTGATTTATTTTTAACCTCAACCTAGACACATTACACATTTTTCAGTGTTATTGATATGATTACCAAACATATTTAAGGTTTATGTATTATCTTTTGACATTTGAACACATCCATAACACCAGCTCAATAATCAACATAATTAATATAACCAACATCCCAATGTATGTTCTGGTATTTTTTCTAAATCTTTTCTGCTCTTCCCCACTTACCTTTTATTTAATGAATTTAATATTATTAACCAACTCAAATAATGAACCAGCATAAAAACTATAATGAATTATTAAAAGGTAAAATACAATGGAACTAATATTTATATCAATAAATAGAACATTAATTATGCTACAGATAATACCTACAGGTACTCTTGCTTTCACTATACCATCGGGTCTCACTAAGGCAACACATTAGTTCTGTACAACTAGTTCTTTTAAAGAACTATTATTTTTGAAAATGAAACAAAAAACAAACAAAAAATAATAATTGTGACCATATATTTATTGAATTATACAAAAAAGGTAGCTCATTGTGTAGAAAACCAAACCTGATAATCATACTTGATGCTTTGTTACTACAGAAAATCTAAGGGTGATACAGAAACCAGAATAAAGAGGGGTTGGGGCATTAATAGTGATTTTATGAGAGGTTACCAGAGAATATAATTTGGTGGGATGGGTTGAAGAAAAACAAGAATGGGTAAGCATTACTAAAGACAAGCTCGGGGAGATCAGAGGGAATAGGTCAGGAAGTGGAGCAAGGAGCAACAGCAGATATAAGTTGGATGAGCAGTGGCTGGAGGAAAAAAAATTTAAAAAACTTGAGAGGAAAAAAATTGTGGAATTTCTTGTAGAGCTGTAAGAGCAGGGAGCCAGGTATGTGGCACACTTGTTTGATTGGACCATTAACTCCTGGTTTATAGGAATTTCTAAATATGAGCCCACTGGAATAAGTATTATGCTTTCACAATATTTTCTTTTTTTTTCAACTGTGAGCAACCTATTTATCCCTGCATCTTATACATCTTAAGTAGTTTCTTGTTTCTTCTCAGATCGATTCTCCTTCTTCAGTACTATTTTTTCTTCTGCTCTTTTTAGTTTGCCTATTCTTCCACCTTCTTCTTCTCTGATCCTTGACTCTCAATTATGCTAGTGTTATTTGCTTTTCTTGATATCTGTTGGGATATTATCATGTTCCATAAACATTTTTGACAACAAATCAAAAAATTCTAGAAGTCACCAGGAGCTAGAATGAATTTTTTCCTAGAACCTCTAGAGAGAGTGTGGCTTTGCTAACCCTTTGAAATTAATCTTGTGTTATAATAATAAAAATATAACATTTTTATTCCTGTCCAAGTAAAAATTATTGTATCTTCCTTGTGTCTTTTGCTATCTTTGTTTTATTCTTTCTTCAAATGAGAAATACCATAGTTTGCAAACTGGACACTTTCAAGGTCATCCAAAATGAAATGTTCAAAAGTTGGAAAAATGAGAAGAAATGTATAAATTAATAGAGCTTATATTTTGGGCTTGTGATCAGTATGAATAAGGTGGTGACTTTTCTTGAATTTTTAATAAGATGAGTTTTCATATGTGTAGATAAAAAAAATTGAGAGCCAAGACTTAACTTGACTATGTTAACATAAGGACTGTTTTCCATCTTCAACTTGTCTGAAAGTTGTCACCAGGGATATTAATGGCTTTCTGCACTTTTTACTGTATAGTGTTCAGTGGCATTAAAACCATCCATGCATTCCCTTTCATGTAACTTTTAATAAGCTGAGAGCAAAATATCAAGTTAAAAAAATGAATTGAGTGCTTCATGCATGCCTAATTCTATTCAGTTTACTTGAAATCAGCATGTTTTAAATTCTGGTTTCCTGTTTGTATTGAATGCATTTTGTTGATGAGCTATAAAGTATTACAAACAACCTGCAAACTAATTCATGATTCAAATGAACATTTTGTGAGTAAGACCAATTAGGCTGTGTTAATCTGAGCTATTCTGAATTCACCAGGATTTTTTCAAGCACATGCTCTCTTATTTGACTTTGTTACCCTGTGCCTTGAAGAGAAATAGCTGTCCTCTGTGATCTTTTCACTCTCATTTATATAGCTTCTTCTCCTTCATAAGCCTAATATGAACTTCTCCTTCTTGAGATGGTGAGGTTTAAAAAGATAATAACAGGAAGAATTCAAGACACTTAAGTCTAGGCACCATACCAGTAAACTTCCATATTGTCTGTCTTCTACTGGCTCTAATGTAATAACCAATTTTATTTACATCTTGACAAACAGATTCTGCCTGTTGAAAAAGACAGCTATAAAAAATATTGTCAAGGGCCTGGATGCAGGAAAGGATATGAAACTGGAGATGTTTTTGCATTTCATACCTTTTTATTTTCCTTTTCTTTTAGAACACAATTGTATTCCTATTCTAAGTTAATAAAATTGTACAATACCACAGGTACTAAGAGGCTCGTAAGGTTTTGAACTCAGAATCACAATTGCCTGCCTCATTAACTCAAAGATTTTTCTAGGCCAAAGTAACTATGCAACTTTTCTAAGGCTGTTGATTTAGTTCAATTGGTAGAGTGCTTGCCTTGAATTCACAAGACCCTGGGTTCAGTCTCTAACACCACACAACACACACACACACACACACACACACTGCAACTTTTTTAGGAATTCAGGAACTTCTCTGCTAGAGAAGCAAAATTTTTTTTAGCTTCATATCCCTTACTACATTTTTAGTATTCAAACATTTTCAAGAGAACACTCAAATATTTCATTCTTTTTGTTTTGTTTTCTTTTGTTTTATTTTCTAAATAGGGAATAATTTGGGTAAACAGATTTGGGCTATGTTTTGAAAATGAAAGTCAAATTATCCATTTTTATTTCTCATCATGAGATAATAGTAAAAATTTGAATAACACACACTATGTCTGCAACTGAGTTCATTCTTTTTCTTTATTCCTTCTAGTTTACTTATGAGTCTTAACATAGATTAAACCTAGACATTGTTCTAATGAAAGAATTTCTTGATATGAAAGCAAGAGAACAAGACAGGTCTACTGAGAAAACATATTTTTTTTTCACCAACAGTTTGACTAAACACTTGAGGATACAAGAAAATCATTCTTTTATTTTTTTAACATGGACAAATTTGTTTTTTATAAACCCCCGCATGAAAGGCTGAAGTGGACAAATCAACACAGCATACATGGAAACCACACAGAGCTAATGCATTTTCAATTGTGAAACAATGGTTCTTAGTTCTGGTTAAAGTGTACTGTCACTTAAAGTGCTCTTTAATTTTCAAAAACCAAATTGCATTAAAACAATGGAATCCATATCCTTGGATATGAACTCAGTCATCAGTGTTTTTGAAAAATTTGAAAGGAATTATTATTTGTAGCAAAACTAAAAGCTAGTGCTTTAAATTAACATATTTTGTTGAATGAGTTGCAAAGACACATAAGATATATGCTCATGACTTTGGCCTTTCAGACTCACCCAATTTGTCAGTCAGGTTTTTCTAACTATGAAAAATACCTGTGATAATCACATTAAAGAAAAACCTTTATTTTGAGTAAAAGTTTTGGAGATTCTTCTTGATAAATGATAAGTGTATTTGGTATTACAGCTTTATGTTTGAGGTGAGTGAGTACATTATGGCAGGAGCACATGGAAACAGAAAACTAAAAAAAAAATACCTTTCAAGTACATACTCTACAATGAACTAAATGATTCCCACTATGCTTTACCTTGTAAAGCTTCCACTAAATACAACACCCTGGGGACCAAGCCTTTAGTACATGAAATATTATAGGGCAGTTAATTCAAACTAGAGCCCCTGCATTGTATTATTGATATCCTTTTCAGACGTTGATCTTTGATAGTCACTTTTGTCCACTCAATACAGTTAAAAATTATTTAGAATACACAAGATACAGGACACAGTTCTAAGTGCCTTGTTCATGAACCATATCAATTTAAAAAAATTTAATTGGAAAATATTATTACAGAAAATGTGTTAAGTAATTTGTTGTGGTTCATGCCAGTATTTCTTGCAATGAAGGAATCTTATAAAGCTGGATTGAGGTACAATGACAGGATTGGCAACATAGTAAGGTGCCATATCAAAATTTTATATATATATATATATATATATATATATATATATATATATATATATATATAAAGCTCAATGGTAAAGTGATATTTAATTCCATCCCCTGTACTCAGAAGAAAAATAAATGAATAAAATATTATATTTTCCAAATTGTTGCTGAATACAACTTCACTACAAAATAAATAAGTAAATACACACACACACACACACACACACACATACATACGACTTCACGTGTTAGAACATGGAGAACTTCAAGTGTTAGAACATGGAGAAATGCCCGAGAATAATAAAATATAAAAATCTAAAGTGAGTCAATTTGAAATTTGAATAAAATAAAAAATAGTTGTTAGTATTCTGTGCTAGTATTCTGAGATACTGAATAATTTCACAGACATAACTTTAAAAAATTTCCATTGAAGTATTATGCACGTATACAAACACACAAAAATGTATGTGAAGATTCAGATATTTTACAAAAGTAAACACATTTTGAATCAGGCTTGCTCAAGACAGACTAAATCATTTTCTTCATCTATGATCCTAAAGAGCAAAGAGGTTCTTAATAACTAGATGAAAATGTTTTATTACATAAATGTAAAATGTATATAAATAAAGTGAATATTATATCTGTTACCCAGAATTAATACCTGCTTATTACATGCCATTTTAAGTTTTTCTATGCTTGTACTTATTTCCTAAAATAGACCAGCCCCCCCCTCCTTATATTTTTTTGTTGTGAAGTCATATGTACTGGTCTTGAATCCATAGATATTAATTATACAGTTTTGAAAAATAGAATGATAAATCTTTCACTGTTTTTAAGCAGAAAATATTTACATCATTCCAAAAAAAATATTTTCTTATTCATGCAACTTTGTGTTCCCAGAAGGATGTTACTATAGTGGATATTTAACCATAATTTTATTTTGCCTGACATCATGCAATATAATTTAAATACAACTTCTGAACTGTACAGTACCTGTGAGAGTCAACAAGCATGTGTGCTTAAGTAATGTCTTCATTTGTATTGATGACTGCTCTTGTATTTTATATGTGCACTATATTTTTTTTTATTTCAACATTCAAGAAAATCTGAGTTATTTCTTATTTTCGATCATTAGGAGTAGTGGGTTCATCAATATTTTTAAACAAATAATTATTTGTATTTCAATGACACTGCATTTTATTTTTACTGGTTACTATGAGGATTACAATTTCTATATTATCATTTCAATTAAAATCAGTATTATATGATATTACTAAATACAAAATAAAAATCTTATTATATACTGTATCCTTTTCTTGTATCCTTTGTGCAACTACTGTTTTTCTACCTATTATACATCCCAAAATATACTGTATAATTTTTTGTACAAAATAATCATAGATTGTTATAAAACAAAGATCAAAAGTATTATTCATAAGATTGCTAATATCTGCCAGCCATGGTGGTACACACCTATAATTCCAGTGACTTTCGAGGATTAAGCAGGATGATCCCAAGGACAAATACTTCCTCTATTACTTAGTAATGCTCTAAGCTACTCAGTAAAACACTTTCTAATAGAAATATTAAAAGGGTGGAGGAACTCAGGATGTGGCTCAGTGTTTAAGTGTACCTATGTTTAATCAATAGTACAAAAAAGATTTCTAATATATTATAAAATTAGCAGTGTGGTAAAACTTTGACAATAATATAACACATACAGAATTTAATAGGTAATAGTAGCAAATTATGTAATCTTATCAGTGACATATTTGCTACAATATTAGTAGATATGAAGATTTTTGTTAAATTTTCTTTCCTATGTACCACATAGTCCTAAGTATAAATTTTCAATGTCATTATTTATAGCCTGAAATACCATTTAAACAACAGGATATATTATACTTTATACTGATTGTTTTATGTTTTACAGGTTATTTTGCTCTCCGTTTTTTTTAAGTCACAAAAGTAAATTCAAGAATGGTTTCAAAGTCACTAAACACTACACAATAAGGACCACAGAGATAATTTAATACCCCTGGTCACAACTCTAAGACACATTAAATATGAAAAACAGTTTTATGTGGACATACTAAACATAAGTCTTGACTCTCAAATTTTTATCTACACAATGAGAACTCACTTCAGATAACAGTCAGAAATTCACCACATTATATACATTAATCAGAAGGCCAATTGCAAATGCTTTGTTGGCCTTTCCATTTCATAAAATTTTTCCTATATTTACACACTTCTTTTTTGTGACCTTGAAAATATATACTTTTTAAGCTCTGTTGTTTCTCATTTGGGAAAAGAAAAATATTAAGAAAGCAAGAGACACAAGGAAGAAACTGCATGTACCTTACTTTCACCATATTAAAAACATTATTGGGAATCTCACAAACATACAACTCAGAAACAGCAACAACAAAAAAGACTACAAAACAGACACAAATACATACATCAGCACAAGAAGTAAATGAAACAGGAATGAGCAAATTCCCTGTTCTCAATTAAGTAGAAGACAGAAACAATAAAGAAATCCTCCAATCTTTGAAAATAAAAACACATTTGATGAGGAAATTTGGCAGAATTATCTCTATTTTTTTTATTGATTGTTCAAAACATTACAGAGCTCATGATATATCATCTTTCATACATTTGACTCAATTGGGTTATGAACTCCCATTTATACCCCAAATACAAATTGCAGAATCACATCGGTTACACACTCACATTTTTACATAATGGCATGTTAATGACTGTTGTATTCTGCTACCATTACTATCCCCTACTATCCCCCCTCCCCTCCCCTCTTTTTAGGAAGAATAAAATTACAAACATGTTAATTGTTTGTAATTGTCAAATCCTTTTATTTTTTGCCATGTAAACTTTTAGAGACTTGTGGAAAATTGCTTTGGTACTATCTACATAGGCATACCTTAATTTGTCATCAGTTCTACTCTTTGACACCAAAATATTCTTA
Source organism: Callospermophilus lateralis (assembly GCF_048772815.1). Classification (NCBI taxonomy): domain Eukaryota; kingdom Metazoa; phylum Chordata; class Mammalia; order Rodentia; family Sciuridae; genus Callospermophilus; species Callospermophilus lateralis. The sequence continues at coordinate 2,074,098 of NW_027512416.1, read as the reverse complement.
ATGTTCCAACAGGTGGCTGCCACTTCTGCTTTCACCACCAAAAGAGACTGAAACTGCTATTACCTTCCACTGTATAGTCCCTCTAAGTTAGGGCCCTGGTAACCAAGTTTCCCATGAAACTATGCCCAGTACCACAAAAATGTCAGAGAAAAGCATAGGGAATGTGGAATGTGGCATAGGTGAGAATCAAGTATCTAAAAGAGAAGACAATGGAAGTAAAGGTAAACTTGACAAAGAAGAAGAAAAATTGGTGAAGGAACAAGAGAATGGATCTCAGGAGAAAGAAAAAAATGGCTAAGGGTGTATTAGATAAGAAAAAGGCTGATCACAAGTGGGAGAAGAGAGAATCTATTGTGGCAGTATAATATGTATGCCAGTGGCCTCATATATGGAAATTCCTAAAAGCCAAAACTTAATGGTATAATAGTGAAATCAAACAAGTATGCCACACACCTGGCTTCTTGATCTTAGAGTTCTACTGGAGATGTGACACTTTTTTCTCTCAAGACTTGTAATTTCTTCTTCTTCAGGCACTGCTCATCCAACTTCAATCTGCTTTTGCTCCACTTCTGTATCTGTGCCATTTGAGATTCCTCAGATTGTCTCTGGTAACTCATACCCAATCTCTTTTTTTTCTTCAACCAATCCAACCAATACTTATACTCTAATAAATTTTTATAATTGAATTCTTAATGTCCCAACCCCTCTATATTCTGACTCCTTGATAACTCTCCAATTTGCTCCACCAACAAAGAATCAAGCATGATTGGCATAAGGTTTGGTTTCCTACACAATTAGCTACATAATCTACACTTTTAAAATAATTAAATGAGTAGATGTTCCCAATTCTGTGTTTTGTTTTCTTTTAAAAACTAATAATAATTTTAAGCAATTAGTTAGAAGAAAAAGTGGAAGATACCACTAGGGTGACTGGAGGGTATAGTGAAAGCAAAAAGACATGAACCTGTTCTATGTACCATCATTAATATTCTATTTCTGAATATAAATAGTAGTTACATAGTTTATTCTCTTTGTAATAATTCACTGATCTGTATAGTTTTGATGCTGTTCAATTATTTGCATTGTTACATAATATCAACTTAATTTCATGAAAGGTGGTGGGGAAGAACTTAAGGGAGAGACTACAATGGTACTAGAAAATACTTTGGGGTAATGGATGAATTAATTGATTATTGAGCTGTTCTTATGGATATGTGTGTGTGTCTATATATATATATATATATATATATATATATATATAGAGAGAGAGAGAGAGAGAGAGAGAGAGAGAGAGAGAGAGTTTATATATAAAAGTATACACCTTAAATATTTATTGTAATTAGAGCAAAGGATATAGCTCAGTTGGTAGAGTACTTTCCTCACAAGCAAGTCCCTGGGTTCAATCACCAGCACCATAAAATATTTATAGATATAGATATAGATATAGATATAGATATAGATATAGATAGATAGATAGTAACTATATCAATAAACCTGAAAAATTTGTTTAAGTTGAGGTAAAAAAAGAATTCACACTATTAAGAGTTAAATTCAAAATAAAACTAATAATTTGTTAGCTACTTATCAGTATCAGTATTTTGGGAAAGGTAATTTTTATAGGAAGAGGCTCAAGAAAAATACTGACAAAGGAGTAATACTTAAACATATTAACAGTGAACATAGCAGAGAAAGTATCAATAATACCAAATGTTGCAATGAGAACACAAAATTAAAAGGGCTATGGTAAATTTTACATGTAAAAATTTTATATTATTTATATATTATATAATTTAACATGTATGGTATGTATAATGATGCTTCATTTAATGATGTGGATACATTCTGGAAAATGCACCATAAGATGATTCTGTTATTTTGGTAATATGATGGGTACTAACACAGTCCTAGATGGTATAGAGCATTACATACCTACATTATAATTTAGCCATTATACTGTACATGAAGTCCATCATTAATGAAAACAATATGATTTATAATGTTAAATCCATAGAGCCACATATGACTCTAGGATTTAACATTATAACAATCACTGTAGACCTTATAATGAGACAAATAATTAGCCCTGTGGAATTAAAGACAGAAAACTTAAAAAGGCTCTCACCACTTATACAATGATGAAAGACAGATACTTTACTGCCATAAAGGAGAAGAAATGATATCCTTTTCAAAGAAAGCTGCTAAAACAATGGAATATCTGCATAACAAAAAAGTCATTGTATTATTTCCTGGTAAGACATAATAAATCATTCATTGGTAAAAAAAATACTTTAAATAAAAAAGAAAAATATAAGATATGCAAAAACTTTTACAAGAAAGGGATTTATACAATTTATATAGTGGTGGGTGACTGTAATACCAGCTACTTGGTAAGAAAAGTAAGAAGAATTGCAAGATAAAGTTCATCTTCAGGGCTGGGGCTGTAACTCAGTTGGTAGAGCACTTGTCTAGCATGTGTAAGGCACTGGGTTTGATCCTCAGCACCACATAAAAATAAATAAATAAAATAAAGTTATTGTGTCTTTCTACAACTAAAAATATTTTTTAAATGCTTAAGCATTATAGTGAGATACTTAAAATAAACTTTAGAAAGGACGCAATTGTACCTGAGTAGTATGGCAAACCTTTCTTTAATCATCCAAAATAAAATAATAATAATCATAATAATAACAATAATAAATACATGAATATGGTTGTTTGTTTTCAAGTTATATAATGTTTCCATAACAAAACAGGGAAATATTAATATTAAAATGTAATTTATAGTTATGATACCATTAAACGGTACCAACTGAAGTAACAAATTTGGAAAAACTAATTGCCTCACATATGACAAAATGTATGCCTCACATGTGAAAAATAGAAAAGGAAGCTAGGGCAAGAGAATCCCAAGTTTAAAGGTAGCCTTAGCAATTCATTCAGGCCATAAGCAAATTAGAGACATTGCCTTAAAATTTAAAAATAAATAAAATAAAAAGAGGAGGGAATGTTACACAGTAGTTACGCATTCCTGATTTTAAAACTGGGTAACAAAAAAGTAAATAATAATTTAAATAATGTCAAAAACTGAGACCCCAAGGAAGAGAACATAAAAGCTATATATACATAGTAGAATATTCCTATAATATTAGCAGCTTGGGATACTCAGGAAGAAGAATTGTGAGTTCAAATACAGTCTCAGAAATTTAGTGAGGACCTAAGCAATTAAGTGAGATTATGAGTAAAATGAAAATATTTAAAGAGATCTAGGATATTTTTCAGTGGTTAAGTGCCTCAGGATTCAATTCCCAGAACCAAAAAAGAAAAGAAACATATTTCAATATACATCTTTCAAAAGGAAACATAAGTGTTAAATAATCATAAGATATCTCAATAGCATTAGAAATTAGGAAATAACAAATAAAATAACAACTGTGAGACAAAATTAAATAGTATCAGTAAACACATGAAACAAATTTTCATTAACTAAAGAGGAAGTAAAAATTGTTATTTCTTCAAAGAACCTGGCTATTGAAAATACATGTTTATTCCCCAACAGAAGCATATGCTTATAAAAATTACTGCACATCTGAACCATGATAACATATAAAGATATGACAGTATTGGTCCAAACAGATAAAACCCAAAACATGAAGAAAAGGCAATGTACATTGAGAAAGATATAAGAATAAAGTGAGGAAAATGATTTCCAGAACCCATTTTATCATAATATATCCAGTTTGACAAATATGTAAATCATCAAATAGTTTTATGTAGATGTAACATATATGTAATATTTTGCTTGCATACATATTTAAAAATATGTAGAGTTTGAGAAAATAAATATATACATATAAAAGACTTGATTATACTCACTATTGTGTACATGATAAAACTCATCATTACCAAGATGTAAAATTCCCCCTAAATCTCAAACATCACCTCATTAAAATGTTAACATATTTTACTTTTATGGAAGAAGTGACCAGAGCAAAATTCTAAAATTTATCTGGAATGTTATATGTTATACATAAAATTAGCACTCAAATTCTGAATTAAAAGAACTTATTTTTCAATAATAAAAACCAAAGAATCATAATACAAAACAATATCCATAAATGAATGTATATGTCTGTAAAACTCAATGTTTATTTAATAAAAATTGAAAGGCCAACATAAATCTAAACACCTTAAGAAACTCACCACATGTGAAAGGATGACATGGCCAAACCTAAAGGAAAATCAACTACAGGGCAGAATTTACTGGTATAGTTTTTGTATACAATATGCAAGGCACTGGGTTCAAATTGCAGCCCAATAATAAAAGGCATATTTTTAAGTGAGGGCAATCTTGGGAATATAAAAGAATAGGAGCTACTGACTCTCTCGCCATCCATGGATACATTGAATGCAAATATTGTTTCAAGTTCCTCTTAGGCAAATTAAAAAAATGAGTTGAAAGATTTATATAAATTGAATAGCTGGGAAAATACCTGCCACTTGATGATTTTAAAAAGCTAGGGTAAACTTGGGCCTCAGTTCAGCCTTAGGCATTGTACTATGTAATTGGAACAGAATTACCAACAGCCAGTATCACCCTGAAAAGAGAAAGATTGGGACCATATATATAACACAATACCTCTAAATAGTTTTTGTGCTTACAGCTTAATTTTGCTTGTGCTGAAGAAGGATCTTGACATTAATAAGTGCTAAGAACCCAGAAAAAGTGATAGTTATCTATGTCCATGCAAGGGCATCCATGTGCTTAAACCCTGAGATCAGGAGAGAGAAGTTAATCACAAAAGATTTGGTTTATGCATTTGTGTGTGTTCAACACACAAAGAACTCCAATCTCCAGCTTGCCTTTCTAAAAATTCCATGACTGCCAATTTTTCCCAGGAGAAAAACGTTTTCTTCACTGACCATCTAATCTTTTAACATGTTCCACTCAATGGACAAAAAACTATTTTCCTCATATATAACCAAACACTCTGAAAAAAAAAGTATAAGGCTTAGGCAGGGGGACCACAAATAGAAAGACATTTCAAGCCCTCAAAGTTCTGGGAGTAAAGCTTACTGATCATATGCAAATATCTACCAGATTAAAACCCGAGGTCTTCTATTGGTTTGTAAGCATGTCTATGGGCTGCTAAAATCCCAACCAGTAGTTCAGAGAAGAGGTTAGAAAGCACAGATATCTGTTAATTCCCAGAAAAGATTTTCTACACACTCTCTCTGTGGCCACTTGACAGATTGGACTCTACAATCTTCTAACATGAATTTTATGCACTAGCCAAACAGTGGACACTTGTATACTGAACACCACTATTAGAGTAGCTTTTGCCACCAGGCATGGTTGCACATGCCTGTAATCCAAACAGTTTGGGAAGTTGAGGCAGGAGGACCCGCAATTCAAAGCCAGCCGCAAGAAAAGTGAGGCACTAAGCAACTCAGTGAGACCCTGTCTCTAAATAAAATACAAATTAGGGCTGGGAATGTGGCTCAGTGGTTTAGTGCATCTGAGTTCAATCCCCAGTGCCTACACTAAAAAGGAGAACAGTTTTGTCAATAATTTAATAATAAAAATGAGTCAAGAAATTATGGATATAGAAAAAAAGAAATCCTTGTACACTGTTGGTAAAAATGTAAATTTAGAAAACTCATTTGGGAAAATCATGTAGACTCCTTGAACTATTTAAAACAGAGCTAACACATAACATGATTACATTAATTCTGGGTAGAATTTCAAGAAGTTAGAATGAGGAAGTCAAATAAATGACTGCATGTCCATTATCACATAGCAGTATTTTCAATAGTCAAAGAAAAAAAATGATAGACTTAAGTGAAGGGTGTTCCAAGAGATTTCTTTCAGCTCCAGGGCATCCAATTACTCACCAGATAATCTTCACACCATATTTCACACTGCTCGCTTTTGTCAGAAGAGGACACAGAGACACAAATGGGCTATACACTCCAAAATTATGTGGACATGATAGCTATGGATACATCAGAAACCCCTGACCAAGGAGAAAGTATGAGAGTTACATGAGTGACAAGAGGACATATCATCTTGTAAAGTCCACAAGAGGGAATCCCGACTCAAAGACAATCAAGTAAGTATCTGTTTCTATAAAAGACAAAGAGAGGAAAAGAATAAGCATTTCATTACAAAGTGTCAGTGACACTTTTTTTTTCTTTCATATTAAACACAAACTGGAGGATAAAAATTCCATAACACTGCCACCTAGTGCTTGGGTTGTGGCTCAGAACACTCACCTAGCATGTGTGAGGAACTGGGTTTGATCCTCAGCACAACATAAAAAATGAAATAAAAATATTGTGTCCACTTATATCTAAAAAGTATTAAAAAACAACAATTTCAACTAGTTGTTACCTGAATGTAGGACTATGTTTTCCAGACATTTTATATTCTCCCAAGTTGCCATATGCACTATAGATATTTTAAAGTACTGATTTTAGAGGCTGGTTTGTAGCTCAGAGGTAGAAAACTTGCCTAGCATGTGCAGGGCCTAGTACTGCAGAACAAAAACCAAAAATATTTATTTTCTGCCAATTATTGATGCATTATTTAACTACACTACTGTGCTAGATATTACTCTGAAGTAAAAATAAACCATAGACTCACTGAGTCACTCAAGGCTAAAACCAGTTTTGAATTTCTTAATAAACAACAAATAAACCAATTTCAACTTTTTTTCTCCTTTCTCATATATTGTCAATTTCTTTATTATATCAAAACCACCAATTAATTAAATCATGGGGTTATAAAACAAATACCTAATATGAAAAGAAAAACTTCAGCTTAAAAAAAAATTATAATTGTATATGGACAGAACGCCTTTGTTTGCTTATTTTTATGTGTTGCTAAGGATCAAACTGAGTGCCTTTCAGGTTAGATAACTACTCTGCCACTGAGCTATAGCCCCAGCCCCAAATTTCAGCTTTTTAACTCGAATTTTAATATTCCAATCAGTTGAAGATTTGTGGGTTTTTTTTTCCTTAACAAAGTCTAAAGTTTTAAAAATATTATCATTAGTTAGATTAGCCTTTTTTACAAGTCTTTGGGAAGGTTTAATTTAACACAATTGTGATGTTTTGGATATCTGATGAAACAGTATAGACTCTCACCCAAAATGTGGTTTGCATATTGAGACTGATGATGCCACACATCCCCATTCAAATAGGATATGAAAAGATTTTCTACTCACATAACAAGATTTTATGGGGAGGGGAGGGCAGGCCTCCATATTGATCTGAAAATTGCCTAAGAAAAGAGACTGCTCATGGGTTTTTAAGGTGGTTAGGAGTGAAGGTGGGGTGAGAGTTCTTGTACACTTGTTACTGACACCAAAGGAGAGAGCCCCTAGATTTTCTTATCAGTTTGACCAGATGTGGGAAAGAAGGGGAATCAGAAGAAGTAAGGTTTAAAAATGTGACAGCAGTTACACATCAAATATGGTTTTATACTCTTTATTACTTGACATTACAACCAATTTAAAAAGCACAAAATACAAGATACTGTACAATACTTACATAATTTCAGAAAATTTTAAACATCTTGATTTAAGTTATATATAATTAATTGAAAATACAAAATATAAGTATGAAATTGTTTTCTGTTGAAGACAGGGAATAAAGTTTTATATGTTCTTCAAAAAAGGTTTAAACAAAAAGCAGGAACACCATTGATAACAACAACTCAATTTTCAGAAAATAGTCTTTCTCATATAATTTTCTTCCATTAAAGATAGAAAACATAACTGATAAAATTAGAAATTTACTATTTGTTGTATTTAAGAGAAAACAACAGAGATTTAATTCACTATCAATAATAAATCCTCTGAAATGATTATTAGAATATTATTCAAATTCTGGAACACTGATGCATAAGTGAAACCCAGTAATCGTAAAAAAAAAAAAAATGTTTAGTTGCTATAGTATACCCGAGCACTAATTTTAAACAGTTGCCACTAAAAAGTCTTCTGATGACCTCAGGAATTCTTCTTCTTATGAAAACAACTAAAATACCATTAAGAATGAAATTTGGACTCCAGGAATAAACAGATTTATATTTATAATAAAAAGTAATGGAAGAAGTATCAAATTTTACAGATTAACAAAAGTTCTGCCTGGGTATGCCTTGCAAAATCAAAACCAAAATAAATGACTAGCTAATGTTATAAATAAAAAATATTAAATATTTAAATTAATATAATCAAATAATTTCACTATGGTAAACTATTTCATCTCATCACCAAAAAAGGAGTATCTTCAGTTTTTAGTAGTAATGTAAATTTATGCCCTAGATGATTATAAAATATTAAAATCATTCAAAAATTAATAACTAGTTCAAAAAAAAGTAAATTGTGCCGTATTTTGTGAGGAAGATGAAAAACCTTTTAATGAAGAAGAAGGTATTGTTTGATCCTGTTCAAAAGAAAAGGGAAAACTAAAATCATCTTTTCCAGTACCAAATGTATGAGCTGAAGTGTCTTATGAAAAAGAAAATGTAAAGGTGTCTTCTCCTTCTGGTTTCCCAAATAAATTTCCTGAGGAAGACAAATATTACAAAATCATGCTATCCATGTTATATAGAATGCATATAACCTAGAGGATTACAATACAATGTATTCAAAAAATACAGTACCACTGAACTATTTACCTGTTTAACAGATATTTAAATGTATTCTTCTCACATGGGAGGCATTATTCTTGACACTATGGAAGGATAAACAGACTCAAACATAAACCCAACTTGTAAGTAATATGAACTCAAGTAAATAAAGAACTACTATATGTGGTAGAAGGTGTAGTAAAACACTTCAAATGAAGAGACTAGCACAGAGGCCCAGAAATAGGCATCGGAATTATTAGAGTAACAGAAATCAGCTCAACTTGGCAAGATATTGAGAAATAATAATGATATATTAAGCAGGAATTAATGAAGATGAGCTTGGAAAGACAGTTGAATGTCTCACTAGAGAATCAGGACTTTATTTAGTAGACAACAGGAAAACATTAAGCATTATCAAATATAATATGATATTAAATAAATTGTTTTATAAGGATTCTTCAGGAGAGATGTGTAGAAAGGCTGGAACAGAAGTGTCTAGAAGTGGAGAAAACCAAAAGGAAAAAACTATTGTCCAGCAAAGAGATGGTGAAAATTACCTATACCATCATAACAATGGAAATGGAGAGAAAAAATGTTAGATCTGAGAGACATTGCATAAGTCAAACTTATCCAACCATTATTTATTGACCGACTACAATATACACTCATAGCATTGTTCAAAAATCAACTTTATGTATAGAATTATTTGGTGTTTGACTCTGTGAATTTCCACTAAAGAAAAATACTGTTTTCATCATTATATTATTTAAAACTATAAATATTAAATTTGTCAACATCTTAAATTTAAAATCAATTATTATTAACTCTACAATAAATGAAAGATTTACCTAAAACAAGTCTTCTAAGGCACCTAATATTTTTTTCCATAGAGAACTGATCAACTAGTACATTAAGCAAAAGAAATTACTTTGTAACACTTTGAAGTTTTCTTATATTTTTTAATATCTCAGTTATTTTACTCTAAATAAGCCAACTAGCAATTAAAATGGCTGACTGACTGGATGGACTGATTACCAGACAGTTGTGTTTTGTTTCTCTCCCTTTCTCATTCTACTGTCTTCAGCACATACCCATAAATCTTAAAAAGAAAATTTAGACATAGATCCAGAAAAAACTAAAATCTTGAATCACTTTTTGCATAAATAAATTTGATTTTGTTTTTTAATTTCAGAAGATTATATGTGGGCTTCATAAAACTATGTTCACTGTAAATAAATATAGATTGCTTTGCAAGGCAGGATTCTAGGTGCTGTGAGGAATTCAGAAGTGAATATAACAGGTCTTTGCCCTTAAAGAAACAAAAATCCAGAGAGTATCTCATTATATATATATATATACATATATATATATATATATGTACATATATATGTATATATATATATATATATATACATACATACAAATAATAAATGATAGGAGGTTGAATATTTAAAAGTATAAAAAAGGGGTTGGGGATATAGCTAAGTTGGTAGAGTGCTTGCCTCACATGCACAGGCCTTGGATTCAATCCCCAGCACTACAAAAGAAGAAGAAGAAGAAGAAGGAGAAGGAGAAGGAGGAGGAGGAGGGGGAGGAGGAGGGGGAGGAGGAGGGGGAGGAGGAGGGGGAGGAGGAGGGGGAGGAGGAGGGGGAGGAGGAGGAGGAGGGGGAGGAGGAGGGGGAGAAGGAGGGGGAGAAGGAGGGGGAGAAGGAGGGGGAGAAGGAGGGGGAGAAGGAGGAGGAGGAGAAGGAGGAGGAGGAGGAGGAGGAGGAGGAGGAGGAGGAGGAGGAGAAGGAGAAGGAGAAAGAAGGAGAAGGAGAAGGAGGAGGAGGAGGAGGAGGAGGAGGAGGAGGAGGAGAAGAAGAAGAAGAAGAAGAAGAAGAAGAAGAAGAAGAAGAAGAAGAAGAAGAAGAAGAAGAAGAAGAAGAAGAAAGAAGAAAGAAGAAGAAAGAAGAAGACTTTCTGGAATTCAAGGTTGAGGGGAGAATAAAGTTTTTTTGGAAGAGAACTTGAAAGATGGTTAGGGATGGAAGTTGGAGATTACAAGAAGAAAAAAAGCAGATAAGAAAATATAGCTTATCTGACACTATGTTCTTCAGTCTAGCCAAAGCATGAGTAATTCTTACAAGGGAAAGGGCTTGAAAGGTATGTTGGAGCTAGGTTAGAAAAGTAGGAAAATAATTTGAGTTGATGGAGAGCCACCAAAGGCATCTGATTAGTGCAATTACAAAATCAACATTAGGCATGAGGAAGATCATTTAAACTGTGATTTATGGGTAAGCTAAGACGATGAAAAGACCAATTAAGATATGACTGCAGTAGCACTGTGAATAGTTATTAGAGTTTGAAATATAACAGTTTTGATTAATATAGAAAAAGGAAATAAGTACTTCAGAGGAAGAACTGATAAAACTTGATTAGCTGAATTTAGTCACAGTCACAAGGAGAAGTTAAAATTATTACTGAATTTTGGCCACCACAATAATGGAGATAACATTAGGGACATTAAAAGAACAAATTTGATTTCAGATATGGTGAGTTTTTAATGTTAAAAGATATCTTCGATATAAAAAGATTTTCATTACAACTTCATTCTTACAGTTATTGTTGTCAAGATCTTGGCATCATCCTTGTTTCCTTCTCATCCTTAAAGGTGATAGACAAATTCTTCCAGATCTATCTTCAGAAAAATTGACAACCAAAATGCCATTCCTTCTTACCAATTCTACTGTCATTATCTTAGCCATCACCAATTCTTACTTGTATTATTTTAATAGCTTCCTAATCTGTTTTCACTCATTTCCATTATTTGTTCCCCATATAGCAGACAGTAATCTTTTAAAAGCCGGTTAGATAATTTCAGTCCTTTGCTCAAAACCCTCCAATGGTTTCCCATCTTACTTTCCAAAGATCTGAACAGTCTATAGGTCCCATGATTTGCTTCCTCTCCAACCTCTCTGATTTAATCTTCCTACATAATTGCTCCTTCCTTATTCCATTCCAGTTATACCAATTTACCTGCTGTTCATTGAACATACTGAGTATGTGCCTATCTCAACTTTTCATCCTTCACTTTGAAAGCTTTTCCCAGTAGCTTGTACTGCACCTCCTTCATGTCTTTCCTCAAATGTCACCTCTTAATGATTGCCTTCTCTGACTCTCTCGTAACACAGCAACTGCCTTCTCAATCCAAGTTCTTCTTATTCCCCTTATTCTGCTTTACCTTTATTTATATTATTAATTACAACCAGTAAGTACAGAGTTAACCTCAAGCCTAGACTGATTCAGACCCACTTGGAAGAATGATCTTGGAGTCTGATTTCTCACAGCACTGTCTCCTTAGAAAATACAGAATTAAGGTAGATACGGAATGCTGAGTCTACAGCATTACTTGTCTACAGTTCTGTGTGAAACTACACCTGAATTATAAGAGTTGTATAGGTCTTGGGCCTCATGACTAGATTTCTTTAAGAGCCTGCTGAAAACTGAGGCTGCAGCTTTTGTGTGTCAAGGCAACCTACATGCAATATAACTTATCCATAGCTGCCTGAAATCTTTCACATGGATGAGGTGGCAGAAGTAAGATTATTACTTGGGTATCTGATGAGCCTCTCAATGAGACAAAAGATATTGTACCTATGTTATTTCTTATTCCTCCTCTTATTAAGCCATTCACATTTCAATAAATTCTTACAGTATTGTCAAACCTTGGCATCATCCTTGTTAGCTATAGAATAAATTAAATACTGAATTAAAAATCACAACATATGATCAGTTGCCATTCAAACCCATAAAAATTGTTGTTTAATGTACCACTTGATATATTCTATATTGACTTGTCTTATCTTCAGTCTCTCCCACTCTAGTGGGACAGAAACCCTATGAGAATTTTGCATGTTTGTCCACTGTTCTATCATCAAAACCAAAGTAGTAATTGATAAAACAATATAATATATACACACACTTATTTATATTTTGAACAGATAAAAGAATAAAAGAAAGAAAATGCAATAAAAAGTAAGCACAGAGAGATAGGAAGAAATCCAAAGAGTCCAGAAAGAAGATGTGAACAGTCAACTATATCATGCTGCAAAGGGACTGAATATGATAAACAATGCCAAATATTCATAATGTTTGAAAATTGAGAAGTTATTAGTAATCTTGGAGAAAGCAAGTGTTGTCAATGCAGTGAAAAAAATCAAGCTAAATTGCTAAAAATAAAAGCAGTGAATAGTACAGAAGTCAAGAGTAATTTTTTAAAGAATTAACTGAATGCCTAGAAAAATCTATTAGAAACAAACTAAAATACCAAGGGGGAAAGTTAGCATGTTTTTATAAGTAGTAAATCACTTACCAATTCCTTGTTGTGATGAGGGAGGATTTAGATTTACTTCAGAATAATGTTCATTAAGCTGGAAAATAATTTCCATAAAATATTACTTGTCAAACCAGTAGAAAAACATACACAGCATTTGTATTTGAATCCAAAGCCTGGTACTTCTAATATGCAGCATTAGAGTAAGCATATAGCAATATTCTATACAGCACATTACTGTACTTTTTTAAAAAAAAAGTTGTATTTTTAGGCTGGGGATGTAGCTCAGTGGTACAGTGCTTGCCTAGAATATGTTAGGCCCTGGGTTCAATCTCCAAAACTGAAGAGAGGTGGGGGGAGTGTTCTGTCTTCAAAAGCTGTCATTTACTTATTAAAATAAGGCCTACTAATTTTACTATACTAATAGATAAAGAATTAATAGCCAATATGCATTGCACTAAGGATAATTCCTGCTTCAGGATCTTACTATAACATTAAATTCTAATAAAACTTGCTTGATTCTGAAGGCCTTTAACAAATCAGGGTCTCAGTACTGCTTTTCTGATTATAAAAGTAAAAGGATGCTGACAGCTTCATGTCCATTCAGATCAAATTTTGCTGCCAAAAAAAGTCTATTTTCTCAGTAAGATGGGCTTTTAAAAATGTTTTCATGATGGTTTAGTTTTTTGTCCTTTTTTTTTTATCTTAATATTACCATATGACCATGTTGCTATTCTTCTGAAACCTCTTTGTGGCAGTATAATATTCCTCCATATAGACATACTGTACTATTCAATTATTCATTTATTTTGAACATTTAGGTTGTTTTGATTTTTCTAATTATAAACACCACACTTAAAACATTTAAGCACAGAATCATATTTCTTTAACAATTAATGAGAAAAACTTTTTTACCATAAATTATGTAATTTAATTTTCTTTTTCAGAGGACTACTCACCAAATGGATTTTGCCCATTTCTATACTGAGGTAGTAATTTAAATTCTTTTTTAAATTTTTTAAAATTCTTTTAATATTTATTTATTTATTTATTTTAAATTTTTTTTTAGGTGTCATTGGACACAATGCCTTTATTTTACTTACTTGTTTTTATGTGGTATTGAGATCGAACCCAGGGCCTCACATGTGCTAGGCGAGCACTCTACCTCAGAGTTACAACTCCAGCCCAGTAATTTAAGTCTTAATATAATAAAGATGTTAATTATTTTTATACTGTTATCATATTGCCTGTCCAATTTTTTAACTTGGAAGTCTGAATGAAATTAACTTAATTGCTTTTTCTTTTGGTTCTTTTTCCACTGCTTTTATGCTTTGGGCATCCATCCTTCTGAGGTCTAGTAAATGTTAACTTATATTTCCTCTGAAGTATATTATGGTTAATATTTTTTCATTTATTTTAATTCATCTGTAAATTTACTGGTATACAGTGTAAGTTGAGTGTCTAATTTATCCCTGTGTGGTCTCACCTTTATCATATTCTAAATTCTTTTGTATCAAGACTATTTAACCCATACCAAATATCATTCTTTCAATCTTTATATCACACCATTTTGATTACTCTAAGTTTATATAGGGATGTTTTAATGTGTAAAAAGTGAAGTTCCCTTCACCCATCTATTTCATAATATATAGGATTTGTAATGATATTCTCTCATGTTTAATAACTATCTTTCCTTCTCTGTCAATCTAGATGGGAATGTATCAATTCTGTCAATTATTTTAAAGTACAATCTTTGGTTTTGTTTATTCTTATTTATTTATTTGTTCTATTTCAGTTAAGTCGTCTTCTTTATTTCTTCATTCTACTTTGGATTTGCTTTATTGCTCTTTTTCTAGTTTCTCAATATAGGTCATTAATTATAAATCTTTCCTCTTTTCTATTAAAGTAATTATTTAAGTTATTAACTAACTAAATTATTTAAAGTTATAGTTTTGCTCTGGCTTTGGCAGCATCCCACAATTTTTGATAAACTGAATTTTCATGATAATTCAGCTCAAAATGTTTTCTGACTTCTCTTATGATTCATGACCTACATATTTAGGATTTTTCTAGATATCTTATTGTTACTGAGTTCTAATTTAACACACTCTAATTCCAATGCTTTTAAATTCTTTTACTCTTATTATAGCCCATAATATAGTTGATCTTGGTGAATGTACTATTAGCACTTGAAAAGAACATGTATGAGGCAGTTGTGGGATACAGTGTTTAAAAATGGTGTAGGGGATTGATGCTGTATTCAGATATTACAGAAGATTTGATTGTGTTGTGTGATTCTAACAATTGCTGATTAAAGGGTATTAAAAACTTCCAACTATGCTTGAGTATTTGACAACTTTGATTTTATGTATACTGGAGCTGTTATTAGGCACAGTTACACATTTGTGATTGTTGTATCTTCCTTATAAAGTGGACGTTTTACCATTCTGAACCATTTCTATCTTCAGTAATACTCTGAATCTCAAGACTACCAAAAATGGTATCAATATATCCATCAAGAATTTTTTTTTTTTTAGGGAGGGGAGTACCACGGATTGAACTCAAGGGCATTTGACCACTGAGCCACATTCCCAACCCTATGTTATATTTTATTTAGAGACAGTGTCTCACTTAGTTTCTTAGCACTTCACTGTTGCTAAGGCTGGCTTTGAACTTGAGATTCTCCTGCCTCAGCCTCCCAAGCCAGTAGGATTTACATGTGTGTGCCACTGCATCTGGCAGCCCTTTTAATTTTTTATTTTTAAAACAGAGAATCTCACTTAATTCCCAAGTCTGGCCTTGAACTTTCTATTTTCTTGCCTCAGCCTCCCAAATAGCTGTGATTACAGGAGTGCACCACCACATTCAATTTATTTTTATGCATTTTTATAGTCTCTATCTTTTAATGGAGTATTTAACCCATTCATATTTAAAAAATCATTTTAAAGTTCATGATTAAGACTAACATATTGCTATTTATGTTTTTTCCCTTGTTTTTTGTCACTCCATGCCTTCTTTTTTGCCTTCTTTTGGATGAAACTTTTTCTTAGAATTCTATTTTAATCTATCACCAATCTTATTTTTGAAAATGTTCTTGCTTATTCTTGAATACATTTCTCCCAGGACACACAGTAATTATTTGGTCAATCTCCTTCCCCAGCTCTACCACCACAAAAACAAAACATTACAAAAACTAAAGACATCTTGCCAGCACTTTAATTAGATCCATAATGGATTACGTTTATAAATTATTTTGAGAGGGAAATTATCTTTAAAATATTTTCTTTCTAAACAAGTACATCATGTAATATATTCAATAATTTTCAGTAGTTTTCTGTTTTCAAAATGTACATGTCCCCTGATGAGGTTATTTATGTACACTCATTTTAACATTCATAGTATTACTGTAAATGAGAATTTAGTAACTCTAATCTATTTTTCTAATGTACTTTTTTAGGGATTACTAATTTTTTGTTGTTGTTTATTGGGGTGCTGGGGATTGAACCCATGACCTTGTACATGTGAGGCAACACTCTACCAACTGAGCTATATCCTCAGCCCCACTAGTTTTTGAAATAAGTATTTAAGTAAAATTGACACCAAAGTTAAAAGAAACAAAATATGAAATGTATACTACTATATCATCAACAAACTTATAATTTCAACAGCTTAATATAGTGCAAGGAACACAGTAATAAAAATTCTAATAAATATAAAAAATGGCTAAATATGACTAATTTAAATAAGTAATAATACTTATATTACATTGATACTTATATGGTATTATTAAGTGATTGAAACTTTTCTAAATGTTTTATGTGCATAAACTCACCTAAATATTTACAAACCTTATGGTAATAATTATTTTCATTTTACAGATAAGGAAACTGACAGTTACCCAAAATCTTACATATAGTATACACTCAAGTAATCAGGCTTCAGAGTCTAGTTTTAACCACAAATTTATATTGTCTCTGCTTTTCAAATAAAGCATGTCTTAATTTGGGGGCTTAATTACTAAATACAGAAATAAGCATTTCCACTGAACAGTAGCAATGTTGATGCAGGAAATTCCTTAGGTCTTTTAAAATGAACCAATGATAATGTTGCCATGTACACACACATAGTTGAAAAGACAAAATATGAAGCCATTGTAAGTTCACTGATAATATGTAAAGTTTGTTTTCAGAATATGTAGTTTGGGGGCTGGGAATGTGGCTCAAGCGGTAGCATGCTCGCCTGGCATGCGTGCGGCCCGGGTTCGATCCTCAGCACCACATACAAACAAAGATGTTGTGCCTGCTGAAAAACTAAGAAATAAATAATAAAAAATTCATTCTCCCTCTCTCTCTCTCTCTCTCTCTCTCTCTCTCTTTCTCTCTCTCTCTCAAAAAAAAAAAAGAATATGTAGTTTGTTTAGTAGGCACGTTAATTAAAAAGACAAATTCATTGCAAATTGCCCTTAACTGAAATTTAAATCATCCCTATCTTGAAATTTAAATAAATAAATACAGTGAATATGGGGCATGCTATACTACAGCTACCCAGAATTTTTTTAAAAATTGCCTTTACTGGCACTCTGTCCCAGGATAGTTTGGTACTAAGGAAATAAAATTACCCCTAAGTTTCAGTGCACAACTTTTAGAAATCAACTTTAGTTTCCCATTTTACCTGATCTGATGAAATTTCTGAATCAAATACAGAAGAATCAAATAAATTCAATCTAGGTGATCTAGAAGTATAACTTGTAAGAAATGAAAATCCAGATGATTCTTTTTGTGTTTGACCTTCAGGAACTGCATTTCTGTTACAAAGAGATTTTTAAAAATTATCAAAATGTTAA
The DNA here is from genome assembly GCF_048772815.1 of Callospermophilus lateralis. NCBI lineage: Eukaryota > Metazoa > Chordata > Mammalia > Rodentia > Sciuridae > Callospermophilus > Callospermophilus lateralis. The sequence continues at coordinate 2,056,307 of NW_027512416.1, read as the reverse complement.
AAATCTATAACTAAACACTGAAGATTGACCACAAGCAATGTCATGGGGGTAAAAATTAGCATAGAAGGGAAGGTAGGAAGTAGTTATTGAAGCAACCTATAAAGAAAAGATGGTTTGGGAGGAGACTACTATAGAAAATCAACTTTGGGATAATTTTTATGAATATATACTCAATATACTGTCAGGCAATCTTCTAGGTACTTCCATAAGCATAACTTATTCCTCATAATAACTCTATAATACAGATATTATTTCAGTCACTTTAATTTTACAGTAAAATATTTTTAAGCGTAGAAAGTATAAATGATTTGCTCAAAAAATACAGTAAGTTCTAGAGTTGAGAATTGAATTCAGCACTTCAGATTCAAAGTCCAAGCGCTTAACCCCAACATGGTCTTCAAGATCTTGAAAGTCAGTAACAAGCTGTGTCTATTTTGTTTATATATATATTTAGTTTTTGATAGACCTTTACTTTATTTATTTATCTGTGGTGCTGTGAATTGAACCCAGTGCCTCACACATATCAGGCAAGGGCATTACTGCTAAGCCCCAGCCCCAGCCCCAACAAGCTGTGTCTGGATTAGAAGCCAGCCATTACTAAGTGTCTATCAGGGAGTTAAACAGTAAAATGATCCGGAAAAAATAGACAATACAATGTGTAACACATTGGTTAGGAGAATGGATTCTAAAACCAGAACTGCCTGGGTTTAAAATCTCAACTCTAACAATGATTATTTGTATTACCTATAATTTTGTTTCCTCATTTATAAAATAATGATAATAATGTATCTAAAATGTATAAGATTGTTGTGAACATCAAATGATCAATATTAAATGGTCTAAAGTGCTTATAACAGTGGCTCACAGATAGTGCTACATAAGTGTTTTTAAAATATAATAGGGGCCAGGGGGATAGCTCAACAGAAGATTAAGTACTTAGTATTCACAAGGCCTTGGAGACAATTCCAAATACCAAAATAGGAAAAAAGTGTGTGTGTGTGTGTGTGTGTGTGTGTGTGTGTGTGTATGAAGTGTAACAATACTTCCATAAACTATCTCTATGACCATGAATGAGTCATTTAACTTTACAGATCATAATTTTCTCATCCATGGAGAGAAATTTTAGCATATAATCTGATATTCCTTAGTAATTCTCAGATTTGAAGTTGAATTTCACTTTAAACATGCTGTGCTTGAGTCAATAGCATAGTATTCTTATATAAAACTTATTTTAACAATTTAAAATACAGAAGTAGGATATAGGTGAGATATCCCTGATAAAGTGAAATCTATCTGACATATTTTGGAAAAACCTCAGGGATCAGTATTAAGGAAGAGACTGAACTAAAGACAACATTTAAAGGTAGCACTATTTTCTTGAATGCAAACCATATATCTATAGTTTTCAAAGATAAATATTCATGTTAGAGATATTTATGCCTAACGAGCTTACTAAGCAGAATGGCAATTCTTGCTTCAGACACTATAACATGTGGGAAAATGACTGCTGGAACATTATTCAATGATAAGCCCACAATCTTCCAAATATGGCAGTAGCTCTTTAACATTTTAAATTTCTCTACAAAATTTAACCCTTTGGAAAATTTTAACTCTATATAGTATTGCCCTGGGTAAGTACTCAGGATCTACATCATCTTCAGCGAAACGCTGCAGGAAAAATAGAGAGGAAGACCTGTGAAACAAGAACAGCAGAACTTTAATAATTCAAACAGGATGATAGGTACTTGGAAGTTCATTATGCTAGTCTCTACTTTGCATGTCTGAAATACTCTACACTAAAAAAAATTTAAAGTTACAGGTATAAGTCATTTTACTATTCCTATCAACTTTATCTGACTTAATGCATAATTTACTTATAATTATCAAATAAAGTCCTACATTTCAAATGAGGGAGCTTTAGGAAACTGTATTTTCTCCAAAGATTCATGTGTCTTCATAGCTTCAGGAGTTTTTAAAAATATAGGAATTTCAGGAGTTGGTGGAAAATTCTCAGGCCTTTCTTCTACTTCATCACTATTATATTCTATTGACTTTCCAAAATGTTCTGCATGTATAGGCTGCAAATTCAAAGTAACAGAAAACTAAAAATGAATGTTGTTGCAGTAATAGAATGACATATATAAAAATGCACAAGACAGAAAATACCATACTAATCTGTAGTCATTTCACAGATAAGTAAAATAAGAATAACTGGAAAAGTGATATTAAAATACACATTCAAACAATAATTATTTTAATGTTCATTTTTTTCTTTTCTTAACAGCTCCATCTTCCTCATTCCTACTTGAGAAAAGTATAACAACCAGAAAATACTGAACTTGATAAAGAATAATGTTTAGGACTGTAGTATAGATGAAGAACTGTATATACTAACTCCTTGAAAGGAAAGAGTAATTTGGGTCTGACAAAAAAATTTATATGTATTTATTATTTGTATTTCCTTACAGAATAATACTACTATATTGTTTCTCTTATTTAAACCCTTAGTATCTAGGGTAAAGTTTAAAATATATTGTCTACATCTATCATAATTAAAGCTTCCCACTATTCAAAAATAATTCCAAGACATTTTTATGGCAATTACTGGTCTTGGACTGCCACAACAAATCATTTAATCTTACCAAATTGCAATCTCAATATATATCAGCACTTAGTTTTTTAAAATTTTAATTTATCAGCCCTTATTAATGACAATTTTTGCATATTTATGTGTAAACTTTTTGTGGCTTTTGGTTTTCATCTTGTTCTGTTTTATTTTCTTAGTGGTGCTGGGAATGGAACCCAGTGTTTTAAGCATACTAAGCAAGCACTCTACAACTGAGCTATACCCCCAGTCCTTTTGGCTTTTTTTTGTTTTAATTAGTTATAAATGACAGGAGAATGCATTTATGCACTTTGATATATCATATATAGATAGGACATAATTTCTCATTTTTCTGAGTGTATATGTTGTAGAATCATATTGGTCATGCAGATATATATATATATATATATATATATATATATATTTCATTCTACTATGTTTCCTATTCCCACATCCCCTCCCCTCTCCTCCCTTTTCTTCCCTAAGGTTACGCTATTCTTCTCTCGTGTTTTTGGCCTTGCTTTTGAATCTGAAAAATAGAATCTGTAACTTCCTAGAAACCTGATTAGCAACTAATAAAATCTCACATAAACAATCTTTATTGCACTAAATCCAAAATTAAAGTGGACACAAAATTTTAAAATTAGAATGGTCAAATCAAACATTTGACTTACTTGTGAAGTGCATTTTGATTCTCTTAATTGTCTTACTGTCCCTTTTTCTCCACACTCAGCATCTGTTACATGAAAACAAACTGTTTTTCTTTTTGCAATTTTATTATAAAGTAAAACACATTAGTTTAACCATATGAAATTGCCAATATTTAACTCTGTTAGTCTACCAAAATGGCAATTTCATGTTTCAATCCAATATATATATATATATATATATATATATATATATATATATATATATATATATTCAATCCAATATATAAGAGAATAAAATATAAACAGTTTAACAAACAAAATTATAAAGAGAACACTCATGTAACCACATCAAGTAAAGAAATAAAACATCACAAGCACTCCAAAAGGTCCTATATTCTCCATGTCTTTCTCTTAGAGGTAATCCCTATCCAGACTTTTGTGATAATTTTTTCCTAATTTGTTATATATGATTTTATCATCTCAATAACATATTTTCCTGATTTAAAATGTTATATCATGAAATTAAATATGTCCTATCTCTTGCTTTTGTTTACTTTTTTTTTTTGAGTAACATAAGCTTGTGAGATTCATCCATTCTGTAGTACATGACATAGTTTTCTTACTGATATAAAGTATTCCATTGCACAAACAGGACATTATGTATCTATACATTCTACTGCAAATGGGTATCTAGCATGTTTCCACATTAAAACTATTACAAATAATAACATTCTTTACTGATACAATTGTATGTATATACTTGTATTTCTTTAAGTATATGCCTAGAGGTGGAATTATGAGGAATAGAGTATGTGCATTTCTCAAGACCAGATGCCAACCTTTTCTAATGTAGTTGTACTAATTTCCACTGTGACAACTAGCCACCTTGGAAATCATTCAATCTCATCAGACAAATTAGCGCTAATTTATTAAAGACAATTCCTACCAATAGTTTGAAAGTTCCTATTGTCCTGTATTCTCATCAAAACATAATATTGTGAGACATTTTGAATTTTGCTAATTCAGTAAACATGTAACGATAACTCAATGTGGGTTTTGTTTTTTTTTTTTCAGTTCCATGATTTGCTGAGTATCTTTTCATGTTTATCTGCCACAAACGTTTCTTTCTCTTTTTAAAATACCTAGTCATATTTTGCATATATTTCTAATTGGGTTGTCTTTTTCTTCTTTTGTAAAAGTTCTGTATATACTTTCAAATTACTCTTTTTAGAGCTTTCTGTATTGCAAATATATCTTCTGGCTTGATGATGCACTTGATACTCTTTTAGGGTATCTTTTGATAAACAAAAATCTTAATGTTAATGTGGCCAAATTCATCAATTTTTCTTTTATGACTGGGCTTTTTAATTCCTGTTTAAGAGATCTTTCTCTATATTGAAGTCATGACAATATTATTCTATCTGATCTTCTGAAAGCTTTCTTGTTTTTGTCTTCTGAATTTAAATAAAAATTACTATTTTCATTACATATTAATTTCTTCAAATTTTGGGTCTAAAGATTATTGAAATAAATATTTTTATTTCAAGATAATTATATGACTTCTTGTGTATGAACAACAGGTAGAGTTATGCCAGCTATATGCAGTTCCCTGCATTGTTTGATTAATTATTTGTCCTTGTTTAACACTGTTGGTTTGGTATATAGAGAGAATTATAAATAGCTAGAACAGATCACCCGTACAGGTAAGATAAGTTTTTACCTTAGAAGAAAGCAAGGAGACTATTCATTTGTGTACAATAAACATATTGTGTTGGATCTCCTAGTAAGAGTAAGAGAAAAAGACTCTAAGTATATAATCGTTCTAAAATGCATGCATTAACAGAATTTTCCTGGGATCAGAAAAAGCCATCTTTAAAACTTCAAAATAAAAGTCAATAATCCAAGAAGAAGAGAAAAAGACTTCCACATGGCATAATAAATTAAATAATTATTGTGAATTACTAGATTACCAAAATACATATGCATGTATGCACTTAATATACAATATATACTCACGTTTATATTTATATATTCATGTATACATGTATATACATAACTATACAAACATGCATATTGAAATGTATATGGAGAGAAAGAAAAATAAATTATATTTTCAAAGATATGAAGTTTCAATAGCTAGTTCATTTGAGAATAATAAATTCATGCATATATACTGTGATCTTTCTGTGACTTTATTCAAAGAAAATTGTCCAAGATAATAATATATCAATGCAAAAATATAATAACATTATTTATAATAGTAAAAAACAGGAAATCAAAAAGAATTCAATGTGAAAGAATGGCTAAATAATGGCATATCCACACAATGGGACATTATACAGTCATTACTAATAAAAACTAATTAATGGTATGTAGAAATAACCTCAATAATTTATTATGAAGGGGAAAAGGATGCAAAATTATATACATAGTATAATTAAAATTTGGAGGGTAAAAGAACAAAACAAACATACACATAGAAAAAAAGACTAAAAGAATATACACTGGTATGTATCATGTCCATTATTTCTGGGTGGTTGTATTTTATATATTGTTTTGTATTTCAAAATTTCTTCAATAAAATACATTTACTTAATATTTAGAGGGAATATGTTTTAAAACCAGGTATGCATGATCAATTATACAGAGATGTAAACAATCCAAATAATTCTAGTATAAAAAACTGATGTAATTTATTACCCTTATTTATTAGGAAAAATATGAATAGCAAATACCTGTTTGTCTTTTTTCAAACCACTGATTGTTGTTTGATCGTTTCTGAGGAGTTAACAATCTAAAATGCAAGGCATATAATTTTTATATTATTTTGAATTGATATTCACAAATTGCAGAAATTAAAGTTTTTTTATTGGGGGCAGGTAGGGGTGGGGATTGAAACAGGGACCTAGTAGCATGCCATGTAAGTCCTCTACCACTGAACTACATTCTCACCTCTTAAGAATTTTCTTATTTTAAAAAATTACCTGAACTGCATAAAATTTTGTGAACATTTAATAGCAGTAACATGTGAACATTTTGAATTGTTATTCACACCAGAATCATTAAATACCTGAAAGAAAAAAAGAAAGCATTGAATTGACTACATACGATGTGGGGAGAAAGGTACACTCATACATTGCTGGTGGGACTACAAATTGGTACAGCCAATAAGGAAAGCAGTATAAAGATTCCTTGGAAATCTGGGAATGGAACCACCATTTGACCCAGCTATCCCTCTCCTCAGTCTATACCTAAAGGACTTAAAAACAGTATACTACAGGGACACAGCCACATCAATGTTTATAGCAGCACAATTCACAATACCTAAACTTTGGAACCAACCTAGATGCCCCTTCAGTGGATGAATAGATTAAAAAAAATGTGGCATATATACACAATAGAATTTTACTCATCATTAAAAGAGAATAAAATCATGGCATTTGTAGGTAAATGGATGGCATTGGAGAAGATAATGCTAAGTGAAGTTAGCCAATCCCTAAAAACCAAATGCTGAATATTTTCTCTGATATAAGGAGGCTGACTCATATTGGGGTAGGGATGGGGAGCATGGGAGGGTTGGATGAATTCTAGATAGGGAAGAAGGGTGAGAAGGAAAAGGAGAGGCTTGGGATTAGTAAGGACCATGGAATGTGATGGATATCATTATCTGAAGTACATGTATGAAGACTCGAATTGGGTATCAACATACTTTATATACAAACAAAGATATGAAAAATTGTGGTATATTGTGGGAGACCAACCTTACATGTGACTGAGTAACAGTCCCCGACTGGATTCTGAGGTGCTCAGTCACAGAAATGTGGCAGAGCTTTCCCCACCCTTCTTGGGTTCGAGGGACAGTGTCTTGTGCATGGATGTGTCTTGCTACAGCCCCATGGGTGAAGCTATGCTCACCTGCTCCTTTGTAATATAACCCCTTGCCCTGTTTAGAATAGAATCTTCCATGGAAGTGCCTTGTGTGTCCCCTTCTCTTACTTTGTCCTTGGGTGTGGCCTGCCCAGGTGTCAGTCAACCTGCTGAGAGTGGACATCATGAAGATAGACTCAGCCCCCTAAAACCTGACCCCTTGCCTCATTTGAATAGCTTCTCCTCAATAAAAGGGGTCAGCATATGCTCTCGCTCTCTCTCTTCCTGCGGACTATTAAGGTCAGAGGAGCCTTCACAGCAACCCCAAAGAAAAAGGTATTTGTGTCTCTTGTGTGGTTATTTTGCACAGCCTAGTCAGCCCAGTTTAACTGGAATAAACCCTGAGTCTTTTAGTCGAGAGAACAGAAACCTGGCAGTATATATGTGTAATAAGAATTGCAATGCAAAAAAAAAAAAAAAAGTACATGTAAAAAGGCATGAATTGAACATACTCTATATACAAAGATATGAAAAAACTGTACTCTATATGTGTAATAAGAATTGTAATGCATTCTGCTGTTGTGTATTTAAAAAAATAAAATCAACAAAACTAAAAAAAAACAAAACAAACAATAAACATTTGCTAAAGCTATACAAGGTTCTCTCATTTCATTGGCATTTCAACCTTATCATCATCATTAGCAATATAATGCTTATATACATTAATTGAAACTATTACATATAAGACATACAAATACTGGAAAACAAATTCAAAACCCTCAATGAATTTGATGTTTATAATAAATATAATAACTATTTTTATAACAGTTAAGGTAAATCTTTTTAAAATTTATTCCCTTCATATTATAATTAATTAAGAAAATCTTGCCATTTCTCAATTGATGATCTGCTCTGTGTCCCTCTATCCTCTAAAATCTTTGAAACAGAATACAGAAAAGTAAAACAACAAATTAAAAGATTGAAGCCTGAACTTTCTTTTTTATTTACATATGAAAGAGCTAATACTTCATTTTTAACTTTAAATAAAATTTGTTTTATATTAACATGTAAGCCACTGCTTTATTATGTTCGTTTACAGCCTTTAATTTTTCCTAAAAATATCTGGCTTAAATGGTAAGTTTATTTCATTGTTTTTGTTATGATAGATGTTCTGTCAATTTTTGCTTTGCATAATTTGGTGCAACATGGTTTTTATGATTTCTCAATGAACTGTTCTCTTTAAAAAATAAGAAATATATATATATCCTTGCTAATGCTTTTGTTATTTCTATATATTGTTATATTTGCTTTTTTGTTTGTATTCGCCTGATACATACTTTCCATTTTTTATTTTTAGCCTTTATTTGTAAAATTATTTCAGCTATTCTGTTTTAATAGTATGTAACTGTATTTTTAAAATATATCCCATACAAGTACCTCTGTCTTCTAATAGTGGTTTAACCCAGTCAGATTTTTATGATTGTTTATCTCTTCAGAACTTTTTCCAGCATCTTGTTTGTTTTCTATCTAAATGCTAACTGTTGTTTCCACTCTGTTAACCTAATTTTTATCTTTTTTCTTCTACTTTTAAAAAATTTACACCTTCCATTTCTCTTCTGATAATTTTCTTAAATATTTGACATACAGACATAAATTTACATTTTTCCAGAATGTATACTTAATCAGCATTTAAATTCTCTCCCTACATCTACTACCCCTCCACCACCAAAAAATTAAAAACTTCGGTAAACATTTGTTTTCCTCATTTATCTACCTTCATCCCATATTAAAATCATCTGTAATTTTAGATTCCTATAATACATATTTAGACTTAGTTTCATTTTAGTGTCTGTATTAATTACAAATCAGTGAAAGGACAAATATTTTTTTTCATTGAGGAATTCCCTCTGGACTGTTTTCAAGGGAAAATAAAGATATGCAATATCAGCAGTCAGTTACTTGATTGGTGTAGTCCTTATTTTTCACAGGCATCAAGAACCACCCAGAACACAAGCCAGTTTCTCTTACCCATGCTCCACTACTCACTGCTTCCACCTGGAGTCAGTCATCCCATTACTGAGGCTGACCAAAGGCAAAGTAGAGAAACAAAGATGAACATGAGTTAAGTTACTTAACTCCCTCTGAAGGAGCCCAACAAATTATCCTATTGATTGTCCCTGGATCTCTATTTTGTTAACAGAATTATCCTATGCATGTCCCAGGTTATAATTTCTTTCTTCAATCCAATCAGTTTTGTTTCTTCTTCCAGAGATTTTTCAAGTTTTTGGTTTAATAGATAAAGGGCTTGGTATTTTAAAATATTTTTTCCATTATTTTGAAGGCAATGGAGCATATTATAGTCTATATTCAGAATGTCATATTCAAATTTTAATTTTTTTAGATCCCAAAGTTTATGCTAATGGCTGATTTAATATATTTATAACACACACCTGGACACACACATCTCTGTCTCAAGTGTAGTACATTACTCTCATTTAACAAAAGCAAGTATTTAATCTATATTATTTAAAAAGAAATACCTACGTCTGGGTCTTTTTCCTTTTGTCTGAAGTCAATATTGGCAAGATTTCACTGCTGCACAGAACTTTCTTCTTTTTTATCTAGATTAATAAGTAATACTACTTAAAAATCAATTCTGAAGATAGAATCAAACATCTGACTTTTTTCTCATACTGAGGATTAAATCCAGGGCCTTATGCACACTAAGTTTGCACTCTACTACTTAGCTACAACCCTGGCCCTCATCTCCACCATTTAATCTAACCTGATCATTTAGACAATCAAGTCTATATGAATATTAAATTTAAATTTAAATACACAATTTTTAAACATCACATCTCTTAATTTATCACTCTATATTCACTGTGATAGCAATTAAATATGAAATGATAAAATGACCAACTGACAAAACTGTATCTTTAGAATCCATAACCAAAAAAAGACAAAGTAATAATAGTAATGATGGAGGGGAGGCTGATAATATAGTTAAACTAGTTAATCTATGGATCCTTGAATGAAATCTAATTCAAATGTCTCAATGACCAAGTCTCAAACACTATTAACACAAGTATGCTACCCATAGAAATCATACATATGACAATATAATTCCTCAAATAAAAATATATAATTATTTATATTCCTCTGACAGCAGAGCAACCCAACCAAAACACATTTTATGTAAAAAGTTTCCTTCTCAGAGGGAAAAAAATATGTAGAGAAGACATTTTTTGTTTGCTCTCCGACTCAAAGCAGTACTTTCCTGAGTCTGTAAGTCTCCAGTATTGTTTGTTCTTGCTCACATCAAATGATAACTAAAATTTATTTTTATTTCTCCTTCTGTGGGTTTACCCAAACAAATAAAGTTATTAAATAATAAACAATTCTGTACCTGTAACTCTTGGTTCTGAAGAATGCATCTTTTTTGGTCTTACTAATTTATGAGGTTCATAAGGAAGAAATAATTGAGTGCTTTGAGGGATTTTATTCAATACAAGCATATGCTCATCTTTTTCAAAAACTCTAAAGAGAAGAATAGATTACATTAAATGAGCTAAGTAAAAATTAACATATTCTGAAGATAGAAGGGATATTTAGATTCTATGTAGTTAAAATCCTCCACTTTGCAAATAATGAAACTAAGTTCCAGAGATTTTTTTTAAAGAGAGAGAGAGAGAGGATTTTTTTTAATATTTATTTTTAAGTTTTTCGGTGGACACAACATCTTCTGTTTGCATGTGGTACTGAGGATAGAACCCGGGCCGCACACATGCTAGGCAAGTGCGCTACTGCTTGAGCCACATCCCCAGCCAAAGTTCCAGAGATTTTTAACAGACTTTTGTACAATAGTATTAAATTACTTGGTAATAGTGTCAGAGCTAAAACACCTTTCCTGATTAAGTCCAGTAGTCTTCTCAGTATGTCACAATTTTATTTTTAAGACATAATCATTCTTTTTGTTTTGGTACTAGGAATTGAACCAAGGGACACTTAGCAACTGAGCCATATCCCCAGGCTTTTTTATATTTTGAGACAGAGTCTCATTAAGTTGCTTAGGGCCTTAAGTTGCTGAGGCTTCAAACTTGCAAGCCTTCTGCCTTAGCCTCTCAAGTCACTGGGATTACAGACATGTATCAATACATCCGGCAAACATAGTCATTTTTAACGACTTTTCAAACATATCAAAAACATCTTAAACCAAAAGTCTAATCATAAAAGTAACATTTTAGATTTCAGAGTACTTTAAACTTTAAAAAGACTGATTTGGAAACAAATCAACTACCATGAATACAGAAATCATTAAAACAATAATACAACATAAGTGGGTATTTTTAGTTTTTTACTGAAAGATAATTTCATTGACTTCTTCCTAAATCAATGAAGTAGAATAAATGCTATCAAAATACACTGATTCTACCTTATCAATTTAGGACACATGATAAGTTCTCCAGTACCGAACTTTACATATACCATAGTTTTTCCTATACATACATAGACAAATTTAACACCTTTTCCATCTTAACTAAGCAAGCACTTATTACACATTGTAGCTTTTTTTTCTCCTGTGGTGGATTTAACACAGGAGTACTTAATCACTGAGCTACATCTCTATTCCTTTATATTTATTTTTTAAATTTTGAGACAAGTTATATCTAACCTGCTTAGGGCCTAAGTTGCTGAGGCTGGTCTCCAACTTGCAATCCTCCTTTCTTAGTCTCCCAAGGCATGCACCCCCACACTCAGCTGTGGCTTAACTTTTGCAGTGTGAGGTATGATAGCAAAACTAGCATAAATTTATTTTTTCTTCTTCACAATTTCATGGACAGATAAATCTAATCACAGATCTTGACATCCTAAGCATATAACTGTTTTTTCCCCCTTATCTTAAGAACTTTCACCTTTTCACTTAAATAAAGCATTTACAGCTTCTATTCAACATATCCAAATTGCCAGCATCACTAATCTTTCACTTTGGGGTCATTTTTAAGTAAAATAAGGGTTACTTGAACACCAGCGCCATGATAATATAACATTTGATGGGATAATTGAAATGGCCACTAAGTAACTAACAGGCAGGTAGTGTATACAGATTAGACATACTGAACAAAGTGATGATTCACATCCCAGGTAGGATAGAGTACAATGACATGAAATTTCATTAGACTATTCAGAACAGCATGCAATTTAATTGTTTATTTCCAGAATTTTCTATCTAATATTTCTGGATCATGGTTGACTACAGGTAATTGAAATAATGGAAAGCAAAACCATGGTTAAGGGGGTGCTACTGTATACACTGAGTAAAAAATGACTAAATATCTATATAAGTTCCTCTCAATATACAGAATTTTATGTTAAAACATTGTTGGCAAAGCAAAATTCTGTATGTTTGCCTATTTTTTAAAATCAATTTCATCATAAAACTAAATACATACTGCCATAGATACTATATATGGGAGTGCAACATGTTGGGGAGGAGGTCAAGCAAATAACAGATCCAAGGAAGTGGGTTCAGGGAAATAAACTCGAGAAGAGTGTGTTGAAAAATTATCACAAAGGCAATGAAGACTGAGGAATGGAAATTTAGAATGAAAAAAGGGCACAGGCAAAAAGAAAAAAAAATAGAAAGTAGATCAGAAACAGCAAGAGTAACACATCTATTTTTCTTTAAGAGAAAAATTAATGACTTTTTCTTCATGCTTCCATCACGAAGGTCTATTTTATCAAAAAAACAGGACAAAAAAACAAGGAAACATATGACGTCATTGATTAAGTCACAATTATAGGCTCCTCTACACTCTCCATGATAAAGAAAGAACTAAACAAGTTGGTGACAAGATGATAAAAAGGTACATTGTGCATCAGATGTGCTGTTGCTACCCTCTCTCCCTCTACAATTATAATATCCTCAGCCTCACTAAAGCATACTAAATAATAATAGTTCAAATCATTTAAATTAATATTTAAAAAATATTTTATTTTTTAGTTATAGTTGGATACAATAGGTTTTTTTAAATTTATTTATTTTTTATGTGGTGCTGAGGATCGAACCCAGGGCCCCACACGTGCTAGGCAAGCGCTCCACCACTGTGCCACAACCCAACCCCTTAAATTAATATTTTTCATAAGAAATTAATAGAAGATAGCCTGCATGACAAAGGTGTAGAAAACATACATTGGAGAAAAGATAGCCTCTTCAACACATGATGCTGGGAAAACTGGAAATCATATGCAGCAAAATGAAATTAAATTCCTCTCTCTCATCATGTACAAAACTCAACTCAAAATGGATCAAGGACCTAGGAATTAGACCAGAGACCTGTGCCTAATAGAAGGAAAAGTAGGCCCAAATCTTCATCATGTCAGATTAGGTCCTGACTTCCTTGATCAGACTCCTAAAGCACAAGAAATAAAATCAAGAATCAATAAATGGAATGGATTCAAACTAAACAGCTTCTTCTCATCAAAGGAAAAGATAAATAACATGAAGACAGAGCCTACAGAGTGGGAGAACATCTTTACTAGACACACATCAGATAGAGCACTAACTTCCAGGATATATAAAGAACTCAAAAAACTTAACACCAAAACAAAAACAAAACAAAACAAAAAACCACAAATAACCTAATCAACAAATGGTCTATGAAACTGAATAGACACTTCTCAGAAGAAGATATACAATCCATCAACAAATAAACAAAAAAAAAATCAACATCTCTAGTAATTAGAGAAATGAAAATCAAAACTACTCTAAGATTTCATCTCACTCTAGTCTGAATGGCAATTATCGAGTATACAAGCAACAAAAAATGCTGGCGAGGATTTGGGGAAAAGGTACACTGCAAATTGGTGCAATCACTCTGGAAAGCAGTATGGAGATTCCTCAGAGAACTACGAATGGAAACACCATTTGGCCCAGCTATCCCACTTCTCTGTCTATACCCAAAGGACTTAAGATCAGCATACTATAGTGACACAGCCACATCAATTTTTATAGCAGCTCAATTCACAATAGCAAAACTGTCTGATCTGGATGCCTTTCTATAGATGAACAGATAAAGAAACTGTGGTATATATACACAACGGAATATTACTCAGTATTAAAAGAGAATAAAATTCTGGTATTTGCAGGTAAATGGATGGAGTTGGAGAATATCATGCTAAGCAAAGTAAGCCAATCCCCCAAAACTAAAGGCTGAATGTTCTCTCTGATAAGTGGATGCTGATCCATAATGAGGGGAGGGGGCATGGAAAGAATGAAGGGACTTTGGATTGGGCAAAGGGGAGGGAGGGAAGGAGAACAGAAATGGGGGTAGAAAAGATGGTGGAATGAGGACATTATTACCTTAGGTATATATATGACTGCACAAATGGGTGACTCTACATCATGTACAACCACAGAAATGAAAAGTTGTGCTCCATTTGTGTACAATGAAACGAAATGCATTCTGCTGTCATGTATAACTAATCAGAACAAAAAAAATAGGATAGAATACAGAATCAAACTTTTAGATGCAGAATCTCTGGTAACATAAAATTGAATTTTAAAATTTACCTATACCTTTCTTTCAATTCCTTTCTCTTTTCTGTACTTTTTTCTTTTCTTCAAGAGTTTCTGAAAGATTCTTGGTTTCATTAAGTCTTGCAATCAGCTAAAAAGAAAAAATGGGAAAGGAAAATGAAATAATTACCTGCAAAGAAGAATATTTTATCTTAATTAATGAATATGATTTTTTTCTGTAGAATCACAAGATTTGTATTTTTGGCAGAATTTACTATCTTCTATTGAAAGTCATTAAGAGTTACATCAATATTAAATCATACCCCTTTAACTTTTCCTTACTATTAAATTTTCAATCATAAATATCAATAATTTCCATTTTTTAAAAGAATAATCATAAGCAAAATAGACATTGAATATTTACATAGGGACATAGTTATCACATATTTTAAAGGAAATAGCGTCCATTTTTCTCTCATTATTAAAATTATATTGCTGGGGGCGCTGGGGTTGTGGCTCAGTGGTAGAGTGCTCGCATAGCATGCATGAGGCACTGGGTTCGATCCTCAGGACCACATAAAAAAATAAAATAAAGATATGTGTCCACCTAAAACTAACAAATAAATATTTAGAAAAAAAATAAAATGATATTGTTATTATTTTGTACCTTGTAACTATGAATGATCACTATAAAATCTAATTTTTAAAAAATTTAGAAAATTTAATTTTCAATTTTTTCTCAAAATTTATAAAATGATTTTGATGAGCTCTTGTATGTATGTGAATCAAAGCCACAATTCAATGGATGATACTAAAAATATTCAATAAAACATTAAAAGCTTAACTGTTTCTAGACTGGTTTCCTAAAAATTATAAACTACAGTTGTAAATTTTGCAAGATTAAATTATTTAAACTATTTACTGTTCACCTTTTTGAAAACACTGTTACTTTTTCAATGCTTTTAAATTCCTGTTACAGGGCCAGAGGTATTAGGTACCAGTGGATCAAACCCAGAGCCTAGTGTGCATGAGGCCTTGGGTTTAACTTACTGCACCACAAGTCAATAAGTAAATTCCTCTTAACCTACATCTTGATCCTTCTTCAGGCCCTCCCAAAAGCCAACCTATTCCCCCAAATTCAGAGTTAAATAAATTCCACACCTGAAAAACATTTTGGCTTCAAAGTGATCTAAAGCTTATCAATTGGCCTTTGTCTACATTGAGGCTATCTTAACAGCTCTCCTAAGGTGTCAACTAACACACTATTATACATTAATACATATTTTAGGAACAATAACAAAATATATACCTTGTTTAATGAATTAATTTCCATTTCTGCTTCATCTGCTTTTTCTTCAATTCAGATGAACTTTTGGTAAAACTGTTGGCATGTTTGAGGATATCTTGTGTTTTACATCTCAGATTAACTCTTTTTATGTTAAGGAACTATGCTGTGCAAGTAAACCTTACATTTAAAATAAATGTACTATGTCAGAAATAGTTAATATTATATAATGTCATTTATATGTGTGGTATATATAAGCAATAAGCACTGTTTCTGAAACAGGTAAGATTAATATAAATATTTGCAGACTAATGAAGATAAGTTAGTATTGATCTCTATTAACTTAAAAGTAACATCCATCAAAAATATTTGTTAGAATGTTTTTATTCAGTTAAATATTTTCACAAGGTGTTATTTGTTTTTTTTTAAACTAAGTTCACTGTGTCATTGGGATGACTAATAAAATATAATAAATTCAGGTCCCAATTTAACTTTTTATGCTTCCATCATGTATTATTCCAAAATCAACATTAAAAATCCACCCAATTTCCCTTTTCTTGCCTTATAAGGTTCATCAATGCACCCTGTAAAACTGAGAACTTTCATCTGGACATTCTGTTTAGGGAGATTTAGACTCAATTTCAAGTAGAAAATTTATCTGCTATTAATAGACATCCTACATGGTTATTAATTAACACAATTACCTAAGTTCCTCTATTATCTATCTAGAATTTAGAAATGAATAGAAGAGTAACAGTGAACAAGAACTCTAGAGAAATTTTATCAGAACTTCCTATCCTGCCTTAAAAATATGTGACTTATATGCTAGAACAAACATTTCAGGTGAATATTATTTATAAAGCTAAGTTATTACCAAAAGTATCAGTTTAAATTTTTAGAAATAGATATTTAAATCCTAATCTTTAATTCGTCCTACCTCCATCTACCTCTTTTTGTTTAACATGCAATTTTACATCTCATCCCAACTCATATCCAACTCCCTTATACTTTCTGTACTTCATCTACCAACTAACCTCTGCCCTTTCCCACTAAGAAGTTAATGCATAGATAAACAACAAATGTTCATAAAAATATAATAGGCTCAAACCAAAACATGAAGGATAAAAAGCAGCAGAAGAGATAAAAGAATGGTTTAGGATGAAACAGAAAAGAAGCAAGGTAGAATACAGGGATAAAGAAGACTTAGTACAAACATAGGAGTTATAATCTGATAGAAAATCATATAAAGGATTGTGGAGGTTGAAAGAGGATTAAAGTTTCAAGTTCAGCATCAGGAAAGATCTCTCTGACAAACAGGTCAGACTTAGACCAATTAAGAATTACTTAAGCATCTATCACAGTGATACTGTATTAGAATTCTTTATTTGTCTTTCTCCTCTATTAAACTCTGAGCTCCTTGCAAGAGAGCTTTGTTAATTTCTTCAGTACTGCCTGACACAAGGTAAGTACCCACTGAATTTTTAAATATTAGTGAATAATTGTTGACTCACTTCCTTACCACCATCTATCATAACAAGTAATAATTAATCAATTTAATCAGAACTTCTTTGAAAAGACAAAGCAAGATGACATTTTCATTAGTTTGATTGTTGATATGCCACTTTAAAGCCAAATACATATACAATTTTATTCCCCTTAAAATTACTTGCTTTTGATCACATGTACATGAGAACTAATCCCAAAAGACCTTAAAGTGACCTTTAAAACCTGAATTAAACACAAAAACAAATCTATGAAGCTCTCACCAGGAAAACAAAATAATAATTAAAATACAGAAACAATACTTATCTAATAAAATTATAAATAGAAATACTATTGTGGATACATGTGTAATGTCCACTCGGTAAGCGATGGAAAGGGTGCAGGCACTGACAAAAAGTCATAGTTGAGACTGATTTATTGTATTCTTCTCAGTACAAAGATATAATAATTAAAGCATCATATTACAGAAAGGTTAATACCTAGAAATTCCATAAGAATAGTTTCACTCATTTTTAGTTGTTCAGAACATGCCAACACTGTCTTTTGAATTTCTTCATGTTCTCTTTTCTTCTCATAATATTCACGTGAAAAGGGTGTTTCTGAATATTTTAGTTGGTATTGCTTCAAAACTTCTTTATACTGACATACATAATCATGATACATTTTTCTGTTAAAAATAAATGATGTAGAATAGATCTAAAAACCTAGTAAATATCACTTGTTAAAGTCTCCTAAATTAAGTATAAAAAGCAATTCAAACATCTATTTGTCTGTATTACTCTCATAATTGTCTGTCCTTCAACTTTCTTTAACCCCAAGACACTTCTCAGCTACACTTTTTTTATTCCTCACCTGGTTAATCTTCTTCAATTTAACTTCTACTCCCACCAGTATAATGACATTATTCTTTCCATGGTCATCAATGATCTAAATTGTCCAATCAAATGATCTATTTTTTATGTTCATCCTAACTGACATTGAAGAACTGGGTTCTTTTAGTCACACCTTTTTTTCCCCACATTTTTTATTGGTGCATTACAGTTGTACATAATGATGGGATTTGTTGTTACATATTCATTCATGCACAGGATATAATATAATTTGGCCAATATCAGTTATACCTTCTTAAATATCTATGCTCCCTGGGTTCTGACCTCTGTAACTATGCCTTTTAAATCTTCTTTAATTTTCTTTAGCTGAAACTATTACATGAAGTCACGTTCTATGTGTTAAAACTCTGGGTTCATAATCATTCATGTATACCCCACAAGTATTCTTATAAAAAAAAATTTGAGCCGTTTGGAGGAACTCTTCTATATCAATTCAACTAATAATAGGTGACCATCTAGTTAGGCACAAGTTGTAAGTGAGGCATTATTCTTACAAAAGAATATTAAGACTTCTTTTTTATTTGACCCATACGCCAAAGGAGTTGATTACTACTGCCTATGTGCCAAAACTTTGTGATGGGGTAGGGGAGAATATACTGAGGATTGAATCTAGAGCCTTGCATGTTAAGCAAGTGCTCTACCACTGAGCTACATCCCCAGGCTGCCTATGTGCCAAATCTAATCCATCCTCTGTTGTCTGTGAACTAAGAATGGTTTTTAAATTATTGAAAAAAACTCGAAATATACTCCATGACATAATAAAATTATATGAAGTTCAAATTTCACTGTCCAATAAGGTTTTATTGGATCATATCTCATTTATTTATGTATGGCCTAAAGCCATCTTGTACCACACAGTAGAGTTGAGTTACAATACTTACTATCTGGTATTTTACAAAAAATGTTTGCCAATCCTGATCTATCACACTGAAAGTACTCAATACAGTTCTTCACTGAAAATATACCCTCAGCCTCAGTGTTAGGGACTACACCGAGAGCCTCACTCATTGAGCTATACATCCCCAGTCCTACAGAAAATATATTCCTGAATTCTCTTTTTACCAAATTCTGGTTTCAAAAATAATATTCATAGTAAACTTTTTGAAAATATATAGTCCTTATATTCCTCAAGATTTTATTTCTTGGATCAAGAAATTTCTTAAAAGATGCTATAATGATTGTTCTCCTTAGCAGAGAATAGGAGCAAGTATTCTTAAAACTTCTGGTTTAATAAGTAATGATTGATAAGTACTGGGTCAACAAGTCTGAATTTTAAGAATGATCTAATTTTTTAATATTGCTAAACTCTGTCCCCTTTAGCAAGATAAAGCAGTTGAGCCCCAAATAAGTTTCTGTTCTTCTAAATGTATGTTTATTAATTAAGACCCCACTTATATAATAACTTGGGAAAATGGTCCAGGGAGAAGAGAAATACCATTGAAAAATTAGGCCTGGGTCACCTGTTTCATATGAGATTAGCATACCATATTCTATCTTGTTTATACTATATAGTCATATCCACTTCTAACACCTTCCATATAGAAACTTTGGCAGAACACAGCATAGCTAAGTCATGATTCAGAAATTCATTATTATCTAATTTATTCTAGCAGTACTAGTCTTCATGAATGCTCAGAACAAGAATGGGAGATCAGAAATAAGTAGCTAGTGCCCCTACTTCCTCAGTACTGATTGTTGAAATGAAGGAAATTATATGCATTTATGAATATGTCAAAATGAATACCACTATTATGTATAACTTAATGCATTAATGAAAACATTAAAAACGGGGACTTTTTTGAAAGAACTTACTGAAAATATTACCACACTCCCCAATTTCCCCTTTTTGAAGACCCAGGAGAGAAATTTCTCTCAAGTCTCGGGAAAAACTTCATAACTTATCTTAAGCAAGTAAACTGCTAAGGATTAAAACCAGGGCCTTGAGCATCCTAGGAAAATGTTCAACCATTGAGTCACACCCCCAGCCTCTAATTAAATTTTTTTAAATGAACACTCTGATCATATTTCTTGATCAACGCCTTGACTACTAAGAATTTCAAAGCCTAATTTCTGTACTTTTAACAAACAATATGCAGGACCACATGTAGCCTTGATTTTTTTTAAACACTGTGGTATTTTTATACAAATATCTCAAATTCTTTTGGGATTGAAGCAGGATCTATAAATGACAACCTAATAGTCTCCTTCATCTTTTCCACCTTCTGTCTACTCTTTGGATGATAGCATACTTTTGCCTTTCTCCACTTTGCTCCATATATTTTCCTGAGAAACCTCATCTACATACAAGATTTCTAATGCCATTAAGTCCCAATATTAAACTTTAGTTCTAACCTAAGACTCATTTTTGAAAATAATGGATTATAGATTTTACATGGGTAGTTATTTTAGGAGGTTTTTTTGTTTGATATTGGGGACTGAAATCAAGGGTGCTTTACCACTGAGCTTTATCCCCGGCATTATTTATTTATTTATTTTATTTATTTATTTATTTATTTATTATTTCTTATTTTTGAGACAGTATCTTGCTAAGTTGCTTAGGGTCTCACTAAGTTGCTACAGCTGCCCTTGAACTTGAGATCCTCCTATCTCAACCTTCAACTTGTTAGGATTATAGGTATGCACCACAAGGCCTTCAACATATGTGTTTCTTAAATAAAATGTAAAAACTGATAAGTGTTCTCAAATCACTTCAGTTTTTAAAATTAGGTAAAATTTTAATGCCATATATATCATGTTCAAAGTCTCTAACATTGTTTTATTATATTCATTAATTACATTTAATCCCTAAGATGATGTGATTTTACACGAAGTAAAATAAATTCAGATAACTACTGGTATTTCTCCATTAGAATATAACCACTTTACTAAATTAGCAATCTGAAAAACTGAAATTTGACACAAAATGCCTTTAAAAAACCAATACCTCAAATTTTTCAAAATGTTTATTCTACAAATAATTATCCTCCTAAATGTTTGCTTACACTTTTCAGTCAAAAATACCATTAATTGAAGAACTTTGCTATAAATGCTGCTGATAGATAAATGGTTTATATCTAAGGCAATATCTCAACATATTCAAGCTTTTACAACAAATATGGAGACCTTCAAACATTCAGTCCAAGATATCACATTTACTTAAAAATAATTCCCTCACAATACACACTTTCTAAATTCTTACAAAGCATGTTCCAGTAATACTAATTTATAAAACTGATACACTTAAGTTAATATATATACTGTAGTTGTCTTTTTCAATGGTTTCTTGATAAATAGTAAATTGGTCCTGCATATAATCTTCATGTTTATGAAAAACATCACATGTTGGCTTCCAGCTATAGAAAAAAGTTATAGTTGTAATTAGCACTTCAGAACGATAAACAAATAAAAAAATTGGCAGAGATAATAAAAAATGAACAAAATCATTTAAAGAGAAATAAATGTGTCTTCCTAGAGAAAACAAGTTTACATCAAGAAAACATTCCCTATGCCACAATGAAATCTACTACTCTGTATAATTAATATAAACCAATTTTTAAAATAATAAATACAACAGTATAAAAAAGAAAAAAAATTGCATATCCTATCCCCATCACTATCAATATCCACACACTCATATGCTCAAATATTAATATTCATTAATTTTTACATAAAATTTGTTTTTGAGATATGATAGGGAAAGAAGCAAATATAGCATGGCTGAAACTAGGCCAAAATAGATTATCAAATCAGATAGAATAAAATGAATATTCACCTCATATATTTTTGTTTTATTATATAACTTGAAAACTATTACCAATGCAAAAAATCTAAAATTACTATATATACCATGGCAGCTTCCATTCTAAGTATTGTTTGAATATTTCCTCTATTTTCATTTTTTTTCCAAATTCAAAAAGTACATATGCAAAATGAAAAAGAAAAAAAAAAGTCCATATGCCCATTTGGAAGCACAGAAGAGTATACATAAGAAACTATCATACATATTCTCAATATTAAATAACTACTATGATTTTAAAATTGTTTCAAGATTTTGCTACAATTATATATTTTAACATTATTGAGATCATATTCACATAAAATTTATCCTCCTTTATCACTTACTGAAATTATACTTAAATATTTGTCTTAATTTCTTTTCTTTCTTTCTTTCTTTCTTTTTTGTGGTGCTGGGGATTGAACCCAGGGCCTTGTGCATTCCAGGTGAGCATTCTACCAACTGAGATATATCCCCAACCCCTTAATTTCTGATACTTAAAATATATTCCCCAAAAGGAAATTTGAAGGTCTAAGATTATACATGCATATATTCTGAGTATTTAAAATTCCATAAGAAACATAAGCTCAATGAGAAGATATTTACTATAAGCTTTTCAATGTGCGTCCTTTGAGGTTTTTCTTAGATATAGATATATTATCATGCATTGGGTTCTTATTATGAATAATGATGCATAAACTGCTTTGTTCAATTTGCAATATACTAACATTTTCCCATGTCAAACATACACCTATGTCATGATTTTATTGGCTGCCTAGTGTTCAGTCATCTGGATATACCAAAATTCATTTAACTAGTCCCTTAATGTTGAACATTTAGAGTTACTTCCAATATTTTCCTATCATAAAAATGGTTGAAGTAGAAGTCACACAATTCAATGGCAAGAAAAGAAATAGCTTGATTAGAAATTGGACAAAAGACCTAGAGAGATATTTCTCAAAAGAAGTGTTTTATCTTGAAAAGTTTTAGGTTGGATTCCCTTATACAAACTAAGATCTTAAGCCAGAGTGTAGTTCAGTGGTTCTTGTCTATCATGTATCAAGGTAGCACTTGCTTATCATGCATAAGGCCCTGGATTTGATTCCCATCACCACATAAACAAAAACACTAAGATCTTGAAAAGTCAAAAAATGGAAATTATTTCAGACTAATAAGACTTACATAGACTACACTAAAATTCTTTATTTATACTAACTATATCTAAGTTAGTGAAATCTCATAATTCAGCACTTAGGGCAATGGTAGAGAACATGCTTATTAGCATGTACAAGGAAGACCCTGAGTTCAACCCCCAATACCAAAAAAACAAAACAAAACAAAACAAGCAATGGTGTCTTCAACTACAAACCTAGAAATCTTGAATAAAAAAATCAAATGGCAATTACTGAAGGTTCATTTCTTTCAAATACTCACTTACTACAGTTGTCTTTGATTTCATTACTATGTTTACAGTAATGAGCAATTTCCTCATCTGTTGTATTTATAGTTTCATGTATCTTACAAATAGTTGATTTGTTTTCTTTTATGTCTTCAAAGCATTCTAAAAGAGGAAATGTTTATTTTCTTAAAGTAGAAATTATAAATTCAAAATAAACAAATACAGTAAGAAAAACAGTTTATGTCAACTTACCTAAAAGGAGGACAGCCAGAAAGGAGAGGAAGTGAGGCTTGAGAAGGGAAGCCTCCTGTACTAAAAACTAGAAGACCACAGCCCCCCAGAAACTAAGGAGGATTTGTATTTGCAATTGAAGAATGTACACTGGGCTAGATTAGGTAACACTTAAGGTCAATTCATCTTATGATGCTATAAATTCATGCAAATGTTTACTCATTAATTGTATTAACATAAGGATTTTGTTATTGACAAATACATAATTTCTATCAATTAATTATTAAATACACCATCAACTAACTTATTTACCAATGATTTAAGATAAACTTAGTTCTTGAAAATATTAAATAATTTCATAATATTTTATTTTTTGATTGTAGAAAAAAATAACCAAATTGAATCTTTCTGTGACAATTAGGAAGTTAATAGTTATATTTTTAGAACTAAAATATTTAAAGCATTATATTTATTTAATTTGCGCAGCCACTTCACTTATATTTACTAGCCAATTCACTTATTTTCAGAATTATTATTCCTGAAAATGTGGCATCAATTCTGGTTCCTAATTTTTGATGATTTCTTTAAAGAGAAACATTTCACTCAAATATTTGAAGTAACCTTGTTATTTGAGAAATATAACATTTTTTAACTGCACCTTAGGGGTCATTGCTGCTTAAAGCAAAATTCTTCACAAAATAATTAAATGCAGAATACACAAAATTACTGAAAAACAGTAGGTGAATCACAACTATTTTGCCTAGGCTAAAAAGCTCATTATTACTGGAGAGAATTAGTAGAGAATTTCCAGAATTAGTAGAGAATTTATACTAATAAATTAGTAGAGAATTTCCAGAAGAGTTACAATGCCAACTACAAGTTGCCCTAAACAGGGCAATTATATATTATGCTATATGTCATAAAATTAAGACAAAAACATCTTTAACATGCAAAACTACCATATTTACCATATTTATTTGTGTGTGAGAAAGAAAACCTTTATTTTTCCAGCATTATTTAGGTATAATTAATGACCCACCTCCCCCAGCCACAGTTAATTCTATCAGGGGATCCATTCATTGATTGAGTTAAGGCTGTCATAACCCAATCATTTCTCTTCTAAATCTTCTTGCTTTGTCACACATGACCTTTTGGGTGACACTTCACATTCAAAGCATAACAGTAGCTATCTCGTCTCTTCCATAAAGCCATTTCCTCTGCGTCTTGAGTATCATCTCCTTTCACCTCCTCAGGAATGTTAAAATATCAAGTATTCCTTTCCTCTTAGGTGTATTCATCTTTTTCCATTTAGGTAGCTCTTGACCATAAGTTTTTAACTTGGTGAAATCTCTACCAGTAGAAAGAAAAGAGGGCAGGAAGAGAGAGAAAGAAATGAAGGGAGGAAAAGAGGGAAGAGAGAGGGAGGGAGGGAGGGAGGGAAGGAGGGAGGGAGGAAGGAATCAATCTTTCCTAGACACTAAAAATCTCTATTCGTCAACATATTTCTCTCATTCCTCCGATCTGGTAATGCTAACCAGCATACAAGTTAGTTCCACTGGAGCCATGGGTATCCACCTGGTACTGGAACAAGTCCAGAGGCTCTAAATAGGGGCAATTCCCTGGAAACAGGGGACACTGGAATCTACCAGATGTAGGATTGTACTGACTTGATGCTTAATTCCAAGGCAAAATCCTGTACTTACCTCTCCTCTTTCCCAGCAGATGGAGTCTTTCTCTACTCTGTGCTGTTCAAGGTTGTGGCAAGAAAAGGTGGAGGCAGACCCATGGTGGTCAGTCTAGAGTGGGTTCATAGGCACTGGCCTGGGTGTAAGAGTATTGACCTCTGGTTGGTACTGGGTTTCACTGTGGTAAGCCAGGATTACAATTGTTAGGCTGGATTGTTCCGCCCCAAGAAGAACGCATCTTTCTCTATGCTGTCCTGCTTGGAGTTGGGGGAAAGGTAACAGGAACAACTCTGCTTCTGTCCTTCTTTGATAATTCTTTCATTATTATGCTACCATCTGGACTGATTTCCTTAGCTCTTGTGAAGGTTATTTCTGAGCATAAGTTGGTGTTCAATTTAATATTTCTGTGGGAAGAGGATTGCTGGAAGGTCTCATTCCATCACCGTCTTACTCTGCTTCTAGCCAACCTGATTTCTAAACAGGTGCCCAAACTCCTACCACATTTCTCAATTTACTTCAATCTGCCTTCCAACCTCATTACACAATAAAATTTGCTCTTGTTAGGGATGACAATGATCTCATGTTATTAAACCCAATGAACATGTTTTAGTCCTTATCTGACCTTACCTCTCCACAGCATTCAACAGTATCACTCCTTAAAACACAAGTTTACCTGATTTTTCTCCTATCTACAGAAATTTCTCTATCACTTCCTTCAGGTTCAGGTTCATCTCCTCCTACTCAGCCATTAAATGTTATAAATTTCTCAGGTTCAATCCTAGGTCTCTTCTCATTTTGTATTTCATGTACAAGTTTCCGATACAACCATTACATAGATGACTCACAAATGTGTATCTATAGCTCAGGCCTCTAGTACCAATCCAAGTTGGTTATTGCAAACAACTTTTTTTTTTCTTTTCTTTCTTTCTTTTTCTTTTTTTTTTTTTTGGTACTGGGAATTAAACTCAGGGCCACTTAACCACGGAGCCACATCCCCAGCCCTTTCTCCTATTTTATTTAGAAACAGGGTCTCACTGAGTTGCTTAGTGTCTCACCATGGCTGAGGCTGGCATTGAATTCACAATCCTCCTGCCTCAGCCTCCTGAGCTGCTGGGATTACTAGCATGTGCCACCATGCCCAGCTGCAAACAACTTTCACTTCAAATTTAGTTTATTCTGGCCAACTTAAGCAAAGGTAGAATTTGTTAAAAGATATGGTGTGTTGCAAAACTGCCTAAAATGGCTACAGAGCCAAACTCAGAGGCTATACAAGAAGGAGTACTACCTAAAGTTGCATCACAGATTTGGTGGTCAAGATACCTTCATCACAACCAGCCCCTAAAGTCTGTAGCTCACAACACTGCCATGAACACTAACTACCACAATTACCCTACAAACTATCTTTCTTCAGCTGTTACCAGTGGCAAAGAGGATACTTCCTAAGGCACACTTCTTTGTGTTATGCATTTCCAATTCAAAACCTTGAGTGGGTACACTTGTTTAAAAAACAAGCACTTACCTGGCATGTGTGAGGCACTGGGTTCAATGCTCAGCACCACATATAAGTAAATAAATTAAATAAAAGTTCATCAACAACTAAATATATTTTTTATTTATATATAACAGTGGAATACATTACAATTATTATTACATATATAGAGCACAATTTTTCATATCTCTTGTTGTTTACATAGTATATTCACACCAATTTGTGTCTTCATACATGTACTTTGTTTTTGTTTGTTTTTTTAATTTTTTTTTTTTTTAGTTTTAGGTGAACACAATATTTTACATCTATGTGGTGCTGAGGATCGAACCCAGTACCTTATGCATGGTAGATGAGTGCTCTATACTGAGCCATAACCCCAGCCCCATACATGTACTTTGAATAATAATGATCATCACATTCAACCATCATTAATTACCACATGCCCCCTCCCTTCCCCTCCAACCCCTCTGCCCTACTAGAGTTCGCCTATTCCTCCCATGCTCCCTCTCCCTATCCCACTCTGAATCAGCCTCCTTATATCAAAGAAAACATTCAGCATTTGGTTTTTTGGGATTGGCTAACTTCACTTAGCATTATCTCCTCTAATCTATCCATTTACTTGCAAATGCCATGGTTTTATTCCCTTTTATATGCCACATTTTAATCCATTTATCTATTGAAGGGCATCAGGTTGGTTCCACAACTTAGCTATTGTGAATTGTGCTGCTATAAATATTGATGTCTGTGTTCCTGAAGTATGCTGTTTTTAAGTCCTTTGGGTATAGACCAGGAGAAGGATAGCTGGATCAAATGGTGGTTCCATTCCCAATTTTCCAAGAAATCTCCATACTGCTTTCCATATTGGCTGCACCAATTTGCAGTCAATCCCACCAGCAGTGTATGAATGTACCTTTTTCCCCACATCCTCACCAGCACTTATTTTTATTTGTATGTATAATAGCTGCCATTCTGACTGTAGTGAGATGAAATCTTAGAGTGGTTTTGATTTGCATTTCTCTAATTGCTAGTGATGATGAACATTTTTTCATGTGTTTGTTGATTGATTGTTCATCATCTTCTGAGAAGTGTCTCTTCATGCCCTTGGCCCATTTATTGATTGGGTTATTTGGTCTTTTGGTATCTAGCTTTCTGCATTCTTTATATACTCTCGTGATTAGTGCTCTATTTGATGTGTGAGGGGTAAAGATTTGCGCCTAAGGTGTAGGCTCTCTATTCAGTTCACAGATTGTTTCTTTTTTTTAAAGAGAGAGAGAGAGAGAGAGAGAGAGAGAGAGAGAGAGAGAGAGAGAGAGAATATTTTAATATTTATTTATTTATTTTAGTTTTTGGCGGACACAATATATTTGTTTGTATGTGGTGCTGAGGATCAAACCTGGGCTGCACGCATGCCAGGCAAGCGCGCTACTGCTTGAGCCACATCCCCAGCCCAACAGATTGTTTCTTTTGCTGAGAAGAAACTTTTTAGATTGAGTCCATCCCATTTATTGATTCTTAATTTTAATTCTTATTAAGGAAGTCAGGGCCTAATCCCAATGATAGAGATTAGAGTCTACTTTTTCTTCTATTAGACACAGGGTCTCTGGTTGTATTCCTAAATTCTTGATCCATTTTGAGTTGAGTTTTGTTCATGGTGAGAGATAGGGGTTTAATTTCATTTTGTTGCATATGGATTTCCAATTTTCCCAGCACCATTTGTTGAAGAGGCTATCTTTTCTCCAATGCTTTTTTGGGGGGCCGCCTTTGTCTAAATAAGATAATTGTAGGGGCTGCAGATGGGCTCAAGAGGTAGTGCGCTCACCTGGCATGCGCGCGGCCCGGATTCAATCCTAAGCACTACATACAAACAAAGATGTTTTGTCCACCGAAAACTAAAAAATAAATATTAAAAAATAATTCTCTCTCTCTCTCTCTCTCTCTCTCTCTCTCTCTCTCTTTAAATAAAAAGCTAATTGTAATTTTGTGGGTTAGTCTCTGTGTTCTCTATTCTGTACCATTGGTCTACCAGTCTGTTTTGGTGCCAATACCATGACGTTTTTCTTACTATTGCTCTGTAGTATAGATTAAGTTCTGGTATAGTGATGCCACCTGCTTCACTCTTCCTGCTAAGGATTGCTTTAGCTATTCTGGGTCTCTTATTTTTCCAGATAAATTTCATGATTGCTTTTTGTTGAGAGCCAGTCTGGCTGGGCACAATTCAGGAGCCACTTGTCAAAAGAAAGAAACTTCATTTTTAAAACCACACACGCCAAACAAAACAGCTCCTCCGGAAAAAACCCTCAGAGCCCAACTGCCACCACTGGCTTCGCACAAGCCACACTCCCCAACCACCAGCCACCACACCTCCCACAATCCTCTTGCTCTTGAGGCCGATTGGCTGGGTCACACGGGCGGAGTCAAAAAGTCTCCCAATGAGCAGCTCCGTGGCCTGAAAGGGCGGGGAAACAGCCCAATGATCTTCACTGCAGAGGAGCCAATCAGCTAGATGTTGCTGGGGCCGCTGTGAGCCAATCATCAGCTGGCAGTCTGAAAGTTTGCTGGGGCCCCTTCGGCTGTGGCTCTCAACATCTCCCCCTCTCTGTTTAAAAACAAGCATGTGGCTTAGGGACCGTGCCTGCCTTAGGTTGTCCAATAGTACATATGGTCCTTACCCATTATCGGATGAGGTGACCTCAAGGCGTCAGCCTCCTGTCTTAGGTTGGTACCATTGTAATTGGATCTTACCCGTCACTGACTACTAGTCCAGCATACAGCCACACCTGTGTAGAGGTCTTCTTACCAGCGGGGGGGGGGGGGTGAGGTTCTTTGCCTCACCTCTGTTGGCCCCCAAATTTTAGCTGGACGATCATGACAAGCAGAAGGGAGGAAGATACACCAAGCCAATTGATGGCTCCTTTTGGAAAAATTGTACTACCGATGACACCATCAGCATAAATACCCCAAAACTACCAGAAGTCGCTGCACCAACAGATAGTTCACAATGCATACAAGTGAGTTCACAAGGCAAGTTCTGCAAGCAGTTCAGTGATGGCTATTGCAGAAGCTGTAGATTGGTTTTATCTTTGTCTTCATGCACTGAGATGAAGATAGGAATTCTGGCAATAATGGCTAAAGAAAAAATTATGTAACATTCCAGAAGGCATTAAAAGAAAACAATTTTCTTAATAATTTACATTGTCTTCACTGAAGATAGGAATTCTGGCAATAATGGCTAAAGAAAAAATTATGTAACATTCCAGAAGGCACTAAAAGAAAACAATTTTCTTAACAATTTACATTGTCTTCACTGAAGATAGGAATTCTGGCAATAATGGCTAAAGAAAAAAATTATGTAACATTCCAGAAGGCACTAAAAGAAAACAATTTTCTTAATAATTTACATTATCTTTAAGAGAATTATTAAATATATTGAAAAGGAAAGGTGAAAGTAAACAAACAGATCTGTTAACCTCCTTTTTATTCACATATTAAAACAATCCTTAACAGTTGTTTACCTAATTTAAATTAAACCATTTAAATCACGTGAATAAAAAAAAAATATTTGGATCCATTTTTTCATTAGCGCTCATCATATATGACATATGGACATACGTACATTCAAACACAAAACACAAGTGTGCACACATAATACATACGACACATAACATAATAGTAAAGGCTTTATAACTTTTTACAGGTGAAATCTCCATTGCAATGTTTAAAAACTCTATAGTCAAAAAATAGAACTGATCAGCAAAACATTAACCTAGGTCTGTATGAGCTCAAAAAAACAAAATATGGGAAAGGGCAATAATAAAATAGATATTGAAAAAAGCATTCTGGTTCTGTCGCAGATGTAAGAATAACCAAACTGGAGTTCTGGATATCACATCTTCTTTTTGGTCTGTAGAAATTGCTTTAGTTAATCTGTCTGGAATCCAAATCAGCTGCTGTTCTCCCTGTGAAAACACATAAACAGACCCCCGACTCCAGACAATTACTGGATCAGGACCTTTCCATTGTCCTGTTAGAATATCCTTCTAAAGTACCTTGGGCTTTTGTACATTTTTTGGATATATATGCCTTTCCGCAGCACTAAGCCCTGATGAATCCAAATTTAAAAAGTTTAGAGTAAAAAGGGTTATTTTAAGTTTATCTTTGGGGAATATATACCCCTTCCCAGGTCTTTCTATTTCTATGAGGAATGTCATTGGGATTTTGATCAGAATTGCATTAAATCCGTATAGTGCTTTTGGAAGTATGGTCACTTTGATAATATTAATTCTGTCTATTCAACAGCAAGGTAGATCTTTCCATTTTCTAAGGTCTTCTTTGATTTCTTTCTTTAGGGTTCTGTAATTTTCATTATATAGGTCTTTCTCCTCTTTCATGAAGTTGATTCCCAAGTATTTTTTTTTTTTGAGGCAGTTTTCCTCATTACCCTTTCTGAGGATTTATCACTGATATACAGAAATGCCTTGATTAATGGGTGTTGATTTTGTATCCTGCTACTTTGCTGAATTTATTTACTAGTTCTAGAAGTTTTCTGGTGGAACTTTTAGGGTCTTCCAGGTATAGAATTATATCATCAGCAAATATTGCCAATTTGAGTTCTTCTTTTCCTGTGTATCCCTTTGCTTTCTTTCGTCTAATTGCTCTCGCCAGTGTTTCAAGAACTATGTTATATAGAAGTGGTGAAAGAGGGCATCGCTGTCTTGTTGCAGTTTTTAGAGGGAATGCCTTTATTTTTTCTCCATTTAGAATGATGCTATTCAATGCTCAGTGCCGCATATAAATAAATAAATTAAATACAGTTTCATGGACAACTATATATATATATATATATATATATATATATATATATATATATATATATATATATATGTTTATCCATTTAGCATGTGTTTATTTTTCCTTATGTACTCAAGGTGATTTATTTGTTCAGCTCAGTAATATTACAGCTAAAAAACATTCATTAGCAAAAGGAGAAGCAGTCTGTGCCTAACAGAGGAATCAAAAATGTTTCTTATTTTTGTTGAGTTGAATGTTTGACTCTAACACTTTTCCACATACTATTCATAAGTTCCTTAAATATATATATTTTTAAAAACCTCTAGAATATATGCTCAGTCTCTCCTTCCTTCCATACTACTCAAATAGGTATTCTCCAAATAAAAGAATTACATATAGACAAATAGTCAAAAAGAACAGCAACTTTTTATGTTATCTACCCTCTGAGTTCCAGACCCATGTATCTAATCACCAACATTAGAAGCTGTCTTAGTTCATTGCTGCTGTTATAACAAAATGCCATAGACTAGGCAATTTTTAAATATTAAAAGATTTTTTTTCATATATCTAGAAGCCATGAAGAACAAGATCAAGATATTAGCACATTTGGTGTCTTGTAAGGGTTTGGTCTCTTCTTCCAAGTCAGCACTTTGTTGCTGTGTTTTCCAGAGGAGATGAATGTTGTGTCCTCACATGGTAAAAGGGACAGAAGGGATGGAAGGGATAAACTTGTTCCCTAGGCACTAATCCCATCTATAAGGGCAATGCCACCTATAAGGCCTTTAGGAGGTGATTAGGCCACCTCCTAAAGGCCTTACCTCTTGATACTATTGCACTGGGGATTAAATTTCAACATAAATGTTGGAGGGACACACACACACAAATTCAACTTGATTCCCCCCCCCCACTAATGCTAGGCTTCTTTCAATGTTCATTCTTTTTTCATGTGCGAGATCAGTATCCATTTATACGTACCAGAAATAATCTTCCTCTCCTATCATCCCCCATATCCAATCAAACATAAATCTTACCAATTTCACCTCTTAAACATAATTCAAATCCATCCATTGCTCTCATTTTCAACTGCTAGCATCTTAGTTTCTAAGTTATCATCATTCATTCTTGTATCTGGATTTTTGTAATAGCTTTCAAAGTAGTTTTGCCGCATATCTACTTTGACCCTCTTGTCCTTTCTCTGCCCATCCTGATCATCCTGATAGAGCAATTCTTTTTTTTTTGGGGGGGGAGGGAGGGATTGAACTCAGGAATACTCATCCACTGAGCCACATTCCCAGCACTATTTTGTATTTTATTTAGAGACAGGGTCTCACTAAATTATTTAGCACCTCACTAAATTGCTGAGGCTTCTGCCTCCGGAACCACTGGGATTACAGGCATGTGCCACTACAATTGGCCTAATAGAGCAATCCTTAAATAAAAATTTAATACTCTATCTCCCCCCATACATACACACACACCTTAAAATACATCAGTGATTTCTACTGCTCTAGGGATAAGAACAAAATTGTTATCATGACCTATAGGGTCCTTTATAGTCCTGTTCCTACCTATCTCTGTATCTTCATATTATACTAACTCCATCTTCCTCTCTGAAACCCAGCCTTATTAAAATCCTTTCAGTTCTCAACATAATCCTTTCCATCACAGGGACATATTATTTGCCAGTTCCTCAGCCTAGACTGCTCTATCTTTCTTTGTTTAATAACCTCCTACTTATTTTTCAACTCTCAACTCAAGTATCACAGCCTCTGTAATGTTTAAGCACTTATCCTTCATAGCCATTAAGGCAGTTGTAATTCTCCACTATTTGTATAATTATTGTATGAATATCTACATCATCCACTTATTGTAGGTGCCATGAGAAAAGACTCAACACCGTCTTGCCTCCCCTACCCCTTGGTAGCCACAACAAATAGCTTACAGCAGTAGTTTTTTAATAGCTACAATCCCAATTCAACTCATGAGCACTTCCAAGAGAATGGATGCCACTTCACTTTACAAATAGTCTTCATAGGAAAAAGAGTTACAGAAGAGGAAGTGAAAATGTGAATTTGCTAAGACCAATTTATTTACAGACATGGCAGTCAAACAATAGAGAAAACAGGTTTAAAATGTGCGATGATTTTCAAATAGCACAATTGGATTTATTCCCAAAGCTTTTTCTTTGACCCCTCATTGTATCTTCTAAGTCTGGGTCAGTACAGCTGATTTTCTAGGCTAAATCAGGCTTATATCTTCATCACTGCCTTAAATTATCATGTTGATAAAATATGGGTAATTGTTTGATAATTCTGCCTTCTCGACAATAATCTTAATGCTAGAGGATATGCAAACTTTTTGAAACAAATGCGAAAAGCAGACTTTTTTATTACAATATATCTTGTAGACACCACCAAATGTTAATCTAACCCATCCACTATTTTACTGTTTATGCACCTTGATTTTGTTCTTGGTATTTTTGAGGATATTTCTCCTCAAATATGTTTTCTTACTTCTAAAATCCATTTCAACTTATTCCCTCTTATCCTATCCTTTATCTTACACAATTCTTTAACTTTACTCCTGTTTTTTTACTCCATTGTATCTTCAGCACCTAACACAGGGCCTAACTCATAGTAGAAAATCAACATAAATTAATTTATGAATAAATGAATGAATGAGAAGTGGGTGCCCCAAAATGGATACACTGTTTCCATATGGATTACTGTAACAGACTGGGGATACATTCTATTTGATCTACTCTGTATTTTTCTATTCCATGCAATAATAATACTGATTTTTCTTATATCTATTCTATCATATTACTTACCTGATTAAAAAAATTAAAACATTTTCCTCTGCTTCAAATTGAAATGCCTCTTCAGTATTTTAAGACTATATTATGACCCCAACTTTATTTCTCAACAAAATCTTTCTACTTTAATCAAGACAGATTCCTCAATGATCAATGAAGATATTGTGCTTATTGAAGCCTCTGTGGCTTTGTGTTCAGGTTGTTCCACTTGACTGAAAAGTTTCTTCTTCTTGACCCAATTAAGATCTACTTATTCTTCATGGTGAAGTCCCAACCTACCCAGAAATCCTATACTAATATCTTGATTCTTACTTTTCTCTCCTGCGTCTCACATGGGATATGAAATGTGGGTTTCTCTTGCGTGAAATGTACTGGCTGAGAAATATGGCAAAAAATCACACAACACAGAAATAATTTTGAAAAACGAGGGTGGGATGGCTCCATGACCTTAAGGGTCCTGCTTCTACACTGGAAGGAGAGAGAGAGAGGAGCCTGCGTTTTCTTTATTTATACAAGGGGGGGCTTCATAGGATTTCAATGGAATGTTCTTTTGCCAAGTTAGGTGTGTGTGGGGGGGTGCTGTCCAAGGCCAATGGGTAACACCCAAATCTGGAGCTACAGAGCAGCCTCTCTAAACCCATTGAAGACTGAGGTCACCATGTGCTTTGCATAATAAGCCACAAAATGACTTGCAATGTCAGACCAAAATCTCCTTGGCTCCAAGGCCGAGTAGAGGCCATTCAGATAGCTCAGGATTGCCCCCCTCCCAAACTAATACACATATCCCTTTCACTGAAGTCTATGGCACTTTATAGAAAACTGCATGTAATTATGTAGTATACTAAACACTGGGATTACAAAGAAGAACAAAGTCCTCACTCTCAAAAACTTCACCATTTAACAGCAAAGACAGATGATAATGGTGATGAAAACCATATGAAATATATACATGTAATTGGGATGATATTGAGAAAAAAATCAATGATCTCAATGACCTTTAGTTCAAAGTCATCCAGTAGCTCAGGACAGAAAATAAAATTAAAACCAAAAAATTAAAATGATAAGACATTAGCAAAGAGACTACTTATAGAGATATGGGCAAAGAGAATTAAATAGTGTTTCCCTCCTGAAGGTAAATGTCTGGAAGTCCAGATGCTAGCACTGAACACCTGCATAACACTCCAACATAACACACACAATAAAGTCATTTGTTCTACAGCAGAGACCAGAAAGGAGCAAAAAACATCAAATATGCCCAAGGCACCATCTACCGAATCATGAAGTCACATTTGCCCCATATCCCGCATAAAAAAAGATGCCATTTTAGAGAGGCAGAGGAAATTGTAAAGATTTAGTATTTAACTAAAAAATAATAAATTACCTAAAAGAAACTTACATGCTGGCAGTAACTAAGATATCTCTGATTGAGAAATTTAAAGTTTTACCCCATCTACCCCTATGTTCCTGAAATGTAGAAGGGTGGAAGATTTAAAAGATTAAATAAGTTATAGAGAAATAAAGACTCATGACATTCAAAATTCATCCTCAGACAACAAAACTACTTTTTCCCCTACAGGAACCAAACCATATCTTGCTCCCACAGGGGTATGCCCTTTTGGAAAGACATGTAAATTGGTGTGGTCCATTAGAGCACTCCATTCCCAGAGTCATTTTTTTTCTTAAATGATATAGAAGAAAGATGTCTCTCAACTAGTAAACTCCAAAACCTTGTAAGCCTGTGGCTGCTAATAATTATGTATCACATTAAATTGAAAAAGCCTGTTCTACAATGAAGGCAACACAGATGAAAGCAAATGTAAGGTACAGAAGAATCAGCTACTTCCAGTTCTATAACACAGTAGATTCCCTTTTTGTTCAAGGTAGTCTAACTTGGATTTCTACTACCTGCACCTACGGGGTCCTGTGGAATGCAAAAAACATAGAGGTAGTGAAATTCTGTATCACTGCACATGCCACTTGAAAATGTACTTGCATCAGATTTCCAAGCATAAAAATCAATTAAATTTTCTTTGTTTAGTCTCCACCAATTATTTATAATACTCCCATATTTTAGGATTGTTTTCATATTAATCCATGGCTTCTTATATAAATTTTGTTTTCCCTACAGTTTCTAATAGCATTTCTTTTTTTTTCTATGTACAGAATCCCACATACTCATTGTAGGATCAAAACCTTTGGCTTCTTATTAGTTATTGAATGAGTTGGCATACAATTCATTGTCAAATGAGCTAACATTATTTCTAGGCCCAGAATAAATATGAACACTCCATTTAGAGAGACCTATACCTTCCCAGATTAATCACTCAATTCCATTAGTTACAATTTCTCAGGTATATCTTGGATGCATTCACAGATTAAGAAGGGATAGGAAAGCCCAGTTATCAAAGTCCTTGCTCCAAACAGCTCTTTAAGCTCTAACCTCATTTTCTGCTCATCCTTCCCTCCAATTATCTGTATCTATCAACTGAAGGGAACTCTAGGGGAAAACGTTCTCATTCATTTAAAACAATACTAAGTGTTAGTTATTGTACTATGCTGTAATATAATGATGGCATTAAACTCTGCAGTTTAATAGGATTTAAGGCCTTTACACTAATAACCTCAAATTGAGAAACTTTTTCAATTCTTATGTCTGTTTTTCCTACACGAGAAAACTATATAATTTAACTGAAGAGCATAAAAGAATATTTGAGTAAATGAAAAACATTCCATGTACATGAATCAGAACATTCAACATGGTGAAGATTTATCCCAAATCAATCTATTTATGTGTTAGAGTCTGTAAACAAGTCAGAATGGCGGTGGTTTGTGAGGTGGCACCAGCGAGCCATTAAGTGTGGAGATTTCTTATTGGTTGACTGCTGTATCTAGTTTATGTTAATTAAGTTAAGCTGTGTGGAATTTATAAATACCTCTGTTTTCCTACAATAAATGGCTCCTACTCCTGCTGTATCAATCTACGCAAGTTCCTCATCACCCCCCGGTTTTTTTGCTGCAGCCGGACGACGGCATTTATGTAATGTAATTCCATGAAAATTCTCACTAGACTCATCGGGGTAGTAAAAAAGAAATTTGACAAACTGTTATGGTTTATATATGCGGTATTCCTCAAAAGCTCATGTGTGAGACAATGCAAAAAGTTTAGGGATGAAACAATTAGGTTATGAGAGTTTTAACTTAATCAGCGAATCAATCCCCTGATAGGGATGAGCTATGTGGTAAGTACAGGCAGGTAGGGTGTGGCTAGAGAAGGTGGTCATTGGGATGTGTCTTTGAGGTATATACTTTGTTCCTGGTAAGGGAGAACTCTCTCTGCTTCCAGATCCTCACATCCTCCACTGGCTGCCTCTGTCTTGCTCTTCTGCCTTGATGTTCTGCTTTTCCCTCAGGCATAGAGCGATGGAGTTGGCCACTTCTGGCCTGAGACCTGTAAAACCATGAGCACCAAATAAACTTCCTCTTCTAAGATTTTTTTTGTCAGGTCTCTGGTCACAGTAGCAAAAAGTTCACCCTAAATGCAAACAGATTTTGAAGTTCATGTGGAAGAAAATATTCACAAAACAGTCAAAGAATTTTCTTTAGAAAAAATTATAGAAATTTTGATCTACCTGATATTAAAATGTAGCTCAACTAGCATACTAAAACCACAAGAATAAGTAGACATAATGATGAAAGACAATAGGAGGTTCTGAAGAATTTCTATGTGTACATAGAAATTTATCATGTGATAAAGGTACGATTTTCCTGGGGAAAGAACAGATCAATCAATAAATAATAGCAGTAACATTAGAAAATGATATTAGGAGGGGAAATAAAACCCTGTTTGATTCCAAATTTATATCAGGTATCAAAATAAATCCAGATGAAATAAAGTCTAAATTTTTTTTAATCTAAGAAGAATAGGGTAAGAATATACAGATTGTTTCTATAGTTGACTAGAGGGCCTATGCTTAAATATGATACCCAAGGCAGAACCAGACTTGGTTATGTAAAAACTATAAACCTATAGGGCAAACAACACCATGAAGTTAAAAGGCAAATGAAAAACTTGAAAGAAGTATTTGCAATATAGGACAGGAAGAAAATGTATCTGTTGTGGTATGAATGTGGAATGTTCCCCAACAGCTCATATGTTGAATGCTTGATCCCCATAGTAAGTATTCACAGGTAAGACTTTTGGGGAGTGATTGTATCATGAGAGCTCTAACCTCATCAGGGAATTAATCCATTGATGGACCATAATTGTTTAGACTACTGGGAGGTGGTAGAAACTGTCAGAGGTGAGGCCTAGTTTTAGAGAATGGGTCCATGAGGGAGTGCCCTTATGGTCTATAACTTATACTTGGCCTTTGGCTGCCATGAGGTGAGCAGTTTTTCTCTACCATACCCTTCTGCCATGATGTTCCATCTGACCACAGGCCCACAAACAATGGAGATAGCTGACCATGGACTGAAACCTCTGAAACTATGAGCCAAAATAAATTTTTCTTCTTTTAATTTTGTTTTTCTCAGGAATTTATCATAGCAATGGAAAGATGGGAACAGTATCTTTAATATCAGAAGAGATCTTACAAATAATTTTAAAAGAACAAAAATTCCAATGAAGGAATGTAAGTGGAAAATTCTGAAAAGAAAGAAAATATATGGCCAGTACTTAGATGAAAATGCATAACCTAATTAATAATAAGAGAAAGACCTATTTTAAAAAATGAAAAAAAAACATTTTTCACCTATCAAGTTGGCAAATATTTCTGAGAAGAATAATGGTCAGGATATGGGGAAAATAAATTCATATGCAGTATGGTAGACATAAAAACTGATAAAAATATTTTTCAATGGTAATTTGGAAATATGTACCAATTTTTAAAAATATGTATACCCTTTGGCCCATCCATTTCACTTCCAAGAATTTGAAGGAAAAGCCTGAATGATACATAAAGATGTTCATTGCTTTATTGTTTATAATGTGAAAATCTGGAAACAATTTAAACATCAGTAGAAACTAGTTAACTACATTACAGCATTTATGATGGAATATAACCATTTAAAGTGGTAACATGTATTTATTATCAGAAAAAAATGTTTGAGAAATTTTATGATGAAAAAGGATTCTAAAACAGTTGAAATAATATGCTGTTTCTGTCAAAGGGGGAAAAAAAGTGTGTATATCTAATCCCAGTGTGGTGACCCATACTGGTAACCCCAGCGACTAGGGAGGTTGAGGCAGGAGGATTGAGAGTTCAAGGTCAGCCGCAGCAATTTAGTGAGGCCCTAAGCAAGTTAGTAAAACCATGTCTCAAATTTAAAAATTAAAAGGACTGGGGATGTGACTTAGTGGTAAAACACCACTGGGTTAAATTTCTAGTACTTCCCCCAAAAAGTATAGATCTCTATACAAAGAGAAATATATCTGTAAAGATATGCACCTCATACTGATAAGTTCTGGTTATATCTGGAATAATAGCACTACAAGAAACTTTCACTTTTGACTCCATATAATCTTAGTGTTTGGATTTTTATTTCAATGAGCATTAGAGATTTTATAAGAAGATAAACAAAGAAGATATTTCCAATACAGGGAAAAATGAATATTCTAGATGAATAAAATGTATAAAAACCTAAATTTTAACAAATAAAGCAAAGCAAAGTGAAGAATGAAGAGAGGAACATGTGTATGTGTATACTAGACAGTCTATTCTTGTCCCATACAAGAATTGACTGTCTAGTATGGTGTGTAGCTCAGTGGTGAGAGTACTTGCTTAACATGTGCAAACCCCTGGGTTCATTTTCCACCACCAAAACCAAAACAAAATGAAGTGTGGACTGTCTAGATATGTGTGACATGATTATTAAAAAGTATTCTTGGGAGCCAGGTGTGGTGGTGCAGGCCTGTAATCCCAGCGACCTGGGAAGCTGAGGCAGGAGGATTGTGAGTTCAAAGCCGGCCTCAGCAAAAAGTGAGGAGCTAAGCAACTTAGTGAGACTCTGTCTCTAAATAAAATACAAAATAGGGCTGGGGATGTGGCTCAGTGATCCAGTACCAGTGAGTTCAATCCCTAGTACCCACCACCAAAATAAATAAATAAAAATCTCAGTCAATATGATATCACCTTAAAAAAAGTATTCTTGGAACAGAAGGGACACATTTGAAGGAAAACCTCAGTTAATACACTATTTTAGAAAAAAATGTTAGAATTGGAATAAAGAGGAGGAAAGTGAGTAACTAAAAAGTCTAGATTATATTTGGGTGACAAGAATGGGCAAGGCAGGAGTGTCATGGAAGGAAAAACAGCACATTTTGAGGTGGGAAATATTAAGTGTTTGAGTTATAAATCATATAAATAATAATCTTGTCATATGGAATAATTAAGAGAGCCGGTAAAAATAAGAAAACGAAAAAAAAAAAAACATTATATGTATAATGTTTTAAAAAGAGTGAACTGTCTGAATTATGCCTGGAAGGAACTATTTTGAGTCAAGCAAATTGTTTTAAAAGCATGCATTTTTGACAAATAGTTGTTTTCCATGTGCCAAAATCTAAATAGAAGAATTGTTGCTATAATAATAACTACTTCCCAACTGCTAAGAATGGAAAAGGAAGATTAGATAAAATAAAATGGAATATTATTTGATATGGATTTTTACTAAATCCGAATGAAAAGTTCACTGACATATGTTAAATTCAGTAAATAATAGTGAAGAATTAAATCACTTGTGTAAAGTGACTTACACTTAGTGATTTATTGCCACAAGACTCGTTTAACTCTTGTTTTACAAGATATCTATAAGAGAGCAGTGCTTAAAAGAGGAAAGGGTTCTATTTCAACTCCCTGAAATAAGAAAAATGAAAATAAGCTGCAAATTTCTTCATATATCTGTGAACTGTACTTCAACATAATACCATAACAATTCTTCACTGTATACTAGAATAAAATATGCAGAAAGGAATGAAATCTTTCACTTAACTTATTCTGTGACATAAATATACTTCTTTAGTTTTCATTTCTATTTTTATCCCAAGGGAAGCTTTAAAAGCTCTAAAAACACAATATTTTACATAAAATGAAGAAATTATTGAAAATTCTTCTTTGATTAGACTTTTACTAATCTTAACATTGAGTAGTATTGAGGTGAAAAGTCTATAATTTATTTTTAAAAATTCAAAAGGATTTATTTTCCAAGTTCTAGATCATCCACTCACAATGTTCTATTATTTCAATTCCCTTCCAAGAAACATTTGAGACTACTATATTTGTCATACAACTGGGTATGGTATGCAGGAGGAAAGAAGGTCTCCAAAGGTGTATTCACTTTTGATTCCCAGGATCTGTGACTTTAACTTTATGTAGCAAATTATGTGATTAAGTAAGGGATCTTGAGAAGAGAAGCATATCCTAGATAACCCAGGTGGTTCCTCATGCATTCACCTGGATCCTTATAAAACACAAAGATTTTACATACACACAAAGAAGTGATGTGAGGAGGGAGGAAGAGACTGGAGAGAGGCAGTCACAAACCAAGAAGTGCTGGCAAGGTTCAGAAGCTGATAGAGAGAAGACACACTGCTCCCTAGAGTCTCTGGAAAAAGCATGACCCTGCCAACAATTTGATCCAGATTTGTGGCCTCTAGAACTAGGCAAAAATAAATTTCTGTTGCTTTACACCATGCAGTTTGTGGTAATTTGTTACAACAGACACAGGAAACAAATACAGTGAGCATTTGAGGAATTTCACATAAGCTATCGATGACTTTTTAAGATTAACTTATTGCAACAGTGCTCCGTGGAATAGGAAGGCCTATTTCAAAAGAACCTATTGCTTGCAAAGTTTTAAGAGACCCAAGCAGAACACCAAAGGATGATGATCCCAAGGACAAGATAGAAAGTGAGATATCACTAGGACAATATAGGAGGCTTAACTGTTAGATTAAGTGGAAGATGGCTCACAAGAGGGGAACTAATAATCAAGAATTACTCTATATTAGGTCCCATGTAAAGGAATAGCTGTTCATAATCTCATTTAATCTCCACACCTACCTTATAGCGTAAGTATAGCACTGTATATCAGATAAGGAAATGCGACCCAAAATCATTATTTAAACTTTAAAATATCTAAAGTCCTCGCTGTTTCTACTAGTTTATCTATCTACTTCCATAAAGTTTAGTTTGAGAATCATTAGTGCCCAAAATATCATTATAGTGACTATACCCCTCTTTCTCCGAGAACTGCACTCCTTCCCCTTCATATTCTTTCAGTAATAAGCTTTTTGTCTTTGTATACCTCACAATTTTAAGAGAAGTCTTAAGTCCCAGATCATAAAATCCAGGGTGAAAGATTTCTCTAATATGTGGAAACTAGAGTAAAATAAGGGGGTGGGGGGTCAGCTATCAAAAAGATATAAGAAATATCAGTGAAGTGGAAAGAGGCTGGGAAGAAGAAAGGAAGGATGGAAAAGAGAAAAAAATACGGAGTGAATTTGGGAAAATCATACCATGTGCATGTATAAATATACCACAGCAAATCCCACCTTATGTATCTATAAAAAACCAATCATAAATAAATAAATAAACAAATAAAAAAGCATGAGAAAAACCAGTAGAGGAAGAAGACTAGGGGAAGGGAGAAGTGAAGAGAGAATAAGGGACCAAGGACTGAAATGGAGAAATCAAATCCCATGCATATATGATTTTGTCAAAATGAACCGAACTACTTGTATAACTATAATGTACTAATAAAATTTTTAAAAACTTAAGTCTATTGAGGAGGTACTGGGCAATGGAGACTAGAAAGCAGAAGGAAGGAGTTGTGGAATCAGAACAAACAGAAAGAACATAAATATAAATTATTATGATATTGAAATATAATCACTAGGAAATAAGATAACCATCAGAAACTTCCAAAAGTACAAATAAGGATGAAAAGATGAAAAAGCAAAAAGGAGATGCGTGGAACAGAAGAAAATTTATCTAAAGGAAGGGTAAAAAATAAATATAAAATTCCAAAAAATCAGGTCAGCCCCAAATTTTAATATCTGAAATGATGAATTTTCTTATATTAATTACTCCAAAACCTAGCACAACAGAGAAGGCAATAACAACAACAAAAACAACAAATTCCAGAAAAGAAAAAATTGGAAGGTTTAAATTTTTATAATTTGAAAGAACCTCAAGGAAAAAAAATATGTTGTTAATGGAAACATGCACACATTTCTCTGTCCCTTAATGTTTTTCTAAATCTATTCCCACTGTCTGCCCATACAATTCCCTGCAGAGTGTTGCAGCTGGTCCCCACTGGGGCTTAAGCAGCCTCCTCTCTGTGTTACCATTTAAAAATCTTTATTTCAATAGGTGGGCCTAGAGCATCTGCACTTCCAAAATTACCACACAACTGATCCAAAATGGTTGAAACAAAATTGGTTTCAAAAATTGCCCCTAGGCTGAAAAGAAGATGAAGGCTAACATTTCAGACCTAAAGAAACATTTATCACAATTCTGAGGTCTGTAATAGACTTCTGTAGTCATAATAGAAATGTTGACAGCTTGTTAATTATAGAAATGCTTGTAAGCATCACTGTTATTCTTTTGAAAGACATGACAAAAGAGTTCAGAGTTTTTCCACTTAAACCCAGCTTTACAACAAACACCTCAAGTCCAATATCTTCTCCCCCACAGGCTGCATTCAGTTCCATTTTTTCTGTTAGTGGACAGTGTGCTGACTCAGGGAAGAGTCTTCATCAGCC
The DNA here is from genome assembly GCF_048772815.1 of Callospermophilus lateralis. Classification (NCBI taxonomy): domain Eukaryota; kingdom Metazoa; phylum Chordata; class Mammalia; order Rodentia; family Sciuridae; genus Callospermophilus; species Callospermophilus lateralis. The sequence continues at coordinate 2,012,046 of NW_027512416.1, read as the reverse complement.
TCAGACTCCCCAGAGAAAACACAGAATGTCCCTGAGTCACATTTTGAAAGGAGGATCACACCACCTGATAAGACTGAGGATAGTTTAAATATCTCTGAAATTCCTGCTGCAAATTATGAAGATCACAGCAGCATGAAATAGTGCAGAGTCTCACATATGGCAGGCATCAATAATTATTTGTGTAATTCATATCTTCTGCCCTCAACTCAACTGAAATTAAACCACCTTTCCTGACTGAGGGAAACAAGGTATCTAACAGAAGTTTGAATGTATTTTACACCTACCTCTGTCATTAGCTGTGTAATATAGGTAATCATTTAAACCCTTTGATCTTCATATTTTATTCATTTGTAAAACAGAGAGAGACTGATAACCCATTTTTGCCTGTTTCACCAATTACGAAAAAAAAACATATAGATTCCATCATGATAGAAATAAAATCCCCACTTTGGCCGCAGATATTTATGGGTTACTAATACCACTTATGGTAAATTTTAAGAAGAAAAATTAATAGTATATTCTTAGGAATAGATTTTATTAGTATGGCCTACATCCAAAGTGAAATTAAAAATGCACTGATTCCTTTGAAAACACTTCGACTCCAGAATAAACAGAATTTTAACAGGTTTTGTATATGCCTTAATTATTTTGAGATCCTGTGAGGCAAAGTTCCTTAACAGCAATGTTATTGATACTTGTCATAGGGAGCTGTTCTGTTTGATTGCAACATGTTTAACAACATGCCCACACCCACTAGATGCCAGTTGCTACAAACAAAAATGTCTTCAGATATTGCCCAATATCTGAGAAGTGGAAAGGGGAGCAAAATTGCCCTCAGCTGAGAATTGCTGCTTTAAAGGGTAAGAATATGTATTTTTTATAATGCAATTTTTTAAAAGTATTTTCTGCTAACCAGCTAGGTCAATTCAGAGAATTTAAGGTATTTATTAAAAGTTACTGTCTCTATTTGACATTACAGTATGTGGAAAGGATTCATGACTTATCAAAATAATATAAATAAACATGTGTGTATGTGTATACATTCATATACACACATATATAATACATATAACTAATATGTACATGATGTCTAACATGTATATGATGCATACAATTTAATGTGAATAATGTTTGGCTAATCCCAGAATATATTAAACAAACTGACACCCTTTTATATCATTGAATTTTAAGGTTTCTATGTGTATTTTAGAAAGATACTTTGACCTTGGATTTGAAAATGGTAAAAAATAACCTGCTTGTAGAAAGAATAATGTTCCAGTAGAGAACTATGAATTAATCATTTTTTCAGTCATTCAATTAATGGTTCATTACTGAAATAACATGTTCAGAAGTGATAGACTGGTTACATTTCTAAGCATTTCTCCCTCAGACAAGAACCCATTTGATTCATAGCTCTAAGCAAGCAATGCTGTAGTATGATTAGCCCTGTGTATATTTAGTCTTATTTTAGAGAAGCAGGGGAGAAAATAGTGAATTCAAAAGCACAGCTTATATTTTAGAAGTTATAACTTAATCTCAAAGACTAGGAGGCTGAGTCAGGAGGATTATAAATTTGAGACCAGCCTCAGCAATTTAGTGAATCCTTGTCTCAAAAAACTAAAAAGAGCTGGAAGTGTGGTAAGGTGGAGAGAGGGCTAGAGTTCAATCCTCAGTACCAAAAGAAAAATAAGAATAAGAATTATACCTTGTATATATTCTTGTCTTAAAAGGAAATTCTCATTCAAATGTCTTGGATTTGCCATAAGCTAGAGATCAAAACAGGGTTGTAGAGGAAGCCTAACTTTTTAAAATTACTACTAAGTAATCACTACTTTTAAATAGTACATTTCCACATTTAAAGTTATAAAAATGTCCTCCACTTAGCAACATAAACAAATTTGCATCATTTTAAAATGTCATTTAAAAACTGCTGGTGAATAATTAAAAAATCTTAATTTCTTAAAAATAGATGAATATTTTCATTGTAATGTGTTTTTTGTTGGTTAATTTTACTGTGACAGGAAATCTACAAAATATTTTTTAAATGGTCTTTGTTCTCAGGAGAATGCAATGGAAAGTTATCTTTATTCTTTGTTACAAGGTGGCATGGGAGAAGTTCATGAAATACAGCAATCTACCTTGGGAATTTATTAAAATAGTTAATACTTTAAAAATAGGATACTGAATTTATTCCATATTCTTTAAATGTGGACTACCAAATATATAAATGTTTTGAACATATATCTAGGTGCAGATCATATCATTTGAAAATAAGAATAGTACATTAATGAATAAATGAGAGTGTGAAATCTTAATATAGTCCTTTTAAAGTCTATAAATACCTTTCATATTTTTCTACATTATCTTGCTATAAAATATTTTAAATAATAATTTTTAAATTAGAGTTCTAAATAAAAAAATAAGTTCTCACCATCAACATTGGGATTTTAGGCACAGGAAAGGGAAAACAAGACATTTTCCAAAAGTTCGAACAGACATTCAAAAGACTGGGACCTCATTGTCTTCCAGTCTGTGACTTTCAGATACAGTAAAATGTTTTCATCAAGAAATTCAGATGGATTCAATTACTACATTATTAAACTCCCTGACTATTCAAACAAAACAAAACAAAACAAAAAAACCTCATTATTTTGAAGGCACTTAACTTAGTAAATTAAGACAAAATTGGAACCCAGAGGTAAGAATGTATTGACTTCTAAAAGGCACTGCTGTCCTCTGACAAATACGAGCTACATAGTTCAGAAAGGTATGAACAGGGTGCCTCTACAGAGGAAGATCAGTAGCTGCAGAAATAGAGTGAGATCCCAGTATGCATAGATATGACTCAGTAAACTCCAAAGATTTCTGGAATGAGCCTCACAACTTCCAGGGGTCACTCTGCTTAAGTCCAAGTACCCACTGAACAGTTAAACACAGAATGTAACTATAGGCACTCTCTTTTACTTGCTTCTATGTCCACATTTTCTTTTCTTTTTTTTTTTTTTTTGGTATTATTTATTTATTTATTTATTTATTTATTTTTTATTTATTGGTTGTTCAAAACATTATAAAGCTCTTGACATATCATATTTCATACATTAGATTCAAGATGGTTATGAACTCCCAATTTTACCCCAAATACAGATTGCAGAATCTCATAGCACATTTTCCCCCTATAAAATAAAACCCTGACTTTGGAGAGTAGAAAATATATCCGGTGAAAATTGAGAATTTGCCCAAATCTTCACATTATCTCATAGCTGCAAACAATCTGTAGAAAGTTGCAAAGCTACCCAGACAGGCCTGAGACCAAGGGCTGTTGTCCTCCTTTCTGGATTTCCTGTTCAAGTGTGGGGGGCGAGGGCGGTGGGGGAGGAGTTAAGAAACGTGGGGTGAGGAGTGGAGGGTTGCCTGAGGGTTGGCACAGAGCCCAACAATTTCTTCTTCTTCTCCTTTTTTTTTTTAAACTCTATCTTTCCATAAAATTAAACGGGGCGGTGGGGTGTAATGGGGAGGACCTGAAGGTGCACTATTCTCCTGGCAAGTCCTGAAGAAGTGAGCTTTAAGGATGGGTTGAAGGTCATTGTCTTTTTCACAGCAGGGTTATTTCTAAGGAACCCAGGAAAGCTGCTCTTTCTTCCAGGGATGAGCGATCCCCCGCTATTTCTTCCTGTTTGTCGCTGCATGAAGCTAGAGAAAAAAAAAAAAAGTAATTTTTAGGTGTCCCGGGAAAGTTAATTTCCTTAGAGGTAATAAAATTAAATGAAATCCCTTACAATGGTGAAGATAGGATCCGGTGATAGTAGACTTCAGGCACTTCTATGTCGCATGCAGCAAACCCCTTCTGGTGGCTCTGGCTTCGGCCAATCTAGACCCTGGGTCCCAGAGCCTTGAACACGCAGAAGTCAAAGTGCTCCTCTTTTCTAATATTTACAGAACTATTGATTCAAGAAGTGGGCTGTAGGATAAATACTCCCATTTCTCAGATGGGGTGCCTAGGCTAGGAAAATTTAAATGACTTGCTCACAAAGGCTAAGGCTAAAAAGTCAATTATCCCCTACTCTGCCGCATTCAAACTGCTCATGTGCAGCAAAGGGACTAGCAGAGAAAATGGTCGCCTGCGACGAGGAGGACAACCTTTTTCATCTCCAGCAGCTAGGCACTGGGATTGGAGTTCGCTCTGGGTTTGTGAGCTAAGATCGCGGTGTGATTGTGGCCTCTTCAAGGGAAGGGCAAGCGTGATGCTATTCTGCCACCGTGCGAGAGCCTGCAAGGGAGCCATCCCCAGAGAGAATAAAGAAACCTCTGCAAAATGGAACAAGGGGATGCTTCTCTTCACCCCCACGGCCCAGAAAGGCCCGCCAGGCTTTTAGAGCTGCGAATTCTCCTCCGGCTACGTGTTCTGGGCCCGCTGTATGCTACGACTCTCCCCTAAAAGTTGTCTTTCCGTCTGATTCGGAAGTCGCTCCAAGCTAGAGGAGGTTTATGCTTTGTCATTATCCTCATCGCCCTCTTTATTTTGCCCCTGCCCTGGCGCATTTCAAGAAAATGAGCTCTTAAAAAAGAAAGCCTCTCCGTTGAGGCGGCTGGCAATCTCACAGAAATGATGTTAATGGTTGCAGGGCTTCTTCCTTCCCTTCTGCTATTTTTTTCAAGTGAACTGTGAAGATCTGTGAAAATAATATCAGGCTTTTCCGTCAGAACGAGCTTTGCCCTGCACTCAGGCGTAGCATGATCTGACCTGACACCTCCAACCATCTGTGCTATCTCTCTGCCTTCTGATTTACCAGATCTGTACAAGCCACATACAAATTGTACTTGATAGTGAAGAAAAGACAGCCAGGGCCAGTCCAGTTCGATGGTGAACTTTCCATTTGATCCCTTTCTAAAGACCGGCCTCCCAAAGACTTTCGTGGTGTTTTCCTTGGACACACTCTCTACCGAGTATTTTCATCAAACTAAACAAACCCCCATCAAAGGCCCAGATGAGATGTGGTTTCTTTGACCCAGGCCTCAGAAAACGGTATGATGTAGATGTCAATTGGGAATCAATAAAAGTTGCCAATTCAATCTAGTGGCCAGAAGGCAAAGCCGCCAAGAAAGCCCTTCCTCTCTGCAGGAGGGGTCAGGGCCCAGCGGTTTAGGAAGTGCTTTCTAGCCCCACGTAAGCACGTGCGGGCGCGCGCGCGCGCACACACACACACACACACACACACACACACACACACAATTGAGGATCCCCCCTGCTCTATTTTTACTGAATTGCTTTTGGGCTATAAAGTCAAGATTTCTGTCTCCAGTTCCAATTATATGTTCCAGCACAGAAATTAACCTTCAGGGAAAGGTGCAAATCAATATTTTTAAAAAACGTGTTTCAAACAAGCCTTTAAGTTGCTGTTCTGACCTACCAATGACTTCTCACTCTAAATGTGGCTACGCTGCACATTTGTTCAAGTTCGTTAAACTGGAGAGGGGGAGTCTAAAGAGCATAATCTTTATTTGGGTGAGAGTTCTCTAAGACTTGAAATGTTTTTACTTCATGGCCAGCAACTGTTATCAAGTGTGAGCGTGTCTTTGCTCACGTTTAAAATTATTTCAGGAGACTTTTGAAGGGAGTGGGGATAGAATCCAAACTGACCTCTTCTATAGATCCCTGGTCCTGTTTCCTCTGCTGCAGATTTGCTTCCCACCCAGCTGCTTTGACAGCTGGAAAAGAAGTGGCAGGCATGTAGGGATGGGTACTTGAAAGAAATGAGAAGATCCGCTTTGCCTCCTTCTCCCCATTGTGCGTGCTCACCCCGTAGGGTTTACTGTTCCGTTATTACAACTAAACTTGAGAATTCTTGGAGGATTTTGATTTTGCCCAGTCCTCTTTGTCCTCTGGAGACCTTTTGACGAGGCATCGCATAAGCCCAAAATGAATTCCTGTAGCATCCCTGCCTCTTTGATGGGGAAAAAAGAGGGAGGGTCCAGGCAGGAGGAGAGGGGGAGAGCGAAACGCTGTCGCTCTTACTTGTTTTCTTTCTAGCCACTCATTACGTCTTTTCATCCTCTGGGTTCAGTGGAATACTGAGGAAAAGTCCATCGGCAAACAGCGGGCGCTGTCCAGTGCTGGGAGGTGCTGAAATGGCCAGGGCGCACTGGTCGCAGCCTTGATTGGCAGAGCCGACCAGTGACTGACAGGGGGTCTCCATGGCGCCCGCGCCGCCAATCCGCCCACCCCAGTAGTAGCGCCAGGTAGCCTGCCTGCGTGCCTGAGCCAAGCCGAGCTGAACCTCCTCCAGTTGGGGACATTAGCTCCTAGCCGTTGTGCCCCCACTGCAACCCTGGCGGTGTAACCCCAAGGCGCCTCAAGGAAAAGAGCCTGGCGCACCCGCCCTGGCCCGCGGGCATCTGCTGTGTGTCCCACCCCGGGCTCAGTGTCCCTGCAGCTGCCGGCGCTGCCTCAATGTTTCATCTACCCATCTTGAATTTCAGCCCCCAGCAAGTGGCCGGGGTATGTGAGACGTTGGAGGAGAGCAGCGATGTAGAGCGCTTGGGTCGCTTCCTGTGGTCGCTGCCCGTGGCCCCTGCGGCCTGTGAAGCCCTCAACAAGAACGAGTTGGTGCTGCGCGGGAGAGACATCGTGGCCTTTCACGGTGGCAACTACCACGAGCTTTACCATATCCTGGAAAAGCACAAGTTCACCAAGGAGTCACACACTAAGCTGCAGGCACTATGGCTTGAAGCGCACTACCAGGAGGCAGAGAAGCTGCGTGGAAGGCCGCTGGGGCCAGTGGACAAGTATCCCATAAGGAAGAAGTTCCTGCTGCCGCGTACCATTTGGGATGGCGAACAGAAGACACATTGCTTCAAGGAGCGCACGCGACACTTGCTCCGAGAGTGGTATCTGCAGGACCCATATCCCAACCCCAGCAAAAAGCGGGAGATCGCCCAGGCAACCAGACTGACGCCCACGCAGGTGGGCAACTGGTTCAAAAACCGCTGACAAAGGGACCGGGCGGCTGCAGCCAAGAACAGGTCGGTAACTAGCGGCCTTCGCGCTTAGTGAGCAAGGGAAGGGGGCGGGTGGAGACATTCTTGGCGCGGTACCTGGTGCTTGGAGAATCCGATTCAAATCTCAGGAGTTGGGAGCACATTCTATCCTCAGTTTACGAGCCCACTGAGCTTTGGGCTGTCGTGCGCGGTGTTCCCTATGGTCACCTAGTTTCTTAACTTCTCTATCATTCACGGCGTATCTGGGTCACTATAGCAGCTAGCCTTGGTCGCCAAACTAAGGCTTCATGAAGAGGGAGGAGAGAGAAATAAAGATTAAAGGAGAAAAATAAAGATTAAAATCCTAGAAAAGATCGGGAGACTCCAAGGTCTAATTCTTGTCAGCCGGGGCCCAGACTCCTACTATTAAGGAAAGCCTGGCTTAATACGTTTCGGCTTCAGGTTATCCTTTTAAAAGCCCCGGTGCCTCCTTCTCTAATGGTTTGAAAATGGTTTTTGAGAAGACTCCTATTCCTAAGTGCAAAGTCGAGTTTTCTTCTTCCCATGCGCCACTAGTCTCAAGAACAAACTAGTTGGCCCAGGCTTCTCGTTACTGAACGTGTGGATCTCCATTAGTCAAAACATTTTGGCCAAGGGCTCTGCCTGGTTCCCCAGGCCCAAACTCTCCGTGCGACCCTCAGGTAGCAATGTTTGCCTTTAGCTGGAGCCGACCGAGCCTCACGGGTACTGAGTCAGAGGTTAGCCCAGGACAGATGCACTACTGGGAAGGGAGTCCCAAGTCCGAAGCCTTCTGTCCTATTCATCCACACCTCGGCTATTTCCTTAGAGTCCTGTAAGTCTCCCAAAGGTAGGGAACAACTAGGAAAGACCAAAGACAAGGGAAGTGGAGCAGAGAAAGGGAGCGAAGGGGGCGGAGGCAATTGCAGGACTCTGCCAAGAAGGGGCCGAGGACTCCTGCTTGACCTCTGTCGGTTCTCCTTCCACACCTTAATTGCCCGGGTCTGAGGAAGATCATCTGGTCACGGGGCTGAAGGAATGCGGGCCGGGGGAGGGGGGTGGAAAAAGGAGACGATGGGCGGCGGCAACTTTCCGCAGTGTGACCCGTGTCCCCTTCCTTCCCCGTAGACTACAGGAGCAGGTTCTGTGGCAAGGTTCCGGGCGGGCTCTATGGGCCGAGGGGGAGGGCACCCCGGAGGTGTTGGTTGTCTCCACCAGTCCGGCCGCTAGTCTATTCAGCAAGGCGGCCACTTCGGCCATCTCCATCACATCCAGCGACAGTGAATGCGACATCTAAGCTGCCCAACCAGCACGCTCAGAACCAGAATCCCATGTAAAACCGAGATAAACAATGAAGCTGAAAAGAGGATGAAAGACCGACAAATACACCACCGACGGAAGCCAGGTGGCCAGGGACCCGCGGGCTTGGGTTTCAGTGTCGGCTCCAAGGTCCGCCCAACTCCAGTGGCGCCCTTCCGCCGCTATCACAGGCGCCCGCGGTGAGGCCTGAAGGCAGCGACCCGTTGTCTTCGATTTGCTTTTTCCCAAGGATTTTACTGCGAAGAAGTCTTCGGAACCCGAACTACACGCTCAGGGCCTGCCCTGAGTCTCTTGTGGGTATTTCACATCAAAAGGACGCTGTTATATATGTATAACTTTTTCTTTAAAGTTTTTTTTTTAACAATATATATATATGCTGTTTACTTATTTAAGAGACTGCCATGGTAGGTTTCTCTGTAGCTTGGGGAACTTGCTGTTTCTAAACGCAAGCTGGTGCATTCTGTGTGGAGAAGCCAAACAATAAAACAACTTGGTGGACAACCTTTCTTAATTAAGGGAGCTACTCAGATTTTTTTTTTTAAAGATCATTCTTATTTCCTTTACCAGGCATGCAGGGATGGACTCTCCTGCAAATAGTCTTATCAGGATTTTCTCTGTATCTTAGGCCATCTCTGGGGTCTCCCAGTGTATTTCTAAAACAACTAATGGTAGGTCCATAACCATCTGCCAAGCCAAGTTGTAATATGTATGTATGTATGTATGTATGTATGTATGTAAGTATGTGTGTACATACATATAAACACACTATGATATATTTAAACCTAGACACTGGCAACATGAGTATGCCCTATAAGGCAACCCCCCACATCCCCAGGTCAGGTAATTAGTGTTTGTCCACCAACATTAATTTTTATGAAGCAGGAACAGTTTGGAAAACCAGACTGGGCTCTGCTAATAGATCCAATTTTATAAAAAAGCAAAACCATCCTGCCACATATTCGGTAACAAAAAGGCTTTCCATCTCCTTTGAGGCTCCTCTCAAGTAGTGAGCACTCATGATCATGCTAAGTGAGCATATACTCCATTTAGAATTGAGCTTTTATTAAAATAAGACCAAAAAATAAAGAAGATTGGAGAGGTCATAGGTAACTAACTAGCATTTTTTTTTTTTTTTGCTGCAGAACTTAGTTTTAATCTAACGAATTATTTTCAACTAGACAGATACCAAGATGGAGGGTAGTATAGAATTGTGTCACAAATTGACGGTAAGACAAGGCTGCAGAAAAATGATAAACCTTTTAAAAGTCTGATTCCACATTTTAGAATCAGTGATCAAGAGCCTCACTCTCCTAGTAATAGCCTCAATTAAAAATATAAAATATTCCTAGCATTAATTTTTTCTTCTGCATACACACACACACACACACACACACACACACGTACTACTATTCTGACACTAATAAAGGAAATGCTATCCAAAGAGTCTCCTAAGCTTTTTACCTAATGAAACAGATTGCATATTATAAAATTTGACACTGATCTTTAAATCACTTGAGCTGGACTTCTCTCCCCACCCCCTTAGAGTCCTTTCAATTTACCTCTCTGTCCTTAGATGTTCTTTGGGTCAGAAGCCTGCTAACTAGTGGATGATTTAGGCAGATATGTTGAACTGCAAACCAACCAAAATAACTGAAGTAATGGAAAACAAAAAGCAGTCAAATGGCGAGATATACTTTGAAAGCCCAGGAAGAATTGATTTTTGATTTCTAAATTACTTAAACAGATTTGGCTCATTTGAACTTTATAAATGACTGTCATTGCACACAGTGACCCTTTTTGGAGAATTTTTTAAAATCAAAACTCTTTCTTGCACAAGAGCCCTAGACTGAAGCATTGAGAAACACTTTGTGATCAAATTGGTGTTCTTTCATAAAGCAAGCAAATGCCTTCCTGTAGGTCCTGAATGGCTAAGATGATAGAGCTCTTTCCAGACTGAAGTTTGTTTCCTAGAGCACATAGTAGTTCCACTAGTTCCTCAAATGCCCAGGAGCAGGACAGGGCTACAGTGAGGCCAGGGAGGCACCTAGAATGCAAATTTTAAGGAGCCACTCATTTTCAAGGTCATGTAAGTGCGAGGAATCTGAAGGTCTCTGTAAATTTTGCACTCTAAAGGCCTGTATTGCTTCACCATAGTCCTGAATCTACCAAGTAGTATTGCACTTCTATGAAAAATCCAGTGATTTCCTGTCTTGTGCCCCCGCTCTATCCCATCCTAGCTATGCAGTTGCCCAGAACCAGCATTTGGAGGACTTTGTTTGGCAAACTTTCTCTCTTAACTTGATGATTCCAGGTCCAAAAGGAAAAGAAAATAATTAATGAGTGGAATAATGTTAAAAAATGATATTCTAAAGATTCCAACCCACTTATCAGTTCAAATGATGTCTAGAAGCAGAAAAGAAATGTCCATTCTGCATTTTAAAGGAAACAGGTAACACTTCTAGGAACTAAGCTTTCTCTTGAAAAGAATTTTTAAATGACACTTACTTGTTTGGAGAAAGCAAGAAGGCCAAACAGTGGTGGAAGTTGGGTTTTTGTTTGTTTGTTGTTGTTGTTTTCAACATTCTGCTTTAGTGACAACCTTTAAACTACATCTATCATTTACTTAAATTAACATGCTCCCTAAGGATTACATTATAAAGTGGCTATAATGTTTCAATAATCTGGAGATTTGTTCCTCTAATTTCACTTTAGAATCTTAAGTAGTTAATGCATTTTTAAAAATTCTTTTAAAAAGTATTTATCTGGGGCTGGGGATATAGCTCAGTTGGTTGAGTACTCACCTCACATGCACAAGGCCCTAGGTTCAATCCCCAGCACGCACGCACACGCGCGCATGCACACACACACACACACACACACACAAAGTTTATGTGAAATCTGGTGACACCTAACTGCCTTTGTGAATAATCAATTATTTGGCGACCACATACTGGAAATTAGTCCAGTTCTTCACAGATATTTCTTTTATTTGAGATTTCTTTTATTTAAAGGTCCAAAATTTCCCATGAACAGGGAAGCAGGTACCTCTTAAAGCCTTGGGAAGACAAAGGCCTGTTAGCAAAGCTGCCTGCTCTAACACCCTTCATAGGCCTCCGTGTCCTTCAGTTCTCCCCTGTGCCAAGAGGAGCGTTGGTTAGGCTGCCTGTCCCCAGAGTTTCAGGTGGGACCAATGGGACCCAGGGCCTCTGGCTCTTGGAGGAACCTGTGGTATGAGCAGTGTGTCCCTGGAGGGACACAGCTTTCCTGCACTCCAGCATGTCCGGCTTCCATTGTGCCTTCCCACCCTGCCTATTCTCCCAGACTCACACTCAGTGAAAACATGGACCTGATGCTAGGAATAGCATTTCCTCTAAACATCTCTATTCTCTTTCCTGCTGAAAGTTTTGTTCATTTGATTGGTTGGTTTGGTTTTGGTTTTTTGTTTTATGTCTTTGGATGGGGTGTGAAATGGCTTCAGCCTTATTGTATTTATTATCAACCTTTTCTGTCTTGTATCTGTTTTGAACTTTCTGAACTTGAAACTAAGCATTTGTATCTCTGATCCAGCAGTATGCAGGAGCCAGCTCAGGTTAGCTCCTAAGAGCCAATCATCAGCATCTTTTCTTAAATGCACATTCAGTGTTATCTCATTGATAGAAATCAACCATCAGGGGAGTATTCACCCTATGGAAACAAATAAACACCACAAATCAGGGCTCTTTTTTCTGGGAAGATGTTTGTTGCTTATTTACAATACACCACTGCTTTGATTCCAGCCTTTGAACTGATAAATTTCTGCAGGGGTTCATGGCAGACTCATATCTCATGGTCCTAAAGAATGTAATAATGGGAGCAGAAAGGAAAAAGAAAAAGAACATAGAGCCAGTTAAAGCCTCAAATTATTATTATTCAAAGGGCACTCCACACAGGGCAATCATCTGGTGTTCCCAAAATTTGCTCCACTCCAGTCCCCGACCTTCCTCTAACTGCATGCAACCTGAGGCATGATTTCCTTTTTAAGAGAGAAATTAATACTAAAAGAAAATAAGCATTAAAGAGTCTAGCACCTGAGATTTCTTGTGTAAGGCAATGTGAATTTTCCCCTTTTTTAAAAATCAGGAATACTGATGAGTTTCCTTACTGGGGTATCACAAGGGATTCTGTTCGTGTTAGAATCTTGGCCAAGAGCTGTATGTGCAGGGGGTGGTTAATTGATGGATCAGACACTGCAGGAAAGTTAAACAGATGAGTTCCAGGACTATCCAGTGCAATTAGGATGTAAATCATTTAGTAATGTACAAATTAAACAAATAATGTACACAATTTTTTAAAAGTAGATCTTGATTATCTCCTATGACAACAAATAGCATACGATTAATTCTTGTCCCTAAAGAAGTGTTGAGCCCCAGATAATACTTATTTATTTAAATAGAATTTAATGTAAAAAAATTCCAGCCAAGCAGAACACTTTGATAGTCCTTTTATCACCATATCAGCTTTATTCTGAAATTTTCAGTTGTTCATTTGATAAACATTTATTGATCCCTTCTTGGTACCAGGCATGGCTTTCCACAATGGGGCTACAAAGTCACATAACACAAAGAAGATTTCCACTATCATGGGGCTTATATTTTAATTAGAAGGAGATGACACATGTGCCTAAAAATGTGGAATGCAGAGAATTCAAATAGATGTAGAGCATGACAGGGATCCAAATTAGAAGGTGTAATTGGAAAGGCTTCCCTGAAAAGGTGACATTTAGGTTGAGATCTGAAGGACAAAAAATAGACAACCATTTTAAGGTTCGGAGAACTTTCTGGCCAGGGCAGAAAGCCCAACAGCCAATGCAGAGATCCCAAAACAATAATTACTTTGTCATTTTCAAGGACCAGAAACTTAACTGGCCTGACCAGAACATTGTGGGCAGAGAGGAGGTTGTTTGAAATGAGGTCAAAGAAATCACCAGGAGACAGACCACAGAACACAGTCACTCCAACAGTGATTGGAAGTCATTGGTTGGCTTCAATTAAGGAAATGATGAACTCTTATTTGCATGTTTACAAGATTTCTCTGGCTGCCCTTCTGAGAGTGGAGTCTGGTGGAATTAATGGTATGCATGCACACACTCACACACACACACACCTGTTAGGAGGCTAGTTATGATATTCAAAAAAAAAAAGATACAAGTGATAACCAGAAGAGCTGGCATAGACCCCATGCCAAATCATCTTCCTCCTCCTCCTGCTCCTCCTCTTCCTCCTCCTCCTCCTTTTTTTTTAATTAAATAAGATGGTTTGAACTAAGGCAGTGACAGTGAAGGAGATGGCTTTAGGATATGAATTAAAGGTCTAATAAAAAGTTTAGCTATGATAATGAATTGACTGTAGAAGGTGAAAATCAAGACTAACACCTAAATTTTTGGGTTAAGTACATGCCATAGATGGCAATATCAATGGCATACTTTAAGAAGATAGGAAATTCCCATGAGAAAACATCTTCAAGACAAAAATAAGAGTTCTGTTTCAACCAGGCTAAGCAAGAAATGTCTATTTGGCATTGTTGCAATGTCTGTAACCTGTTTTTAAATGCTTTAGCATCAAGAGTTGTTACAATGGTATGAATGTATTGAAACTACACTCTAGAAAAAATTAGTTGTCCTAATTCTCAATTTGGCTTTCATGGGTGATTGGATAATATTTTATCAGAAAATCTACACTCCAGATGTCATTACTACAGCTGTTTCAGTTACTGTTATTTCTAACCAATCCCAAATCTTTGGCTAATGAGCATAATGAATGTTATGAAATAAAAAGCATCCAGATTGAAAACCAAATTTTAAACTATATTGTCATGATCTTATGTATAGAAAGTCTTATTCAATAAAATACAATTAAATACAATTAAATACAATTAGAACCAATAAGTGAATTTAGTAAGATTGCAGAATAAAAGAGCAACACACAAAAATCAATCCTGTTTTTATTTATTCTGAATGTAAAATCAAAAATAAAATGAAGGTAATAATTTATGATAACATCGAAATAAATTGAATACTTAGGAATAAATTTAATGGAATAAGCATAAAGCTGACACTAAATACTCCAAAACATCACTGAAAAAAAAACTCACAAAAATAAATGAAAAGACATCCCATGTTCATGAATCTGAAGACTTAATATTATTAATATGGTAATACTCCCCTAACTGATGCATAAATTTAATGTAAGCCTTACCAAAAATCTCAACTGAAGTCTGATACTAAAATTAATATTTAAATGCAAGGTCCCAGAATAGCCAAAGCAATCTTGAAAATGAAAAACAAAATCAGGGGACCCACATTTCATTATTCCTAGAAAAGGGAAAAGTCTTGACAGGAAGGATAGAATGGCTCTTCTATACTCATGGTACTGGATTTTAACTGAGCTGAGTCAATGTGGCTGTGTGTTTTCCAAACACATCTAGACAAGAAATGTGATGGAGTAAAGTGTATTTGTAAGGGACTTAAAAACTTACACTGGGGGTTGTGGCACATATCTGTAATACTAGCTGCCCTGTAGGGTAAGACTACAGGATTACATGCTCCTGGCCAGCCCGAGCAACCTAGTGAGACCCTGTCTCAAATTAAAAAAAAAAAAAAGTTAATATGACTGACTGAAAGGCCACAGGCAAATATTTGACTTTATCTTGTCTACTGAATCTTGTGCCTACACTTTTTTCCTTATGTTATAAAATGTCATCTATGTCACTACTAATCCAAGATAGATGAATTGAACAACAACTCCCTTCTCTCTCTTGTCTTTCACTTTTTACCTGGTTAAACTCACAGGAAGTATTTCAATAGCTGTAATGATTTCCAATCACTCAGAATATCTCATCTAGTGCTGCCATCAGATCTGAATTTTTTTTTCTTTTTTAATACTAGGGATTGAATCTAGAAGCCCTTAACTACTTTATCATATCTCCAGCTACCCCCTCCTTTTTATTTTTTATAAGACTTTTTTTTTAGTTGTAGATGGGCAAGATATCTACATTTTATTTATGTGGTGCTGAGTATCAAACGCAGTGCCTTACACATCCAGACAAGTGCTTAACCACTGAGCCACAACCCCAACCCCTTTGCTTTTGAGACAAGTTCTTGAAAAGTTGCTTGGGTCCTCACTGAGTTTCTGAGGCTGACTATGAACTTGCAATCCTCCTGCCTCAGTTTCCAGAGAAGCTGGGATTATAGTCATGTGCCACCACACCAGGCTTAAATCTTATTTTTGCTGTTGTTTGTCATATTTATGGGATTCTTTTCAACAGAGTATGCACTTTTTCTGCCATATGTCAGATACAAGTCCTGTCCAAGCCTTAGTGAGACCCCTCCAAGAAGCTACCTTGTCTAGGTGTTTAAATGTTAACATCACACAGTTCAGAAACCCCCAGTCTGTGGACGACTGGTAAACAGGTGAATACTTGACTCTCTCACTTCCTGATTTTTCTCCACATTAAGTTCATTACAGGACCCTCATTCTTCACTGTTCCAGACAAAACTTGAGGTTTCCACAGTATGATTTTATCTTGTTTCTTTTTTTGCATTGTTTCCAAATTCCCTATTCCATTTTCATAAGCTTTACCTTTCCATATCTTTTAAATTATAGCATTATAGTGACATATAGTACTTGGGTTTATTTTGACAAAATCATACATGCATGGAATTGATTTGAATACCTCTTTCCCACACTTTCCCTACCTTTTCTACTCCTCTCTCTCCCTATTCTCTTTCCTCTACTTATTTTCCTTTTACATGTTTTTTAAATTTATTTTTATTAGTACTTTCTACATATACCTAAAGGTAAAATTTTCTGTGGTACATTTATAAATGCATATAGCATGATTTTGTTAAGTTCATTACATATTTTCTCCCCTTTTCTGTCCTTCTTCTCTCCTTCTTGATCTCTTTCTACTTCACTACCTTACCTACATATGGATTCATCTGACTGCATGCAAGGCTATCCAAAAAACCCAGGGTGATTGCCCCATCTCAATATCTTAAATCAATTATATCTTCAAAATCCTTTTTTTTTGCCATATTATGTGACATTCATAGGTTCCAGAGATGAGAATGTGAATGTGTTCTGTAAGGATGCTATCTGTGTCCTTCAACATTCATATCAACATAGCATGTCTGAGTCCCTGGGTTCTATCTCCAGTACCACAAAAATAAATAAGTAAATACATTTCATATTGAGAGATGAATGTATAATAAAAACGTAATATGCATTTTCAAGGGAATATTATTCAGCCTTAAAAAGAAAATTCTTACACACACATGCTACAAACATGGTTGAACCTTCAAGATTTCTCTTATACTAAGAGAAGTAAATCAGCAACATAAAGGAAAAATGATGTATGGTTCCACTTATATGAGGTGCCTAGTGTAGTCCCACACATACAGATGGACATAAAATGGAATTTGCCAAGGTTTGGGGGATGGGAAGGACTGGGGAGTTAGGGTCCAATAGGTTCAGATTTTCTATTTGGGAAGGAGAAAATTTCAAGAAATGGTTGGTGGTGATGGTTGTAGAACAATGTGAATGTAATTAATACTACAGAACTGTACACTTAAAATATCTTAAATAGTAAACCATTAATCATGTATTTTTTATCATAATAAAAGACTGTACCTAGTTTCCCTATACCCTTTAACTAGCTACCCCCAACATTAGAATTTTACATAATCATGGTTCCATTATCAAACTGAAGAAAGGAACATTGGCACAAAACTAATAACCAACTATAGATTTTATTCAGTTCCTAACAGTTTCACTAATATTCTTTTTTTTCTGTTCCAAGATTTGACATATAAAACATTCTCATAACAAAAGAAGGTAAATCCTCTATAGAACAATTTTTGGTTTAGCTTCTTTAAAGTACAACCACTAAAATTATATTTTAAAGACCTTCAAACTTACTGAAAAGGGGTTCAGGAATTTATGGGATGCATAAAGCAAGTACATCTTGTTTTATACAATATATTCATGGTTGATAACTGAAGCAGACTGCTGGTTCAGAGGACAGAATTGGTTAAAATAGATTCTGACCAGATTAAAGCCCCAAACAAAACTGGATTAACAAAATAGTTAGATCCCTATAATGAAGAAGTCCGTAGGCAGGGAGACCAGGAAACCAGAGATAATATGGAAACTCCATGGTGTCAGGATGTTCAACTTCTTCTACCTTGTTCTGCAGGCATGGTTTCCAAAAAAGAATGGTCCATGACAGCTATTGGAGCTCCAGCCATTACATTCACATTCCAGGCAATAAAATGAAAAAAAAGAAGAGAAGAAAGACTTTTCCCCTCCCATTCAGAACACTATCCAAAAGTTACACTTCCACTTACATTAACTGAATCATGTGGCCACATCTAACCATAAGGGAAGCTAGGGATTGTAATGTGTATTCTGGTATGGCATGAGTCCTGCAAACAAACACAAAAAAGTTGGAATTGAATTACTAAAGAATATAAATTTGGAGAATGGATATCGGAGGGCAAGTCTCTGCACTATGACCATCTGGACTAACAGAGTCTAGAGAAAACAAAGAACAAACAAATTGTTCTCTGCTTTGATTATAAATAAATCTGTGTTTTCATCCTAGAGATGTTAAGCCAAACATGGTGGTGGGCAGGGTTTTTCCTGGAGCTTGTATGAACTGCAAAATTGGAATCAGTGTACCTCTATCTACAAGAAGTGGATCAGTTAATTTATAAAGTATTTATTAAGCACCTACAGTGTAACTAGGCACATATCCAGTGCTCTGGGTAATTAAAAAAATAATCTTTTTTAGAAAATAAAATTGAACAGTCCTTACATTTGGAGATGTATAGTTCTCATAAAGAAGTTCAGATTTCCAGATGAGGAATGATAAATATGATGATGGTAAACTGAGAATTTGCCCTAGTCCCTTTCAAAGGATGTGAATTTGTGACGTTTTAATAGTAAGATTCCCATACAATAGATCAGATACTTCACCTGATCAGTCTTTGATAACTCTCGTTCCTCTCTCGGCCCCCCCGCAGAGAAAAAGTCCAGTTTGCATCCCACCTGAGACCTTTACTTCAGAAACCTTTCCTCCAACAACCTGCTTCCTATCTGCCCTCACCATCTCATCCCTTTGCACCACTCAGTTCTGGGAGGAAAGAAAAAATAATCTCTCTTCTCCCAAAATGGGGACTGGTCTGATTTGAAAAAATCAGATTTCCAGTTGGGTGTGGTGGCACATACCTATAATCCCAGTGACCTGGAAAGCTGAGTCAGGAGGATCCCAAGTTCTAAGCCAGTCTCAGTAACTTAGGCCCTTAACTACTTAGCAAGACCCTGTCTCAAAAAAGTAGAAAAAGGGCTGGGGATGTGGTTCAGTGGTTAAGCACCCCTGGGTTCAATCCCAGGTACCAAAAAAGAAAGAAAGAAAGAAAAGAGATTTCCTAAAACAATTTGAACTCCTCAAGAAAATAAAAACACAAAAGGACCATTAAATGTGTTTTAACTATTAAAAGAGGGAGGAGGATGTTCATTCTCTTTATCTGTATGAAGAATTTCTCTTCCTGACATGGAGTCATGTTCCCTTTTCTCAAGAGGGAATAAAATGTTCTCTGTAAAATCACAACCTTTTCTTTCCCGGTGCTCTGGACTCTTGCCAGCATAACAGAAACAGCCAAATAAAGGGCTGTGATAAGTTCCACAGGTGCCAGGGGAATGCTATCAGAGGAAATCATCTTCCTCCCTGTGACAAGATGTGGATCCTCAGCATACGCACACAAAAATTGGTGCCCCAAGGAGTAGAAATTCATCAAATACTCAGTGGGGAACTGTGCACAAAACAGCAATGGAAACCAGTGGGAACACAGTTTTATTAACTCCAAAAAGTTGTACCAATTCTTAGGAATAGTACCCAGATTGATATGCCTGGAGACAAAGGACCTATAGTGACAAATAGGATAAAATGTGTAATAAAAACTGCCTCTTCACTAAGACTCGAAAATTGAATTTAGGGACTGTTTCAGTCTATAAAATACAGTCTCTATATTACCTACAACAGAATATCATTTTATAACAAGAACACAAATTTTATACACACTACAATTTGAATGTATAAAACACTTAGAAATGGAAACCCTTGATTTTGACTATCACTTAATATGTCTTTATTGCCTGCTGGGTGGCAGGAAAGAAACATAAATGTCCAATCTGGTTGAGTTGGTACTTAGTTTTCCCAAGAAAGAAAGTTCAGTCTCGGTTTTCTCAGGTTTTTAGCCCTTTGCTGTCATTCAAGATGCACCCAATGATTAGACAAAGGGCATGCCTGGATTTACCAGGCAGCACTGTGCCCAGGTTCCCAGGGCTGCTGTACTGCAGCACATTTGAGCTCTGGAGCAACACCTTTCATCCTGCAGCTGGTGAATGTGGCTACATTTGTGGTAACTAGGACTCAAGGTCTGTTTTGTTTTGTTTGTTTTTCAACTTAAGAACTGCTCAGTTTCCAAAGGAAATTTTCATACTATGACCTAGAAATTCGTAGATAGACACTCTGGCTTTGGTTTGCTAAGTCATTTTCCAATCAAACAAAAATTTCAAACTGGGAACTCTCCCATCTAAAGTGAACATATATATTTTGATAATAGTTCATCCATTTCTCAGCTCCCATAAATATCTGCTGCCTAGAATTTATTCAAGGAACAAAGCAATGTTTATTGAACTTTTCTATTCCAATTGATGAGTAATTCATTCATTGGAGAATCAAGCAATGATCATAGAAAGAAATACAGAATATCAGATTTGGAAGGAATTAATCTCTATTTTAAAGGAGTTAAGAAACTAAGACTGGGTTAAATTGAGAGACACATTCAAGGCCACTAGTTAGTTATTGGCAAAGTTGGAATTAAAATCTGAAACTCTGGCCTCTTAATTACTCCATGAAAGTTGAAAAGGTTCTTTTTTTATGTATCTGAATTGTTATTCATTTGTCACAAAGTATATTAGAGTCTTTTTACTTAGAAATAATGGAGTGTTAGTGGAGTATTTTTACTTAGAAATAATCAAAATGTTGATGTTCATATCATTATCCCCCTTCATAAATAGCCAAATTGGGATATATATTGCCTTCCTTAGTACGAATTGATTGAAATCTTAACTTTCACTCAAATACCTATTTTAAAACCTGAACAATTCTGAGTCGGTGTGAGACTATCTGGGATTTTCTCCTGGGTCCAAGTCTTATGTCTTTGGAATGCTTTATTTTAAACAAGAGTCTGTTGGGGTTTATTGCTTATTTGTGGTACTGGGGATGGAACCCAGGCAAGTACTCTACCTCTGAGCTGCATCTCCAGCCCTTTTTAAATTTTATTTTAAGACAGGGTCAAGTTAAGTTGCCCAGGTTGGCCTTGAACTTGTAATCCTCTAGCCTCAGCTTCCTAAATAGCTGAGATTACTTGTGTGCACCAACACACCCACCCTTCAAGCAAGGGTTCTCAATGACACCAAATTAACTAATTTTGAGAGTTCTCTTACTAGAAGAAGAAGAAGAAGAAGAAGAAGAAGAAAAAGAAGAAGAAGAGGAGGAGGAGGAGGAGGAGGGGAGGAGGAGGAGGGGAGGAGGAGGAGGGGAGGAGGAGGAGGGGAGGAGGAGGAGGGAGGAAGAGAAGAAGAAGAAAATGCCAAAATAAAGTATTCAGATCAACTGGTAATGGACTACTTCCAAGTCACAGTTACACTTTATTGTATATCTTCATATACGTCCAAGCACAGGACTACCTGACTCTAACATAAAAATTCTTTGAGAAACTTTCCCGCAGAGCTTGTCTCCCAGCCATGTCTGTACTTTTGCCTCTGTGGAGAGACTTTTTACCACTCACAATAGAAGGTATTGTTCTTTATAGCTAGTCAAATTAATTATTTGAGCACCCCAGGATGTACAACATGAAAGAACAGCTTTATAGATAATCAGGGCACTATATAATATGCCATGGTGAATTATGGACTCTAATGAGAACATCTTTAAAAGACTGAATTCTCAAGGGTGCTGGCTGAAGGATTGGGAGGAGGGGTTCATACATTAAATCAATCATTAGGAAGACAGAAGGAAGAGAGAGAGATTGGGCAAGAGATTTCTGAAAATTGAAGACTTGTCATTTGTCTATCTCCCTTGCTGATGATTCATTAAATGAAGATTAACTTCAGTAACTTATTGACCAACATGCCAATAAATTCTGAGCTATATCACTTGCAATGCATAAAATAGACCAATCTGGATATACTGCCAGGGTTCTTGACTACAAATATGATATGATGTAGAGAAATTTGTGAGCATATTTAAGTATTACGCTAGTTTGGGGTGTCTCACATTTATATTTACCAGGTTGGTGACAGAATGTGAACACTTACAAGGTTGAATATGGTGTTAGGTTGACAAGGAATTTTTTTAAAAAAGCAAATGATATCCTTGAAGGAGTTCACAGTTTATCTATAGACACCAAATATGCGTATATGTTAAATCAAAAGAATTTGCCTGTGTTTCCAAAAAGACCAACACCCTTTTTTATAACACAGAATTGTGTCTTTTACCTCACCTCTGTTCCATGCTCACATCTCACCAAAGTAAAATGCATAGATAGATAGATAGATAGATAGATAATTGCTCTACTTAGAAAATTCCAAAGGTAAGCTAGCTTTTTGAGGTCTTAGGTAAATAAGGTGAATCTCCCATTCTTCAATTTTTCTGGCAGCACCATGAGGGTTGGAAATGGGTCTCTGGATGTTCAGAATTTGTTGGGTTCCCACCCAAAGCATTTGTCCTTCCATTTACCTTATGAGGAGACTTAGTTCAACTCTCCTCAGAATACCCACAGCTCTCACCAAGGAAAGAACCATTTAAAAATCCATTCACACCAACATATTTTCAGATATGGTTGGCATAGCATCAAGATCTATCTTACTACTAGGCCTTCTATCTAGTGCCATGTCTATCTAGTGCCATGAGTCTCGAACCTGAGTTTTGCTCCATTTTATCCACTTTCATGACTATGTCCTATAGCCCTGGCCTGGATCTTTGTTGCCCAAACTCTTAGTCTGTGGGTACTAATGCCCATTAGGCCATCCCATCCACCTCTTTTGCTCACACACACACACACACACACACACACACACACACACGGACAGTTTCCTCATTCTGAGATTTTTATGAGAGAACAATGCTAACTGTGGCAAACCTTGCTATTTCCCTGAGGAGTCTTTTGAGAGACTAATGTTTTCTATTGTTTTTTCATCCCAGGAAACATTGGCCTCAAAAGGCAAAAAGTCACTGGCAAAAGAAATATTCCTAGAAGGCCCTGAAAACACAAAACAATCTCCTTTTATGACAGTTAGCAAAATATCTTCTGTCACCTCTGGGCCTCTCATTCCCCCTCTGTGCAGCATGCATAGCATTCAAGTATATTAAGCATCATTTACATGTGGCCCAGCCTCTATTCTAATCCTATGTATTAGTACCGCTAACTGCAGCTCACTCGGCACTGCTGTTTACACAGCTGGACGTGTCGGATAGAATGAGTTCATCCCTTCAAAGATGAGCTTAAAGCCACCATCTAGTAGTGTCCTTCTTTTTTACACCTATGACCATTCCTCATTGTACTTACAAGCACAGTGAGTTTTAATGAAATCATGTCTTTTAGTGTTAATGCTGCAGGTGCACAAATGCTGATAAACCTGCTTAACTCACTGTCAGATCAGCATGTTTATCTGCAAGCTGAAGAATGTATTTAATTATAAGATATAAAAAGGTCCTTCAGATTTATTCTCTGGGCCCAGAAGCTAATGACTCATCCATATAGTGTTGTATCTCCCCAAAGGTTATAATGACTAGTTGTGCATCATCCGAAGAACTCATTCATGGTAGCATCTGGACTGCAAGGTATAAAAATTTCTCTTAAAAATTTTTTTAAATAGGTTCTAAATGCTTGAGAAAAGTTTTACCAAATACAGAGTCAACAAAATTAAATGTGTGTTGTTGGGGGCAACATGGTAAGATGTACCAGTGTCCAGAACTGTGCTATAAGCAATTCACTCTTAAAATAAAAATACCCCTAGGGCATTATTAACATCTGTGCAAATTAAATTTAATCATATTGTTTTCTTCTTAAGAATAAATTTCTGAGTGGATGAGAGGTTGACTTGGGAATTGGTAGGAAGATTTGTGAGGAAGGAATTAAGGTTCAGAAGAGGTGAGGAAGGAATTTTTCAAGTATAGGATTCTCCCAGGAAGACAGGAGTGGGAACGTCCCTTCAGAAGGAGAACACAACACATTCAGCAAACCATGGGCTGCTAACAGAAGGGAAGGAGACAAACTAACTATGGAAGAGAAAAGACTCAGACAGGGAGTGTAGACAATGGGGCAAGGATGGGGAGAGCAGACAGTCACAAAGACAAATAGGTTTGACGAAAAGTACCTTTAATTGAGAACTGACAGATGAGTTAACCTCTAAGCTTATTTTCTTCTGATACTGTGTGCCCACCTGCCTATCTTATCTCATAGCTATTAGTGTAATGTAAGATCATTACATAATGAACAACTTACTGGGAAGTGTTTTTAAATACATAACAACAGTGGATAACTGCGCCAAATGGTGGTTAAAAAAATACAAAACAACATGTGTTTATCCCAAACATAATAAAATTACTATAGTTATTATTTCCTTAATAAGTCAATTCCATGTTATTGAACACTGACCACTTACTATGTGCTATACACAAAACTTCTCTTAGGTTTCCCAGAATTGAGTGGCAAAGATTGGTGCATAAATAACCACAACACAGAAGGCAAAAATACTTAGCATCAAAAACTATTGGGTAAGAAAGAAGAGGGACCTCTTCTGCCTGGGGAAATTAAGAAAGGCTTTTCAGAGAAGGCTGAGGTTGAGCTGGAACTTGCTGGATGAGGAATTGGCCAGAGAAACAATGAAAACCTGGAGGGAATAACAAGGGCCCAGGCAGCCAGCCCCAGGTGGCTAGTCTATGCTGCTCAGTGATGCTCGAGCTAAAGAATAAAAAGCACAGGAATGCCAAATCTCCCGACTAACTTCCCTGGCCTGATTCCATGCTCACCAAGCTGCCCTCTGATGATAATGTGGCTTCCTGCTTAGATTTGCCTGCAGGGAAAACACATGCTGGTCAAGGACCTAGAATATCCATTCCACTCGATGATTATATTTCTCATTATATACTAATAAATCAGCATTCTGGCTGATGCATTTTTTTTCAAAGCTAGGAATGGAACTATCCCTTATAAGGCTGATGCAAAGGAGGGTGAAAATTCACCAGGAAATCAGCCTTCAGGCTGCCATGAGGACAATGACAGAACAGCTGTGCAAACACCACAGGTAACCTCTGGAAATGGGCTCCTGACAAAGCCATATTACACAGCATGTTTTAACCCCTCGTGAAGTGCTCCCTCTCATGTTTTTCTCCTGGTTATAATCCCCTCAAATAGCCCAGCCAAAAGTCTGCTTCAAATGTCAGTCATCCCAGGCTCCTGGAAACCCAAGTCTGGATGGAAAGATGCTCCCTTTTTTATTAAATAGTTTACCTTTCCTGTTTTAGGATGAATACTGTTTCCCCCCACCCCAAGTTTTCATATTGAATCCCTAGCTCCCAGTATCTCAGAATGTAACTGCATTTGGAGATGGGGCCTTTAAAGTGGTAATTAAGGTTGGTGAAGTCTTAGGGCAGGCTCTAATCCAATATGGCTGGTGTCCTTATAAGAAGAAGTGATTAGGACACAGGAAGACACAGAGGGAAGAGTAAGTGAGGACACAGTAAAAGGTGGCACCTACATGCCAAAGAGAAGCCTCGGAAGAATCTGGCCCTGCCAATTCATTGATATGAGAGTTTTAACCTCCAGGTCTATGAGGATAAATTTCTCTTGTTGAAGCCCCCATTCTGTGGCACTTGGTTATAGCAAACTAATACACTTCCTTTCAGGTTTGTCCTCCAACTGATTCAAACAGAAGATGCCTGAGATTTTTGACAACCCAGAAGGTTGTCCACTGCCATTGTCAGGAATGCATATCACCCCTTCATGATTATCTTCACTCCAGCGACTCAGCTGGGTGACTTTGGAACCTCAGTGTGATAACCATTGTCAAGTCCTGCTAAAGTTAACATGATTTCTGAGCAACTGGGGCTTTGAGCAGCTGCAAACTGCTCACAAAGTTCTAGACATTGATGAGGTGTCACAGTATAACAAACAATGCAACACGTATGATCATCCTGGTCTTGTACTGATGTTCTTAAAAATGTCTATAAAAATTAATATCTTGCTGGAGAGGTGAGCCACAGAAAGCCGGACCACTCACTGTCCAGCTAGTCCTGAAGATCTATGCCCCAGGACAATCACAACTCATTTGAAAAGCTCCAAAAGCTCTCTTACTTAGCAATTTATTTCAGAGTCCATGCAGTCTCAGTTCCAGAATTTCAGTTTCAAGATTTTCTTGCACACAAAGCCCAGTTCGGTTTGCCAACTGTCATCCTGAAAACCAGTTATAAAACCAGAACTCTTCCAATTTGCAACTGGAACTGGAGTCAAATGTGTTTCATTCCCCACCCCGATTCACTTTCCTTTACTTGTTTTTTGTTTTTGGTTTTGTTTCTGTTTCTGTTTTGTTTTTAAACATTTCTTTAGCGAGAAGCAAAACCAAGAGTTTTTCCTTGTTAAAATCACCACCCAATCTATGTTGAGGTAGTTTATTAATAATGGCGGTCTGTTAATGTGTCTCTTTGGCTTGATACCAAACTATCCCACCCTAGGGATCTTCTTAATTCTCAACACTCAATATCTCTGTTTCAACCCAATTAAAATCTCCCATTTAAAATGCTCCTGTTCCACCAACAGTTAAACATCATGAGATGGAAATGGCACTTTACCCAGACGGCCTTCCTTCCTCTCAAAAACTCATCACCCCAATTTAACCAAGTGAAAAGCATAAGACAAATCCTGCATCTCCAGCTGAGGGACATCTAACTAAATACCTTACCAGCACTACACAAAGTTGTCAAGGTCATCAAAAACAAAGAAGGTCTGGCAAACTGTCAAAACTCAGAGAAGCCTAAAGAGAAAAGACATCTAAATGTAATATAGATGGAAATCTGAAACCGAAAAAGAACATTAGGTGAAAACTAAGAAGATGTGACTAAACCATGGGCTTTGGGTTTATAATAAATTGCCACTATCTGTTTATTAGTTGGAACAAATGTACCACAGTCATGTAAGTTGTTACTGATAGGAAAAACAGGGTACAGAGTGTATGAGAATGCTCTGTACTTATCTTCACAATTTTTCTGTAAATCTAAACCTGTTCTAAAATAAAGGTTTATTTTTAAAACACACTCCCATTTAACTCTCCCCAAAGTCCATATTTGTCTCTAATCAGGCCCTTCTAATACATAGCCAGACTTCTCCAAAATTCTAGTTTGAGGCTCCCTCTTCTTCTGATTCCCTCTCCCAGTGCAACTTCTGAACCTATTTCATCTAAGCACTTTTTCTTTCAGTAATAAGAAGGTTGCTCCCTCTTCTCTTCAAAATAAATGCTTTGGTGGAGGCTTCATATCCTCATCCCGTCCCCTGGACAGATCCTGCAAATGACTCTTGTCTTGATGTTTTCTCCATTGGGATGTCTACAACTTCAATTCCTGGGGCAGCTTTTTCACAGTATAAACCCCAAGTTTTCATTAAATAAAGCCCTTTTGGGCCAAAGCTCAGCTGCTAGCAGTAGTAGAGAAATGCCAAGAGGCCCACACTAAATCAGTGTGAGGGAAATCGATACCAAGGAGAGCTGAAGTGTGTGTGTGTTTTCAGTCCTTAGCATTAAAGTTCTGCAATACTAAAAGCATCCAGATGCCTACCACCTGGGACCCAAAGTCCCAAAAGAGAGTATTTTTTGTGAAATAATTTGAGGGTTTGTGTTATTTTTATTGTTGCTGCTGCTTTTTTTAGTTGGTTTTTAACTAACCACAAAGCAGTACATGTTTGCAGAAAAAAGCCTGTTGGCCTTGATATTTAACTCACACTCAGGTTGGCTTGTTCTTAGAGCCAAACAGAACTTGATCTTCATTTATTATTCAATAAGAAGAATACAAGTAGCCCGGAGTTGGTTTTTCACCCAAACACAAAGAAAGGCCCATGTGTCTAAGCAGGGAGAATCCCATTGTTCCTATAACTGATGTGATGATGGAGCATGCAGCAGCAGCAAATCAATACCCCACCATCCTCCTCCACAACAGGCTTCAAGGGAGTCTTTGCCCCTGCTCAGAAAGAAGGGCAAGATGGATCTGCCTAGCAAACATTTACCGAAGGGAATCCTTTCTACTTTGCAAATCATTGATTTAGAAAGTATATGGGTGCTAGGAGGAAAAAAAAGCCTATGAAATTCCAATAGTGTATGCTCAGCACAAAAGCAAAGCTGATACTGGGGATGAACTAAGCTTTGAGTCCTTCAGGAAAAGAGAAAACTTAATCCTCCAGGAGACCGGTGGGATCGCTGAAAATACTCTAAGAAGGTCCCATAACAGAATTGCTATAAGTCATACCTATTCCACTGACTTTGATGGACACAGAATATTTCATTTTGTATCAAATAGTCATCAGACCAATCAAATTCACAGATAACTGCATTATATAATTGTATTCATATACAGTAATTTTAATCCCTAAATAATACATAGTGAATATTAAATGCAACTATGAGCCAGACACTAGGATAAGGACTTCTGCTCATTAGCTCAGCTACAACTCACAAGAACCCAGTGAAGTAGATGTCACTGTTATTACTATTTCCATTTTATGGCCAAAGTCACTGTTCCCAATGGAATCAGAGACAGTAAATAATTCCCCGAGATCTCACAGGAGAGCTGGAATTTGAACTGATGGGACCCAATTCCAGGTTAAGGTTTCTGTCTCTTTTACCCAGACCCTCATTTACTTCAATCCATGAGCCCTCCCAGCATCTCCAAACAGCTATTAGGTGTGCTGCGACTCAAGCTTCCCATCAGAGCTGCCGCATCAGATTTTCCAGTGGAAAAAAACATGCAAACATAGAGAATAACCACGTGGTTCATTAACTCAATGCCGTGTTACCTCCAAATAATCACTAGGAATTCTGAAACAATTTGTGATTTGTAAGATTTTTTTTAAGAACCTCTCCCTCTCCCCTTGCTGGCTGAAAATGTCCAAGCTATTAGATCAGTGGTTCTCAAACTTTGGGATACTGCAGATCATCAGAAGTTATTCTGCTGGGCCCCACTCCCTGAGACTTTGGTCCCATACTTTGAGGTACGGTGCAAGAATATGGGTTTCTAACAATTTCTCTGGTGATGCTGAGGCTCCTGGTCCAGGCCCAGACTTGGAGAACCACTGCCTTAAACTACCTGATTAGCATAAAAACATCATTTTGTTTTGCAGATACAGCCAGCACAAGCAAGTCTGAGTAAATGCCCAAAACACAAAGATTCCAGTTCTCAGAGTCAAGCCTGGCTTCCCAGGCATGTGACCAGTGTAGTTATCCACAGCCTCATGCTCAAAGTGTCCTGCACTTGAGGTTTAATGCTGTGCGGTCACTGTCTTGAAATCCTTATAATGGTTTGATGTTTAAATTTGTGTTTTGTAAGTAAAACTCAATGAGACAATGATGCATTTGGGGGCAACTTGAAGTCTCAGTCCTGCCACCTTATTCCTCCCTGATGAGTTCTCAGTCCCCACTGCTTTCTGCCTCCCAGGACTTCAGCTCAGCCTGGACTTAGGCTCCCAATGCCTTCCTCATGACTGCCACCAGCTGGCCTATAGCCCACAGCTGGAGGGAGAAGGTCAGACTCATATTTCTTTGTCCTCTAAAAGAGCCTTGCACTGATGCAGGAAGGGGCAGAACTGGGGGCAAGCCCCATGGACAGAGAAAGGTGGTGGTCATCTCCAATCTAGGCTAACACCACAGTGCATTCTACAGGAGACTCCGAATTTAGAACTCTCCCATACGGAGATAGAGATGATAATGGGAAAGACTCCTGTCATTCTTCCAAATACTAAATGTTCAAGTGTTTGGGTTATAGACAGATCCTAAAGGAGAAACAATCTAAGTCGAATAGTTCCCCTAGAATACAAACATTCTATAAGCTTTTGCAAATGAGCTTTGAATGGGGTATCCCAAGGAATTTTTCAGTTATTGAAGGGGTCACAAGGAAAATAGATACTTGAAAGACTTGAATGGAACTTCTACTGAGAATTTTTCATTATGTCTGTCTTTGGCCACACCATAGTTGATTCATTTGCAGATGCATTTAACAATTTAGGTGCATCTCTGTGAGTTGAGAAATACTCTAGAATAGTGTTTCTAAAACAATTCAAGTGCCTGAAAAATTACCTGGACATTTCATTTTAATGTAATTAAAATTTAGATTCTGATTCAGTAGGCTTGGAGTGGGACCCCAAAATCTGCATTTCTAACTAGCTTTCAGGTGATGGAGATGTTGCCAGTCAAGTCTAAATTCTTGCCCTAAACGTATGGTGTATAAGCCAGCAGCATCAACAATTACTAGGAGTTTGTTAGAAATGCTAGAATTTTCAGGCATACCCCACACCCACACACACAAAAAAACCTGGACTTTAACAAGAACTCTGGGAGACTCATAGGCACATTCAAATATGGGAAAAATTATCCTGGGACTTCTGAATTGTATCTTCCTCTTTTCATTGCCTCT
Source organism: Callospermophilus lateralis (assembly GCF_048772815.1). Lineage (NCBI taxonomy): Eukaryota > Metazoa > Chordata > Mammalia > Rodentia > Sciuridae > Callospermophilus > Callospermophilus lateralis. The sequence goes on along the minus strand of NW_027512416.1, from coordinate 1,981,956 downwards.
GCTTTATAAAGTCACAAGATGGAGATCTTCATTGGAACTACTGATGACTCCTAAGTTTATAAGCTGGCAGAGTTTTGGAAGACACATTCAAGGTTATTATGTGTTTATTCTGACTCTCCCACCCATATCCCAGGGTAGCAGAACTTCTGGCTATACGCTTAAGAATTATCTATAGCTTCTATTTTCATAAAATGTTGGAAGAACTAACATTCTTATTATATACAGACTGCTAAGTCCGGGGAGAGAGACATAGAATGCACTCAAGAGGGGCCTAAAATTCTGCTAACCCATTGTTCTTTTTCTTTGAGCAGCTGAAAATTCTTTATAGGTTTAAATCATAAGAAAATGCCACAAAAGAACTCAAAACTTCTGCAATTCAGTATTAAGTAGGGGCACATTAATGTTACTTGCTGTGGGAAGTGTATCAGAGTGGTTAGGAGTACGAAAATGCTCCAAGGAGAAACTTTCTGAATTTTAAGTTGTATTGATGCCTCCTATAAGCTGTGAGACCTTGGACAAATTGCTTGACCTACCTGTGCCTCCATCTCCTCATTTAAAACAGGTGTGATAACAGAACCTACTTTAGAATGATTTATGAGTATCAAAGCTAAAAAGCCCTTGGAATCATACCTTGCATATAGTAAGCTTTGCAAAGATACCCAAATGCAAATTTGAAAATATGGTTACAATTTTAAATTTCCTTTACTGAGCCTCAGCATTCCTATAACTTAGTTTAATTGAGTTTGTGGCACTATGACTAGGGACACATTTTGCATTTCATGAGGGAAAAAAGATCCTATCTCAAATGCAAGGAACATCCCCATAGTTACCACAGCAATTAACACATCTGCAAGAAGCTTGGAAGTGGGGCTGGAAGCCTTGGCCACCAAGGCCCTGAGGGTGAGGCCTTGAGTCTATCTCTATACTTCATTGTCACTCACTGGCCAGCTGAGGAAAAATTCAAAATTCACCTCAACATTTCCACACATGCAGAAAGTCTCACCAGTTTAAAAGCCAATTTGTTTTGCTTTAATATTCAGAGGCTCTAATTTTTGAATGGTTAAGCATCTATCCAAAACTGCCAAGGTACTATGCAAAATAAAGTTAAAAATTGGGGGTTCAGCAATTAAATATCAGTAAATTGTCAAGGATCGATGCAATACAGCAAAATATACATATACTGCCTTTCCACTTCAGTGAAAACCTAGGGGGAAAACCCATGTAACAGAGACCCTCAGATTTCAACACCCACTTCTTTACCCCAGATATTGAAGATAGGATCAAATACTACTGCAAGATGTCTGCTGCACTTACGGGCTTTTCAGATGCTGTCCCGACAGAGCCACCAGTTTCGCTCCCGCTCCATCAATTATTTCTTTGTTTTGCCTGGATGGTGCTTGTAAACTCCTCAAGGTGTGCTCCTGGGCAGTTATGCACATTTGAGATTTTTTCCTTCTGATCCCACACTCAGCTGTCTCTGGACCAAAACTGATTTGCAGGCAAGGGAAAACCGCTGAAATTTTCATGACATTTAGATTTTTTTTAAAGCACGTGGTAGTGGCTCAATAGGCTTGCTTACCTTGGATTAAAACCTATTAACGTTCCAGCACTTTCCTCTCGGTGAGATTCAGTTCTGACTTGCATGCAGTGACTTGCAGAGCGCTTCATTACAGCCCAGGGGCACAACTGATGCCACACAAGCCATTAAAAATGAGTTTGCAAGAGTACAAAAAAGAAAGCTTTGTAGACGAAGGCCAATTTGTTTCGAAGGCGATGCACTGTAAGAGCGTTCACAAAGCAGCAAGCATTATCTCAGATTCAAGCTCTGCTGCTCCCTCTCCTATTTTTAAATACCAAATAGAGAACTGGGAGAGTCCTTTCTTTGTGGCAGCAGCTTTGGTTCCTGCCCTTATTTTCTGCCATTATAGCTCCAGTTAAGCTGTGTGAATAGCCCTGTGGTATTTTTTTTTAATTTTAATTTTTTTTAGGGGGGGTAGGTTTTGGTTTTGGTTTTGCTTTGGATAAAAAAAAATCCTTAAATCTCTGTTTGGATGGGATCCTTAGAAGAGTTCTGTTATTCTCTGTGCCTCAGTTTCTTTATATTCAAAATATCTCCACTACCAAACTCACAGTTGTAGGGAGAAATGGGGAGACCTAATGAATATAATCCTTATCAGTGAAAATGAGTACTCAATACGATACAAATTATTTTTGTCATTATTAAAGCAGGAACATTTTCTATTTGCCATCTCAGGACTTCCCCAATGTTTTCCCTAATTGATTGCAATTTAATTTAGTTTTAATTAATCCTTTTATTATTTATATGTTTACTCTAGCTACATGCTCCAAGACAAATACCTTTAGATAAGGGTTTATTTTTAAATTTTTATTTATATATGACAGCAGAATGCATTATAATTCTTATTACACATATAGAGCACAATTTTTCATATCTCTGATGTATACAAAGTATATTCACAACAATTCATGTCTTCATACATGTACTTTGGATAATAATGATCATCACATTCCACCATCATTTATAACCCCATACTCCCTCCCTTCCCCTCCAATCCCTCTTCCCTATCTAGAGTTCCTCTATTTCTCCCATGCTCCTCTCCCTATCCCACTGTGAGTCAGCCTCCTTATATCAAAGAAAACATTCGGCATTTGGTTTTTTGGGATTGGCTTAATCTCAGTAATATTGACAGTGGGGAGTGGTGACTATGCTATATCTTGTAAGACTTTTCATGGAATCCATGAGCTCTACCTGTTACATCCAGGCATTTCTTCTTCTCAACCCAATTTGCAATAATAAAACCTTGCCAAAATCACTCAGTGGACAGCCATTGCTTTGGAGCCTATCAGGCTGGTGTTGCCTTCAGTTTCGCTTTCTTTAAGCAGAGAATGGCAAGAGTCAACCAGTAAAAGCTGCAGAAGCCAGTAAGCATAGTCTGAGAACATACAACAGGCAATAACCAGGTCTGAAAGTCAATAATGGCTTCTGAGGTCAAGAATGAGGTTGGGTCCAACAACAGAAATTTTAGAGTGGGATCTGGGAAGAGAAGAAAGTAGCTTCAGAAGGGGCCCCCAGAACAGCATATGCACATCCCCATATTAGCAAAGAATGCTTCTCCACTCCAGGGTCCAGAGGAGAAGAAAGAGAAAGGCACCCTGGACAGAGATGGTCCTACAACAGGCAGAACAAAGGTCTTTCATGTTGGGCAGAGGTCAGCTCAAAGAGGCAAGAGCACATGGCAAAAAAATAGAAGGAACATACCAGGCGATATGTCTGGTTTGGGGACTAATCTGGACCAAGCAGCAACCCACCTGACACCCTGCTCTGGCCTCCCACCCTGTGACTGTCTTCTTTCTACCACTGGTATGTTCTTGATGAACTCTCTGCCTTGTCATAGGCTGCTCAGCCCAGTAGGTCACACGGTCAGCGGACTGGTTGGAAGAGGCAGCACCTACCGCCTGGGCCACTCCTCAGTCCAGATTCTATCCTTTGCCCACTCAGATCTAATTAACCCATGCTTCCCAGCTCTGACTGTGCTCCCAGACAGTGTCAGGCTCATCAGAAGCCCAGCACGGAGGTGCTGACAGTGTTCAGTCCTTGATCTGCCCTTGAGGGCCCTCCAGTTTCTGTCTCCACCCTGCCTCTCTCATCTTGTCCTTTCTCGTTCCAATGTCTCCCACCTGGTTTTTAAACAATTGCTCCATAGGATATTAGTCATGGTCATGATCACTCAACCAGGAACCACTTCTACTTAATTAAGGGCTACCACATTGTATAGCATTTAGACACTTCTGTGTTTCATGATGGAATCTCTGTACCTCTTGTCCTTCCCACTAGAATGTAAGTTCCTGCAGGGAGCACCTAGCAGTAGTACGCGCTCACTACACACCAGGTGAGGGACAGGAGGGAAGGAGGTAGATGAGTCTAATGAGCCTAAGTGCTAATAAAGAGAAAATAAAAATAGAAAGATTAAGCAAAAAAAAGGAAAATAAGAGGGAATTGAAACACCATATTTTACTAAGATAAATATAATTAATCTACACACCCTGATGAGCTATGTTTTAGAGCATTTGAAATGACTGTATCAGTGTTACCAACCACCGTTTCTTAAAACTCCCAAGGAAGTGGAGAAAAATGAAGTTGTCAAAAGTGTTAAATAATATTTAATATTTATTTTTAAAAACCAAAGAAAAATGAAAGCATAAAATCTTGGTGCATATTCCTAGAAAAATACTGGCAAGAATCACATTAGCAGTACTTTCAGAGATGGTAATAATTCATTCGACTGTAAGTCATTTATTTGGTAACCTTAGCTATTTCCACCAAATAGACAAAGACAAACCAAGCAACTGAGAAAAGTCATCAAAAGAGGGACTATAGCCAGGCGCTGTGGTGCATGCCTGTAATATCAGTAGCTCAGTAGGTTCGAGGCAGGAGGATCAAGAGTTCAAACCCAGCCTCAGCAAAAGTGAGGCTCTAAGAAACTCAGTGAAACCCTGTCTCTACAAAATAGGGCTGGGAATGTAGCTCAGTGGTTGAGTGCCCCTGAATTCAATCTCTGATACCCCACCTCCCCCCAAAAGAGAGAGACTAGAAAGTCAATAGACTAAATCTCATGTAGTTTACCAATAGACCCAAGGTTTGAACCTATTTCCCTCTCTTTGTATATATTTTTCAAAAATAGATAGAAAATATTCTCTAATCTAGAGATAATTACAGCAGCACTAGAAGGTGGAAAGAGAAACTTCTGGAAGAATGCTTGGAGCATCAGTAAATAGAGGCCAACACAGGAAATCCACAATCATAGCCTCAGCACAACCCAGAAAAGCTGTTTCCTGCAAAAGACCACGAAAATTAAGGTCCCTTAAATGAAGAGGTGCTAGCCATTGGAACTAGAAGCTACCTGGCTAGAATTCGGATCAGCTGAGTTCACCAACTTAGCAAGCGACATATCTTGCTGTTCGTCTCCAAGTGTCCTCATGCTCTTCTGAGCCTGCTGTGTGTAGTCCTCAGCCTCAGTTTTCCCTGCTGTTCAGTGGTCTTCCTGAGACCCTGAGAGAAAAGTCTGTGCCTCCACTGCCATGTTCATTGGCCTGGATTGACGTGACTGCATATCCCATGACCTGAATGGTGCTCGGCTAGCACAACTCAGTGGTTGACCCAGCATGACAGAGGAGGAAAAGCTGGGAAAAACAAAAACAGAAGTACAGCTGAAAACCTAAAAGGAGAAAGCAGATAAGAGACATTTAGTGCACAGATAAATAATCCTCCATTACTCAACATCCCCCAAGGCCATCCCTGCATAATAATAGCACTGCATAATAATTAGGATGCACACCATTAGGCTTGGGTCTCCCACACCTAGCATGTGGTACAGTGATTAATAAGGGTTTATTAAAAAGAGGTTGTGAACTAATAAATTATCAGTGAAAACTGATCTTATGTCTAAGATAACTAAGTTTAAGAAAGCCAAAAAGGGAACCATTATTTTAGAGAATTTCTAATAAATATAATTTAACTAAAAATACCTTGGGCACCTGAAGGCAAAGCTTCAGTTACCTGGAAAGCTCACTTGCATAAAAGGCTCGACATGACTAAACCAAGATGACAACATGTTTTTTTTTTTTTTGCTATTGACTAGCCTAACTACAAACAAGACTTTGACTCAGATACACTTACCATTAAATTGGTAAAACAGGCCTAGAATTATTAGACCATACTATTATCACATGGGTCGACAATTGGATAGTAAGTTTATTTCTTGGCTTAGTACCAGGGAATAGACAGAAAAACTAATGAATTATGAGATGCAGGACAATGTATATTAATGTTCTTTGGAAAAGTGCAAATAGTCTTCAATTTTCACCATTCCTGGAAACCAAGTCATAGGAGGATTATATTTCCCACCATAAAAATAAAATACTTGGCTGTTGCAGTCCCAGCCAAACACTCAGCATTATATTTATGTCACCATAAATATGTATGGCAACATGTCTTACAATAAACTACAAACACTGATATTATTTAAAATACTAGAATGATGCTTCAAGCCTGAGTGGAAAAATAGTTTGAAATGTATTACTTGCTCTAAACAAAAAGTTTCTATGATCAAAATCAACAGTACAGAATAGATCAAAAGATCAATAAAGATTTGTTGTGTAAGGCATTATACTGCACACTTAAAAAAAAATCCTACCCTCAAGGAGCTGCAAGTAAGGTCAGGGAGAAAGATATTTACATTAAGTAGCACACAGCACATGGTAAGAAGGAGGATAATAACAGTCAGTGTTTCTTGAGCACTTACTATGTGTCTGGTACTGCTCCAATTGCTTTGCTTGAATGAACTCATTTAATACTCAGATAAGCTTGCCACATAGGTACTATATTGGAAATTAGGTTCAGAGTTAAACCTACAGTTGGGCTCCAGAATCTATATTCTGAAAACTATCCTACACTGCTTCTCAAAAGACAAGAGTTACATGAGTGAGCACTAAACACATTATTATTGACTGAGAATGTAAGGAGGTTTACTGTAGCTCTCAAATTTGCAGAAGCATGGTGGAGAGGGCATTCCCAGTGGAAGATACAGCACAAACTCTGGGAGATGGGAAATTGTGACTCATGTGACAGTATATTTCCCAAATCTTTTCATTGATCTTTATTTCAAAGAAAGCCCCTCACCCCTACCTGTCTGTAACTTTTAATTGGTGATTTGAATCCTCATCTACTCAATCAGAACATGATTCCACCACTCCCTTTTTTATCCTCATCATGAGCCCACATAACCCAAGGCCTCTCCCTCTCCCTCCTCCACATTTCCACTACCACCACCTCAGTTTAAGTCCCAGTACTCCCCACAGGGCTATAGCTCCTAACTTGAGTCTCCATCTTAGGTCTCTAGACTCCAATCTAGTCTCCATATCAATGCTATAGCACCATTCTAGAATGCCATCTGGCCAAAGTTCTCTCCAGCTATAAAATAAACCCAAATTTGTCACTGAGACATGAAAATCCACTTGTGATCTAGCCCCTGCCCACCTTAACCATCACATCCTCTAACACTTCCCCTTATGTACTCTATATTCAAGCCACAGTGAACTACTTGTTCTTTGAAGATAACAGGCACTCTACAGATAGATTTCTACCATAAAAATCCATCCCCTTTCACACACCAAACCCTTGTGCCTAATTTTACTCTGAAAATTCCAGTTCAGGTGATTCAGCCTGCCTTCTTCCTCTGGACATTTCCAATGACTACCCAAGGCAGGTTGGGCATTTTTTCTGGGTTCTCATAGCATGTTATTTAAGCCTATATCTTACCATGTCTCACAATATATACTAATTATTTCCACATATCTCATTTATTCGCCAGACTGTAAACTCTTTACAGGCAGGGGCCATGAGAGTCATACCTACCTGCATTCCCCTGTACTTACTGCATATTTGATTTTCCTAAAATCAGCTTTTAGCACAACTTAAATGGGAAAAATTGAAGCATAATTGTAGAAATATGAGACAATTGCAAAAAGGAATACTGTATTCAAGTTTTTAAAAAAGATTAGCTGAAAATAGAAAGAAACCAAAGCAAATTCATTAGCAGTCAGCTCTCCCAGCTTACGTGCCTATACATGCTAACATTTTAGGTACGCAAAGGTAGAAGAAAATGGGAAACAACCTTTTCTTTATCTCAGTTTTCAGTTGACTGAAAGATTTTGCTTTTTGATTGCTATTTGAGTCTGTTTTTGTTGTGGAAGAAAGAAAGAGTTTCGTGAACAACTACTTTGACTATTCACGGGGACTCAATGTATTCAATCTAGAGATTGAATGAATGATGCACTGGACATCTGATTGATTCCAAGCCATGGTGCTACACAGCCCCCAAGAATTTCTTGTAAGAATTTGATTAAATAATCTCCATCTCCTCTGGTGTCAGAAGGCAGACTTCTTTTGCAGATAGTGGGAGTTTGTTAATTTTTGAATCAGTCAATCTTTCTCTCTCTCTCTTCTATCTCTTTATAAAATGACTGAACAATGAGTGCGTTTGATATTTGCAATAATATCCCTTTGGCTAATGATGCATTTGTATGACTGTGGCAGCCCCTTCTCATTAAACAGTCTACTTAAAAGGATGAGAAGAAACATTAAAAATGATAAATGAGGCCTCCTAGAAACCCATTATTAAGTAATATGACAAATAATGGTGCTGCTGAGATGACTTTGCAGGGAATGAAACCAAAGAGCTGGTGACAACATGACCCTGCAGCTACAGGCTAATGACTCAGGAAGAGTAAGTTTTATTAAATCACTGAATTTGGCATTTCCAATTGGTTAAATCTTCATCTCTTTATTCTTTTGGTTTAGAGACCATCTAGATAAAAAAAAACAGTTTTAAAAAATGTTAAATATAAATAAAAATAGAATATTGGAAGAGTGGCATACTGGAAGTACATGTAAATAGTGGAACGCATCTATCCACTTAGACAGCTGTCCACTCACAGTTAGTCTTATTTGCCTGTACTCTTATTCAATTCCCGCCCCCCTGCCCCCGACTATTTTGAAGCAAACTCTACACATCATATTGATCGATTCAGAAACATTTTTACATTGTCTCTGGAAGATTCCTTTCAGATTTTCCTAAGAAGGATTACCTTTTCTGTTATCCCATCTGTAAGTAAGGGATTAAGGGTGCAGGTCATTAATATTCAGCCATACAGTACCTGACCTCATTGATGGAAAACCTGAAAGCAGAGAAGTGCAGTGACTCAACCCACGTCCCCAAAGCAGTTAGTAACTAAGCCAGTGCTGGAACTTATCTCCCGTCTCAGTGTTAAGGGGATGCTCTTTCCACTGTATAAGGAAAAGTTTGCTTTTATTTATTTTATTGTTTTGCTACCAGGGATTGAACCAGGGACACTTAACCACTGAGCCACAACCCCAGCCCTTTTTTATATTTTATTTTGAGACAGGGTCTTGTTAAGTTCCTAGGGCCTCACTAAGTTGCTGAGGCTGGCTTTTAATTTGTGATCCTCCTGTCTCAGCCTCCCAAGCCACTGGGATTACAGGTATGCTGGCTAATTTTTGAGACAGAATATCACTACATTGTTGAGATTGGACCTGGACTTAGGATCCTCCTGACTCAGCCTCCTGAGTAGCTGAAACTATAGGCATGGGTACCAGATAGGCTCTTCTTTTTTGGCAACACTGTGGGACATCAATCCTTGCTTCTAGTTGTTAAACTGATGGAAGTTGAATTTTATTAAGTGTATTTTCATCTATTGATCAAAAGTTCTCCACTTTCAATTTGTTAATGTCATCATTTAAACTGATAGATGTAAAAATCATTGTTACTTTTTTTTTAAAAATTATTTTTTTTTAGTTTTAGGTGGACAAAATATCTCTATTTTATTTTTATGTGGCGCTGAGGATCAAACCCAGTGTCTCATGCATGATAGGCGAGAACTCTACCACTGAGCTACAACACCCAACCCATTGTTATTCTTTTAATAAATTCAGTTTTTAATCTGTAATGTATTTTTTTGTTTTTTATTATGATCTTCTCACATTTTGTGATCTTTCCTGTAGTAATTTTGTTAATCTGCGTTTTTCTAGAAAATGTTCATGTCTTTTGGACTCTTTAATTGACCAGTCTAAAACAACATATAATATTCTTATATAATTTCTTTAATTTTCTTATAAACTTATTATAATGAAATTTTCATTTTCTATACTATAGATGTTCATTATGAAATTTTCATTCCCTATACTATAGATGTTCATTTTCTCTCTTAGGCTTGCAAAAATTACTGTTTTTAAATTAATTATTACTTTAAGAAATATCTGATTTATTAATTTCTTTTTTATTAATTCTATCCTCTGGTTTATGTGATGCTAGTTCTAGACTCATAAACTGAATATTTGACTTATTTTTACAGTCTTGTAATTGTAATTTAGAAACATTTAAGGATCTCCATGTTTTCCTGAGTATAATTCTAATTGCTTTCCACAAACTTAAATATAAGATTCTTATTTTCTAGGTAATTCATCATTTCAGTTTTGATTCAGGAATTTTTTACAAGAGTCCCCCCCCCCAAATTCAAAGGTTTGGGGAGTAATTCCTTGTACTTCTTTTTGGAATATATTTTTTCAGTGACCAAATACATGTTTGATTTTTTCTAAACTTCTTTTTTATATGAGTGTATGGCAATTTTGTATTCGATTAAGCTTAGCATTGAGTTTTGTTGTACCCAGATCCTTTACTTTATTAGTTCTTAGAGGCTATGGTTTCATAGAAAGCAAATAACAGTGGGAATTAAAAGACCTAAATTCTAGCTTTAGCTTTGTTACTAGTGAACTGTAATTTTATGCAAGCTATTTTCTCTCCTTTGGTATAATATAGAACTGTCCAAAAAATTTTGTTGTGATGGTGAAAATACTCCAGAGGTGCTTTGTAAGATATGGTAGCCACTAGCCATTGAGCCCTAAAAATATGGCTAGTGTGAGTGAAGAACTGAGTTTTTATTTTTCTTAATTCAGATGTATAGCCACATATGACTAGACTACCTGATCAGATAGTTCAGATTTAATCTGTGAAATTAAAGTTGGGCACCAAAAATCCTAAGGGAACCCAATTCTAAAATCTTAACTTTCAAGCTGTGGTTTTATACCTTCATAAAATACTGTGACAAAATGGAAAATATGAATAGTTGGTAAAAGTCCAAAATTTTTCCACCTCTTTCAAGCTTGTACCATTTTTGAGACCTAGAAATCATCTATATTTCAGAATTGAGGCTATGATAATCTAAAAGCTTTGAAATGTGGAGTTATTTAGTGAGGGTTAGCTCCTAAAAGTCAACCCTAAGGTAAAAATCACATTATGCTTATGAGAATGCTTTACTTCTTCATCAAATGTTCGTAAACCCATGAAATCTATCACATATTCTTTCCTCAGGGGGCTGTAGAACAAAAAAAAATCAAATCTGAAATTACAAATTACAAATTACTTAGAAATTAATGAAAATGAGAAATTTATATCAAAACTTGTGAATTATAACTAAAATTATTCTCTAAAAATGGAGAGTCTTAAATGATTTAATTATTTGCAGAAATAGTGCATTGTTGGTTTCCTGCTTGCTTGCATACCTTACCAGTGTGATGCCCATGGTCGACTGTAGGACGTCCAGTGGGGGGTCATGTTAGCACTCGATGTGTATCAGTAAGACCCTCAGGAACAATGCCAGATCAGATTGTGGTTATTGTTGTTAACGGTCAAGTAGAGCAGTTGGCTTCCAATTCAGAACCATATGAAATGATGATGAATATTTTTAAACCCTAGAGTTTTTCTAATGAGTTCTCTTTTAATCAACTTTTTCATTGCTCTGACCAAAAGACCTGACAAGAACAATTTTGAGGAGGAAAGATTTATTTGGGGGCTCACAGTTTCAGAGGTATCAGTTCATAGATAGCCGACTCCATTCTTCAGGGCCTGGGATGAGGCAGAACATCATGGAAGTGTATGGCAGAGGAAAGAAGCTGGGAACATGGTACTAGGAAGCAGAGAGACAGAGAGACTCCACTCACCAGATACAAAATATATACCCTAAAGGCACAGCCCGTATCCTACATACCTTCAGTTACCACTCAGTTAATCCCTGTCCCAATTAATTCAATGACTGTGTTAAGACTGCCACAACCCAATCATTTCACCTCTAACCCTTCTTTCATTGTCTCACACATGAACATTTGTCGGACATTTCACGTCCAACCCATAACAAGTTCACATTACATATGAGAGGATATGAGGTCAGGATTGAGTGAACATGGGTTTTCCACCTCCCATTTAGACCTTTACCATCCAAATAAAATGCCAGGAAAAATCATTACCATTTTACATTTATCTTTCTCTCACCCGTCTTCTCCCTCGAATTTCCCTAAGTAAAATGCAGATAGTTTAACTTGGTTGTATCCAGTCAACTCAGTGTTGTATTAAAGTAATAACTTCAGTAGGTCTTTGAAGTATTTGTAGTAATAACTATATTTAAAGAGAATTAGTAAAGAATAAGATCATTCGTATGTTTTTGGATTATCCAAATTTTCCCATGTAAGTACTAATTTCTAAATATAACTTTGGATGTAGTATCAGATTCCCAGTTTTGTTACAGTTGTGCATAGAAAGAGCAATTTTTTTCCATAAAGCCTGACACAAACTCCTTATGTTTTAGCTACTAGTCTGTTTTGCCTATTCTGAATTGTAGTTATAGCCTAAACATATCTAAGTAATCAGACCTGAAAACTTAATCCAAAAGTAAAATAGAAGTAGCTTCTTTAATGAAGGCAATATTTTTCTTTCTTTCTTTTTCTCTTCTTTCCTTTTTTTTTTCAAATTGCTAGAACATTATGAGAAATAGACATATTCTTCTGGCACTTAGGAGCTTTACCAGTTAACATATTTCCATCCAGGATGTAACTTTTGCTCATAACTATGCATATTTTAGGAAATTTAATTTTCTTAAATCAGAGCTTTCACGTTTGTGTAAGATGCATGGTTTGTTTATACGTACATTGGGTAGTTTTGTAATTTTAATCCAGGAGAATCTAACTGTATTTTTAGAAATTGTATAAACTGAAGCTACACAGGACATCTCTAGATTCTTTGTCTGCCTTTCAAGTAAATTAATTAACACCATCCAAGAGGTTAAGAACAATGAGAAAGAAAGATAGTGCCATCAGTCCAACATAATCAGTATTTTAAAAATAGGAAGCATCTTTTATGGGTATTCAATTATTTCTTTCCTGTAGCTGGAGAAGAAACTTCATTTTCTTTTTTTCCTGACTTGTTCTGTAACTTCAGGTTAATTCAGTTAACTTTTCTATTTTCTTTTTTGTTTATGGAAGTGTATTATACTTGTTCTTTGTAATACTGTTTAACTAATAAGTATGGATAAAGTCAATCTTAACAGGAAAAATGAAATAAGAATAGTAAGAGAGAAATAACATTTTATTTGTCCGGTTTGTATTCTTAGTTTTTGAAGCCAGTAATAATGTGGTTTATGTTAAAAGGTCCTTATTACCATATTTTTTTTTGTTTTTTAAATCTTTATGAAGCCATCTAAGATGTCTATCATCAGGATGGTCTAATCCAATCAATATTGATTTGTATGATAAAGTTTATTCATTGGGAAAAATAAAACAGAACCCAAAAAGTTCACACATGAAGTTTTCAGAGTTGTCGTTCTGCTTCTTTATTAAGCAACTACTTCATGCCTTTCTGTTATACACTCAATATTGCTAAATGTTGGATTCTGCAACATAAAGTTTAGTTACTACCAGAAAATGGATCATGGTTCAATAGAGAGAACAAATATATCTAACTGTCATAAATTGACTTATTTTTCGAGTCAGATTTGCAAAGCTGAAAGAGTCACTACAGGGAGAGACCCCTGCAGAGGGAAATCTCAGCACTCTTCTCTGTGTTTTTCATTCTGATGGAAAAACAAAAACCAGAGAAACAGGCCACATACCGAGTAGTTGTTATTTTATTAAAATTTTTATTTTAGATTAATTCTAGATTTACAGAAAAGTTTCAGAAATAATACAGAGAGTTTTCTATGCCCCCTGACCAATTTCTCCCATTATTACCATCTTACATTACATGGTATGTTTGTTAAAACAAAGAAGGATACATTGGTACATTACTATCAATCAAACCCCTGACTCTATTAGGATTTCATCAGTCTTTCCATAAGTATCCTCCTCTGTCCAATATCCAACTCAGGGTACCATGTTGCATTTTTTTCTTTATCCATTTTTTTAAGTATTTTTTTTTCTTTGTCGATGGACCTTTATTTTATCTATTTATATGTGGTGCTGAGAATTGAACCCAGTGCCTCACACATGCTTTGGCAAGCACTTTTTCACTGAGCTACAATCCCAGCCCTTCATTATCTATTTTTAAAAATTTACTCTTTTTAGTTATGAACAATACCAGGATAAACCTTGACATAAAATCATAGCAGATTGTTTCCTTGTATATCTTTAATAGAATAATTAGAAGAAAGAAATGGCATAAATATTCATTATGAATTCCCTAGTTTTCTTTGGTTTGTACTAGTTTCTGAGTCTTTTCTTGTTTTTTTTTTATGACTTTCTCTTGAGAATTATTGGCCAGGGATCCTGAAGAATGGCCCTCAATCTGGGTTTGTCTGATGTTGTTTTAGGATGAGACTTGGATTATCAGTAGAATCATGGTTACCAGAGCAGATGGGAAGGAGGATGGGGGAAAGGTTGATCAATGGGTACAGAGTTATAGTTACATAGGAGCAAGAAGTTCTGGTGTGCTCTTGTCCAATCAAGTGACTGTAGATAATGGTAGTATGTTATATTTTTTAGAAAGCTAGAAGAAAGGATTTTTAAAATTTTCATTATAAAGAAATGATGAAAGTTTGAGGAGATAGATATGTTTAATGTGATTTAAATGTTACATAATATATACATGTATTGAAATATCATGTTACCCCTGTAGTTTATACAATTTTTGTTTTTGTATACCAGTTTAAAAAATATAAAAGAATACTACAAAAGTTAAGTACCCTTTTTACCATACCAGAGAGCATAGGATATCCATATGACATAGCTTAATCTTTATCACTTGATTATGATAGTGTTTACCAAGTGTGTTCATTATTAATTTATTGTTTTTCCTTTTTCCTACTTTATTCTCTGGAAGCAATTCAATACATTTAGCTAACTCTCAAAGATCAAGAGGAAGATTAGGTTCTACCTCTTGGAGAGGAGATGTGATAAGAAATATGTATTTTGTTTTTGTTTTTGGTTCTAGATACTGAGCTTCCAAATTTTTGGAATTTTCTGATGGGTTGATAAGCCATCATTTGGTCCCTTTCCACAGGCCCTGAACTTATGCTAATTTTAGTTGACTGGGCATGCCACTAGATAGCTTCAGGACTGGGTTGGTTTTCAAAGACTAAGGTATTATTAGAAGGTTGGTAAGTCGTACCCATAACCTCTAGGAGAGAGGGGTTGGAGATTGAACTCAATCAATAGTGGTCATTGATTTAATCAATCTTGCCCATGTCATGAAACATCAGGAAAACACCTAGCTGATGGTGTTCAAGAACTTGAGGGTGAAGAGAGCACAGAAACTCTGCACCCCTTCTCCCATACCTATTTACTTCTTCTATTTGGCTGCTCTTCAGTTTTATCCTTCATAATAAGCCAATAACAGTAAGTCAGACATCTTCCTGAATTCAGGGAGCTGTTCAGCAAATTGTCAAACCTGAGAGAAGATCATGGAAACCTGCTGGCTTCCTACTTGGTTGGTCAGAAGTATGTGTTTTCCAGATTTGCGGCTGGCTTCTGAAGAGGAGCAGGCTTATGGGACTGAATCCTTAGTCTTTAGGTGCTGCAGTTACACCAGGCAGTTAGGGTCAGAAGTTAATTGAATTGATTGACACCCAGCTTGTGTCAGGTGATTTGAAGAATTCATTGGCATGAAAAAAAAACCCCATACATTTGCTATCAGAAGTATTAGGAGTATACAGTTGAGGAGGTAGTATGAATTTTTTTGCATTTCCTCTAAAGAGATTTATTCTCTCATTTATTTATTGACTTAGTCGTTTATTTGCATCAATATATACTCATGTGTATTTGGTACTTTTAGTTGTAATGAAACACCATGTTATTTATTTTCATGCTCAGATGTTCTAGTGATGGTCCTTGGGAGCTCCTTCAGTTTGGCTCTTATACCTCTTTGGCATGCTTCCATTCTTTTTATTTATATATTTTCTTAAGCACTACAAGATACTCATCATTCACATATCTATATATATACCTATATTTATATTTCTATATATTCACATATCTATATATCTATATCTATCTATATTTCACCCCCTACAATCATACAATCAGGTATTTCTTCAAAGATATGTCTTTTCTTTTACTGGAGAATGGTATTTAGATACTAAGACCTTGATGCTAGGTGTGCTTATTACTGTGGGGTACCATTGCTTCTAAGTATTCTCAGTGAACAGATCTGTAATGGATGTCTCCATACTAATAGTTTTGAATAACAACAATAAAAAACTTTCCACCTTTAGACCTGCTCACTGAAGGTAGAGGGGAAAAAAAGACTTCTTCCTGATTAACTATATTTCAAGATGGTATTAATGGATTGTGTCTTCAATTTCTTAGTAGTAGGGCTAGCAAATGGCACTTTGGAATGAAAATATTGATTTTTTAAAGTTAAATATTCCCAACCTTTAAATATTTGTTATGCTTAAGCGCTATAAGATCATATCAGCCATGCTGAGGCATTAAAGTAGTAAAATCTTGTTTGCTAAAACCCTGCTTCTCATCTAAGAGTGTCCTGAATTCAAAATGTTCTTCTATGGACCATAAAATGAAATTGAAGTATCAGGTTTTCACTTACACAGTACTTGGCTTTTATTACTGTTTAGTCATGTGTTTTACATCCATTTCTGGTACTATAAACAGTGAAGAGAGAAAATTAATGAAACCATCAAGATTAAAACTTAAAAGTTTATCTGTGAAGTTCAGGGAGTTGAAACACTGACATATCAAAAACTGAGTTGAGGTTTATGTCTTGAAATATTCTTGTGTCTTCTGACCATCTTTGTATTTCATTTTGGAAAAAATATTTCTATATTTTTATTCTTGTCTCGGTGTTCTTTTACTGATGAAACTTCATAATTTACTTGGCTTTTATTAGTTTTTCCTTAAATCCTTTTGAAAATTTTAAAGTAATGTTGGTATACAAAAAGGGGTTCATACTTGATGTGTATGTTTTGATCAGTGTGTCTATAAGTATATACCTGCCAATCCATCATGATAAACAATACTACAAACTTAGCCATCACCTTCTTCCAGTTCTCTTCTTTTTTTCCCCTCTACCCTGCATATGGTAAGAATATTTAACTTAAAAGGACTACCTTCTTACTTTTTAAGTATATAGTGTATTATTGTGAACTCTATACCTAGTGCTTGCTTTCTGTTCTAGGATCTCATCCTGAATGCCACATTACATTTAGTTGTTAAATCTCCTCTTTGGTATCTTTCCTGGTTTTTGGTGACCTTGACAGTTTTGAGGAGTCCTAGTCAGACATTTGGTAAAGTGTCCCGCATTTGGGTTCTCTGATATTTTTCTCATGGTTCAATTCTGCTTTCAGTATTTCTATTTCTACATCACTGAGATATTCACCAAAAAGTTTATGTGTTTTACTGTTACTGTCTCTGAAAATAATTCACATTTTCCTCCTACCTCTGACACATTTGGCTTGAAAAGATAAGAAGGTAGAAACTAATATTCTATTTACATTGTTCTACATCTTTCAGAAATATTAACTTTTTGGCAAATAGCTCAAAGTAATTCTATTAACCTGTCTTCTACTGTTTGAAAAAGTTGTTTCTTTTCACCTTATCCTCCCCAGCTTGAGAGGAAGCCATTTTTATCTTCTAGGAGCACTAATTTAAATTTCTAACACTGGGCACTGCCTGTGGTCTTGGGTCCCTCCCCCAGGGTTCAGGCTTTTTAGCCTCCTCTGTGCTTCCTTCTTCTGATGATCGCTTCCCTTTGGGCACTTAGGCTTCCATTGTCCTGGGTGGAAAGATGTTTTCTAGGTTCCCCTAGTCCTGAAAGTGGGGCTTTATCAGCAACCAGAGATTAGACCTAACTTCCAGAGGACTCTTGAACAATGACCAAAAAGGTGTAAAATTGCCAGGAATGTTTATAGCTGTTGACCTCCAGTAGGTTCTTAGTGGCCATTAAACTGGACAATCAACTGAATCCAGAGGACACCTGAGTAGGTATTATTAATTTCATGTAAAATCAAAATGGTGGTGTGTTCTTCCACTCAAACCTTTAATACTTGCTTATTAGGGCACCAAGATTTAGTATATATAGCATGCTGTTTCACAATTGCCCTTAGTGTTTTTTTTTTAACTTTTAAATTATCTTCTATATTATTTTTTGATCCTTTCTACAGCGCCTAGAAACACTGGTAATGATTTTGATGTATTTCTTAATGTTCTTTCAGTCACTGTGTCTCTCTCTGTAAAAGTTCCATCCAGCTGTCAGAGATGGCAGTGTAATTACAGTAATTCCATAATTGTGCTCTTTAGAGCTTTGCAGACAGTGGGAGGAGGTGATGGAGCAAATGTGCTTCTGCCCATGGTACTAGTTCTCACACCCTCTTTGAGGAATCAAAAACCCACGCCTTCTTTGAGAAATCAGAAAATAAAATTTCTGAGAATGGCTATTTTCTGATTGCAAAAGACATAGTAATAATTTTACATTCCATGTGAATGAGTTGGGATTGATGTATTTAAGTACCTACAGGATCATAAAAATGATTGTTAGCTTTCCATCAGTATTTTAGCTGTCATTTTGTAATGATTATACAGGGATCTCCTAAAAATAACAATTTCAAACAATTTTGTGTTAGTAAATGGGGTCTATTATTACCCCCACCATTCCCCACCCTCTGCTTTTATGAGATTAGGTAGAACCAAGTATGTGGAATTCCTGTGTTTGTACATCATGCGTGGTCATATGTGGGCAATTTCTTATGATTTTATTACATTTCTCTCTCTGATCCAATGGAAGGGAAAAATAATCTTTGGGTTTTTAAATACAGTAATTATTCTTTTTCTGTAACATACAAGGCCAGAAGCTGCAGTGCTAAGCCATATTTAATAAATTCAATCAAATAACTTGCTTATTACAGTGTAATAATCATTTTAAATGAAAACAAATCCCCTTATGTCTATCCTGATATACTTGCTTCAGTACTTTACTTAGAAGCATTTTTGTAGGAGGCCTAAGAAAACAAGGTGAATTCAGCCGTTTGCTTGATGTTTGTTTTCATCTCTGCAGCATTATGAATAGACTTTGTGAAAACTGAAACCACAACTTCAAAACAGAGCTAGAAATAACACAGTTTTCTCTTCTGTTCACTTTATTAATCCAGCAAATAGATCAGGAAGCTCATCCGTCTGACCTTGTAACAAAGACGTTAGCCTATGCAACATTCCCCATTTATAACAATAAAACTGTCACACATTGTACCTTAGGAAAAGATATAAACTTCATAATTCTAACTACTCACTTAATGAATGCTTATTAATTTCAGGTAAAAAGGTGACTTAAAGGCCTTTGTGTAATTAATGGCAATCAGTTTTATATATATTGGTATTTTTTCTTTGTTTGGAGTGTTAAGGTTTCAAAAGAGAACTATGAATAGCTTCATGAATGGTCTTTACACTTTTATGAAATGAGAAACTCAGTGTGGTTAATAGCTAAGAACAGAACTTGTTTTTCTTATTTGAAGTTAACTGATTTCTTCTGGAAATGGAAAGTAGACCGGGGAGAGGAAAGGGTCCACCCAGTGCTCACAGCCAGGGTCAGCGGTGGGTATCCTGACCTTGGGCCCCTCTTCCGCCTAGCTTAGTTTCTGTCTCTTCCTTATTTCCTCCCGTCATAGCTTAAACTCTATAACTTTTTCTTTTTGTAGGTAAAGCCCCAAGTTTTTTTTTTTAACATTTTTTGTTGTAGTTGGACACAACACCTTTATTTTATTTGTTTATTTTTATGTGGTTCTGAGGATTGAACCCAGCACCTTGCATGTGCTCGGTGAACACTCTGTTGCTGAGCCCAGCTCCAGCTCATAAAGCCCCAAGTTTTCATCAGCCTCATTTGTCCACCTTAGTTCTTCATTTCTCCTCTTATATTTTTATAAATAAAGCTTTGATTGAAGCTGAAAATTAGTTTACCTAAGCATACAGTAAAAAGACCTGTCATGTGTCAGTCACTGCATGGTGGGGCTAGAGTTGAACAGCAGGATGGGAGACTTACATTCTAATGATAAGGCAATGCCTTACACTGTGAAGGTGAACTCAGTCAGGGATGTTGAGACACAAAGGCTGAAGAATAAGAACAGATGTACTGGTAGCTGGATGTGGTCTCCAAGGCCCCCTATTGTGATTTAAATTGCTGGATAATGTGGGGATGGCTAGAGAGGGGAAAAGGTCCCTGTCATAAGAAATCATTTAAATGGTAAATACCTGTAAGGCTGTGCCACTACCTGCCAGTGGGCCAAAAGCCCTTATTTTAATGAAGGTAATGTGATAAAAAAGACGGATTTGTGAGCATGCCATGAGAACACCCAAGAGAGTTCCCTAATCCCATTTTGCTGATGAGGTGGGACAGAGGTCTGTGGACACTTCTTGGAAGAGTAATAATTTGATACATAAAGGATAAGGTGGTGTTCACCAGATGGGAAGAGAGTGGGATCTTAAGACATAGTGTGAAGCCATATGCTACGTACAATCCATTCACAGGTCCTGGAATGGAAGTGGGATGTAAGGAAATAGGGATGGGAGCAAGTCATCAGAGGCCTTGTCCGCTAGGCAGAGGTGCTTGGCAGTGACCCTGAAGTGTGTTGAGGAACCACTACAAGACTTAAAGCAGTACATCAACACAACCAGATGCTCCTTGTTGAGAAATCATTTCATTTTCATAGCTGTGGACTGGACAGGTTCAAGAGGAATAAGGGTAAACTTGGGATGACCAGTATGGAGCTTATCACAATCTTTATACTTTGTGTTTTCTTTCACAGTGCTGAGGATCTGTCCCAGGGCCTTGCATTTGTTAAGAAAGTGCTATGCCACTGAGCTACACGCTCAGCTGTATTACAGCTTGTGAGGGAGGAATTTTGAGGACAGGAAAAGGTCAGTTTCAGGAAGTATTGGGAAAACTGGAGTTCTTAGCAATTGAATGCCTGGCTGGTTGTGGATATGGGGGAGAGACAAAAGACAAGGGAGTCCTAATGTGGATCTTGGGGGCAGAGGTTGGCCATTAATTGAACCAGGAAGTTTAGCAGGTGAGCCTTGATAAAGGTCGCTAATTTAGTCTGGATCATACTGAGCAAGGCAGATATTAATTCATTAAATCAATTTTTATTTTTTACTCACCTAGAACTAAAATGAATATCCCATATAGGCAGCAGGCCTCTCCTGTGTGGTAATTTGGGATTGCGCTCCCTCCTTGGAAGCTCCTCCATTTTCAGCTTGTAGTTTAGAAGATGGAAAAATATGGAGGATTGTTCTTGCAAGGTTTTATGGTCCAGCCCAGGAAGTCTCACCCATCACTTTGTTCTGCTTTCCACTGGCCAACATTAAGTCACATGACCAACTCTAACTTTAAGAAGTCTGAAAAGCCTACCTATGGGCTCAGGAATGAGAGGGAATGGCTTTGGCAATCATCCCACAGATGGCCACAGGGTGACTTATGAACACCAAAGTCTGAAACTCAGAGGGAAGACTTGAGCTGGAAATGTGCTTTTAGAAGGTGTGAGAGACAGAGGAAGTCTATCCTGAGGCTAGATGAAGGCCTCTTGGAGAACTAGTAGAGAAAATGGTAGGCCAAGGAGAGAACTCTTAATTTGGCCAACAGACAAATGTGATTTGAAAAAAGGGTACTTAGGAGGAGCCTAAAAGCCTCAAGAGAGGTGGGAGGAACCAGGCAGGATGATGCCTTGGAAGCCTCTCTGTGGACAGGTTCAGGGAGTAGGTGGAATGCAATGTAGTGATCACTTCAGGAATATGATAAACTCTCAAGGTGTCTACTGACTCAGGCAATTCACTATTACAGGGGTAATTTATGGTACTTCTCATTTTGAAGGGAGTCACTGCAGAAACCAGATTTTAGCTCTCTGAAATGAAATGTCAGGTTTATTTCATTCTGCTTTTGTGATGTGTTTTTTTAAAAACTCATAGTATGATGTATAACTGATATTTATTATATGTAATTTTGTTAACTTACCTAGAAATAGAGAACAAACATTTTTCTAGTTCCACATTAGTTGGTTCATGCGATGAATTTATTCACCCAGGGTGTACAGTTAATCTGTGAAGGGAAAATCACTTTTTGTTTGTTTGCTTTGAAAACAAACAAAAAAGGGAATAGTCTGATGTAACTTTGTAACAACTTTGCTAAACTAAGGCAAATCTCGAATCAATTATTTTCTCTAAGGAAGTTATAAACAGTTTTCTGTGTGTTTAAACAAATGTTATTATTATCCTTAGTTTGCCTCACTCCTGTTCTTTAGCTAGGAGCATATTATGAGGGACTTTTCTTTCCTAGAGCATTTTTTTTAACAATGGGGAAGACAGAAATAAAGAGGTTTATATTTGGGTTGAGGTGGGAACTTAATATTCTGGTATTTAATGTTGAGCAACAAGCCCTAGTTTTATTAATAAATGACTCCATGGCTATCTTCGCCTTTTACTTCCAATCGATTCACATTTTCTACTGTGCCACATAACATTAATTTTAAAATGCTTTAAAATTGTTTTTACATATTATAAATTGTTTCTCACTTAAGACCAGAATATTAAGAGGTAACAAATCTGGAAGTGAGCCTTTGCTACTGGTGTCCTAATGAAAAAGGTGGCAGCAAGAGTAATTTTCATTGTGTTTTATATTTTATTTTAAATAACATTGCACAGTTCTTTTCAAATGTCTTCATTTTACCTTTTGGTAAAATCCTTAAAATAAAGGTCATGTTGAAACCTTGAGTTACTATTTCTTTGTGAATCTAATTTAATATTTGTACTTTGATATGTTGAGGTATTTAATATTATTGCCTTCACAGTTTTACTTTCTTTAAAATTCTGGCATTTGCAAATAGGATCAATGTAGGTAAGACATACAGAGAATATGGAGTTTAATTTAGATCTGTTTTCTACAGAAAAGGTAGAAATCATATTCATCTTTGTTTTTCTTTTCGTTCTTGTTGTACTGAAGATTGAACGCAGGAGTGCTCTACTTTTGAGGTACATCCCCATCCCTTTTTGAATTTGAGTCAGGATCACTAAGTTGCTGAGACTGGCCTTGACCTTGCAATTCTTCTGCCTCAACCTCCCATGTAGCTGGCATTATATGTACCATCGCCCTGGCTTCAGATTCATCTGTTATTTCTAATTCCTGTTTTGGAATCTGGTCTGTATAGACCTTGACAAATTATTTGTGAATTGAAGATAATACTTGAATCAGTATCTTCTTAAGAAAGTTATGTGATTGAGTCATACCAGAGTGTGCTGCATCTCTGGCTCATTTTATTGCAGTATTTTCTTCATACTTGATATCAGGGTCAATCCTTAACTGAAAAAGATGAGCTGGCTATGGGTTTAGGATCCAGCAATTATCTCCTCATTATGCTAGAGTTGCACCATTGAAGAAATGTATGGTTGCTGATGAGATTTTAAAGAAAGCCACACTTTGTGTCACCCTGGCCCAGTGCTTCAAACATGCTCAGAACTCTTCTTCATTACAGGCCTATTTTTCTCCAAGTATCATTTTTCCTCTTGTGATTTATTTAAGGTATATTTTTAGTTCCAAAATCTCACTGTTTTATTAGCTTCTGGTTGTGTATGTTGAATAGGATGTTGCATTGGGGGGAGGAAGATGAGAAAGGGGGTGGTGTCTGTATCTTTTTCAGGTTTTTTTAAATTTTAACTTCTCAAAATCCCTTCCATTTATTCCTGTACTCGATCATTTGCTGAACAAGTATATTGTGCCACTTTAAATGTCAAGTGGTACATTGGACATTTGGATTGCAGTACCTAGGACAATATCTGGTATAGTCATTTACTTTGTGAAGTAGTATACACACCCACTGTTTTAGTCAGCTTTTTCGCTGCTGTGACTAAACGACCTGACAAGAACAATCTTAAGGAGGAAAAGCTTATTTGGGGGGCTCATAGTTTTAAAGGTCTCAATTCATAGAAGACCAGTTTCATTCCTTGGGGCTTGAGGTGAAGCAAAACAATATGGCGGAAGAGGCGGAAGAATGTGGTTGGGGTAAGTGGCTTACATGATGGTCAGAAAGCAGAGAGAAACTCCATTCGCCAAATACAAAATATATATCCCAAAGGCATGTCCCCAACGACCCACCTCTTTTATCTATACCCTGTTTGCCTTCAGTGACCACCCAGTTAATCCCTATCAGGGGATTAATTCACTGATTGAGTTGAGGCTCTGATAACCCAATCACCTGCTTAAGAACCTGGCTCAGGCTCCCTTCTGCCATGCAGCTGTAACAGCTCTAATTCCACACAGAATTCTCCCCTCTTCATTTAACTCATTTGGGCACCACATCATTGTATTAGTTATACTAGCTGCTGTAATAAATAAGGCTTCTAATTTCTGTGGCTTAACACTCTATACATATATTTTTCATTGGTATTGGATAGTGCAGTGTGGTTCTGAATAAATGGTAATTGAAAGACCCAGGATGAGGGAAGCTCAATCATCATCCAGTCACCTTGGATGTCAGTGTCCAAATTACAGAGGTGATAGAGGAGGAGAAAATGCATATAAGACATTTTATGGGCCGGGGCCTGGAAATCATAACTATTACCTTCTTTTCCTCCATTGTCTATAACTCAGGAACATGGTCAACCCCACCTCTAACTGCAGTAGAGAGCTGGGAAATGCAAGTGGCTGTGTCCCAAAAGAATGCCTGGTAAGCTGAGTTTGAGGGATAATGATGAGTATGCCTTACATAACTGTGTTTTTCTGCCAGTGAAGATAGAATGACTTGTCTTCTTTTAGTAACTGACTGTTTCAGAAATCCTTTGGGAATTGAAATGGAGGCAAATGTTTTCTTTTTTTCTTTATTTCTTTTTCAATGCAATGAACATGTTAAAAGAGTAGGAAAACCAAATATTTGATGGTTTTACTGTTTATTTGCTAGAAATGCATTCTCTTGGGAGATACTGCTCTTCTCCTTTGTAGAATTGCTCTTCTCATCTGGCAAACTAGTTTGGTGAACCAATCTCCTTGGTGAAATCCCTGAGCCTCTTCCTTCCATTGCTGCTTCTCAGGGTCCTGCTAGAACTCAGAAGTACCTGTGTATTCATTCATCCATTCATCCATCCAGAGCAATGGAGAGAGAACATTTGAAATCACTGTAATAGGATTAAATACAAGAACATATGGAAAAGGCGCTTAGCTCTTACCTTTATGGTGAGGGAGAAGGAGGCAATGCTGTTTCTAGAGGAAGAAAGTTTGGTCCAGATCTCCTATTACTCAAGGATGTTTTTCTTCCCAGATAATGAGCTTTTCAAAGAAAAGAATGCTCTTTTGATGGTCTTTAATACATTGCTGGACTTATGCTAGATGCTCACTAAGTCGAATTTTCCAAATGAGGATGTAAGTGAATACCTTGATAAACTTTACTATGCACTTTTCCCTACATTATTCTATGGAGTGCTCAACCCAGCTGTATAAAAGATACTCTTCTTTCTGGTTTATAAGCAATGAACTTGGATTCAAGGAGATTTGATGTTTTGTCAGCAGCACATAGTGGGCTAACAGAATAGATCTCAAGGTGTTCTGTACCCAATCTTGTTCATTTTTCACTCTTGGAAACAAACTAATTTACATATCAAAATAGGGCTTTGAGATTGATAGTGTGTGCTTTGGGGTTTGAATCATCCAACCACTGGAATCTCTTGGAGTGATGAAGGCTGTTCGTTTACAGTGAGTCAAGAATGTTCTTTTTACCAGAAATAAAGAGATGGTTCTTCACCATGTTTTATAAGTGTGTTATGTTCCTCCTAGAACAGATTTTTTTGTACCTAGTAGGTACTCTATAAATATTTCTTAACTAATTGACAGTGATTTAAAATGTGTACATCAGATTTATCTAAATTGGACAAGCTTTCTGTTAGGAGCTGTCATAAATTCTACCTATGTAATCATTGTGTCACAGGAGATAAAATTTGCCTGTGGTGTATTTTAATCAAGGGATTTTTTTTCTTAAAGCATGCTAGCTTGTTTTTGTCATCTTTGCTGCTGTTTCTGTCTTCTAGCACTCACCTGCTTAGAGTCCACTCAGGACTGTGGGAGCATGGGAAACCTGGGTGCTCCTACTATCACAGGTTGAAACATGTTATAATAAAGTTGCTTTCGTGTCTTCCAGTGCTCTAAACTATCAAACTTTAGCATAGGGATTTATGACCGACACTGGTCACTTCCATGTCTGACTTATCAATATTTCATACCATCAAGGTATCAACATTCTCTACAGAAACATAATGTCCTGATGCTCAGTTCATTAAAGTTGCAGCTGATGGAGAATGGAGATATTGTTTATAGAAGTTTAAAATTACAGATTTTCACACAGGTACTCTGCTTCAGTTCAAACTTACATGTGTGAAACGACCCTCCACACCTCCCTCCCAGCTAATGATTGCCTGCTGCCACCCATCTCATCCAGTGGCTGGCTCTGAATCATAAGGCATGTGACTCTTTGCTCCTTTCCTTTGGACCACTCATCTAATGTTGCATTGGCATCTAAAATGTCTCTGAAATCATGAAATTCGAGACCCTGTTTTAAATCCAAGTTTTGAGTGCCTCTCCTAATCTCCTTAGAGCTCTGAAATTAGGGGAAAACAGCTGAGAGACAGATCTGAGTGTTTACTGTCAAATCAGTTGGAGGATTTAGGTTAAAAAATAAATAAAATTTTAAGAAAATTTCAATGTTAGAAGATATTTCTCTTCAATATACTTGAGAAAGAATTTGTTTCATCATCTCTGGAAGCATTTGCTTTTTTCAAAACTCTGTAACCAGGAGATGGAATAGACAGTGAGAATTTTTCAGAGTATGTGGTGTATAGAAGAAGGTGGCTGATTAATGTATGATGAATGACAGAATGGACAGACAAAAATAGGATCCTGAGCTTCCATTTTCTGTTTTTGCTTAACAGGAATATTTTTTCCAGTTTGTTTTATTTTTTTTCAAGAGCAAGATACATGCCAAGTGTTAGATCCATGTTTCACATTAATTGTTACTACAGAAACACCATTAGTGCCTCAGTCTACTGGCTAATGTCATTTTAATCCATAGGATATCCAAGAGTACTTTTGAAAGTGTCTATAATGAAGGACTTAGTGGTATCAGTGTTTAAAAAGAAACAAGTGAATTTCAGGAGTATTAGAATTTTAATCTGATACTTTTTTCCAGAATTCTAGAAAATGTCTGAAAATTTTTCTTATCTGATGATTGTCTTATTACTAATAAAGCATTAACAAAATCATGTTAACCATGCTTAATGAAAGTAGCATTGTAATATGTACACTGAACTTTGTCCTTCAACCATAGAATAATAGGCTAACAAAATGTTAGATGGTTAAGTTTCATGCGCTAAGCCAGGAGACTCAATGAGTGTTTCATTATTCTAGTGACTTCTTTTTGCAATTAATTTTGATCTCCTACCTATGAGAGAAGTGAAAGATATAGAGTTACTGATTTTCTGTCTCTGTTTTGCAGGGAAATATGGTGAAAGGAATGGGAGGTGCTATGGATTTAGTGTCCAGTGCCAAAACCAAAGTGGTGGTCACAATGGAGAATTCTACAAAGGTACCATGTACTATGCTTTCCTAATCCTGCTTCTGGAAATTCACAGTACACCAAAATGTGGCACCCAAGGTCCCTGACTGGTTTATATTGTTTTGCTCAGTTTATTCAATGTAATAGCATTATAATTTAGAGAGAAAGATGACAATAAAAGTAGTTATTTATTACTATTTGGCTAAATGGTTGTTTAACTTTGGGTGAAGCCAAATCTAGGGGTGTTCTTCAAATAATTGCCTTTCATACACATTGAAAGGACAAGTTTTAATGTCTTCAAAGGCAGTAAAAAATATTGGGGCAGATGTATTGATTCTGGTTCTTAGATGATTATAGTTGTTGCTCACTGTGTTCAAAATGAGAAGCACAACAGAGTGTAGGTTTTAATAGCAGTTGTTTTCAGATGGACAATATGACCTCTTAAAAGATCTGTAAGATGTCATTTCCAGAAGGTGTCAGAAAATGGTGGACATGGTGATAGCAAGTGTTCTCACTCTGGAAAGTATTTTACTTTAATAAATTATGGTTATATATGGATTGCTAATATGTGCTAAGCACAGCTAGGCTTTGTCAGCGACCAAGACCGGGCAAAAATCACTGATGTCATGGAAGCTCATTTTCAACCTTCTTTCTCTTCTTTCATCCTATAATAATCAGAGCTACACTTTATTGACCTTTTCACTGTGTGTCAACAGTACAGTTAGCATTCTGCAAGTGTTTGTGTATACAAACCCACGACCACAGAGTGGTTAAATCACTTGCTTGAGGTCATGTAAGAGTGGATTGAGATTAGACCTGGGTGAGACTCCAAAGCCTATCTTTCTAACCTTGGAGCTGTCCTGTCATTAATTACAACTTTATTCCTTGTTCTCAAATCAATGTCTTTAAACCAACTAATTTAATCACTTTCCTGACCTTCACCACTAACTTCTGCTGATTTCATTATAGCTGATATTGTGTGGTACCATCTTCATTTTCTATGTCTCCTGTTTATTGTCCTCTATTTATCATCATCTTTAAGTTTTAAAATCTGGTTCTCCCTGAGAGACCTGCCAATCTGTGTGGACACTGTAGTACATTTGTCCTGTTTTTATTTAGTGATGCAGCATTGCATAAGATCATGGAGCTGGAAGATTCATACTTCGTTTGGCTCCCCTGGGGGAATTCAGTTACAAAACCATGCGATGCGTGCTTTGAGATGGTTTTGTTGGGAAAATTGCAATGAATATGAATTATCATTAATTGTTTAGTAAACAGTGGGAATGAGCAGTGGTGCATAAATGTGGAACAATAAAAATGGAGCCAACACAGGTGACTTCTGAGAGGTGCCTTGCAGAAGCATCCAAAGTACTTAATTTCAGAGGTGGAAGGATGCCAAGCTTGCAAATCAAATCTATATCTTTTCTGGAACATAATGTCTATTTGGAGAAAACTCTTTCCAACTTCTCTTTTGTTGTTACTTTAGTGTTGAAGTATAAGCACTGAAGTCTGACTTACTTTGGATTATTTTTGTGCATTCGTTTTCAAAATATTAGGCCTGTGTTTAGCACATTTTCTCTCTTGTCTTTTTCTCTTTCCCTCTCACTCTGCCTAAGTCTTTTCTTTCTCCTCAGCTAGAATTTCTGAAAGTGGAAAATAAATGGTACCTCATACTTTGAACCAGAAATCCCTTATTAAAGCTTTCTACAGAAGTAAGATAAATATTTTTACCTTTTCTTCCTTCCTCTTCTCTCAGAGGGGAAATAAGCCCTGAGTTTTAGAGTAGAATTGGAGTTTGGTATTTTTCCCTAGATACTTTCATTTGAACAAAGCAATAAAAAATGTACTTGTGTTTAAAAGAATTGTAATGGTTTGTGCACACATAATAGTTAGGTAACCTTGAAAACTAACCAACAGTGTCGCTTCTGACCACCCTAAAAATTTTACCTGTGCACCTACCTGTTCTGTTGCTGTTCAGTATTATCTACCTGAACATATGGACACTGGCCCAGCTCTAGGCTACAAGGGGCCTGTGCCACATCTTTCCTGCATCTGTTACTTGGCTATAGGTTGGAATGGAGGCAGAGAGAAGGATCCTCACTCTTGGTAACCTTTCCAGTTAATGACCAGTTCACAGCCAAAGGGAATGATGCCTAGTGTTTAGTAAGACATGAGAGTGAAAAATTTTTGCAATGAAGGTTTAAAACCTAAGAAAAGAAATATTATATTCTTGGGCCAACAATTTTTTTTTCCCTGTGAGTGGGTGGACCTGTCCACCAGTTTTTTTAGGTGCAGCTTTCTTTTCACTCTTTTCCCTCATCTGTAGAGTTACAGATGCAGATTATTTATAAATACATCATTGCCTGACCTTTCAAAGCATGCCTTTTTGTAATTGTCTTAATAAGAGAAAGGAAATTTTTTCCTTGTAAGCCTTTGCAACTAGCTCTTTTCATTAGGGTAGGGAACAACAACTTCTGAAACCCCAAACCTGGCTGCCTACTGGTGCTGCTTTCAATTGACCCCTGCCTTCAGATGACCTTCCAGATGTATGACAAGGGCAGGGATCAAACTGGCAATGTAACATAATTCTCACTGAGGCTGAGAAATGAGGGTTCCAGGCAAAATTGTGAAGTAGTCAGGTTTTTTATTTCTTTTTCTTTTTTAATGCTCCCTTTTTAAAAAGCTTTTTTTCCCCATCTCTTTATATGTCCCATCTTCTGCCCTCTAAAACTGGGAGGGAAAGGAAGAGCAGAAAGGAGTGATAGCCCTGGTCCCTTGTGTGGGGTGCTGGGCAGGGGCTACGCAAGCTTAGTCTCAGTTTCCTAGTGACCCTCTGAAGCATCATTCAGGACTATCAGGATATATACGGCTCAGAAGCTTGTCCAGGTAAGGGACAGGGCTAGGACTTTGATTCAGTCTGTCCCTGCCTGTGATCATCATGCTGAACTGGGCCACCTCTTTACAAAACTGACTCTGCACCAGCAGCTCCCAAGTCTGTTCTTTTCAGAAAGCTTCAGGTTTTAGAATTACTCCTTTCTTTGCCCTTGCTTTCTTGGGCTGAATTCCTTCTTGCTTTGGTG
The DNA here is from genome assembly GCF_048772815.1 of Callospermophilus lateralis. Taxonomy (NCBI): domain Eukaryota; kingdom Metazoa; phylum Chordata; class Mammalia; order Rodentia; family Sciuridae; genus Callospermophilus; species Callospermophilus lateralis. Next base: position 1,951,429 of record NW_027512416.1, on the reverse strand, counting down.
AGATAGATATCAGTAAAATGCTTAAAGGAACACAATCCGAGAATACAGTTGTGCCCTTAGAACCTGCCTTTCTCTCTTCCATTATTATAATCTTGCAAGTTTTACCAGGGCATATAGTAGCCCAGGGACAGACTGTCCTGCATATAGATACATTTATGCCACCAGGCTTGGTTCAGTGGGATTTGAACATTTCTGATGTCTATTTTCTGAGCCATGTCCTTTAAAGACAAAACCAATGACTTTTAGACTTCCTTAGTCTTTGTTCTACCCATCTGATAAAGGCCTTAAATAGAGCACCACCCTTGGGCTCCAAGTTGTAAGCCATGTGCAGAGGGCTGCAAAGCTTCCCCCCACCCCAGCTGGGGTCCATAGGTGCCCTGTCCCTTTTTATAGCCTCCTGCCAGGACTCCTCAGAAATGCATCCTCAGCCCTCTTGTCTTCTTACCATTTACACCTTTCCTAGGTGCCATCTACTATTTTTGGAGCAACTATTATTTTTCACTGAGTGGCTTCATAATGTTTTTTTTCACATCAGAATTCTCTTGATGAGATCTAGAACTATATTTCTAACTACCTATCAGACAGCTCTGCTGGGTTGATTCAGAACCGCTTCAGCTCCAACACATTCCCATGTGTATCCATCCTTTCACCCAATTATGTTCTTCCTTTTTTTGCCCAATAGAGAAGTGGTGATTTCCCAGTCCCTGTCTGAAGACACCCATGCCGCCTTTTGATCTTTACCCTCCCTTCACCAAGCACAGTTAACATTGCCTTAATGGAGCCAACAAGTATATACTGAGCACCACTGTACACAAAGCATTGTCCTACCTCGGGCTTCTCACAGACAGATCCCACCCCAAGAACCCTGATTTCTAAGTCTCTGTGACAAAATTGTTACAACACCTGTCTGATGCCTGCATTTAGATAGATGGTATGAATGACCAAAGGGATATTTTTGTTGCTTTGTCTTGAAATTTGATAGAATTTCCTTATATGAATGTATTGATTCATTGAGGACCTACTATGTGCTGGTAATATTGTGGGGTCTGAGGATATAAAAGCTGGTGACATGTGGTCCTTTCTCTAGGCAGCTCAGAGTCCCCTGGAGAAAGAGTCATAGAAAAGAAGAATTAACACCTAAGAAAGAAGGGTGCAAAGCAATGAAGAGTTTCCAGTGGGACATGTGGAGCACTTCCAGGCAGGGCTGAAGGGTGGGGGCAGAGTTTGAGAGGGAGAGCGTGGTTGCAGGGGATGGAGAACTAGACACAGGGCAGTGTAGGACTGAGAACAAGAACATGCTAAGGGAGAAGGTTTAAATGCACAGATACACACATAGTGGCCAGAGTGGCTTTTAAAGAAACATAAATGAGACTATGACATTTCTTCCTAGCTCCAAAAATCTATGGTTTCACGTCGTGCTTTGATTCAAGGCCAAACACTTTGCCACTGTCTCTAGGGCTTACCTGGTTTGATGCTATTCCCTGCCTCTCTGGTTCCGTCTGTAACTGTTCTCCCTCTTCCCAACTTAGCTTCAGCCATACTCCCTGAAAATTTTGGAACCTTCTAAGCTATGTCCTGCCCTGGGGCATCTGCACTTATTCTCCATGTCTGGAATACCTTTCCCCAGATGTCTATATATTTCACTCCCTCACTTCACTCAGACTCAAAATACCAGCGAGGCTTTCCCTCACTGTTCTTCTGATGATCCTCACTCACCTTCTTCACTAGAATGCATCAAGCTCCTTGAGATGGCAGGGGGGTCCTGTCTGTAAGAAGCACTCAGCAGAATGGTGCTTTGTATACAGTTGTATCCATGAATGCTTGTTGAATTCATTAATTATTCAGATAAGAAGTTTATTTTGAACATACAGAGGACTTTTGGTCTTTTCTGAGATGTTGCATGTTTATCACTTCCATTTTGTTCTTACAGTACGCCTGTGACATAGGTCTTATTATTTCCTTTCCAAAGACAGACAAACTGAATTCCATAGGGATTAAATATTCTGATAAAAGTGCAGCAGAAAATGAAGAACCAAACCAAACCAAGCCTGTGCTTCCTACCTCTGGGTCTCAATTTTCTTTTGCTAAAGTTTTCTGGCAAATATCATCACCATGAATAACATAGAACAAGGGTTTTGTTCTCAGTTTTGAGTATTGGAAATGTATTCCTAAGAGTATAACTTCCAGAGCAGAAAAGCAAAGAAACAGTCACACTTGTCATTTACTGTAAACAAGAGAAGCTTGGCCACCTATTTTTGAGAACATAATTAAGGCCTGCATTTCTAAAACAGGTTTAGATTTTATTTTTATTACAGTAGGAGGTCTGAATTCTCAAGGGATAAAAGAATCATAATTATATTGTTAAGAAGGTGGGAGTAAATCTTAGGGAATGATTTTCTAATTTAGTTTAATCAGTGTCTAGTAGCACAGGTCTCTTAAAGAAATCTTGAAGACTATTTTCTCTTTTATTTTCTGTGAAGAACAATCATAAAAGTTTATTCAAGTTTATTCATTATATTTTTTCAGACCAAATATATTACTAAAAATAAAAAAGGAAAGTTTTATTGTTTTAATCCTTTCTTGGGAATCATTCCTGAAATAATTGTCAGCTACACTGAAAAGTATCCCAAGGTAAATAAAGTATTCCTTGGCTAGGAATAGTAATTCCTAATTAATATAGTTTCAACTGGTTTAATTTATTTTCATTCCTCAAAGCTTATTACTCTTTTGTAGTTTGTTAGTCAATATAGTAGCTAGGATCCATTTGGAAAAAAATTTGACTATTAAAAAAAATAGCCTGGCAGGCTAGGGTGTGTGGCTCAGTGATAGAGCATGCACAAGGCCCTGGGTTCAATTTCTAGTACCACCAAAAAACGAAAGTAAGAAATCAAATTATTACATATTTTTTTCCTTTTAATTGTTCTTGTGATCAAATGCCTCCTCCCCCACAAACGTTATTCTGTGGGATGAAAAGGTGTAACACAGTCAAACAGCCAGAGGGCTCTTAAACTTGTCTTCCAGAATTCAGTTAAGCCCATAATTTAAAATTTCATAACTTTGAGTTTATGTGCATGAGTACTCACATTTAAAAAAAATGGAAAGAAGAATAATGCTAAGTGAAGCTTTGTTAGATGGCTTACCAATGCATGATTGGAAGGGAAAAGTAATTTCTTGTCACTTCTGCCATCTGGACATTAGAGACCCCAGGATGCAACCTTTACAGAGAAGATAGAGGCTCAGCTGCTCTAATGATTTTTGTGTTATACTGAAGAAAAAGGGCCTTCTATTCTAAGACCTCAAAACCCTGAAGACTATTTTCAGGGAAATGGCTTGCTGTATCCATTGTCTCATTTGGCTAGTTTTTCCCTTGTGAATTCCCAGTAACCACAAACGGTTATTGCATGAGCGATAAAGATCATTTGTAACAGCAAATGTTCTCTCAGTTAGCTGAACCTCTCCACCGAAGTCCCCGGTGGATTGCCAGAATCTCTACTGAGTAGGTGCTGTATAAAGGCCAAAAATATCCCATGAGGATGAACTCAGTATGAGTCATTTCATTCTGTCCTTTTATTCTGTTTACCTTGATTTTCTTTATTTAGCAAATTCCATTTCTCTCTTCTGGTTACCAGTCAATCATCATAGTGAGGAGACAGTCATGGATTTTCTAATACAATATTTCCTGAAATTTTATATTTGGGGGTGTGTTCATTTGATTTTAGCATTAAGATTAGGGGAGAGAGTCTGGAGTTGTGGCTCAGTGGTAGAGCATTGCCTCGCACATATGAATCACTGGGTTTGCGCCTCAGCACCACATAAAAATAAATAAATAAAATAAAGGTATTGGGTCCATCTACAACTAAAAAAAAAGTATTTTTTAAAAAAATCAGTGGAGTGAAGGAAGAGGCCCAGGAATGGAGACTGTCAGCCTTCTCTTGTGATGTTTTGGCGAGTCCTAATAGAGGCCTTTCCTTGGCTTCCATGTGTAATAGGAGAAGTTTTAAATATCTCCTTGCAGGTTCAGCCCTTGTAGCCCCTCTTTTTAGCAGATTATGGCAAACTTTGAAGACTAAAAAGAAACAGGTGTAAGAGGTAGGATAATTCATTCTGTTTTCATCTGCCCTTTTAAATTTGCATATTGCCTGTTTCAGTCCTGGATTATCTTTTCTTCTCCCCTTGATCTGTCTCCCTAAAGTCTTGTGAGCCTCTTCACATGCTTCTCTCAGCCATGCTCCTCCTGGAGTGAACACAGAGATGCTGGGAATGGACAAGTACTTATCCAAAAAACTAGAAAGCAGCCTCTAGTGCTCCAGAGGCAAGTAGTCCTGTGGTATTTCATAGCTCTAACTCTGTAGGAGTTCCTGAATTAGAAATGTAATGTTCAAACTGAATTTATTGATCACTTTGTTGCCAGAGCTCTACTGATGGCTGTAGATACAAAGATGAATGGTCTCAGCATTCGGGGAGCTCTAGAACTATTGCAGGGTGGTTGTAGGTCAACAGTTCCAACACGGGTAGTGGGAGAAGAAGGCACAGAAGCACCCAAGAGGTTGCTCTAGACCAGAGATGCCCCTGGGACACTGATGTGCAGGCAGCAGATAGGAGATATTGGAGAAGATTCTTCACAGAAGATAATACCTGAGCCAAGTCCTGAAGATAGATAGGAAGTTGATACCATTTGAATCTGGGGTGATGGGACGTGAGGTGGTCATGTTCCAGGTATCAGTGAGCATTAACAAGGGCTTAATTCTTTTAGGAACAACTGATTTCTAGAATTTGTGTATTCTGTGCAGTTGATTATTAAGACTTTCCTAAAGACGGTTCCTGAAAGACAAAAATATATTGCAGCCACATTTAGGAAGTACCTAACACAAATGATGAGTGTGAAATGAGTTTTATATAAAGCAACATCTTAAACAAAGCTTATACACTTGCCTCATGTCAATGAACCATTAACATCAAATGCAAAAATCATTCTGTCACACAAAAGAGAGCTTGCTATCTGAGATCAAGTTCTCTGTGACAGCATTAGACATTGTTATGATAGCAAGGGGATTTATCATCACTTAACCAGAGTTGTGCGTTACTGTAGAATGTAGGTCTACGATTTCATGCAGACATCTAAAGAATTAAAATGCTGTCAGTACAAGTCTTACATGAGGCCTCTACCCATTGAAGGGGAAAGAAAGAAACTAGGGAAGCAGGTGGAAGAAATGGATCTAAGTGTACATCCAGGTTGTGATGAAGTCAGCGAACAATAGCAGGCTGAAATGAGGAACCCTCGTAGCAGTCGTTTGCCATTCCTCTGACTTTTCTGACATCTCTTCTACAGGAAGGCAAGAAAAATGAGGAAAGATAAAGATGGACAAAACCCCACAACCCTGGATGTTGCTATATAGATTCCAGAACATTCCATTTGATTTCTACAGTGATTGCATAGGAGGATGAGGCAATTCAAGAGCACACTACAGTGCAGAGAATGGCTTTCTGGCTTTCTAACGGCAAAGTTTAGGTCCTTGTTCTTTGTTGCCACACTCTACTGCCTGTCTTTATTAGGGTTTATTTTTAAACACTATAAGCTCAGCTATTGTTCCTTCTTTGTGAATCACTAATGTATGCAGCTGCCACACCATCCTGGAAGGCTCAGCCCCGTGAAGTTAGAGCAGTGTGCTAAAGTGGGAGTCAGCCGTATTTTGTCTTCATAGCTAATCTGTTGTTGAATATTGCAATTGTGACATTTTAAAATCTTTCTGCATCTCATTTTCTCTCTTCCCTTGATCTCTGCTATGTCGTGGAGCTAAATGTAAATGGAATCATCTAGCTACATTGTTCTAACTATGAGATTATACTTGACGCTCTTTTCCTAGGCAAGCTTTACAGTTTGCCTACAAATATGAATCATGTTTTAATTAGTTTTGTGGGTCTCAGGAGTTGTGTTTAGGCCACTTTATGTGTAATTCTATGTCAGATTACTTCACAAAGGTCCTTGAATTCCCTGGGTAGGTATAGAAATAAACAATACCACCTATCATTTATTGAGCACTTTCTAATTACCAGACAGTTGAATTTCACTTAATTCTATCAATAACTATGTGAAATAAGGTGGATGAGGAAGCATGGGCACAGGGATCTTGCACAGATAGTGTGGAAAAGGGTCAGGTCCTTTGGCTCTAGCCCATACTTTTTACCACTGTGTCATTTTGTTTATGCAGAAAATGATCTATAAAAGGTCTCTGTCATAGGACACAGTTGGTGCTATCAGTCGAAAAGCATGATTTTTCCTAAAATGAAATTGGTTGTTCATTAAAATCCAAGTGGCTGCTTTCACATCAGATGTGTGTGAAGAAAGGGTACTGTAGACCTTGCTCACATAATGAGAACGATGTTAAGAGCTTCCTGCAGAAAATGTTCTTCAGAGGCCTACAGATTGTTCACTTTGTTTGAAGTCAAGCTTGGAATTCATTGTGACATGCCTTATTGGAGCTATATTAAATGTAAGAAGACCTGACAACTGTAGAAGTTTGAATATTCATCATTAATATCAGCTGTTCAATTTAGCTTCCATGATATGTGCCAGATTTGAAATTTCAAAAGGAAAATAGATAATTAGAAATGAACTGAAAGTACGGTTCTCTTTCTATATCTCTAAATTTTCTTGTATGATGTCTGTGTGTTTCATATGTATTTAGCACTAGTTTTGAATGAAAAAAGATAATAGAGTTTGTCCGTTTTTAAAAGTCCATCCAAGATTTCCAGTAGACTTCTCTTTCCTTTGCTATTCATTCATAAATTCATTCATTTATTCACTCCAAACCTATTGAATACCTTCTATGCCTCACACGGAGTAAGTACACCAAAACCTTTAAATGAATGCTATTTCAGAGTTGACTGGTTACCTCAAGAAGTAAAATCTTAATTTAACACAGTTATCAGAAATTCATTGCCTCTGATCATATACGTGGTCTCATGCAAGTTCCAGGGAAGATATAAACTAGGTAGCAGGTAAGTATTCCAATGGGTTAAAAATGAGATGGCTAAAGACAATGGTGACATGTATGTGGTGTGCTTATATCTAGAAGGGAGCAGTAGAAGCATTTGCCATTTTTAAGAGAAGATCCAGAGTGTCACCAGTTAGACTTCAGTCTCAAGGGAAGTAGCAATTTAGGTTCCTGGTGCTTGGTACTTAAAAAGGAGCTTAATCACAATCAGAAGAAAATTATCTGAAAGTCAGAAAGCTGGTTTCCACTCTCAGTCCTGCTTTTTGTTTTATGTGTGAAGAAAGGGTACTGTGGCTAATTGAAAGTTGGAAAACATGCATTTAGACCAGCTCACGTTCAATAATGAGCAAACAGAAGCTCAGACAGACTCCAGGAAGAGCCAAGAGCTGTGTAAAAAAGTAACTATAATCATAATATGCTGCACCACGGGGCCCAGCAGTGATCAGTTTTATATGGTCATAGGTCAGAATGATGTAGATTTTGACTATGGAGTTAACTACAAATTTTGACATGTTCAGATGGGAGAATTGAAGATGATGGAGGGGACAGTAGGGGGTGGGAGTAGCATTTGTAAGAGAATTAAGTCCTTTTCTACCATGATAAGAAATCGGTAGGTAATGTTTAAAATTGATTGGCCAAGGACTGGGGATGTTGTTCAGTGATAGAGCACTTGTCTAGCATGTACAAAACTCCAGGTTCAATCCCTAGCACCACATAATAATAAAAATAAATAAATAAAATTAATTAGTCAAGACACAAATAGCAAGGTAAACATAATTTTAAATGTGGATATAAGAAGAAAATGTATAGAAATATAGAGGAAATGAGGGGGAAAAGAGAAGAAAAGAAAAAGGAATGGATTCCTGTTGGGTAGAAAGACAAGATACTGCTATTTTCTGGGTATGTATTGCATTTTAGTGAATGAAATTAAATGTATTATTTTTAAAAGGGACCTTAGCTTTTATGTTCTATGTGTGCTTTCTATACTTGGCAGATAGCTGCTCACATGTTTTCCTAGAGATCATTCCCTGGAAGGAAAAAATAAGCTGGATATTAAAAGTGAGATTGCACATCAAAGACCCAAGGCCCAAGAGTCCAAATTTGTGGCAGGGGTTTTTTCCCAAAGAAATTATGTATGCCTTTAACTGTTCATGTAGCACCGTCCCTAAATTATTTTAGAGACAGAAGCTGCTTCCAGAAAGGAAGTCAAATCTAACCTGTGTAAAAATTTTAAGATAGCCTGTGCCTAGGAGACAGTCTTTCTGATAGTTCCTGTATGTTTCATGGTCACATCAGTTCTAAATGAGAATTTATCCCTAACTTCTTGTTCTGATGTTTTTCTTTCTTTCTTTCTTTCTTTCTTTCTTTCTTTCTTTCTTTCTTTCTTTCTTTCTTTCTTTCTTTCTTCCTTCCTTCCTTCCTTTCTTTCTTTCTTTCTTTCTTTCTTTCTTTCTTTCTTTTAAACAGGGAAATGTCCAAAAAATCATGGAGAAATGTACGTTGCCCCTGACTGGCAAAGAGTGTGTCAACCACATCATTACAGAGAAGGTAGGGAGCCTTTGTCCTTTTTATTCCCTCCAATATCCGCCACAGCCTTTTTTATTTAGAAGCATCTTTAGAATTCTTTATTACCTCCTGAAAGTGTATTATATCAGTAGTCATAGGATTAATTGATTCTGTGGGTAAAATGAATAGCAAAATTCATCAATTTAATGTTTCTAATTGTAAAATTTTTCATGGGCAACTCTCTGGAAATATATACACACAAAATCAAACTGCTATGTTGGTAACTGAGAGTATATCATCAGAGGAGTTTTATTGATCCCTACATTTTGACTATTAAGATGTCAAGCTGGATGATATATGCAGAGTTAAGGGCACATTCATCACTCCTACTTTACTTTCTTGCCTTCCCGGTTTGGTTCTTCCTAGTACAAATCGTTGGGTTTCATTTTATGAAGCTCAGTCAAAATTGAGTTTTAATCATTTGGGTGCACATTACAATATAGACCCTGTACTGAGCCAAGAACTATATTTGTTCCTTGAATGCTTTCTGCCTCTCTTATAGGGGGACTTCAGAACACACCAGCTATTTCAGTGCCTCTCTAGAATTTTCTTATTAAATGGAAAATGTTGGCCATTGGTACAACCCAAAGACGCTCAGATCAGAGAAGCATTGCAGTCATCTTTCTGTTCCAGATTTGAATTTCAGGGGTGTTGAAATGTTGTAATTCCCATGAGACAACTGGAAAGGAGGCACTTTCTTGATTCAGTATTTTTTATATCAGTATTGGGAATTGAATACTGGGGTGCTCTAGCACTGAGCTACATCCCCAACCCTTTTTATTTAGAGACAGGGTCATGCTCGAACTTGTGATTCTCCTACATCAACCTCTTGAGTAGCTGAGATTATTGGCATGCACCACAGCCCACAGCCCAGAATTATTCTTGATAATAGAATAATTCATGGTAATTTTTAGGCTTTAGTCTTCATTTTTATCAAGTTATATTTATAGCTTATAGCACTAAGTGGAAATCTTCCTAAATATTTTTAAAGTAAGTTTCCCTCTTTTTAAAAATAATAGATTGTTGGCTCTCTAATATATCATGGGAAATAATTAAGGGTTGATAAAGATGCTAAAATTTTTTAAAGCAATGAGTCAATTTGCTGTAAGTTTAATCTCCCTGATTACTGAAACCTTATTTTCACTATGCCTAATTCTGTCTAAATCAGCTCTGTGCTTGCTCTTAATAACATAATCCAGAGGTCCTTTTTTTATTTGTTCCATTTTTATAAATATACAGTTTTTCATAATTCAGGAGAAAAGTAAATAATTTTGAATAGGATTCTAGACACATTATCTCTAAAGGGGAATGTCCATTAAAAAAAAAAGTCATTTTAGATGAAGTAAGTTAATGGAATATGTGGACATTCCTAAATTATCAAAGCACATTTCTGCTAAAAAATAGTTCTTTTTAAGAAGCATTTTAAAAATGTGCAAACAAAAGGAATATTTGCTAAAATATTTCCTCTTAAGTATAAACTACCTTTTTCTATATAATCTATCATGTTATCAAGCAAAGAGGGAAGGCAAGCATCTCCAGTCCTGGGATGTTTTGCTTCTAGGGGAAAATATCAATCACTTGCAGATAGTAATCATTTTAGAGTTTGGGTTCACACAGAAATGATGAGTTAATCTGCTTAGGAGTAAGAACATGGCTGTACCGTGCCCCTGCTGTGTCTCTGGCCTGGTAATTTGAGTGTGTTTTCTTATTGTGTCTGACTGTATCACAGTCTTGGGGAGTGTTTTTTTCGAGATACATGCCTATAGATGCAAAGACAGGTTCACCAAGAGTGCGCAGCTGTCGTGCAGCAGAGCTGTAATTTTCATCCAGCTCTAAAAGCAACATTCTTTCCTATACATGTTTTTGTGTCCTGATATTAGCCTTCTAGTCAGGAGCGTTAAAAATGACAGTTCAGAGTTGGACTCGGAAAGAAGAAGAAAATACAGATTCTCAGCCTGCAAATAATGTTTGAATTAATTAAATCCAGAGTAGAAGAAAGATCTGGGAAGCATAACATTCAAGTCTGAGAAAGAGGAAGCTAACCGTGAGAACTCAAAGAGGGAATGGTGCCTAACATACTGGAGAAGCAGGGGGAAAAGTCACAGGGAAGCGGTTCTTGTGCTCAGAGCTTCCCCATCAGTAGACAGGAATGCTGAGGTGGAAGGTCATGTTGATGCCTTCCTTTCCACTAAGGTTAGGCTGTGGCAATTATCACTACCGTCACCTGGGACTTTAGACCAGAATGTAGCAACTAAATGTTCAAATGAGGTTGGTGTCTCATGCTTGCACTGAGCATAGCGTCTTAGTTTGATTTGCATCAGATTTGCATACCGGAGGAGATTTTCATACTCTCCTCTTGGGATGTAGGTAGTTTCATAGATTTTAAAGTGAGTATTTTAACAGTTCATAGTTTAATGGTTACCTGGACTAGTTCTCTTGTTTTTCACGGCCAGGATAACTCTTTTTTTTTTATATTACCTTTAGGCATTTCAGAATACCCTATCTTGTTTCCTGTAATTCTTCACCCAACACCATTTATCAACATTTTTTTTTTTTAGTCATCCCTGTCCTTTCTCCATTCAGGTATCCCCTGCCTCCCTACTTCCCTTTCTTCATTTTTTTCTTTCTTCAGATCATTTCACCAAAAGTGTTACTCTTGGGTGGGTTACAATACTAACAAATGCCACCAAGAGTCAAAACAGTTGTTTCTTCGACACCAATAGTGTTCTGTATCTAATTGCTGATTAGGGAGTTGACGTTCATTTATATGCTTAAATGTCTATTTAAGTCTATTACTCATTTTTAATTGGATTATTTGAGATTTTCTTCTATTGTTTGTGTTTTTTACGTATTCTAAATATTAAACCTTTGTTGGGTATATAGTTTACAAATATTTCCCATTCTGACATTTTTTTCATTGCTGATTCTCAGAGTCTTTTGTCCCAGATCTTGTCTGTCTTTTAAAAAACTCGGGAGGTTATTTGTTTTGTACTGTAAAATAATTATGGTGATGAAAATTGTCATTGTCATTTTCTTGTCTCCCACATGCTGTGCTTGACCTGGACAGTAAAAAAGGGCTGACTCTGATCGAGCTCTGGGAAGGCTTGACAGTGGACGACATACAAAAGAGCACTGGGTGTGATTTTGCTGTAAGTGTCTCTGTGAGCTAACACGGCCTTATGTGCAACATCATAGGCTCCCGGATGTGTGTTTACAGGACGTGAACCATTAATTTGTGATCATTTTGTGAGTTGACCTTTGCAGTGTACAACAGTGGAAGGAAGGGTGCCTGCTGATGAGGGCAGGAGGGAGCAGGAGCCCTGCTCTGACTCATGGGCCAGGGCTTGGCTCAGGAGTCTGAAGCAGGAGAGTGAGGAACCAGCAGAAGCTGTTGGAAACAGGGCTGGCTTGAGCTCCAAGCTACTTGCTGCAAAGTTCCTGGGGGGGTCACTGTTCTTTGAGTATATGTCAGCTGTGGTTAAATTTGATTAACTCAAAAGTGTGAGCCACAGGTGAAGAAATTATTCTTCCTTATTTTTAAACCCAGTGGTTTTAATGGGCAACTCAGTCCATTAAAAGTTAACCAAAGTAAAAGTAATAACGTCTCTGAAACAACAGAGGAAAGATTCAATTCTCAGACCCTTTTTAAAGAACCAATCTACTATTTAAAATGGAATATTATTGCAAGGAGAAGAAAATACATTCATGTTGCAACTACCCATCTTGAAGAAACAAATTTAACAACAATTATTTGATACTCATGTGTAGATTCCATATAACTATATGCATGCTACATACTTGGCTTATACTTATCAGTGCATAACAAATTTCTTAAAAACAAAAGTTGCATAATTCATTATCCACATAATGTGTTTCTGTACCAAGGTCTTTGTCTATTAACCTTTTCTGAGTTTCCCTTTGGAAAAAAAAAGTCTCCCAGTAATACTTCGCTTGGAAAGCGCATCTTTAATTAGTTTTCCAATTTCATCAAGGTGGAAAAGAGGAATTTGTTTACACTTTAAGTATTTGCAAACAGTTCTTAATCATCTGTTCTTTCATCTTTCTTTTTTTTTTCCTTCCCTTTTCAATGTGGAAGAGTTAACTTCTTTGTCAGGTAGCATTTTTAACATCCATAGAATTTTCAACGTATATTAACAAGAATATACATTAGAAGACCCTAGTTAGTTATTTTAATTCATGTGGGTAAATCAGAAATGAAAAAGATGAATTCTTGTACTTTTGCAAAAAAAAGTGCTAATTTTCCTATCTTTAGACAATGAAAGATATTTGTGTTCTCTCTTACATTCTAGTACCACTCCTTCTTTTCATTGTAATTGTTTTTAACTGAAACATAAAAGTTGTACTTGTTTATGGGGTTTTTGATGTTTTAGTACATGTTGTTTGATGTTTCAGTACATGTTTACATTCTGTAATGTTCAAGGCAGGATAAATATATCTACTTCTTATAACACCATTTCCTTATGTTGGAAACATTCAAAATCTTTTCTTCTATCTTTTTGAAATATGAAGCTCATTATCATTCTCTGTAGTCACCCTGCTGTGCAATAGCACACCAGAATGTTTTGCTCTTGTCTCACTATAACTCAGCACCCATCTATCAATCTCTTTTATCACTTCCTTTTCCCTACTCTCTCAAGCCTTTGGGAATCACTGTTCTGCTGTCAACCTCTATGAGAACAACTTTTGTGTGTGTGTGTGTGTGTGTGTGTGTGTGTGTGTTTGTGTGTTTGGTGCTGGGGACTGAACCCAATTTTTTTGATCCTTCTCATGCGTACCTGTCTTTCTGTGCCTGGCTTACTTCATTTAACACAATGATCTCCAATTCTATGCATGTTATTTCAAATGACAGGATTTCATCTATTTTTAAGGCTGAATAGTATTCCATTTTGTAGATGTACCATATTTTCTTTATTCATTCATCAGTTGATGGACACTAAGTTGTTTCCATTTCTTGGCTGTTGTGAATATTAGTGCAGTAAATATGAGAGTAGAGATGTCTCTTTAACACAGAGATTTTTTTTTCCTTTGGATATATATATAGTAGTGGGATTGTTGAACCATAAGATAGTTCTGTTGTTAAGTTTTTGTTGTTGTTGTTGTTGTTTGTTTTTTTGAGGAACCTCCACACTGTTTTTCTCAGTGGTGGTGCTGATTTACACCTCTTCCAGTGTGTGTTTTTTCTTTAAATTCTTGCTGATACTTGCTATTTTTTTTCTACTCACTCATAATCTTAGCTGTGTAGAGATATCACTGTGTAGATATCACTTGACATTCTAGTGAGATGATATCTCAATGTGGTTTTGATTTGCATTTCTTTGATTATTAGTGAGTTGAGAATTTTTTCATATACCTGTTGGCCATTTGTATGTCTTCCTTTAAGAAATGTCTATTTCACCAGAATGGCAATATGTAAATCAATGGTTGTGCAACTGATGTGATTCTGAAATCTGTATATGGGGTAAAAATGGGAGTTCATATCCCACTTGAATCAAAGTGTGAAATATGATATATCAAGAACTATGTAATGTTTTAAACAACCAACAATAAAAATTAATTAAAAAATAAAAAAAATAAATGTCTATTTAAGTCTATTACTCATTTTTAATTGGATTATTTGAGATTTTCTTCTATTGTTTGTGTTTTTTACGTATTCTGAATATTAAATCTTTGTTGGATATAGAGTTTACAAATATTTCCCATTCTGTAGGTTGTGACTTCATTCTATTACTTATTTCCTTTGCTGTGCAAAAGTTTTATAGTATACTGTAATCTTATTTGCGTACCTTTGCTTTTGTTTCCTGTGCTTTTGGGGACTGATGTAAAAATGACTTGCCCATTCCAATGTCCTGAAGTATTTCTCCTTTTTCTTCTGGCAGTTTTATAGTTTCAGATCTTACATTTATGTCTCTAGTCTGGTTTGAGGTCTTTTAGAACTGATGAGAGGTAGGGATCTATTTTCATTCCTCTATATATGGTTACCCAGTTACCCAGCACTATTTATTGAAAAAAAAATCCCTTCTCCAATGCATGTTCTTAGCACATTTGTCAAAAATCAGGTGACTAGAGATGTGTGGTTTTATCTATCTCTAGGATCTCTGTTCTGTTCCATTGGTCTATGTGCCTGTTTTTAATGTCAATATCATTATTGGCATTAAAATTAAAATTGTTTTAAATTACTACAGCTTTATAAGGTATTTTGAAGTCAGGTTGTGTAATGCCTCCTGCTTTTTTCTTTTATTTTTTATTAGTGCATGTTGACAATGCAGAAGAGGGGAATTCATCATGGTATGTTCATACATGCATATAACTTGAATCATTTTCACCCCCTGAAGCCCTTCCTACTCTCTTCACCCCACTCGCTGATCCCTTTCCTCTTCTTTGATAATCTCCCTTCTATTTTCACGTTTTCTGTTCCTACCCCTGCATCAGATTCCATATATGAGAGAAAACGTGCAGTTCTTGTCTTTCTTTGGTTTATTTTGCTTAATATGATGATCTACAGTTGCTTTGTTCTTTTTGCTTATGGTGGTTTGGCTACTTGAAGTTTTTTGTGGTTCTGTACGAATTTTAGGACTTTTTTCTTTATTCTGTGAAGAAAGTGCTTATTGTGTTGATAGAGATTGCATTGATCACTTTGATAGTATGATCACTTTGGGGTAGTATGAACATTTTAACAATATTGATTCTTCCAATTCATGAACACAAAATTTTCTATTCATCCTCTTCAAATCCTTTCATCGATGTTTTATAATTTTCATTGGAGAGATTTTTTACTTTTTTGGCTAAATTTATTCCTAGGTTTTTGTTGTTGTTGTTGTTTGATTGTTTGTTTCTGTGTAGCTATTACAATTGGGATTGCTTTCTTGGCTTCTTTTCAGATAATTTACTATTGGTGTATAGTAAGGCTATTGATTTTCATATGTTGAATTTTTATCCTGCAACTTTACTGAATCATTTATTAGCTTTAATAGTATTATTTGGAAAAATCTTTTGGGTTGTCTATATAAAATCATATAGAAACAATGACAATTTGGCTACTCCTTCCCAATTTGGATGCCCTCTATTTCTTTGTCTTGTTTGATTGCTCTAACTAGGACATCCAATGCTGTTAAGCAAAACTGGTTAATGTGAGCTTCCTCGTCTTGTTCCAGATCTTAGAGAGAAAGACTTTTCCCTATAAGTATGATGTTAGCTGCTGGCTTATTTTATATGCCCTGTATTATGTTGAGGTACATTTCTTCCTCTTTTGTTTTTATCATGAAGGAATGCTGAATTTTATCAAATGCCACAGCTCTGGCTGTGGGCCCTGGCCAGGGGACAGAGACTGCTAGGATCTGCCAGGTGTTAGGTTTCAACCAGCCCAACCCTCAGTTTCAGGACACAACCCTGTGCTCACTTCCCTGCCCTACCTGCTGGGGAGAATCTTGCTCCTCTCTGTACCTAACGTGGTGGAGGCAGCCCTGTGGCCATCTGGTAGAGGAGGGGCCAGAGGTTCAGTTTGCAGGTACTGGCCTAGAGCAGGAATCCTGAGGCTACCACTGGGTTTCCCCACAGTGAGCCTGTTGCTGGGCTTCAAGTCTAAGGCCTGGTCTCAGTCTGTGCCTGTCCCACCCACCCCTGTTCCCAAGGGGGAGACATCTCTTTTCTTGCTGTGCTGTGTAAAGTTGGAGAAGCAGAGATATGGGCCACTTTTTCCTTCCTGCCTTCTTCAGTGCATCTTTTCTCATTCATTATGCTAAAATTAGGCATTATGTTGTCTAACGCCGGCTTCCTGAGCTCTTCTGAAGGTAGTTTGGTGTGTGGAAAACTGCCAAATCAGTTTCTCTGTGAGGAGGTAATCTCTGGAATGTCTCTGTAGCCACCATCTTCCTCCCAATCCCATCTTTCCTTTCAACAGTGACATGCAATCTTGTGTCCATCAAATTAGGCTGTTGAGATGAAGTGTTAGTTTAGATGTCACTGTTGTCCCAGCAATTTAAAGGTGTGACATCAGCTGACCCATCCAGACAGAAGAACTAGCTTTTGGAGATCTGATGATGGATGGCATCTCTTTAGACCCTGACAGAGGAAATCACAGAGAGCAAGTGGTTTCTCCATGAGGCCAGAGACTCCAGGGCTCTTTTAATAAAAAGCATAATAACTGGATTATCAATAAGGATATATTTAATAATAAAAATCACATTGAGGATAATATTTCTTTTGTGATAATCCAGAAAATATTCCGTGCCGTAATTCAGAAGAGGTGCTTTTCACTATGTAGGTAGCATTATATTCTATGTGACTCTATCAGTTCCTCATTTTTCTTTGAGGGCTTTGGATGTAGTTTAATGATAAAGTGAGGCCCTGGGTTCAGTCCCCAGCATATACAGAAAAGAATTATGTTTAAGAAAAGACCCAATAGCTCAGCTTTCAATGTGCACCTGGCAGTGAAGATTCTAGAAGGGAATGATTAGTCTGGTTATTGCCTAATAAAGAAAAAGGTGAAAATCTAGTGCAAAGCAATTTAAAATGTGTTGTAAAATGTCTGCAGACCTAACAATACAGGCAAGTGAATGGGCAAAAGATACAGAATATGGGGCTGATTGAGAAAATACTGAGAATCTGAAATATGCCAGCATTATATAATAGGACCTGACAAAAATATGGTTTCAGGTTATTAAAAAAGAATATTTGGGCATTTTAAAAAAAGAACTTTTCCAATTTATCATAGTGTAATTAGTTCTTTAAATGCCACATGAAATAGCTTCTCCTAAAAAAGTCTGTAATGACCATCACACTTTGGATTATAAATGCACCCCGCCCTACCTCTTGGTCCCCAGCTGATGGAACAAGGAGATGGGTCCTAGTTGGAAGAAGTAGTTCATTTCGAGTGTACACCTGAAGAGAACACTGAGACCCTGACTTCTTGATCTCACTTTCTGTGCTTCCTGGCCACCAGGAGCCATGTGCTTCTGCCGTGATGCACTGCCTGGTGATAGGCCCAAAAAGCAACAAGACCAAGTGACTGTGGGCTAAACCACTGACACCATGAACCAAAATAAACATTTCCTCCTTTGAAGTTGTTTATCTCAGGTGTTTGGTCATGGTGACAGAAAGCTAACAGGGAACATATCTAAAGTTACAATGAACTCCAAAGGAGTCTGTGTAAATTTAGTCATAGAAATGCAAATATTGACTCTCTTTCTGGAACCTTCAGTACACTCCAAAAATAATCTTACATGGTAAAAGGGTGATTCACAGATAGAGGATGCACCCCTTGATGGACGGAGATCTGCTTTCATATGATCACTCTCCCTCAACGTGTAATTGCTGTGAGGAAAGAGACGCTCCTCTGTGTTTTTAGGTATTGAGTTCTGAATCCATCGAGAGAGATAATGGAGCTGGTCGGACAAATGTAAAATGTCGTCATCATTATAGAGGCTAGGGTGAAGGATGTGGCTTAGGTGAACAGCCACAGTGGACTTCCCATGTACAAACCCCAGTGGTGGAGAGGCTTTGGCTCCTGTGTATAGGCCCGAGTGAGAAAACCACAGGCCTCCTATACCCGAGGAGACTTACTGCTGAGCTTCCTTCCACATGGCCAACAGCAAAACAGCATGTGCTCCCCACATGAAGGCTGATCCCAAGGAAGAGGAGTCAGAATGAATTTCAAAGGCTGCAGTTCCTTTCCATCTAAGTCCCTGGGGACATACTAGAGGCCAGGGTGTTAACTAATGGGCAGGAAATGAGACAGGAAGGGAATAGATGCTCTACCTCAGTGCTGTTGAGTGGTAGAGCCATGGGCACCCATTCATGCTCCACAAATGCTTGATTGTGGTGGCATTCTGTCATGCCTTTCTATCTTTCTTTTTCTTTAATGGTGATTAGAAAAAAACATATTACATAAAATTTATTGTCTTAATCATGTTTAAGTATGCAGCCCAGTAGTAGTAAATGTATGCACATGGCTACACAGCAGATCTAGAACTTTTTCATCTTGCAACACTGAACTCTATTCCACTCTGCACCACTTTCCTCTCTTCACTCTCTCCAGCTCTTGACCATCCATTCCACTCTGTTTCTATAGTTTTGACTACTTCAGATACTTCTTGTGAGTGAACCAGTACAGTATTTGCCCGTTGTTGACTGGCTTATTTAGCTTGCATACATCAGTTTTGAGGTTCGTTCCTGTTGTAGATGTAACAGGATTAACTTTTACAAAGCTTGCCTTTTCCATGTGGGTAGATCCCACACTTTATCCACTAATTTCTTGGTAGACATTTGAATTGTCTACTTCTTGAATATTATGAATAATGCTGCAAAAGAGCATGGATGTACAATTATAATTATCTCTTTTAAATTTTTTGGTTATGTATTCAGAAGTAGAATCGTGGAA
Organism: Callospermophilus lateralis; assembly: GCF_048772815.1. Classification (NCBI taxonomy): domain Eukaryota; kingdom Metazoa; phylum Chordata; class Mammalia; order Rodentia; family Sciuridae; genus Callospermophilus; species Callospermophilus lateralis. Next base: position 1,932,472 of record NW_027512416.1, on the reverse strand, counting down.
TCATATGATTATTCTACTTTTGATTTTGGGGGAAATTTCCTTAATGTTTATTCCCACCAATAATGCACATGGGTTCCAGTTTCCCCACCACCTCACTGTTGCTTGTTATTTTCTACCTAATAGTGGTCACGCTCACGGGTGTGAGATAGCTCATTGTGACTTTGATTTTCATTTCTCTGATGATCTATGACTTTCAGAATGTTTTCATACATTTGTTGGATATTTGTGTATTTTCTTTGTCTATTCAGTTGCCTTTTGTTGTTGTTGTCATTTGATTTTGTTTTGCTTTTGTGTTTTGATTTTGTCTGTTTTTTTTTTTTCCCAGTGCTGGGGCTTGGGCCTGCTAGACAGGCACTCTACCACTGAACTCCTCCCTAGCGCTAAATGCCTATTTTTTAAATCAGGTTATCCGATATTCTTTTGTTGTTTTTGTTGAGTTGTAGAAGTTCTTTAGATATGTTTGATGTTAACCTCTTGTCAGATATGTGTATTGAGAGTACTTTCTCCCCATAAGTCAGGTGTTCACTCTGTTGATTGTTCCTTTGACAACTCTTTTTATGCTATTAGCACCCAACATTTTCACAACTAAGGAATCCTTTGGCTTATTTTTCCTCCCATCACCCTCACATTTTGAAAGAAATCTGTCTTCCAAATATTTATTAAGTCATAATTCATTTCAAAGAGTCAAAATGATATTGCACATTTCCTCATATTAAAACTGTGACAAGCTAATGAAACTGCCAAATTCCTTTGTTTATATCTGTACTTACGTCATTCACTGTGCCAGTAACTTGATGGGTCAAAATAGAAAGAAATGAAAAGGAAAGGTGATATCCTACCATTTAAATCCCATTATCTGTAAAATATCATTTTACAGTGACTAGTGGATTCAATTGTTATTCATCTTTCTTTTCTGATGAATGCTTAAGTTACTTGAAATAGGTTTTCTTTACCATAAATGTCTGTAGATCTTTTTTGAAACAGAATAATTCTTTGTTTTATTAAAATAAATTTAAACCATGAGAATATATATGGTAGAATAAACTTCCAGTGATCACTTGTCACCTCACACTATTTATTTATTTGTCTATCTTCACAGTGCTGGAGGTTGAACCCAAGACCTCATGTGCTAGGGTCTGTAAACAAGTCAAGATGGCACCTGGCATTTTGCCAGAGGAAGTGGTTTGAGAAGTAATGCCATCGAGCCATTAAGTGTGGAGATTCCTTATTGGTTGACTGCTGTATCTACTTTATGTTAATTAAGATAAGCTGTGTGGAATGTATATATACCCCTCCTGTCCTACAATAAACGGCTCCCACTCCTGCTGTATCAATGTACACAAGTTGCTCGTCACCCCCCAACCCCGGTAATATTTCTGCAGCTGGACTGTGGCACTCATGCATGCTAGACAAGCACTCTACCACTGAGCACACCACAGCTCCATCTGTTATTAATCACTCAGTGTATGTCACACCCAGCTGTGAAATGTGGGGGAAAAAATACACCAATTGGCATAGCTCTTACTCCCAAGGGTCTTGGTCTTATTCCCTAGGCAAGAACACACCTAAACCACCAGTGGCAGAAAAATTAAATAAGAGCATTGCTTATTTATATACTTGCCATGGAATCTGAAATAAGCCTGCTGTAGAAATTCTTTGCCAAATTCAATAAGTTTGTATTCTCAAAATCTATTATGAACTGGCATTATATAGAATTAAACAGTATACTCTTGGGATATCATTAGACTGAGAAGACAAATTATTGGCTCATCGTCTATACTTAAATCATGTCTTCTGCTCAGCCTGTGGATTACACTGTCAGAATAATGTGCTTTGGTTTGTATAGACTTACAATGTTGATGAGACTGTGAGAACAGAAATGAGAAATGGTAGTTTAGTAGATATTTTTTATTACCAAAGAGACAAGATGAGTCAAGCGTACAGAAAGTTTCATCATCATCTTTTCCAATAAAAGTCCATTTTCACATTGAGGACATGAATGATATTAAGAGCTCAGAATGGAACCAACACAAGGAAAGGGATCAGGTATTTAGTATTTAAAATTAAATTATTATGTTGTAATTCTACAACATGTACAACCAGTAGAATGAGAAGTTATGCTTCATTTATGTATGATGTGTCAAATGCATTTTATTGTCATGTGTAACTAATTAGAACAAATTAAAAAAGAAAAAAATTAAAGTATTAAAAAATTAAATGCCTATTAGAGATTATCTGTTTTCAAGAAAGAACAATTTTATTTTACTTAACTAATTCCACAAATTCTGTATTGTTAAAAGAAGAAAAGGAGATGTTTGTGAGACATACTTCCCTAGTCAGAGATCATTTGTCTTCTCTTCAGTAGAGGGTGAAGGTCTATGCATGTGAAATGACACTCTTAGGTGTTGGGGTTCGAGTGTGCAGAGTTTAGCTCTCTCAGGCCTGACACTTTGCAAGAGCTGTGGCTGTGATTTAGGTCAGCTGAGGCCCTGAATTTAGCAAGACTGTGTCTCAAAATAAAAAAATAAAAAGGGCTGGGGATGTGGCTCAGTGGTTAAGAGCCCCTGGGTTCAATCCTTGGTCCAAAAAAGAAAAGCCCAACTTCTGACACCACATGGCTATCCCAGAGTTAATTCTAGAGGAAACAACAAGAGGTGGTGCTTTAAGTGAAAGAGTACAGCCCTGGGGCAGTGCCACCCAAGTGGCTGACTTCTGCACCAGGCTCAGTGGTAATTCCTGCCTGGACTCTGAGGGGCTCAGAAAATCTTTCTTTGCAGCATGCAGGGAGTTGGGGTGGCCAGTGCACTTCTGAATTGTGGCAGCAGCAAGGGACATGAATGCCCAGCAGGGTCTCAGATAAAAGGCCGGTCTGGACTTTTGTCACATTGTTAGAGTACACCTTCCTCATGGCCACTTCTTTCAGCTCTCTCCCTGCACTCCTAAACACCCTCTTCCCATAAAGTCTGTTTGCAGCCTGTACACATCAGGTTTCCAGACTGAACTCAACTCACGCGATGCCTCCCAGAAATGTGGATTTTGGCTACTGATGAGCCTGGAGAAGCAGAAACTCTGAATCATTTCTTGTCAGCAGCTTGAAGCTCTCTCAGTCCAGTTCTGTAGTGTTGGGCAGCCAGTACCCCACAGAGAGCCCCATAATCTCTGCCACCGTTACCATCACACCAGAGACCCCCTTGGCACAAAGTACCCAGCTAAGCAAGGGCTGGACCCCAGCAGATGCCAATGCTTCCCTCTCTCACATACTCTGGAAGTGTCACAGGTATGCTGTGGCCAGCTCTCTGATCATTGCAGAGAGGACATGGACAGCAGCGGTTCTGAGAGCTCCATGAAAAATACCTCTCTTATTCTTTTGGCTCCTGGGGAAGAGCCCCAGAGGGAGAGCTCTGAGGAACCTGTGCAAGCAAAACTCAGCACACCTGTGCCTCAGTGTACAGAGCACATTGCTATCTGGCAAGGCACCTAGCAGGCAAGTAATCTCTAAAAGGCTGAGTGTCCAAAGTACCCTTCCACTAGGACTCGCCAGCAGCCCAGCACCCTTTACCGCTGGGGTTGGAAGGCACATTGCCAAGCTGGCTCCATTGTTTCCCCTCGGGTTTACACTCAGGCCTACCTGGCAAAGTATGTCTTTAATGTAACCTCCGTACAGCTCATGGCCCTTCAGATCGAAATAGTTCATGATGACCCAGTACCGAGCTGTGATGCGGTTGTCCTTGCGCTGGTCACAGCAGCCAAAGGACTCATAGTCGGAGCAAAACTCAAGATGCAGCGGAGGCCGAAAGGGAGGCCCATAATCCAGGCACTGGGGGTGTCCCTGCAGCAAGCCTATCTGGCCCACGAATGTGAGACAGAGACAGACAGTGCCGGGAGAGAGCCTTGGGACCCAGGAACACCGACCATGATGCAAATCGGGCTTGGGCTTTCTCAGCATTTTGGCCTTGGGAACACTCCGGCTGCGGTTTGCTCAGGTTGGCTTCCCTGCTCTGCCCACGTTCCCTCCCTCTCTTCCTCCTTGCTCCTCAACCCCCTTTCTCTTTCTTCCTTCTACCCCCATCCCCACCCCTAGTTCCAAGAAGTGGTTTCTGGGCAGTGTCCCTCCTGTGGGCTGGTGGCCAAGCGTCCCTTGTGGAAGGAAAAGGAAGTTGTCCCTACCTCCTCCATCCCACCTAAACATGAAGCTTGTGCTACTCTCAAGCCAGCGCTGAGTCGTTGGGCCAAAAGGTGCAACAGTGTCAACAGCAGAGGGGCCTGATTCCTTAAAACTGCACAGAATTCTGCAGAGCAGGCTGGAAAATCCACACTTGTTTACTATTTCTTCACAGGCCGAGTGGCCCAGAGTCGCTGTGAGAACACCACATTACTGAGTCCCAGACAGCAGACTCTGAAGGCAGACTTCCAGGGCTCCTTTGGTGCTGAAAGGCACTGTGGGAACTCAAGTGTGGGTGGGGGAAGACGGAGGGGAGCTTTGTGGAAGCCAGGGTGCCCTATGGCCCCTGGGGTCTGATAAGGTGTGTATGTGGATGGGAAGAAGGAAGGACATGTCGTGAGTCTTGCATCTGCAGCAAGGGGTGAGGAAAGAGAAGACAGTAAAGGAAGAGGAGGGTGTCTTAGTCAAATCAAGCTGCTGTACCAAATATCACAGGGTAATTTATAAATGACATTTTTAATCTCATGGTTCAGGAGACTGGGAAGTTTAAGATGGAGGACAAGTTTTGGTGTTTGATGAGGGCCTTATTCCTTGTTGATGACACTGTTTGTTGCATCTTCATGACATCACATGGCAGAAGGGTCAGAGTGAAACAAACCAACTCTCAAGCCCCCTTACAGAAGCCCTAATTGAATCCTAAAGGCATCACCTTTGTGTGTGTGTTGGAGATTGAGCCCAAGGCCTTATCATGCTAGGCACTCACTCTAACAGAGCTACACCCTTGCCTGCTATAGTTTGTTTGTTTGTTTGTTTGTTTTTCCTCCCAGGTACCAGGGATAGAACCCAGGGATGCTCTGAGCTACATGCCCAGCACCCTGCCCTCCCCATCTTTTAAGACAGTCTCACTATGTTGCAAGTCTCACTTCAAAATTTCCATTCTCCTGCTTCAGCCTCCCAAATTGCTGGAAGTTATAGGTGTGCATTACCAAGCCCATCTTATAGTTTAGACCCTGAATGTCTTCTTAAGGTCCATGTGTTAAAGTCTTGGTTCTTGACTCATTGTGCCACTGGAAGATAGTAGAACCTCTTGGAGGTGGAGGAAGTTCGGTCACTGAGAACGTGTCCTTGAAAGGGATAGTGGACCCAGGCTCCCCAACCAACCATGGATTGAAACCTCTACAACTGTGAACCAAAATAAACCTTTCCTTTTTATTAAACTGATTACCTCAGGTGATTGTGACAATAACGGAAAGCTGAATAACACACCAGCCCAAGGCCCTGCCTCTGAATATTAACACGCTGGCAAATTAGTTTCAGTATATTAATTTTGAGAGACACATTAAGACACAGGAGTGTGACCCAAAAAGGACTGTTTGGGATAATTTTACCAGGAAGCACAGGATGTTTGGGCTATTTTTGCCAAGTCTATACCAGCTTTAGGGGTACTCCTCTTCACTTAGTGTAAGTTCCAACACCACTTAAGAATGTGTTTTGCTCTGTACATGTCCCTTACACATAACAGGCCTTTGGAAATTCTTCTTGAATGAGTAGACAAATAGCCACAAAACCAGAGGCACAAATAGAGACACAGGTCCATGGGGACATCTGGTTCCCTGAGCTTACTCTTTATTTTCCATGTTTCCAGTTCACTTTGCAATTTCCTTTCTTGCAAAAGCTTACCTTTGAAATGCAAGTTTTTAAAATTTTGTATTTCTTACATACATGACAATAGTGGAATGCATTACAATCATAATTATCCATTCAAAGCACAATTTTTCGTAACTCTGTATATAACGTATGTTCACGCCAAATTATGCCATTATACATGAACTCTTATTTTTTGCATTACAATTCTTAATACACCTTTATACCACAATTTATCATATCTCTGTATGTGTTTAAGGTATGTTGACACACCAAACTCACATCTTCATACATGTATTTTGTATAATGATGACCCTCTCCTTCCACCATCCATGCTATTCCCCTTCTCCCTCCCCTTCTCTCCCACCCCTATTCCCTATCTAGAGGTAATCTTCCTCCCTTGCTCTCCCTCCCAACCTCATTTTGAGTCACCCTTCTTATATCAGAGAAGACATTCGGCATTTGTTTTTTGGGGGGATTGGCTAACTTCACTTAGCATAATCTGCTCTAATGCAATCCATTTCTCTGCAAATGCCATGATCTTATTCTTATTTTTAGTGCTGAGTAATATTCCATTGTGTATAAATGCCACATTTTTTTTATCCACTCATCCACTGAAGGACATCTAGGTTGGCACCACAGTTTAGCCATGTGAATTGTGCTGCTATAAACATTGATGTGACTGTGTCCCTGAAGGGTGCTGTTTTTAGGTCCTTTGGGTATAGTGCAAGAAAAGGAATAGCTGGGTCAAATGGTGGTTCCATTCCCAGCTTTCCAAGGAATCTCCATACTGCTTTCCAAATTGGCTGCCCTAATTTGCAGTCCCACCAGCAGTGTATGAGTATACTTTTCCCAGTGCATCCTCGCCAGCACTACTTGTTGTTTGTCTTGGTTCCAATGTGTTGCTACAGAGGGTACCCCACCTGGCTTCCACTCACACGCAGCCTTTGCCAGGATGTCAAGAGGGAAGCATGAGCCTCAACCTAGCCAAGTCTACATTACAGTGCTCTCAATTATGACAGCCCAAGCAGCATTTAAAATCCAAATCTTTATAACCAAGGAAAAAAGAGGGAGTACTCAGAATGATTGTCAATACAGCTCTGTACTGTTCAATATCAGACCTAGTTGAGTGTTCCTTCTTATTTGTGGTGCTAAGGATGGCACTCAGGCCTCACGCACACTAGGCATGTGCTTTACCTAAGCTACATCCCAAGACCCTGCTTTTTAAAATATAATAAGGCATCCATGATTCACTAGTGATGGTGCAGTTTCCACTGGGTTGTTTGCCCAAAGGTCAGATAATTCATTGCTTTGTAAACCTCAGCAAGAAGAGTAAGCTGGACTAAGTCAAGTGAGTTCACAGCCACTGTGACCTTCTGAGAAAGGAGGCAACACCTGACCCAGAATTATGTAAGAATGAATGAATGCATTCTTTCCTTCCATTAAGAACTGAGAGTATCTTTGACATTTGTCTCAGTTTTCCTTTTGCCATGAAAATATGGATATCACATTGATTGGGGCAAAAACTCCCTGCAAGACTAGCAAGTGAAGGTCAGCTGGCAGGAGCTCATGGGATGTAATGACAGTATGAGCTTCTAAAACATTGTATTTCATATGGAGCTACATTTCAGATAGAATTACATAATGCATATGATTGTAACATAATTACACAATAACTAATTTTGCAGTAGATATTGTGTCAATTTAACAAATATATATTCTTGTGTGCAAAGTTATTATACTAGAAGAGGAATGTTTAATGGAAAATTGATAAGCAACTTTTATGCTGAGAAGGCTAAAAGTGACCCTACCCCCAAATATAAACAGATTATACTAAGATAACAGTAAGGAACAAATTGCTATTCAGAATCCAAGGAAAGAGATGACAACAGGCTGGAAGGGAACAAGAAAATCTTCTACCTGAAGGTGAAGTACAGGTAGGAAAAAACAGAAAACGTTTTTAACTTGAGTGTTAGGTGAACTTACTCTAAGTCTGGAACTAAAAAACTAGAACCAGACTGAATCACCTCAGATCTCACTCTGAAGCATACTTTTTAAAAAAATCATTATTTTTAATTGCTAGGGCTGCCCTAACGAAGAACCACAAATTGGGTGGCCTAAACAATAGAAATTACCTCTCAGTTCTGGAGACTCAATGTCTGAGATGAAGGTGTCAACAAGGTTGGTTCCAGACCTTTCTCCAAGCTTCTGATGGTTTGTGTTGCATTTCATGACTTGGAGATACCCAATCTGTGGCTTCATGTTGGGATGGTATTCTCCCAGTGCGTGTGTCAATCCCCTTCTCTTTTTTCCCCCCCTTTAGTTGTAGTTGGACACAATACCTTTATTTTATTTATATTTATGTAGTGCTGAGGATGGAATCCAGTGCCTCACACATCCTAGGCCAACTCTGAGCTAAAACCCAAGCCCCAATTTTTAACTTTTGATAAGGATACCAGTCATCCTGGATTAGGACCCACCATAATATCTGCATTTTAACTTCCATTATTCCTGTAAAGACTGTCTCCAAATAAGGTCATATTCTAAGATACAGGCTAAGGTTGCAGGGGGAGTGGTGATCTGATATAGGAGCATGTGGGGACACAAAATGGGAAGCCTACCAATCGCTTGGGAGAGTAAGAATAGTTTTTGCTTGAGCCAATGGCCTCTGGGTTATGAATCCCTTTCTATTCTTTTTCTGGCTACCCAGCTGGGCAGGTAGTAAAAAGTGACTTACCTGGGAGGTGATACAGATAGCACCAGTGTGATCTTCAGAATCATACTAATTAGGTTAGCAACCTTGCACTAACACCTACTAGCTGTGACCTTGGCAAAGTTACTCGCATCTCCACGGGCTCCATTCACCTCCTTGGTAAAATAGGAATAACTCATAGAAATGTAGTGGTGTTATGATGAAATGTAAAGTCCATAGTGCTTCATAAATTCTGGCCATTGTTATTATTCATGGAACTGGCTTTACCTTCAGTGGACCTAAATAATTTCCACAAGGGTTGACTCATACTGCTTTTATCAAAAAATCAGATATGAACATGCTAAAAAAATTCTAGGAAAGCTTTGTGTGCAAACCAAGAACTATATCTACTCACCTCACATTCTGAACCTCCATTCTGTAGCCATTTTACAGCTTTTGATAAAGGTTTCAGGGAGTAGATAGATGCTCTGGCTATCTTGGCCTTTGTTTTGAGATTTTGAACACATTATCTGGGAATTTCATTCCTCTAGTGGTAGTCTTTCATATACAGAACTCCTACACAACCCAATCACCCACTCCCAGCAGTAAAGTTAGACCTAATTATGTGGTGGCTTTAGCTTGATTTGTTATGGCCCTTTTGGAATACCTACTTGTTTTGTGTGTACCTTGTAAGGCTGGATATTTATTGATAGAAGTGTTTTTATCAAGTGCAAAATAATACTGAACTATAAATTGACAAAGCATAATTTATCCTCCAATTTTCTTGCAGATGCTTTGAGTGACATAAAGTACAGATAGAAAAGAACAGAAAATGTTTTTAACTTGAGTATTAAGTAACCTTCATAAAAAAGTACAATGGGAAAAATGTGTGGCTTGTCATCTAAATATTAGGCTTACTGTAAAGTTAGTGAGCTTTCATGGAACTCAGTTACTGGTTATCTGAACACAAAATGCATAAAAGGCAGACATTTATGAAGCACTTCCTTGAACCCCCGAACAACTATCACAACATGCTATCAGGCCCAGCTTGTGTTCTAAAAAATTGCCCCTGGGCTTAACTGTGTGATGCTGGGTTACTATTTCACTGGTAAGGAGTCTTCCACCAGGCAAATGCTTACTGCTGCATTCTAGTTTCCAAGAAAGGAGAGAGGACACCTGTGTTCTGAAACATCTAAGACTGATGTGCTAGGCAAAAACAAAACCCAGCAGCCTTTTTAAATTATGCAAGTGCCAGTTGAAACAGCCAATTTCCACTACCTCTTTGATCCAAATTACTCCTTCATGGTAGAAGGTTCTTTTTCTCTCTGGCAGAAAAATTCTCAACCCTAAATTTCCATGTCTTAATACAAAAAAAAAAAAAGTCACTTCCTAAAATCCATCTCTCTTTCCAAAATTCAACAGAACTCATCACTAATATTTTTCTTCATTGTGTTAAATCTAACATGGGTAAATTTAGAGTCTAAAAATACAAAAATTCATTTTGCACCACTAGTTGTATTTTATTACATAACAGCAAGAGGCAAGTTATCTGCAAATAATAACTGCTACAGAGCTATATTCTCTAATTAAACATATTTATTTTTTCACTTGGAGAATCATTCCATAAAAAACATTTTATTTTAAATTACAAAAAAAAAAAATGCGTGTGTATATATATTTACATGGAACAAAGGCAGTGGCATTATTTTTCTAGTTATAACTTACAGTAAAAGGAAATACAAAAATACTTTCCATAGTCATAAATACTTTCTATAGTCATACTTTCTTAAACTATCAAATAAATACATTTAGTAACAATCTACTGCTACTACAGTGTGGCTACAACTGTGAAATAACTAAAATTTAATATCAGACTCCTGGATTTACAATACTCTATTTTTTCACTGATTTCTTCATCCACTTAATTTTCTTCTTTAACACTTGATGATCTTGTTTTAAAATATACCGAAAATATCTACAACCTAAAAAATAAAATGAGCAAAAAATTTTAATACTTATCATCCAAATTTTTAAAGTACATGTGTATAGTTTGAAATTTTTGCTTCAACTCTATATATACCAGTATGGCCCACACATATTCTAAGAGCTGCCACCAATAAAATGTATTACTTCACAAAGATGTTTTTGATCCATTATAATTAAGGCATATATTTTAGCTTTTTTCCTTCTCTTTCCCCAAATCCTATAGTGATATACACATTATTATGTACATTCGTACATTAAAGGAATATTCTCCAAGATCAAATTAGTACTACTTCCCTCTCAACTTTAGCTTCTAAGTCAGCAAAAGAGGCATTATCACAGTCAGAAAAAGGTAAACAAACTACAAAATACACCTCCTTTGTAAATCCACTAGAGAGCTTAACTAGCAAAGCAACCAAATAGCTGAATTTCAACCAGAAAAGGTCCCTCCACAGAGCAAGGGGCCCATCTTGTTTCTCATACAGAATGGGGAGAAAGCTAGCATACCCCATTCTAAGCACAAAGCAAAAGCAGACCACAACCAGAATTTGAGTACTGTGGTGTAATGATGATAACCAGAACAAGAGGGAAAAAAAAGCTCAGCTTTTGAATAGATTCACTCTCTCCACACTAACACCCAGACAGGAGAGATGTGCCCATTTTCAGGCATAACAACACCTGATATTCCTGGACAACTTCAGAATTCATAAAGCCCTTTGATGTGATGTTCACTTGATATTTCACAAAGGACAATCCCAGTGTCCAAATTCCTTTGGACAATCCCAAAGGTTAATTGCTTGACCTAAGTCACATGACGAGTAGAGAATGAGAAAGTTAGTCCAGGTCTTTGGACTCCAAATTCATAAAGTAGAAGAAGATAACAAGTGAACTGAAGAATCTCTTTAGGACACCTTAAACTCCCTAGCAAAATATATCTTACTAGTTGTCATCATACACATCATTTCTGTACATTTTGTAGCAGTTTCATTTCAGTACTGGCTAACTTTAATATTTCAGTGGTACAAAGCCGGTACGAGTTTTATTGGCCAAAATATTCCATAAAGAAACAATCAATTTCTCATTCCTTTTAAGAAGACTATTTGACAAATTAATGGGAGGCATTCTTAAGGAGAATTTTTCTCCTTACAGGAACATTTAAGTGTATATAATACAGATCTATTAAAGAACAATGAGGTATGAAAGAACATTCTTGATTAGTAGACAGTTTCAGTAAACCTATGCAACAAGGCCAAGCAGTCAGTGATTGTGAAACAGTCTTGCATAGTGCATCTTAATGCCCCCAACAACACCCAAGTCAGAGCATGAGAAATAATCACAATCAACAACATGAAAGCACTGTTTCTAACCCTAGGGGATTCCTTATAAGCACATTACCAGTTTCCAACTCATGATCCACTCTTTATTTTTGTTGTTGTTGTTTAAGGGGATACTGTTGATTGAATGCAGGAATATTCAACCACTGAGCCACATACTCATCACTCATCCCTATTTTTGTATTTTATTTAGAGACAAGGCCTCACTGAGTTGCTTAGTGTCTCGCTTTTGCCAAGGAGGGCTTTGAACTTGCAATCCTCCTGTCTCAGCCTCCGGAGCCATTGGGACTATAGGCATGCACGCCCAGCTCAACAATTATTTCTTGAGCATCCAGAATCCTTATGGACCACATTAGATAAGTTCTACAGTCAAAGAATGGTCATATTCAAAAGATAAAATTAAAAGAAATAAAAAATGTACCTTATCCTAGCAGTACTCCAGCTACAAAAGCTTTCTCACAGGTCAAATCTGTATCTTCCTTCCAATCACTTTTTGCCCAAAAGTAGCTGAAGTGAAAGGTTGGCCACCAGTTTTTCCTGGAATTCCATTCTTCTTGAACCCAACATGTCAAAAGGGAATGTCAGTGATGGGGACAAATCTGTACATTAGAATTTGATTTTAGCTATAGGAAGCTATTTCCAGACTAACATCAGCAATAACATAAAATCAAATACTTTTTAATTCTCTTTGATCTCCACATACTGATTTCCTCTTAACTAAATAGCCAGTTCATTACAGTAAAGTGATGCAGTGATTCTGAAGTAATTTTTTTAAAAATTTCAGATATTCCATTTACTATTGATCTTGAGCAGGTTGCTTAACCTCTCTGATTCTCAATTTCCTTGAGGATAAAAATGATACTTATTTCATGACATTGTTATTAGGACTAAACTAGACCAGAAGCAGGTTTCACATAAAGCTCCTTTTACAGTATCTGGTACACAGCAAATGTTCAATAAATGCTATCATAATTATTTAAAAGTTACTTTAAAACCTTAAATTATATGCTACCAAAATTTAATTAAAATGACATTATTATAAAATACATAAATACATGGATCTCACAACTGAATAGCAATGCTAAATGTTCATCAATAATTTGAGGATACACTTATTTAGCACCTGTATGTCTCCTGTGCAAAACTTCTAGAAATTTAAAAAGCAAACATTATGTTTCTTGGCTTTCAAAAGCCCTATGATAGCTGGGTGTGGTGACGCACCCCTATAATCCCAGCGGCTCAGAGGCTGAGGCAGGAGGGTAGCAATAAGCAACTGGATGAGAGACTTTGTCTCTAAATAATATACAGAATAGGACTGAGGATGTGGTTCAGTGGTCAAGTGCCCCCTGAGTTCAATCCCTGGCAAACCCCTCCCCTGCAAAAAAAAAAAAGCCCTATGGTTTAGCAGGGGTTTAAACAGTCCTTTATATTTGAAAGGAGTTTACATTGAGAGTACCATCTGAATGCTTGCCCACCCTCCACAAAAATTCATGTTAAAACCTAATCACGGGCTGGGGTTGGGCTCAGAGGTAGAGCATGCGTGGGTCACTGGGTTCAATCCTTAGCACCACATAAAAATAAAGATATTGTGTACACCTATAACTAAAAAAATAATAAATATAAAAAAAAAAAACCCTAATCACCACTGGAAATAATTAGGACATGAGGAGATGAATCATGACCTAAATTAGTGATCTTTTAAGAGAAGCCCCAGGCAATTGCCTTGCTCCCTTCCACCATAGAAGGAACCCTCTATGAACTGAGAATCTTGTTCTTTATCAGACAATGAATCTGCTGGTACCTTCACTTTGGACTTCCTAGCCTCCAGAACTTGTGAAAATAAATTTGTTATGTAAAAGCCACCCAAATTATGATATTTTGTTACAGAAACCCAAATAGACTAAGATATACATTTTCCCCCCAAGATCAGTTTAAGTCTGAAACAAGTTTCCACTTACCCTGGGTACCTTATACAACTAAAATTAATATATAAACAATTTTGTGATATCCTTTATTCTGCCAAAAAATAGGTAAACTTTTACATATCCAGCTCACAATGGACTTACAAGATGTAGTATTTGATAGTACACAGTATCTGGAAAGAATTGTTGTATGTTAAGTTTGTGACTTTGCATTTTCTAGCTTCTGACATTCAGAAGAAAAGAGCTGAAGAAATCCAAAAGTACAAGCAAATAAATGCTGTGTTTATTACTCACTCCATTAAGAGCTGTCTCAGATATCTAGCCAAATATTTCCATGCAGTTATGTTCTTAGTGCATCCAGCAAAATCCAGGACTCCAAACAATACTTTCAACCCCAATTTACGGAGTTCTTCTTTTTCTGCAACATTCATAACAGTTCAGGTTTAAATAAGGTATTGATTGAAGAAGTGCATAAAGCTAAAAAGGTATGTACAGCTGATCAAAATGAATTATGTAAGCCTTCTAGTTTGGTTAATGGTTTAAAACAATTCATTATGCTCATATTCCTGAAATAAATCAGAAGAACGCTCAATAATATCAAACATGCTAATGAGGTCCAAGTGTTCAGTTTGATCCCTATATTGATTATATGCACTAATTCATATACTATGGAGAACATGAGTTAAAGTTCCTGCCCTATTTTCCCATCTTTGGAACTTCTCTTCCCTTAGGTAAAAAACCGATGCAATCTTTGCACCGATTTATTTGGATTAGTGGACTGATTTTCATTTAAGAAGCATGTTATTTTCTATACTGAAGCCCAGGAGGCATTAAAACAAAGTGAAATTACATAACTTGAAGGCAATTTTCTTTTTCCAATTGGGAAATGATGTTCTACAGCAGGAGTAGTCAAACTTCTGTAAAGGGTCAGATAATAAATATTCTATATATACTAGTCTCTATTACAACCACTAGTTCTGCCATTATGGTGCAAAAGCAGCTATAGAAAATACATAAATAAATAAGTTCTAATGGAACTTGATTTACAAATACATGCATGAGGTCAATTTGGCCACTGGGACATAGTTGGTTAATTCCTTGACTATAGCTTATCTGTACAAAGAGGCATAAAACAAAAACTTGTTTACCTGATTTTCTAAGTAACATATGGAATTCTAACATCAGTCTATGCAAGGGTACAATCTGATACAAATTCTGGAAAAAAAATCTTGTAATTGATACAAAGACATTTCTCAAATTTAAGCTTATGTTCAAATAAAGCTCTCATTGGTTAATATACTCTCAGTAAGTTATTCAAGGATTTAAAAGATATTTTGCTTTGATCCAATTTTAACTTGGGTATAAAAAGTATTCTCTGTAAATAATTTTTTTAAAATAAAAATGCTACTAACATGATAGACAAGATTATCGGAGGAAACAGATGGGGGAGAATTCTTAATTTGCATCTTATACATAGCTACAATATTTACCACACTTAAAATAATTTATTTTCAGAAGCAAGGACTGGGGGCAGGGGGGGGCGGAGAAATCACACAGAAAATACCAATCAGAAGAGATCACAGATTACAAAGTTTTATATACACATTACATATAAGATATTGTGAAATGCCTTTATATAATACATAAAACAAAAATTCAAAAAGGGGCAACAATTTGGGAGACTGGATTTAGGAACACAGTACCCTAAAGTTATTTGGGTAAACAATTTAACAATTTTTTTAAAGTATTTATTTTTTGTTTTAGGTGGATAAAATATCTTTTTTTATGTGGTGCTGAGGATTAAACCCAGTGCCTCACACATGCTAGGCAAGCGCTCTATCACTTGAGCCACAACCCCAGCCCACAATTTAACAATTCTTCACACAACAGGAACAAATTTAAAGGTTTTCCTCTCTGAAAACAAGGACTATTTTTATGAATATACAAAACCCCCAAATTTTTAATTATTTCTCATTTCAATACACATAATACTAAACAAATTCATTGTCTACTTTCCGAAGTACTTTGAACTTAAAATGAAATAATTCCCAACAAAACAAAAAATAGTTTGTTAACTTCTCTTAATGATTTGTAAAAAATCAATCAACCAGGTTCAATAATAAAGATCAACATACCAGTATCAGAGAATATTATTAAAACTTGGTTCCTACCAAAATCACATTGTATACCGCTCAAGTCACTTAGTTTTAACTTTTTAATTGAAATATATGTACTAGAAAGGTATAAGTCCTATGACATTGAATAAATCATCACAAAATTTAACACAGCCAGGTGACCAGTACCCAGATCAAATAAAAGACCATCAGAATTATAAAATTTCTCCATCAGAAAGATTCCTAGGAAAACTGGGAATGAAACCACCATTTGGCCCAGCTATATCCCACTCTGGTTTATACCCTGCCTTTTCCAAGACTCCGATTACAGTATACTATAGAGACACAGTCACATCAATGTTTATAGTAGCACAATTCACAATTAGCTACATTGTGGAACCAAGCTAAATGCCCTTCAGTAGATGAATGGATAAAGAAAATGTGGTATACACACACACACACACACACACACACACACAATGGAATATCACTCAGCATTAAGAGAGAATAAAATCATGGCATATTCAGGTAAATGGATGGAGTTGGAGAACATCATGCTAAGTGAAGTAAGCCAATCTCAAAAAAACAAATGCCAAATGTTTTCTTTGATATGAGGATGTTGATCCACAATAGGAAGAGGTGGGGGGAGCATGGGAGGAATGGAGGGACTTTAGATAGGGCAAGGGGAGGGGAAGGGGAGGGAGGGAGTATGGGGGTAAAAAAGGCAGAGGAAGAACATGGACATCATTACCCTAAGTACATGTATGAAGACACAAATGGTGTGACTCTACTTTGTGTACAACCAGAGACATGAAAATCCTGCTTTATATGTGTAATATGAATTAAAATGCATTCTGCTGTCATATATAACAAAATAAATAAATATATTTTTTAAAAAAATTTCTCCATCAACTTTAGAAAATTCTTAGCCATTAACTGTTCAAATACATATATATTTTTATTATTATTTGTTTTTGTCCCATTTTCTGCCTCCTCCAAAACTCCAATTAAAGGTATCAGACGTTTCCACCAAGTCCCCAATACAATCTTTTTTTTTAATTTTTATTTTTTTAGTATTTTTAGTTATAGGTTGGCACAATGTCTTTATTTTATATTTATGTGGTGCTGAGGATTGAACCCAGTGCCTCATATATGCTAGGCAAGCGCTCTACCACAGAGCCACCCAGCCCCCAATGCAATCTTTTTTGCACTCTCCACCCTTTTTGCTGTCCTTTAGGTTGCTTTTTCTACACATTACACTAACCCTCTCTTTTGTCATACCCAATCTGCTATTAAACCCAACAATTTGAGCTCTTAGATCCCAATACTGTACTTCTCAAAAGGAAAACAGCATTTCTCCCTAAGTCTATCTTGTCTTAAGAATAAATGTTCACCCTATTGATTTCCTAATCGACTTTTAAAAGAAGACTAACAGATAAGAATTTCTGCTAGTCATCTGTATAGGCTGAAAAGAACCTTTCTTCTTTCTCCTCTAAAACAGCAGATTAAAAACTGACCACTAAATATATAAAGGACTACTATAGGAGATGGGGGTGCAGTTTACAGCACCCGTAGTCTATCTGAGGCCCTGTGCTTAATCCTGACACACAAATTTCTACAATTCAATACTCCAAAATCAAACAATCAAATTCAAAAAAGGGCAAAGGACTTGAATACTTGGAATAGACATCTCTACAAAGATGATAAATAGCCATAAAAAGATGTCCTAGCATCACAAGCCATTATTATGAGACACCACACTACTGGAATACAATACTACTAGAATAGCTACTATCAAAATGAAAAAAAGTTAAGAGTTGGCAACAATGTAGAAAAACCGAAAACCTCATGCATTGCTGGTAGAAATGTAAAACAGACATAACTAAAATGACTACAACCCCCCAAAAATATAGAATATCAAACAATATCGAACGTTTGACAGGATGTAGAGAAGCTGAACTCTGAAACATAGATGGTGGGAATGTTAATGGTACAATCAATCACTTCAAAAAACAGCTGATGGTTTCTTAAGAAGTTAAATATCTATTTTCCTTACTCAGCAATTACACACCTACCCAAGAAAAACAAAAATATATGTGCACTCACAGAAATACACGAATGTTCTTAGCAACATTATTCATAACAGTCAAAAAGCCAAATGTTCATCAAAAATTTAATGTATAAAAATGAAGTATTACTCAGCATTAATAAATTGCTAAAACAACATCATGGCAAAAACTCAATAACATGCTGAGTAAGAGAAGCCAGACACCCCCCACAAACAAAAAAAAAAAGTATAAAACTGAGATTACATTCATATGAAAATCCAGAAAAGATAAAATTAATCCATGATTTCAAAAAGCAGACCAGTGACTGCCTGAAGGCAGGAATATGTGGGTAATGGGTTGTGAAATAAAGAACTTTTGGGAGTGACAACAATGCTTTATATCATATTATTAGGAAAGTGACATGGATATATGTTAAACTAAGCATATGCTTGCAATAAGTACACTTACTATATATAAGTTAAAATTTCAATCGTTGATTAAAAAAAAAATGCAGAATTCTCCAACCAGAGTGGCAAAGGGTTTCTAAAACACAGATCCTCTCTCCTCAGTAGAAGTAGAGTGTCTTCCTAGAGCCTGCAGAGGGAGCAACTTTCTCTGTATACCTTAGCATACTATTCATACAATGTCATTTTCTATGAGTGCTATAATATAAAAAGTTAGAAAACAATAACCTCGAAATGTTTGAACATAAACCTCCAAAACTGTTCAAATAGTGAAATAAAAAATCTATACCTTAAGCACACTTAACAGTTTCGCTCTTGGTGCCTTTTCCTTCTTTAGAAAATTGTATAAGTATATATGGGCATTCGGATTTGATGGGAACTTTTCATCATAAGCATAATTAGTAAGTATCTTTCAGGCTTCATCTTGATCACCATAGAATTCCAACATCTATATAAAATAAGTTATAATATCTTAGCTGAATTTTATAAGATACAAAAGATAATACACAACTTCATTGCTGAGTACAAAATTGACAAAGAGTACCACAGAAGGAACATGCTTCCACTAGCATATATGTTACATCATCTATGAAAAAAAATCACCTTAAAATAGAGGACTATAAAGTTCATTTTTCCTTGTGCTATTTTGTTACTGAAAAAAAATAGTAATTTCAACATAAGAACTATTCCTATAAGAAATTCATGTCCTCAAAGCGAGAATATATATAATTTGGGGGTGGGGGGACAGGGATTGAACTCAGGGGAACTCGACCACTGAGACACATCCCCATCCCTATTTTGTATTTTATTTAGAGACAGGGTCTCACCTGTCTCTGCTTCACACCTCGCTTTTGCTGAGGCTGCTTTGAACTTGTGATCCTCCTGCCTCAGCCTCCCCAGCTGCTGGAATTACAGGAGTGTAATCCCACCTCACCCAGCTTCATATCAAAAATATTAATGACTAAAATATGATGCTTACTAACCTCAGTGCCCCATTTATAACTTCAGTCACAAAAGAGTGCATAACAATTATAGCTTCTTCCATTTTGTTTCCATCTTTTCATGTTCAGCACTTTAAGTACTCAAACTTTCAAAGAATGATTTATTTTGAAAACTTATTCCAATTGTTCAGTATCAAAGCCCTCTGACAAATGACTTTTTTAAAAAATATATTTTTTAAAAAAGTATTTTACACAATACCATTATTTTATATATTTACTATTTTTTTTAAATGTGGTGCTGAGGATCGAACCCAGTACCTCACACATGCTGAGCAAGCACTCTACCACGGAGCTATAACCACTGCCCACAAATGGCCTTTTTACAATGACTGTGAGATGATAGAGAATCTTCATAAACTTTCTAGAAGCCATTATTCTTCATCTCATATATTGTGACCTAGTTTCAGATTTTTTTGTTCACTTCGTTTTATATCCCAGCAAATCATAAAAGATCTTTCAGCTTTTAAGCTCAACAAGAATAATACAGAACAGACACTTACAATTATATTATTATTTACTTTGTAGATATTTGGCTATCTTTCAGGCTTCATCTTGATCACCATTTGGTGATCAGTCTTTTGGTGAAGGCCCAGACAGTTTATCCAGTAATGAAAAAAAAAGTAACATCAACAGCTTATTAATAAACAAAATGCCAGGTGCAGTGATGCACACCAGCAATCCCAGCAGCTTGGGAGGCTGAGGCAGGACAGAGTTCAAAGCCAGCCTCAGCAAAAGCGTGGTGTTAGCAATTAAGTGAGACCCTGTCTCTAAATACAAAAAAGAACTGGGGATGTGGCTCAGTGGTTGAGTGTCCCTGAGTTCAATCCCTGGTACCTGCCACCACCTCCTCCCCACAAAAAACCCAAATTATTTAGACCAAGAAAGAAATATGCCATACTCTTTTTCTATTTATTTAGTTAGATTTACAATTTTTTCCATTAAATTTCCTCCTGATCAATAAAGATAATTAAGCATGCAATCTCTGCATAGGCTTAAGACAAAAATAAAAACAATACAATTTTATGAAAAGTCTACTTACCTCTACATAACTCTTCACAAAAGGGTCCCAAACTCCAGGAGTTTTAATCAATCCACAAATATTTACAGATGTCTTCTAGCTGTCACTGAGCATACTTTGGGTTGCTGAACTGTATGCATAATCATTTTCATCTGCCCGAAGATAAAAAAATTTTAAAAGTCATTTGGTGAAGGCCCAGAGTTCAATCCCCAGCATCACAAAAAAACAAAAAAAAGAGAGAAAAGTTGTTTAGTATTGAGAACTTCTGTTAAGACAATAGTAAACTGAGCTATTGTTAAAAGAATAATACATCATGCTCAAGTGGGATCTATTCTAGGAATGCAAGGTTGGCTTAACAACTAAAAATCTATTAATGTAAATAAAGATCTACTGATCTAAACCAAATCAGTAGACCAAAGAACAAAAACCACATGATCATCTTGTGACCATTGACAATCTAGGAACTTTCCACAATCTGATTAAACAGTATCTATGAAAAACCCACAGTAAACATGAAATTTAATAGTGAAAGATTGGATGCTTTTTTCCCTAAAATCAAGAACAAGATAAGAATGTCCCCTCTCACTATTTGTATTCATTATACTGGAGGTTTTAGCTAGGGCTTACAGCAAATATTAGAAAAGACATCTAGACTGAAAAGGAAAACTATATTTTCTATCTAGAAAATTCTAAAATTCCATTAAAAATTTATTAGAATTAATAAATGAATTCATCAATGTTGCCAGGTACAAGATTAATACAATGAATGAATTTACAATGAAGAAGCAAAAAATAAAATTAGGAAAACAATGCCATTTGTAAAAGCATCAAAAACTAAAAATAAAAGGTGTAAGTTTTAAAAAAGAGATGAAAAGTTCCATCTGAAAAGTAATATTGTTGAAACAAATTTCAAAAGACCCAAATAAATATAAAGACACCTCAGATACATAGGTTGGAAGACTACTATTGTTAAACTAGTCTACAGAGTCCTATAATTTCTATCAAAAGCGCAGGTAATCTTTTTGTATAAATGGACAAGCTAACTATAATTTATATGAAAATCCCAGGGACTGAGAATAGAATAAAAAATTTTTAAAAAGAACAAAGTTGGAAGATTCATACCATGACTTTACAAATCCATTACAAAGCTACAGTAAGCAAGACAGTATGATATAGGTGTAAGGACGAAAATACATAGATCAATGACAGAAAACTGAGTGTACAGGAACAACACCTTCATGTTTATGGTATCTGATTTTCAAGAAGGGTACCGAGATAATTCAGTAAGAAAATACTTGTTTTCAACAACTATGTTGGCACAACTGGACATTCACATGCATAATAATTTAGTTAGATTGTTTCCTAACTCATATCACACACAAGAATTAACTCAAAATAGATTAAAGACCTAAATGCTAGAGTTAAAATTATAACTCTTATAAGTGAAAATCTCTGTGTCCTTTAAGTGGGCAATGGTTTCTTGGATATGCCAACAAAACCACAAGCAACAAAAGCAAAAACACATAATTGGACTTCATTTAAAAAACAATTGTGTTTCAAAGGACATCAGCAAGAAAGTAAAAAGACAACCTACAGAATAGGACAAAATATCTCCTATTAAGAGATTTCTATTAAGTCTATCTACTAAGAGACTTCTGTCTAGAATATATAAAGAACTCATGACCCAATAACTAAAAATTAATGGTTTAATCAAAGTATATGCAAAAGGTATAAATATAAATTTCTCCAAAGGCATACAAATGGCTCACAGGCACATGAAAAGAGCTCAACATAATTAGTCCCTATAGAAATGCAAATCAAAACCACAAATACCATGGACTTTAGTACCCTTCCATTGATAATGGTGGTAATTTAAAATAGTGCAGCGAATTTTCAAAAAAGGGGTACTGCTGGTCAGCATGTTTTCGGTTGGTGCCCAGCACCTGAGGCTGCGCGGAGCGTGGGTGGCGCTCCTCCAACCCCAGGGCCGCACCTGGCTAGGCCTCGCACCAGGGAGGGGCCGGCAGGCCGAGCAGCCCCCCAGTGCAGGCGGCAACGGTACCCTTGCACTCCCCAGGGTGCTACCTCCAAGCACCACCAACGTGAGCCAAGGGGCAACACGGGAAACCGCAGGACCCGCCCACCCCTGCGAGGGCCCGGCCTCGCTGTCATGTTCCTGGCAGGAAGACGTCCCCGGGCCCCCGCGGGGTGGGGGGGGGGCTCTAGGCACACAAACGGGAATGTTCGCCTCGGGTCCTGGCGTAAACGGGCTGTCTACCCGCAGGACCCGTGGCCCTCCAGCTCCTGACCCTCCAACCCAAAAGCGCTGGGTCAGAGCCCCAAGTGGGGAGGCCGCAGGCCAGTCGGAGACGCGCTGCCCAGCACGCGGCCCTGGGGTCTGGGGCACTCACCAGCCTTGGGCACCTTCCGAGGCAGGTGCCTGGGACCCAGACCCCTAAGCGACCCAAAACCCGGTGGCACCGTGGTCACGCGCAGCTTCTTGGGAGGGCCCCAGCCAGAAGCCATCGCAGCAGAAGCGGGCGCGCGGTGTCCCGCCGCGCTTTCGTCATGTTGCCGTGCAGCTCCAGAGAACAGAAAACAATGTGGGTCTCCTGAGCACGGCAGCTCCCACGGCCGCAGCGTGTTGGAAAGCGAAAAGGAAGGCCTACCTATTTTCAAGCGGCTGAAACGGCTCCTGGCCCTGGCGAATCTGCTACTACCCTCGCCAGAATTGCGGCCCTCCTGCCGGAAGTCGAGCTTCCTCCATTTTGTGGCCCGCCATGGCGGTGGTGTTAAAGTTGTGGCCAGGATGCAGCGCCTTTGACTGAGGGGGTAAGCCAGGCAAGCCATCGGGAACGTGGTGGGGAGCAGCAAAGTACCGGACCGGACGCCGGGGACCTGTCATGTACGGCGCCGGCGGGGCCGAGACAAGCCCGAGAGGAAAGGCGGCACAAGGAGGAGGCCGGGCCAGGTGGCACCGGCGGCGGGGGCAGTCGACTGGAGCTGCTGGTGTTCGGCTATGCCTGCAAGCTGCTCTGGGACGGCAAGCGGGCCCTGGCCCAGGAGCAATGACAACACCTCATCCCCTGGATGGGGGACCACAAGCTCCTGATCGACAGGTCGGTAGCACCCCCGACCCGACGCCCCTGCGGCCCTCCCCTCCCCCGCGGCGGGTCCGCCTGGCACAGACGTGGGATCCTGGCGTCAGGGGGGCAGGATCGCATCGCCCGCCCCAGGGGTCCGGCTGCAGCCGGTATCACAGCCGTCGCCGAAGTGATCGTCTCTGCTGGGCCGCGCGCCCCAGGCGGCCGCCGGCCACAACGCGCGGTGGAGCCGTGGGGTCGGCGGCACTCGGCGCCATGCGGCGGCCGCCTGGAGCGCGCTTTGTTCTCCGCGATGCCGCCCTCGGACCCCGCGAATTAGCCTGCGGCCTCCCCGGCCAGGAGGAACCGGGCGGTGGGCGAGGCCCCGCGCGGCTGACACCCTGCCGCAGCGGCGTCCCTGGGGCTGGGCCGCCGCGGGTTCTCTTCCAGTGTCACCGCCCGGGCCCGCGGAGGGCCGGCTGGCGGCTGGGTGTGTGGTTGGAAAGGGCGAGATACATGCTGTAGGGTGTTTGCTCCCTGCTCGCTTCCCTCTCCCCGGGGTGCTGGGATGTCCCTGCTGCTCGGGCAACACTACTTCTGGGGCCCAAACTGAAAGGCTAACCATGGAATAGTCTCTCCGAGTGAAGGAAGCCATGTTTGAGACGATTAGAACTGCATTCTGCAAAGCCCTGGAACCTGACTGTAGGGATGACCTCTGAGCTGCCCAGAATGGACACAGTAATGATCAAATAGGCCTTTTTCCGTCCCTTACATTTCCATTTGGAGGTAGAGCTAGGAAACAAGGACTCCGAGAAGGGAGGGTTGCAGATCAGATTGGCTCTAGATCTAATGCTCCACGCTCTGCTCAGACGTGCTGTGCCTTTGAACTGCCATTTCTATGGACCGATGTTGCCTGAGCTCTAGGGCTTGCTTTCCATAGTGTGACTTGTAATGTGCATTATTAAAGTTCGGTGAGCGCTGGTGTCTCAGCTTTTCATGCAGTTTCCATGTCATTCTGTACATGATTTGACTTAGATCTCTCAAGACTGGTGGAGAGCAAACACTACACATGTAAATGTGTAATATTTTTAAATAATAGTTTACATTTGTAAGTTAAGGAGGTTTACACTAAAATAAATCTAATTTTAAATATTAATAAAATGCAAATAAATAAATAAAATAGTGCAGCTATTTTGGAAAACAATCTAGTGCTCCTTCCAAAGGTTAAACATAGTTATATAATCCAGAAATCTCACTCTTAAGAACATATTCAAGAAAAATAAAACTGAACATAAATATTCACAGCAATATTATTCAAAAAGTAGAAACCACCCAAATGTCGATAAATTGATAAACATGGAATGGTTAAATGTGGTATCTCTATACAATGGCATGTTATTCAAAAACAAAAAGAAATGAAATACAGTACTTGCAACCTTAAAATCATTATGCTAAGTGAGCACATATTGTATAGATGGTTCCACTTGCATGAGATTCCCAGAATACATAAATCTCTAAAGACAGAGAGTAGATTAGTGGTTGCCTAGAAGCTTATGAAGAAATGGAGAGTTCAGTGTTTCTTTCTGGGGTGATGAAAATGTTCCAAATTTAATGGCGGTGATGATTACTGGGCAACTCTATGAATATATTAAAAACTATATGCTTTAAGTGGGTATATTTATGTGGCATATAAACTATATTCTCTATTTTCAATAAAGCTATTATTTTCTTAAAAAAATATGAGACCACTATACCCAATAAACTAGCAGATATAGAAAAAATTCTGAAATTAACAAATGTTAAGGAACATACTGACAAAAGAAAACCCTAATCAGATTACCAGTGGAATATAAATTGGTACTACTTTGGAAAGAGTTTAGCATATTATATAGTGCCATGGTTTTTGTTGCCCAAAGACACACTATGATTACTGGCTTGGGCCTCAGTGTGGTGCTATGGGAGATGAAAACAGTGGGGGATGGAGGTCTTCCAAATGGATTTCAGGACTGTTTTTTCTATTTCTGGAAAAATGACACTTATTATCATTATTATTATTATTTTAAATATATATATGACAACAGAATACATTACAATTCATATTACATATATAGAGCAGTTTCATATCTCTGGTTGTATACAAAGTATGTTCACACCAATTTGTGGGTATTTTGATGGGAATTACATCAAATCTGTATGTTGCTCATAAAACCAATTTCAAACATATACAATCATATTAGTAGTGATTTTAGTGTCCCAAAAGAGATCTACTAAACAATAATTACTGGGCTGGTTTGGTGACTTGTAGTCCTAACTACTCAGAAGGCCAAGCCAGGAGGATTGCTTGAGTCCAGGAGTTGGAGATCAGGTTAGGCAACATAGCAAAACCCCCATCTTAAAAATAATAATAATTACTGATGTCAAAACACATCTCAATCATTATGATAGTCACTAACTCTTCAGTGTTTTCCTTGAAACTCTAATATACAATTAGTGAATGTCAATTTAGGACTAATTGTGCTGTTTTATAGAGGAGAAAGTTGATTATAATGGTAAATGAAATCAGCTATCATGAACTGATTTGTGTTTATTTAATTACAATTATCATGCTGATGACTCTACATATTAAGTCTCCACCTATAGTCCCCTAGGTGCTAATTTTAAAAACATGAGTTTTCATTAAAAATAAGAAAATAAACCCCTCCATATGCATTTCAATAATTCAAATTGTATCATAATTTGACTATTATGACAAAGGAAAATCAATGCAACTAATTCAGATCTAAATTTAAGATTACACAGTGCAAAAGAGGGAATAGTCTTGGAAAGGGAAGTAGAAAAATGTAAGATCCCTCTTAGATGTCAGAAAAAGTAAATTCAAAAATGTGATTTTTTTTAAAGGTAGTGTTAACTTGAAGTGGAAAACAAAAAGCAAAAAAACCTTTGAAGCAAAGTCAGTTGTGTTTACAAGGGCCTTTGGGTTTCTTTGATGTTTTAGTGCTTCTGGTTTTTAAAATGTTGATTTGTGGAGGATGGGCACAGGGGATTGAATCTAGGTGCTTAACCACTGATCCACATCACCAGCCCTTTTTTACATTTTTTTTTTTATTTTGAGATAGGGAATCCATAATTACTAAAGGCCTTGCTAAGTTGCTGAGGGTGAATTTGAACTCAAGATCCTCCTGCCTCACCCTCCAGAGCCACTGGGATTACAGTGTGCATCATGAAGCCCGGATTTTATAATCCTTTCTTTTTAGCTGATAAGAGAAATTACAAAATACAGAATACTTGCAAACTACAAAATATAGGATACTTACAACTAAAGGTGCTTTGTTAAATGATCAGAGTTTAACTTAAGTTTCAAGCAGTGACTCTCAAACTGGGAGAGTGATACTATCTTATCAAGAGAAGTTTAGAAATGCCTGGGGGCATTTTGTTGTTGTTTCACCATGACTGAGGAAACTACTAACATTTTTTGGCCAGGCCCATAGATAGTATATAACCTTCAGCTAGAAGGAAGAGTCCAAACCAAAGTACCAATAGAGTTCTATCAAGAAACCCTGGTGCAAAGAAGTAATCTACCAAGGTCTCTTACTTAACTGCAAGGAAAACACAGTTGCAGTTAAGTAAGAGAACAGAGCAGGTGCCGGGTGCAGTGCTGCATGCCTGTAATCCCAGTGGCTCTGGAGGCTGAGGCAGGAGGATCCTGAGTTCAAAGCCAGCCTCAGCAAAAGTAAGGCCCTAAACAATTTAGTGAGACCCTATCTCTAAATGAAATACAAAATAGGGCTGGAGATGTGGCTCAGTGGTCTAGAGCCCTTGAGTTCAATCCCTGTTACCAAAGAAAAATAGACCACCCAGGTGACTTGTATGTACCAGTAGGTCTACCTAAAACGAAAAGGAACTTTATGCAGTCAAATTGTTTTATTATCCATTTAAATATAATTCTTTATTTCTTTATGTTTGTCAAGAAGTAAATATATTTAAGATAAAAAATGAAAAGTAATAAAAGAATGACAAGTGTAGGAACCTAATGATGACTTACACTTTTTGATTACAGACTTGAGATTCATCTGAAATGACAATGCAATCCCTAGCTATTGCAACAGAAATCTTAACCTCTGAGTGAAAAAAAAGAGGGATGTTGAGATACCTTCAATCATCTTTTCTCACTTCTGCGTAAGTACCAAGAGAGGTTGGCCA
Source organism: Callospermophilus lateralis (assembly GCF_048772815.1). Classification (NCBI taxonomy): domain Eukaryota; kingdom Metazoa; phylum Chordata; class Mammalia; order Rodentia; family Sciuridae; genus Callospermophilus; species Callospermophilus lateralis. The sequence continues at coordinate 1,904,807 of NW_027512416.1, read as the reverse complement.
AAAATATTTTAAAACCTAAAACATACTTTTAAACTTGGCTTTTCTTTAAAATAAGTGCAAATATATGATATGGCCTAGTGTTAATTTACAATCCCTACTTTCTTATGCTGCGACTGTCTTTAAATGTGCCCAGTTTGAACTGAGATGTGCCATAAGTCAGATATCAAAGACTTATTGTGAAGAGTGTAAAATAACAGTTATATTTTAATTTTGATTACAAGTTAAAAGGATGACATTTTGAATATATTGGATTATGTAAAATGTATTATTAAATGAAGCTCATCTGTCTTTTTAAAATATGACTTCTAGAAAATTTAATTTACATGTAAATTGAATTTACATTACTCTAATTAACATGTAGAGTTAATATTATATTTCTATTGGTGGTTCTAAGGGATCAGTGAGAAATAAGAGAAAGATCATGTTCAGATTCTCTATTTCATCATTTGGGTTTGATGTCATTCACTGATCCTCTTATGTATTCCAAACCATTTCAAATTTCATGTGGATTTGGGTAAGACTGAGCTTTCATACTAATCGCAGAGAACTTACTTTCCCATATATGTTTGATCAGTGTCCCCCACTAAGTATAGTCTTCATAATAGTGTTTATGATCCTGTTTCTAATTTTATACTGCATGCATCAGTTAAAATGCTGAAGATTCAGGAGGGCTTGCTTTGCTTCAATGTATGCTTTGGTAGACTATATGTTATCCCAAAGAACATATTTTCTCCTCCACTCTCCCTGTCTCCTCCAAGAGGTGCTTGTGATCTTCCAAGCACACTTTGGGAGGATGTTATCAGCCTTACTTTGTTTCAGTGAGAAGAGAACAGTTTCCAGAGTAGGCACTATCTAAAAATGGCTCCTTAGTGATGAAAGCATTTATTTCCAAGACTTTTGTTGCTTTGTCAATTGTCTATATTGGCTGTAACAGCCAGGATTTTGCTGTTTAATTATTTAAACCACATAAATGGGCAATCTTTCATATATTATCTCATTTTCTTCTTAAAAAATGAACTATACAATTTTAACTTTGACCCATATTTGTATAGATGAAATATCTGAGACTCAGAAAAGTTAATGAGTTGCCTATAGTCACACAATTAACTTCTGACTCTTACTAGAATCCTTTTGGCTATATTCCTTACTTCTGCTGTTGTTCTGGTAAGGAAGTAATTTATATTTCTGAAAACTAAATGGATCAGTGCAGGGCTGGGGATGTGGCTCAAGTGATAGCGTGCTCGCCTGGCATGCATGCGGCCCGGGTTCGATCCTCAGCATCACATACAAACAAAGATGTTGTGTCTGCTGAAAACTAAAAAATAAATATTAAAAAAGCCAAAGAGTGCACTGTGGAAATTGAGATGTATAGGCCACATGTCCCCAATATCTGTTCTGCATTTATTTCAACACACCAAATATTTGACCTCCATGAAAAGAATGCCAAGATAAATTAGGCAGAACCAGAAACAGGAACTCATATACATGCCATATATTAGTGGCAATTTCAGATGTTTGAGTTTCTTTCTTTGTACAGTTGAAAGTGGTATAATATTTGTCAAGGCTAGACAAACAGTAGATGCTGGCAGAAGACCTTGCCTTGTATATGACTCACTCCCATTAGTTCAGTACACTTCGACATGACTTTTTAATTGTGGGGAATGCCTCAGCCCTACTGGTCATGCCCAGCCTAAACCTCCATCTTCCCTGGATTTAAGGACAAGATACTTGTTTAAATTCCACTTAAGTTATATTATCCCTTTACTTAAAGTTTAATATTTTCTGCATTTTTATTAAGTCTAAATCCTTATGCTTGATTTTCAAGGAATTTCATAATCTTACCTAAGCACACAAATATGTCATCCTTTATAGAATCCTTTCCTCTTAGCAAAATGAGGTGTCCTTACTGTCCTTTAAACATATTTCTTTCTGATGAGTCTTTCTTATGCTGTTTAGTTCACTTGCCTTTTATTCTCTTTTTAGAATCTGAATCCTATGTACTTATCCAGGTCTAACTCAAATCCCAAGACTCATATCTTACTTTTAACTCTTTAGTGTTTACAATTTGTACCAAAATACATTTTAGCATTTATTTTGTGGCAGGGTAGGGCCCTTGCCACCCTCCCACTACACTAACTCTTACCAAAGAGGAAACTGGTGTTACCAAGAAAGACCTGTTTATTTTTTAGGAGTTCCCACTCTAGAGATTATAATGAGGATCTAGAGTCACCTCCACCCTTGGAGATAGATCCAAGATTGGGGTCCTTAGGCACAGGTGTAAAGGTTGATCCATTGCCTAAACCTCTTACACTGGCACAGAAGATGATGTACACACACACACACACACACACACACACACACACACCAAAACTCAGAAAGGAAGGAAGGAAGGAAGGAAAGGAGGGAGGGAGGGAGGGCCGGGAAAGAAGGAAGGAGACCCTTTGAAATCCATTGAGAAATGATATTGTTCTGGTCAACCTGAGAGAAAATGGATATTTGTTGTCATTTTCTGACTTTCCATATTGTGACCAAGCATAGTGCTCTTATTTTTATTAATTTTTTACTAAGACCTTTACTTGGATTCACCTGGTTTATAACTTTCTACCTTTAAATATAACTGAATCTGCTGAGAGGTGGTGGCAGAGTCTGTAATCCCAGATATTTAGGAGGCTGAGGCTGGAGGATCGCAAGTTTGAGGTAAACTTGGGGAACTGAGCCAGACTCTGTTTCAAAATAAAAACTAAACTGGGCATGGTGGCACACACCTGTAATCCCAGAAGCTCAGAATGGTGAAACAGGAGAATTGGGAGTTCAAAGCCAACCTTAGCAACTTAACGAGGCCCTGAGTAACTCAGTGGGACCTATCTCTAAATAAAATACAAAAGAGGGCTAGGGATGTGGCTCAGTGGTTGAGTTCCCAAGAGTTCCATCTCTGATAGCAAATAATAATAATAATAATAATAATAATAATAATAATAATAATAATAATAATAATAAATGAATAAATAAAAAGGGCTGGGGATGTAGCTCAGCATTAGAGCACCCTTGGATATTTGTACTAGGGAGTACAAAAAAAAAGAATTTTTCAATGCATATTACTTTTTGTCTAGTTTATTTCATTCAGAATCTCCCTGTTTTTGCTATTATCAATAGTTTTTTATTCTTGCTAAGTATGTTTCCAAAATTTATTATCTGTTTTCCTATTGATATACATTGGGTATTTTTTTAAGGAAACCAGGTTATATTTATACAGTGGAAAATTATTAAGCAATGATAATAAGAAGTACATTCACATTCAACAACTTGGATAAATCTTATAAAAATACATATGGAGCTAAAAAAGCCACACACCAAAAAACACATGTGTATGATTACACTGAATAAAGTAACAAAACAGGCAAAACTAATCCTTGTTATTAGAAGTTAAAATGGTGCCTAACTCTGGGGGAGTGGAGGGAATAATTAGGGGAGCAATGAGAGAGGGCTCATGAAGGTGCATTTGATGTCCAATTTCTTGACCTGGGTTAGGGTTTAGTGGATATGTTTACTTTGTGATAATTCATTGTGCTATACATGATTTTCTTTTGTCTGTTATATTTAATAAAAGAGAAGTTCTATTAACAGTAAAAAAAATCAATCTCTACATTCATGGAATAGTTAGTAATCAAATGCCTACTATATGGTTAATATGAGTATAAGGGTTCTGAGGCATGACATGTTCCCACAGTCCAACATTGGGGATTTTTTGACTATTACAAATAAAACCACCATGAATAGTTGTGCACAAGTCTCAGTGTGGATGTATGCTTTTATTTCTCTGGAGTAAATATCTCGACAGATGTGATTTAATTTTTAAAGCAACTGCCAAACAGTTTTCTAACAGTTTGTGCCATTCTTTGTACTACATGTTACAGTCTGCAGTTCTAAGAGAGATACCATAGTCTTCATCTTTGTCAACATTTGTTATGATCAGTCTTAAATTTTGTCCATCCTACTGTATGTGTAATAACACTGCAGTTTTGATTTACATTTCAAATTATGTTGGATACCCTTTCATGTGCACATTCACCATATTTGTATCTACTTTGGTGAAGAAAAAAATCTTCTGCCCATTCTTTCAAATTGGGTCATTTTTCTTATTAATAAGTTGCAAGAATCATTTGTATATCCTAGATATCATTCTCTTGAGAGATATATGTTTTGCCAATACTTTGTCCTAGTCTGTCAGCTTACCTTTCCATTTCCATAACAATGAATATAGAATAGACAAAGTTTGTTGTTGTTGTTTTTAGTACTGGGGATTGAACTCAGGGGCATACCACCACTGAGCCACATGCGCAGTCCTATTTTGTATTTTATTTAGAGACAGGGTCTCACTGAGTTGCTTAATGCCTCACTTTTGCTGAGGCTGGCTTTGAATTTGCAATCCCCCTGCCTCAGCCTCTTGAGTCACTGGTATTACAGGTATGTACCACCACGCCCAGCATGAGACAAAGTTTTTAAGTCTGATTTATTTCTGAGAGGAGAGAGAGAAAAAAGAGAGCATGAGGCAGAGAGAGTCTCTGCCAAGCAGCTTTTTATATTTTCTTCCAGAAGTTGTATAGGTTTAGCTGCTACATTTAGGTCTGTAGTCTATCCCTACCAGTAGTGTGTGAGGGCTCCCATTGATCCACATCCTTGCCAACTTATTATTACCTTTTTGATTATAACCATCTTAATAGATGTGAAGTAGTATCTCACTGAGTTTGTACATTTCCCAAATGGTGCTGGGTATCCTTTCATTTGCTTATTAGCTTTTGCTTATTCTCTTTGGAGAAATGTCTATTCTAATTTCTTGCCATTTGTCTTTTCATATTGAACAATAAGAATTGCTTATATATTCTAGGTAGTTATATTCTAACTACATGAATTGTAAATATTTTCTTCTATGATTGTATTTTCACTTTCTTCGATGGTAGCCTTTAAAAGTTTTAAATTTGATGAAGTTTATTACTTTATTATTTTTTCTTTTGGTGCTTGGGCCTTTGTTGTCTTAACTACATTGTCTACTCCAAGATTTACTTATGCTTTCTTACATTTGGTTTTGGTTCTTACACATATATGTGTTGTCCATTTTGAGTTCTTACATTTATGTCTGTGGTCCATTTTGAGGTAATTTTTATGTGGGGTAGGGTTTAACTTAATTCTTTTGCATTAAAGACTACATCTTTTTGAAATATATTTTCATTTGGAATGCAATTCTAGGATGTCAGTGTTTTTTTCTTTCAGAACTTGAAAATATTGATGTACTGTTTTCTGGTTTGCATGGTTCTTGAATGAATTTTGAGATTTTACTCTCACTCCTTTGTACATTATGGTATCTGTTTTCTGTAGATGCTTTACAATTTTTTTCTTAGCACTGGTTTTAAGCGTTTAGTGCATTTTTGTGTCATCTTTATCATTTTTCTTGTTCATTGAGCTTTTTGAATCTGAGTGTTCATCAGATATGGAACATTTTTATTTATTATTTCTTCAAATGTGTTTTTCTCATCTCTTTTAGGAACTACCATAACACATATATTGGACTGGTTGAAGCTGTGCATACTGATGCTCTGTTCAGTTCAGTCTCTTTCTCCGTGTTTCATTTTGGAGAGTCTCTATCACTGCATATTCAGTTTGCTGATATTGACTTCTTCAATGTAGAATTTGCTGTTAATCTCATTCAGTGTAATTTTCACCTTAGCCATTGTTTTATCTGAGTTTGAATTAGATCACTTTTATATCTTCTTTATTCTCCTTTACATGCTTATGCTTTTCCATAGCATCTTGAACATATGGTATACAACTGTATTAATGTCCTTGTATAATAACTCTATCACAGTATAATTAATGATCATTTCTATTAATTTTCTTTTCAACATGGGTTATATTTTCCTACCTCTTTGCATGCCTCATACATTTTTATTGGATTCCGAACATTGTGAATTTACCTTGTTGAGTATTGGATATTTTGTATTCTTTTAAATATTCTTGAGCTGTGTACAGCTTTTTGCTGAACTATCTTGGAAACATATTTTGTATTCTTTTAAATATTCTTGAGCTGTGTACAGCTTTTTTCTGAACTATCTTGGAAACATTTTTATCTTTTTTAAGATTCTGCTAGACAGGAGTTACCTTCAATTTTGGGCTAATTTTTGCCTTTTACTGACTATGTTACTTGATGCCCTTTTATTATAGATTTTCCATTCCAGCTGGTGATTACAAAAATTGATCTCCATGCCAACAATCACCACCACCTTCCATCCTGTTCCTTTCTGAAGATTCTTTCTCTGGCCTTACATGTGTGCCCATTGTTACTTAACCACAGACTTCAGGGGAACTCTCCATAGATTTCTAGAGAGCTAGTACATGTACACACTCTCTCTCCCTCTGCAGTTCTCTACTCTCTCCTTTACTCTGATCTGTGACTTCTAGCTGCATCCGTCTCTTCAGAGTTTAAAATCCATCTCTTCAACTCAGGAGATTTTCTATTTGAGTTTCCCTTCTTTGAATGTGGCCTGAAAAATTCTTTCCAGGGAATAAATTGGGATAATCCTAGCACTCATCTCTCATGCTTAACTTTATCTTAGAGGTCACTCTTATGCTGCTTATTATCTAATATCTGAGAACTGTTGTTGTTTGTATTTTGTCCACTTTTTTCCAATGTTTCATATGCGAGGGTAAATCTCTTGCCCCTCTTGGAGAGATTTAGTCCTCCATAATGTTTAACACTATTCTCTGGCACATCATTTACAATAGATGAGGTTCTTCCTGGTAACGGCAGCGTTAGGCCTTCTGAATGCTCCTAGGCAAGTGCCTTCACAAGTTTCCAATGGTATATGTTATTATGCTGCCAATTATTTGTTGCAGATATGTTTTTCTTGTCTCATTTAGATTGTACTCTGACATTAGAAACACTTCATACTTAGAATTTTATGTCCCCTCCACCCAAACTGGATACATTTACCTTTAACAATTACTCAACCCTTACCCCATAAGAATTCCCTTTGAGGTATTAAAGAATAATGCACTTGAGATTATTTATCTCCATGCCAACAATCACCACCACATTCTATCCTGTTACTTTTCTGAAGGTTTTTAACATAACCTTATATTAAACATCAATGCCACATATTTAAATGCTATGAGTAAAAGTGAATGCTGATTCATCCACTAATTGTATGTATCCTGGTAGAAAGAACTACCACTACCTTATTGTGGCCAGTTGAGAAATTTTCTTCTCATTAGCCACCAGACTAGTTAATATGTCTTTAAGGCAATAAGTTTAAAAAATGATACTGATAAATCAAAATATTGAAAACTCTACAAACTAAGCAGCTAGTTCTTCAGTAACTGGAAGCACTAACTATGCATATAAAATTATATCTGATTATGAGTCAAAGTAAATATCAAGAAGATAATATGCAATTAGATCATTTTGCTATTCTGATTTTTCCACCAGTGAATTATCATTAATCTCTATTCTATAATAAGAAAAATTCTACAACATACCATATTCTATAATAAGAAAAATAAGGAAAAATTAAAACTAGTTTTTAAAGATCTGCTTAAATATTCCAGTATCATGTAACCAAGCAACTACTCTCCACAACAACTATGTTTTTATTCAACACAAACATTCAGGGGTACATTCCTGGAGTTGAGGATGCATGCTGCTGAGAGGTGGACCTTAAATGCCTTGTTCCCATAGCTTATTTCCTCTCAGTACTATTTATATATGGGGCTTAATAGTTAATATATGTGTTTAGGTTAATAGTGTAGTATATTTATAATATCATTGGAACCATGAGTTTATCCAACAAATCATTTGTTAACTCTCTCATACATTCTAGGCATTTCCCTAGTCACTGATGTAACAGTAGCAAACAAAACAACTAATTTCCTGCTCGTGTTGGAAATTGTGTTTGAGGTTGGGTTGGAGCAGTCAAGTAGATAAACAAATGTAAGGCAAGTAGTAAGAGAAGTCTAAAGTGGTAAGGCAAGTCTGAAGAGAAAGAAAGGCAGCGTGCTGGGCTTGGTAGTCATGGCAAGAGGCTCTATTTGGTGTAGGGTGGCCAGGGAAGGCCTTTATCACATGAAATGCCACTGTTACAAAGACATGATAAAGTGAGGGGGTAGTTAGCTAGTCAGATGATTTGGGGAGTTAAGGTTGAGGCAAAGTTGCAAGTGTAAATGCTCTGAAGCAGGGGTGGGCTTGGTGTATTTAAATGGAACTAACAGAGCAAGAGAAGAATGTTAGGAAATGGGGAGAAAAGGATGAGGGGAGTCACATTGATTAAGAGCAGTCCATACTAAGGCAGGGCAGTCCATAATAAAGTCATGGCTTTTTTTTTCCTGATACCAGAGATTGAACCCCCAGGGGCACTTAAACACTGAGTAACACCCACAGTCCTTTTTAAAATATTTTATTTAGAGATAAGGTCTCACCGAGTTGCTGAGGGACTCACTACATTTCTGAGGCTGGCATTGAACTCAGGATCCTCCTGACAGCCTCCTGAGCTTCTGGGATTACAGATGAGTACGACCAGGCCTGGCTAAAGTCATTGCCTTTTATTTGGAAATGGGAAGCTATAGGAAGATTTTGAACAGAGAGACACAATCAAATTTATATTTAAAAATATCAGTCTACTTGCCATCAGGACAATAGATATTGGGGAAAATGAGGGCAGAAGCAAGGACAGAAGAAGGCTATGGAAATCATTCAGGTGACTTATGATGTGGGTTTGGCCTGTATATTGGCTTAGCAGATGCAGAGGAGTGGTCAGATTCTGGGCATGTTTCAAATTCTTACTTGGAAAGAAGGAAGTCAGAAAAATAAATAAATAAATTGCTGTATAATTTATATCAAATTCTAGAAAATGCAAAACAATCTATAATGACAGGAGATGTTTGGAGACAGCCAGAAAAGGTGAGGGGAGGGATTACAAAGAAGGATGAAAGACTCTTTTGATTTTGGTGATAGTCTCATGGGTATATTCATGTCAAAACTTATCAAATTGTACACCTTAAACATTTGCAATTTATTGTAGGTCAACTATATCTCAATAAAATTATAAAAATAAAGACATAATATTGTCTAATGGACTGGAGTTGGAATGTGAGAGAAAAGAGATCAAAGATGGTTTCTAAGTTTTGGGCTTTGAGCACCTGGATAATGGGAATTAAATTGTCAGAAGTACACTGGACCAATGGGGACCTCTCATGACCCCTGTAGACAAATGTTTGTACACACCTTTTTTCCATTGTTTTCTTTATTTAACATTATGAACATGGTGGACTACATTCTTTTCTCTAAGTTTTAAAGATTCAGTTAATTTGGGGAAACAACTGATGCGTTCATTGTTGGAGGTTGATGAATAACTTTAGCAGAGACTATAGTAACAAGCCCTTGGTCACAGACAAGTGAGAATGGCTCCACTAAGGATGGGAGCATTGCAGACATTCTTCCTTGGGCTGGCTAGCTTGTGCCTTTCCCCCCCTTAACTGTACATATCAGTAATTCAGCTATATTATGATTTAAATCAGATTTTGCTCCTCTTGTCAGAAAGTACAACATTTGCTTGTTAGTTGATGGGTTGTGATGAAAAGGCGTCTACTCCTTGGGTTTGAAACTTAGCTCCATTACTCACTGGATGTGTGACTGCTTCAATTTACTCTAAAATAAGGATTGGAATAGGACCTACTACTACTGTAAGGTACTATTGTTATGAAGATTAAATGAATTGATATGTATAAAACCTTCAGAATAACAACTGGACATAAAGAAAGTGTTCAAGAAATGTTAGCTAATAGCTTTCTTCTCTGACAATCGGTTTTGACAGTTGGTTCCCACTATGTTGTGGACTTTTTCGGACCAGGACCAGATATCTTGTCTTATGATTTTCATCCACTCCCACACCATGCTAGGGCTTTGTCCAGTGTCTGGCATGAATGGTAGCACAAAATGAAAGTTAAAAATATGCTGTTGAATTAAATGATTTCTTTCCTTATGGATAAAGATAAGAATCTCAAGATCTTAGCCCGAAGACTACTGTCCATCTCTCTGCCCTCACTTGTCCCCGCCTTAAAAAAGAGCAGGCCATAGTCTCCAGCTTACACCCTCACTCACAGTTCCATTCACTTTCCTACTTTCCCCTTTCCTAATCAGATGGATCTTGGGGTGGGTCTTCAAGGAACCTCTAGGAGTTTGAAGGGGAGGGAGCTTGAAACCATAGACTAGCTGTCACAAGTCATGGGTGGGATTTGGTAGTTCAGAAAAGGAGGTACCAGACCAGGAATGGGGGATGGTAATGATGGTGAAGTGGAGTAGGCTTGTTCAGGATGGACCAGAAATGAGAGGTTGAGGAAAGCCAGAAAGGACCAGTTGGTGGAGTGGCGGGGGATGGGTGGGTGATGAATGGAATCATGCGGAGGGTGGCTTGTGAGGGTACAGAAGCAAAGGCAGGTGATTGGACGAGAAAGAGTCCTAGTTGCCACGGCAGCGACTAGAGGAGAAGGTCTTCAGTTGAGGAGAAGGTCTCCACTAGAGAAGGACGGGGAGCTTCGGCTCCGTGTGTTCCCCAGTAGAGCCAGTGCATCGACCCCCATATATCCCTGCTGACGTGTCAACCGGGAAAGGCTGAAGCCTTCCCGGGCACCGCCCCTCCGCGCCTCGCTACCCACCGCCCCCTGAGTCCTGCAGCCTACTCCACCGCGTCACAGGCTCCCTGAGGTGACCACAACATGGCTGCAGTGCCAGGGCTGCTCTTCTGGCTGTTCGTGCTCTGTCCGACCTGGCGAGTGCTGGGCCAACCGGACCCGAGCACCGGCCGGCGCTTCTGGAAGCACAAACTCTGTGCAGACCACGAATGCAGCAGTGAGTGCGCAGGCGGGCGGGCGTCCTCGGGTCTCCGCAGTGGCTCTTCGGGGCTGCATGGGGCTCCGATCCCCCCCAGTCCCCAGCCCCGTGGGCTGGGCTAGGGGGTCGCAGGATGACGGGTGGGGCGCAGTAGTGACAAGAGCCTCGGGACCCTGCGTGTCCCCTCCGGCTCTGCCGGCACCCCGGCCAGCCCGCTCAGGTTGCCAGGGGCTTCGATTCCCACTTGTTGCCAGTGTTTTATTTTTCTCTACTGACTGAGGCGGGGGTTGGGAAACAGGATTCCCCAGGGACAGCTCTCAGTTTATTCCCTTCCAGGATTTGACTAGGATCTCAGTGGGTGATGGGGTTGCGCCCTGCACGCCTGGGGCTCCCCACGCTGTAGCAGAGCACTTTTCTGCCCCCGCCACAGGGACCTGGGCCGGTGCGGTATCAGGGAAGATGCCCTCCAGGGCCCGGTGGCCCTAATCCCAGCGGCAGGTTGATGGTGGGGCTACTTGGGAAAGGCTCACTGGCCCCTTTGTCCTTTTGCTGCACTGGGGATTGGGCTGGTTTTGCCTTTTAACAGGGACTAGAGTTTAGGCTTGGAAAGAGCACCGAGTCCAGGCACACAATGTGTTCCGAGGTCTCGGCCCTGACTCTGCTTCAATCCTGTCATTTCTGTGCATAGAAGCCTCCCTTCATATTTGAGGTAGGGTAGCAGGTGGGCCAGTAATCTTTTGCTTTTGAAAGAGGCCAAGGATCTGCACCGGCCACCTGGGAACTGCAGCCTCTTCTGTGCGCAGGAAGCAGACAGAATTGCTTCCCAGTCCTGGATTGGAGGTGGGCGGTGGGGAGGATGTAGCCATTCAGATTGAGATGAAGAGGTTTGTTGCAATAACAATAATAAATACTCCAAGATTTTTATAAGCCAATTCAGTTTTAGACTCAGTCGCTAGTGTTGTTGGAACCTCTTTCCTCTATATATTTACTGGCCCAGAATACTTCTTATGGCCTCCCGCTTGGTTTCTAGTAACCTTGTAACTTGATGACCGTGTTGTCCATAAATTGTAAGCAGTACATATTTTAAAATATTCATGATAAAAAGGCCAAGAAGTTTACCATTGAGCTCTTTATGCCTAAATTGGTGTTACCAAAAACAAATTTTATAATTTGAATTGTTTGTTCCACTCCAATAAAGAAAAAAGATGTCTCCAATATATGTTAAGCAGTTCCTAGAGATAACCCTAAGGCTGGAGTAAATAAACACTCAGAAAAGCAAAGCAGCTGCCATGATATTTCCTTTCAGTTTTGGGTGAACAAAATCAGGCTTCCAGCATGGTAGAATGTTTGCTATTCTTTGCTATCACTCGCTATCCTATGTGGGCTACCTGGACAATCTCATCACTGATGCTTCCTCAGTACTAAGACATGGTGTTGGTAAGGTTCAGTGGGGTAACATAACTTGAGAAATGGCCTGTGTCCAAACAGATGTGACCAAACACAACAGGTGGGTCTGTGTTGTGTTGTAGGAAGTAGTGAGGTGTGTATGTCAGGTGTCCTTGTGTGCCTTCCAAATAAGTGCTCCAAAAAAAAAATAAGAACTAAATAGGTGCTCCATAGTATGCATTATGTTGTCACCTAATATATTACTGATTTGTAAACCCTCTATGACCTAAGGGGGAACAAGAGAAACATTGCCATTTCCACTTGTGATGAGAATTCCCCACCTTAAAGTGTCTCTCACCTTCAACTTGGCCTCTTAATTATATATGAATTAGGATGCTGACAGTTTTGAAAACAGTCCTGTTTTAGCTTCAAAAAAACAAGTTACCCTCTCCAAATCTGTGTTTGTTCCTCAGACATATATTTTTATAAAACACACATTCTTGTGTATTTTACTGCTAATTGGCTTTTAGAAAAAGTGTTATTTCCATTTCTTCTTTGTGCTTTTTACATACATCTATTGTGCATTTCATCTTAAATCAGAAACTGTGTATTTGGTCAACCAAAAGAAAAATGTTGCTTCTACCAGTTTCTAGATCAATTGTGATTCTAGTCCTGCATTTTAAGCATGAAGGTATTGCCTGACCTTTTCTCATGGTTAAACTTGTTCCTTGTCAGATAGGATACCCACTTTTGATTTTGTTTATTAAAAAAAAAATACGAATGAGGATGTTTTGAAACAATCTTAATGTTGGATATAGTCAACAATATTTGCTCAGAGAAAATATATTTCCTGGTAATTTACCCAAATCCTGAACACAGAGACAGCAACTCTGCTGCAAATGAAATTGACAGTATTTATGGCTGCATGGTAGCACTTGCAGCCACTTAAAGGTAATGTCTTTTAGCGGTTAGTTCAAGTTAATTAACCCCTTGGGGGTTCCTGGATATTCTTCCCTCTTCCCTCCCTATTACCTCTGCATGAAGCCATACTTAAGCCTGTCTGTGTCTACACTTGGATTTACATATTTGCAAAATGAAGCTTTTTATGATTATGAAACAAAAAAATTGAGGCCTGCAAGAACCAAGAGTTTCACTGAAACCAGCCATGGTTGGTGGTAGCCACATTGCTTTTTATTTCTCAGCACAGAGAAAAATAGAGAAGCTTCCTTTTCCCTTGTCTAATTGCAGGGAATATTGTATTTTATAGCAATAAAATCTCTAAGAATTTTAGATACTTTGAGCAGGTGAATTAAAAGTGATTCCAGTACTGGAAAAACTTGATTTTTGTTCATAGTGGGATTCGTATTTCTTGATGGGTCAATGTGGATTGTGAAAAATCAAGTCCTAATGTTTGCTTTTCTTTTTTCAATGTTCATATACAGTGTTAATGTACCGAGGTGAAGCTCTTGAAGATTTCAGAGGCTCAGATTGTCGTTTTGTGAATTTTAAAAAAGGTGACCCTGTATATGTCTACTATAAACTGGCAGAGGTATCACCAGAACTTTGGGCCGGAAGTGTAAGTAAAAGTTTGACAGGTGTTATATTTTTACTTTTGATGCGTTTTTCAGCAGTGTAGATTTAAATGACTGATTTCTTGGGGTCTTTGTAGAGTTAACCTGACCTCTCTGCCAGGCCCTGTGCTCCTAACATGCCTTAGGCCTGGCACAGCATAGAAATTCAGTAGACTTTCTGAAACAGAACTGAACTGGTTGTGGTTGCTACCCCTCACATCAAGTTCCAGAAGGCTCTACACATTATAAAGGTTGTCATGGTGAAAACCTGACAATTCTTAGCTTTGCTGCTTCAAAAGGGAAGGATTCATGGACATTAGAATTAATCCTGTAAATTAAGTCTGATATAGTAACTCAGGCATGCATATTTAAAGTTGATTTTTTGTGTATTTTACCTAATCATTTGTGCTGATTTTACTCTAAAAAAGCAGAATTTTATGTTCATTATGTGCTTTTTTTTTTCTTTTTTGCAACTTCTGGGTCATCCATTTCCTGCTTTACCTATAATCTATGCCTGAAGGTTCCCCCAGGGGTTCTACTTAGCCAGTTGTATGGATCTTCTGATGAAAGACATGACATTGTTTATATCATGCTTTGATATTTTAAATGGGGAGATTCACTAGGAGTGACCTCATTGAGACATTTATGAGTATTGTCCTTTTCATTTAAAAAAATGCGATATGTGGATTGTTTACTTAAAATGGTAGCAAGGGTCTTTGATGACTGTAGGAATGTTCCAGTTTAGAGACATTCCGGGTTGCATCCCTGAAAGTTCTCACCCTAAATAAAATACCACACAGCAGAAAATAAGAGTAATCCCTATGGGAAAACTAGTTTCATTTTGTTGCCATTTCTGATTCAAAATTAGGTATAAATTAGCAAAATTAGGTATAAAAATTATTTCCAGTCATGAGCCTCCATAATTCTGCATCATTTTTTTTTCATATCACAAGAAATAGGATACCACCCAGTGTGTGGTGCCTTTAGGTACAAACTTTATATTTAGACAGAGTCCCAGTTGCAGTACTCCATATAAAGAACCATCTATTGTTTCTTTCAAGTACACCAAATAGGATTCGTAATCTTTAAACTTGGAACTGTTTTTCCATGTACCTAAGTGGCATTTTTCATACAGTAGTCATCTTTCTCCCCTTCTTTGAGCTTTTGGATAAATGGGCTTGATTTACATTTTCTCCTGTCACATTGTAGCCTGTTAACTATGTTCATCCCTAGGACTCTTGCCATTCTGGGTGGCAGCACTCATCCTGTCTTCCTGAGGAGCCCTGCTTTCAGCACCTGACCAGAAAGGTTCTTTGCCGACTGATGAGTGTTTGGGTGGCACTTTGTTTGCATTGCTCCCGTGGCATTCATTCGTCTTCTTTGCCTTCAGTCAGGTTGTGTTTTATCTTAGCTCCCTATAAAGTGAAAAACTCAGTTAGGAAAGGACCCCTGTCTAATCCATCTTCCTTTTGAATATTTCCTTTCAGGGCAGTGGCACTTAAGTACATTTGTTCTGATAGTAGCTTATGCAGAATTTGTTCTCTTGTGGCAGTTCTTTGCTCCCCACCCACAAATCAAATCAGCAGCACCTTGGCAGGGATGATGTATGGAAGCAAAATTAGGTATAAAAATTATTTCCAGTCATGAGCCTCCATAATTCTGCATCATTTTTTTTTCATATCACAAGAAATAGGATACCACCCAGTGTGTGATTATGGAGCTTTATATAATCTATGGTCTCAGTTGACACAGATTAAGAAGAGATAAATGTGTTTCCTTTCTCCATACATCTCTGTTTTTTTTTTCCTTTTCCAAAGTTAACCTTAATAGAATTTTCATCAGAAGGGAAAAGTGTGTTTCCCCTCAGACTCGCCTCTCATGTCATGAATGTTATACTTAGGAAATTAAAAACTCTTTAGTTTTCAAAATGATTCTTCTTTTGAGTTTTTAGTTTTCATTCTGCAATGTTGTTGGTTTTCTAGAGTCTCAGACTTTATCTGCCAGTGATGAAGCTTTTAATTGCTCCGTCTTATCTAATCTTCATGGCAGTATTCTACCACTAATACTGGCTCTCAGATGGTTTCTATTTATAACAAGAACATTCATGAATGGGGATATTTTAGAGTTAGTGATAAGATGCCTTTTTTAATTTTCTTTTTTGGGCATTTGATTTGCCTATCAGTTTCCTTTAATTATTGGCAAGAATCTTCTGTTCCTTTTAGTCAGTAGTTAGTAATAAGAGTGTCTTTCTCAAGGGGAACTTTATATACCTTTTGTACGCTTTATGTAACTTCATATAATTTAGCTGTTGGTGCTGAAAATAAATGGGGTTCTTTTCTGCAGAGGATTTATTTTGGGTGAAACTGAAACTTGATATGTGGTTTAGTATGCATTATATTGTAATTTTATTTTCTCCCAAGTACTTGTAAAAGTAGATTTGGAAAAAGTTAGGAGAGCATATACTATCAATACATTTGCTATAGTGGTAATACATTTTAGAGATTTTGTATTGTTTTTACTTATTAATTTTCATGACTGTTGTGTATTGGGTAAGAAAGACATAAATATTGGTTTATGAGCAATGCTACAAAATGTACAGGTAAATTCTTGCTAGAGGTTATTTGGAATTGCATTTATAACCAGCTTTGATTTATATAGTTTTAACCATATAATATACAATAATCTCCTATGCAGATCTTTTATTTACTTCAGAAGTCTTAACTTTATATGCTCTGTGTTGAGAATTAAGCTAAATGTAAAAAAGAAAACTTCAGTGGTTGGAAATGTTGTTTTAACAGTTCTGTACTTAATTTTTATTTGGAATAATAATCTCAGTGTAATTGTTATAGCAACTTTCTTTCTTGGTTATCCCATATACCTATCTATTATGTGTATATTTTCTGCCACTTCTATTGATATTTGTCTCTTTTGCACTATAGGTTGGCCATATTTTTGGACATTTTCCAAAAGATTTCATCAAGGTAGTTCGTGAATATACTAAAGAAGAGCTACAAATTCCAACAGATGTAAGTTATAGATTTCTTTTTTGTTCTCAATTGTAAACTGGCTTATAAATCCACCCATTATATTCAGTTAACTGCTTCTGAAAGTTTTATAATGTGTTTATAACATTTGTGTATCAGATTTTCATTTGAAATCAGACTACCTATTAAAAAAACTTTGAAAGGCATTCAAGGGTGATCATATTATAATCTGAGAGTTTTCTAATATATTGAAACAGATATTCTTGTAGAAGGCTGTTTACTCAACTATAGGGCTTTTCTCTTCTGTTTTATATGTGAAAAATAAATAATTTAATATATTTGTACTTGGCTATTAAATTTAAGAGGTAAATAATTTCATTTTACAGGCAAAAGGAGGTATTCCAACTTGAAAACTACTCATTGGATAGTTATTAGACATTTTAAGTATATTTAGGTTAAATTAATAAACTCTAACTTTTATACTAGGCTAGAAATATGTACTTACAAAGGTTTTCTTATTCTTAGTCATATATGGGATCATAGTCATGTTATAGATTTGGAAAAGGGGACCTGAGCGTTTCAGGTGATGTTCAGTCTCAGATCTTTTAAGGCCCCAACTGCTTCCTTTATACAGCATTCCTGTATTGTGCTCTGACTTAAATTGATTTTGTGACTGAAAGGATTTCGTGTTCTAGAATTCTCACTTGAGCTGATTATTTTCTAGAGTTTTAAATTATGTAGTAATTGATGCCCACCAACATTAAAACATCTTTGGGCAGCTCTTTGTATTGGCTGTAGAATATGCAAGCTGCTAGGCTAGGATAGTTCTTAGATTAGATGGGGTGAATGGATAAAGTCATCCTGTTTGTTGTTGCTGTTCCTAAAATTTCTTCATAATCTCAGGGGCCATAAAATCACTTCTGTTGCTTGTTGGACTTCATTGTTGGTAAAGAGAGTTAGTTCTTGGGATTTAAGCTGTGACAGCAGTTCACTGATTACAGAGAACTCATTTGTTTTGAACTCTGCCTTCTCATTATGTTTCCCATTACATGCATCCCTCATGGCTTAGAAATGCATGTGATGGGGAGAGGAAATCACTCATCCCTACTACATTGAACTGCCTCCCCCACCCCCAGAACCCCCGCAGAATATTATGAAGATTTAATTAGGAGATGGAAAATTTTTAAAAATTTTTCATTCATACTATGGCTTCTTTTATATGTCAATTTGCTTACTAGTGGCAAGAAGGAAGACTAGATAAATATATAGATAGTCCTGAGAGAGATCTTAGTGACTGTGTAACCCTGATGAAGAGGAAGGTGTATAACTTGTTGAATCTTATTTTCAGTTTGTTCTTGTGGTAATAATGTGAGGAGCCTCCTTAATATCATTCTTTATTCCATCAAATGTACTTGTATCTCAGTAAGATACTTTAAAACTGATTCATCTTTCTCAATGCTGCAGGATCTTCCAGCTTCTCCTGAGCAAATGATTAAGAATTAAATTTCTGAAACATAGGTGTAGATATTAAGAGCTGGAGGATCCTATAAGTGATACCTTGCCTTTTCCTACTTATGCTCAGAGCAAATTGAGAGAGACCCAAGAGTCAGGCTGTTGGAGACCAAATTGTCACCATTTTTACTCATTATGCTTTTTAAAGAACATGACCCATGTTTAAAAAAGAAAGAAATAAAGAAAGAAAGAATAGACTTTCTAACACTGTAGTCTAGAAAAAGACAGATTTACTCAGCCATAGAAGGAGTTAGCCAATGGGGGTTGGAGGAGGGTAATCTGGTTGACCCCAAAGATTCTTTAGAACCAATCCTGAATTTGGGAGCGTGGATGAGTTTGCTTTTGTGACACTTTGTTATTGACACACTAATGTTTTCCTTTTCCTTACAGGAGACACATTTTGTCTGTCTTGATGGTGGAAGAGATGATTTTGATAATTATAATGTAGAAGAACTTCTAGGATTTTTGGAATTGTATGATTCTGCAAATGAAGATTCTGAGAAAGCTATAGAAAAAGTGGAACAATTTCCTGAAGTATCCCAGGACGTTGAACCTGAACCTAAACCAGTAGTAGCAAACTCAGAGCAAATTGAAAGTGCATTCTCAGAAAACACTATGGATCTTGAGGAACAATTTTTGGCTCAGAAGAACCATCCTCATGCAGATAGTCAAACAGATAATGCTCAGGGTGAACAAACTTCATTTGAACCCTTTGAAGAAATACTACAAGATGAATTGAAAGTGCCAGAAAGTGAAAACAACAAAACCAGCAACAGTTCTCAGGTCTCAAACGAACAGAAGACTGATGCTTCTACACTTTTGAAAAAAGAAATGACATTAGACTTGAAAACCAAATTTGGCTCTACTGCTGATGCACTTGTGTCTGATGATGAGACGACCAGACTGGTGACTTCATTAGAAGATGATTTTGATGATGATGAATTGGATGCTGATTATTATGCATTTGATAAGGAAGAAGAGGAGAATGAGGAAAGCTTTGGGGAGCTCCCGTTACTAACCTTTATAAGTGAAGAAGGCATGAAATTCCCAGTGGAGTTTGGAGTGGAGAAATATTCAATAGGTGAAGAGCAGAATTCAAATGAAGAAGATACGGTTGAGGTATCTCTGCCTCCAGGCATCAAGGATAATGATAAAAATATACTGACAACCTTGGAGGATTCTTTATTTATTGGCACAGGTGGTGACGAGAAAACAGATATGATGGATTTGGGGAATTCTTATTCAGAAGAAGAAAAAGAAGATGAGGAAGCTTTAGTTCCAGATAGAAAACAGAAGAAACCACAAGCAGCAACAGATTATATTTATCCTGAAAGTGCAGAATATGGTCTTTTTGTGGAAATCTCTAAGACAGATAATGATGAAGAGCCAAAAATGGACATCGAACTTCATATTAAAGGAAAAGAGACAGATGTTCAGGAGCCTAAGAAGCACCTGATGCAAGATGTTTCAGAATTAGAGGATGAGAAGACAGAAGGGATGATTGCATATACTTCTCCCCAAAGCAATAAGCTCAGCTCATTGCCAACTGTTGAAAAGGGCAAGGACACATTAAAATCAGCCTTTGAAAACAAAGAGAATGACCTAAAAGAAGCAGTTATCCATATCTCAAAAGACTCAAAAGAAGTGAATGAAGAACTCTCTTCACCTGGAGAGAAGATTTTGGAAGATAGCTTAGAGAATAAATCTCTACATAAAGCTGTAGGGAGTCTGATGACCCAAGAACAGAGTAAACCACCAGAATCCTTGGGTATTGCAATATTCCTGGGAGATAATCAAAATTATGCATCCAAAGATGGAATGGAGGAGCCAGGTTCAGTAAGTACACCAACCCTGCACATAGACTCAGTGGAGCATCAACTTCAGGAAATTAAAGAGGGACTAGATCTGAAAACTGAAAATCAATCTGGATTCTCCTCTCCAGATGGAATTGGTTTGTTAAGAGAACCAGAAGAAGAGGTGCCCAGTCCCAGAAAAAATCTTTCTTGGCAACAAGAAAGAGATGAGATTGTTACAGTTAGTCATGTAAATGAGAAGATAGGGCTTTCCAAGGACGAGGGTAAAGAGCAGTCCTCGGCTGAAGAATTGACTCAGCATAAGGCAACACAGGGGACACAGGAAATTAAAGAAACAGAGCAAACTGAAGAGGTAGAAGTACCGGGTCTCCATACCGAAAGGCCAGCAGCAGTAGAGGAGGATCATTATCCCCCTGAAGAGCTACTGGAGGATGAAAATGCTGTAAGTGCAAAACAGTCAAAAGAAAAACATTCTGGGATTCAGAATGTTAACCAGCATGTTCTTGAGAAAGCAATTTTAGAGACTATCAATCCTGATCTAGAAACCAAAGAAAACAAACAAGAAATGAGTATAATTTGGGAGATTTTTAAGAAAAGTGAAACCACATCCAAAAGGCTAGACATGATGGACAAGGGACGAGGTGATATGGAAATGGGAAAGGAGGAAAGTCCTCTGGCAGATGAGGAAGCCCAGGGACTCTTTGACGGAAGTGATGAGGAAAACACTCAGACTTCAGGGATAAGTGAAGTATTTCAGGATAAAAATTCTGATGATCTTGAAAAAGACAACCCTAAGGAACATCTGAACACTTCAGGGTCTACAGAAAAGGCTACTGGAAAAGAAATCTCAAAAGAGGACCTTGAGGACATTGGGCATATCACGGATGCAGAAAGCCAGGGTCCTGCTTCTGCAGATCTTGAAGATGATATACTCCCACAGAGTCCACATATAGCCCTAAAGCCAGAGCTTAGCGATCAGGAGGAAGACTTGCCCATAATCCGCAGCTTCTTTACAGAACAAAAGTCCTTGCAACGCTTCCTGAAGTACTTTGATGTCCAAGAACTGGAAGCCATGTTGCAGGAAATGTCATTAAAGCTGAAGTCGGCACAGCAGGAGAGCCTGCCCTATAACGTGGAAAAAGTTCTAGATAAGGTCTTCCGTGCCTCTGAGTCACACATTTTGAGCGTAGCAGAGCAAATGCTTGATAATCATGTGAATGATATTAGAGATATAGGAATAAAGGAAAGTAACATATTTGAAGAGGCTGCAGTGCTTGATGATATCCAATACTTGATCTATTTTGTGAGGTACAAGCACTCCACAGTGGAAGAGACTGCTCCATTGATAACAGCGCCTCCTCTAGAGGAAATCTGGGCTAAAGCTGAAGGTAAATACCTGCCTGCAGCTTGAGCTGGAGAAAAGGAGTTGTTCCATCCAGGTGTTTTTGTGTATTATTGTAAAGTTCTGTTCAGTTTCCATGAGCCTAAAGGAGAAAGAAGGCTGACTCAGGAGCCCCATATGTTCCTTTATTCATTTTTTGGGCTAGAGTATGAAAGGACATTGCTTATTCTTTTTTTCCTTTAGAACAGTTGGGATTTGTTAGCATGTTCAAAGAGAAATTTTATAAAAAGCTAAAGAGAAAGATATAAATGAGAAACTAATGCACAAAAGTAGACCTGTTAACAGTACAGAATTTATGTTAAAATTATAAAAGGGCTTTATTAAACATAATTTCTTAATCATAAAATATCTGTACTAGATCATGTGGGTGTGGAGTGACTAGCATAACTTTTTTTTTTAAGAATTTAATCTCTTTTTATGTGGTGCTGAGGATCGAACCCAGTGCCTCACCTGCACTAGGCAAGTGCTCTGTCACTCAAGCCTAGCCCTAGAATAACTTTTAATGGATAGCTTGCCTGAATTCCCCTCCCCAGCATTTATCTTTTGTGGATACCATGCTATTTCCAGTCTCTTGGGGGAGAGGTCACTTATTCTGGTTTTACTCCTCTGGGTTCTAAGGTCCTTGCATTCATATTAATAAAGGATGGAACCAGGATGACAAGCCTTATAATGTAGTGCTTGACACATAGAAGCCTTTCAATTAAATATTCGTCAAACTGACAATGAGCCAATATCCTGATAAAAGCTTTCTGTTTCCTTGTTTCATATTTGATCATCTCTATCCATTGTTTTTCAAACTGAAATATTTCAACTGAGAGTATATGATAAGAATTCCAGAAGGACATAAAGCCATTGGAAAAATTTACTTCCCAAGAATGCTAATTTTACCTGATAATTTGGGGAAGAAAACAGTTGTACATTTAATCAAAGCAGATATATTTTGGATAAGAATGCAAAGTACAAGTGAATGTTCAGGGTAGAATATGAAGCTGTAAAGAGATAATCTTTGCTCTGGATCCTATTGGTCTATGTCCTGAGCTCAGGAAGGAGATAGGTTCACCATTTGGCTCCTAGGTTACTTTGAACATATTTGAAAGGCACATTAGCAAGCTAGACTTACGGAATTCCCTTCTCTATACTGGCTCGGTGAGACCAGCACACTTGTAGATGAAAGAGTTCCTGTTATTTCTGAGCAGAATAGACATTTCACATTTTTGTTCTGGACCAGAATTCTCTTCTGCACATTTATTCATGTGGGTGTATGTTTATTTGCCAAGGGAAGGTAAGTTATTGAAGCCTCTATCATAAATGTATTTGTTTATGAAATACTTTGTATTAAAGGCTTCTTTATATATTTGACTGTATAGTTCAGTCATCCTTTAAATGGGATGAAAAAAATTAACCCTCCCGTATCCTTGCCCAGTTGTTCTCATGGGCGCATGCCAGGACATGGAGGGCAGTGTTGAGGTATCTGGAGCTGTGTGCTGAGGGGGAGTGCTGATCATTGGGCTTAAGTGGGGGTAGATACTGTCATCCAGCTGGCTCAATGCATTCTTCTCCCCTGTAGAGATGCAGCCACCCCATGAAGATGATTTTCCTAAAGAGAACACAAATCATCTTAATAGAAATCTTCATGAAGAGCCTCGCCTCCTGAGTCATCATTTAAATATGAACCATCCTGAAGAGCCCAGCCTCTTGAGTCAACCTGTGACTGAGGACATGGTTGTCTTAGAAGTGTCTCAGATCCCAAATACTGAGAAAGTAGACCCAGGTAAAGCTTGCCAATTTTTCTCTACAAAGTAGAGGCATTATCATAATGAAGGCTTTTAAGGATGTTTGTTGCCAAAGGTACAAAATAGAGCAGAGAGTGATATAGGTACATGTGAGTTCAAAAAAAAACTTGGCTTACAAAATTAAGCATGAATTATTTCCCTGGCCTTTTAGGTTCCACCACAAAATGATGTCAATCACCTTTATATGTAAAATCTTCCCAAATGTCATTTAATGTGTCTCAGGTGCTGAGATGCTGAGCCAATGGGCAGACTTCACCAGCAGTCAAATTCATAGACCAATAGTGAATGGAGGGCCTGGGGTTTTATCTCAGTGGTAGAGTGCTTGTCTAACATGTGAGGCACTGGGTTTGATTCTCTGCACTGCATACAAATAAATAAAATAAAGGTCCATCAAAAACTAAAAAAAAAATTTAAAAATTAGGCAAAAGCTTAAAAAATAGTAGTGAATGGAATCTCAGGGTTGAGAAAGAACTTAGAGGCAACTGGTCCAACTTCCTTTTTTTTTTTTAGAGAGAGGGAGAGAGAGAGAGAGTTAGTTAGTTTTAATATTTATTTTTTAGTTATCGGCAGACACAACATCTTTTTTTTTTTTTTTATGTGGTGCTGAAGATCGAACCCTGGCCGCACGGCCAGACGAGCGCACTACCGCTTGAGCCACATCCCCAGCCCAACTGGTCCAACTTTTTAATAACTGCATGTTGGACTCCTAGCTGTTTAATCAAACGTACCCCAGGCTCATGTAACTCATATTGAAATTCCACCCCTACAAGCTCTCAGGTCTAACTGGAATTCTACCTCATTCATAGAGCCTCAATGCAGGTCTGTACCCAATTCCCTTTAGTCTCTCTTGGTATTACTGTGTTCTTTTTAAATAGCTGTCATCTGTCCACTCAATAAATAGTTGTTGAGTATCTCTGCCAGGTGCCAGATGCTGTGTTAAGCCTTGGCTCATTCCACCTGTAAATCTGCAAACCAAGACTCCCTCTCTTTCAGCTTTCCTAAAATTTTTACCACAGAGTTTCACCAGCACTAAATCCATGTTTGTTGAATGTGACCCTGTCTATATATCTCTGGTTTTAAAAATTTTCCATTAGTAAATATTGTTCTGATAGCAGTTGTATGGCCATGGAAGTAGTGGAGAGTAGACTGGAGTTTGTTCATTTTATAATTGAAGGGTCTGACAGCTCTAATTAGGATTTTGAAGTTTTCTTCTCTGTGTTAATTGTCTTTAGGAGAGCCACATATTCCAGGCACTGTGACTCATATATTTAGTGAAACACTCGATGAATATTGAAACTGAAGAGAGACAATTTTTATTCTGTAACATAAAATAAAATAGCCATTTCCCCTTTCAATTTTAGAGCTACTTATAACAGAAGGTACTCCTGTTGATGATGCTGATATAGAAAACCAACTAAAGGAGACAAAGGTGGAAGAGCCAGCAGATGCCACCCTTTTGGACAATGTGCTTTCCTTGTTATATTCATTCTTGCTTTATTTCACTAAGATGGTAAGTTTGACATAGTTTCTTCAATTAGAATGTTGATTATTTATTAGTTTTTAAGTGGCTTCTGGTCATGAAGTGAAGAACTTAAAATGTCTTTATGAAAATGACTCCTGACCCTTTGAGTAGATAGCTCCTAAAACAAAAGCCATAGCGGTGTGGCTTAATGGCTACTTAGTTTAGCATATGAGGAAGATTTGCTGTCTACCAAGGCTGGACATTTGTACACCTGTAAAATCTTGGTTCTTCCCCTCAGAACCTTTCATTCTGGCAGGGAGATAATATCATTCACTTGAAACACAGTAAGATAATGGCAGAAAGAGGTATTTATTTGATGGTAGAACATTATTGTCCATAAATGCATTTATTATGGTTGAAAGGGTGATCAATAAGGTCAGAAAGTAGTTGAGATGTGTTTGAAGCACAGGCAAAGGGCAAACAGGAGTGTGACATGTGGTTTGTTGTTGATTAGACAGGCTGGGGTGGAGGATGGTGGGGGAACCTGGCAGTCAGAAGAAATGTGTTCAGAGAAATGGAAACATGAAGAAAAGGATATTTGGGGAGGCCAGGAGAAGGTGAATAGTTGGTGTTGTATAAAGTGTGAAGTTGGAGGGGGATGGTCTGTTGGAGAGGCCAGCAAATCTTAAAGGAAGTCATGAGCCAAAGTAGCATTAGACCATTAATAGTGGGGATCCTTAGAAAGTTTTAAGAATGAAAGGAATTAGGTTAGATCTGTTTCTTAGAAAGAGTCACTTAAGGCTGACCTTTCTAAAGAAAATCATGATCCAAACAAGACATTTAATCCGTCTAAAAGCTTATCTAAGCATTTTAGGACTTACCTCCCCCTCATGGTATTTGTTGATATTGGACTTTTAGAGTTTAATTATAGGAATGAGAAAGCTTTTAGAGCTTGGAGGATAAGATGGTCCTAGGGCCATTGTGACAGTAATCCTTCTCAACTGAAGTTGTTTCCTGTAGGTTGTGTTATTTCAAGACTTGTGTAAGAAAAGTGATGTTGTTGTTTTTATTGTAAAATGTATAGATTTTGAAGCCAGGTAGATCTGGTTTCAAATACCAAGGTTATCAGTTAGAAGTTTGGGCAAATAACTAAACTTTTGAATATCAGATTCCCCATCTGAAAAATGTAGATAATGCTTACTCCAATCATAAGAATTAAATGATTTGACAAGGTAAAGTGTCTGGTGAGGTGTCTGGCATTTTGTAGGGTTTTTACCCCCACGCACCCCCTAATTCTCATGTAGGCAGTCAGAGGTGGTATAAAGACAATGAATACCTGGGGAGGAAAGACCACCAGGGTGGAAAAGATGTGATGGGGAGAAATGAATCATTTTTCAGTTGGCTCCATGTTTGTTCATGGTGGTGGCAGCCACCTGGGTAAGGAGTATGTACAAGCCAGGCAGTTAGAATAATGATATTTCCAGTGATTAAAGCAGTCTTCCACAGTCATAATTTGATTATCAGAATGAATCAATATCACTTGGAAATTTTACAGCCTCACGATATGGGAAGGATTTCTTTATTCATATTTTTACGTATGCACAGAGCCCTCCTCTAGGTCTAGGTCGGGGTACACGAATGTGGTGCAGGTATGATCAGTGATTTTGCGGTGACAGGTAAGACATTGACGTGAGTGGCAAAGAAGAGGCACAATGTTAAGAGACTGATTTGAAAGGAGCCTTCAAAAAGGCATTTTGAATGCCCAGTATGTACAGGACATTGTGCGAGGACTAAAAGAGTCTAACAGGTGTAAGGCATGATTGTGATTTTTGAAAGCCTTAAGAAAAGGACTTAACAAATATATGCAAAAATTATGAACAAGTCAATGTAAAATCTTAAACAAGTAGTATGATATCTGATAGGACTGGAGAGTAATAGGCTCTGATGTGTTTGGGAGATGTGCACCAATCAGATTCATTGATCAATGGAATCTTAGTAGAATCTTAGTGTTAAAAGAAACCTTGGAAGGCTGTTAGTCTAGTTTCTCACTCATTGCTGTAATTTTCTTTACTGTGGCCCTGATGAGTAGTTATGAGGCCTGTACACCAGTATTTCCTAGCATGAGTCACTCTCTTACAAGGCTATATGTTCCTCTGTTGTCTAGTTCATCCTTGTATTGACTCCAAATTTTCCTCCACATGATTTCCTCTATAAAATTGAATTCTTTTCTACATAGAAATCCTTTAAATATTTGAAGTTATATCTTAATTTAAAAATTATTTTTAGTATTTTTATCATGGAAACTTTCAAATAAGAGCAGAGAGAATAGTAGGGGACTATAGGTAACCATAACATACTGTACATTTCAGAATACTAGAAGAAAAGATTGTGAAAGTTTTACCATAAATGATGTTTGAGGAGGTAGATATATTTAACCTGATTTAAACGTTACATAGTGTATACATGCATCAAAATGTCATGTTACCTACTTCAATAATTATAATGTTTATTTCTATGTACTAATTAAAAAATAAATTTAATTAGAAAAGCTTTAGAGAATAGTATAATGAACCCACGGGCCATCACCCAACTTAACAGTAATTCCTTGATAGCCAATATCAGTGAGTTTTTTTTTAATTTGTTCT
The DNA here is from genome assembly GCF_048772815.1 of Callospermophilus lateralis. Taxonomy (NCBI): domain Eukaryota; kingdom Metazoa; phylum Chordata; class Mammalia; order Rodentia; family Sciuridae; genus Callospermophilus; species Callospermophilus lateralis. The sequence goes on along the minus strand of NW_027512416.1, from coordinate 1,877,362 downwards.
AATTGGTTATACATGATAGCAGAATGCATTTCGATTCATTGTACATAAATGGAACAAAACTTTTCCTAGTTGTACACAACACGTGTAGTAGTCCTACATGTACCTCGGGTAATGAGGTTCATCTCATTCCACCATCTTTCCTATCCCTATGCCCTCTCGCCTGTCCTACCTCCCCTTTGCCCAATCAAAGTTCCTCCATTCTTTCCATGCCCCTTGCCACCCACCTCACCCCATTATGGGTCAGCATCCACTTTCAGAGAGAACATACAGCTTTTGGTTTTTGGGATTGGCTTACTTCCCTTAGCCTGATATTCCCATTCACCCGCAGATTCCATAATTTTTTTCTCTTTTAATGCTATAAGTAACATTTCATTTTGTATATGTACCACAGTTTCTTTATCCATTCATCTGTTGAAGGGTTGTTTCCACAAAACTATGGAATGCTTCACAAATGTGGGTGTCATCCTTGCTCAGGGACCATGCTAATTTTTTCTGTATTGTCCCAATTTTAGTATATGTGCTGCCAAAGCAATCACACTCTGAGTTTTAACAAATGTAGATACCCATGTAAAAACTACCATAATCAAAATATAGAACAGTTTTTTTCACTAGAAAAGGGGTTTTCTTGGGATCCTTCCCAGTGAGTTTCTTCACCACCTGTTCCAGGCAACCACTGATAACTTTTTTTTTTAAACTATAGATTCATTTTTCCTACAGTACTATTTCATATATATGCCCCTATAAGTGGACTCATATCTAGGAGTGCAATTGCCTCCTATGTTTAATGTATGTTTTTATCTTATGTGATACTGTCAAGCCATGCTAATAAATGACCACAATCATTTTATACTTCCACCAGCAATTTAGGAGACTTCCACTTGACTTCATCTTCACTAGCACTTGGGCCATTCTAGTGGGTATGTCTTTGTGAGTTTATTTCCTGATAATTAATGATATTGAGTGAACTTTTTTTTTTTTGAGATAGGGTCTTACTAACTTGCTTAGGCTCTTGATAAGTTGCCAGCCTCAAACTTGGGATCCTCCTACCTCAACCTTCTGAGCTGCTGGGATTACAGACATGTGCTATCATGCCTGGATCAAATACTTTTTCATGAGCTTGTTGACCATACTGTTTTTGTATGTCAACTCTCTGGTTAGCTGGAATCCAGACTTCTCCCAGCTCAGTGCCAACTGTGGGTTTGGTTAGCTTATAGTTGTTCTTGGCCCTCGCAGGTACTGCTTAGAATGTAGCCCCAAACTGAAGAGCACCTCCATGCAGATTTCTGGAACTCTTTTTCTTTGTGGCTTCCATCTTTCTGGTAGTTTTCTCTACATGTTTTTGGCTGCTTAATCTCCTGGAACTCTGGTCTCTTTCTCCTCAGTGAGACTGTTAGGCCCCATTTGGGTTCCCCTTCCCAAACTGAGGTCTAGAGGGTGCCTCAAGGTAGAATGCTCACCTATTTGTTCTCCTTCTCTTAGGGGTGACAGTTGCATGTCCCTTGTGGCTTTCTATCTGAAAAATAGCTCTTTAAAAATATATTTTGACTGTGCATGGTGGCACATGCCTTAATATCCTAGTGGCTCAGGAAGCTGAGAGAGAATCATGAGTTCAAAGCCAGCCTTAGCAAAAGTGAGGTTCTAAGTAACTCAGTGAGACCCTGTCTCTAAATAAAATACAAAATGGGGCTGAGACTGGGGATGTGGCTCAGTGATCAAGTGCTCCTGAGTTCAATCCCTGGTACCAAATATATATATATATATATATATATATATATATATATATTCCAACTTTCTGGTTGCTTTCAGTGGGAGAACAAGTCTCATATAAGTTAATTGATTTCTCCTTTTGTTGTAACTTTTTGCAATAATTGAAAAAAATATGTTTGTGGGACTTCTAGGATATATTGTAGTTTTGGTGAATAAATGACATTCCCCTGGTACAACAATTTAACCTGTTTTCTCTATTGCCTTTTTTTTTTTTTTTGTGGTGCTGGGATTGAACCTCGGGCTCCATGCATTCTAGGCAAGTGCTGAGCTAACAACCTCAGCTTCTCTCTGTTGCTTTATATTTCTTGGAAATTCATAGTCAGGTTTAGGTTCAATTCTTTTTCTTATGAAAACTTAATAGGAAATATTGCATTGACATATGCATATCCTCTCCTTTGATGTTGACTACTAGTCAACAGTGACGTTGGTGAGATTTGCTAATATATTATAGGTTGCAAAATAGCAATGGTCTGAGTTGCTGGATTTTTCTTTTTTCATTTAAAGGATGGGATGCCTACACAAATAAAAATTTGATTATTCTTTTTTTTTGGGGGGGGGGTATTGGGAATTAAACTCAGGGGCATTTGGCTAGTGAGCCATATCCCCAGCCCTATTTTGTATTTTATTTATATACAGTGTTTCACTGAGTTGCTTAGCAATTCCCTTTTGCTGAGGCTGACTTTGAACTTGCTATCCTCCCTCCTCAGCTCCCTAGCTACTGGGATTACAAGTGTGTGCCACGGCGCCTGGCTATGATTGATTATTCTTTACACAGTTATTTGGTTTGTATAGTTAAGGCAGGAGATAAATATTTGATTCCTTTTCTTTATTTAAACACTTTTCAGAATAGTAAGGTATTCTTCTAGCTTATCAAATGATACCCAAAGGGGCTTGAAATCTTTTTATTGTTTCATTGTTTTTATTTGTTGCCATAAAATTAATTAGTTCTTTCATATATTTAAGTTTTTGTCTTAAATGAATTTTTTAAATTATAAAAACCAGGTTATCTAAGAGAAAAGAATGATCCAGAGGGATTCTAGCCAGGTGTTAGACAATGTGATGATATAGGGCCTGTTACAAACTGGAAAATTTAAAGTATGCTCAATTTAAAGTATTTAGATTCAGGCTGGGGTTGTGGTTCAGTGGTAGAGCGCTTGCCTAGCATGCATGAGGCACAGGGTTAGGGTTAGGGTTAGGGTTAGGGTTAGATGGTTACGGTTAGGGGTTCGATCCTTAGCACCATATAAAAACAAAATAATGTGTCCACCTGAAACTAAAATTTTAAAAAAGTATTTAGATTCATTATACTTGAAAACACTGCAAGTGAACAAAAAATATGAGACTGTCAGTATCCTTTCTCTTGAAGAAACTATTGGAAAATATTGAGGAGGTGGATTTCTGACGAGGAGGTTGGTTTAGAATTGCCATGATTCTTTGTGACTGTTTTGTTATAAATTTAAGGTTTCCCATTTCTTCTAATTTGTCTGTTTCAGCTGTTTACTACATTGCCTGATGAGTATGAACCTGGGCCTGATTTTTATGGACTACCATGGGAGCCTGTAGTTTTCACTGTTTTCTTTGGATTGGTATCCTTTGTCATTTTCTTTTGGAGAATTGTTCTTGTTGTGAGTAAATTAACTTATTTATACCTTAGCACATAAGCACAAGGATTATTTTATATAGTCACTGCCCCCCCACTTTTTTTCCTTTTCAGTTGCTAAAACACAAATTAGTGGTTTAAGTCAAACTAACCTTATAAAATAATATAGTGTGGGTGCAGTTGGTAGAACTGGTAATTCTTACAGCCATCCTGACCAGTAGTTTCATACATATCAGAAGTCTTAAAAGTGGGATAAAAGATGGGATAGGTTAGATAAATATCCTTTTATGTAGCATATATGTCTAGTAATCTATATTAAAGAAATAACTATGCTTTGAAGATTTTGGTAATGTTTTTCAGTGGAACAGTGTTTAGATTGAAGACTTAGCACAACATAATTCATTTAGGGGATATTGTATGTTCGCTTAATGGAATAGTAGGCAGATTTATCTATTTCAAAGCTTTTAGGTACAGAAAATGCTCACAATTAAATGTGAAGTGGAATAAAAAGCAGAAACTAAGATTTAAATGTTGATGAACTGTATGTTAATATAAACACATATAAACAGGGGGAAATGCTACAAAGAAATACAGTAATATGAGAAAAAGGAGATAAGATAATTTTTCCAGTCTTTTATATATATTTTCCCCAGATTTTATGATTTGATCATATGTTCAGAAAATACCTTTTTATTTGGACGTATAGATTATGTGTTGTCCAAAAATCCATTAAATGTTTTGTTCATTAAGTCTTTTTTTTCTGAGCAGAATTAGTCTATCTCTGTGTATGTGTGTACATATATGTATAAGCATATATATATAAGCTTATACATACATATGTTTGTACTGTAGGTCATTCTGTTTCATAGTTATTTAACATAATTGGAAGAAAATTATTTTAGGTAAATGGACTTTGCATATGAAAAGCCTAACAGTTAAAGAGGCCAAAAGCATTGGATACAAATCTTTTCAAATCTGAGTGTTCTTTTTCTGATTTCTTAATTATATCAGACATATCATTATTAAGATAAGTTTCCTCTCCTTGTACAATTGAGTGTAAGATCTCTTAAAAAGCATTCCCTTCTTAAAGAAGAATCGTTTGCCTGGATTCCTGTGAGGAATTTTCACAGTTCAATCTCATTGAACTTTTTCTCAGCTAAAAGGAAAAAGGAAATAGAAGGATAAAGAGAAGGGAAAAACATGAAAACCCTTTATATTTCTCTCTTGTTTCTTTCATTTCAAGAAAGAAACAATACCTGTTTCTCTTTTCACTAGGTTATGTGGGATCTGGTTCCTAGCTGTTGCTCCTCAGTTTCAGCATTTGACTTTGGAGCTTTAGTCTCTTCCTTAGATGACTGCTTTTATGCTACTTCCCATTTTCTTCTGTTGTCATTTTGAGTAAAAGGTTAGCAAGGCTATGACATTAAAGAAATGCCATTTCTTTCTGTGTTGGAGTTTTCTGAATGCAATTTCCTATTACAAAGATCCCATGGATGATCCATGGACACATCTGAGTATTCCATCACCATTTATAACATTTGAAAGGACAAGTATATGCTAAGTTACAAAGAAATTTAGTGATGTTTTTAAAAAAATTTCTGCTTAGGTTTTATTATCAGGCAGTTTATTGCTGTCTTTAGGAAATGATTGTTTTTGTCCTTTCCAAAATATGTTAATTGTCATTTCTCTTGTTGCTTGTGCATTTTCTTCTAGCAGTCTTCCCTTTCAGATTTCTTGCTATATATTTAGTGGTTTGTAGAAATAAGATGATGTAGCCTATTAGTTTCTAAATTCAGCCAATAGCCAAATTTAAGTTGGAGTTCTAAGATGTTTTCTGGTGAGTGAAAGTGGCATATCTTAGTACAAAGATTATGTCTTTAATATTGTTTCCTCAAATTCCTTTTGAATAGTCATTGTTTCTAGACTTTATCCTGGTTATTTAGAATTCTCAAGTAAATGATTTTGAGTACACACAGACACACACATACACACACACATCTTTACTGTGAAATAAGGTACATATCTTAGTGTTTTTATGTCAGAGCCTATTTATGAAATATAACTACCAATTAAATTTAAAATGCTTGTTAACCTTTACTTATTTTTAATCCTATAAATTTATTATTCTGAACCAGAATGTTATTAAATTCTCACTTGGTTATGATTCTGACTGTTGTTTTAGGAATGCTGTTTCTATTGAGCAGATGTTTGACATCAAATTTAATCTTTTTTCTCTCTTCTAGGTAAAAGATAGAGTATATCAAGGTAAATTTTTAGGTTTCTTAAACTTGTATTGTATTGGTGTTTGATGTGTGTTTTATGTATGTTAGAAGTAGATACAGTGACTTTTAATGTCTATTACTTTTTTTACCTCCTGAAAATTTTACTATTCCTAGGTTGCTAGCATGGATAACTGAGTAGATGATGATGGTTCCAACTCTGAGATAGGAAATAAAGAGGAGGAACAAATTGTGGATAGGGAGATGATAAGTTTTAATTTGGGGCAGATTAACTTTGAATATTGATGTAATGCAGATGTATTACATTTGAAGAGTATTTCTATGCTAATGATTTAATCATGCATTAAGTAATTGAGTAGATAATTTAAAGAATGGTAATGTGAATCAGTATGCTTTAATTTCTGTTTTTCTTTGCAAAGAATTAAATGATTCCATTTTCTGAAAAGAAAGTGTTTTGAGAAGGGAGGAATATCAAGCTACAACACTTTACTGTATTTCCCATCTGTGAAATAAGCTTAAATTGAAATATCATTTTGGATGGGAAGGGTACCTGGGATTGAACTCTGGGGCACTCTACTGAGCCACATCCCAAAACCCCTATATTTAGAGACCAAGTCTCACTTAGTTGCTTAGTATCTCGCTCTTGCTGAGGCTGGCTTTGAACTTGGGATCCTTCTAGCTCAGCCTCCTGAGCCACTGGGATTACAGGTGTGCACCACCGCGCCCAGCAAAATATCATTGTTCTTATATTTTTCTTAAATTTTAATAATTTTATACTCTAATTGCTAATAAGCATAGATTGCTTTTTAAAAGCATAATAGTTATGCTAAGAAGTATTTCCTCATAGTACCATATAACATGTCTTTGCTTTTAGTAGATTGAGTAATTGGATTTCATTTAGTGATTGTAATAATCTTGTGTATTTCCCCCTTTTAGTCACTGAACAGCAAATTGCCCAAAAGATAATCAATTTCATGAAAGAAGATGAAGAACTGATACAGAAATTTTCAAAGTATGAACAGAAGGTATAATTATTTTTTTGTTTCTTTCTCCCTTGGTTCTAGCTTGAATCATTTCTACCTGTTTTAATTTAAACATCATATCTTAAAGTTTTTATTTCATTATTTCCTACAAATCATCCAAATTCTAAGCAGTCATATGTATTAAGTACTGCTTTCTTCTGGAAAGGGTCACTTGTCTGGAAGTAACTTGTATAGTAGCACTATAATTTGTGTATCTTAATTCTGAATGCTTTATTTACATAGATAAAGGAATCAGAGAAACAGATCCAAGAAACCATGAAACAAAATATGATTCTTTCTGATGAAGCAACTAAATATAAGGTAAAAATCCCTTCTTTGGGGGGAATTACATTCTAAACTCAAAAGTAAATGTAATGAGTGAGTAATCTTGACACCTTTTTTCCCAGGATAAAATAAAGCTTCTTGAAAAAGCTAAAGAATTTCTGGATGAGAGAGCTAAAAGTCTTCATGTTATGTTAGAATCTGAAAGAGAACAGAATGCTAAGAATCACGACTTGGTAAGAGTTTTGCTGCTAAGTGTTACTTTAATTGGGCTTTTGAAATATTTTGTAAAATTGGTTAAGTTGAACTTAGTCCAGCTGTTAACTAAAGTAAGATTAGGAGTCAAGGAAGTTAAACCCACATCTGTGCCCATTTTGTGGAACTTTTAAGTACTGATACAACAAATTATTTTTATGGGCCTAGGAAATATTTTTATTCTCAACCTTGGATAATTTTCATATTGCTTTGCTCTGCCCTTGGAAACATGCATATCAACTAAAAAACTATTGTCCAATTGAACAGTATTTGTTTACTTTTTACTTGAAAGAGTAATGAATTAATCAATTTTCTGTACTTAAAAAAAATTTACTTACATATTTCATTTCCAATTTCTATAAGTTTCTGTAATTACATAAAAGTTGCAAAAGATAGTAGAGAGTGTGTTCTGAAATATCCTACCCCCAAGTAAGCTTGATCACCTAGCTGAGGTAGTATTTATCAGATTTCGTCACTGTAAAAATTCTTTCTAATCCTTTTCATATTATATTCTTTGGACGTTACCATGCACAGCCCACAGTTAAAGTATGAAGAGTTACGAGCTCAGGATGCAGCTCATGGTAGAGCACTTGCCTAGCATGCATGAGGCCCAGGATTCAATCCCAGGCATTGCAAACAAAGATTGCAGAGTTATGTCCACTTCCTTAAGGAGCAAATATATTTATAATTTTTTGGAATTCTTCTGTATGTGAGATTAGTCTATTCTCCCTTAAATTTTATCATTTTTTTTTACTTCAGATAAGAAAATTTTAAAAATTATCTTCGGAAATTTTTTTCTCTATCACTAGAAAAAAATTAGTAATTTGAACTGGTTTATTTGAAACAGTAATTAATTAATTTTCTATGCTTTAAAACATTTTATTATTGCATTATGATTTTCTATACTTTGACCTTTTTTTCTGGTTATCTCATAAACAGTAAGGTTGTGGATGCCATGAAATATTTATGACTTCATTTTCCCTCATCTCTTTCAGTTCTTGATTTTTTGCTTAGTCCATTGCTGGATCCCCTGCATTTACCTGAAATGTAATGGGATGGCTTGACAAATATTTTGTTGTGTTTATCTTTTTTAGTATATATATGTGTGTACACACACACACACACACACACACACACACACACATATCACTATTTCTACTGAAATCCTAATGCATATTTTGTGTTCTGTTTTCACCTGGCAGATAATGGAAAATAAGAAATCTATAGAGAAGCTTAAAGATGTCATTTCAGTGAATACTTCTGAACTTTCAGAGGTAAAGCTGCCAACTCTTGCTAACGGGATATTAATACTACATCTTAGTTTTGTTGCGGACCAAAAATTTGAAGTGTGCTAAAATGTGTAAAAAATGAGAACTATATGATGTCTGGTTTGGGAAAGTATAACTTTGTTTTTTCTTTGGAATTAATTCACTAACTGTAGTGTTTTGCATTAGCTTCAAATTGTCTTTAATGAAGCTAAGCTTCGTGAAGAGAAGGAGAAGTTGGAATGCTGTCAGCTTCAGAAAGAAAATACCATGCTTAAGAAGACGAAAGAGCAGGTAAAGAAAATTTGATGTCATACATAATGTAAACTAGAGAAGTGAATATCATTATCTTGTATCTTTCTTGGATCTGTTTCTGAGGTAAGGAATATTCATGTTGGACCTTTTCTAGATATGCAAACTTTAAACATGCTCCCTAAATTGAGTGCATATATATGTTCTCCATCTGTTTTGGATTTTTGGATTATTGCTTTTCTTATCAAATGTCAATCAGTTATTAACTTGCATAGCCTCAAAGAAACTTTTAAACCAGAAAATTAAGTATTTTATGATCCTCTTTTGAGTAGTTACTGATTCACCGGCCAAGGGAAGATTACATGATAAGGAGTCTAAATTTAGGAGACAGTCATATGTGCCCAGCCATTCCTGCTGGAGGTAAATTATTTGAATTGGCAGCAATTTTCTGGGGAATGCAATAAACAGGGTCAAGTTCCTGAGAGCTCTGATGTTCTTACTGCAGCTGTGAGTGTTGGGGCCACTCTGCCCTCTTCCTTAACCAAGGTCTCAACCCCCTCGATTGAGGCAGGCCACCGAGGAGTATGGTTCTCTATTTCTTTGTCTAAGTCTTGTAGTCCTGATGTATCCAGTGCAGAAACTCCTCCCTAACCCATAGGAATTCATGTGTTTTGACTTTTCAGTTGCAGTAGGAAGTCAAAGACTGGAGTACATCACACGCTGAGCTCAGTGAACAAATCAAATCATTTGAGAAGACCCAGAAAGATCTACTTGTAGCTCTTAATCACAAAGATGATACTATTAATGTCAATTTATACTCCAAATACATGTTTCATCTCATGAATTCTCCTGAAATCTTCTGAATTAAAATCGAGAGTCTTCCAACATTTTGCTTCTTTTCTAGGCTTTGACTAATTATATCACACAGTTGAATCAGTTACAATGTGAATCTGAATCTGAGGATCAAAATAGAGAAGATGAGTCAGATGAATTAACCAATGGAGAGGTAGCAGGTAAGATCAGTCTCAGGGAGGTTGAATCCTTTTTTTGCTTTCGTGTCTTTAATTAAGTATTTATACAGATGCCACTTTTCAGGTGGCTGATTTTCTTCTTAAGCTTCAGGGTTGTAGACACATATCACTGGATCTATAGATATGTCTATTGCATTGGCAGAGGTGGGTTGCTTGGGTATAATGTAGCAATAGGCATGTGAAGAACACTGACTTTTTCTATCCCATTGAAAACTAGTAAGTACACTGCAGCTACAATAGTCACATCCTATACCTCTAAGTATTGAACATTGTACAGTAAGAGAAATTTGTTTCTTAACTTATGCAGATGATAGTTGATTTTGATACTCATCATCTCTATGGCTCTGTGGTTTTAAGGTCCACAGTCAGTCTTAAAAGTCCGGAGGTAGTTGGAACCATAAACTAAGGCTGTGAGAACAGAGGCTAGAGACTATCAGAAAGCTAGAGAGAGGGAGTGTAACAGTGTTTACTGATGAGGAAAATATTTCCAGATGTTTTCTCCCAAGTTGGATATTGCTTACATAGCAAGTATTTCAAACCACACCTGGTAGTAGATTCAGGGAGAAGACAGAGGATTGAATCTTTCTAAATAAGACACTTACTTGCCCAGGTGAAGATAGATCTGAGAGAGAAGAAAAGCTTTTATCTTACAAGAATAGCATAGATAATATTTTAGTTGTGCAAACTAGAAATTCACCTTTTTTTGTTTTATTTTTAAGACAGACACAGTACTTTTATTTATTTTTATGCTGAGGATCAAACTTAGTGCCTCACACATACTAGGTGAGCACTCTACCACTGAGCCACAACCCCAGCCTGAAATTCACCTCTCTCTCTTTTTTTTTTAAATCTAAGCTTGCAATTTTCTTAAAAGTCATTAGTCTAATCAGGTTAGTTATTTAATTGATTTTTTTTTCTTCTGGTGTTTGAACACAATCATTATTTAGTTTCGGGAAGTTAGGAGAATATAGAGTTAAAAGTAAGGAAAGAAAAAGCTAAAGTCTTTTGTTTTTTAGGTGATCGAAATGAGAAGATCAATGATCAAATTAAGCAGATGATGGATGTCTCTCGGGTATAGTTCTTTGTAAGAGTCCCATAGTGCCTGTGAATTCTTCCTGTGCCTCACTTTTAAGAATACCTCTCTTTTCTGCAAATTTTAGACACAAACTACAATATCAGTAGTTGAAGAGGATCTAAAACTTTTACAACCTAAGCTAAGAGCCTCGATGTCCACAAAATGTAATCTAGAAGGTGGGTTGTTCTTGAGAAGAAATTGCCATGTTGGAAAGACTTAAAATTTTATTGGAAAGATAAAGAATGGCTTCTTGCTTTCATGCTTCTTACTTTTCTTGACAGGACTCCCTCAAACATGTTCTTAAGTCCTTGTACACATGTAGAGATAAGCTGTTTTATCCTTTACAGACCAAATAAAGAAATTAGAAAGTGACTGCAATTCACTACAGTCTTCTAAAGTTGTACTGGAAGAGGAATGCAAAACTCTAAGGCAGAAAGTGGAGATTTTAAATGAACTCTACCAGAAAGATGAGATGGCACTACAAAAGTAAGATTTTCATTGTTTGTTATTGTTATCACTGTGTGAACTAATAGATAATTTTATCTTAAGATTATTTAAAATTTCTTCTAGTTGTAATAAGTAGAGATTTGTCTTTTTTCCTTTGTGTTTTGTTTCCTATAAGTTGCATTTTTCTTTCCATCATCAGTCTTAAGAGTCCTGAGGTAGTTGGAACCATAAACTAAGGCTGTGAGGACATCGTAATCAATTGTCAAATTCATATGAAGGCAGGAAGTGGTAAAATGGTATTAACAGTCACTGATGTGGAAATACCTCTCAAAGTTCTAGACCCTTTCTATGATCCCCCTATTTATTTTAATTACCTTTCATTGTGATCAGTCATGTAATTCTAATGTTTTGAACTTGTATCTCTAACTCTGGACCTTTAAAAATACTGAGTGATTTGGAATGACATGTTTTAGCAGAATAAAAACTTCAAAAAGGAATAATATTTACTTATTGATGGTACAAGTTTTGGACTTGAATATCTCAGATGTTCACACAAAATGGAACTGTGGCAAGGACCTTAGGAGTTATGATTACAGAAGTACTTGTTTGTAGTATATATTTATATATTAATGTTCTTAGTGTGGAGCTAGTTATTTTTTGAAAGTTCATTTGAAGTTTTTAATCCACAAAAATACTTGAATTCTCTAAAAATAGGTTGTGTCAGATTTTATTTGTTTGCACCTGATTTTACTCTTCGGTATATATATATATATATATATATATATATATATCTTGTAAAGAAAAGACAGACCTTCTTATAGACCTAACTATTTTTAGGTATTTTGACTTCTGTTGCCTAATTAATGCATTAAATATTGAAACCTTTCCATTAACTTTTCTAAAATTCTGTGATCTCCAAGCAACCTTTTTAGAATCTCAAATTTTTGTTCAGGCCAGTTCTAAATTCCTGGCCTGTTTCAAAGAAACATTTCTCATTTTATCACTTTTTTTTTTAAAAGAACACTTGTTTTCTCTGTCCCTACTAGTAATCTGAATGACCTAAATGGCAATTAATTTTTTTGTAATGCAGTTAAATTGTAGCACTATTTTTCTCAACTCCTCCAAAATTCATTCAGTCATCATCTGTGGTTTTTACTCTTTTTACTGATCCCCAGGTACTATGTTAGTTCATGCCTGTGTCATCTTTTCTGTTTCTAACCTAGATCATCTGTCTTCATTCTACATTTTTTATATTTGTATATAACTTATTTCAAATTCTTAGTAGTTTTCTCTATAGCCGCTTGAAGTGGACTTTCTAAAATATAAGTCTGTCCATGTGAATATGTGCCTGTGGTTTATGAAGAATTTGCTTTCTATTTGATGACCTGTTCTTTTTTCTTCGTTGTATCTTTTTAATAGTTTAAATATTTTTAATTATTTTCCTTATCCCCTGTATAAGCTTGTTGTAATCATAAATTATAATGGAATTATAATTATATAATTATAATTTTATTCATCTTCTCATAATTTAAAGGCCATGGTATATATTCTGGATTTAATAAAAACCTGACATAGATTAATAGGTTTATTATTTTTTTTATGGGCTTTAAGTAGCTCCTGAATCAGATAACTGTTGTGGCATTGTATGTTAGTACTTCATATACTGTGAACTCCACAAGACATTCATTCAATTTATACACATATTTAAAGTTTCTGTAGTTCTGCATTCTACACTGTTGGTTTCTTATTTGAAATTATTTTCATTCTATTTGAACATCGTCCTTTAATGATAGATTTGATTAGTGTATCAAAGGTAGTACAAGGATAAACAGAGAATAGTATTTTATCCACTAAATATTGCTACCTTTGTAATCTGTATTAGGTTGACATGAACTTCATGATTAGAGTTAAAACCAGTTTCCATTATTAAAGGATCTTTCTTTTGGCTACTGAATTTTGACTGTTACTTAGTTTTAGCAATTTAAAAATATCCAATTAATTACCATCTGTTTTAAATTTTTTCTTTAAGGAGCCCATTATCATTGTTGTTTGGTCTTATCTCTCCCATAGTTTCTGTAGTCCTTTCTCTGTTTTTATAACAGTTGTATTGAGAAGTGCCTAGGTGTAGTTTTCCCCACGCCACCCACTTTTCCTCTTGCAGTTATGTTGCTTGGGACCATTAAACACTTCTTGAATTTTCGAGTCTTTTTCTAAATGTTGATTTTACCTCATTCTCTCTTCTGATTATAATAATGCATATTCGAATTTGATTTCCCCTGCCTCCTACATTCTGGATTTACTTCTTCTGGATATTTTCTTCTGACCTGTCTTAAAAGCGCTAGGATTTATTTTACTTCCCAAATCTGCTGCTAAAATCATTCATTGAGTTTAGGATTTTAAAAAATTCAGGGTTTAAAATATTATTTTAGTTGTAGATGGACACCATATTTTATTTTTTATAGGATTTTTTTAAGAGAGAGAGAAAGAGAATTTAAAATTTATTTTTTATTTTTTGGCAGACACCATATCTTTGTTTGCATGGGGTGCTGAGGATTGAACCCGGGCCGCACGCATGCCAGGCGAGCACGCTACTGCTTGAGCCACATCCCCAGCCCGACACAATATTTTATTTATTTTATGTGGTGTTGAGGACTGATCCCAGTGCCCCACACATCTGGGGCTCATGCTTCACCACTGAGCCACAACCCCAGTCCTATTTCAGTACTACACCTCAAACCCAGGACCTTGAGCCATGTGCTCTACTATTGAGCTACCTCCCCAGACTCCTTGCTCTTTCTCATAAGGGACTAGGGTCTTAGTGCTTTCCAAGCTATCTTTAATCTCATAATTCTGCCTCTTCCTCCTGAGTATCTTCGACTGTAGGTAGGTCACCACACCCAACTATTTCTTGGTTTTATAGTTTCTAATCCTTTGACAAAATTCGTAATCTTTTTTTTCCCTCTTTTGTGGTGCTGGTGTTTGAACCCAGAGCCTTGTGCATGCAAGGCAGCACTTTAAGAACTAAACTATATTCCCAGCCCTAAAATTCATAATCTTGACTTTACTTTTTTGACTATACAAAGCACAGTGATTTTAAAACATGTGCGGATAACCCCATTTGTTGGTTTCCTTTTCTGTGGGATTTTTTCTCACAGAATTTTGTCTTATGGAGTGCCTGATCAGTTTTGATTGGCCAACATTGTTGTGATAATTATAGATGAAATTTGAGGACTAAGACGAAGTTATCTTCTTATAGAAAAGTGTTGAGGTTACTTGAGTAAGATTGTCACTTTAAACTTAGTCAGCAATTAAGTAATTCAAAAATGACTTGTCTTTTCAATGTTTCAGTATTGTTCCTTTTAGATTTTTTGCCTGTTCATCACTTAAGTGTGCAGTACTTTCTAATCTAAACTCAAAGGCTAGGGCTTTTATTAAGGGTCCCTTTATTGGTAGCCTCTTTTTTTCCTCTAAGCCCAGGAATTTAATGAAGGCTTGGTTCAGACTCATATCTTTGTGTTATCTTCAATAGGAGAAAATTACCTTAAAGCACCAGCCTTACTTGTAATTCTGAGATTCCTTTTTCTAATGGATCTTGGCCACATACATATATCTTCACTGGCTTTTCAGCTTGGATCCCTTCAAACACAATTTTATGTTCTTATAAAGATGTTTTGATTGTTCTTAGTGCTCTCAGACTAACTCTTTGATAATTGGAAACAAAATTCTCTCTTTTCTTCAAGATTCAGTTTTCTCCATATTCCTTCTTAAGCCAGTGGGGAAAATTATTATATTCCTTTAGGCATCATTTATACCTGAAACAGTGAGCTCTTTTATTCTTTAGCATCTTACAAGGTAACTAGTATATTATAGCCACTCATAAAATACTTGCTGAAGAATTAAATTAGAAGCTATATAAGAATATATAGTCCCCTTTTTCTATTTGGTATCAGTAATCCTTTTTTACTGCAGTTCTTCTGATTTATGGAAAATTAAGTTTCAAGTTAATTATCTTTTGAATTGGAACTATGGCTAAAGTAGTACAAGGATAGCAGAAAATAGTATTTTTTAAATCATTAAATGTGGCTACCTTTGTGTCAGTAGATGAACATCTTGAGTTTTATGATCAGAGTTAAAACTTCTCAGTAGATAATACTCTGATAGTGGGTCAGTTTGGCTTCTTTTTCTGGTTGATAGACATTATCAAAACTCAGATTTGTCTTTTTGCTTAATTTACAATTCTTTTGAAATAGATATCTAAAGTGTGAAAAATATTCTGTGGTTAATTGCATAGCTAAAAGACATATTCTAGAAGATTTTTTCTTTGACTGACTATATCTTTATTATGGTACCAGTCTTGGATTGAGAAAAGAGTTCCTCCATGACAAAGATATACTTAGTGTCCTACCCATGGCAGAAACGAGAAAAGAATTATCCCCTGCTTTATCCTAATATGTTTAATTATGTTAGGTTGATCAGTCCTGATCTTCCACATTGAAGTAAAGTGAGTTTTTATTATCTTACACACAGGAGACTTGCCCTTAGGGCACATGTTGTTTTCACATTTATTTTATTTACTGGTAAGTAGAGAATTAAGAGGAGAAGTTAGAAAATGTAAGTGATTTGCCAGAGTTTGATTTATGAAATTGCAGGTTTGAATTCCTATTTTATGTGCTTAAGCATTTTATAGAATTGTGGGAAGTGATATTTACAAAGAGAAACTTTTGATTTGATAACTGGCTTTATTTTAGGAAACTGAGTCAAGAAGAATGTGAGAGACTAGAAAAAGAGCAGCAGCTGTCAGCTGCAGATGAAAAGGTGGTTTCCGCTGTTCAGGAAGTTAAAAATTACAAGTGAGTTCAGTTTCTAAAGGAGGGTGTCAATGTCTAATGAATTAGTGTTAGCTTTCTTTTTAATCTTTTTTTTACATTATGTAGATAGAAGAAAATAGCACGTAAGTATGAATAACGAGAGAATATGAACACATTTAATTCACACAGGAGAAAAAATAAATTTCAACTTAACAAATGAAAAATGTTAACAAAAATTCACTTGTACCCAATGGGCAAGACCATAGGGAACTTGGTCAATGCAAACAGTTCTGGGGGTTTTGTATGTTGTAGTAATTCTTTAAGAAATCAGTTTGCTGTGTGTTATATCAAGACCCGCAAAAGTGTGGCATTTGATAGACCTTGGAAATCTTCTATGGATATAATTTGAAAAAAAGAAAAAAAGTTTTAAGGAGGAAGATATTTCTAGCAGAATTACTTGAGAACACACTGATGAACAGTTAAGGAAATTATAATTTATCAATTCAGAATCTCTAGCAATTAAATGATAAAAAAGTTATTAGTATTAGGTTTTTATTTTATTTTATTTATTTATTTATTTTTGGTGCTTTACTACTAAGCTACATCCTTAGACCTTTTTTTTACTTTGAGACAGGGTCTCAGTTGCATAGGTTCCCACTTAATTGCTGAGACTGACCTCGAACTTGTGATCCTGCTGTCTCAGCTTCCCAATCATTGGGATTACTGGCATGTGGCATTGCACCTGGCCTGTAGTATTAGTTTTTATCACACTGGATTCATATAACTATAGAAATGTTTTTTTATGTATGATAAAAGTCTTTAAAAGTATAGCTGATGGAATAAAGGGAAAATGGTCAGAATGTTTCAAATTTTATTCAATTGTTGTAATTCTTAGGCGGAGAATTGAAGAGATGGAAGAAGAATTACAGAAAACCAAGCGCTCATTTAAAAACCAGGTAGTAATTAATACTGTCCTGTAGTTGCAGAATTCTTTGATATCTAATACAGACAATTATAGGCTATTATAATGAGTCCCTAAAAACATTTTTTTAATGTGTTGTCTTTTTCAGATTGCTATGCATGAGAAGAAAGCTCATGATAATTGGGTAAGATTTTTTCCCCCTTTTCTTTATTTTTTGCATAGCCTACCGCAACTGAATTTGAATATTTTCTCTTTAATAGCTCAAAGCTCGTTCTGCAGAAAGAGCTATAGCTGAAGAGAAAAGGGAAGCTGCTAATTTGAGACAGAAGTATGTGATTTTTATATCTTACTATATGTTTTATAGTGTTTTAAGGTTATGCTAGATATTATCTATGATTGCTGTTTCATAATTCAGCCCATTCTTTCTCAATATTCAAGACTACTGGAAATAACCCAAAAGATGGCAATGCGGCAATATGAACCTGTGATTGTAAAACCAATGCCGGGGAGACCAAATTTACAAAATCCTCCTGAGAGAGGTAGGGAGCACTTTGTAAAAGGAGCTATTTTATTTCTTGGGTGCAGAATGTATGTAAATTACTTTTTATTTCTGTGTGTAATGGTTATGAAATTATCTGAATGATTTGCTAAAGCGGGAGGTGTGGGGGTTGGTGTCAGGGAGAATTCTGCCTTAAAGTATTAACATGGCATTGTTATCTTTAGGTCCACTGAGCCATAATGGCTCTTTTGGTCCATCCCCCGTGAGTGGTGGAGAATGTTCCCCTCCACTGACAGCAGAGCCAGCTGGGAGACCTCCTTCTGCTACTCTTAATCAAAGAG
The DNA here is from genome assembly GCF_048772815.1 of Callospermophilus lateralis. NCBI lineage: Eukaryota > Metazoa > Chordata > Mammalia > Rodentia > Sciuridae > Callospermophilus > Callospermophilus lateralis. The sequence continues at coordinate 1,859,556 of NW_027512416.1, read as the reverse complement.
ATATGCCTAGAAATGGATTTGGTGAGCATTCACATGTTGCTTTATAGTAAACTGCTTCAAGGTTTTGGTTTTTTTTCCCTTTTGAATATTCTAATGAAAACATAGAATTTGGGCCTGTACAATATATAGAAGATGATTTCTTACTTTATCTTAGTGAATGTTTTCTGTAAAATCTGTTCTAGAATAGAAAACATTTTTTTTCCTGGAGGTCCCTGTATTGTTTTTTTCTTTTAAATTTTACACTGTGAAGTGTAAACCTTTATCTTTAAATTAAATCTCTATGGTGTTCCTTTCCCAAATATTATTAAAGTAGCCTTAAACTTTATGTGGCATACATATTTCCAATATGAAATACTGAGTCTTATTTCCAATTCTAAATAGGACTGTAGTCTTGGTAAGATTGGAAGTCAGGTTATACAGACTAAAGAAAAGCCAACCTACACATACTTCAAGTCTATAGCTTAAAGTTTAGGACCAGTACGTATTAATTTGCTGTTCTATCAACCCAAGGCAGTTCTTTATTTTACTTAAGTCTCTTCATAAATTGTGATTTACGTATTGGGCAACCCATTTTTTTAAATAAATATTTTTAATTGTAGATGGTGTGGTACTGAGAATCAAACCCAGTGCCTCACACATGCTAGGCAAACACTCTACAACTGAGCTACGACCCCAACCCCTGGCCAACCCATTTTTAATGTTGCTTTCTAGTTATTGTTGAACCCTGACCTGTCCACCAGTGGTTTATTTCTTCTGAAAAATACATACAAGCGCTCTGATCTTTCTTTACCAAGGGTCAATGGATGGACCTTTACCTCGTACTCAATGGTCTTCTGAGGCATCTGGGAAACCCGTTGCCTCTGGTAAAGAGACCAAGTAATTTCAAAGAGTCTGTAATTGTGGATGCAGGATTTTTATTCTTTTCATGTTAGAATAAGTCTGAATCCATTCTTTGATCTCTAACAGACCCAGGATGTGGTCCAGCTCACATGAACAGCAGCTCCAGAAGTTCTTCTCCAGCTAAGGTGACGGATGAGGGCAAGGTAAGTTCTGTAGTTACTGTGAATCACGTGGTCGTGCAGGAACATGTAGCTTTCCTACAGTACTTGCTCTTTGCTTTTTCCTTCTTTGTGTTCTATTTGTACTATCCCATTTGTTTTTTTAAAAGCAAACTCTTCCCCAAGAACCTGAGACCCTCTCAGTTTCTACCATTACTTCTTTGACTGAGCATCCAGTTGGAGTAAGTACTTAGAGGTTGAGAACTGAATTGGGTTTTATTCTGTGCATTTCTGGGAAGGATATTCAGAGCATCACACTGATCTTGTTTGCTTTAAACGGCATGCAATATTGAGCTTATTTTTCTCCTTAACTTGGAAATGTGGCTTAAGTGTGTACAACTATAATGAACTACAGAATGTGAAAAGTTATCACTCTAACTTTATATGGTGTTTTGTGTTGAATGATCTAAGGCAAAGTAAATTCATCATAAATTATATAATTCATCATTTTTACTTTTGTTTGGAAGAATGCTATTTAAGAATTCCTCCATTTGTGCAAACCCTATTTTGAGTGATTTGAATTAGATTGGTATCAGATTTTCTGAAAGTGAAATACTGTTTCAGTGCAACAATGATAATCTGAAATGACCTCTTAAGCCAGTCCCAAGCAATGGTCTCATTTGTTCACAGAAGTGCATTCTCTTGTAACTGTGTTGCTATTATATCTGGTAGGTCTTCTGCAGCTCTATAATAAAACAAATTTTTAATTGTTTAGTTTCAAACCCACTACTCATAGGAAATGATAAATCAATATCTCAAATGGTGTACAGTAAATGAAAGTAAATTATTAAAGCCTTGTCTTCCTAATTTGTGTATATAGCATTGTGTTGGAAAATACTTCTCAAGTTCCAGTGTATACATATTCCAGGAATATACATCTCTGGAGCAATCTAAGGGCAGCTTAGATAAGACCCCCAAACCCCTTTGTAGTAGAAGACTTAAAAAGAGAGCAAAGACCCGTTGTTAGAGATGAGTAGAGGTGGGAAAAGCATGGTTTGGAGGCAAACCTGGGATTGAGACCCTTTAATATGCAGTGTGGCCTTCAACAAATTATGATAATCCATTTGCTTTTGTTCCCTCTTATTTAAAACAAGACAGTCTACTTAAAGATCTCAGAGGTTGAATAATATATGAAAGACTTACTGAAGATACTCTAGTAGCTATTATTACATGGGTAGAGAATGGATTTTTCATTTTATTATGTTCATTCTTAATATGGAAGTAATGAGGTATTGTGATGAAAAGGAAGTGATGGGGAGGGGGGGGACTCCCTTTGAAATAGGTTGTAGTGAATACAGCATGACATACTGGTCAGAAATCATCTGTGTTAATAACCTCTGCCAGTCCTCTTGCCTTTCCCTTTCCTGTGCAGATATAATCAGTTACAAACTGCTCCCTCTTGTGGAATCCTTCTAACTTCTGTAAGCTGTCAGTGGGAATACACAGGAGGGGTGGGTAGAGTTTTGTTGCACTGATGGTGTTCTCTGGACAGGTGCCTGTTTTGGGTTTTAGCTTTTATCGGTGTTGGTACTTTGTCTTAATACATAGGAATTTAAAAACTTTTAACTGCTTTAAAATCTTAAATTGCAGGTTAATATGGCTATGAAAGGGCCCCCTCCTTTCTCAGGGGTACCCTTCATGGGCCCCCCTATGGGACCCCCGATGGGACGGCCTCCACCACCTCCCTTTTGGTATGGACCGCCATTTCAGCTCGGTGGGCCTTTTGGGCCTCGGCCAATTCCTTCACCATTTGGTATGATTATCTGAACACTAGTGATTGACTTATAAATCACATTCATCTTTCATTTCTATTGCTTGCTAAAACAGTTGGTTGCTATCTCAGGTCTTAACAATGAAAGGATACAGCTGAGTACATTTTTACTTTTCCTCCAGTTTTCTGGAACATATGGGACACTACATAATCTTATACTGAGATAGGCAATAGCTATCTCATAGACAAGGATAAGGGGCTATATAGAGAAAAGCCAGAAATATTACTTCTGCAGATGTTTGTTGAAAATATGTTGATATGCACTGCAATAGATGGAAAGGTGGATGAGACACATGACATAACTTAAAATTTTGTCACAGATATGAAAATCCTATAGCATAAAGTTTGTAATCACCCATAATGGAAGCATAAGCAGTAGGTTATAGAATATAGAAAAGGAAAAGTCAAACCCTCCTTACCTTGAGAAAAGTCAGAGGGAAGTGTTAAAGAGGAGGATTTAACAGTGACCTAATAAATGTTGCTGATTTAATTAGGTGGCTGTGGAAGGCCTTTTCCAGGGGGGCATGCACCTTGATTCTGATGGCATGTGTAAAGTCTATGCTAAAATACTTTATGAATTTTTAATGGATACAGTAATAAATAGTAAGATTTCCTTTTATCAAAATTTCTTTGATGTAGTCAAGTTCTTATTTCATAGTCTATCATCTTGTCATGGTAATATAGTACTTCCAAATATAAATGGAGCTCTTGTGAGATAGAAATAATTCTGCAATTATATAGTAGGGAAAGAAAAAAGATAAGCCTGGAGCTAGGTAGAGCCATGTTTAAATCCTTAATATGTTGCTTCATGGCTGGTTGGCCAGGCTATAACCTAAACTTGTTCCATTTCAGTTTGCCTCATCTGGCAAGTCAGGATGTTCACCAGTTGATGTTCTAGGCTTGGGAGAAATTAAAGACTATTTTTACATACTTGAAATCACCCAAGTTCAGAAATTTCTGGGTATTTACGTAACTTCCTTTTTATTTTCCAGGTCCTGGTATGCGTCCACCAATAGGCTTCAGAGAATATGCACCAGGTGTTCCACCTGGACAACGGGATTTGCCTTTTGACCCTCGTGATTTTTTTCCAGGACCTGCACCATTTAGACCTTTAGGCTCATTTGGCCCAAGAGAGTACTTCATTCCTGGTGCCCCATTACCACCTCCAACTCATGGTCCCCAAGACTATGGGCCACCACCTGCTGCAAAAGACTTAATGTCTTCAGGCTTTAAAGATGAACCTCCACCTACACCCGATTCTCAGAGTAGTGAGGGCTGTTCACAGGCCTTAAAACAGGGCCCATAAAATTAACCTCTGACACTTAGTCAGAAAGTGGACTATGAACTATTCATTGTGTTGAAGGATTATTGGCTTCAAAATATAAAAGTTTATTTTAAATGGTTTATGTTTTTAGAATGAAGCTGCCTTGGCGCAGTATACATTTGGAGCCAAAATATTTTCCCCCTAAATATCCCCCACTTAAACTAGAGTATCCTTCCAACTTTAAAATGTGCAATAAGGAATACCTTTGTTTTAGTTAATGTAGCATATACAATTGCTAAATGGTTTAGAATGTCATAATTATGGACATTTCCTGTGGAAATGCTTTAAGAACATGTATTTCCATTATCCTATTTTTAGTGTATTCCAGTTGATAACAGAGAAATGGTGTTTTATAACCTTAATTTTTCTCTTTAAATATCTGGTCGCAGAGACTGTTACACTAAAAATGTTTACTCAAGGATCATAAACTTCATTTTCCTTCTTGCTGAAGTTCTTTGTTGTAATAGTTCATAAAAACTTGTTTATTAATATTTCCCAAGTGTCTGTTGATTCATTGGATCGTCATGAGACTTTGTGCCTTTGGGGAAGCATGTAAACTCACTCTCAGAACTGAAGATGGTGACTTGGCAGCATATTTCCTGTTGCTCACTGTTAAGGAGGCTGGCCCTTGGTCAACTGTGGACTTATACAGAGGAATTTCTTTTATTTGTGAGAAGTCTTATGCCTCTATTTTTGTAGCACATTCATGTACTTTTTTCTAACCACTGTCCATGTGAGAATGGTTTTCTGAGAATGAGTTTACATTAGTAGCAAGAGTTGTTTGACCTGAAGTTCTACTGCTTTTGCCATTATTGCATTATAACGGTAAAATATAGGGTGGTATGTTGTGTCTATAAAAAATAAGGAAATTTCTTTTAAAAAATGTACACACACACTCTTCTCTTTCCCATACCTTGCCACTGATTTTCAAGAAATATGATAAAAAAATTAGAAAACTATAATCCTCTGAGAAAGAATGAATGAAACTCTAAGGCTTATAATGTCTTTAATCAGCAACTATGGGCTGAATTAAATTCTTTTTCTTACAGATACTCAAATATATTTTATTTAAAAATCAATTAAAGCAAGTCCTGAATCTGTAACTACTGTCTTTAAAACAATGTTTCTAAGAACTAGCTCTCCAGAGCTGTAATTTTAATTACAGCAATTTTAACAGTGCATTTTAAGAGGTTTAAGATTTAAATAAAATTATAAAAGCCTGGTACTTATGTTTACTGCTAGACCATATTCTTCTATTCTTTAAAGTTCTAGAAAGTAATAGGATTGTTGAAACCTAGAACATATCATTGTTCTTTTTATGTCCCCTAAGTATTCTCAAAATAGGGGCAAAAGCTTCAGTGTGAAAAAAAATCTCTGTGAAACAAAATCTCTAAACTTCTGAAGATGACTCAGAATCAAAAAGAATGAGTCCCTTAGGAAGAATTCAATCTACATAGCCTCCATTTAATATCAGAAGCAGCAGCTGTGTGTAAGAGGAAAATCATATAATAGCTTATGCCATTTTTAACCATGTAAAATAAAATTTAAGTCACAAACACCAATTTTGAATGTATCTTTCAACCTCTACAGGACACAAGGCAATGCTGAAGTTACTATAACTTCTAATTTTAAAATAGCATTTAAATAAAGGTGATGTCAGCTAGGAAGATAGATTTTCAAGGAAAGGCAGATTTATTTTTTTATTCAAAGAAACAGTAGTTTTCCCTCTAAAGCCTTTTTTGTATTTATTCTATTAGTAAGCTATGATGCATTCTACGTAGTTTATCTGAGCAGTTCTGAACCCACCCATAGTTGCCTCTCCTTACATCCATCTGATTGTACCACTTCTGTAGCAAAGCCCAAGGTAGCTGCCCTTATACCGGTTGTGAGAGAATACTGTCCCTTGATTCAATTATACTTTTGTATCTCAAAAGTTTTAGAAGTCCTCTCCAGCAAATTGTTTTTGAGTTTCTAATAATCAGGGCTGTGGTTGTGGCTCAGTGGTAGAGTGCTCGCCTAGCATGCACAAGGCACTGGGTTCGATCCGCAGCACCACATAAATGTAAAATAAAGATATTGTGTTTATCTAAAACTTAAGAATAAATATTTTAAAATAAATAAATAAATACTAATAATCAGAATAAAGGAGACTAAATTAAAATAATCATGTTTTCAAAAATTAGGCAACAGATTGGGAGGAAACATTGTAAAAATAAAGAACTTTTATCTATAGTACATGAAGAACACCTACAACTCAATAGGTAAGAGATAATTCAATTTAAAAATAGGTAAAAGATTTGAACAGACATTTCACAAACAAGATTTACAGAGGGAAAAATAAGCATATGAAAAGACATTCAACATTATTAGTCATTAGAAAAATGTAAATTAAACCTATAGTTAAGTATACTGATAATGGCTACAATCAAAAAGACAATAAATGCTGCTATATAGAGAAACAGAAAACACCTTCATACTGCTGGTAGAGATATAAAATGGTACACCCAATTTGGAAAATTTGACAGCTACTGTAAAAAGTTACCTACTTAACATATGACTCAGCAATTCTACTTATAGGTATCTATTCAAGAGAAATGAAGAATATGTCCACATAAAATATCGCACATGATTGTTCAGTGCAGTTTTATTAATAATAACCAAAATTCAAATGTCAACCAACTAATGAGTGAATAGGCACATAAAACATGAGACAGCCATACAATGTAATACTGTAAATTCATCAATAAAAATTAATAAAATCATAATACATGCTATGACAAGGAAATATGCTAACTGAAAGAAACTATATGCACAAGATCCTTCCTTAGAATTATGAGTAAAAATAGAAAGCATTACTGTAGACATATAATAAAAGCAAAATTCAAGTGTAAATGGGACTGACCCTGGTCACCTCCCTTATATTTTTGAATGACATCTACTCACTTCCTGTTTTAATTCAAGATTTTTCCTTAAAGTTGGTCAAATTAAATATGTCATCAAAATATGACACGTCTATGATTTCCTAGAACACCTTCTAAAATACACATTTGCCACTAAGGAGTGTCTGTGTGTGTGTGTGTGTGTGTGTGTGTGTGTAAAATAAATCAGAAAATTTCCAGACCAAAATCTTAAAATTGTGTGAAATCAGGAAAAGAAAGTAATACACTAACACCTATTATTATAATCTTTCCCTGGTTTCACTAGTATCAATCTAATCAAAATTCTCCTCAATCACATTACAACCTGTTTAATCTGACCCCACCTATGACCACACCTGTCTTCCTTAAGGTACAGTCATTTCAAGTTAGTTTGCTTCAGAGTTGAAAGTCAATATTTTTTACAAGCTGATTACTCTGCCTGGAAGTCATTTTAAGGATAAAGTCACTATGATCAAAGGTATAATATCAAAACTATTAGGAGAACAGAAATACCAAGAAAGCCCCCTCATGTTTTCTAGGATTTTATGAGGAAGGTGATTTCTTTATCTCTAAGAGAAGCGACATAACTTCATTTCCAGAATTGCATGACACTCTTCCCCATGACACATCTACCCATTAGCACTATTTTAAAGAATAAACAACAAGGCAAAATACATATAAGGAACATTGGTGTTTGTAAGACAGCAGAAAATAATAAAGAGAAAAAAAAATGCTTGCTGTTGTTTGAGACAGGCACCTCAGTACCCAGAGCAATCCTGGGAAGAGAAGATACCTGAACACCAATTGGAGATTGTATTTCTGGATATTGAAGGATGAGAAATCCATTTGGGGGTGGATTTTTCCTTACTTTCCATAATTATTTTCCTGATTCTTTTCCCAGTTATCTCTTTCTGTCTTCTACTTGTACCCTCTCCTAGGTATTGAATATAAGAAAAGTGTTGACCAAGTTCCACTGTTGTGTGGCTTTGTCCTCCTTATGTTCCCTTAAACATCAGCCATGACTTGGGGCAAGGAAGAGGAACTACTTATGACTGGGAAAACTACAAATCCCAATTATCACATGCTATCTCAGGGAACCTAGTAGCTAGAATATCAGAATTGGATTGGCTGGGGACATGCCATAACTTTGTGACACTTGTTTTTGGTTCCTCTCATTTCTTAGTTCTTTATTCATTAAACCATAATACCTACACTTAAATTTTTAAGGATTAAATCTAGAAAGTTCTTAGCATAATATCTGATAAATAAAAAATGAGCAAAATATATTATGTTATTCCTGTTATCAAATTTGCAAATTAAGTAGCAATATCAATGCTCAAATATTCTGAAAGATATCTAGTAGGATGGTTTCCAGTCATAGTACTCCTTTTCTGAATATTTTAAGCTTATGTCCTAGCTCTGGTCAAGTATGTGACAGTGTAATGTTAAGAATGTTTGAAGAAGTTCACAACTGTGGGAAGATGATTTGGCACATCTATCACTCCTCTAATATTCTCCAAAGTTGCTAGTCATACACAACTTTTGTTACACTGTTAAAATCCATGCTTCTATGGTGATAATTAATACTAAGACTCACAGAGTGGGTCCAATATTAAAATAAAATTACAAAGAAAACGCTCCTATGTTTTTATTGAATACACAATCCCTCCTTGAATTTAGGAAAGAATTTGCTTGTACTTAACAAGTGAGCCTCCTTTGAACTTTTTATATTAAACTAATTAGATAGATCATCTTTGTTAAAGATACATGACACTAAAGGTGTGCATCTATGAAATGTGTGTCACCATCACATGTTTTTCCTCTTTAATATAATACTTAAATTTTAAACGTTTGTAGTAGTTGTGATTTGGTGTGACCAATATTTAATATTAATGAACTCAGGAGGTAACACCTGAGGTGATGGTTAAGAGTGAGAATCCAAAATCATCTTCCCAGGCACATCTTTTTCTACTTTATTCTTTCTTCTTTTCTCAATTGTGTATTAGGAAAACTTTGGAAATAAAGTTTGGAAACTTAGGATTTTTTTCGACATCTATATGCTTATAAAATGCATAAAAGAGAATCTCTCTCTCTGAATTAGATTTAAATGATGGATTTTTATACTATGACATACTACTTTAAGCTGAAAGTATCTTTTTTCAAATTTTGACAGCCATTCTAGTTATTAGGTTACTGCCCTTCAAGATTTAAAGAAACGTGACCAGAAAAACAGGACAGTGCTCTGTTAAGCCATAAAACTTAGCAGTTAATCATTACTAATTAAAATAATGAATTTCATAAAAAACTTGATTGCTTCCCTTCCTTCCTTTCTTTTCCTTCTCTTCCTTTTTCTTTCATTTATTTATGACTCTCAACTGCCTATAGATTCCTATGCATATGTTAGAAACAAAAGAGATGTTGTAATTTCTATCTTCCTACAGATATAATGTCCTCTTAAACTATCGTAAAATATAAACACCAGGAAATTGACATTGATATAGTCCGGGTACAAAAATATTTCTATCACCCCAAAATTAAAAAAAAAAAATCTCACGTGGCCTGTCACCATCCACCCATCATTCCCTTGATGCTCCTACTCCAGTTTTGATCCCTGAAAACCGTTCTTTTGTTATTCATTCCTATAACTCTGTCTTTTCAAAAATAGTATATGGGTTGTATCAGATTGTATGTAAGCCTTTGGAAGTGGCATTTGTCAACCATCAAAATTCCTTGGAGATTGATCAAAATTGTTGCATATATCCATATTTCATTCCTCTATACTGACGCATTCTGTGTTCTTGCCAGTCTGTTTACTCATTCACTATTGTAGATTCTCTCAGTTCTTGGTTATTGTAAATACGTCCTCTATGAACAAATATGTACGAGTTTATGAGTAAACTTAAGTTTTTATTTCTCTGTAATATGCCCAGGATCACAACTGGGCCATTTCTGGGTTATATAATAGCTCATAATTCCATGTGTACTTTATTAAAAGAACTGATAAGCTATTTTCCAAAATAATTATAGTGTTTCACATTCAATGTGCAAGTGATCAATTTCTCTGTCTTTTCCAGTATTTGAGGTTATCATTGTGTTTTATTTCATCAATTCTGATATGAGTACAGTGATATCACATTGTGATTTTTAGTTGAGTTTCTTAGATACATAATGATGTTGAGCATTTTCCTTGCATTTATTTACAATCTGTCCTCATGGGTAAATTGTCAGTTCATGTCTTTTACCCATTTTCCCATTGAAAAGTCTGTTTATTACTCTTATTTTTTTCCTTTTTAAAAACCACTTTATGGAAATATGATTGACATATAAAAACTCTAGTTATTTAATGTATACAACTTTGGCATCAGATAGGCACCTGTGAATCATATACAGATATCACTCACCTCCAACATTTTTCTACCTCTATTAACATTGAGTTTTGAGAATTTTTTTATATATTCTAGATACTAGTCCTTTATTGGATGTGTGATTTGCAAATATTAATCCCTTCCTGTAGCTTGAATTGTTCTTAGCAGAAGCATTTGTTTCAGACCAAAAGTTTCAGATTTTGATCAGATTCAATGTATCAGTTCTTTATTTTTGGTGCCACATCTAAGAAATTCTGCGTCAACAAATGCAGTTAATATCAAATATAATAAAAATATAGTCATATACAATACACTGTTCTGTTCATTTTAAGGATACTGAAGAAAATTCTATGTACTCTGTTGTATACTACGATCTCTGGGAATCCATGTAAACACATTCTTTTAATCTCAATTACAGGTAATAGCATACTTTCCTGAATGGATGAATATTCTCAAATTACGTAGCCATTGTGAATTATATAATTTCAACATATTCTCTGTGTGTGTGTGCACATATGCTGCAAACTAATAGTTAGTGCCGATTTTTGGCCAACCACTAACAACCCTCCTAATTTAATCTTTTATGTTTTATACCATACTTCCACATGTTTATACACATTATTCTGTTGCCCTCATTTAATCATGATTATTGTTTTTCTTGATAAGGCAGGCATATTTTTCTATGTGTTTCTTTCTAAATTCTATATGCACAAGGTGCATATATACATACATTAATATGTCTTTTGAGATATCTTAAATTATAAAAGTAGAACTAAAGAAAATGTTGTGGCTGAAACAGTTACAATATCCAAAGAAACTAATTTGAGAACAAGACTTTTATTCCATATCAGCATCTGTCCAATATCCTTGTTTAAAGTGAATTAAATTCTGACTCATTAATGAGACAAATGAATGGAAGTATGGATTCAGGCTTTCACTGCCCTTATACCTCACCTGATCTCAAGATTTTTAAAAAGTCTTCACAAAATATTCTATTAAGAGATTTTCATTTTTTTTCATTTTTTGTTCATATATATATATATATATATATATATATATATATATATATATAGTCAAAGCATTTTTAGTTTTAGGTAATACTTTATGCTTCACTCTCTCTACTGCTTTAAATGTATATATCTAGTTGTAGTCAGAGTTAATATATTACAAAATAATGTTGCAGGCTTATAATAAATGCTAAGACTATTGAATCATTACCTATTCACTGAGATTAAGTATGACCTAAATTAAAATAATAATGCATTCTATTATGACTAATTATCTATGAATATTGGTTACCAGAATTCCTGACCCATGGCTAAGAAGTCAGTCTAAACATGCTTCTTGTCAAAATGAGAACCATTACCAATGTCTTCAATGTATCAGATTTTTAAATTAAGATATTTCAAAAAGTTAAGCCTTGATATTGTAAGTGAATCATCATATATGTTTATTCAGTTAGCATTATTAAAACACACTATCCATGATCTGTGACGTGAAGAATTTATATAAATGTGAAAGTTAAAATTGAATAGTTTTTTTTTTTTTTGCCTTTCTCTATTTTCTACAGTCTATAGTGCTATAAAAATAGTTTTCTTTTGAATATTAAACTGCAATATTAAATGTTGTCTAGAGGGACATAGTATATGGAAAAAACTTAGATTTCTTAAACCCAAAAGCAATTTTAACATATAATGAATGCACCTTCTAGAAGGATTCTCACTGTATGGCCAGAGGTTGAAAGCAGGTCATAAAAGTTTTATCATAGGGAATATTGCCAGGCCTAATTGTGTGTGTGAGTTTGTGTGCATATGTATAAAAATGACTTTTCTTTCTTATAGAAATTGGATTTACAAAGACTGTTTCAAAGTTTTTTATTGCTCTAAATCATTAATATAGAATGTCTTTAAAATAAAAATCTTGCTTTAAAATATCAGTCATTCTGAGTAGCGTCAAGACCAAAACTCCAATTAAAAGCTCAACAAGCTTCTCATTGTCAACAGGATCAGTGCACATTTAATCTCAGACCTTTTCTTAGCTGACTATATAAAAGCTAATGTAGAGTATTTTAGGATTGCCACTTAGATTTAAAGGTCAGCTCAAATGCAGCCAACCTGACAAATTATCAAACCACACATTTAAAACTTGAGTCTGACTTTAGACAATTGACTTTGCAGGATACCAAGCAGCCTGACAGACCCAACCCTCGGAGCCTCCACTTTGCTCACAAGTCCAAGACTTGCTTACAGATGCACTGAGGCTCCAAAACCATATTCATATCTTTGCACTGTATATTTAGATGACTTGAACAGATTTCGATTCTTTCAGAAAAATATACAATAAGCTAAGCCAGAATCTTGATAATGAGGTGACTTTTAGAATAAATCTTATAAAATTGTCTGAGTATTGATAGCAAATTTTCTGTCTTTTTAAAAAATACTTATTTTTTAGTTGTAGTTGGACACAATACCTTTATTTATTTATATTTATGTGGTTCTGAGGATTGATCCTAGGGTCTTGCACATGCTAGGCGAGCACTCTGCCACTGAGCACAACCCCAGCCCCAATTATCTGTCTTTCCACACAGGTTTCATAGTTCCTTCATGAGTTTTAAGAAAACATGCCCTTCTGATGAAGCATCAGCAACAACCTGTTGGTTCTATGACTTCCTACCATATTATTTCTTTCATGTTCTCTCCTCAGATAATATACCTTCATATCAAATCAGTTAATGTATTGTAGAAAAATAGCTGGCAACTTATGCTTTTAAACTATTCAAAACAGGTTTCTTTGCAGGGTCTAATTTCTTACAGTTTTGTGGGAAAAAGTCATTTCCAATATTTGGTCACAAACCGGTGGTCAAAGGCAGCATGCATATAAAGCACAAAACATTTCTAACCTTCATCTTCCATAAGCATGTTCATGACCTAGAAGTGTTGAAGTCCCAGCTTTTCTGGTATTCAATGGAAATGCCATTTAGAAAAGGGAAATCTGAATAGAAAAAGAAAGGCACCATCTGTTTTGAATTGCAAAGCAGCTGCTCCCTCATTGTGATCTGCTTCACTGGAACCAGAGTTATTAAACTTGCAATTCCAAATATATTTCCTCTTAATTAAACTATGTGTGGTGACTTCTATGAAAGTTGTCTCATTACTCTGTGAAAAGTAAGGTGGGGAATGACAAATTGATGCATGAAGTAGGTATACTACTGAATCCAAAATAAATTTTTCCTTCTTTAGCCTTGAAATGTGATGCTCCTTTTTCTCCTTCCTAAAGAAACATGCCCTAAAGACTTTTAGCTTAGCCTTCCTTTATTACTCTGTTATCATCAAACATAATTACATTGTTGTTCTTAAAAGGTTACATACAGATGAGATACATATTCATTCATATTCAACTACAGAAACACAAAGCTAGGGGATTGAAAACATTCTGTCAACTGTCAACATTGCTCCACTTCCTTCTAGAGCTAACCAGGGTGTAGACAGAGCTGCCACTGCCACCCTCTTGACTCCACTACAACCCTGGAAACCTTAGTAAGGTAATTCCTATAATCTCCAAGTTGGATATCAGTTTAATGACAGAATTCCAGCCATCTGGGAGAAGAATATATTGAATAATATAATAGAACTTCAGAAAATATTAGATGTGTAGTAAAAGACAAGTCTTGATTAGATATTTATTGGCTATTCTTTATTCTTTATCATAGTAGAATAAAAGCTCTATTTTCTTTTACCTCTATAACACCTTAAATGTATGTTTCCAAGCCATAATCTACTTTTGGAAATATATTAAATATTTTACAAAAAAATCTCTTTCTGGTTTTTATGTTCTTAGAATACAGGATCCATATCCAATTCATCTATGAACCTGAATCACGGATTAACAAATCATGTCTCATTCTGTCAGCCAAAAAAGCAATTTTAATAACATTTTGTTGCCACAAACATTTAAGTAGGAGAAAGTAGTGTACCCTACAGATTCTTAGGAGAAATTGGGAGCAAAGAGGCAATTTATAAAATGGTGCCTACTAAATCATGGCTACTGCCCTGAAAATTCAAAATTTGCTATTACCAAGAATAAAGTTCATTTCAGATTGTCAATTCAAGGTTTCTCAAGTGCATTTCAGTACCAATCTGGGTTTTTATTCCTTTTATACATATATGAATACCTTCAATTTAATTTTTCTATAAATCCTTATTTTAATAATTTCTCTTTCTTCACATTTATCCACAAAGCTTTAAAAATCCGGTGTCCCAAGTTTGCAACTGTGTTCTGCAGGGGTTAGATAGTATGCTCTTTTGTGTGGGATTTATAACAGTGCCACCATGACAAATGGTATCTTCTTCAGAAACCTGAAGGTAAAATGCAATTGTGTTAATTATTAAGGGTTAGCTTATGAGATGGCTACTTTTATGTGTCATCTTCACTGAGCTAAGGATGCCCAGACAGCTGGTAAAATATCATTTCTGGATGTGTCTGTGAATATGTATGTAGAAGAGACTAGCATTTAATTTGGTGAACTGAGTAAAGCAATTGCCCCTCTCCAGTGCGGGCAGATACCAGCCAATATTCTGAGGTATCAAACCACAAAAAGTGGAAAGACAATTCACTCTCTGCTTGAAATCATATTCCTGTGCCCTTGGATGGCAGTACTGCTGGTTCTCAGGCTTTTGGACTCAGAATAAGTGCATCACTGCATATATCAGAATAAGATACATGCAGCTGGCCCCACAATTCTCTGGCTTTCAGAATTATCTCGAATGATAAAATAAGCTTCCCTGGTTCTCCAGCTTCCAGATGGCACACCATGGAACTTATTGGCTTTCATGACCATACGAGGATTCCTTAAGTAAATTTTTTTCCTCTCAAATGCGTGCACATGTACACACACACAAACACACACACTTATCTTGTATTACTTGTTTTTCTCTGGAGAACTTTGAGGGATATAGATATAAGCCATTATCCCTAATTTTATCAAAGCCTGAATGAGTATATGGTTGATATATTAAGAGTTTTGTTTGGAATACAAAGTGCCAAATTTTGAAGGAAGAAGTCCTTACTGGGAAGCAGCCTCTACTACTTAAAACAAGTTTAGGAGTATTACTTCAGTGGAGTGCAGGTTGACAAAAATCTACTCTGAGAGTGCCTTTATTACATGAAGTAGAGATTGTAGATTCTGAAAGAATACATATACACTTCTAAAGGCAAACTAGAATTTTCTCAAACTAGACCAGGACAAGCTCCTTTGAAGCACAACTACTTTAGTATACTCAGTAGACAGTCCTCGTTTAAAATAAGACTTCCAAGATTATCTGGGGAAACCACTCTCAGCAAGATTTGGGTCCAAAAGATGATTTAATGGTTCTGATGATGAAAGGCATCCTGAATTAACTACAAAGAAGATGATAATTTTATAGTCAGAAGAAGAGGCAACAGGGCTCCCTCAGAAGCAGCCTGGTGAAGTCTATGCATGATGAAGACACACCATCTTGAGCTACATGGACATGTGTGGATGAGAGGGTGGGGTTCACACAGCACTTCTTCAAGGTGACTAAAAAAGAGTAGTAAGACACATAGAAACACACGACTATAACTAAGCAAGTAAATGAATGAATCATTCTGTCTAAAGGTGAGGGAAAAGAAAATAAAAAGAATAGTTTTCACTGGCCAAATAAAAGATATAGTTTCAGTGGACAAAGAGAGAAAGGTAATCAGTTACTACTTATATGTCTTCCACATAAATGAATGAATGTCTAAGCTATTCTTCAGAACAGCCAACTGTCCTACTTCCAATTAAAGTTCATATGTACTTGGGTAAGATCCTTTTAATCTGTCTACTGATAGACAAATGTGTGTGTAAATCTCCTCTTTATGTCTTTGATCAGCTGCAAGGCTTATGCAAATTCTTTACCTCCCCAAGCATCATTTTCCTCATCTCTATAATGACAGTGATTTAAAATTAAAAAAAAATCAATTGTGCTATGAAGTTTCTTAAGAGGAATAAAATGTATGAAGTATTTACTATAGTGATGAGACCAATGAAGTTTTGGTTATTATCATTAATATAATGATTGACAATAACAATAATTATTGTCATTATTACTATGATCTGATAAAGATTTCATTATCCATGGTTATTTCCCCACAGGGAAGTAAGAAAGTGACTATAAAACCTTAGTATCTACCACCATTGTATTTTGTTTCTCCTTTTCAATGGTGATACTGAAACTTTAGCTTATGGTGCAACTTCTTTTAGGTTTAAGTAATATGACCTATCTTCTCAGGTGATCTGGCTTATTTTGCTGTATTCAGATTGCTGGACAATTCCATAGACCACCTCAGACTGACTTAGTTCTCTCCCTTTTTTTACTCATAGTTCTCAAGAGTAACTGAAGAATGTTCTCTAAACATAATATTCTGAGACAGAGAGGAACCAGCTGAAACATTCCTGGCCTTGTTCTTGTCCTTCCTATGGAATGCGACATCTTGAGTGAGGAAAGAACTGTGTAGGATAACACATGCTTTATTCCCCTCTTCACTAGAAATAAGACATCTTCCAGAGTGTTGCCCAGTATTTCACCCGGGCCCTGAAGTATAACCTGATGGTCTGAATCCGTAGTCCCTCAGCTGTCCTGTGAAGTAAGGAATATGCAATCAATATTCCTATTATCTTGGACAGCTTTCTTTCTTTCTTTCATTATAACATTAGCATTTTTATTTCCCAAGTGAAATTTATCTAATGTATCTCTTTCAGACATAGTACTTTCCCAGTTTAAGAAAGAAATAGTAACAACCACAACAAAAAGATTTCATCAGGACAATGTCTGAAACAGGTTCAGAAGAATCCCAAGTTTGTTTTATGACAGATTATTTGATTTGCTATATATGATATTTTTTTAAAGCAACAGTAATTTATGCTGTCTCAAACTAACCAAGAATTTGAGTGAAAATTCCTACCATTAATATAATTTCTTTTTTTCTGAAATTCATTTTATAAGTTATTTTTACTTATGAATAATATTATGATTCATTTTGACATAATTATGAAAATATGTGATATAATTTGTTCTAATTCAGCCCCAATAATATCCCTTTGCTTCCCATACTCTCTCCCCACTTCCCTTCCCTCTTGGTCTACTGATCTTTCAACCTTTCACTTAGTGTTTGTTTGTTTGTTGTTTTTGTTTTAATTAGTGCATTGTGGATATACCTAAATGTAAGATTCACTGTGGCATATTAATATATGTTCATAGAAAAGTTAGGTCAGATTAATTCCATTCTTATTTTTTCCCCATTTTTCTGTCCACCCCCCAAATCAATCCCCTTCCTCTACTGCACTATATTAATGGACTTCACCCCTAGCCCCTTTCTTTTCTTTCCTTTTTTTTTTTTAGGTACTATGGATTGAACCCAGGAGCACTTAACCACTGGGCTACAGCTTAGGGTTTTGCTAAGTTGCTGAAGCGAACTTTGAACTTGCAATCATCCTGACTCAGCCTCCTAAGCTGCTGTAATTAAAGGTGTGCACCACTACACTGGGCATTATTTCCCCCTTATTTCAGACTAGCTTCTGCATATCAGCAAAAACATTTGATCTTTGAATTTCTAGGTCTGGTTTATTTCACTTAGCATCATTGTCTCTAGTTCCACTCATTTACCTACAAATGCCATAATTTCATTGCTCTTTAAGTCTGAATAATATTCCATTGTGTAGTATACCACATTTTTATTATCAGTTCTTTGGTTGAGGCACCTGGGCTGGTTCCATAGCTTGACCATTGTGAATCAGGCTCCTTTAAACATTGATATGGCTACATTTCTTTACCATACTGATTTTAGAATTTTTGGATGTATACTGACAATTGAGATAACGGGGTCATATGGTGATTCCATTCCTAGGTTTTTGAATAATCTCCATATTGCTTTCCAGAGTGGTTGCACTGATTTGCAGTCCCAACATATGTTGAATAATTAAACTAGATCTCTATTTATCTGTATTTCTCACCCCATACAAAAGTCAACTCAAAATGTAGCAAATACCTGGGAATTAGACCAGAAACCCTGCACCTACTAAAAGAAAATTTGGCTCAATACTCCAACATGTTGGCACAGGGACAAACTTCTTTAACAAGACTCCTAAAGCATAAGAAATAAAAATAAAAATTAATAAGTTGGATGGCATTAAGTTAAAAAAACTTCTGCATTGCAAAGGAAATAAGAACATTAAGACAGAGCCTACAGAATGGGAGAAGACATTTGCCTCTTGCTCTTCAGATAGAGCATTGATATCTAGATTATATAAAGAATAAAAAATGAAAACACTCACACAAATAATTTAATCAATAAATGGACAAAAGTATTAAGTAGACACTTCTCAAAAGAAGAAATGTAAATAGCCAATACATATATAAAAAAATGTTCCACATCTCTAGCAATCAAGGAAATGTCAATTTAAACTGTACTGAGATTTCTTCTCATTTGTATTAAAATGACAATGATCAAGAATACAAATACTAATAAATGGTTGTGGAAATGTGGGGTAAAAGGGACGTGAATTACAATTGATCCAAGATTTCTTTTCTCCCTTGCTACCTACTTATCCATAATAAACCCATTTCACATAGCTTGTTGCATGTTGTCCCACCACATTCAGACGAATATATTCCAAGTTCATAGTGGAATTAACAACACACCAGGATGTATGGACTCTTGTTTTTGGTGTTTGCCATAGCAATGTTTTTTTGCAATTTTATGTGCAGAGAGAATTTACTCTTTGAACTGCTAATTAGTGAACCTGCTTTCTGCCTACCAAAATTAAGTATCTGATGTGGGTATAAGCGCATAGAATACTGCATACATGGCATATTTTAAGGGCATTTGAGTGGCAAACCACTCCCCCATGGTAGGTGTGTGAGCAGCAAACCGCTTACCCTTACCCTGTAGGCACAGCTCTGGGCGTGAGGCCATGTGTTGCACTCCCTGCACTTGCACCATGGCCCATGCTTCCATTGGTCTCTGCAAGGACAGTTAGCAGAAATTGTATTGGTGGCTGCTTGTAATCTGCTTAGCTACTACCTGAGTATATACACATGGTAACTGCATAGTAAAATCAGACCTACTTCCTGCTTGATCTCTGGAGGTCTTGATTAGCTACTCCATAGCCACATTCTCCTCTACCCTGTTCTGTGGACTTCCTTGCTAGTTGAGAGAGAGTCTATGATCTGGTGCTTCACTGGTATGTCTGCTATGTATTGAATTGTAGTATCAAGGTTTCCTACACCTAATCAAGGCCACATATCAGTTCTCATATGAGTAGAATTCATTCTGGACTATGCTTCTTTATACTCCGTCCCCTCCCCAAACAAATGATTAACACATTATTATTGTATGTGGGTGAGAGACAAGTCCAACTATTTCAATTCCCATAGCTATCTTGAGCTATGATATGTGAATTTGTGAATAAGAATGTGGGATATACTTAACTCTTCTTCAAAGTGAATTAAAGATAATAGGCAAGCATTCTATTAACTCTTACTCAGCAGTTTAACATTTTTTTTGATGTTGTTACAGAGATTGAACTACTCAGGGGCACTAAACCACATTCCAGCCCTATTTTGTATTTTATTTAGTCACAGGGTCAGAGCTGCTTATTGTTGCTGAGGCTGGCGCTGAGGCTGGCTTTGAATTTTCCATCCTCCTGCCTCAGCCTCTGGAGTCCCTGGGATAAAGGGTGTGCACCACTGCACCCAGCCTTATCAGCACTTTATAGAAATTTTAAGTTTGCAGACACTCTTCTGTGCAAGTTTAACAATTGTATCAACTTGTACTAGATGTGTATTTTCTTTGGAGAGAAACTCGGAAATTACACCTGATTTCTATTGTAGAGAATACTTCAAAATCAAGTACAAATGCATTCATGTGCATCAAATTCCTTTTATTCATCTTTCTATTATGGCTTTCATTTCCAAAACCTTTCTTTAGGTCATAGACATTGAGCCCACAATCCTCCTCCTCCAATTCTCCAAAATTAAAAATTGCTGATATTAGTGATTTTACCAAATAACTATATAGTTTCTGAAATCAGATAATAAGCTAAGAAAGCCAATGAAACTAAAGCATTCAGATAGTGAAAGTAAAGCCTTTGTGATGGTACATGACACTAATAGTAGCTGTTGTTGTTATATTGTGTCAGCAGAGTGGAGTGAAGATAGTTCCAGTCCTTTGTTAATTAATACATGTTTATAAATTGTCTGAACTGAAACATTTCTAATAATTAGATACACTCAAAAATTAAAAGATAAGCCAGAAAATGTTTTGAAAAAAAATGAAGTGCTTTTTTTTCTTCCGTATGTATTTTAGAAAGTGCATTGTGACTAGAATTTATTCACTTTGAGAAGGCAGGGTTCTGCTAAAAGCTGAGGGATAGCCTTCACGTAACAGAAAATAAATAAATGACCTTTCCAAGGAAATCAAGATGTGAGAAGAGAGAACATTTTAGGACATGTGAAGAACTGCCTCATTCTCTCTGAAATGAATGTAAAAACTTCTTCCCAGATACTTTTCACAGAAGCAGTTTTAGAGGTAGAAATAGTGTGTGTATTCTAATATGTTCACTATCCAATCACAATTATGGAAAATTCATACTTCTTTTGTCATTTTTCTTCAAGGAATTGAGCACAAAACATTATGAATATATAAAACAATCAAACTTCAAAGAAAAAATTTTTTATTGAAAATCTTGTCTTCTTCCCTAAACTGATATCTAAGTTCCTGGATCTTCCTAAATGACAGACTCTATTTTTCAAAGTGCAAGACTCTATCAAACTCAAAACTCGTTCAAATTAATTATGTTTGAGGAGTGTTTGAGAAGTAATCTGAACAAGTTTTGTGTCAGTCACTTCTGTGACAAAAAGTGACAGAAAAAAATGATTTAAAAGGAGAAAATATCTATTTTGGTTCATGTTTTCAGAAGTTTCAGTTCAATTGCCCCCATCTCTTTGAGCACGTGCCAAAGTAGAACATCATGTTGGGGTGTGGGTGGTAGAGCAAAACTTCTTCCCTCATTGTGTCTAGTAGCAGGATAGAAAGGGCAAAACTGCTCCCCTCATTGCGTCTAGTAGCAGAGACAGAAAGGGCATCTCCCCACAACACTATTAGCTGAGGATCAACATATGTGCTTCCAAGGATATTTAAGATACAGACCATAAACAGTCTTTAAATATGATCTTAATGGTGTGATAAACAACTATAGTTAATATATGAAGGAAGACTTCAGAAATGAGAACAGTCTGGAAGAAAAAATTAATTTATGAAAACATTCTCTATTAAATACTTTTTTATTGGTTATTCAAAACATTACAAAGATTGCAGAATCACATCGGTTACTTACACATCCACATTTTTACATAATACCATAATAGTAACTGTTGTATTCTGCTACCTTTCCTATCCTCTACTATCCCCCCTCCCCTCCCCTCCCATCTTCTCTCTCTACCCCATCTACTGTAATTCATTTCTCTCCTTATTTTTTTCCCATTCCCCTCACAAACTCTTATATGTAATTTTGTATAACAATGAGGGTCTCCTTCCATTTCCATGCAATTTCCCTTTTCTCTCCCTTTCCCTCCCACTTCATGACTCTGTTTAATGTTAAACTTTTCCTCCTGCTCTTCCTCTATTAAATACTTGTACACTGGAAACAAAAAAAATATAAAGACCAAGGAGAAGATGACCCTAATAAATGTGCATAAAACCCACATTAATATTCCAGTGTTTCAGTCATCAACATCAACAAATAAGCATTATCATTAATAACTCTAAGCAGTTTCTTTTACATTTTTTTCAAAGGGAAAGGAAACATTTCTCAGTGAATACGTATAGAAGGATATCTTTAGATATCTACTTATTTTGTGCTAACCCAAACTGTAATTATACAATGTTACAAGGAGAAAACAAGCATAACAGATTTTTCTTCTGAATAATTCAGAGTTTTATACAAGTATAGCTGTAGTGATAAAAAGTCATGCTATAGTTTTATACAGCTCTGCACTTAAATTCTGTTTCTATCATTAACTAGTTGACTAGGAGAAACGATTTTCTTAACTCATATAAGCTTCATACCAAGTTAAATTACCTAACTCACTAATTAAATGAAGTAATATCTAACACATAAGTAATGTCTAATTTTTCTCTACCTTAATTTAATAAAAACTATTTTATTTATTTATGAATAAAGTGTAAAAGGAAAAGGTTCACTCCCTTCATCTCAAAGAATCATTTTCTCTACAACATTTGCATTTTATTTCCCAAGTCAGTAGAGCTTTAATGGATACAAAGTGTTCAGGGAACATGCAAGCATCTCACATTTGGAAACAATTCCTGGAATGTGTCATTTCAGAAATCAAATGACAAGGAAATTGTTATTTTACAGGAGGAAAGTTATTTTCTCAGTGATACAAATGCAGAACTTCTACATCATTAAAAAGAGACTCTTATATACATACACATTGGACACATAAAGAATTTTTTTTTCTTTCTCCAGACACAATAAGAAAATGACACTGGGTGGCAACAGAGATATTCTACATTATGTTGAGACAAAATTCTCATTTAGTTACTTAAGCCTTTTGATAAATTCAACATTCTTAAATGGATTTCCAAGAAAATAAATTATGGATATCATATCAAAAAAATTAAAACCAAAACAAGTAATGTGCTTTATGATCTCTTGAAGTTGTTCATATTTTTGGAGTCATTGTTTAGACAACTAAAATTATATAAAATTGAAAAAAAATGGTGAAGATTTTATCTGAAAGATAATATTCATGTAAAATATTCTTAAACTTTAGTAAAAACTTCTTAAGTAACTGCTGTTTTCAAAATAAGATTCCATGTTACATTTCAACATAAAACAAAATATATTATAATGAAAAAATACTATTTTGTATCAAGAATAATTAACAGAGTAAAGTGATATATAAGGTAACAAGGAATCTCAAATCTGAAAAATAAATGTCAACAGAGGGTATTGGAATATATATTTTATCAAATAATGTTTTCTACATTTAATGGTCACATAATTTGTATATGCTAAACCTGTTTGCATTTTATTTTCATGTAAGACCTATCCCATAGATTTTATTTTTTTGCATTTAACATCATGTTGGTCATTTAATGGTAAATGATAGTAGCATATACCAAGTAAGTATAAGTTTCCACCTTTATAAACATATTTTCTATTAATCTTCACCTCATTATTTTCACAAATCAGCTAGAGGAAAATCTCACATAAGTAATTTTCCACAGTCCTTCCAAATCACATAATTAGTGATGTGAAACATTGGGATTCAAAGCTGGGTGAACTAGTCTCTGCCTCAGGTCTGTCTTCTAAGGTGAAAGTTTCCTTTGGAAATTTGATATACAGGAGATGAATGAGCACTTTCTAAAGAACGTGAGAGAATGACATGTGAGGACAAAGAAGTTGAAAAAGGAAGTGATCCCTGTCAGAAACCAGCTTCACCTAGTCCCCAGGTAACTCAAGAGCACCAAATGCATCCCAGATGTGAGCCCACCCCAAACCCACCCTGAGAAGGAGTCTGTTGTTTTTTACCTACATATCAGCCAGACACTATTATTATTTTATTTTACTGCTTTTACACATTGCTATTCTCTGGCTGGAATTTATTTTCACAAGCAAAAACAAACAAACAAACAAACAAACAAACAAACAACAACAACAACAACAACGAACAATAACTAAAAACCTTTTAAGTTCTGAATCCATAAAAAAACTTCAGGTACTTCTGTGATACCACACTGTACTCTCTCCTTGAACACAGGACCTTGCATATGATAGGAAAGTGCTCTACTACTGAATCACATCTCCAGCAAGAGAATTCTTATAAAACGAGTAAGTTGTACTTTTCCCCTTCTCTCTTGCTTCCTGGTTTGTGATGTGATCTTTCTCTTTTATTGAGTATGGTCCTGACCAATCTTAAACTTCCAGCTTCCAAAACTATGAACTAAATACTTTTTTTTTTTACTTTAGGAAGTCACCTAGTGTCAGGCATTTTGTTATAATAATGCAAAACAAATAAATATATTATTCTTCTCACTCTATTATTAGTTTCACCTTGGACAGGGAATTAAGAACTCTTTCATATTCTCTCTCTCTCTTTATCTCTCTCTCTCTCTCTCTCTCTCTCTCTCTCTTTCTCTCTCTCTCTCTCTTCCAATTTGTCTTATATGTCATTTTGTTGCTTAGAAATGAAAAAAAAAGTCACTCAACACTCAGTGGAGGATTTCTCTGCTGCCAATTCAGATCGCTGTTCAGTAACAGTGACATAAAACATATGTTTATTGATGGTCACTGTGCTCACCACTCATGTTTAAATCATTTTGTTTTCCATAGGTCTGCTTTCATTCCCTAGCTAGATGAGATTGTTGTAAAACATAGCCAGGGAGTCCTGTATACATTGCTAACATCAAAACACTAGATCAGTTCTGGTCTCACTGGCTCCTCCACTTAGCATTCGGTTTGGCAACTCCTATTTTTTCCATCCTATCATCTTTTTCATCGCTTCTTTTACATAAACATTGTCTGCCCCAGTCTCTGAAAGGTCATAGGGAGACAAAGGCTGGTGATTTCCTAAAAGAGCAATTCACTTATTTCTGCCAGAACTTAACATTTGCTTGGTACTAATAGAATGAGTTGACTGCTCTTCCATTGTATATTCTAGGCTTTAGAATCAGTCTAGGACCCAAGTCCTGGCCTTAAAACAGTATGGCTACAAGGAATGAGGGGCAGAAATGAGTCACAGGCAAAATGATATGGGTCCTGAATTAATCCTGAGCATACTAAAATAAATAATCTTTACCCTTTATTACTTAGGAGACAAAGCAGCAATATAATTTCAAAGTGGCTATTGATAAGTTTATATTGTCCCAATATCTGATAATCCTTTGGGATATAGGTCTTGTCTTATTAAAAAAAAATCTCATTTCTTTGTTGTTTTTAATTGTTGCACTGATAAAAAATAAAGTAAAACTTTACCAATGATTACTAAAGAATGAAGACTAACCATCTATGACTACTAAATTTTTTTCTATGTAAAGATTTTTTAATGATGTCAAAATTTTTTTGTGAATCTCAAGGTAGATGAAAATTGCTTAATTTTTGATGATTGGCATGTCAAAAAAATTTTTTTTTAACTTTAAAAGAAGTTCATTGTAAGTAGGTCTCCATTAACTGAGAGAAAATCATGTTAATAGCTCAGATGGCAACAATAATCATCATACTTTATTTACCTTAAAAATGATAATAATAAGAAGAAAAGAAAAAAAAATAGAACAAAAGTAAAGTTATGTCATATGGGAGAAAACATAACCAAAAACGTCACATTTGGGTAAGTGATGCTATATTTTTATATGTAAATAAATAAGAACTCTGAGTAAAGTATTAGCACCACATAATAGCACAAAATAATTCTAATTTTGAACATTCTTACTATTTGGAAAAGAACAATTTAGACATTTGAAATGAAAACTACCATCATGAGCTATTCATAGTTTTTCCAGGAAGTTTCACATTGATTAGGGAAGTTCAAGATTTTAAGGAGTGTTTCTCAGTTTTTATGAAAGATTGTGGCTGGATCAGCAACAAAATGTGTAATGTGAGTATTGTTCTATTTTCCCCCTTGTCTTGGTTGTACTCTAAGGCAATTAGATCACTTCTGGTAATCTGGCAGCCTATGACATAAGAACCTCCTTATATTAATTCATAAATTGGAGTAGAAATTAAAGACCCAACAATACATGAAATGATAGAATTCTGAGAATGTTCTTAAGATTTATACTACCAATACTCCACCACCATCAATATGTACTTTTCTCAGCTGTGACCAAATGCATATCCTTCAGTAACCCAGTAGAAACATCCAGCCCCTGAGCTTTTTTTTAGTTTGCAACACAATACATTTAGGAGCTCTCACAAACATTTTCCTCTAGAATTATCATCAAAAATTAACTCTTAGGTTGAATTATGTATGCAATATTAATGTACTAAGCTGTATATCAACAATCATTAAACATAATTCACACACACACACACACACACACACAGTGTACACACATACACAAATACTCCTTGACTACCAATAAGGTTACGTCCTGATATATCATTCTAAGTTGAAAATATCCTAGGTCAAAAATGCACTTAATACATTCACCTAATGAACATGATAGCTCAGCCTGTGATCTTAACACTTTAGAACAGAACATTTCCATTAGCCTATGACAGGGCAAAATCACCTATGCAAGACTGGTTTATAATAAAATGCAAAGAGTATCTATAAGAATACTGTATTGAAACTGAGAAACAGATTAATTGTACAAGTGGTCACCATAAATGAGCATATGTGTATTAAAGAACAGTTTATACTGAATGTATATCATTTGACACCTTTATGAAGCTGAAAAGTCTTAATTAAGCCTTCTTACCAGGACAACCTTCCTGTCCATATACATGTCTATATATACACTTGATTGGAGAAGTTACATTGTATTCAAGATGGTAAAACTGTCTTTGTACCATAGAAGTTATAATGTAGTTTCTTGTGTAAAAGTATTTGTGGGGGGAAATGCCTACATTATGAAATTTTCATGTTTGATTTCTCTTTGGGAAGGCCATCATATAAGAAACATTGTAATAATTCACAGAATTCAGTTAGTGATAAGTAGTGTGTTGCTAAACAAAACATATTGTCAA
Source organism: Callospermophilus lateralis (assembly GCF_048772815.1). Lineage (NCBI taxonomy): Eukaryota > Metazoa > Chordata > Mammalia > Rodentia > Sciuridae > Callospermophilus > Callospermophilus lateralis. The sequence continues at coordinate 1,832,349 of NW_027512416.1, read as the reverse complement.
TAACAAGTTCTCAGAAAACTGGGAAATATCTATGTATAATACATATTTATTAAAATTGTATTAATTTATATGTAACATATATGTATGAATATTATATATACTGTGCACACATATATACCTGTACTGCAATAATTTTGATGTGAGATCAACCTTTCCTTTTAAATCATTTTTGGAATGAGCATGTTCTATAAGTAGATTAACTAGAATAGATATGACTGTAGTACTTCACAGTGCCATCTTCTGATTATTAGTGGAAGTGCAGTTCCAGTAAAACAGCACTAAAATTTCGTAAGAGATATCTGGCTGCTATTTATTATTGTTATTTTGTATTCAAGACAGACTATGTTCAGATGAAGCATCTGTTGCTTTTCACATCTGTAAAAAAAAAAGGTGATACTCTTCCCACATGGGATGCCTTGAGAGTCAGCTTGCAAACAGGAAGCTTATGCTACTGCATTCTGAGCTCCAACTCAGCTCATGCATCCATGAGTATCTATGACTCAAGTCCTCTTCCCTGCCAATTTTCATGTGGTTTCCAACAGGTCCTTTACTTCCTGAATTACTTCCCAAATCCCTAGACATCACAAACTTTTATGGTAACCTTTATGGACTCAGATTTCTGACCTTCAGGCTAATGCCTATTAAATCATGGGTTCAAATTCCATCTCTATTCTTTATTATTATTATGACCTTAGGTTGATTAACCTCTCTAATTCCTAGCATCTTAATCTATAAGGTACATTCATGAGGTTCTGAAAAGCATTAAGTTTAATAAAACTTAGAGAAATTCATTGTAGAATCATTACACACAAAAAAATAACCTATAGCTACTGTTAAAATTTTATTTTCAAAATTAAAGTTTAAGCTACTTCAATTAGGTTGAACAAAGATCAGCCTGATTCCTACACACTTGCTCCTAAGCCCCACAGTTTACACTTGTAGGACATCTGAAGCCAGGCAATAGAACGATGCAATTCATGGCATATTTTAAAACACCTTACACACAGAAAGACAATTCTTTATGGGACTAGGATTACTTTCTTTTACAATAAAACAAAATAAGCAATTTACAACTTTAACGAAAGGATCTTCTGTCATCTTTAGTTGAGATATTAGAGGGCATCTGAGAAGATGCTGCATTTTGCTTTTGTTCTTTCACTGCATGTAACATTTTCAGCTACCCATTCCTTTAAGAAGAATATTCACATTAAACCAGAAATCTACCCCCCTGCAAAAGAAATCAATACAAATTCATTTCAGTACTTGACTTTACACACTAGGAGGTGCTGTAGAATATTGATTCCAAGCAAGAGCCCAAGCGCTGTTTGTGGTCTGAATTTAGACTGGCTCTTCCATGTATCAGTTTATAACTTTGGGCAAATAATCTCACTCCAGTGAAAGTGGAAGTATCAGTAAACATCTCCCAAATTTAAAACATCTCCCAAATTTCCAAATTCCTTCCTTCCTTCCTTCCTTCCTTCCTTCCTTTCTTCCTTCCTTCCTTCCTTCCTCTCCCCCTTCCCTTCCCTTTCCTTCCCTTCCCTTCCCTTTTTAATTCCAAGAGACATAACTGATTCTACAGAGAAGAACAGTAAGAAAATATGGGTACCATAGATGCACTTTATACTTAACACAGAAAATGAATCATTCCCAATTTTTTTCCACATCATGAACAACTGATCACCACTAGGTCATAGGGAGTTGATCAAACCTTTATTTTCACCATACTAAATATTACTTACACTTTGTCTGAATATTCAGACCTTCTGCCTCTATTAGAAGACAATAAGCATTTCTATGGCATCATGGGTAAGGCCTGGTTTTACTGCCTACCTTTTATGTAAACTAAAGTGATGAAAGCCTGGAAGTGGCACAATCAAGTATCCATTCTTCTAGGTACACCTCAGAGATTCCCCTTTACTCTCATATACTTTTTAAATGGAATATATTCAAAGGTGAATCCATGCACACCGTTATATACCACTTAAATTATTTGAATATTTGCTATCATTCAATTTGTTTGACTATTTTCTCAGTCCTCTGCAGAAATGTCTATAAGGCAGAGAATAATTTTCATGTAACTTGGCTCACAAATACAACCTGGTGGAAGACTTATTAAATATATTTATACATTGTCAAAACATCACCAAATTCCTGTCCTTTGGACTTCAGAGGCAATTTTTCTGTTGAGTACATGCCAAAGAGGTGTTCAAACTCCACAGTTCTGAAATATTAGAGCAGTGGTTTCCAAGCTATTAGATGTACCCTAGTTCCACATTAAGATAAAAATTAACTGCCTTCTTTCTCAGAGAATCAAATCTAATCCACCTAGCAAATGAAACTGGAAACTGCCTTTATAAGAAGCACTCCAGGAGATTCTCATTGAGGTACACTGAGGAGTATATTTTGAGAAACACTCACCTGTGGACATATATGTTTTCTATACAGGAATAATTAAATTAGCTGGCAAACTTTTTTATTTATATTAAAAGCTTCAACTTGGCTGCTGTTCAAACTAATGAATTACTTTGGCTGATTTATTTTAAGAATAATTTTAATGTAGCATATACCATCTCATGGCAAGTTGTTATTTGCCAACACCATTTGGAGTCAGCATCCTTATATGTAGTTTTTATTTTCTGTGTGCTTTAATGAATAGATTAAATTGTATAGGCAACACTATCATTTAATTCACAAAGCAATTCCCAAAATGATGGCCTGATATCTGTTCACTTTCTAGCTGAAGGAATATGGGCTAGTCATTTAATGTGTTCACAACTCAGCTCTCCCTATTTTATAAAACATGTATAAATATAATGTAAAGCTAAGACACAGGGTTTAAGTAACAGAAGGTAAACAGCTAGCACATATCCAGGGATACGTAAGTTACAGTTCTATAAAATGACCAACTGAAGTAAAGATGCATATGGAATATGCAAAAATGATTCAATATATTTCAGCATCATTCTAAATGGTAGTTTTCAGGAAAAGAATGATTTACCCCATTTTGGGGGTGAACTTCTTATTTGTTAAATGAGCTAATATCTGAAGGGAAAACCTACATGTTCTCAATAATATGGAGTTTCTTCAACCACTTCTGCTTCTTGCCAACATGTCACTTTAATTTTTCATGCTTTTTTTTTGGTTCTTTTTGTAATTCAGATATTCTTCCTATTTTGCTATCCAGTACTAAAGGCTTAGTTTACTGTGAAGATCAGCAATGAATGCCTACAAGCATTAAAGGAAAAAGGAAATTATAAAAGAACAAAAAGCAGGCAGGCAGCTGATGGGAATTTTCCTCTTCACTCTTACCATCTCTTGCTATGCATATGTCAGTCAAAGAGCTCCAGATTGCTACATTTCCCTTTTCTTCCTTCCATTCCAGCCCCTCTTTTGGACCCCTCTGTAGTGGTCATTACCAAACTTACTCCATTTTGGGACCACTTAATTTTAAGAGTCCAGGACCCTTAATCTGTCAGATTTCTCAGTTTTTATGCTTTCCTAGTTTAAGACGGATCCCTTTGTTTTTGACATATTTTGCAACCTAGAGTAATAAACCTTTTTTTGGAGGCATTAAAGACATATTATGAGGAGACAATTTTAATAACTATTTTTATTTTTTAAATCATATTGTCAAAACAATTTGGAGTTTTTAGAACCCTTGAAAATGCTCATGTTTACTTTTTATTTTTTATTAAGGATATTATAGATTTTTTTAATTAATGTTCTTAACTGGGATTGGTTTGAATGTTAGTGAATTGCTTTCCATATTGGTTTCAAATTGCCTGCATGAACTTGAAGGAAAGCATTATTATTATTATTATTTTAGTTTGTGTTTTCTTTCTTTCATCTATAATGAGGAAGGATAAGAATAAGCCCCAAAATCTCGTCTGGAAAAATTCTAACTTGCTTATGGTGTGTGAGAGGAGTTGTCATTAGGATCACTTTTTCTAAAGTGCAAGTTCACTCTAGGAGGCTAAAACATGTCTAGTCCCTTTAATCAAATAAAATAAGAATGGCAATATATTGAATTACAGTTCCCCAAGCTGGACATTATTCTCTATATACATTAGCTTAATTAATCCTCTTAACAAATTTATGACCGAGGCACTGTTATCACCTTTTCACTGAGGAGGAAAATGTGGTAAAGAGATGTTAATTGACTATTCTAAATTCATGTAATTCTAAGTCTCTGATTTCATAATATTAGGATGTAACCCAATGAGACAGGGCAAATATCTCTGGAGATATTCAACCTCCTTTTCTACCTTCTAAACCACTAAACATATACTTAAGAGTAAGTGTGTCTAGATGATAGGAGCAGGTTTTGAATCAAAGGTTGAAAGGTAAAAAATTTTGAAACTCTCTTAATCTCTTGAGGCTAGGAATAAGTCAAGGAAAGTCATATCCTCCGTAGCAGACATGAAACAAACCTGCATTAACCTTTACTAATGTCTTAGTTCAGCTGCAAGGACTAGTTTGGAAGGGCAGAAATTTATACCACACTTTTAATCCCAGTGTTTCCTAAGCAAGAAAGGGAAAAATGAAAAAGGAGACTGAAGATGAGAGGTCAATGCCTACAACCTTTACTTATTTATTTATAAACAAGCATTAGAATTTAGGGCAATGCATTTTCTTTTTAAGAACTCTCTAAAATGTGTTTTGCCATATCGTGAAACACATTCACTGCTCCCCACTCAAGAAGAATACTAATAGAAATAAACCTCAGTTTTATAATTTGGTATATAATAGTCTAGAATGTTGAAAATAACTAAAGCAATGTATTTTTCTTGATTTTTAAACAAATTATTAAATTGCATGTGGATTGCTTGCGGTATCCTATAGAAAACCAACATTCTAAATTGTAACCTATGTATAATGATAGGTAAAGTGACTTAAGATTTACTGAGTGGTTTCAAGCTACAGAAATGTGCCACATGTGAAAATACATATTTTTTTCAATCCTACTCATCCTAAATGATACATATTATTGGTTTCCATTTGCTAGAAGAAAAAAATTAAGTATTATGAAGTTTAAGTAACCTATCTAAAGGAAAAAAAATTGTGGTATGAGCTGGGTGGAAGACATTTTCAGAGACTTGACCCTAAAGTTGTTATAGTTATGGAAGAAACTATATAGAAAAAATAAACAAATGTACCATCATCTTACATTAATGCTAACTATGAACATATTTAGGAAGTCATCTTTTCAAGAAAGTAAGTAACTGCCCATTGAACAACATGTAGAGTTGTAGGATATATCTAACATCTGAGAAAAATATGAGCAAGTACCTTGGAACTACACTTACAGGAAAGAGTTCCATTGACTCCATCTCAAAGACATTAAAAATATCACCCCACAACAGACCTGAAGGGTCAATACGAACCATTTTAGTGTGTCCTTTGAGAGGTAAATTGTGTGCAATGGTGAGAACTCATTAATGAGTCTGCATTGAGTTTTGAAAATGACCTATATATATTTTTTTAGTCCAGCTCACTCTTCAAAAATCACCTGAACACAGGGTGACAAATGGTGTTTGCTTTTTCATTCTCTCATGCCCTTTGTTGATAGTGTGTTGTTCTATCATGATGTCATGCAGTCAGGGAATTTGTTTTAAGACTGCTTTTTATTTCACAATAACTAGAATAGTTGTAGATACACTGGAGATATTAAAATTCACACGTTGTTTAATAAGAGAAGATATATATTCTAAAGAGCAGTCACATAATAGAACATAAAAGAACCTGTGAAAAGTTCTGGGTTTTAGTTTTGCCTTACCTCTGTGGCCCCAGATAAGTCCCAACCACTCTCAGCCTCAGTTTTCTCATTTCCAAAATGGAAGTCTTTTGACTAGAACACAACCTTGTATTCACAGCATGTTTCACAATAAATAGAACTCTTTAAAGTACACTTGAGGAGATTAAAGCACTCAAAAGCAACACCAAAGAAGTCAGGCATAATTGCAAAGCAATCACCACCTATGGTATAATAGCATCTCCTGGTATTCTTGATGGCATTTCAAAAGTATACTGATCACTCTGTTGACCTTCAGCTTGTGTCTGAGAAGAATGGTCTATTTTCAATATTTCTTTGCCTTCCATCATCCTGGAGACAAGTTCTTGGAAGTTTTGATAAACATGTGCATTTCTTTGGATGCAGAATGAACATGATCTGAACCTTTTATTTCCCTTTAGCCACAAATGATACCTTGTTTTATGGTCTATTCAGCTGATATTTGTCATTGTCAATACACATCCACAAACATATATATGAAATAATATGTATTTTTCATGGAATGATCAGCATTGCATGACTTAACTTTGAAGAGGTTAATATATATGCAAACTAATTGAATTAGAATATCACTAAAGCCATTTGCCAAATTGTCTTAGTATATGGTCCCTTTCAGATGATGATTGTTTAGACATGTAACATTTTGTCTTTTCCTCTATCAGTGATTCTTAAATTGTTTTCCATAGAAGAAAAAAATGTCCTGAAGTCAGATATTCTTTCTATTTTTTTTTAAGTTTTGTAAATATTAGAGAATGCTAATAGATGGTGAAACCTATGAACAAGTAGAAAATGTAGTGAAAAAAATATATTCATTCTGCCAATGTGATAAGGAAACACCATTTTTCAATTGTTCATCCACATCTCTGCTTATGGCTTGGATTTCATATTATAATTCATAGAGTGTCAATGCAATTGTATTTTAAAATAGGAACAGGAGTAGCTAAACATATACTTTTGTGCTAAATCATAGTCTAATTAACTAATTAACTATCTTTAATTTTCACAATGTTCACCAAAGGGTGCAACTATTCAGGCACAATGCCACTAAAACACTACTGAGAAGGACTAGCAGAGCTACCAAATGATCTTATTAGACCTTCTACAGCTTTTATTCTCTTTCTTTATTTTAGATCATGACAGTGATTCTTTTCAATTTTGTGTCACTCAATTGATTTACAGTCAAGTTTTTCTTTGTTTTTCTTTGACCAGATTCGTCAGAGATTGGAAGAATTCCTGAAAATAATAGTAATAGTATGGTGAAACCTGAACAGACTAACACTGTTGAATACTTACTGTGTTCCACCTGTGTTCCAGGGAATATGGCTAAATTCTTTTCAAAAGTTTTTTTTTCTTTTTAATTTTTTTTTTTCTGTAGTGCTGCTGAACAAATGTAGGACCTCACACATGTGAGGTTAGTGCTCTGAATGCTGCTTCACCTCCATCCTTCATTCAGTCTTTAAAGCAACATAATAGGTAAATTCCATGAGGTGTACTGTTTTCTACATGGGTACCGTGATTATAGATGATAAGCAATTTCCATAATATCATACAACTAGCAATTGTTGCATGATACTAACATTAATTACAAAATATTATTCACCTCATCATCCTTAGAAAGTAGAAGTTGCTATTGATTCTCCTTAATTGGCATTATTCACTCTTTTCTCCACATACACTTAGAACATTGCATAAAATTTTGATATTGTCTTTCATCCATTTTTTTCCTATAGATACCTTTTTGTGTATATAACTAGTTCTAGGGATATATATTTGTCATTAATCTACTGTTTCATTGTCCTTACGCCTCATGCAATAACTAACTGATTGTAAGCACACTCATTATATGGTAATGAAAACATAACAGACAACTCTGAAGGGATAAAGATAAGTTCAGGTAGTTTCATTTTTAATTCCTCAGAGAAGAAAACATAATCTTGAACAGTGTCTGTTAAATCAGGTTTCTTAAATGGTTTAGTCCCATTTGTTCAAGTAATCATAACAAATCCTCTAGAAGTCACTCAGAAATACACACACACACACACACACACACACACACACACACAGTGTCTAAAAATGCATGTGAGAAAATTTCATTTCACAAACTCCTCAGTGGTTCCATTGATGTTTACTTCCTGGTTGGAAGGTCAAGTTCTCTTCAACCACTTACTTAGTTTGGGTCAATTGCACAGCCAACAAATAAATGTTTTGGGTGTCCCTACCATTTAGTCATAGAAAGAATTTAATCCCCAAAGATAATCTCCAAATAAATTGTTTCAACAATAGACAATTCAGGGATAGAATTGAAACCTCATATGTTGTAATATCTTTTCTTTCCAAATCTCTTGTGAAAATTATTTCTCTAACTTATTTACATAGGATATTCCAATACTTTTCACAAAGAATTTCACCCTGGTAGCCTAGGTGGTTTCACGTAAAGGGTCATGTGTAGCTCACGCTGTGTAAAATTAGGGGAAAAAACAAATTACCTCACACTATTCCAGGGGAATTAGAGTGAGACTGCCTCCCACATCAAATATAAAATATTTGTGAGTGAATTCACATGCAGCATAGCATACCTGTGAGCCCAGCTAATTGGGAAGCTAAGCTGCAGTATCATGAGTTCAAGGCTGAGCCTGGGAGCCATAGCAAGATGCTGTCTCAAAAAATAATTGTGTGTAAGTGTGTGTACTGATTTTGTGTTTACTGTTATCTTTATCTTTGTCCTTTTCTAAACTTTATCCTGAGGTTAGAGTAAGTCACAGAACAAACAGAGGCTTGGGGCATTTTCAATATATAATATCATCTAAACATAGACTCCAAGGAAACATGTGGTGTGAGTGCTGATCAGAAGGCCCAGGAGAGATCTCTAAGGTGACTCCTATTGGGAAGACTATAACCGACCATCTGCTGAGAGTTCTTCCTTAATGGAAAATCACCAGAAGTATGTGGACCTTCACTCCTCCCTGCTACATCTCTGCCCATTAAATCATTTAAAAACTTAACAATCCAGAGGCATAAAGAATATAGCCACAGCCTAAATGAACAGAGATTCAGGAGACTAAATAACAAACCTTCTCCAGTGCCTCATGAGTCCCTTTTCACCAAGAACTTCTAAAGAATTTTTCACCCTACCATTCTTTTTAATACTTACACTTCTTTCTGAAGTGAATTACTGGCTGCCTTGGAATATCAATTTAATACCTCTACAGAATGAGGCTATTTAAAAAGTACAGTCATTCTACTCTGAAGCTATTAAACCAACACATATGTTTGTTTTCTTTGACCACATTTATTTGTGCACAGGTTAAATGGGTCTCTGTATTAGCTACATTATTCATATTATTAACTTGATGTTTTGAATTTATGTGTACTTTCCAAACAAGAAAGACAATATACCACTAAATTAAACAGCTCTTTTTGACTCTATGGAATTTACCAGAAAAACAGAGAAAAATTCTTGGCTACTGTTGAAGGTGACATTTATCTTTCTCATAGCAAAAAGGAACTCTAATTGGAGGATAATTACATTTTTTTCCAATGAAATTTGGGTATTTTAGTGCTTCAGAGTCTAGAGTTGCTACAGCACATGAGAGGAAGAGGAGGAGAAAACAGAAACAACTCTGTTCAAAATTTTCTATTTAAAATTCAGAATTGTGTTAGAGTTTCTATTCCTATAGCACAAATACTATCAAATAGTGACTTTTCTGAACTGCAGTATTTCTTTCAGTAACTTTTTGCTTTAATTTACAATAGAAACCAACTTTAGACTTACTGGGGAAAATACTAAAGTATGGAGGAGCTATATTCAGAGTAAGAGATAAAACAAATACTTTTTTTATTCAAAAGGGTCTCAGTGCATATTCCCCACACTTTACAAGGAAGTTGACATTAAAAGACAAGTGACATTACCCAAAGGTTATAGGAAAAAAAAAAAAAACAGTAATTACCACCCTCTGATAAGGCATTCTACACAGCCTAAGAACGTGAAATGCCATTTGCTTCACATATAGGACCACTCACTAAGAAACAAAGTTAACAGTAGTCTTTGGCTTGAAAATTCACTGTCACAGGTGGCCATGACTGAGCTGCACAGTTTTTCACAGCAGGACAGTAAGTTAAACCTTACTAATGCAACTGTTCCCACAAAGCTGTTCAGTTTGGGTTCTAACCTGCACATTATCCATATGCCTTTAAGAACTGTCAAATATTGCAATGAGAATGGCCTTCTGTTAGACTTCTTTAAAACATATTCTCTTTTTGCAAAGTTACATCCTGATAGTACCACGTTAATTTGGAAATGTGTTCACCATCATAAGGTAAACTGGATATCCAGTAAAATAAATTCCTACAGTGTATTCACATTAACAATATGTGGTATTGATCATGAAATTTTTGTCTTTTCAAGCTTAGTATTCTCTTTTTGAAAAATTTAAGGACCTATCACAATTTTATACATACCAACATAGCAGAAGTTTTATATCTAAAGAGATCAAGGAATGACTTTCAATTTTTTGTTGTAAATGTGTTGACTTTTATTAAAGAAATTTGTTTCTATAGAAATTAATACTTTAATATCAGAGAAAGAATATGGTTATTTGTGGTTATATTATTAACCCCTAAAACTTTGGAGATGAGAATTTACAGCTTTCTCAGTTATTTAAATTATAACATCTTTAAAATACAAATATACTTCTGGAAGTTTGAAAATTCCTATTCCCTTTAAAATCACTGTACACTGGGTTTCCAGCACTTAAATGTTTACTATTTTAAGCATATGTTGACTGGCGTCTACTTAAGTGCATAAACTCTGTAAATTTTCTTTCTCTAGAAGACTACACAAGTAATTATTAAACTAGAACATAAGAGTAAATGGCAAAAATTCAAAGAATCACTGTGATATATAATAATCTGTTTAGAGCTAAACACGAATATTGAAATTGTCTCTGCATTTGGAGCAAGTTATGATAATACTCAGAGGCAAAGTGGTATTCTTTAAAACCATGTGCATCTTATGAACCAAAGTGACAAGCAAACCTTAAGGAAAATAAAATTTAAATTGTGTTTTAGTCTGAGAAATTCACCTGGGCTTTGTGTGCAAAGAAAGACTAAATCCATCCACTTAATGGGGCTGAATGAAACAGCTCCAACACACATACATACACACACACAAACAAAATAACAAAGTTTTGAGAAGGAGAAGGTTTATGAATTAGGAATGGGATTAAAATTTTTTATCATTTTCATTTTAAAGTGGTAATGAGTTTTCTTTATCTTTTTCCACTTCAGAATTATAAGCAATTCTATGTTCTTTTCTTATTTTCTATCAAATGCACCATCAGACAATGTTTCTATTCATGTAGATTTGAAAGAAGCCTCATCCTCTGTGTGTTAGTTTATTTTATAGTAGCCAAGGCAGAGTGGTTTCTGCCAATATAAAGCTGAGGGCATGCAGAATAAAGACTCAGTCCTGGGCAATGAAACAGTCCACCCTTGTGTTATGCTTGTGGAAGAAGAAAGCAAGCCCCTCACCAACTTTGGACTTGATCAACACTAGTAAGTCACAAAACTCTTCTCAATCGCTGCATTTTAAATCTCCACTAAAAATAGCTCCTCTGTACTAAGCCTTAAAGTCTCATCTATGCCCAGTGATGGAGTACAGTGCTTAATTGTTTCTGACTTGGGTCTCTGCATCAGCACTCTGAGAATGTTTTCTAACTTTTAATTGCCTTCTGTGCTCTTTAATTAGACCTATGCACAAGACAGCCCAAACAAAACACCTATCACTAAGCCTGCCCAAGAAGTCAAACAGACCATTTCACTAGTCCAAGAACTTTTGCATGAGTTTTCAAATCTAGCACGTTCTGTTTGCCCTGGTTTCCTATATCTTAAAATCAGGCACACTGAAGCAGGATGGTGAGTTCTTTAACTATTACAACAGCTCCAGCAGTGAAGACACTGCCTTGTGATAATCCCCTTCTTGTTTCTCGATTTCCTTTCTTAATTTTGTTCTATTACCGCATGTTTTCTGTTCACTGCTACTAGAGCTATAGAGGAAAAAAAAAAGCTTTTGGTCTCTGCTGGAAGCAATCCTGAGACTTTCTCCAAGGGACTAGGTTAATTAGAAAGGGTATCTGTTCTCCCGGAAGGATGTCTGAGCCCAAATCTTACAGCAGTTCTCTAAGGCGGGAGATGCGAACTGTTAAAGTGCCTTTGACCCTCTCTGGTGACACGCAGTAGGACCTACAACGCACCGGCAGCGCCCCTCGGCACAGGTCACTCTGGCTCCTGGACTCACCTGGTGCTGAGTACCAGCGCTGGCAGGAGAGGCAGCAAGTAGTGCGCAGGGCTGAATTTCATGTTGTCGCCTGCCAGGGTCCTCCTTCCCTTGCTGCCTTGCCTCCTCCGGGTCCTGTCACTCCTCAGTGCCCGGCTCCGTCCCCAGGAAGCGATAAGCACTCTCCAGTGGTTGACTGATGGAGACGGACAAACGGACGGACGCCAGCTAAGGCAGGAACTAAGAGCTGGGATTATCTTCGAGAGTGATGTCACCGGTGAGGCTAGACTTGCCTGGGATTGTTCAGCTCCAGGGCTCCGGAGCCCAGAGGGTGCGTTTTCACTCCAGCTGGAGGCGGTGCGGGAAGAGGGAGGGGTGTCCAGCGATCGCCCGCCCGCGGCTGCGGTCACCCGGCTGTACTCTGGTCACTCGGGTGAGCACCAGTCGGGAGCTGATCATTTAATCCCTTTTCTCCTGAGGACTAGAGGGTGGGGGGTGGGTGCAAAGAAAAATCCAATCTGCCAATAATTGAACTGACATGCTTGGTAAGGGGTGAGAGTGGATTCAATAAGATCAGATTCTTGGAGTCCTAGGCAAGGTGTCTCTCGCCTGATTAAACCTACTTGGAAGAAGGGAGCTCTGAAGAGTGTTTAAAAATATTGTTCTAATTAGAAATGCATAATGACTTCCCTGATGCGGATGGAAAGAGAGCAGGAGTAAGCAGCCTCCAGAAATGCACCCTGAGCCTATAATGCCATCTCAAGCTTCTTAAGCAGACTGTGTCAAGTACAAAGAGGTTTTGGGACCCTTGAAAAGTCGGCTGCTCCTGGGTTTTGAAGATTTCTGATATTCCTCTGATTCCAATTTGTCTGTTCTTATCAGCTACCAGCAATGGGTATGGAGCTGGTGGTCCATGTTCAAGCACCTGAAGGAGTCCATTTCCTTAGGTGAGACCTGTCAGGGAGACAACTGAAAAATTCATCAAAATTGCTAACAGTACTTAACTCCAATTGATGGTATTGGAGAGAGAGGATTTTATGTGTCATTTGTTTTCTCTATTTTCCAATTGTTTTATAAGAAGCAGCCAATATTTAATAAGCTTTATTTAGAAAATTAAACTAGAAAACAACAGCACAAACCAAATACTAGATTCCTTTTGCAAAATCAATTCTAGAAAATGGAACTCATCATCTAGAGATACACTGTGTTCTAAGATTTTTACTAAATGGTGTGTGCTGTACCGTGTATGTGTTGTATGTGTGTATTATAATAGCATATCCTGGTGAAATAAATGTATAAAGCACTTCTCTTTACTTTAAAAAGAGACATCTTAACAAAATAGAAATTCACATTATCATTTACTTACATGTAAGGAAAGTGAGGACCTTAGATATCTGAGTTCGATTTTATTTTTTTAATAAATATCTAGTTCTCCAAAGTACTAAGGAAAACTGACTATTGTCCTGAATGTCACACCTAGATCATCTAATCCAGGGATTTACCCTATATTGGTATTTTGCAAAGACTATGTATGTATGTTTGTGTGTATATATGTATGTGTGTGGATATATATGTATTAATTTTATATATATACACATATATAAACTTATTATATATGTGTATATATAAACACATATATAATACATTATATATATATATATATATATATATATATATATATATATATATATATATAATTTGGTTCAGGGATAAGACATTTACAGTAAAGTTTAGATGAAGCATCCACTTTAAGTTCATTTTCATATTATTTTAGGAACAATGAATGTGTTGTAATGATTAATTATGGATGATGAAAATGCAAAGAGTTAATCATATAATTTACTACTGTGCTTCATTTCTGGTTTTAATGAGGTTGAAGTTTAAGATATTCATACAGATAGATTTTCTTTAAAAATCTCAGGCTACCAGAATAGACAAGTAATAACTGTTGCAGTGAATATCAATTCCTTGAATGATAGTAAGATACTCAAAAGATACAACTAGGCATATACAAATCACCTCACTGTGAATTGCTTACCATTTTCAGAGAAAAATGGCACCATACTTGGCTAACAGAACTCTGACTCCAAGAAATAATAGGTACTCTGGTTTATTGCCATCAGAGTTTTCTAAAGGTTGATTTCTTGCTCACTTTTAAAGATAATGACTGAAGTTGCATACTCAAATAAAACATGAAGCTAAGTGAAAATTTTAAAAAAATGTTTGTAATCACAAATAACACTAATTTCTAGAATCCATTTCTGTTTATACAATCTTTGAATTATTATTTTTATGTCCTAAGTATAGGAACCAAAAGTGATCTTCAATTCTATCATTTTTCTCTCTTGCAGTAAAATTGACAGAGTGGTCAAGTAACTTGTTCAAGGTCACTTAGTAATTAGATAGTGCAGCTGGCATCCAAATTTTTACAGAAGAATTCCAAACATGTATTATTGAAGAAAAAAATATACATAACTTTGCAAGAAAAGACTTTCTTCAACCTAAATTTATTTATTTTTACTAGACATACAATGTAAAACAACAGTTAAGTAACATAAGATTGTCAACTAAGAAAGGAAAGTAACAGAGTGAACTTTCTTTAGACTGTGTCTCAAAATTCTGTTGTGCCTCCTGTATTGGATGCCTATAAAGAAACAAAAGGTTTGTTGGCTTTTTTGAACTTTCTGCAAGCAAGGAAAAAATTAATCTAACTTTAAAGGGCATGAGAGAATTAAAGAAGCACATCTTCGAAGGAAAGCCTACATGAGATTTTGGAACTCCTGAAGATTTAGAGGATTGAAGTATTATTCTAAACTCAAATACAGAGGTATGTCTTAGCAGAAGATTTATCTTCTTGGGCAATTGTGGCATCATGAGTCACCATCACCCATGACATTCTGTGCACATGATTGTAAGAAAGCTCAAATCCAAAATTGATTTCATGGTTTCACAGAGTTGGTATGTGAATTTTAATGATGCAGTAGTGCAGACAGCAGATTCACCCAGCTGTAATCTCTTGTCCTATGTTGAGTTCCAATACTAGAATCAGCAAATGTTGTTGAAGTAACTATACAAAGTCTGACAAAGAAGGTCAAGGGAGACCACATAGCTACACTGAATCTCTATAAAGTGATGGGATGGGGAAACACAAAAGGTAATTCTTTGAACAACTTTACTGAAACCCTAATTCAGGTACTAGAAATTTCAACATTTTACAGTTTATAATTCAGCATTTAAAAACAGCATATTCACAAGGTTACAAAACCACCACCATCTTTACATGTGATTAGTGGCCACTTATACATATTTTGGTAGATATTTTTATTCAGATTCTTTGCCTACTAAAATTGTTTCATTCAAATTTTATTTTTTATTTGTAGGAGTTCTTTATATATTTTGGATACAATTTTCTTTTAAATATATGATTTGCAAATGTTCCCAAGCAACTGTTTATATTTTCAGTTTTCTGATGGTATGCTTTGCAACACAAAAGTTTTTAATTTGGGTGGAGTCTAATTTACTTAATTTTTCATCATTTATGTAACTCTGGGATATTTTTATCATCCCCACCAGAAACCCTATATCCATTGGGATCCACCTGTCACTCCTCTCCTTACACATTCTCCCAATATTTTGGAAAACAGTAGTCAAACTTCTGTCTGTAATGAATTCTCCCAGTATTTGACATTTCATCTATATTATTTATTACTACATGTGATCTTATTTTTTTTTACATTTATGTCTCAAGATTCATCCATATTATATCATATATCAGTGCGTCATTTCTTTGTATTGCCAAATAATACTTCATTGTATGCATATACTATGTTTTGTTTATTTATTCACTATTTAAAATACATTAGGATTTTCCCCTTGATTTAGCTATTATGAATAGTGCTACTATGAATACCCTTATAAAACTGACTGTGTAAATATTTTTTTTCCTCAGTTATCTTGGATATATGTTTAGGTTCATATAATTCTATGCTTAATATTTTGAGAAAATGCAAAAGTGTTTTCCAAAATAGCTGCACCATTGGGCTTTCCTATAATTAATTCACCAAGGGTTCAATTTCTCTACATCATTGGCACTGATTATTATTTTCAGTTTTTAAATTTGTTGTCATTATTAATATCCTAGCTGGTGTGAAGTGGTTGCATGGTGGTTTTAATCTGTACTACTTTATCATATTGAGCCTCTTTACATGTGATTAGTGGCCACTTTTATATATTTTTGTAGATATTTTTATTCAGGTTCTTTGCTTATTAAAATTGTTTCATTCAAGCTTTATTTTTTTACTTGTAAGAGTTCTTTACATATTTTGGATACTATTTCCTTTTAAATATATAATTTGCAAATGTTCCCAAGCAACAGTTTATATTTTCAGTTTTCTGATATTATGCTTTTGCAACACAAATGTTTTTAATTTTGGTGGAGTCTAATTGACCTATTTTTTTCATCATTTATGCTCTTGATATTCTAAGAAGTCTTTACTTCATCCAACACAAAGTAAATTTATGCCTTTTTTTCTGAAAGTTTTATGAATTTTACCTTCTAAATAAAAATCTATGATCCATTTAGAGCCAAGTTTAAAATATTTATGAGGAAGGCGGTCTAACTTTATTTTATTGCATGTGGATTCAAGTTGTCCTAGCATCATTTGTTGAAAATTGTATTGTTTCTCAATTAATTTGCCCTGCCAATTCTTCTCACAGTAATATCTTTTTTCTCTTTCCTAGTTTTCATTTTCTATCCTTATGTTCTAAATTTTGATATTCCTTGAGTTTCATCCTTGATCATTCTCTTTCAAAATTCTTTACTTTTATTCCTAAATTCAGCTTACCATTTCTACAGTTTTGCTAACCACAGTGTGGTTATGAATCTCAAAATTTATGCTCAAATTATACATCATCACTGAGCCTTTAGCAATAGTTTCTGTGCACACCTCAAAATCAAATTCAGTCACAACCAAACTTCTTCATCCTCCCTCTGTTCTATCCTCTCTATATATATTTCTTATCTTTCCATAAGTTAGTCTTCCAAGTTATGAGTACAGGATTTTTCCCTTCTCTTTACCATAAGTTCTCCTACATGAAAGCAATTACCTTTTCTTATAGCCTTTATTCCCTAAGTATTCATAGCATTATAGCATCACTCACCCCTACAACTCCTACACATGATATTTTGTTTGTTTGTTTGTTTGTTTGTTTTTTAATCAGGGTTTGATCCCAAGGACAATTAACCACTGAACTCAGCCCTTTTTATATTTTTATTTTAAGTCGGTCTTGCTAATTTGCTGAAATTGGCTTTGAACTTTTGATCCTCCTGCCTCAGCCTTCCAAGCTGCTAGGATTATGGGTGTGTGCCACAGTACCTGGCACCTGGGCTTTATCTAGGGTTCTTCATCTATTGATTCCCAAGTAAGCTGCTTAATTTCAGATGGATTTTTCTCAAGTTCATTCTCTTCCTACAATCTCTAAACTGCAAGTATCTCTATGATTTCGCAGCTCTCAGGAAATTGTTTCAAATATGATGTTTAATAGATGCTTTTTCTCCATTCTTTCTTTACACTCCGTGCTGTACGTTAAACATGGTAGGGGGAGTTTCCTTTTGATGTGTCAATTTGTCAAGACAGTCCTTCTTCAAATGTTATTGCCATCACCTCAACTGAGTAACTGCTTTCTCATATCCCATCTCATCAAGGCCACCACTTCTTCCTAGAATACTCCCCTTGTCCATCTGCCATCACAAACTTGAGATCCTCCTTTTTTATCTTATGACATGGTAGATTACCTTGATATTGCACTTGTTATATTACAGTTACATTCTTCTGTTCCTCTTCACACTACAAATATGTAAAAACTAGAAAAAGAACATTTTTCATTTTTCTAAATACTAAGGAAAGTGATGATAATGTATAAAGCTATGCCATTATTATTTAAGTGTTCTCTAAGCAAAATTCTATTTTTCTACTGATTTTTGTAAATCTGCATGCTAAAGAAAGAAAAGATAAAGATGATTTACATGATTAATTGAAAAACAATTTTTCTGTTTTATTCATGTTGCTT
The DNA here is from genome assembly GCF_048772815.1 of Callospermophilus lateralis. NCBI lineage: Eukaryota > Metazoa > Chordata > Mammalia > Rodentia > Sciuridae > Callospermophilus > Callospermophilus lateralis. The sequence continues at coordinate 1,814,212 of NW_027512416.1, read as the reverse complement.
TATCTCTGCTAATCAGAAACATTTACAAGGACTTTTTTTTTCCATTAAGGCTAATATCCATTTTTGAGTAAGGCCAGCTTTCTCCTGAAAGAGTAAAGAGAAATATAAGGTCAATATAGATGACTGTTCATGGTATAAAGCAAAACCACAGCCAAAAAATAAAAATAAAAATAAACCAATAAAAATAGGGGGAAAAAAAGTACAGCACCAGATGCCTTCAAGTTCTTTTGAGTTAAACTCTTTCACTGAATGGCTTTGACCTATTTAATTTCTTACCTCTTATATGTCACAATTCACAGGAATGATGAGAAGTCTGTAACAGCCTTGGAATAAGAGCCCTAAGGAAAAAGGGTGAGAGAACCTTGTTCACCCTGCACATATTCCTGGAAACAATCCTGTTTCGTCCCCCTTGTCAGCAGCACCATGTGTGCATTATCCTGGGACTGGGTCACTTGATGAAAGAAATGCACAAACATAGATAATGTCTTTATAGATCTACCTAATTCCTGACAGTTCTCATAAAATGCTCTCTTCTCTTTATTCCAATGCAGTGGATACATTATAAATCTGCTTTTGGCTAACAACCATATTGGGAATCCACCAAGGTACTAAATCCTCAACGAATATTTTGGTAAATCGAATACAATCGTTGAAATGAGCACAGAAACACCTTAATTTCTAAATGCATTTTTAATCCTTTCTGATTTTTCTCTCAGTATATTCACATATTTTAATATACTTACAAAGGAATTTGGTCTGTTGAACTGATACATTTGCTAAATCAATTAAATTTCACTTATTGTTTTTTGGGTTTTTTTCCTTGTATGGTACTAGAGATCAGGGTATGAACCCAGAGGTACTTTACCACTGAGCTGCACTCCCAGACCTTTTCAGTTTTTTATTTTGTGACAGGGTCTCACTAAGTTGCTAACGATGGCCTCAAACTAGTGATCCTTTTGCCTCAGCCTCAGAAGTCACTGAAAGTACAGGTGTGTGCACTCTTGTCTGGCTCTACCTACCATTTTGAATTCATTATCTCTTATTTTGTAGGATTAAGTGTGTGTTTTCTTTCTCCACAAGTATTTGTTTGCTTTTTAGTAAATTTCTTAGCACAGAAATTTAAAACTCTACTTACTTTATGTCTATCTCACGTTACAGTGCTGCTGCTCAAAAGTATTTAGGCCTAAACCCTCCTTGCTCGCTGTATCTAGCACTGGGCAAATGACTTTTCAAAGAAAGCCTCTTACCACTATTATATTTAATGTAAAGGATAAACAATGATGATATTTGTGCTTCTGGGCATAAAAACACAATTGATACCATATTTTTGCTCCTGTACAAAATAAAATAAAATTTGAAAAACTATGATGTGACTGTTTTAAACATCAGAGAATAGAAATGATATCATAGAAAGAAAATTCATGCAAATACACAATTTATAAAGAGAATCATCATAGTTATCATGGTATAGGAAGGAAGAGTACAAGACAACAATTTCTTTTGAGCTGGGGAGATAGAGGTCAGAATTTTGATCTGATAAATTGCATAGAACTTGTGGGAAATGATACCGGAGAAGAAAGAACTTTGCAAAAAATCCCCCAAATCCTGACTAGAGTTCGCTATGGGCCCTTAGCCAAATGCAGTGCTATATAAGCAAAGAGTGGGACTCTGATAGACCAAGTTCTGCTACCCTGCAGTTACCCTGAGGCTGAAAGAAGAATATAAGAGACAGAGTTCTCATGGTATTATGAAGTATTGCAGCCACAGAGAAGAAGCCCAAGGAAGCTTTGCGAATACTTCAAAAGCTTTTGTTTGGAACTCCAGAAAGGCCAACTTTTTAGAGTAAAAATCTTGTCATAGTATAAAAGATGTGCCTTACAACTAAGGAAACAACTGGTACAAACCTCATTATAAAAAGTATTTTTTTTAAGTCTGACAAAAACAGTAAGATCCTGGGTCACATAGAAAAATGGAATATCCATTAAAGAAAGGTGCCATAATACAGTATCTCTACAGTGTATCCAGTCAATGTGAAGAATATAATTCAACTATCAGACACATGAAGAAGCATAAAATGTACTAACAATAAAAAAGTCAATCAACCTTAACAAAATCCAAAGCAACATGGATTTTTTTTACATGAGCAGACAAGGATTATAGAAAAAAATAAACTATAAAAAGAATCAAATTTCAAAACTAGAAAACATGATAACTAATTTAAAATGCAGAATTAATATTGAAGAATGATCATTAGTGAGTTTGAGGACTCATTAATAAAAATAGTTTTATCTAAGAAAAAGGGCAAAATAAGTGAATATATGGACAGGTATGTATGGAGCTAGGGTATCATATCAAGTTGTCTACTGAACACTTATTTGAAGTTACAGAGGGCTAAAATAAATATTAGTACACACATGTAATATTAAAAAAAAACATTGATCAAAATACTCAATGTACAAAAAAAGTTGCTCTATGTTTATAAGAAATTCCATCAATCTTAAGCATGCTAAACAAAAAGATAGCCACACAGATATATCACAGTAAAACTGCTGCAAAGATAATATAAAAATCATAAATGGAGACATTCAATAGAATACCCCGACTATTCATAATTGGATTTTCTACAAAAATATCAGAATGCAGAGGACGATAGAACAACATTTTCACAATGGCATAAAACTTTTAATCCAGAATTATATAGTAAGCAAAAATACATTTTAAAAATGAGTATAAAATAAGGACATCGATAAAATCTGAAAGAATTTATTAGGAACAAATCTGCTTCAACATATATGATAGCTAATAATTTTTAGGTTGAAGGAAAATCACAAAATTTGAAAACAAGAACTTATAGAATAGAATGAGGGATTCCAAAGAACACATTTGTATTTGACATAATGTATATATGATATGTATATTATTCATGTTTGTATGTATATTTGTATATTTGTATGTATGTATATTATGTGTATATATGTATATTTGAAATAATATATGTATATTCCAGTTATGTTAAATAAATATATATACATATATTATTACAAATATAGACTTATATTATTTTAAATACAATAAATCAAAACATTATACATTATATAATACATGCAAACATTAGGATAGGTATCATAAATGAAGTATACTGTTGAAAACTCATTTACATAAATTTGGAAAACATTAAGCTTAGAAAAATTATGAGGTAGATGAATATATAATATGGTCACCAGAGAAAATAAAATGATAAACAAAAAGATAAGTGCAAGTGCAATTTGCACTTGAGAAATATTTCAAAGAAGGGAAAACAAAAATAAGGAGAACAATTCAAAAGAAGAGAATATACTAAAAACTGAGGAACAACAAATAAGATAGAAAAAAAATAAAAATCAAATAATGAAATACTGGACATAAATCATGTAACAAATGGACATTAACAACATTTAATTAAAAGTGAGAGGTTGTTAGATTATATAAGTATACAATGAAGGCTGTCTATAAGACTTTTTAAAATATAAAGACATAATAACTGCATAGAAAACTGTAAGTGGCTAAATTAATAATGAAAAGAAAATTTATTAACATAGAATAGTACTAGACATAAAGAAATATATTTTATAATAAGAAAAGATTAAATTATCAGAAATAAAGAACAATATGTTTAATATAAATTTTATAGTTAAAATAAACGAAATTAAAAGTCTGGTAAGAGACATTGCAGGGAAAATGTCATTATAGATGGAGGTTTCAGCATATAATTTTCATACCTGAATAAAAAGTAACAAACATAAGTTAGGATCTAGAATATTTGGAAAATATCATTAACTAATCTTATTTAAATTAGCATTCATAGAATACCTCAATTAAATATCAGAAAACACATTTTTGAAGTATATATGGGGCATGAACCATGGCAGATATAATACTGGGATATAATATAATATCATAATATTATATTGTTTCATAATATTATTTCATAATATTATTTCATAATATTGCAACATTCAGAACATGTAATCTGACTGTAACAAATTAAATTAAAAATTCAATGTCACATTTCCAAGTGTGTTAAATAACTGACATATTAAGGAAGAAATGACAGAAAAATTGAAAATATTTTGGTCAGATAAATAATGAAAGTATAACATCACTATAGATGTATGATATAAATAGAAAATTTTTTAATAGATGAATGCTCATATAATTTTTAAAAGAAACATTTATAAAGAGTTAGAGATCAGAGGAAGGGGATTTATAGGGAGGGAATGGGGACAGAAAAAGAAAGGAATGGTGGAATGAAAGTGACCAAATTATCCTATGTACATATATGAATATACCAAAGTGAATTTCATCTTTACTTATGTCCATAATGCACTGATGAAAAAACTATTAATAGAATAAAGACCAGTAGAGTGGAGTAGAAGGAACAGAGGGAGCAAAAAAAAAAAAAAAAAAAAAAAAGAAGAATGGGGTAATTACTTCAAGCTGAATTGAAGCAAATTATATCCATTGCTTATATGATTATGTAAAAATGAACCCAATATTATATATAATTATAATTTACTTATTTTTTTATTTTTAAATTTGTTTTAATAAATTATTATTTTGTTTTAATTATTTATTTGTTTTAATTATACACAACAGTAGACTGCATTTCTGCACTTTGATATATCATACATAGATGAGACAAAATTCCTCATTTTTCTGAGTGTACATGTTGTGGAATTACTTTGGACATGTAGTCACATATACACATAAAACCATAATGTCTGTCTTATTTTAATATCCTTTCTAACCCCACATACCCTCTCCCTCCCCTTACTTCCCTTCACCTAAAGTAACTCTCTTCTTCTCTAGTGTCCCCCCCCCCCTTATTGTGAATTAATACCCACATATTAGAGAAAACATTTGACCTTTGGTTTTTGGTAATTGGTTTATTTCACTTGCCATGATATTCTCCAACTCCAACCATTTACTGGCAATGACATAATCTCTTCCTTTTTTAAAGATCAGTGATGTTCATTGAATATATATCACCACATTTTCTTTATCCATTTGCCTAAATTAGTTCCATAGTTTAAATATTGTGAATTGAGCTGCTATAAACATTGACATGTCTGCATCACTGTAGTATGTTGATTTTAAGTTCTTTGGGTATAAACCAAGGAGTAGGATAGCCTGGTCGGATTGAAATTTGGTTTCATTCCAAGTTTTTTGAGGAATCTCCATACTGCTTTCCATAATGGTTGTACCAATTTGTAGTCCCACTGGCAATATATGAGTATATGTTTTTCCCCACATCCTTGCCAACTTTTATTGTTGACTGTATTCTTGATAATTGTGTTTTGAGGGTCTTGTTAAGGAAGTCAAGACCTAGTCCAATGTGGTAAAGATTTGGGCTTACTTTTTCTTCTATTAGGTGCAAGGTCTGTGTTCTAGTGCCTAAGTCTTTGATATACTTTGATTTGATTTTTGTGCAGGATAAGAGATAGAGGTTTAATTCCATTTTGCTGTGTATGAATTTCTAGTTTTGCCAGCACCATTTGTTGTATAGCTATCTTCAGTGAATATTTTTGCCACCTTTGTTTCATATGAAATAATTGAATTCATGTGGGTTTGTCCCTATGTCCTCTATTGTGTACCATTCTTCTACAAGTCTATTTTGGTGCCAATACCATGCTGTTTTTGTTACTATAGCTCTACAGTGTAGTTTAAGGTATGGTATTGTGATGCCTCCTGCTTCACTTTTCTTGCTAAGTATTGCTTTGGCTATTCTGCAGCTCTTATTTTTCCAAATAAATGTCATGATTGCTTTTTCTGTTTCTATGAAGAATGTCATTGGGATCTTAACAGGAATTTCATTAAATCTGTGTAATGTTTTTGGTAGTTTGGCCATATTGACAATATTAATTCTGCTGATCCAGGACCATGGGAGGTCTTTTAATCTTCTGAGGTTTTCTACAATTTTGTTCTTTCCTAGTTTTCAATGTAGAGGTCTTTCACCTCTTGTTAGAGTGATTCCCAGGAATTTTATTTATTTATTTACTTATTTACTTATTGAGGCTACTGTGAATGTGGTAGTTTTCCTAATTTCTCTTTCATTGCATTCATAACCGATATATAGAAATGTGTTTGGTTTATGTGTGTTTATTTTATATTCTGCTACTTTGCTAAATCCATTTATTAGTTCTACAAGTTTTCTGGTAGGATTTTTTGGATCTTCTAGATATAAAATCATGCTATCAGCAAATAGTGATTGTGTGAGTTCTTCTTTATTTATTTGTATTCCTTTAATTTCTTTCTTCTGTATTGTTGCTCTAGCTACAGTTTCAAGGATGATAACACCAATACTCCTCAAAGTATTCTATAAAACAGAAAAGGAAGGAAGCTTTCCAAACTCATTGTATGAGGCTAATATCACTCTTATAGCAAAATCACGCAAAGACACATCAAGGAAATAAAACTTCAGACCAATATCTCTGATGAACACAGATGCAAAAATTCTCAATGAAATTCTGACAAATTGCATACAAAAACATATTAAAAATCTAGTGCCCCACAATCAAGTGGGGTTTATCCCAAAGATGCAGGTTTGCTTCAACATACAGGAATTAATAAACGTAATTCATCATATTAATAGACTTAAAAACAAGAATTATATGATCATCTCAATAGATGCAGAAAAAGCATTTGACAAAATACAGCACACCTTCATGTTCAAAACACTAGAAAAATTAGGGATAGTAGGAACATACCTCAACATTGCAAAAGCTACATATGCTAAACCCAAGGCCAACAACATTCTAAATAGACAAAAATTGAAAGCATTCCCGCTAAAAACTGGAAGAAGACAAGGATATCCTCTTTCACCACTTCTAATTATAAAATTTTTAAAGGAATTAATTTCAACATAAAATGATCAAAAAGGCAGAGCAAATTAAATTCAAAGTAATTACATGAAAAGAAATAAAAAGGATAACAGAAACCAATAATATAGACAATATCTACAAGAAAGAAATTATGTATAGCCAACAATTGATTCCTTGGAAAACTTAACAACACTGATAAAACCCTTAGCAATTTTAAGAATAAAAGAAAGTTAGGTAGTATCAATTCTCTGAATAAAAGAGGGATCAGTAATATGAATCCTACAAATAGTAAGTTGGAAAACAAGAGCCAATTACACTAATATGTTTGACAACTTAGATTAGGTGCATCAGTTTATGAAAAAGAACTTACTGAACATCATCCAAGGAAAGTCAGAAAATATACATTGTCATACTCCACTGAACCACTAAATAATTTAAAGCATTTCCTAAAAGAAATATTTCAGACAATTTTATTCATGAATTCCATCAAATGTTGAAAGTTGTCAGTATACTTCATGAAAGTATATGAAATATATTAATTGCTCTAAATATTTTATGTTAAAAGAGTAATCTTATACAAATTGTTTCAGAAAATAAAGGAAGATTTATTCATTATTTCTACATTTTTAATCATCTCATGATTATTGTTATCCTAGTAAGAAAGTTCTGCACAATCATTAGATATAAGAAAAAATGATAGTATAATTTCTCTAATTAGCATAAAAATCCTTAAGAAATAAAGCAAATTGTAACCTAGCAGTATTTAAGAAAGAAAAGACATTATTACAAAAAGAGATAGTTTTCTGTTTCAAAATTAATAAATATATTCTTCCCTATTAGATTAGAATACAGGGAGGAATTTTATTATCACTTCAATCAGCAAAGAAAAATCTTTTAATAAAATTTAATAATCATTCGAAATAAGTTTTATAACACTTAGAATAAATGGAAAATATTCATTATGACACAGAGCATTTACAAAAGTCCTACATGATATCCAGTGATGAATGACTGTGCAATTATTTTTAATATTGAGTATTAATCAAGGATATACTTATGCCACTTTAAACATAAAAGCAGAATACATAAGCCAATAAATTTTTTTAACTTAGGTTTGGCAAATATTTCTTAGGGAAAAAACATACAAACCACAAGAAAAAAGATATTAAGAACATTTTTTTCAAAAAACAAAATGATTACCTTTGAAAAAACCACTAAGAGAATGAAAATCTAAAGTAAATATTGGAAGAAAATATTTTAAATAGTTTTGAAAAAGAAATTATGCCAAGAATATGTAATGGATATTTCAAATCAATAATGAAAAGACAACATAATAAATATAATAAAAAGCTCAATAAGACTTCACAAGGCATTTCACAAAAGATAGCATTAGAATATTAAGGAAAGCATGTAAGTGAGGTACTTAAATTTATGAGTCACTAGAGAAATTTAAAAAAATCAGCAGTCAGAACTACATATAGATACCTATAGAAATGAAAAATACTCTACAAGATTGACTAAAGGTTCATAGTCTAGTAACACAAAATATTGGCCAGGACATGGTACAATCTGTACTCTTACACTTTCTGTTTAGATTATAAAAATGACACATCTTTTGGAAAACTGGCTTCTTGTAATATGTATATTCTATGACTCAACTATCTGAATCTAATTATTTACTCAAAGGATTCCATAGCAGGTGTCCACAAAAAGATTCATTGGATATATTTATAGCAGCTCTATTTATATGAGCCCCAAATAGCTCTCCATCCAAATGTGTCTCAAGAGGAGGAGGAGTGGAAAATTTGAAATTTATTTATAAAGTTTTTAAAAAGTGAATCACCGTTACCCCCAAAATGTTTATAACTCAAAAGTGAGTATAAAATTGAAGAAACATGACATAAAAGTATGTACTAATTCACTCATTTTACCTGAATTTCAATTCCCAAAACTATCCTGTGATAATAAGAATCAGAACAGTAATTTACCAATGGGGGTTGTTTATTGAATAGAATTCAGTAGAAAGAGATTTTTCTTGATTAATGAAAATTATCCATTAATCTTAGGATGTTGGTTGTTTACCACTGTGTTAAACTTTGGCAAACTCATAAAATTGTAAAAATTTAATTTAAGAATTTTATCATTTTATTATGGCATGAAACATGAAAATTTACACTTAAGATCTATAATTGGTTTACCTAAATTTTACTTGTAAAATAGGATTATGATAATCACTTTTTTATCTCATAAAACACTGTCTAGGAAATCATTCACTCACCCATCATTCAGTTGAGCTATCCATATACATTTCATCAATGTTTATTGAAATTGACCTAGTTAATTGTGCTTATATACCACTGGTTAATGTAAACATGAACATTTAAACTAATTGTGTAAGCAAAAGATATTACTTAGCTTTTGAATTGGAGGGATCTGCTCACAGAAATTAACACACTTATAAATCATGAAGTACAGAAAGATATTTACTAGGCAAATTAGATGGTCAATGTTAGTGTCCTGATTCAATTAGTGTCCTGATCTAGAGTTAAACTACTGCTGTTCAATTACCACACTGCATGTGAATAGTTCTAAGAAACTGGATGGTAATCTGGTTCTCTGGAAAATCTTTGGTAGTATTTCATAGGATTAATGAGAGGATTAAATGTTGGAGAAATTTGATGACTTCTCTCAGATTCAGATTTACCAGAAGTTATAGAACAAAACAATGGATTACATATTCATGCCCAAAATTTATTACAGCAAAGAATACAAAATACTAGCAATAGGAAAATATTAATTGTGCAAAGTCCAGAGATTTCAGTTGAAGGTTTATGATTTATTCCTTCATCAGAGTATCATAGGAACCACTTTCTTCAGTGAACTACAGAGACACATGTGAGATATCTCTGCCTTTGGAAGCCTACTGCATTTCAAGATTTTTCTGGAGAACTGGTCATATAAACACATACCCGTTTTGCAACCAGAAATATAACTGAAATTCAGGATTCTAGCATAAATGCCAGGTGTACACATGAAATTTTGCTAGACTATTCAGATAAGCAGGTACATCAAGTTGGACTGATTCCCAGGCCTACATTATAATAGTGTTAAACTTTAACATTAAATAAAAACATTCAAGAGCTACATTGTCAGGCATGGGTCAAGGGTAAATCATGTTTCTAACTTGCTCTGGAATCATGAGAAAACTGAGAAGCCATAACATGAATGTGTATTCTTTCTTCACCTCGAGATATAAAGAACTAACATAAACATGGAAAATAATAGCACCTGTCATGGAATCACTGTGATGATTAAATTTGTATAACACCAGCTGAGTTTGGTGGCACATAGCTATAATCCAAGCAATTCAGGAGTCTAAGGCAAGAGAATCGCAAGTTGGAGCTCAAACTTCACCCATTTTTAGGAGGAAGACAATAAGGTACCATCAATATTAGTATGCACATTCTACAACTTTTTATAAAACCATTGTAACTCTATACTATTCAAATAGAATTCCCAATCATAATGTGGATTACTTGAATGGAAATCAAGGAGCTGGCAAGTAAAAGAGGAACCAACAAGAAGTATATAAGGCAAAACCTCCAGAATTAGATGCTCAGTCTTTTGGTACAAATCCGCTGTGGCAGTGCTAGCACAATGTACACTGCTTTATTCTGTAATCCTTGTCTCTCTTTGCATAGTCCCACAGCAATTTAGCAAGACCCTAAGAAACTTAATGAGACCCTTTATCAAAATTAAAAATATGGATATGTAGTTCAGTGGGAAAACACCACTTGGTTCCATATTCATTACCAAAAATATTATTTTAAGAATAAATTTAAAAATACATAAATTTGTATATGCAAAAGGATTTAGGAAAAGCTTAATAAATAATAACCATAACAATAAAAATAATTATATTTTCATTACACTATTACTGGGGAACTGCATATAATTCTCCACTAAAGTGAAGAACACTATAGTAGTAAACCAGAAGAACGATTAAGGGAATGACCAAGGTGAAAAATAAGACTGGAGAGTTCCAAAAAGTCAGTATCATAAAAAAACGTTGATTAGTATGGTACAGAACTTGAATTTTATCCTGAAGATGGTGCATTTCCATTTTAAAAAAAATTTAATTAGAGAAGTTTTGTTATGCTCCAAATTAGTTTCAATGATCCCTCCTTCCTTGTTAGATTTTCATCCTGAGATGAAACACCTGTCAAAAACAATTGAGAGGAGGAAATGTTTATTTTGGGCTCAGAGTTTCAAGAGGTTCACTCCATGGATAGCCACATCCATTGATCTTGGCCATGAGGTAGATCACAATAGTGATAGGCTGTGGTGGAAGTAAACTGCTCAGCTCATGGCAGCCAGGAAGCAGACAATGGCAGTGCAGAGAGAGAGAGAGGAAATGGATCATGGACAGATAAAGTCTAGAACAAGTCCCCAGTGATCTATTTCCTCCAACCATGCCCCACCTGCCTTATGTTACCATCCTGTAGTCCATTCAAATTGTTATTCTATCAAATGAATTAATCCATTCATGAGGCTACAGCTCTTGTAATTTAATCATTTCACCTCTGAACATTCCTGCATCATCTAACTCATGAGCTTTTCTGGGGACATTAAAGATTCAAACCATAACATCTGTACACATAGCACGTGTAGCTCCCTCCCACATAGTACTGGTATATATTTCTGTGACCAAATGAACATGGAGAAATTAATAGTATATGTTTATTCTGTGGCCATATTACAAGAGAAAATGAGATTTCTCTTTGACGTTTCTTCTCTCTCTCCTCAAACCTGTTTTTCTTCTCTTTTATCCTTTACTTTAGGGAAGATTCCATATTTTCATTTGCTGTCATATTGTCCCTTCCATAGGACCTTGTGATGAACAACTGAGGCCAGCCATCCTGAGCAAACTTGAAAGGGAATCTTTTATTTATTCTGTCAAGTCTTGAGATGGTTGTATCCTTGTTGAGCACTTGAATGAAAAGTAATTAAACACCCAGAACCAAAATTAGTCAAGTAAGCTGCTTCTGAATTCCCAACCAACAAAGAATGAGATGAAAAGCAAAGAAAAACAAAAACAAAAAAGAATCCTTTTTTTTTTTGTACTACTGTGCCTTAGTGACTCTTCATGCTCCAGTAGATAAAGAGGGGTGTGACATGAGCAGAGGTGTGCTTTAAACCCTTACTCAATAACTTACTACAGGTTTTAGTTTATATTTTCAATTTTAAACTCCATTTTAGCATTTTAAAACTGGAAAAAAAATTTTAAAAAAGGGCTGAAAATCCGTTTGTTAACTGTTTTTTCAGGACAAATGATACTCTTTGTCAAGAAATCTTCAATTTCATATAGTGTCTTAATAGTTTCACAGTGATATTTAAAGCAGGCATTTTTTTTAGTATTCTTCACAATTCTTTGGAGTAGGAATTTGTGCCTCCAGTACATAGATAAAAGATCTAAACTCAGAAAATTACATGAGTTACCCATAGTCATGCTGTTAACAAGATTCAGGATCTATATTTGAGCACAATTCACCTATGATTTTCTAGATATGTGAAAATTGAAAACTTGTAAGTACCCTGAAGTTGATAGTTGATTAAGAGAAGTGAAGGTCTTAAACTCAATTTTTTTTATTTTCAATATGATTATTTTCTATTTTACTTAAAATAATTTTTCTGTAACATTCTTTCTCTAGAAGTAAATTGGTTTAGTTTATTTAATTTTCTCACTTGATTAAAATATAGCATCATAAAAATATAAACATTTTAGTAGGTATACAATTTTTTTTCTGTTTCTTAAATTAGACTAATGTTATCCAACCATGTTAAGGCTCAAATATTAGAGTTGTAATACTAGTTATATATCACCACTATGTACAAGATATTTTCAAATTGTTTAAGCTTGTCCAAATGTATATTTTTTTTAGTAAAAAATGTTTGTGGCATACTTTTTTCAAAGTTCCTGTCTATTTTGATATTATTGCAAGACACTACTTTGGACCTCCTTGGAAAAAAAATATAATGATGAAAAAAATAGACCATTGTAATAGTACTGAAGAAGTGATTAATGCACTCTATTTTGTTTTGTTAGTAATAACAATATTTCCATTTTCCATTTGCCTTTGTCTTTTCTGTTTCTTTTCCATAAATCTCAAAGTAAAACCTTTCACTTTGCTATTGATTATAAAATTTGTTTTAAACACTCAGAAATAGAAATACAAGAGTTCTCCAGAAGATCAATGGATAAGGGAAATGAGATATATATGTAATGGAATATTAGTCATCCATAAATAAGAATAAAATTATGGCATTTGATGATAAATGAATGGAACTGGAGAATTTCATGCTAAATACAATAAGCCAGCCCACCAAAACTAAAAGCCAAATGTGCTATCTGATATGTAGAAGTTAACCCACAACAAGCGAGGATGGGGAGGGGAAGAATGAAGTCCATTGGATTAGACAAAGGGGAATGAATAGAATGAATCAGACATAACTTACCTATCCTTATATATAAATTCAAGACCAGTAGTCCAGATCACATACAACCACAACAATAGGATACTAATTATAATGTTATACTCCAGGTATATATAATATGTCCAAATGCACTCTACTCTCATGTACATCTAAAAAGAACAAAGAAAAACAGATAAAAAAATAATTTATGATTTATTTAGAAATTATTTATCATGTTTAAAGAGAAGGATAGATTTGATAAATGAGGGAAAAGAGATATATGAATAAGTAAAAGAAATCAGAGTTCTTAGTCACATTAGCAAAAGTTCACATTTATTCAAATCAGATTAACATACATGTGTTATTCAGTAAATGTTACTGAAGTAAACGCTGAAAGTAATGTTAAAACCCAAGTGAAGGAGACTTTGTGTAAGGATCAGGACCATAGGCTATTTCTTGCTCTACTACATTTTTCTGAGTAGGAAATTATTGAGTGACTATATCATGCTTGTTATTACATAATACACATAAAATGCACTGTGGATAGCATAAATATGCAAAAATATACAAAAATTCATATGGAAAATTTGTGATCATTTTCATTATGCTGTCTTGTCTATTGGCTCTGCCTTTACCACTCCATTGCTGTGAACACCCTTTGATTCTCTTCTTTGATGAAATTCCTGTTTCCTTGGTTGTGGGGGTGATATTGGGTCCTAGGTTTAGAAGTAGGCATGTCTCTCCAGGATGGTTCACCAGCATATTCTTCACTGTTCTTTTAATATTGGCTTAAGTACAGGGTCTTATGAGTACAAAAAAATAAAGCAAAAATTACTAACAAACCAGCCCATCTCAAGCATCGTGTACTCACATTTGAACTTCCATTTTACTTGATTTTCATGACTTCTATGACATTTAAGAATGATGCCTATTGCTGAATCTATTTTGTTTTTTTTTTCCCACTGTTAGCTATGGTTGTGACAAGTCGTATGGTGAAGATCTTGCTTGCCTTCACTTTTCAACAGTTTTTAAATGCATTTCCCATTCTTTTTTCTTGAACCTCTATTTAATGTTTCCTTGCTTTTGTAAAATCAAACCTAGAAATGTTGAGATTTTACTTATTTTTATGCACTGCCTCATTGGAATTATCAGAGGCATATTTTCCTTCATTTCATTTTAGTACCTCATCTCCCAAATGTGAAGGTAAGTATAAAAGCCATGTAACATTTAAGTCTGTATTTAGTTAAAGTCTCTTTTTTTTCATTTAATAATTTATCTTTAGTTTACATCCACTGTATTCCATTTTTGTGGTGTCTATGGAAATCAGTGTACTGACTAAGCAACTATATGGATTTTTACTGAGATTCTAGCCATTCACTGCAAAATCAATCTGATTCAAATAGAGTATGTACCTCTTTGAAAGAAACTGATTGCACAAGTTTTTGGTTACAATTGCATAAAAATGTAATTGGGTGATAAAGCAGTCTTTACAACACTCTGAAACTCTCTGAGTATGTGGGAAATAAAACCAAGTTGTGCCATTATAGCAAATACAAAAAAAACAAATCACAGGACAGTAAGTGACTTCCAAGGTCATCTCAGAAACTAAGAAACTATCTGAGAATTTTTGCTGCTAAAGAAAATATATCACTTTGATATTTTAATTACCATAGTGACTGTCCAGTCAGTTTTAATTGCAAACCAGCTAGCAAAGGCATTCTGTTAGTAGAATGAAGAACACAGAAATTGGTAAGATATAGCACCTTATGTCCCAGATGGAAATTAGAAGCTTTCCTGATTTTCTTCCTTTGCTAACTTCAATATGGGCTGAGCACTATATAAAAATATAAAAATACTATTGCCTAGTTAGTTTACAGTTCTCCCCTTAGCCTCTAATTCTATTTAGGAGAGACTGCACTCTTGAAATAATAGATTTCAGAATCTTCTGATAATGACAAAGAAACTTCTTTTCTCAGGGTGACAAAAACTTTTGTTGCAATAGGGAGTGACTATAGAGTTAAGTTTAGGTTCCCTGCTTAGAAAGGAGAGATCATTTCAGCATTGTTCTGTATGAGAATATAAAGAAAGAAGCTGGTTTCTGCCTCTGAGTCCCCTTCTTGAATTACATCTTAACTATGAAAGGATGTCAGGAGTTTTAGGCAACGGGAAGTTTGCATAAAGTTATTCAGTATCATAGGGTATGATTTTGTTGTTGTTTTAATTGTTTGGAGATCTTCATTTTATGTCATTCAAATGGGAAGTGCTATGTTCTAAGGAGACACAACTAAAACTAATGTCTCTGAGGGGAAATAAAAATAAATGACCATTTGTTGAATATATTTTTTCTGACACTATATGATATTTTCACTTTTGTTATTTACTTAATTTTATTTAATAGGCCCCCCAAATTGAGATAAGCATACATCTGTGAACTATCAGAAAAATTAAGACACCTATCAAATTCATTCTGGGGACAGGATTTTATGTACAACTATGCAGTTCATGATGGTTAGTAAGGTTAAATTTGTGTAGTTTTAGGTAATTTTTCCTAATTTCATCAACTGTAAACAATAATAGAATTTTTCTTTTAAAGTTGGAAAGCCTTACTGAGATGCTACATGAAAACATCTTAGAACAATAACACACATCGAGGACTTGCCTAATGAATGTTTCTAATTATAATGAATACTTAGATGCTTTGCTCAAAACTCCTCTTCAAGGCCCACATATCCTCCCTCTCTGCTGAAAATATAATTTGGAGATGACTCATATGTGTTCTTCTTCAAAGAGAACTGTTCTCTACTGTAGAGAAAGATTTTTATCAAGGGTACTCCCAATTTCATGGATATCTTGTTGTTCAGTGATGGGTTCATGTGTGGATAAAAGGGTCCATTTCCTTGCTCAGTTTGGGAAATCTGAATGGCCATGTCTCAATACCAAAGTTCTCTAACGTACCTAAGGATAACTCAGCTCCAGGTGCACTGCAAGTTACTCTCCCCTCTGTCCAGGATGCCTTCCTTTTGTTATTTCCTTTTAGTAATCTCTCCAGAAAGTTCTTCCTCTAACTTCACAGGCAACACATTGTTTCAGAGTTTGTTTCTGGGGAATGTAGTCTAAAGCACTGAAAATAATGATAATAGTGGTGTGTGTGTGTGTGTGTGTGTGTGTGTGTGTGTTCATGAAAGACAGAGGTGGGGAAAAGAGCGGGGACAATGGTGCTCTACTAATGAGCACCTGGGACCTCAAGGTTGAACAGTATGTGGGTCAAATAGACAGCACTGGAAAATACAAACTACTGGCAACTGTAGCAAACTCCTTATTTGGGTCACACTTCTTCTACAATCAAATCATGATTATTTCCTAATACATAAAATGACTTTTTTCTTTTAAGAATTAAAATAAATATGACTTCTAAAATAGTCTGCACATAGTAAATACTCAATAATGCTGATAATCACATTCCAGGGCTTTTACCTGAATGGTAAGTTATAAGACCTTGTACGACTTCTAGGAGATCAAATGATGCAATAAAAGTGACCAAAGGATTATCAACAACTACACAAATGTAAGGCATTTGTCTTTCATTACTTTACAGAGAAGAAAGGTACCAATCTAGAATTTAATGTTTTACCTTAGGTTCTGTCAAAATGAAGGTACAATTTTTATTTCAGAACCATAATTGTGTAAGTATTCTGTTGAGTTTACAATAGTCTGGCAAAAAAAAAAGAAAAGAAATTGAATCTTTTGTCTTTTTTTGTTTGTTTACAATGTCTACAGCCTCTATTAGCCTAGGATGAGTCACCTAATACTTCTGAGCTTCAATTATGTGCTTTTGACTCCAGAAACAGATTGTATAATAGAGGTATGATGAGACTATTAATTGAGATGACATTTGTAAAGCTTTTGGAAATTCTTAGATGAAAGATTTCACATAAATAAAATGAATTATTTCACTGTTATTTAGGGGAAGAAAAACAACATAAAGCAGATTCTCAGTCAAAACACTCTGATTATAGAAAGTAAAGTCAAATTATTATATAAATGGTATTATATTAATTCTCCCAAACTTTACATTTGGTCAGTAAAGACAAGGCTTGACCTTTTCTACAACTTTTAAAGGGCAGACTTGACTAAGCTCCTTTGTACAGTACAAATGTATAAATGTAAAATCTAATAATATAGGTCCTTACTTTTATAGGTCCTTACTTTTAGACAATTTTATAGTTTTAGAACAGAGTTTGTACTTAAAAGCCCATAATCAGATACCTGCTGCTATCAAGCCCTGGCTCTGAAATACATTAAATATGTAACCTTGAATAAATGACTCACCTCCTCTCTTTGATTCAGTTACTTCATCTGTAAAAGAAGAATGATAATAGTATAAACTTTATAGAGTTGTGTGGATTCAATAATTAAACTAGGTCACCTAAGAAATATTTAGACTATATATAATAAAGAGGGCTATAGATGAGTCTATTTTATTATATGTGGCCTAACATCTCAAAGTTAGCAATGGTTTAGCAGCCTTGGACATATAGCACAATATTTACCAAATTGAAGTTTGCACTGGAGTGTAACAGAGTCAACATTGAGTATTGTGCAAGTTGTTAGCAGTTTCTCATGGAAAAACTGCCCAAGAGAGTTCTCAAATCTGCAGGAACAGAGGGAAATTTGGTTTCAATCCAAATAAAGTAATCAGGGGTTAGGATAAATTCATCTTTAGAATCACAGATTTGCACATTTACATGTGACTTCTGTTTAATGGAAACTTGAAAATACCACTTAGCTTCTCACAATACTAGATCTTCTCAAGGTAAGAACAGGAATCCTGCTGATATCGGTCAGCTATCTCTTTCCAGTAAAGTTAAAAACTGCACACATGAAATTGGACAGATAATTGGGGTGATTTCAGAAGCAAATGGGAACTGCTCCCTGAATCCTCAAGCAAATTAAGTTCTTTTGGTATTCAAAGCAGTACATGAGCTATTATACTAAATTTAAGTATTACTCTAATTTATCTTAAATCACTCACATACAAGTCACATGTAAAAATAAATTATATTTATATTGGAATATACTACCAAAAACAAATGAAGCAGACTACTCATTAGTCTAATCAGTACTCATTAGTTTCTCGTTAATCTATTCATCTAGCATTTCCTCTATTAAGTATAATAACACTGTAAAGAATATTTGAGGAAAGAATACCAGACTACAATATATAGACATTGATTAGGTAACTTTGACTATTGGAAGACTTAAGAAAACCAAATGGGTACTAACACAACAGAGTGATAAGATAGAACCTGGTCTCATTTTAGATATTTAGTGACATTTATTAATGAACTCTACTTCTTGCCTTATGTCCGCATTATTCTCTGGAATAATGCTTTATTATTCTTCTGGGCTTAAGATTTCTAAACTTACATACTGTGATTAAAAGAGATACATGCAAAGCTACTACAACAAAATGAAAACCAAATACATTGTGTGAGAAGAAAGTTAACATGCAAAAGATTGATTAAAGAGTGTGTTCAGAATTAACATCGGTGAAAGAATAAGCGACAAAGTGAGCAAGGTTTAAGCAGAAGTGACATAGAGATGTAATGCAATTTGGTGGGATCCTTTGGGGGCTTCTGAAAATAGTATGATCTGTAAAAAACTTTTAAATTTTTTTAGTTAAGGACATTCAATATTTTTCACATATGCACACCAATCAGTCATTAGATGGAATATACCTAGAATAGAGACCTTTATCATGGGTCAGGTAACTTATTTCAAAACTAGAGGCAATTCCAAGGGGACTAACAATTGAGGGTCATCAGCCCTCTCAGAGTTAGAATGGTACATCTTCTGGAAGGTATATCTTGGTTGTATCTTATACTTCCATCATGTTTCATGGTCTCCTTCCAAGATACAGTTCTTCTTCTTCTTCTTTTTTTATCCTTTAAACAACCTCTCACTATGTGGTCCAGGCTGGTCTCAAACACTGAGCTCAAGCAGTTTATTTTTCCTGCCTCATCCTCCTGAGTAGCCCAATCAGAGATACACACCATTGCACCCAGATAAAATTTTTATGTTTACATCCAAAAGTTATTGAACCCCTGATTTTAATTTCTGCATCATCTTCTTGTTCTCTTGGGGATATAGGTTAGCAACTTGCCTTCTTCTGCATTCCATCTCCTCTACTGCTTTATCATATCACTACCCTGTCTTTTCTCAGGTCCTGAAATATAAAATTGGAATTCACTCTGGAATATGCAGTACATGCTTTAAGTTATTCATCTTATTCACTTTTTCAAGACTCTGGACACATATTGTCCCCGCATGAACTGTTCCCTATAACTATAGAACTACATAGGGATTACTCTTAACTTTCTGCCTTTACACATTCATGTTTTTCTGACTTATTACACACGCTTCATCTTATATCTAATTAAATCTCACATATACTTTATAATTAAAATTATGTATTCTTTACATTGCTGTTCAACTCACCATTTATTCTTACTTTCCTATTTTTTTAAATATTGATTCTTATTTACATTAGATGGTATAATAGTTTCTGGGTTACTTGTTTGACTACTTCTTTGGACCATGAGCTGCTACTCCTATTTTTTTTTTGTTGTTGTTGTTTTGTTTAATGCATTTTGTGTGTGTGTTTAAGGGGAACAGAAAGAAGGTATCTATTTAGTAATAGTGATTTGAATGTATAAGGTTTTATTTATTTCACTGCCTAACATTTTAAATGGTTAGTTTTATCCAAAGGCAATATAATTTCTTGTCATAACTCCCTGAATATTCAAGTTCTTTTCTTTCTTTCTTTCATTTTGTACCAGGAATTGAACCCAGGGTTGCTTAATCACTGAGCTACATCCCAGCCCATTTTATGTTTTACTTTGAAACTCTATATCTCTAAGTTGCTTAGAACTTCCCTAAATTGCTGAAGCTAGTTTTGAAATTGTGATCCTCCTGTCTCAGCTTCCTGAGTCTTTGGGATTAGAGGCATATACCACTGCACTTGGCTGGACCATGAGATTCTTAAAGAGACAGTTTGTTTTATGTCCTTATCCTAAACATATAGAAAGACATCTAAACCCAAACATGAACATATGATGAATACAGAGTAAAAAATCATTTCAATATAACTTGCAGAGTGGTGAAACCTTAAGGACAAATAAAAAAGAAACAGACTTTCTCTGACTAGCTTCTTTTCACTTGATGTAAATGCTTCAGCAGTGCATGAATGGTCAATAATATTGATGAAACTGATAATAACGTGAGGATTTCATGGTGTCTGCTAGCTCTGAAACTCAATAATACAATGAATTTATGTATCAGCAGAGACAGATGAATACAAGAAAATAACCTTGCTCTGCTTTCTTAAACTTAGTTTGATTCTTCTTCACATAACAACTCTGAAACTAGCCTATAATTACGATGGTATTGCTAATGGAATATTGATAGTGGAGGAATTCACATTGCCTTTTTTGATCATTACTTTTTGTCTTTATGTACATATGTCATCATAAAATCTAACTTCTAAATATTTTATACAATATGTTTGTTAACATCTTTAACATCTTTAACTCTAACACAAGTATATACCACCCTTTCATTTAGTAGATTAAAACCTACTGTGTCCTGTATACTGTTCCATATGCTATGACAATAAACAAAACATATTTAGTTCCTGGAAACTTAGTAGAAACATAAAAATTATATGAAAGAAAAAAATAATAATATTTAATTTATATTTAACTGTTTTTATTAATGATTATAAAAATGTGAAACATTGCAAGGGCCTTTGGAATTATAGATCTAGGGAGTTACTTCCCTTTGTATTAATCACATATGATATAGCAATTGATCTAGATACTTACCATTTTTTAACATCACAGAAAACAAAAGAGGTAGTTGAATTTTATAAGTATTTTTTTCCAGTAAGATTTTTGTGATTCAGGCACTTTAGGAAACTGTCTTATCACAGAAATCTTTTCTTAGAGTTGCAGTAAAAACCAGATATTCTTATACCAAAATATGTGAAAAAGACACCATAACATGTAATATTGGGCTTTCAAATAAATTATCAGTCTATTTTACCATTCCCTGCAAGGAGAGTTCAGGTTTCTGATCATATTAATCAACTGGTACCAAGAATGTAGGCACAGAAGGAGAAAGGTGGAAACTTGTTGAAGACCAATAGATAAAATATGCTTGGACAGTATGGAAGTCTATTGTATAAAAGTCCAAATGTTGTTTTATGTTACCACAAGATTTCATTAAGGCAGCAGAAAGAAGAAAAAGTAAAAGAAAAATTATAATAAATTCATTTGAACAATTAGCCTATTTCAATTTTCATTTTTTTCAATATTTTTTTCCAGGATAAACAAATACTTTGAATCTGTTTTTGAGGAAAAACAAGAACATGTTTATGAGCCAGATTCTTTTATTTTTAAATATATATATATATATATATATATATATATATATATATATATATATATATATCAGAAAATATAACTGATGCTGAAATGTTGTAGTGGTTTTATGAAAGCTAACAGCAAAGTATTAAACATTATCTAAAACCACCTGCAACTGCTTTGCATTTATATAGCACTCAATATATTTGAAAACATATTTTTGCCATCACTGAAGTAAGTCACCACTGCAAACCTTCTTGCTTTGCAAGAAGATGAATAACAAAACGTCACACAAAGGAGCTAGTATCACTGAATTTTAGATAAAGAAAAAACTAAAGAATTTTATTCAGTTCCACATTCTTATTTTAGAGATGAGATAAGAGGGTCCCTAAGTGGACA
Organism: Callospermophilus lateralis; assembly: GCF_048772815.1. Lineage (NCBI taxonomy): Eukaryota > Metazoa > Chordata > Mammalia > Rodentia > Sciuridae > Callospermophilus > Callospermophilus lateralis. The sequence continues at coordinate 1,792,056 of NW_027512416.1, read as the reverse complement.
GTTGATTTGCTCAAGGTCACATTGCTATTCAACAGCAGAATTTAACCTAAAAACAATACCTTTGATTGCTAGCCCAGAGCATTTGTAACTACCAGTAGGATTATTTGTATATAGTGCAGACTTTGAACATCTACTGAATTATGGACTCTCAAAAGCTTGGCAAAGAGGATGAACTTTGAAAAAAGTGTTGAATAAATTAATTTCTCTCTTTTCTTTTTTGTTTCTATGACTCCTCTTAAGTCTGCTCACACCTTCAGAAGGACTCAATTTACATATTAGAATATTCTGCTATCCATACTTAAATCCTCTAGTTATTGGTAATTGCAACGTTAGAGCCTGAGAGAATAATATTATTTACAGTAGTTATCCTAAATTTTAAAAAATATAGAAAAAATAATCTTTGTTAGTCATGTATGAGCAAGAATGAATGTTGAAGGTTAGGCCACCTGCATTTGGCCCTTGGTAAGTGCGTCAGAAAAATTAAATATGAGTCAGGGATATTTGAGAATATTCAACAGTTATTTTCCAGGCAGAAAACCAATACGGAAACACAGAATTGTAGCACACTATAAATGTAAAGAATTTAACACAAATATACCAAACATTGATTGCATCCAATAGTGTTAAGGCATTTTTTTTCAAGTGCACACAGAAATTTGGTCACAAAAATACTCTTAACAAATTTAAAATTAAAATGTTATAAAGTATCTTTTCAGAACACAATAGTATAAAATTATAAATTAGTAGCAGAAAGAATTTCATAAAAATCACTAATATGTGGAAACTAAATAGAACAGTTATTAACAACCAATACTCCAAGAAGAAATACATTTAAAAGAATATACCTTGAGACAAAAGAAAATGCAAGCAAGACATGGCAAGTTTTCTGGAATGTAGCAAAAGAAGTTATAAGAATGAGAAACTAATAGCATCAATACCAATATTAAAGAGAAAGAATGATCTCAAAACTAAACAAACTAATTTTATACCTCAAGGAACTAGGAAAAAGAACAAACTAATCTAAAGTTTATCAGAAGGAAGAAATTAACACAAATTAGGGCAGAAATAAATAAAACAGAAACTAGAAAGATGATAGAAAAGATCAATGAATCTAAAAATTATTTTTTTAAAAAAAAAGATAATTAAAATGGACAAACTGTGATGCAGGTTAACCAAAAAATAAAAATAAAATGAGAGAGAGAGAGAGAGAGAGAGAGAGAGAGAGAGAGAGAGAGAGAAATAATTCAAATAAAATTAATAATAAAAAATGAAATTAAAACTGATACCACATAAACTCAGATGATCATAAGAGACTACTAGAAACAATTTTATGCCAACAAATTGGGTAACCCAAAAGAAATGGATGATTTACTCAAAATATAATACTTATTAAGACTGACTCATGAAGAAATAAAAAGTATGGACAGATTGATAATGAATAAAGATATTGAATTGGTAATTCAAATCCTCTCAACAAGAAAGCTCAGGATGAGATAGTTTCTACCAAACATTTAGAGAAGAAATAATGATAATCATTCTCAAACTTTTCTTATCTCCAAAAGGAGGAATAGTTCCAAATTCATCTCAAAACAATCTACAGAAATAATGCAATTCCTATAAAAATTGCAATGATATTTTTATATAAACAGAAAATATGATCTAAAAATTTGTATGAGGTTCCAACAGAGCTCAAATAGCTAAAGAAATTTTGAGGAAGAAAAAAGCTGGAAAGCATTACCTATCCTAATTTCAAACTATATTACAAAGCTTGAGTAATCAAAACAATGTGTTCCTGGTACAAAATCCAACATCTATATCAACAGAAGACTGCAGAAAACTGAGAAATTAACCACAGAAAGATTAACTAATAATCTTTGACATATATGGCAAAAAACCCCCACAATACTGAAGGAGATCTTTAATGAATAATGCTGTTGAAAATGGATGCAGAAGAATGAACTTGGATCCTGGTCCTATATTATACCATCATTAACTCAAAAAGAATTAAGGTATTAAATGTATACTTCAAACTAGGACTTTTAGAAATGTTCCTTGACATTGGTTTTGGCAATAGATATTTGAATATGCCCTTTAAAGTCACAGACAACAAAGGCAAAAATGAACAAGGGGGACTATATCAAAAATATTAAAAGTTCTCTGCATGGCAAAGAAAATAGTCAACAAACCATAAAATGTGAGCAAAGAAGAGAATATATTTCCTACCCATATACGCAAAATACATAGGAAAAAACACTAAACTCAAAAGAAAAATAAAGATTTATAAATGTACAGAGTTGCTGAATGGAAAATTTTCCAAAGGAAATATTTTAAAAAATGGCCAATAAGTAGATGAAACTATCTAAAAATCACAAAACACCAGGGAAAGACAATTCATAACCACTAAAAGTTATTACTTCATACCTATTGGAATGTGGGAAAACTGATAAGAGATCACTAGTGGTAGTAAAGTAGGAAGAAATAAATTCCCATGCACTTTTGTTGAGAATGTGAGTTGTTTTATCATTAAGTCCTTGAGTATATGGCTAAGGCATAGTAAGTTTCTGAAGAGCTTTAATCAGAGGAGGATTAACATGACTAAGAGTGGACACAGAGGACTCATCATTTTTGGTAACTCTGGAAGTACTGTAATAGTAGTGGGCAGTTTATGTTTGGCAAGAGTGGCAGTTTGGAAGGGGCAATGAGTATGTCCAATTGTATGTTTAGGAGTGTGTGAAACATAAAAAGTGTTACATTTAAGTTAAATATAAATCACCAATTAAAAACTCTGAATGTAAATTCACCAGGATATTCAGAAGTTTCTTCCAAATGCTCCTTTTTTTCTGGTCAGCCACCAATGTAACTCACTTATGGAAATGATGTTTCTAAATTTCAGTGTTGCCCAAGTGAATTTGGTATGTACCCACTCTAGTCTGACAAGACTATTGACCTCTGTGCCTGGAGCTCCTTGATAAGAAAGGGCAAACAGCTCCTAAATTGTCATGTAAGAAACTCTCTCTCCCTATTTGCTCATTTGAGGGAAGAGATGACTCATGGCTCTGACCCCCATCATATCATTGTGAAGCAGAAGTAGGTACTGGAAAGTAAAGAGGCTAAAACCTTCTACAAAGTATCATTTGCCATTTGCAAAAGAGTGTAGGATTTTTCAGTAAGCATGATTTCAGGGTGAGAGTAAAGGAAAAGCTGAAGGCTGGAACAAAAGAGCAATTCTGTGCTACCCACACTGTACCAGGCCATCTGTCCCCTTTGGGAAATAGGCTATAATTGGAAAGTCTCCAAATTACTATTATAATATTTATCATAGCCTAGTTTGCAGTAAGTAATTTTATTTGCTTTTCAGAAACAGGGTTATGAGCACTTGTGTCCATCATTGGTAAAAAGTTAGTGAGAATAAAATTGATCTTATCAATTTCCTGGCACTGCTCAGGTTACTATATTCAAAATCTGCTGTATTTTGTTCTCTCTTACTCCTCTTCCCTTCCTCCTTTTCCTACTCTAACTCCTCCTTTTTCCTTCTATGTTTTTCTCAACATAGAAATGTTGCCTAGCTCAATGATATGCATTTAACCTGGAAGATGGTCAAGCTATTACAAAATTTGGCAAGAAACTACTATTTATCTTTCAGATTATAATTCTTTCTTCTTCTTCTTTTTAATTGGGAATATTTCTACCCTGCTAAGTAATCAAATTTATTTTTGAGCCTTGGCATCACGACTAGGTTCTAACTAGTGAGAAGATAAAGATGCATGGAACTTATTCTACTTATGATGGTTCCCTTTATTCTCCTCTCTCTCCCTCCCCTTAATGCCTGAGAAGTAATTTTAATCACTGAAGTAGTACATCTGTGATGTGACCTTAAGAAATGAAGTCATATTGAGAAGGATACTGCATCCTTGGAACATCTTATAGGTTGGTTAACATCCAAACTCCTTTAAAGTGAAGGGAATATAGTTCTATCTTGCTTAAGTAATTATTTTTCCAAATTATTTTAGTCTTGGTCAAAAATGATCCTGATATATTGCTTGCTGGTGTTCTGCAAGGCAGGAGTGAAAGTAAGGTAGATGGAGTACAATATAATCCCCCGACATTCTTTCACTCTGGAATTCAATATGTAGGTACTGGGAGAGGATTATTACTCTTCAGTGAGAACTGAAGAAAAAAAAAACTGCAAGAACACATGCATTATTAGCATGCCTGTGTCATTTTAATGTGGAAATCTACAATGAATATCAACAAATTCTTGATGTGCCCGAGGCTAGGAGACATCTTGACTTCTTGGCATAGCCTTAGATCATGAATTGTCCAGTATGAAGAATCCTAACAATACAACTATTCCAGAAGTCTTGCAAAATTTGCTAGATTACAAATTTCTCTACTAATATATGTATTGTTATGATAAATCTCCAATACATGAACTAAAGAGATTCACACATTTTGCTTTCTTTCCATGGCCTTTTTTCTATAGCATTTTTTCATGCACAGGTGAAAGACCACATAAAGGAAATCATTGGAAGTCAACAGTCTGCAACCCAGAAGAAATCCCATACAAGGTCCTAACTATACTGGCACCTGATCTTGGACTTCCAGTCTTCATAACTGTGAGAAAATAAATGACTATAGTTAAACCCATTCCACATGTGGTGTTTTGACACTTCACCCTAAACAGACTAAGTCAACCATCCATCAAGTCCCTCCTCAGATATCTCCTTTATGGAAACTTCCTGTCTCCTCCCTCTCCATTACCTATCGAATAAATATATTTCATTGGAAGATCGAAACACTTTTTCATAACACTTAATATAATATCTTATAATCCTAATATACTATATGGTATTTTTTTTCTTGTGGAAGACAGCACAACTTTCTTTTTTTCTGAACTTCAGCCACATTATTTAAAATTAAATATGTATTTAGTTGAATAGAGTAAGCTCTCACTCACATTATTAAAATTCTTTCCCTGGAATAAGGTGGCCAAAGCTGTAATGTTAAGATTCTGATCAAATTGACCAAGTTTATCACCATATTTTGTATAGCCATGTAAAATGCAAGGTTTGTAAGGTGTACCTCTTTTAAAACTCAATATGAATGAATAAAAAATATAGATTGAATGAGGAAGGAATAATGAGATTCAGTTATTGAAATTGTATAGCAACTTATATTTTATTTGGAAATTAAGTTCTTTATCCTTGTTAATATCTAAGATAAAATGAATGCATTTCTTATCCTGTGCAGATTCTTTACATATATTTTTGCCTAAAAGGAAATTAGAGAACTCCAGAAAAAGGCTAGGGATTAAACAGAAATACTGAAACATCCAAACCACCAATCAACTTCTTCTAAAACTGTTGAGGATGGGAGTGATCTAAAGGGTGGGAACTTAGATCACTCTCATCCTCTTAGGAAGATACAATGTAGCACTCTGTTGGGGTAGGCCCCAAATGGCAATAGTTAGGCTCCCTTGGTGAGATTTCCAGCAGGCTGTGTTATATATTTAGTGTGAAGCCAAGGCTGGGAACCAGCTGTTATGATTAATCAAGGCAGAAACACTATTTCAGCAGATATGTTCAAGGTCATAAGCCTTAACTTGTGAGCAACTGCCTCCTTATGGAACCTATTTGCAGTTGCCTTCTTTGTTTGGCCTGCATATAAAACCGGCTTATGGAAAAGACTAGAGGACTAATTGGGGTTGATGAGGGCTAATGGGGACAAAATGGGGGCAAATGAGTGCTAAAATAGAAATTGGTTGAGAGCTAAATCTGAAGCTGGAGGCTGTTACCACCTCTGAATAAAGTGTGTCTACTCTCCTAAGGGGGTCTTCCGTCCTCTTCTACCTGCTGAACCCCGAATTTGTTTCCTGGGTCAGGGTGCCCAGGTAACACACTTTCAAAACAGATTTTGAAAATGGATCTGAATTTATATAATGGCTTTCCTCTTTTCCTGAATGTGCCTATGAACAAATTACTTAACCTCTTTAAAATCCTTTGACTCTCCAGATATAAACTAAATGGGCACTTTTGTTTTTCACTTGTCTTTACAGTCATTAAAAAAGCCAACAAATATAGAGAACCAAGTTTTGGTGATGTTCTTTTTCCCTCTCAGTTTTAAATATCTAAAAGTTTTTTAGACAGAATTGGTATCATCACTGCATGTATGATACTAAAGTGGATGGAAGTAGTAAGGAGAGATGAGAAACTAAGAGAAACAATGAAAAGATCATTTTAAAACAGGCTTTAAAAGCATCTGTAATCAATTAATTTTCTTATTTCAAAAGATGTTTTAGGTTTTGATCTTACCTAAGACTTGCAGGATTTTGGTATTTATTATTTCTCAGGTCTTGTCTCTGAAGAGCAATTACCCATCCGGCCATTATCTTTACAGGAATAAGCACAACTTCTGCAACTTCCAATAGGGACCTTTAAGTTTTGCCTTTGAATGAGGCAAATAATGATAAACTAACTCTAAAAGTCAAAAGGTCTTTTGAAACATACTTGATGCAGCTATTTAAAATTGTAATTTAGAGGTATTCCTTTCTAAATATTTCATAGCTCTAAAGTATCTGCAATATAACTGCACTTAAAATGGACCATGGATACTTATTGTCAAACTGGAGGAACATCAATCTTCAGCTGCTTCCAAGTAATGGATCTTTTTGATATATTGTTACCAGCTAGCCACTCCCAAATGTGGACTGGATTTTATAAATATTATGTGAGTATTTTGTGAATCATGGGAATCGGAGCTGTGGTGAAAAGATACAAGTATTCTCCTAGTACTGTAACTATAGTTCTACTGGTCTTTGATTGTCAATACAAAGATACAAAAGAGAATTAGAAAAAAAAAGGGAGGGAGATAAAAACCAAAGTGAAAGTGAGAGATGCTACCAAGTATATTCCCCAGGCGGAGTGCAGTGTCCCATGCCTGTAATCCCAGAACTTGGTAGGCTGAGACAGGAGAATTGTGAGTTCAAAGCCAGCCTCAACAATGGCCAGGTTCTAAGCAACTCAGTGAGACCTTGTCTCTAAAAAAAAAATATAAAATAGGGCTGGGGGATGTGGCTCCTTCATACAGATATCAATTAAATACATGGAATATTTAACATCATTAAATATTAGGAAAAGATAAATGAAAATATAATGAGATGTCACAACATGGCTCTCAGAATTGCTAAAATAGAAAAAAAAAGAAGAAAAAAGAAAGAAATCACAGAACTCTAACCCTAGCAGGACAGAGAGAAGCTAGGTCACTTACACATTACTGATGTGAATATGAACTAACATAACTACTCTGGAAAATACATAGTTTGCTAAAAAGCTACCCATCTGATCCCAACACTGCACTCCTAAACATTTACTGCAGATAAATGAAGACTTACGTTCACAGAAAAATATGTGCTCAAATGCTTACAGGAGCTTTTTATTCCTAAAAGCCCAACTGACAAAAAGAAACATATAAAATACTTGGACACATCTGCAAAATATTATGCTGAGTGCAAAAAGCTAATTCCAAAAGTTTGCATATTGTATAATTTCATTTTCATAATGTTCTTAACATGACAAAATAGATATGGAGAACAGATTAGTTCTTGTCAGGGGTTACACAGGGAGTAGGAGTGTGAAGAAAGTGGGGAGGCTACCATAGGGCAACATGAGGGACTGTTCTGGTGAAAGAAATGTTCTGAATCTTCACTGTATCAATGCCAATAGTCTTCATGTTGCTGTACAGTTTTCACAAAATTACCTTAGGGAAAAACTAGAAAATAATCGGATCTGTCTGTATTATTTATTTTAACTATTTCTAAATTTGTATTTCTCTCGAAATAAAAGTTTTAATTAAAAAAAGAAAAAAAAACAATTCCATTAAGGACTGGGAATATAGCTCAGTGGAAGAGCACTTGCCTCACAGGTGTGAAGGCCTGAGTTCCATTCACAGAACCAATAAATTATATATATATATATATATATATATATATATATATATATATATATATATATATAATTTAGTATATATAATATACTATATATACTCTAATATATATTAGAAGTACTATAAACCACAAAAAGACTAAATAAAAACTTTTCAAAAATGCAAAGAAGTACAAAGAATAAACTTGTGGCCAGGTGTGGACAAACTTTTTTCTCATTTGTTTACTCTCGGAAAGAAGAGGCCTGTAAAAATTCTTATAGCATAAATCATTTCACAAAAGAGAAGTAATAGCTTCTCAGTCTTTTGGATTAGATCAAGCATGGTAGCTGGGTTTATTTTTAATCAGTTTAATATATTCTCCATTTGAAAGTGCTATATTAAATGGGCTTTTGAAACTAGGGAATGAATAGGAATTTGTTCTGTTCATTTCATACATTGTCCTGGTTTTGCAGTATTTTCAGGAGCAGTGTCCCCCAAGGGATGGGGAGGAGGAGGAAGAGGATGAGGATTAATCAACATGTGGAACTCCAGGTGCATACAGCAGGTGGGATGGGGTCCTTGGATCAGTGAGCAGTAATGACTGACTGAAGGAATGTTCATAAACTCAAATCATGCAATGTATTTGGCAACTTATTTTTCCACCAGGGTTGGCCAAATCAGGCCATATAATTTCCTGTACCAAATATCAATTTCTTTCAAAAATCTCATCACTCATCGAGTAATTTCTTTAACACCTCTTCACCTCCTAGAAAATTCTCCCAAATGTTCTCTGACAGTGTTATTTAATAACACTTCATTATGACAAGTGATCTTGAATATTTTACCTTAAGAATCTCATAGAGATTGGAAATACTAGTTCCTAGGATTATAATTGCATCTTCAATCTGGCAGAAAGTTCTCCTCCCCCCTGGCAAACCTAACTACTCTTTCAATCCCGATTACTGTTCCATATCTAGAACTTCTTTCATTGTGACAGACAGACTGATTATGAAAGTGGAGGGGCTTGTTTTGGAATAATTACTAAAGTTCTGTAAGTTTTCATATAAAAAATTATGAAAACAAAAATGTTAAGAATTTGCCATGTGAATAGGTCTTTGAAACGAGTAAAGAGCTTAACTATATTCAAAAAAGAGCAAACACACTTCATTTTTAGGAGACAGATTTTCCTAGTCCAGCACAGGTAACATCTGCTGATTTTCTCTAAGATATACTGATTTCAAGGCATTTTTATTCTTTACCTTGCCATTTTAATCATGATAAACATTCACTTAGCAAGCATAAATAATTGTATGCTTTTATTTTACAAAGTTTAGCGATCACACTTTACTAATTTTTATAAAACCAGTGCTTATCATAGCATTTTGCCTACAATACATGCTTAGTATTTGTTCACTATTAAAATAGCTAAAGAATTTAGCAATTAGATGGTAAAAAAAAACACCTTTATGAAGTGCTTATATAAGCCAAGGGCAACACTGAATTCATTTTAATTAATTGATGACTTAATCTCTGGATTATCTTGGAGGAGAACAGAAAAAAGGAAATAAATGCATTGAATAAAAATTCTAATAATATAATCAACTTTGGAATGTAGTAAACTGAAATAGACCTTAACAAGGAGAGCAATAAATTAATGTTTTATGTGTGTGTGTGTGTGTGTGTGTGTGTATAAAATTCTATATTTTTCAAGTATATATAAGACAATCATCTCTTTCTATACAAAAATTTAAAATGTTCTACTGCAAACAAAGAGAATGAGAAAGAGTATACAATAGTAAGATAAATAAAATATTTACAGAAAACAGTTTTAAAAAGCAATTTGTATTGTCAATATGCTTTAACTTAGCAATTATTTTTAATGAGATCATGATTTTATTATTTAATGACACTTTTTTTGATTTCTGGGTATTTGTGTTTGAGGTAAGTTTCAGTTCCTATGTGTTTTTTTTATAACAGGAAGGGAGTGGAACAGAGGCTAGTTTTAAACTGTCCTTCATTTCAAAGGAGTAAAATAGTTGCATTTGGGTTCAAAGGAAAGCTATCATTGTGGAGATTCATAGAGTTTACTTCATATAGTTTTAAAATATAGCAAGTGAAAACACCATAAATTTTTAATAAAGCAAATTATATACAGGGAAAATATTGCAGGCTATCTAAAAGATGTGACAGTTAATTGTCTTAATGTTTAATAGGTTTTTATAAGCCTACAAAACAGTAAATGTAAATATTCCAATTCAAATACCTCAATATAAAATGATCAAAATCTTAAAAGAAATCAAGTGAATAGCACATCTATAACTAAAATATTTTGTTTAAACTCATAATTAAAGAAATGCAAATTAATATAACCATGTGTTTATCACTTCAAATATCATATTGTCAAAAGTGGAAAAAAAAGTGTCTTCAATACTACTACTCAGTCTTGGTAAGGATACAGAGTAAAAGCTTGTTTACTGCTAGTAAGCAGGTCAGCATGTTAAAACTTCCTGAAGGGCAACACTTTAGCAATGCATTTAACAATACAGAAATATTTATGAACTTGAAGCTACAAGGTTTCATGTTAGAATTTTATTCTACATTAATATACACGTATTTGAAAAGGAATATTGTATAAGAATGTTCACTGTCACACTATTAATAATCACAGTTTGAGCAAATATAAATATTCAAAAATAATTGGCTAAATTGCTCCCTTTCCATCTTAAAGAGTAAAATCCATCCAGTGAAATCTGAAATGTGGATATACAAATGTACATATTTATTGACTAATAATTTCATAATTTGGACAATCACATAAATACAAATTAAATAGCATTTTACTATATTGATCATCAGGTTCTCATAAACAACAGTTAATATACAAAGGTAGAATAGTATGCCACTTAAAATTGCACTCATCATGACTAAGTTTAATTCATCATACATTTCTTTTTTGTGTTATCACCTCCAACAACCCCTATGAATTAATGATTGCTCCTCTTTTACTTTCTTTTGCATTTCTTTTACTGGAAACTTTGGGATTATTAGTATTCCTATAAATATCAAGTGCTTTAATCTGTATGTTTATATATGAAAACAAATTTAGCTGAATTATTAAACTGTGTCTATTTCATAGTGTTCCCTCTTTCTAACAACCTCACCAGCCAGCTTTCCCCAATACAAGGGTCCTTGAGGTTAATGAGTTCAAATTAACTGATTTGACCAGCATCATGCAATTGAAAAATATGTTGAACCCATCAAGAATTAAGTCCAATTTTCCAGAGCATTCATCCAATACTATTAGAATCTTTGTTTCAATTTATTTAACTTTTACATGTTGAGATAAGCAAAATTACAGACTTAAATATTATATTTACTCAAATCTTGATCAAATGTTTATACAAAATATATATATATATATATATATATATATATATATATATATATATATATATATATAAACATAAATTTATACACCCACACATTTATTCTCCAGTATGAAGAGATGAAATATATTATTTTTGCCATTTATAATAAATGCCATTTTGTATAAATGCTTCTATATGGTTAATATTTTCACACTTCCTAACTTTGATTTTATAAACACAAATGTTTAAGATATGTTGAGCTTCAAACTGATGACAAACAAAAATTACCAACCATTACCAGTTGAAATTTTAAGACAATGTCTACTTCAGTAGGTTTTTGCAATACCTCTCCAAATCTTTCATCATCAACTTAAAATAAAAATAACTTAGAAGTTACGGTGATGTCATTGACATTTCATTTGACCTAAAACATGGATATTCTTGACTACAGTCTCTTTGTCAGTAACATCAAATGCAACTATGCTCTAGTGAGGGACACACAGTCTCAGGCCTCACTTAGGCCTACTAAATCAGAACTTGCATTTTGCAAGATCCTTAAGAGAATCAATACACACCAAAGTTTGAGAAATGTCAAACAAAGAGAAGTAATAGCAAAGATAACAAATAAAATTTAGCATTGAACAGTACATGTTATACATGTTAAATTTAGTGGTGGAAGAACAAGTGATCTTTCTTCAGTTTTAATCCAGTTTTTCCCCTTAGGAGTTCAAGTTTATTCCTTTTTTTTTACTTCATTGTTTCCCAAGACTTTGCAATATTCACCAGAAAGATAATGAATGCAGGGGCTGGGGATGTGGCTCAAGTGGTAGCGTGCTCGCCTGGCATGCGTGCAGCCCGGGTTTGATCCTCAGCACCACATACCAACAAAGATGTTGTGTCCGCCGAGAACTAAAAAATAAATATTAAAAAATTCTCTCTCTCTCTCTCTCTCTCTTAAAAAAGATAATGAATGCAAAAAAAATTCAATAATGAAATTTTCAGATGATTTTAACCTTGTTTAGCAATAGAAAATCAACAAAACAGGTTTAGCTGTATTTACAAATTATGCAAAATCAACAGCTACAGCTTATGCAAATTATGTATAAGCCTCTTAAGTATATCATTAACCTACATATGTTTCTTGGGAATTTTCATATATAGACAAGAGCATAATTGTTCTTTTCCATTCCCCCACTTCAGTATTACAGGAATTTAAATTTCTAACAGCTCAGCTGGTTTTGTTGTATTCCTTTCAGATCAAAAATAGCCACAAGCTGCTTTATGTGGTCCCATTTACTAAACTGCACTATTTTGGCTTCACTAGTCATTTTAATTTCAATATTATGTATAAAAATTCACAAGTTTAGGTGAATACTCAAGGCTGAATATTAAAATATATTTTTCTACTTTAACTATTCTTGTGGTCTCACAAGTCCACTCTAAACTTTATCCATTAGTGTATAAACAAATCAAATATATATAAACATCTAAAATGCTCAAATTATTAGTATCAGTGACTGTAAAAAGAAATCACCAGACAAAATATTGAACCACTAAATTCAATGATGCCTTAATGAAGTATATATTTGCTGATCTTTTATGGTGTTCATTGTTATAATCCAGGCATTTTACTAGAACCAAAACACGATGGGAATTATTTATTTCTTTATTTTTAAAAGGAACCATTCATATCTAGTTAGGAAAAACACAAGGCAAACCATCGAGGTAAGGAAAAAAAAAACAACAATGGATGTTCTTTCAAAACATGGGGAAAAATCTTTAGATTTTTGAGAGATGAGAACTTTAGAGATAGAAAGGCACACTGCATGCCAAGAGCAATGGAAAAGTGAATATTAAAGAAAGAATAGAAGAAATCCAACTATACATTTATTTAAAATAATGAAACCTACAAAATTAAGATTTTAAGACTGGCAGAATCTTGTTCTAAACTGGTGGACATGAAGCCTTGGTAACACAACATTAAAGAAATTCTGAATATACACTATATGTATACCTATAAAGGTGAATGCCAAAGTTAAAATATTTATGGAATATATATAAATCAAAAACAATATGTTTCATGTAACTGTTTTATTCTCAAGCCCTGATTATGTCAATGATGACAAGATGCTTAAGACAGAAGTACAAATAATGTGTTCTAAATTTTTGTTTAGATTAGAAGAATGTCTAAAGCTACAACTTTATATCAAATCTTACAGTTTGAGAAATAAACATAATTTTTTTTGAAAAAAATTAAACATATATGAATAAATATTCAAATAGAAATTTGAGTTTTAAACAAACTACAAACCTAAATTATATTATTCTCCAAATCAAACTGACAACATTGCTCAAGGAAAGAAAATTAAATGGCATTTTTATTGATGGAGGTCAATTTCATCATTCCTATTACTATCTGTAAAAATTTATTCCTATGGAACTCTTTCTAATAATTTAAAATATTATTATATATAAAAATAAAATTTCTGTGATATTCATTATGAAACTAATAATCATAACTATACTAAAACATAATGTCCATCTGTAAGTGGCAGGTAAATTAAGTGGTGATACAATCATATTTGGTCACAGAGTGATTTTCAAGAGTTATTGGTAAGTTACAAAACTGAATCTTCATTTGGAGTCATCCTAATCTTGTAATAAAATGTCATATAGATATATTTCTATGTTATTAATTTTAAATTATTGATGGGGCTTTGGTGTGATCTTTTCTCTGCATTTTCAAAAAATTAGGTTAGTATTATGTAGTTAGCAAACTATTTACTTGACAAAATTTTATTTTAAAGGATCATGGAGACTATTTTTTCAGTGAAATTCTTATAATGTACTTGACAAGTATCAAAAAGACAGCTACTTGTAATAAAGTTTGGAAGATGAATATAGATAAACATTAATTTGATTGTATACAAATAGGAAGGATAAAAATCTGATATAGATAATATAAAATATAAAGTATATTATATATATATATATATATATATATATATATATATATATATATATAAGTATACTGTAAAAATGAGAAAAAATATTGATATCCTGAAGGAAATAATGGAGAATGATAGACATCTTAACAAGTTTGATAGGGAGTCTCTCAGGTGTGGGGTTGTGTGCATATATCCATATATATGTATACCTATATGCTATAGGTTGAGGGTAAGAAGGCTAACATTTGGTGTAAATGTTATATTTAATAATTCTCTATAGATTTAATTAATAGAATATTTATAGGAAAAAACACTTTAAAATTAATAAATATGTAATATATTATATATTCGGTCCTCTCAGGCTGAAGGATTCATAGAGCATGCAAATTTTATGGTAAAATAAGAAATAATAAATAAATAAGGGAAACAAAAATATATCAGAAAAAAAACCTATTTCAATGTAACCATACAGATGGTACGCTTTTTTCTTTATGATGTTTTTATGAAATAGCTACATGATGCCTGATTTCAGTAAGGTATAAAATTTTTATATATTACTGGTATAAGAAAAACGGTGTTTTTATAATTTTGCACAAATAATCTCAGAATCTTCCCTAAAGAGATGCAAAAGATGTTCATTACAGGACAATGTGCTATAGCAAAGATAATTTTTAAAGGCATAAAAGTTTAATGCTACAGATAAATAAAATATCACATTAAACCATAGGGTGAAAATAATTTTTAAAATTATATAAAAAGTGAATACACTTGAAAATCCTGTAGGAACACAGGATAATCAATGGTAATTAATCTAAGTCATGGTACTACAGAGTGTTTTAATTTGCTGCTTTGTGTTTTTATTGAGTTTTTTAAATAGTCCATCACCAACATTCTTTTTTTATAATCTGTAAAAAGGACTTAAGTTATTGCTATGGACTCGATTATGTCTCCCTAAAATTCTTATATTGAAGGAATATGCTATAGTTTGGATCTTAAATATGCACCAAAGGTCCATATGCTATAGACTTGGTCACCAGCCTGTGAAACTATATGAAGGTGGTAAAACCTTTAAGAGATGGAGCCAACTAAGAGGAAGCTAGGTCAGTGGGAGCATGTCTTTGACAAGGCTATGGAGCCACAGCCCCTTTCTCCCTTGCTCCTTTTTTGCTTCCTGACCATCATGAGGTGAGTGGGCCTCCTCTGCCACACTGTCTTACCATAATGTCCTGTGCCACCCCAGGCCCAAAGCAACAGGGCAAAGTGACCATGGATTGAAATTTCTGCACCATGAGCCAAAATAAACTTTTTTCCCTCTAAGTTGTTTATCTCAGGTATTCTGTTATGTTTTTCAAAACTGACTACTGGAGCATAATCTCCAATGTGATAGTACTTAGAACAGGGCCTTAACAGATAATTAACTGAAGTCTGAAAGAGGGCCTCTAATCTGATAAAACTACTGTCATTTTAAAAAGAGATAACAGAGATATCTCATTCTGTATGCTATTAGAAAGAAGGCAGGCTTCTGCAAGCCAGGAAAAGAAGACTCACCAGAACCCAACCTTACGGTCACCTTGATCATGGACACCCAGCCTCTAGAACTGAAAGAAAATTAGTTTCTATTGCTTAAACCACTCAACCTGTGGAATTTTGTTATGGCAGTCCAAGCAATCTTAATACAGTAACCCAAATGTTTATAACCATGCATAAATGTGGAAATGTTATAATCAGCTTAAGTGGAAAACATCACAGATAAAATAGTTTGCATATTTATCAGTATATCTCAACAAGTTCAAGAGCACACATAACAGAAAATAGGTATTGCATTAGGTCAGTTTTATACTTTTTTCTCTGGTTTTGCATATCCTTTTATGCTTTATCAATATAATTATTACAAAGAATTAGTGCCCAGGGGATAAACAATATCGTTGAAGTTGGCTACAGGCTATAATAATGCTATTAAAAGATGATAAGATGAGTTTCTTGGGAGATTTATCTATGAGTTTCCGAAATACCAGCAACTATTTTTTCACCCAATCTTGATGATACAAAATCTCATGATTTTGAAGTAATTTATTCCTATGAGACTATGCCAACTGTGTCAGGAAAAGATGATAGTATAGCAAGATAAAGGAAGTAGTTTTAATCACTTTAGTTAGTGCATAAAGGTAGAGACAAAGATTACCCAAGTAGCTAATAATAAAAATATTGTTTTCAACTTAGGAATAATCCATCTGATCTTTTGCATCAATTATATATGTTGGATTTGAATTGTGCAAATATTTTAAAAATCAAAACTTCTTATGTATTAATAAAGAAAAAAGACTAAATTTTTTTCTTTTCCATGTATACTTTTAATTATAGAAAATTAAGCAATGTTAACAGTTTAAAACATCAATTTGCATTTGTTATTTTATATTTTGAAACTGCAAATGACAAAGCAATTAACTCAATTTCATATACAAGAGGGTAGCCTCTTCATTTTCTTTGCCAAAGTATTCTTGAACTATGCTAGTAGTATTAATTTGTCAAAACCAAGATGATAGTGCCTGATGTCCATACACTTTTATTATAATTACTGTTGAAAAGCAGAAGATATTGGACATAGATGAAACAATGAGACTGGACGAGAATGCCTTAAGACAACAGAATTGCATATGTAACTGTACTGTCAGAATTCTTCTATATTTAGGGTCATAGAATATTTCACATTATTTCTACCCAGGCTTTTTTTCTTATACTCTAGCATCTAAAAAATCTAAGAGAATGAGTAAAAAAGAAACCAAAACAAAAGAGATAGACTCTTACAGTCCCTATGTCTATGGCAAATATTTTCTTGAAAAACTTAAATGTTACTATTGTTCTGATTGTTCATTCATTGTGATTATAAGATTAACAGGTTTCGCCCATTTGACTGTGAGCTACATGACTCTATTTGTGCCGCCACTGTATACCTAGGTGTACACTGTATACCATAGGCTTTCTACAGACTTGCTAAATGATGTGATTATGCATTGTCTTTATTTTTAAATAAGTTTCTATTTATACAAAGATGGGAAAGTCTCAGGAGTGAAGGCAATTCTTAGAGCCAAGATGATGTGAATCAAGGTACCACTACTATGGCCAAACTAGGAAGATCAGAACTATCCTTGAATGGTCAACTTGAAAAACATAGCTATAAAAAAGCAATTACCACATCATGCTGCTACCCTTTATGCTGTTGTATCAATCTTGGATGACTGCATTATTTTCTCTTTCTGTGTATGAAAATCAAATGTAGATATTCTACTAAAATACTAGGAAATCAGACAGAAGTGTTATAATCCAAAGGGATAAAGAGGGACACTACATACTGCTCAAGGGAACCATACACCAACAAGACATAACAATCATAAATATATATGCCCCAAACAATGGTGCAGCTATGTTCATCAAACAAACTCTTCTCAAGTTCAAGAGTCTAATAGACCACCATATAATAATCATGGGAGACTTCAACACACCTCTCTCACCACTGGTGATCTTCCAAACAAAAGTTGAATAAGGAAACTATAGAACTCAATAACATAATTAATAACCTGGACTTAATTGACATATATAGAATATACCACCCAACATCAAGCAGTTTACACTTTTTTCTCAGAAGCACATGGATCCTTCTCAAAAATAGATCATATATAATGTCACAGGGCGACTCTTAGACAATATAAAGGAGTAGAGATAATACCATGCATCTTATCTGATCATAATGGAATGAAATTGAAAATCATTGATAAAAGAAGTAAGGAAAAATCATGCATCACTTGGAGAATGAACAATAGGTTACTGAATGATCAATGGGTTATAGAAGACATCAAGGAGGAAATTAAAAAATTCTTAGCGATAAATGAAAACACAGACACAACATATCGGAATCTATGGGACACATTGAAAGCAGTTCTAAGAGGAAAATTTATTGCTTGGAGTTCATTCCTTAAAAAAAGAAAAAAAAAAAACAACAAATAAATGATCTAATACTTCATCTCAAAATCCTAGAAAAAGAAGAGCAAAACAACAGCAAAAGAAGTAGAAGGCAAGAAATAATTAAAATCAGAGCCGAAATTAATGAAATCGAAACAAAAGAAACAATTGAAAAAATTGACAAAACTAAAAGTTGGTTCTTTGAAAAAATAAATAAAATCGACAGACCCTTAGCCACGCTAATGAAGAGAAGAAGAGAGAGAACTCAAATTACTAGCATACGGAATGAAAAAGGCAATATCAAAACAGACACTTCAGAAATACAGAAGATTATCAGAAATTATTTTGAATCCTTATACTCCAATAAAATAGAAGATAGTGAAGGCATCGATAAATTTCTTAAGCCATATGATCTGCCCAGATTGAGTCAGGAGGATATTGACAACCTAAACAGACCAATATCAATTGAGGAAATAGAAGAAACCATCAAAAGACTACCAACTAAGAAAAGCCCAGTACCTGATGGGTATACTGCAGAGTTTTACAAAACCTTTAAAGAGTAACTAATACCAATACTTTTCAAGCTATTTCAGGAAATAGAAAAAGAGGGAGAAATTCCAAATTTATTCTATGAGGCCAACATCACCCTGATTCCTAAACCAGACAAAGACACTTCAAAGAAAGAAAACTACAGACCAATATCTCTAATGAACCTAGATGCAAAAATCCTCAATAAACTTCTGGCGAACCGGATACAAAAACATATCAAAAAAATTGTGCACCATGATCAGGTAGGATTTATCCCTGGGATGCAAGGTTGGTTCAATATACGGAAATCAATAAATGTTATTCACCACATCAATAGGCTTAAAAATAAGAACCATATGATCATCTCGATAGATGCGGAAAAAGCATTCGACAAAGTACAGCATCCCTTTATGTTCAAAACTCTAGAAAAACTAGGGATAACAGGAACATACCTCAATATTGTAAAAGCAATCTATGCTAAGCCTCAGGCTAGCATCATTCTGAATGGAGAAAAACTGAAGGCATTCCCTCTAAAATCTGGAACAAGACAGGGATGCCCTCTCTCACCACTTCTGTTCAACATAGTTCTCAAATCACTGGCCAGAGCAATCAGACAGATGAAAGAAAATAAAGGCATTAAAATAGGAAAATGAGAACTCAAATTATCACTATTTGCAGATTACATGATTCTATACCTAGCAGACCCAAAAGGGTCTACAAAGAAACTATTAGAGCTAATAAATGAATTCAGCAAAGTGGCAGGATATAAAATCAACATGCATAAATCAAAGGCATTCCTGTATATCAGCGACAAATCCTCTGAAATGGAAATGAAGACAACCACTCCATTCATAATATCCTCAAAAAAAAAATAGAATACTTGGGAATCAACCTAACAAAAGAGGTGAAAGACTTATACAATGAAAACTACAGAACCCTAAAGAGAGAAATAGAAGAAGATCTTAGAAGATGGAAAAATATACCCTGTTCATGGATAGGTAGAACTAACATCATCAAAATGGCGATATTACCAAAAGTTCTCTATAGGTTTAATGCAATGCCAATCAAAATCCCAATGGCATTTCTTGTAGAAATAGAGAAAGCAATCATGAAATTTATATGGAAAAATAAAAGACCCAGAATAGCAAAAACAATGCTAAGCAGGAAGTGTGAATCAGGCGGTATAGCTATACCAGACTTCAAACAATACTACAGAGCAATAGTAACAAAACCAGCATGGTACTGGTACCAAAACAGGCGGGTGGACCAATGGTACAGAATAGAGGACACAGAAACCAATCCACAAAATTACAACTATCTTACATTTGATAAAGAGGCTAAAAGCATGCAATGGAGGAAGGATAGCATCTTCACCAAATGGTGCTGGGAAAACTGGAAATCCATATGCAACAAAATGAAATTGAATCCCTTTCTCTCACCATGCACAAAAGTTAACTCAAAGTGGATCAAGGAACTGGATATCAAATCAGAGACATGGCATCTGATAGAGGAAAAAGTTGGCTATGATCTACATACTGTGGGGTCGGGCTCCAAATTCCTCAATAGGACACCCATAGCACAAGAGTTAATAACTAGAATCAACAAATGGGACTTACTCAAACTAAAAAGTTTTTTCTCAGCATAAAAACAATAAGAGAGGTAAATAGGGAGCCTACATCCTGGGAACAAATCTTTACTCCTCACACTTCAGACAGAGCCCTAATATCCAGAATATACAAAGAACTAAAAAAATTAGACAATAAGATAACAAATAACCCAATCAACAAATGGGCCAAGTACCTGAACAGACATTTCTCAGAGGAGGACATACAATCAATCAACAAGTACATGAAAAAGTGCTCACCATCTCTAGCAGTCAGAGAAATGCAAATCAAAACCACCCTAAGATACCATCTCACTCCAGTAAGATTGGCAGCCATTATGAAGTCAAACAACAACAAGTGCTGGCGAGGATGTGGGGAAAAGGGTACACTTGTACATTGCTGGTGGGACTGCACATTGGTGCGGCCAATTTGGAAAGCAGTATGTAGATTTCTTGGAAAGCTCGGAATGGAACCACCATTTGACCCAGTTATTCCCCTACTCGGTGTATTTCCTAAAGACCTAAAAAAAAGCACACTATAGGGACACTGCTACATCCATGTTCATAGCAGCACAATTCACAATAGCAAGACTGTGGAACCAACCTAGATGCCTTCAATAGACGAATGGATAAAAAAAAATGTGGCATTTATACACAATGGAGTATTACTCTGCATTAAGAAATGACAAAATCATAGAATTTGCAGGGAAATGGATGGCATTAGAGCAGATTATGCTACGTGAAGCTAGCCAATCCCTTAAAAACAAATGCCAAATGTCTTCTTTGATATAAGGAGAGTAATTAAAAACAGAGTAGGGACGAAGAGCATGAGAAGAAGATTAACATTAAACAGGGATGAGAGGTGTGAGGGAAAGGGAGAGAGAAGGGAAATTGCATGTAAATGGAAGGAGACCCTCAGGGGTATACAAAATTACATACAAGAGGAAGTGAGGGGAAAGGGGGAAAAATATAAGGGGGAGAAATGAATTACAATAGAGGGGGTAGAGAGAGAAAAGGGGAGGGGAGGGGGGAGGGGGGATAGTAGAGGATAGGAAAGGCAGCAGAATACAACAGACACTAGGATGGCAATATGTAAATCAATGGATGTGCAACTGATGTGATTCTGCAATCTGTATACGGGGTAAAAATTGGAGTTCATGTCCCACTTGAATCAAAGTGTGAAATATGATATGTCAAGAACTATGCAATGTTTTGAACAACCAACAATAAAAATTAATTAAAAAAAAGAATGTATACTCTAATTAGAAAAGAGAAGGCACCAAACATATCAGTGAAAGAAATTGATTCTACAATTACTGCAATAAGGCTACATCATAAACAACCTCAAAATCTAATGAACGAAAACAGCAAGCAGATTTTTCACTCTAATGTCTGATGCTCTCTTGATGATCTTCAAGCTCGGTTCTGGGCTGCAGGGTAGGTTCGGGTTTGAATTCCCAGTAGTTAGCTAGAACATGATCTTCACAAGGTGCATCCCTGGAGCACAAGGGACAAGCCAAACCACAAACACACACTTAGCCTTCTGCTCACCTTCCACTAGTCAAGGCACATTACATGACCAAGAACAGCATCAAGAAGAGACAGGGAGCTGGGGTTGTGGCTCAGTAGTACAGTGCTTGCCTAGCATGTGTGAGACACTGGGTTCAAGTCTTAGTACCAAATATAAATATATGAATAAAATAAATGTCCATCAATATTAGATATATTTATATATATATATATATATATATATATATATATATATATATCATATTATTATAAAAAAGAAGGTGGGGAAATCACGACAAGGCTATTAAGGCTTTTTTGGGAGCCATGGTCATAGCCACATCCCATCCCATAGAACTAGCGGGAGAATTGTTTACTGTTGAAAACAGTATTCTGAGCCAGACGTGGCTGTGCATGCCTGTGACCCCCACTCAGGAGTCTCAGGCAGAAGAATTGAAAGTTCAAGGCCAGCCTTGGCAACATAGTAAGACTGTGTCTCAAAATGATAAAAAGGGCTGAGGATGAGGCTCAGTGGTAAAGTGCCCCTAGGTTCAAACCCCAGTACCATAAAAAAAAGCAGGGTTTAGAGCTTACTCCATCAAAGTGTAGCACACTTGGACATTGTCTCTATGGTACCTCAAAAGGGCTGCTGCTGCTTCAGCTGGTGCTCATCTGCAAAATGTAGTCTCAGTAGTGTGTGCTGTCCCACAACTGCTCCAGGTCTAAACTTTGGAACAGGTGCACCTCATCAGTGGAGCTGAGCCACCTTCCATATGTTAGCTTCCAGGGCTGTTAGAAAATGAAGCATCTGGGAATACTTTTTAACACTTAGTATTATAAGTATTATTTATACTAGGAGACAGGCTCAACTTCCCACCCATAAGGCAGAAAGGTCTCCAAGAACAGAAAGTAGATCAGAAGTTGGCAGAATATTGTACTAGACTTCTTTTAAAAATCCATTTTTTAAGTATTTACATGCCAACTTCACACATTCTTCCTCTGAAACTCTGTGGCAATTTATTTTAGAACCGCTCCTTTGATATTCTTCTTAAGCACCTTTAAATTTCCAGAATGCTTGTGTTTGTCTCTCTAGTTGGAATGTAAGCAGTGTGTGGGCAGTGAGCACAAATTATGTTTTTATATACTGAAAGTGTTCATCCCAGAGGCTGTTCATAGGGTCTCAGTGTAATTTTTATTAATTGACTAATTAAAGCAGGGAGTGAGCACTGAGAAAGAAAGGGGGCAAGGAGCTATGCCATTCTAACATTTGTAATGTTCTCAGCAAGAAATAATAAAGGCCTGAATTGAATGTTAAAACTAAAGGAAAGAGACAGATACAAGACATGAAGGTGGTGGGTACTGGAGCTGCCTATGCCGCCAGTTCATGAGAGCCAACTGTGCACATCTCTTCCCAGCTCCTCCAAGACCTGGCATTCAGTGACATCTTGTCAGTAGCTTGAAATAGGCCATGGTGGGAATACGTACACTGCAGAATTCTACAAATGCTACAAATCTAGACTTTTCCCCCCAGAGAACCAGTTGTTAAACATTTGCTCATATCCCTCCATTCTAAGGAAAAAGAAAGGCTCCTTTCATTTCTGCAAATTAATATGTAGCAATTGAAACCTTATTGCACATATGTTACTAAGTTTTGCACGCAACTTTTGCTAAGGTGGATTTCTAAATCTGAATATTTTTTTTAAATTATAAGGAAAATGACGGGAATGTATGAAGGAATGGAGAAGATGATGTATGCATATATTTGATAAGAAAAACGTTTAGTTTATTTTTAAAGATACAGCATATACCTAAACAATAATCCAATGCCAATTTTTAAAAGTGTGGTTTGATTTTAGGAGATCAGATAGAAAATAGCGACACAGGGAAAAAGTAGATTAACAACTAAGAAAAAGTTCCTAATTACATCATCATCCACCCCTTGTGCTCCACTCCACCAGACAGCTTCCCATTGTTAGCATGGGTATTCTCACCTCGGAAGGGAAAAACAATCCTGTGGACAAAGGACAACCCTGGCAGTGCACCTTCAAATGAACACTGGCATAAGACAATGGAAAACATCTCCCCTTGAGTAGAAAATAACATATGCATCCCCATTTGAACTGCATGATTCTATGAAAGCTTCATAACCTTCTTGTTCAAATGTTAATGAAATGCTTTCCAGCATGTTTTGATAGTCAGGATTCACTCAATAAAAGCTTTACTGCTAAACGGTCGCTGTGTTATTCTCCCAGAGCTCTGTGGACCCTGCTGCCATGTGTCCATCAAAAGGAACAATGCAAAGGGTTCTCCAAAGGACTGCTTTGGCCAGTGTTAAGTGGCAGAATGTCAGTGTTTCTCTTTCTGAGATGAAGGACATTTGTACTTAAAAGTCTTTAAGAAAAAGAAATACTGAGTGCAATTTCTGTAAAACCTTAAAATTAAATGTGTGGTTTTCCTCTATTGTGCTGCATCTGGTTTTTGTAGAATGAATCTTGTTGATGCCAGTTTCAAGGTTGCTGTTCTTTGTGCTTTTAAACCAAGGTCAAGCGAAAGGCAGCTCAGAGGCCTTGAGATTGTCATTGACAAGGAAAATAGAAGCTTTATTGCTGGAGCACTAATTAATCACTTCTGGAAAAACAGAAATAGAAATATATATATATATATATATATATATATATATATATATATATATATATATATATATATATATATAAATACATATATACACATAAAATTTGGCCTGTCAACATCTAATAGAAAATTTACTTTGTAATCTTACGCTTGTCATTATATGTGTATAAACATACTCTAAGATATATAAATATATGTTCTGCAACTCGAAAAATATAGTTTCCATTATAATACCTTTCCAAATTACTGTTGCACTCAAGGCTGCCCTTCAAGATGTCTCAAGTTACAGAGTTAACTGTTTCAATTAAAATCTTGGGCTGAAGATAAAGCTCAGTGGTAGAGCACTTGCCTAGCATGTGTAAGGCCCTGGATTTAATCCCCAGCACCAAATTTTTTAAAATCTGAATCTTTAGTACCAATGTGTTTCACTGGATCCCAATTTTTCACCAGTAACTTAAGACAAGAATATTTTTCACATGTTTATCTTCATGTGCCAAATATAACAATACCAGCATGATACACATATGAAACATTTCTCAAAAACTGTGTCTAAATTCAAAACTTGTATATGAAAACTAATTTGCTCCAAAGTCCTAGTTTACTCATTATTATTATTATTATTATTATTTGTACCGGGGATTAAACTCAGGGGCACTCTGAACTCAGGGGCACTCTACCACTGCACCACATCCCCAGTCCTATTTTGTTTGCTTGTTTGTGGTACAGGAGATTAAACCCAGGGACTTGTGCATGCAAGGCAAGCACTCTACCAACTGAGCTATATCCTCAGTGCCCCCAGTCCTATTTTGTATTTTATTTAGAGACAGGTTCTCACTGAGTTATTTAGGCCTCACTTTTCCTGAGGCTGGCTTTGAACTCATGATCCTCCTGCCTCAGCCTCCTGAGCCATTAGAATACAGGTGTATACCACCAGGCCTGGGTATTTACCTTTCTTGACCAAACATTGCTAGACAAGCGCTCTACCATGGAGCCACAGCCCCAGCCCTTGAGTATTATGCTTTTAATAAAACTTCTATTCGGATGTACTTATTTATTTGAAAGTCTATCAGTACCTGTACCTAGAAGATCAAAGAATGGGTATAAAGTTGATGTTTATTCTTGCTCCTTGTAGCATTTATTAACATCTATCCAGGAATATAAATGAATTAGAAAAAATTCCTAACCCTCTTATTAAGAGATGCCTAAAGGCTGGGGGTAATATCTCACTGGTAGTGCATTTGCCTAGCATGCTGAAGGCTCTGTGTTCCATCCTGGCACTGTAAAAAAAAAAAGAGAGAGAGACAGAGATAGAGACAGAGACAGAGAAATGAATTTGCAATAAATTTTTACTTTTAATCTTTAATAATTATTTATCAATGTGCAATATATTTCTGGGTCCTAATAATAATCGCACAGGTAACCCAATACAGAAGACATTCTTAAACCTAAAAATCATGGAAATTTTTAAAAAGTAATTTTCTATTTATGTACATATTTTTAATCAGATTTCTTTTCTTTTTATTATTCCCTGAAATATAAAACAAATATTTACATAGCATTTACATTTTATTAGGCTATGCATAGTTTATATTTAAATTCTATATCCTTTTTTATTGGTTCTTTTTAGTTATACATGACAATAGAATCCATTTTGATAAAATTATACAAGAATGGAATATACCTTATTCGTATGTTTATAATGGAGAAAAATAGCATAAAACCATGTCTATGAAGTAGAAAAAGAATGCAAATTCTGATAAATATGTAAGGTAATGCATATGTTAATTAGCCAAATTGAATAATTCCACAATGTACACATTTCAATGGATCATGTTGTGCACAATACATATATACTTTTTAAATTTATTCTTTTTGGTTACATACAACAAGATGATACACCCTGACATAATGATGAAAGCATGGAACAAAACCTGCTCAAATTCAGTTCCCAGCACTCCCCCAACACACACACCCTGCTCTCCATTGCACTCCACTGATCCATCTTCAATCCGTTCATTGTTTTTATAGTCATGTTTAAAAGAAAAAAGGCAGGACATTTTAAAAATGAATTTTAAGGACAAAAGGAAATACAGTAAAACCCCACATTGTTAAAAAAAGAGATAATTATTTACTTTTTTAAAATATTTTTTAGATGTTGATGGAACTTTATTTTATTCATTTATTTATATATGGTCATGAGGATCGAACCCAGGGCCTCACACATGCCAGGCAAGTGCTCTACCACTGAGTCACAACCCCAGCCCCTAATTACTTATTTTTTTAGTTGATAATGATTGGTATCAAATAGCTATGATAGTCGTCATACAGTACTATGATATTCCATGGATATTTTTACTTATAAGAACCATGTAACATTTTATTTTATACCAAGTAGGCAATGGCAGCTAGTAAATTTTCATTGAAATAATTACAATTTGGTGTTTAAAATAGCAAGCTAAAACATGGGCCTTTTGGAGTTGAAGCCTATACGGAAGTCAGGCTTGACCATGAGACATTTTGAAAGGGAGAGAAGCTGAAGTTATTTTAGTCAGCACTGAGAAAGAAACAGTCTCTTCTAGGTTGGGGACTCTTCACTTGAAAGGTTTGGGTACCAAGGTGACCCTGCTTATCCTTGTTTGAAGTAGCAGACTGTAGCAGAAAAGGGGCAGGAAATAGCAGAACAGGTTAGGAAGAAATGTCTTCAGAGAACATTCTGCTCTGGAGACAAGCAAGGGAGTCTTCTTTCTCTGACCAATTATCCATGACCTTTAGAATCTGCTTCTTGGAATTCTGCAATTTTCCATTGTGTGGTTTGAACCCACTCTTTTGTTAACTTCTGAAACACTTGTTGCTAAGATTGGGTAGAATTCTAAAATTGGGGAGTTTTCTTAATGTTTTCATATCTGTTAAAATAAGTATATCGAGATGAACCAAAATGTATTCTGCTGTCATGTATAATTAGAACAAACAAAAATTAAAAATAAAAAAAAGTATAAATTGAATAATTTTTTTAAAAAAGAAACCCAAATAGAAATTCCCATGGAACTCTAAAAATAGCTACATTGGATCTTGCTTTGATACCCAGACAATGAACAAAAGAATTTATTTCTGATACCTGTTTCCCAAAATATTCAAATATTCAATGAAACAACTCTGTTCTACTCAATAGCCTGAGTCCTTTTCATAATCACTAATACTAACTGAACACTGAAGACATACTAGGCACTGTGCTATAAGCACTTTACATAGAATATTATATTAACCCTCACTGATTTGCTTAGGCCTCACTTTTGCTGAGGCTGCCTTTGAACTCCCGATCCTCCTGCCTTAGCCTCCCGAGCCGCTGGGATCACAGGCATGCACCACTGCACATGGCTAATCCTTCTCCTCTTTCTATTCCTCATCTTTCCTTAGGAGTCATGGTTTGATGCCTAGGCATATTAATATAAAATGAAAGAATTGGTCAGAAACATCTTTGCATTGTAACTTTTAATTGTTTAAGAATTTGCTCTGGAAAGGGTAGATGGAGACTACCCCAAAATTATACCCTGAAGCCAGGAAATAAGTACAAATTATATAAACTTATTTTAAAATTCTCATAAAAGAAAGAAACCAAGAATTAATTATGATAACTTTAATGAGGTTTATCAAGAATTTCTTCTAATAGCAGTAGGGAAAAATGCAGGGTCCATTTAAAACTAATTCCATATTTTGGGCGCTTCCTATTACTGAATAAGTTTTGAAAGGACTAAGTCATGTCTGTTTTATACAATGAAGTCTCCCTCTTAGAACAGGGTCTTGCACATAGTAGATGTTTAGTATGTATTTGATAATTTAATTAATTTACTTAATGCATTACCATATCAACAAACTAAAATTAGTAATCTTATAGGTTGGCAGAAAATGGTATTTATTGCATCCTCTCATTATTACTCATTACTGAATATTATTATATATAACATTGATATCCTATCAACAATGATGTCTTTATGCTTACTACTTTCTGCTTTTCTGGACCAATAAGGCAGCCCTGACCTTGATGAGGGGGAGGCATAAAACAGCCTGTTTCTAATATCCTATCATCCCCTCCCTTTCAAATATCTCACTCATTTCCACTCACAAAGTATTCTGTAGGCTGGTCCGGGGGTGTGAATGCTATATTGCCAGTCCACAACAAATTTAAGTACAGAAATAGAGTAAGCAAATAAAAACTATTATAGCAATTATACAATACAGCATCATCTAGGCACTTGTTTTATTATGATTTTCACAATAAAAAATCAGATCTTGATGAATTACAAATTTTAAACAAAAACACTCCTTTAGTGGTTCTTGGGAAATGGTAGTGCCAATGTTAAAAATGGTGTGTGTTGCTCTTATAATCCCAGAAGTTCAGGAGACTAAAGTAGGAGGATCACAAGTTCACAGCCAGCCTCAGTAACTTAGTGAAGCCCTAAGCAACTTAGTGAGACCTGGTCTCAAAATAAAAAAAAAGTGTGGCTCAGGGGTAAAGCACTCCTGGGTTTCAATCACCAATAACAACAAAAAAGGGGTAGGGGATAATGTCAACAGTTGATATAACAGAATATGGAAGTGTTAATTTAAATTTCTGAACTCAACAAAAATAGGAACTTAAACTAAATCTACATCTTGCATAGTAGAAATCAGTAGTTAATTTTGGAGAATACAGTATAAAGGAATAGCAGTTTGACATATTATTTAAAGACATGACAATCACCAATAGAATAAAAATAGAGATGAGGAAATTTTTTTAAAATTGGTGTGTGTTGAATCAATCTATGCTTTTGTGACTTTCATGGAAACAAACCCAAACCACACTTCCAGCCAAACCAGTCTTGTAGCCTAAATTTGAGTAATGAAGGCATTGGGTGTTTAAGACACCCCCCACTGAGTACAAATACCTCTAATGGAACTCTCCTTGACATCTCCCACCTTGGCATAATAAAACGGAAAGAGTACTAGACAACTAGTATCAAGAGTGCCTAAGAACTTTGTTGAGTAACACTAATAGTACCAATAGTGATTTCTAGAAATAGGGCTACTGAAAAATTAGAAAGCTGCTACTACTGCTGAAATCCAATATTTTGCAATGACCCATGATTTCTGTCAGAGTAGTTTTTGAATATCTTTTATTTGAATTTTTCTTAATGTAAAAATGTATCAGTGGATCAAATTTAACCAGCAGTTTACAATGATGTATGACTTTGTTTCTTTAAAGAATACTGTTGACATAATATTTTCTCAACATATCTCCATTTTAACTGCTAGATATTACTACAAAAA
Organism: Callospermophilus lateralis; assembly: GCF_048772815.1. Lineage (NCBI taxonomy): Eukaryota > Metazoa > Chordata > Mammalia > Rodentia > Sciuridae > Callospermophilus > Callospermophilus lateralis. The sequence continues at coordinate 1,762,291 of NW_027512416.1, read as the reverse complement.
TGTTGCATAACAAGTCACCCTGGCTGGGTGCAGTGATGCACACCTTGCAATATGAGGCTGGAAAGGCTGAGATAAGAGGATCCCAAGTTCAAGGCCAGCCTCAGCAAGCCAGTGAGGCCCTAGTTAACTCAGTGACACCCTGGGCTGGGGATGTGGCTCAGTGGTTAACCATCTCTGGTACCAAAAAAAAAAAAAAAACTCAGTGTCAAAAAATAATAATAATAATCATTTCTCCTGGCTCACACATTTGTTTGATTAGGACTAACTGATCTGTGATAACCTCAGACCAGCTTGGTGCCACAATGCAGATGGTATACAGGTGATCTCCATGTGTCTTTAATCTCCTTTTTCACCTCATACAAAGGGACATCAGAGTGAGTAGGAGGACATGATGCCTTTTAAGGTTTCAGCTCAAAATTGACACACTGTCATTCCCCTCCCCCTATATTTGAAGAGCCAAGGCAAGCAATATAGCATAACCCAGAAAATTTTCTGCACGCAGTGGGAAGAGCTGTAAAGTTTTGTGTAGGGGTTGGGGATTTAGCTCAGTAGCAGAGTGCTTGCCTAGTACATGCAAGGCCCTGGGTTCCGTCCTCAACCCTGGGGGAAAAAAAGCTAAAAAAATGATTAAAAAATGTTTCATGTAAAAGGAAATGGATATAAGTAGGAGTGGAAAATTGAAAAACTTACCATATCCATTAAGAACATTACTCAGAAATTTTTTTTCATAAGGCCCAGAACTGTCCAATTTGTTCTCCACTGAAGCTTTTTCCATACAAACAGCTTCTTTAAAACTTAGTGGGGTAAAGCAGTGACCATTTATTACCTTATGATTATTGGTTTGAAAATTTGGGTTGGGCGTAGCTAAGCAGTTTTTGCCCTGGTCTCATCTGGATTTACTCATACAGTTGTAGTCAGCTGAGGAATTTGCTAGAAACCAATTGCTCTAAGCCTCACACACATGCTTGGCAGCTAGTTTAGCTATCAGCTGGCACTGAAGTGTTGGCTGAAGTGGCAAGGATGACAGGGTCATGTATCAGTAGCACACTAATGTGGATTTATTCACATGTTGAAGTGTGTTTAGCTTTCCAACACTATAATCGAATGCCTGAGGCAATTAACTTATGAAGGAAAAGGTTTGAGCTCACAGTTTTGGAGGTTCCAGTCCATAAATAAGAGTCCTCTTTGTTTTGAGCCTCTAAAGAGACAACACATGATACAAGGAATGTGACCAAGCAAACAGCTCAACCTGAGAGCCAGGAAGCAAAGAAAAGACCAGGGACCCACAGTCTCCTGCAAGGGCTCAACTTCATTACCCAAAGGACCTCATACAAGGCTCTACCTCCTAAAGGTCCATAGCATTTTTTCAATAACTCCACCCTTGAGTCCATATGAGTGGACCATATCATGGAGTTTCGAGATTTCTAGGACCAGCAAGAGAGCAAGCATTTTAATGCACATATATTGTATAAGCTTCTACTTGTGCCACATTTGCTATTATCCCATTGGCCAAAACAAATCATATCACTGTGCCCAGATTCAAAATACACAAGGACATTGATGTAGAAAGTGTGAACAAATTAGGGTATGTTGCTGTATGTATTACATGGCACATTTCCTGACACAAAGCAGTATAATATCAGTGTTATCAGTTGAATAATTAAATGCTGATGACTTGTCTATCACATTTTGTTATCAATTATAGACATATAAAATATTTCAGACTACTCTTGACACAGAATTAGTATGCTGACCTCTACCATAGTGAGGTCTCTAATGGTGTGCTAGCCACATCAAATTAACATCAAGGGCAGGCTTTTCAAATTCTCAAATACAACAGTGTTTGAGAATAGCATATCAGATAATATAATTAAAATCCAAAATGAATTGGTATAAAAACATAACATTTTAAGAGAATAATTAGTAAAAACCTATAACTAGTCACCAAAAATGCATTTTAAAAGTTTAGAATGAAGGGATACACTTGACTTCAAATCATCTATAAAAGATAAGTGATTTTAGATAATCCCAAATTCAATTACAGCCCACATATAATATATCCAGAAAAACACACAAAATAAAATTTTAGCCTACATGGATAGGTATATAATATCATTGTCATGGAGTCTAGTGGTACTGATAAGAATAGATTTCACTTCTTTCCTGCATTTCTAGATGTTCCATTTAAAGAACTTTGATAAATTAGTACCTTGCAGGGGGCAGCCAAGATGATGAGTGATAGGAAAATCATTTCATAGGAAGAAAATTTGAGAGCACCACAAATGTTTATCCTAAAGAAAAAAACTTGGAGAAACATGACATTGATCTTCAATGAAGATCTATGAAGAACTACACCATGTGGAAGAAAGATCAAGCAAACTGCAATGTTCCAGCAGCTTTCAAGAATCAGTAGCTAGAAAGTTACAGACAGGCAAATGTTTGCTCACTAGAAGGTGCTCTATTTCAGGTCTGAAATGGTCCCCAAAGGCTCATGGGTTAAAACCTTGTTCCCTCAGATTGGTACTATTAGGAGGTAGCAAAAACTAAGCGGTGGGACCTAGTGGGAGGTATTGAGGTCAATGGAAGTATGCCCTCAAAGATAATAGGACCCTAGTCTCCTCCTCTGCCTCCTTCTCCCCCTCTTCCCCTTTCCCCTACTTTTCCTCCTTCCCCCTTCCTTCTCCTCCCCCTTTCTCCCCCTCCTCCTCTTCCTTCTTCTTCTCTCTTGCTCCCAGACCATGAGGTATGTGGTTGTGCTCCTCTACACACTTATACCACAATGTGCTGCCTCTCCATAGGCCCAAAGCAACACAGCCAACTGATCATGGATTGAAACCTCAAAAATAAAACCTTAGTTAAGGGAACCAAAATATACATGTTCTCTTTGTAAGTTGACTATTTCAGGTGTTCATTACAAGAATAAAAAGCTGACTAAAAAAAAAGGCCTAAATATTAGACACAAATGAAATGGAACACCTAGCAATGAGTGAGCCACCCTCATTGAAAGCACTCAAGTAGACAATGTTTAGCCATCTCTCAAAGATGTTGCAGAAATATATATTACTATATATATATATATATATATATATATATATATATATAGTAATTTACAACAAGGTTGATCTAGTGTCATTTAAGTTCTCTTCCAGATTTAAGGTTACGTCTGATGTTTTGTATGAGGAGGGGAGAATGCAGATTTGGAGAGGGAGGGCTATCAGGAATATCAGAAGACATTCTAGTTTCATTGGTACAAATTAGTTATAATAATAATGTGCAGAGTACCAAACTGAAAACAAAACTAAGTCAAGGTTATGTTTTACCGGAAACTGAATTACTGACAAATATTGCCAAAATGGAAGCTACAAATGGTTTTCAAATAAAGAAACTAGAAATATTCTTTTTTTAATAAATTTTCTTCATAAGTTCTATTGTTAACATACTCATGAACTTTCCCTGTCATTCCAGGAAACTGATTTTTTTTCTTTTTTTTCCTCTTCTTTCAGTGCAGGGATTTTTATCCTCTTTATTACTGATAAAAGCAAACATTTATTTTCAAATTGTAAAACCATTATTATCCATCCAGTAATTAATTCTATTTCTGTGGCTGTGGTTTGTAAAGTACTGCTTTTTATATCTTGAAATACAAGCAAAACTGTTTTTAAACTGTTCCCTGTGATGTTAAACACAAAGAATAAAATAAGTAAGTTCTGTTCACTGTCAAGATTTATCTGCTTCAAATTTTTCTAAAGCACAAAACATTATTAATGAAGCACTTAACATTAAACTTCCAACAGCCTGGTATAAAAACGACAACAATAATCCACCAGATAAAGAGAAACATGGGAAATGTATTTTAGTGGGAGCCAGGGAAGGATTTATGCACTTTTAATGGAACTTTATATGCTCTAGTTTCCATTATTTTGTCAGAGATATAAAGAAAGGGAAATTGAGTAATCTTTTTAATTGATTCCATAGAGTTTAGAACACAATTGGGTGAATCTGGGGATGCCGAAAAGTTAGAGCAGGTGAGAGCAAATTCTCTTATTAAATTTACAATCCGAACCCCAGAGATCCAAAGAAGTATAGCAACAAAGAAATTGCAAGCAGTAAAGAGGCCATGCTGGGAAAGAGGGCTGCCAATGAACTCAAATTTAGGAACCTACTGGATAATCTTTATTAGCAGGAGACAGGGAGTGATCTATCAAGAATGAACTGATGGCCACTGAATTTGTGCCAAAAGTTGCTAAAGGCTCAATTTGGAAATGGTAACTATGGCTTTTCAGTTCAAAATAATATGTAAGGGAAGCAAGGAGGTATGTCTTGGTGGACAAAAAAGAAAAAAAAATAAAGAACAGGGGTTCTTTGATGTGTATGAGTTTAGAAACATATTCTACTTTTCTTTTTTTTTAATATCTTTTAGTTGTTGATGGGCCTTTATTTATTTATTTATTTATCTATTTGTATGTGGTGCTGACAATCAAACCTAGTGCCTCACACATGCTAAGCAAGTACTCTACCACTGAGCCACAACCTCAGCCTCCATATCGTACTTTTCAAAGATCAAATTTTGAGGTTTTTATTTTTAGTTGTAGATGGACACAATACCTTTATTTTATTTATTTGTTTATTTATTTATCTATCTATCTATCTATCTATTTATTTATCTATCTATCTATTTATTTATTTATTTATTTGGTGGGTATCCAGGATTAAATTCAGGGGCACTCAACAACTGAGCCACATCCCTAGGCCTATGCTGTATTTTATTTGGAGACAGGGTCTCACTGAGTTGCTTAGCACCTTGCTTTTGCTGAAGCTGACTTTGAACTCACAATCCTCCTGTCTCAGCCTTCTGAGCTTCTGGGATTATAGGCACACACCACCATGGCTGGCAATTTATTTATTTTTATGTGGTGCTAAGGATCAAACCCAGTGCCTCACACATGCTAGGCAAGCACTCTACCACTAAGCCACATCCCCAGCCCAAAATCAAATTTTTACATTTATCTTTTTTAACAAATCATAGGTCTTCATCTATAGAGGTGATACAACTGGTTTACCTGTTTATGGTACATATATATGGAGTTTTTACATTGGGGAGATGGTATGATCTGAGCCCAACCAAATCCTTACACTTCAGAGCCAAAAGCTGATATTGCTGAACTGATTGGATGTGGTTGAAAATAATACTTTTCTGTGAAATCTGATTTCTCCATTTAAGATACTTATTGGCTCCAGTAGAAATTTTAAAGTTAGCCCAAGTCCTACACATAAAGAACTCATAAAAATATTACCCATTTCAAGAGATATTTGCCTTTATGAAAGATTTTTCTTTCCATGAAAAAAAATCCTTATTACTAAAGAATCAGATATACTTATGAAACTGCCAGATTTTTTCATTTCAAGAATTAACATCCATGGGGCTGGGGATGTGGCTCAAGTGGTAGCATGCTCCCCTGGCATGGGTGCAGCCTGGGTTCGATCCTCAGCACCACATACAAAACAAAGATGTTGTGTCTGCCGAAAACTAAAATGTAAATAAAATATTTTTTTAAAATTAACATCATTATTGCTCTGGGCATCTTCCATTTGTCCCCCTATATTCACTCTGTGTCCTGGGAGTCTCTTCTAAAAGGACTGTATCAGGACACATTGCTTTCCTGCAGTTTTAGGTTCAGTTTGGCCACTACACATTATCAGGAGATAAGGGGGGGGGGAAGATTACAGTATACTATCTCCCAGCTACCTCCCTGCATACATGGTCACCAAATATGATCTGCTTTCCTCCAACAAAAACTACTGCTTCTACCACCATTCTACCTTTTCCACTGCTTTCTCCAACTCCAGATCCCAGTAGCAGTTCCTTTACTTCACCTCCTTAAGGCCAAGGGGTAGAATAGCACACCGTAGTTACTACTTCTGGAGTACACCAAACCCTTGTGGTTTTTCTATACTCTGCTCACTTATTTGAAAATTTATTATTAAACAATCTTCAAATGAGCCAGTTTGGTGGTGCCATCTTGACATTAAATTGCTTAAATATATAGCAAATTTACTAATATATGAAGAACAAAGTGTATCTGGGTTAGTTCAAGTTGCCTTGACTTACCATAGGTGGCTTAAACAACAGAAATTTCTTGTGCACACTCCTGAAACCTGGGAAGTCCAAGATCAAGGTGCTGATAGATCTAGTATCTGGTGAGGGCCTGCTTGCAGGTAGCCATATTCTCATTGTATTTTCACATGGCAGAAAGCAAAGACCTAGGAAGCAATCTTTTTCATATCTTTATTTTTTTGTGGGGGTTACAGGTGTGTGCCACCACACCCAGCTCTCATATCTTTTTATAAGGACATTAATCCCATTCATGGAGATTCCCCTCTCATGATCTAATCATCTCCCACAAACTCCCACTCCTAATGCCATCTCCTAATGCCATCTCATTAGGTTTTAATATTTCTTTTTTTAGAGAGAGAGAGAGAGAGAAAGAGAGATTTTTAATATTTATTTTTTAGTTTTTCAGTGGACACAACATCTTTGTTTGTATGTGGTGCTGAGGATAGAACCCGGGCCGCACGCATGCCAGGTGAGCACGCTACCTCTTGAGCCACATCCCCAGCCCAAGGGTTTTAATAGTTCAACATATGAGATTTGAAGAGACACAAGTATTCTGTTCTTAATACCATATATACAAAGGTGAAACTTTGAGATGCATTTTCCTATGAATGAGTATAAAAATGACTCATGCTTACTGGAAGCTTATTCTGCCAGAACTGTTCTAAAAATTATACATGTGTTACCTCATGTATCCTCAAAATTAACCCTATTAAGATGATGCAAACATTACCAATATAGGCATAGAAAGGTTAAGTGACTTCCTCATAATCACACAGCTGGTAAGTGACTGGATTGGGTTATAAACAATAAAAATATTCTGATTCCTGAGCCCACACTGGTTAACAGAGAGAAACAACATCTTCATATAAAAGAACACTAACAGAGTCATTCATGAATTTGAATTCATTTCACTTGAATTAATGTGATTCAAGAGAAAATTAAGTTTAATGAAAGTTCCAGAATGTATTAAGTTGTTGAATATTCAAATTAGACATACTGGCTTTAATTTTAGCAGAAAGAATTTTAGAAGATGTAATGTTACACAAGAAAAAGCAATATGAGAAATAGAACTTTAGCAATAGGTAGACTGGGAAGTAAATTAGCATTTATTGAGCACCTACTTTATTTCCAAAAACTTAACATAGAAACATACATACTTATATATTTTATTTATGTAATCCTTATAAAAGATTCGTGTGGCAGATGAGAAAACTGAGGTTTAAAGTAAGGTGACACTGTCAAAGGTCATTGACCTCCCTGGTTCAAATGTGCTGCCCACTTCTGTGTCAGGAACTGGCAGATTACACCCTATATAGGACAACTCACAACTTGAAATTTAAGTAGGCATACATCAAAAGACGGGTATGAAGCCCTGAATTCTCAAGCCTTCATAAAATACTGCCCCATATAACAGAGAATGAAATCATGATGATGACAGAGATGATAATTACAAAAATAGAGCCATCTTCTGCCACATATCGAGTTGGTTCTGTAGCATCTGACCATGTCATCACTCTGAAATGATCTTTCGGCCTAAGGAAAAAGTCAAGTAAGGCCCCTTCATTTTCACAACAAATATTAACTTTGTTAACACAGCTGATATCTTCAATCAGTAATTTTACACAGTTTTTACAAAATCCAATCTTAAATTGGCCACTACCTATTTTTGCCTAAAGTGCAGTCTAGACAACCGATAATTGAAAATAACAGACTAAGAAGCCTGTTAGTGATGTGTTATATTTCCTTAGCTTCTCTAAACTCTCTTGTTAATGACAAGTTATCATGTAATGATCCTGGAATATAATGATTCAGTTTTAGGACTGGCTCCATAATTCACAGAGCCCAATTCAAATTGAAACTATGAAACCCCTTTTTCAAAAATTACCGATGATTTCAGGATGTCAACAGCAGAGCAGTAAACTAAGCCCTTCTGAATATAGGACCTCATACAGCTGTACAAGTCTCATGCCCATGAAGCCAGGCCCACTATGATATATTCCTAGATATATTTCCAATATATTAAGTAGTTCAATGTGTATTCTTTCCTGCATTTTTTTTTCTTTTTGGCACCAGGGATTGAACCCAGGGGTACTCAACCACTGAGCCACGTCCCCGGCCCTTTATTTATTTTTTAACTGTTGATGCACTTTTTATTTTATTTATTTATATGCAGTGCTGAGAATTGAACCAAGTGCCTCATACATGCTAGGCAAGTGTTGTACCACTGAGCCACATCCCCAGCCCTTTTTTATTTTTTATTTTGAGACGGTGTCTCAATAAGTTGCTTAGGGCCTCTCTAAGTTGCTGAGGTTGGCTCTGAACTTTCAGTCCTCCTGCCTCAGCCTCCTGAGCTGCTGAGATTGCAGGCATGCACCACTGTGCTTGGCTTCTTGAATCAGTTTTAAGAAAGATCCTATATGACACACGTATTAATGTGTTCATTCATTTATTTTTATTTAAAAACATACAAAGTTTTTCTAGAATTTATTGTTAAGAAAAATGTTTCTTTTCAAACAAATGCATACACTTTTGATCACTGTTCATTTCTTCATTTATAGATAGTTATTGAGTACTCACTCTCTGCAAGGACTACTCCAAACAGTGGGATGATCAATGAGCAAGTGAACAGCCTTTTTTCATGCAGTTGAACATTGGGTGGGAAGCAGAGTTACAATTTTGCAGCCTTTCTAAGGAAACTTACAACTCTTCTGAAAAACAACAAGGCCTACAGCCTTTTTCTCCACCAGATGTTAGCATATTCAACACGCTATAGTAAAGAGGCAAATAAATATTTCAAATTTTATTTCAGTGCCCAGTAGGAGCAATATAGAAAAGGTATACTCTGATGTACACCATCCTATGCTTCCTATGATTTTTTTAATGGAAGAACAGGAACAAACTTCTATATATGTGAATCATTTGAATATAACAAAATACATTTCCATATAACTCATTGACAGGTACATAATCGGGGATTTGTGGCAACTTCTACACTTTTCCCAGTCAATCTTTCTCATATTGGGCAAGCATCAATGTTATAGCTAGTCCCTGATTAAATAAAAAAGAAAAAAATGAGCAAAATTCTAATTAAAGCTTTTTCATTGAACATGAGCATTAAAGAACAAAAGCAGGAAATATATTCAGAGATGGCACTCTGAGATTTTAAAACCCTGCCTTCAAACAAAGCATATCTCAAATTTCCTGGGCTGGCCATTGAATAGGCTGGTATTTATTGACAAAGTAACCACACATAGTTATTAGTGATTATGAACTTTGGAATTACACATCCTATCATTCTGATTCTGAATTAAAATTATTAAACTCTTCCCACAAGTACTAATTTACCACATACACCATAAAATCCCTAAAAAGGAGATAAGTGGAGACTGGGAGAACTTTTCAAAAATGGGGCTTTATTGGTAAAATGTTTAACTTAGTCAGTTTGGACAGCCATAACAGTATACCTTAACTTAGATGACTTAAATGACAGACCATTATTTCTCATAATTCAGGAGGCTGGGAAGTCCAAGATCAAGTTGCTGGCATGATAGATTCCATTCCAAAGTCTCTTCTCTGGACTGGTGGTTAGGCACCATCTCACTGTGCTCACATGAACTCTTCCTTGTGCAAGCAGATAAAGAGATTGAGCAAGTTTTCTGGTGCTCATCCAATCAGGGTACTATTCTACCTGAAGGACCCCAATTTCATGACCTCATGTAAATATAAGCACCTCTCTTGGTCCTATCTCCAGATTCCATCATATTGGAAGAACTTCAACCTGAGAATTTTGAATAGACACAATTCAGCCTGTAGAACCATTATTCAAAGTCTGGTCTCTCACCCTACACATAGAAGATGAAGAAGAGAACTTTGCTAATAAAACACCTAATCAGCCAGGTGCAATGCACATGCCTGTAATCCCAGTGACTCAGGAGGCTGATGCAGGAGGGTTGTAAAATTGAGGGCAGTCTCAGCAACATAACAAGACCCTGTTTTTAATTTCTTTTAAAAAAGAGCTGGGGGATGTAGCTCATTGGTAGAGTGCCCCTTTGTTCAATCTCAAGTACTATAAATAAATAAACAACTAAATAAATCACTTATTCTATTCTAGCACTGGCTTAAGGACTTCAACACATTATTCAATTTAATAGAGTAAATCACATCATGAAGCTCAGAGAGATGAAATAACTTATGCCAAATCACAAAACTTGTAAACTGTAGAGACTCAAATTCTGTACCATTTGACCTGTGTATTTTCATCTTTCTGAGAACCCAGGGGTCCTTTCTAAAATTTCAATATTTACCAGTTAGCTTATTTAAGAGTGATTAAGCCCAAAAAAGACAGCACAAACCTCCAAGGTCACCTGAAACTCTGTCTTTTGTCCTAATGCATCCCCTTCCTCCTTTTAAATCTTTCTTTCTTCCAGAGCTTCTCATCTGGCTTTGATTAAAACTAATTTCATACTAATGGACTGAGAATTGTGGTCTCACCTCTTTCCTCCCTAATAATTTAGATTGACATAGTCCTTACCTCCTAAGTAAGATGATATTGATGTTAGAGACATGAAAAATCACATAGCTAGCAGAATAAGAATGCTAACCCAAGTCAGTATTGAAATATCTTCACAGACTATCCGATTCCCTATGTCTAAGACATAGCATATTAAGATTGTGTACTTGAGCCAGGTGCAGTGGCACACACTTTTAATCCCACTGATACAGGAGGTAAGTTCAAGACAGGAGTGAGTTCAAGGCCAGTCTGGGCAGCTTCTCCAGACCCTGTCTCAAAATAAAAATTACAAAGGGCTGTGGATGTAGCTTAGTGGTAGAGCATCCCTAGTTTACATCCCCAGTATCTCTCTCTCTCTCTCTCTCTCTCTCTCTCTCTCTCTCTCACACACACACACACACACACACACACACACACACACACACACAAATGATGCTAAGATAGTAAAGTTAAAAACCCAAGGATTAGAAATACGTTTTACCAAACATTTATATGCTACAAGTTGTCTTTTTTCTTTTTAACAACCAATTTATCTATTTTTCTTCACTTTCAAGGGCATGTGAGGGGCAGAGAGATCAGCGAGTATCTCATATTTTACACAAAACAGGCTCAACCAAGGAGGCAATATACAGAAGGGGAGGTACAGCTAGTAAGTACTTTGACCATCAATCACATGTAAATTTCAACCCCGGCCACAACTTTGCATCAAGAGTCAATTTATTCTGACCTGATGGCAATGAAGTGGGGAAAAGCTGTTTTATATTGGCATGTGGAAAATTACAAAATAAATCTCAGATGTATTCACCTGAACTCTTGGTCACAAACAAGTCAAAAGTGCTAACAAGTGTTGGTAAAGTCATGTTTTTATTTCCCCTTTAAAAGAAAAACATTTCTAAGTCAATTATTCATTTCCCCAAGTAGTAGAATTATGAAGTTAAATAGTCATTAAGCTAAAGAAAAAGGATTCATGTGCTCCAAATTTCAAAACAATAAATGCCTTTTGTAAAACCACCATATATTCTAAAATCTAAGACCTACCTTGAAATCTATGGGTTTCTCCTATTCATTGGGTTTTTGAATCCCAAATTATCTTTGTATCTGTAGGTATAACAATATTCTACTGAGGTACTTTGCTAGTATTATACATATATTCTTTCATGTAATGTCTATGGTACAGTTATTATGATTATGTATATCATTATGTTTCCATACATTTTTATGATTGCATATGTGAATACTGAATCTTGAGAATAGGTGCTTGAACTCAGGTCTGCCAGATTATAAATGCAACTTTTAAAATATGGTATTAGCAACCTATTGCTGCAAAATACACAAGCATAAAATCTCAGTGGCAAATAACCCTAAACATTTATTTCTCGCATGTATGCACCAAAGCTGAAGCCTCTCAGCTGTTCTTGGTTGGGCTCCCTGAGTGGCTTCTTATCCAGCCCTGCCCCCTATGTCTTTCAATCTCCTTTAATCAGCAGACTAACTGGACAATGGATTCTCATGGTGATAACAGAAGTACAAAGAGTAATTAAAACACAGGACCCAAAAGATTAAACTCAGATCTAGCAGGTATTACTTCTACTTACATCCCCTGGGCCAATGCAAATCAAAAGCCCAAGTTTAAGAATAAGGAAGAATATTCTTTTTTTAGTGAAAGGATATGCAAAGTTACTTTGCAGAAGATGTAGAGACAAGAAAGAGTGAAAGAAAATAATTCAACACATTTTTCTCCTTCTCACTTATTGTTAGTGAGCTCCCAGTTTCACAAATAGTGTGAAATTTGCATTTTGTAGTGAGAAAAGGGAGGCACCATCATTCTGACACAAAACACAGGAACTATGTCTCTAAATTCTAAAACCCTGAAGTCTAGCATCCTTGGTTTTGCTCATAATAAAATGAATCATGAAGCAGGCAAATTTGTCTTTGACATTCTTCAAGCTCACCTTTAATTACCTCCGCCCTTTCACACCTTTGTTTATCTATTTCTCCTGTCCCTATGACAAGATGCTCCATTCTTATACCCACAACCCTCTAAACCCCACCCTATGCATTTCAAGCCTTAGCTCACTGAAATTAACACCCTCTGAGATAATCACAAGAAAATGGATATTGGCTGAAAGACATCTACATTTTGACCAGGGATTCCTGGACAGAGAGCATATCAGCTTAAATAGTAGTTCTCAAAAAAGCACTTGGAAATAAAAATTTTGTCTTCAAATAAACCTAATTAGAAACCCCATTTATTAAAAGATATTAGTAGGACCTATTATGAGTCAAAGAATGTTAATATAACTTTTGAGAGGTTCTGGGGCTCAAACACAGGTCACACTACCACTGAGCTACATGCCCAACAGTTTTTTTTTGTTGTTGTTGTTTTTTTGTTTTTGTTTTTGTTTTGTTTTGTTTGAGACAGGGCCTTGCTAAATTGCCCAGACTGAAACTTTCAATCTTCCTATCTTTCAAGTAACTGGGATTACAAGCATGCACCAATACACCCAGCAATTAGTATGACTTTTAATACTAAACTATTATCAGTTGACTTAGCAGGGCAGGAAAAAATGAAATTGTGTTCTTGGTATCCTTCTCATATTGCCCTTGGGGACCTCTGAAGTTCTACAGAATTCCTAAGTACTGAGAAACACAATTTGAAAACCCATATAAATTACTGTATTTCAGTGTAAAAACTTCTGTGTCAGAACTATAGAGGGAGTGGTATGAGAATTAGCAAGGGAAAGAATGATCTAGTCTCTTACTGTTAAGAAGAGGGAAAACAGCAGATCAGGGGAGGCTCTGTAACTCAGGTGGGCCTTGAAAGAAAAAGAGATACAGCTCAGTGGCAGAACTCCACAATCAGTCTGGACAGCATATAGTGGGTAGAGATGGTAATAGGATTGGGGTGCCACTCTGTCAAATAAGAACCCCCTACTACATGCCAGCACCTAGAACTCTACCTGACATAGAGTATTATACTCAGAGAGTATTTGAGGAGTGAATTAATTTTTAAAAGAAAGTGCAAATATCAATAAAATATAAATGGCTTTCTTGTGATAATTGTAAGAAAACACTAATGACCTCATATGTTTCCAATAAAAATCATAATGAATATTTTTCATAATTTTTGCTTATTTTTTCCCATTTTTATCTTCTGCAGTTCAAAGCACTATTCAGTTCCATTAGAAGTGACCATGCAGGGGCTAGGATTCTGGCTCAGAGGGAGAGCATTCACCTTGCATTCATGAGGCACTGGGTTTGATCCTCAGCAACACATAAAAAACAAAGACATTGGGCTGGGGTTGTAGCTCGCAGGTAGAGCACTTGCCTCAAATGCATGAGGCCCTGGGTTCTATTCTTAGCACCACATAAAAATAAAGACATTGTGACAATCTACAACTAAAAAAATTAAAAATAAATAAATAAAATAAAGATGTTGTGTCCACCTATAGCTAAAAAAAATAAATATTTTTTTAAAAAAGAAGTGACCATGCATTTCAGTTCTTAGAAAAGCATATAGATTGATTTTCCCTTTCTTGTACCTTAATGGAGAAAAAAGAATTTTACGAATAAACAAAATGTGGGAGTAGATTTATACACCCAGTATTAAACAAGGTGAGGAAAAGACTTGAGAAAGTATGGTAAATTATAGTACAATTGAATGATTATTAATGTCCCCACTGTTAAGTAGTGGGGCACAATCCCATCCACAGAAAAAGAACTGAATCCCAAAATTCTCCAAAAATAAAATAAAAATGTGACCCAATATGTTAAAACTCAGTGAACATTTTTATGACTCATCAATTGTATCATTGCAAGCCATTAGAGAGAAGATTTTGATGAACATCAATTTCTACATCAAGAAAAATAAATGAGTCTCTATTTCTTGCCTTCCCTTTGTTCTCACCTTCAAGTTGTTAAGGTCTTTGAGAAGAATAAAAGATGACACTTCAGTAGCTCACAAATCAGGCTTAACTGTTCCCATGTCAGTTTGAGTTTAGAAAAGATTACTTTCATCTAACAGCCCTCTCAGATACAGTACTACAGTGGGGTACTCTGTCACCTCCAGAAATGATTTATACTGCATCCATCTAAATTTTAAAATATTAGAGAACTCTGCCTTCTATCTATCTCCATGCTTTTAAAACAGCTCCCAACAGCATCTTAATAGCACAAAGAACAAAAAAGGCATTCTCCAATTCCTTAACTATCTACAACCTTAAATTAAATTAGTGTCTAGAAAGAGGTTCAAAGCAGAGGTCAGAATGAACACTCAAATACACATACAGCTATTCTCCAAATTCCTAGTTACTATAAGACAAACTATCCAAATCTAAGATTTAATCACTTTTCATTCAAAGAAGCATAGCAAAATGTAAGGAGTCCTTGTGAGGAAAGCAAATATGAATAATCTTTTTCCTCAGTGAGCTTCCAATCAGCAACAATAAGAGATTACACAAATATTCAAAATATGCAAAATAATAAGATCATTGTCTTAGATGTCAAGAGTTGCCACTAATGCTCAAAGAAAGGAGTAATGACTTCAGAACTAACCAGGTCTGGGAACCTAATAACATTCTAGTTCAATGAGATAAACATAAGACCAGGGGTGTTACAGAAGACATGAAGGGTCCAGTACCCTGAGTCAAGAGAGCAGAGGGGGAAATTCTGAAAAAACCAAGTGTGACATAAATAAGGGGTTACCCTGAGTGCCAGACCAGGAGTGTAGATTTTATGAAAATCAATGAGACATCTTCAAAATAAGGAAATGACATGATACCAGCTGCCATTTTGAATAGTTTGGAAATGATGTGGAGTTGGAATAAGGAGAAAGAAGTCTCACTCAGGTAGACTCTAATAATAAGAGTTATTATTATTATAATAAAGGCCCAGTAATAAGAACTCTAATTGGGACCCTGGAGGGTTACTGGAAGTAAGTGTCCAAATTCAAGAAATATAAAGATACAATCTCCAGGATTTCATATATGCCAGGATGTGAACACTGAGTGGGTATAGAAAATACAAATTAGCTGTAAAGTTTGTATGACCTGAAAAATGCTATGATATTTAATACAAATTAGGGAGCCAAAAAATAGGAAATATGGAAAGGGGGAGATAATAAATTCTGGTTTAAAATAGGTCGAATTTTAGGCCCCCTTGGAATAATCAAGTAGGAAGTCCTGTTTAGATTCAATAATATAAACTTCAGAAGATCTATTAAGTTTTTTTTTTTTTATTTCATCTTGTGTGTGAGCAGAAAATATATAGTATAGTTGATCACAGGCTGGGTATTGTCAAGTCCTGCCTCCACCGAGGCCAAAGAAGATGATTAGTTCAAATACTAGCAAATGTTGTATTGGAATGGCTGGTCTTGGAGCCTACATTGGAAGGATAGAAGAATAGATTTTGTCATTTATTTCCCTATATCAACTCTACTAATTTCCCGTATTCCTATGTCTTCTTTGCATGTTATCTAAAATCACTCCATTTTCTTTTTATATTTATCTTATTTTGTATGACAAATTCTATTGTATATACCATGATGTTATCATATATTTGATATATATACAATAAAATTGTTACTATAGTGAGAAAAATTAACATAGCTATCATCTCATATAGTTACCCACTCCCTACCCTGTGGCAAAACCATCTATGATCTACTTATGTAGCAAAAATCTTGAATAGAATACATTATTAACTATAGTCCTCATGATGTACATTAGAACTTTTGACTTTTTCATCCTACATATTTTCTGCTTCATGTCCTTTGACCATCCTTTATTTCAAGTCTATTAGATCCATTCTAATCTTTCACTTTGTTCCTACTGTTTGTTGATTAGTATATCATAGAGTGCATAGTCAAATCAGGGTTCCCATATACAGTTGTTACAGTGGGCTTGAGAAAAAGTGAGTTTTAGGTGGAAACAGTTTTAGGTGAGCACGCCTGTAATCTCAGATATTCTGGAGACTGAGGCAGGAGGATCACAAGCTTAAGGACAGCCTGGGCAATTTAGCAAGACCCTGTCTCAAAAAAAATTTTTTAAAGGGCTGGGGATATAGCTCAGTGGTAGAGCACTTGTGTAGCATGTGTGAGGCCCTGAATTTAATCCTCAGCATTGCACAAACACAAAAAAGTCTCCTTTGTCAGATGAAGGAATGAAGTAAAAATATGGGATACATTAGGGGCTGGGGTTGTGGCTCAGTGGTAAAGTGCTCACCCAGCACATGTGAGGCCCTGGGTTTGATCCTCAGCACCACATAAAAATAAATAAATGAAATAAAAGTATTGTGTCCAACTACAACTAAGAAAAATTCTTTTTTAAATGTGATACATTAGGGGTTGTGGTTGTGGCTAAGTGGCAGAGCGCTCACCTAGCATGTGTGAGGCCCTGGGTTCGAGCCTCAGCACCACATAAAAATAAATAAATAAAATAAAGATATTGTGTCCAACTAAAAAAAAAAATAAATATTTTTTAAAATGTGATGCATTAAGTAAAGCAACATTTTCCTTCCATTAAGTCACCAAAGAAATATAAAGAAGGAGTAGGGGAGCAAAAAGAAGGATGATGGATGAGTATGAAAAGGAGGAAAAAAGAACAGTAGCAAGAAATGAAAAAAGGAAATGGAGGGAGAGATGGGTGATATGATTTAATCCACTGATGTGCATTAGAATCAAGTAAATATAATTGTTTTCAATAATCCAAGTCAATAAGAAGACAAGAAATAAAGATATATCAGACCTTATTATCCACTAATCTGACAAAGTGAATCTTTACTCATTAATTCTGCTTCAACCAGAGACCCTATTTGGGTTTATTCAAAGTTTTAAAAGGTAGAAAATAGAAAGGATCTTGATTCCAAAAAACTTTGTAATAATCTGAGCTTTGCTATAGATTAAATATACAAACTAGGCCAATTTATTAACCATTTTAGCCTTAATTTTCTTAGATATAAAATAGTTATAATAACACTCACCTAGTAGTGTTAAATTAAAATAAAAATGTATATATAGTAACATGTCACCTACCGTAGAATTCTACATAATCTCAATAACTTCAGTTTCACTTCCTTACAGAATTACTGTTAGAATTAAATGAAATAATGTGTTTGGAGGTACCTGAAATATAGTAGATTAGCTTGGCAAACTTACAGAGTAATAAAAAGATGCTTAAAAAATAGCCTTAGCTATGCACATATCCTCATGATTCTTTTTAAGTCGACATTGAGAATGAACTTATTTTATTGAATAATACCTTGTGGTCTTATTGAAGTTCTAAATATTCTACATGCTAAAATAAAATTGTACTGCCTTCCCTGGAGTATTTTCGATAAATATAAAACAACATCTTTACCACAGTGCATGTTTTTTAGATGCAAGCTATATTTGACTTTGAAACTATGCTAGCTGAGAGAGAAAAATGCAGTGTTGATTAGCTTTCTAATCCCCACTAGATTTTCAAGATAATCATATCCTACTTCACATTTGAGTTGTATAAACATGGCCTTAATCTATGTCTACGTGACCTCTGAAATTTAAATTATAGTGATTCTAAACCTATGACACTCTGACCCCTTGTGGTAGTTAATTGCAAAAGGTCTACACATTCATATATGCAGAGTGTTAATTTCACAGAAACTAAATAATGGGTCTCATGAATATTTGTGCTAATATTTTAAATATTACTTGCTACTGTGATTAGTAAGATGAAATACCATTGTAAAGCATTTATATTAGAAACAAATCTTGCTTTCAATTAACAGAAACCCAATTCAAATGAAAAAGGAAATTAATGGGCACATTTAACTGAAATGAATATGGATAAATCCAGGCATGAATAGATCTAGTGTCCCAAACTAAGAAAATGGGATCCATCTCTTTAAATATCTAAGCTTTATATACTGCCTTTGAGTTTTAGTCCCATGGATACTTTACCATTGTGGTGGTAGTTATCAGCAGCTACAAGTTTATATTAGCAAATCCCAGCAGTCCAGGACAGAAGGCATTTTCTCACTCTCAACAGTCCCAGCAAAGGTTCTGATATTATCTCAAATGGGGCATCCTATGTCCACCCTGATATAATCATTGTGGAAAGGCACATGGGATATTCTGATAGGCCAGGCCTGAGATACATGTCTATCACTAGAGCCAAGTGTGGTCAAAATCATACAACATGAATGGATTGAGAGTAGAAAAAGGAGGGATAATTCACCTGAGGAAAGTGAATGTACTGGGACTTCAATAAGGGGAAAGGATGCTGACCAGAAAAAATATGGAATATAGCACATTTTTTCAACATGTGTGAATATTTTTAAAAATATATTTTTAGTTGAAGATAAACACAATGCCTTTATTTCATTTATTTATTTTTATGTGGTGCTGAGGATCAAACCCAGGGCCTCACATGTGCTAGACAAGTGCTCTACCAATGAGCCACAGCCCCAGCCCCAACATGTGTATTGATTAAAAAAGGATTTTCAAATTTGAAAAAGCTGACAATCATATCAATTCTTTTTTGGTAGAGAAGTATGTGGCCTAACATAGATCAAATACATGAATGCATTTTTGTCTCTCATGTAGATGATTACTATAGGGAGTATGATTCCTGAGATATCTGCTTTGGAACTTCTTGTTCTAGAAGTCACTCATTCAGTGAGTTTTCTCGGTCCATTAGGTAACTTCACAAAGCATTGCCTTCTCTAGGGAGCAGAAAACAGTATGAAAAGACTATCTCATAAAGCACATTTTCAGCAAAATTTTCTTTCAGTTGAGATGTTTATTCCTGACTTGTCTGAGGTATCCAGGTGAGCTGCCTACAGAATATGTTGATGAATTTCCTTAGTGCTAATTTAAAATTAGTTATGCACTCTACATTTGAAGGCTTTTACTCTTTTAACACTTCTTTCCATGATATTACTTAATGCAAAGTAATTCTTGAGGTTAATTATTATGGTACACTCTAAATGAGCACAATTGTTGGAATCATTATGCACTCATGAGTGGCAAGGCCCCCCCTTCCTTCCACTCCTGTATCCCTCTAGCTACTTGGATGTTCATTCTTCCATGAAAGGAAAAGCTATAATGTTATAAAAGATGCATAAGTTTTTATAGAAGTATGTGCTTTTATGATAAATACTGTTTTAAGTCACTTTCAGCAATGTAAAGCATTGTGGTTTAAATTTCATATAAGGCAACAGGAAGTGAGAGACTGTCGTTTATTCATCAAATAAAACTGTGGCCTCAATTACACTGAAATATTTGGACTCCTAAATCCTCTTCCCTAACAGGTTGCAACTAAATGGTTCATTCCTGGTGGCTCACTTTGTTATTAAAGAATATTCTGAGGAGGGTGGGGAGGAGAGGGAGGGAAGGGGGCATGAGTGTAGGAAAGATGGTGGAATGAGACAGACATCATTACTCTAGATACATGTATGATTGCACTAATGGTGTGACCCTACTTCATGTACAATTAGGGAAGTGAAAAAGTATGTTACATTTGTGTAAAAAATAAATAAATAAATAAATAAACCCTCCCATTAAACCAATCAGAGCCTTTACTTTAAATTTCCCCTTTTGTGGAAATTTTGTGTTCAGTGACAGTGGGTTTTCTTCTGACATTTTCCCATTGTTTTTGCCTTTAAGTTTACATCTCTAGGCAGCTTATCAAGTCAATTCAGTGAAAAATGAGAAAAAGTGGTTGTTCCACCAAATTGACTGGTTGATTATTTAGACAGTTGATCCCATGACCCTTCTATATTATAAACATGAGTGTTTTTTGTGATCCCTGAACATGGCTTCTCTTGCTAAAATAAAGTAAATGGACTTGATTTTGGGGAAAAAAAGAGAATATTCTGATATATATATTTTTTAGTTGTTGATGGACCTTTATTTTATTTATTTGCATGTGGTGCTGAGAATCGAACCCAGTGCCTCATACATGCTAGGCAAGTGCGCTACCACTGAACCACAACTGCAGCACAGATTCTGATATATTTTTAAAAAATATTGATCATTCCAAACAATAGTGCAAGTGCCATCTGCAAAGAAATAACTCAAATTCACTTGTTTTTTACGTTTCCCTTTCCTCCTTTCTACCAATATTATTTAAATTGTATGATTTTTAAGTGACAAAAAATTGCATATATTTATGGTATACAACATAATGTTTTAATATACATTAATAAAATATACATTTGGAAATGGATAAATTGAGCTAATTAACATGCATTACCTTACATACTTACTTTTTGTGGTGAGAACATTTAAAATCCACTTTCTAAAGGACATTCAACTAAACAATACATTGGTATTAACTATAACCACCACAATAGAAGTGACCTTATTCCTCTTAAACAACTGAAATTTTGTTTTTATAAAGTTTTTATAAAGGGCAAAGGCATGCTTATAACTCATTTATGACTTTAGAAATTTCTCAGTTTTATCACTAATTTATATTTTTAAGAAATATTATTCACCAATCATGTTTATAATTCTAAAAATGCAGTGAAAAAAAAAGTTTTCTTTTTCCAATTACCTAAAGTTAAAATTTTGTGGGCAAGGTTGTGGAGAAACGGACACTCCCAACCACTATTAGTTAGATTGTAAACATATTTAGAGAGCAATGTTTCAGTATCAGTCAAAATTTATTCCTTTTAAATGCAACTATTTCATTTCTATAAATTTATCTTAGCTATATAAACATACTTGTGCACAAACATGTATATGAATATATATTTGTCACAGCATTGTTTGAAAAGTAAATGACCCCCCATCCTCTCCCTGTGGAGACCAAACCAACCCCTTGCACATAATCACAGAATGTATTTACAGCAGTGCAGCGAGCTGTGCTTGAAGGGCTTTGAACCTGGCTGGCCAGGGAAGCAGAATGGGTGGATAGAGCTGTTTTTCCTTCTGGGCTGTTCTTCATCTGTCCCTACCTTTTCATGCCCCACCCCACTACCAACAAAAGTATATTTTTCACTGTCCACTGTTTTATGTTTGAATAAACAATTTATAGTGACAATAAAAAAGAAAATGAAGATGACTGAGAAAAAAAAAGTTATCCATAAGTATGATATTGGCTAAATAAGTAAGAATGTATCCCTCTTGTGGAATATTATGCAATTGTTAGAGTGAGGTAGATTTATGTCTACTGATAGAAAAGGATATCTAAGATTCATTCTTTAGCAAGAAATTATGTTCCAACTTGTGTTTTTAAAAAAATACACACACACACACGCACACACACACACACACACATACACACACACAAATTATTTGCTTATTAGAATATTTCTATTTCTGTATGGATACACAAAAAAATTAGAAACAAGCAATAGCCTTTCTAGAATGAAGTTACTTTTCATTCTCTACCCCTTTGAAATTTTTATCTTGTATATTCCTGTCCATTTTACAAACTTGTATTTTAGTCCTATTTAAATTTATTTGATTTTACAGCAAATATATTATAATATGTCTTTTCTAGATGACAGACAAGTCTATCAGCAAATGAATCAGTTCTTCTTGCCCCAAAACAGAAAATTAAAGTTTTCAAAAGCCCTTAGTTGGTTTACCCTGTTTCAATTTAACTAACAAAGAATTACCCTGCTCAAATGATAACCATTTCATTATCTTTTTCTACCGTAGACCAAAGCTATTTTCCAAATCCTTAATTGGTGACCATTTCCACTTAGTGAGTTTGATTGTTTTGTTTACCTTTGTTCAATGGCTTATCATAAAAACTCACTTTTAAAATTATACTAGCATTTTTATTAGAGTCTTTCATAATTTTCTGCACTATGTCATAGATATAGATCCAATTGAAAAAGTAGTTTACATATGAGCCATAATAAGGACAGTTATCAACTAGTTTCAAATCTGACTCGATCTGCTATAAGAAACACAGACTCATAGACTCAGGGGTAGGCTCAGTGGCAGGGCAATACTATAAAATCTGACCTGGGATATCTCCAGGCTTTGGTAGGTCATCAAGGATTTAGTTGTGATCAAGAGATCATAGAAACTTCAAGGCCAAACATTGTTTAATTTCACCTTTGTGTAGGTCCAACCACAATTATGTGGATACCCTAGAGTGAGTCTTACCTAACTCCAGAAACACACTTTGGTGAATTCCCCAAGAACTCACTTGGCAATGCCATGAAATAACCAATGAGGGATGATTCCACCGCACTGCAGGTTTGCTTAAGTCACATGTATTAAATGAAGAATTTGATAACACTCACTCTTGATTTTGTCTCTTAAATTGAAAATCATTCTTGCCAGGAAAAAGGTTTTCTGTAATAAAATAGTTGGCATATGAGAAGTTAGCTTACATCTCTCTTTGTATAAAACCTGAGCATAAGAAATTGGTTTTGGGGTTGGAGATGTGGCTCAAGCAGTAACACGCTCACCTGGCATGCACGGGGCGCTGGGTTCGATCCTCAGCACCACATAAAATAAAATAAAGATGTTGTGTCCACCGAAAACTGAAAAATAAATATAAAAAAAGAAATTGGTTTTGAACTGCTTTCCTTTGTTGACTCTAATAAAGTAGGATGGAAATTTCCTCAATAGCTGAAATCTTATAATATGGGTTTCCATTAATCTGCTATATTGCCTTGATTTCTGTTTCTCTAAATGGATATTATTACTATTACCCAATTACCTCTGCCAGTGTAAAAATATCTTCTATGCAATTTCCATCATATCATCCACATCTAGCTCACTCTACAGTGGCCACCCTATATTTACTTCTAAATGTTTTAACACTAGTTGATTTTGTGTCATCACACACTGCTAGTTATTCTCCTTCTTCCCCACTTTCTCCTTTCTAATCTCTTTCATTAGTTTCACATCAACCATCTATTTCCTAGAACTAAGGTTTCTTGCCTGTCTTTTTAAAATTATTTTAAATATCTTACCTTGGTGAACTCATCACTTGCCACACCTTCCACTATCTTCTCTGTGTGACCTGTATTGTATATCTGTATCTCTAGGCCTGTTTGTTTTTCTCTTATGAGAACAAAAAGCTTGTTTATGGGCATTTGACTACTTTAATCATCTGCCTCAAAGGTCACATTCTCACTCATCTTTTTTTAATATTTATTTTTTAGTTGTAGTTGGACACAATACCTTTATTTATTTATTTTTATGTGGTTCTGAGGATAAAACCCAGGGCATCACACTTGCTAGGCAAGTGCTCTACCACTGAGCCAAAACCACAGCCCATATCCTCATTTATCTTTTTTTTAATATTTATTTTTTTAGTTTTTGGTGGACACAACATCTTTGTTTGTATATGGTGCTGAGGATCGAACCCAGGCCTCACGCATGCCAGGCAAGCGCGCTACCACTTGAGCCACATCCCCAGCCCCCTCATTCATCTTAATGGCAAGACCTAAACTCAAATTCCTACCTTGAATTCCTTTCTAATTTAACTTCATCCTTGATCTCTACAATTAGTCACCAATGCCTGCCAATTTGATACAATAGACCAGAGTCATTTATAATTGGATTTTCTTTGCACCTCTAAGAAAAGTAAACAAAACAGCAACAAATAAAACAATAGTGCCCATATGAAAGTACATAAAAAACCCTTTTTCATAATAATGCATAATATAACATCTTTAAAAACACAATTCACCAAAAATAGCAGTGCATGCCTGTAAACCCAGCTACTCAGGAGGTTGAGAGTGAAGGCCAGCCTGGATAACTTAGCAAGACCCTGCCTCAAAATTTAAAAAATGGGGGTGGGTGGGGATGTAGCTCAGTGACAGAGTACTTGCCTGGCATATATAAGGCCCTGGGTTCCATCCCCATTACCACAAAAACAAAACCTGTAATCCTATCTACACAATATTCATTTTTCATAGTTTATCTTAATAATTACTTTTTCTGCAGATATAATTATAATATTCTACATAATTTTTTAATGTACTTTCTCTGCAAAAGATTAATTTTAGTTGGCATTCTATAAAATTAACATGAACATATTAGAATTTAGAAACATGTTACATATCCCATAGAGTTAAATTAATATGACATTTAAAAATTCTTAGTTATACTCCAGTAGGTTTAATTTAAACCCAAGAAATCCATGAGGTAAGCTCCAGGGCAGTACTGCTTATCTTGAAGATGGAATGACAGATTATCATTGCTTTATTAAGTACAACATTCTGAATTCCTATGAAGCTGTAATAGCTTGTTGTGCACTAGAGATTTTGTTATTTAGGATATAATTGATTATAACGTATACTGTTTGCTCTTGAATAATTCCCATTTTCCACCTCAGAAAGATTTTCATTTCAGTATCAAATAGTATAATTACTGCATTTGTAAAATTTCTGAAGCATTTGAAATGCTTTCAGTTGAAAAATGATTTGAAAATGAAATATGATAAAAATTGAAAGGCAAATTGAATTTAATCCTATATATCTCATTTTAAAGTCATGTATAGTATACAGAATAGCTCATCCTTGTTGGCTATTACTCTTTAGTTGGCATCAATCAAAGGTAGCAAAGAAAGTACCTGAATGCTTAAGGAATTAATAATCCCACAAATACTTGGGTTTCTGCTTTCTAATTGTCATCCTTTTTTTATGGACACTGTCAGCCTTAATGATCTGGTAAACATTGCTAACACCAAATTGAAATCTTTATCATTAACTCTAATTAAAGTACACTGGAAACTGTAGCAAAACTATTTGTTTTAAGCCCATTTTAACAAACTTCTGCTCTGTCTTTTATAGTTCTTATATTTTCCTCTGTTGATCTCTTATTCTTTCCTTCAATCCGATTTTCAGATCTTGAACATGGAGACATTTGCTTCTTCAAGCTAAGATAATGTCTTATTTCATCTACCATAAATTGATTTTGAAGAGAATATTATTCTGTTCTCTGGTTGAACAACTTAGGATTTCCATTTAACTGATAATGTTTACTTACCTATTTTTTAAAATATTTTTTAGTTGTAGACGAACACCTTTATTTTATTTATTTATTTTTATTTGGTGCTTAGGATCTAACCAAGTGCCTCACACATGCTAGGTGAGCATTCTACCACTGAGCCAAAATCCCTACTTACCTATTTTTTGAAGCTCACATAAATGAGTATTTGCATGAATACTGCTTTGGCCTCATATTAATTTACTTCTGTTAAGACTAGGAGACAAAATACTCAGCCAAATTTATAAAGAATCTTTATTCTCATGCATTGATTTTTATCCTAAACTGTAGTCTGGCAGGGGTTTTATTGTTTGGTTTGGTTTATTTATTTTTTATTTGGTTGGTTGGTTTTGTTTTGTTTTGTGTTGGTTTTTTGGTCTGCCTTTCAGACTTTTGAAAGGAGGGAAAGAAAAGGAAGGTCGAATCTGTTGGTATCTGTTTTTGTTGGGGTCTCTCTACAGGACTGAACTAAATGAAAATGATAGACTGACCCAATAGATTAAAATTATGTTTTTAGATAGAATATAAATTCCATTTTCTTTAATGTCCTTGCCTGCACAATTTTAGATAATCTGAACTATAAAGGATGAGCATAGTAAATTTTCAAATCCAAAGTTGATTGTGGCCTCTCTCTTTCTTTCAACCTGTCTAGGACAGTGGCTTTGGAGAGCAAAGTTACCCAGCAGTTTCAATATTACTCTACAAATATATATATATTTAGTTGTAGTTGACACAGTATCTTTATTTTATTTATTTATTTATATATGGTGCAGAGAATCGAACCCAGTGCCTCTTTGCATGTGCTAGGCAAGCACTCTACTGCTGAGCCACACCCCCAGCCCTACAATCAGACTTCTAATGAGAATTTTAGCTTCTGTCATCAAGTAGGTTATAGAAGTTCACAGACTCTAGATTGTGCAGTTTGGGTAATTGCGTGCATGCATGTGTGTGTGGTGCTTGGGATCAAACTACAGGTCTCATGCATGCTAAGCAAGGCTCTACTACTGTACCACACCCCCAGACCTAGGATAGGTTTCTTAAGGCAGAGAAACAACAAGCTCCGAAGCCAAGCATTTTGATTTTTACACCCAAAAGAAAGTTCCAGATTTACAAAACTGACATTCTCTTTGGAATGGTTCTTCTGACGTTTTCCCCTTGCTTATTTTTATCATGCCATAGCACTGGTTCATGTTGATGAAGGCAGCCAGAGACCTGTGAGGTCTACGGATGAGAAACTGAAACTTTGGTCCAGAGCGTTATTTCTCGAAGCAATGGAGAAGTGAAAATAGTGCCTGTGAGCTCTTCCCCACCCCCCTCTTAGTACTGGGGATTGAAGCTGGAGGCGGTCCATCACTGAGATTCTGAGCTACATACCCGCCCTTTTTATTTTTTATTTTGCAACAGAGTCTTACTAAATTGCTGAGGTTGACCTTCAATTTACAATCCTCCTACTCAGCCTTCTGAGCAGCTGAGATTACAGGTGTGTGCCTTGGCACTCATCTTGTGATTTCTTAAATTTCCATAGTTCCTCCCTCTGGGACAGAAAGTTTTCATCTCTATATTCAGTACACCACATCCTCCTTAAAATCCTGTCCCTCTTTGAGTAAAACTCAAGCACATATACGTATTAAATTTTAGGTCCAAGAGCTAACGTTGTCTAAGCAACTTCTTTCAATTTATAGTTCCTTCATTTATAAAAACAAAGCAATTTCTATTGCTTTCACCTCTTTTCCTTAAATCCTAGGGACAAGAAGAAAGATGTTTAAGGCTCATAAAAATGGGATAACTTTCAACATAATATTTTTCAAGATAACTTTTATTATTGTGTCCACCCAAAATTAAAAAATAAATATTTATTTAAAAAATTAAATTTTACATTTATGTGGTTCTGAGAATGGAACCCAGTGTCTCATGCATGCTAGGCTAGCACTCTACCATTGAGCCACAACCCTAGCCCCTGTTTTCTGAATCTTAACATTCTTGGAGGAATTACTATGATGCATTTGATGATCGATTCTTTCTTTTGAAGACTTATTATTAGAAATTCCAACCAAGTAATAAGATTAGATTAGAATTTAATGGAGGAGACATAAGAGCTCCTTGCACACATATCATGTCAAATTGATTCACAGGTCTCTTGGCTTCAAGGTCTTTTAGATTTTAGGTATTTTTGCCACAAATAAGAAAAAAATAAAGAAAGAGAAAAGATAACTCTGTGGATGATGACTATGTTAATTTGCTTAATTGTAATAATCATTTAACTATGCATATGTCTTTCAAAATAGGTATACTAAAATATCCAGGTATACATCTTAAATAAGTGCAATAAAATGGCTTTTTAATATATTGCTTCTCAAACATTGACATGCACATAAATTACCCAGGAATCCTATGAAAAATCAAATTAGTAGATCTGGAATGGAGCCTAATATTCTAAATTTATTCAGTCTCCTAGAGGATGACAATACTGCTTATTTACAGAGGACCATATTTATTTTTGCTGCTTATCTAAGAAGGCACTTGTTTTCTGCATTTTTATATAAATATTTATTTTTTAGTTTTAGTGGACACAATATCTTTATTTTACATTTATGTGGTTCTGAGGATCGAACCCAGTGACTCATGCATGCTAGGTGACCACTCTACCACTGAGCCACAACCCTAGCCCCTGTTTTCTGCATCTTAACATGAATCTTTATAAATAGCAAAAGTTTTTATTTGCATAATGTCTGCTATATGGTATAATACAAATTTAAAGTTTTGACTTATGTAATTTAATCCACAAAATATCCCTAAAAGTAACAATGATTATTTCAAAAATTAAAGTTTGGGCAGGGCGAGGAAGCACACGCATGTAATTCCAGTGGCCAGGGAGGTTGAGGCAGGAAGATCAGGTGTTCAAAACCAGCCTCAGAGAGATCCTGTCTCTAAATAAAATACAAAATAGGCCTGGGGATGTGGCTCAGTGGTGGAGTGCCTCTGAGTTCAATTCCTGGTACTAAAAAAAAAAAAGAAGAAGAAGAAAGAAAAATTGAAAAATTAAAGTTTGGTTTCCAAATAAGTTATTATTTGCCCAAGGTCACACACCATTTAGGTGCCAGGGATTTAGACACAGGTATTTACTGACTCCAAAGCTAGAGCATCATATATAATATGGTCTATGTGTTATATACAAGGTCTTAAACACAGCATTTTTGAGGGAGAAATGATGAACAGTTTCTACCTATCAGGATCAACAGTATAATAGCAGAAATTGGACAAATACATGAGAAGATAAATTAGTTTTAAAAAATTATTGTGCAAATATCAAAGATGAAGCATAGACTATTGAGTTAAATAGTAATAAAATAGGAAAAGAAAGTTAATAATACATTTCTGTAAAATTACTTTGGGTTAGATTTAATTAATTTCTGTTGTGTTAAAATATAAAAATATTTCCAATAGAATTTAAAAATTGGTACTGGATTATTAAGAGATATAAAGGCTATTTCAGAAGCTTAGGAAAGAAAGTTCTTATTCATGGAGAGGTAGAATTGAGGACACCTCCAAAGAAAAGCTGGGATGTTGATGAGTGAAGAGAGGGTTATAAACAAAGGTATATGAGGAGTGGTGTTTTGTGGAAATGGAATGAACCCATTGGGCACAGCAGAGAATTTCATAATTTGCAGAGTGTGTCAGTTACCAGTTGCTGCATAACAAAATATTCCCAAACTCTACGTTTTTATATAGCCATTTATTTAGCTCACAATCCTGTAGGTAGCTTTTTCTGGTCTGAACCAGGCCTTGTTCACTTCTCTGTAGTCAATCAGAATGTCAGATGAGGAATAACTGGACCCAAGTGGCCTCATTCACATAGCCAGTGACTGACTAGCACAATGAAGGATAAAAGGGCATTTGTTCTTGAAAAAGTGATAAAAGCACCAAGAAACCAGGCCCCCACTTGTATTAAAATTGTTAACATCCCATTGATGTTCAAAATATTGTACCTACCGCTTGAGCCACATCCGCAGCCACTAAGGTTTTTCTTATAGATTTTAACAAATTCTCAATGTGAACCTCATTGAATACAAGTTATATTAAAGAAATGTTCGATATAGAATTATTAATATTTGTACCTTTTTAACATTGAGATCTAGACTTGATCACTATCATAATCAATCCAAAATATACTTATTGAGTGTTTATTATGACCAGGCATTAGGCTTTTACTGTATAAAAACTATTTAGGTTCAATTCCCATCTCCAAAGTGTTTGTAGTTGAGTAACTTCTATATATCTCTAACCAGGAAAAAAATTACTGTTGTGCAGCAGACAGGAAATTGCTATTTAATACTGACTACCTTCTTCCTGTTTTAGCATGAGAGAAAAAGTCAGAATTTAAGGATATATTCTCTTCAGTCAAGTTTCACTTCTCCACTGTGATTCTCATAAACCACTGATTAGTTGCTTTCCAAGGTAATCCATTTAAAACTCTCCTTTTACTTATTTGCTTTCTTACAATTCATAAGGAAATGACACTGTCTTTACAAAACTTTTATTCTAAATATGAAATGAACAAAACAAGAAAAACTGGTTCTTGCTGGTTCTCTGACAAGTATCCCTCTAAACACATGAGCTAAGGAGTCAGATACAGAAGTTGCTCATCCAAGTTAAATTTGTAAAATGCCTTCCACAAAACTGTGTGAAACTTGAATAGCCTGAAAGAAGAGTTCCTCCACAGAAAAACAGTACCTTGTCAAAGTACTCTTTCTTCCTTTAAGTTTTGTGTTGTTGTTGTTGTTCATGGTTTTTTTTTTTTATGTTTTTGTTTGTTTTGCGGGTGCCTGAGTATGTGTGTGCGTGTGTGTGTGAGTGTGTGTTGTTTTTTTTTGTTTTCTTTGTTTTTTTTTTGGGGGGGAGGTACTGGAGATTGAACCCAGGGGCACTTAACCACTGAACCACATCCCCAGCCCTTTTT
Organism: Callospermophilus lateralis; assembly: GCF_048772815.1. Lineage (NCBI taxonomy): Eukaryota > Metazoa > Chordata > Mammalia > Rodentia > Sciuridae > Callospermophilus > Callospermophilus lateralis. Next base: position 1,731,765 of record NW_027512416.1, on the reverse strand, counting down.
ATTTTTTTATTTAGAGACAGGGCCTCACTAAATTACTGAGGACCTCATTAAGTTGCCCAGGCTCACCTCAAATTTAGAATACTTCTGTCTCAGCCTCCTGAGTTGCTGGGATTACAGTCATACACCACCACACCTGGCTCCTATAAGCTTTAAAGTCATTTCTGCAGCAAAATCTCATTAACAAGTAGTGCCCCAGTCAAAGCTTTAAGATGTATAGTACTCTTTTTTTTTTTAAATATTGTTTTAGTTGTTGATGGATCTTTATTTTATTTATTTATTTGTATGTGGTACTGAGAATCAAACCCAGTGTCTCACACATGCTGGGCAAGCACATTACCAGTGAGCCACAATCTCAGCCCCGGTATATAGTACTCTTGAGGATTAAATTTAGTTGAATAATTCCTTTCTTAGTAACTAACCCCTTAGCAAGCCGGCCATTAATATTGAGGAGCATGGGGAGAGAATGGTACAACACTTTCAAAAGTTGCCTCATTTTAAGAATCACCTGAGATACTTATTAAATATGCAGATGTTTAGGCCTTTCTCCTGGAGATTTGGTTTACTGTATTTGCACCTGGGATTGCTACAAATAACAACTGTCTTCCATGATTCTTTATGATAACACAAGTTTGAAAAACACTAGAATAGGGCAATAGTTTTCAAACCTGGATGAATAGAGTATCACTTGGTGGGTTTTAAAATGTACATAGTATATATATTAATGCTCAGGTTCCCAACCCAGAGATTCCAGTTTAACTTATCTGAGGTGGGGCTAGATACTAGTTATTTTTTTAAAAGCTTTCCAATTCATTTCATTTTGTTGTTGTTGTTTGCTATCAGGGATTGAACCTAGAAGTGCTTAACAACTGACCAAGATCCCCAGCCCCCTTTTTTTTTATTTAGAGTCAGGGTCTTGATAAGTGGCTTAGGGCTTTTCTAAGTTGCTGAGGCTGGCTTTGAATCTGCAATCATCCTGTTTCAGCCTCCCAAGTAGCTGGCATTACAGGCATGTCCCACCATGTCCAGCAAGATCCCATAGATTGGATGCAGAAATTATTTTTAAAAAATAGTGAGAAAATATCATTTTCTGATTTTAGAAATCTCTTTAATGTCTGGCTTATAATAAATTGCTAGATTTTGCATTTGATCAATTGGAATATGTTGTTTTGGTTAAAAACTTCAATTTGAACATTGTAAAGAAAATCCAGCCCCCCACCCCAGAGACATACAATTAGAAAAGAAAAAGATATTTCAATATTTTCAGATAATTGTGAATATTCTTTTTTATTTTCCTTTATTTATTTATTTATTGGTATAAGGGATTGAACTCAGGGGCACTTGAGCACTGAGCCACATCCCCATCCCCATTTTGTATTTGATTTAGAGACAGGGTCTTACTGAGTTGCTAATACCTCACCATTGCTAGGATTACAGGCCTGCACCACCACACCCAGCTCAACTTCCTTCTTTTGGTTGGACTTGATGTGGAGTTACACTGGTCATATATTCATATATGAACACAGGAAAGTTATGTCCAATTCATTCTACTGTCTCTCCCATTCCCATCCCTTAGCTAATATTTTAAAGGTAGTTTGTAATTTGAAATTATCAACAAACTTTTCATACTCTGTTACATTAAAATCCAGTAGTCTACCTTATCCTTTGAATGTAAATTACACACAATTTGATATCACATATTGATCATTTAAAAAAAAAGTTGTTCTCCATGTAATGCGGCCTCCATCTTCTTTATAATATGACACATTTCATACTTTATAATATAAAAAAACACAGTTGTTAATATCATGATCCATATTATCAGAAAAGTCTCAATATTGGGATGACGTCAAGATCACAATAGTGGAACAAGTTTTCCAAAAATTTAATTTTCATTTGAAAACTTGAATTTTATCCTTGGCAATAGACACTGTCAGCTGTGGTCCTCAAAGTAACCAACACCCTTCCTTCATTTTTAAGAAAATGTCTATTAAATCCCCAAGTCAGAAAAACCATAGTATGTCTGTCAGTTGTTCTTTCAAATAAAAATAGTACTTTATGAGAAAAGCAGCTAGTTTAGCTCTCAATCACTCAAACACTCTTCCTGGAGGTATCTCTTCTACTTCAATATTCAGCAGAAGTGCTTTATGTGTGTGTCACGTTTCATCATAGAGAATATTTATTTGTGTGTGGGGAGGGTATATATCTTGTGGTGCTGGGGATTGAACTCAGGGCCTTATACATGCAAGGCAAGCACTCTACCAGTAGATATATTCCTCTATATCCCCAGCCTTAGAGAATATTTTTAAAAGTGTACTCAAGGGTCAAGACTTTTTAAAGTTGTAAACAGACTTATTTTTTTAATATTTATTTTTTAGTTGGACATAATATATTTATTTTATTTATTTATTTTTATGTGGTGCTGAGAATCAAACCCAGTGCCTCACATGTGCTAAGCAACACTCTACCCCTGAGCCACAACCCCAGCCCCAAGGATCAAGAGTTAATAAAATTAATAATTTGTGATGTTTCATTAAGGATAGATATATAATATTTTTGGAACCAGGAATTGAACTCAAGGGCACTTGACCACTGAGCCACATCCCCAGTCATATTTTGTATTTTATTTAGAGACAGGGTTGCTTAGTTCCTTGCAGTTGCTGAGGCTGGCTTTGAACTGGTGACCCCTTGTGTCAGTTTCCTGAGTTACTGGGATTACAAGTGTGCACTACACACCTGACTCATTAATGATATTCTTATTTTTAAGTATGAGAGACTTATTTACCATGAGTGTGGAGTGATGAAAACTACAATGGCTAGTAGGAGAGTTTTGTGTCATTGCCTAGATTCATGCAAAGGAGGTTTTTTTGTTTTGTTTTGTTTTGTTTTTTGCTTTTGTGTCATCTGTGTAAATGTCAATACAGTGAAAAAGGCAAATAGTATATTGGTAGTATTAAGATAATGGTTTTGACTTCATGAACCCTATGAACCCTATGAAAGAGACTTGAAGACCACACTAGCAGATGATACATACATACATACATACATACTGGGGATTGAATCCAGAGGTGCCTAACCATTAAGCCACATTCCCAGCCCTTTAATTTTTTTTTATTTTGGGACAGGTTTCACTAAGTTGTTTAGGGTCTCTGCTGAGGTTGGCCTCAAACTTGTTATCCCCCTGCCACAGCCTCCAACATTGCTGGAATTTCAAACATGTGCCACCATGCCTGGCTTATTATTTCTATTTTACAAATAAGTAAATAATTTTCTAGCATCAAGAAAGAATTGAGATATAAATACAGGTCTTATTGAATCTAAGTTTGTTCTGTTGCTACTATAACAATTCATTTTTCTTCTATTGAATGATTTGGGGTAGGCATGGTAGTACACTCCTGCTGAGGCAGGAAGATCTCAAGTTTGAAGCCAGCCTGGGCAATTTCAGTAAGACCCTGTCTCAAAATAAAAAATAAAATAACCTAGTGATGTAGTGCAATGGTAGAGTACCCCTGGGTTAATCTCCAATATCACAAATAATAATAATAATAACAATAACAACTACAACAACAACTAAGATGTAGCAGGATAAAATATTTGCAGATCACATATTTTCAAGATGAAAGACTTTCATTAAGACTAGACAAAGAACTCCAAATCAACAGAAAGATGTTACACAAAAGAAGATATGAGCATGGCAAACATAGACATAAAAAAGTATTTGACATCATTCCTTAGCAATTCAAGAAATGAAAAGATATTTGAGATGAGATACAACTGTGTGCCAACCCAAATGGTTATTTTTTTTAAAAAGATACTATTAATATAAAGTACTAGTGAGGATGTAGAACAACTGTATACCACAAGTATTGCTGGCAATTAATGTATTACAGCCACTTTGTAAAACTGCTTGAAAATTTCACATAGATTTAAGCATATACTCACTGAATGACCAGGAAAACACACTCCTTGATATTTATCTTAGAAAAATAAAAGCTTAATTTCACACCAATTTTTATACATGAACATACATACTTCATTTGTAAGAGCCCACACTTCCAAAACCCAAATGTCCTTTAGTGGGTTAATATTTAAACAGATTGTGGATCATCATGTGGTGATGCAACTATTTAGCAATAAAAAGCAATAGACTATTGATACATGCAGAAGAAGTGGATAAATCTCAAGGGTATATACTAAATAAAAAAAAAGTCAATTTCAAAGTAATATATGTTGTATGATCCATTTCTACAATGTGATTATGTGATAGAAAACAAATGGATTGCTATAGGGGTTAGTATCAGAGGTAAGTTGTGTCTATCAAATGATAACAGAATTTGGATGTGATAATGAAAATAATCTAGATAATCAGATAATCTAAAATATTTATTCTAGATTTGGTGATAAATATAATTATTGAAATTGACACATGCAGTAAAATTTCAAAGACTTCACATTCTCCTTACTCCAAAAAAAAAAAGTACACAGATAAATAGAATGCCATCTGTATTTGAATTACTAGTATTGAAGCATTTTCAATCCCCTGATTTTGACAATATTGTATGCTTATATAAGATATCATTACTGGGAAATGTAGTAAAATATGCATGAAAAATTTATTTTCTTTTCACAATATTTGTGATTCAAAATTTTTAAGTAAAAATGATATTATAAAAGGAGATATAAAAGACAAAATGCCTGAATGTTACAAAAACTCATGCTACAAAAATAGTTGATAAAAATCAATACACATTTCTGCCTGGTTTGGTGGTGCATGCCTGTAATCCTAACAGCTTGGGAGGCTGAGGCAGGAGGATCACCAGTTCAAGCAAAAAGTAAGGCACTAAGCAACTGGGTGAGACCCTATCTCTAAATGAAATACAAAATAGGCCTGAGGATGTGGCTCAGTGGTCGAATGCCCCTGAGTTCAATCCCCGGTACAACCCCCTGCCAAAAAAAAAAAAAAAAAAAAATCAATACCCATATCCAATTTTAAAAATGCAATAAAATACTAATATGGCATTATGTAAAAATGTGGATGTGTAACTGATGTGATTCTGCAATCTGTATTTGGGGTAAAAATGGGAGTTCATAACCCACTTGAATCTAATGTATGAAATATGATATGTAAAGAGCTTTGTAATGTTTTGAACAACCAATAAAAAAAGGAAAAAAATAAATAAATAAAAATGCAATAAAATGGATATTTGTGCACATGAGTGCATACACATATTTCACAGTCCTAAAAGTTATTAATTCATTTATAGCACAAAAGAACATTCTACTAAATATGTGCGATCTCACCATTCAATGCAAAGTGACTTGCTAATTCCATTACAATTTACACTTTATTAGTTATTTCTAATGCAACCACAAAAAAAATAACAGATATAACAATTTGAAAATAAAAATTACTTATTTTGAGAAGTAGTTGTCCTTCCATGATTTTGTCTCACTTTAAATCTATGTCCCCTCCATGATAGATTCTACATTCTTACACATGTTCAAATTTTAACCTTAAGATATATTTTTCTAATTGGCACAATTTTACCAATGTTGATTTAAAATTATAGCAGCCACTTTGAAGATTTTTTTTGTAGAGATAAAGTTATTCATTTTAGAGGTTTATTTAAAAAAAATGAGGAGAGAAAATTTCCAAACTTCTAGTGACCTCCATTTATTGTTGATATGAAGGAAATTCTAAAATAATTTTAGATAACTATTGCATTCTTAACATTCCCTTGAGGCGAGGTGGTGGGGAGAGGCATTAAATCCGTGAACATTTAAACCTCTTCTTTGTTAAATTGTTCTACATTGTGACTTGAACCTAACAAATTTTTCCCAATTTTGCTCTTTCCCTACTGTAATGCCTTTTGAGTTCTGGTGTCCAAAAACTCAAAAGTAATTTGACTCTTAAAGTTAATGCTATTCAGAATGTAGCAAGCCCATTATAATTGATTTTCAGATCCTGTTCCTAGTCTGAGCTGAGAGTCATTTTTAAAGATACCCAAGGACTAGACAAAAGAGAAAAAATAAGAATAGACCAATATAGAACAGATGTACAAATATATAATTTCAAAGTTCCCAGATATGTTATTAATTCATAAGCTATTATTCACTTCATATTCAAAGCTAATACATTAGGAATAATTAAAGTGACCTAAGAGGCCCAGACCTGTGTGGGTAACCAGAAACCTTTTGAAAGTGTAGCTGTTGCCTGAGTTTGCGATCTATTATTTCTTTTTTTGTGAAAGAGATTGGGTTCTTATTCAGTCTAGTAAGAAAAGACAGTACAGATCTGTAAGAAACATCAAGTTTTCTTTTGTATTTTTAGCTGGGATACAGGAGAAGATTCTAAAAATAGATCATTTGCTGTCCTTTCAAAAATAGTATAAATTGCAGATCAATATCCCATTGACTAATATCAACAACTAGAGAGAGACTTGTTATCTTAGTAAACTAAAGTATCATTATGAATAAACCCTGGTATTTCCCAGGGTTCATTTATGGACTATAATTTTTTTCTTTGGAAGAATTGATTACTGGGTAACACTTAGAAAAGAGAAACACTTAGCTTCAATTTGAGGTCTATACTTTAATACTAAGGGGAATTTCCAAACTGGTTTCCTCTGTCGATATTCAGTTCATTTCATATTTTATAAAAGGTGTAGAAAAGAAGGGAAAATTCTACATGCTTTGTTCAGAAAATATAACAAAAATCATACAGTGTTAGAAAGTCAAGAAAGCTTGGAGCCCTGGTGTACACCTTGGTCCCAGTGGCTCAGGAGGCTGAGGCAGGAGGATTGCAAGTTCAAAGCCAGCCTTGGCAACTTAGTAAGGCTCTAAACAATTTAGTAAGCCCTTGTTTCTAAATAAAATAAATAAAAGGGATAAGGTTGTGACTCAGTGGTTAAGTACTTAGGTTCAATTCCTGGTACTGAAAAAAAAAATCTAGAAAGAAATTTCTTACCCAAGAAATTCATGAGACTGTGCACACAGGATAAGAATACCATTCTTCTGGCTTAATAATGTTGACTTAAACTGGAAATTGTGCCATTTTAGGGGAATAAAGTAGGACTTACATCCTAAGAGAGATCTTTATAATTTTGGTTATTACTCAAGATGTCTAGAAAACAAATAAATCATATAATTGCCAAACTATTTGTCACTTTTTTTGGGGGGTAGTATTTAGGATTGAATCTATGGCCTCACACTCTGGGCAAGTGCTGGACCATTGAGCAACATTGCCAACAGTCGAACTTTCTGCCAAGGTGACCATTACATTAAACCAAAATGCACTGAGGAAGGCTGAACCAAGACAAAACATTCTTTACTTCAGAAGATGAACAGGAACATACTGAAAATTTGTTAGTAATGGCAAAACCATATGGCTGCTGATGAGGGGAGAAGGGAAGGAGAAGAAAGTTGTTATTGAGGGGTGAGAAAAGGAGGAAGGTGTACTTCAGCATTTGCAATATGAATCTGGGAATGGTACTTTAGTAAAAAAAAAATTCACTTTCCTGACATCTTCTCTTTTCTAAGGTTAATCTGCTAATGTCTGTAAGCAGATTCATAGTGGGGATGAACGTAAGACGAAGCGGACACAATGATTTCTTAGAGTAACATATTAACCAGAGTTATTTTTCTCATGTAAATAAGACCCATAAAATAAAAATGCTGCCTAAGCTTTTAAGTGGTGCTTTTTCCACTAACATAGCCACCAGATTGTGGAGCTAAGTTCCTTCTGTTCCACTGATAAATGTCCCTTTTCAGCGATTTTGCTCCCAGATGGCTATTCTATCTTCTCACCTAAAGAAATAATACTAGCTGCTGATTTTTTTCTCTAACCCAAATATATTTAGCAGTCTTTTGCAGCATTTCACACTGTGAGTATAACTCTGAACCAAGCCAGTGCAGTTTAATAATCATTCATTTTGCTTGAGTTGCTCCATATTTTTATTAATTTTAAAATAATTAGGAAGTAATTTTGCAATCATTTTCCTTTTAGGATATCAGATTTTGTAATAATTTTCCTGTACACATTTACAAATTTCTTCTTTTTAAATTTCTTTTTCACTTTATTTTCTTAAATTAACATCACTTGAGTTCGAACATGGACTCCATTTCTACTGACTTAATATCTTCAATTTGGTTCAATTTAGCTCCTTTTCAGAACTTTTCTCATTTTCTGTTTTATTACTTGAATATACAATGATTTTTTTTTTCATCTCAGAAAATTCAATTTGTTCCAATTTTAAAATCAATGCATGTCTGGTAGCCATTGGTGAAAGGCCCTGTTTAAATGTCAAATCTTGTATATTGTGCACACATACAAGTACTAAGTCACTTACATCCTGGTAAACAAAGTACATATCTAATTCTGGTTTGTTTCTTTGTTTATTTTTGAAACCCTGTGAAGATATCACAAATGGCCAAATAAAATACATCATTGGGCTATAAACCTGTGAAGCTTTCCAATTTTTAGCTCTTGAAGAGTGTTTCATTACCTTTAGGATTTTAAAAGTCTGAACGATGCTGCCCACCTGAACATAAGTGGATTAAGAGGCCCTTGTTTGTTCGTTTTTTCCCCCCTCACTTCCAAGTTTATATTTGTGCTTTTTTCTTCCTTCTTTTCCTCACTTATTTCCTTCCTCCCTTCTTCTTTACCTCATCCTCCTTTCTGTCTTTTCCATCCTTCTTAAAAAGTACCTTTGTAACAGAGCTTGGTGTTGTCTCCCTGTAATCCCAGAGGCTCTAGAGTCTAAAGTAGGAAGCTATCAAGTTCAAAGTCAGTCTCAGGGAGTTTTCCAGATCCTAAGCAATTTAGCAAGATCCTGTCCCAAAATAAAAAATGAAATAAAAATGGCTGGGATATGGCTCAGTGGTTAAGTCGACTGGATTCAATCCTCAGTACCCCCCCAGCAAAAAAAAAAAAAAGCCCACACCTGCAGTTCTAGTTGGAATGTTACTGGGTCTTTCATTCCACAGGTCTTAAAACATGACTGCTTGTACTGTTTTGATGGTCTATACACACACACCTGAACAAATTGAGGCAGAGATAAGTGTAAGGAACCAATTCAGTACACTGGAAAGCACATATTTGGTCATTCAAACATTATTTTTAAGATGATTTTTAACAAAACTGAAGAATTTTTACAGTCTCTGACATGCATACTCTTAACACCAAAATTAACAAAATTTTTCTAAAATGCACATTATTTATCAAAGTCAATTGTAAAGGCCTAGTTCTAATATGTTTATAGAAGTGTTCATGGAATTCTGACTTTTTTCTGTTCAGAGCAGGAGTTCTTTAGTGTTTTGTGTATGTCTCTAGTAGGTATTATGGGACTTGGTTCCTCAAAGACATGGTATACTGTGTTGACAAACACTGTTTCAGTACTTCAAGAAAACAAAACAATGTCATGAAATAAAGATACATTTTTATTTCTGGAAAATTATATAAGAATTAAGATGATAAATCAGGAAGTGAGTTGCAGTGTGGCCAGCATACAAGCACATTATGTGTATACAGTCTTTACTGTTGATTTCTTTTAAATAAAATGTGAGCCTTGATTCCCAAGTCTCACAATGTTTTGATCCTAAACCAATTTAGGGAACTTTTCTAACAATAAATTAGAATTGTTAAACAAATAAATTATGCTATAAAATAATAAATTTATCTGAAGTTTATGCTATTACTACCATTAAACTTCAAGTCCTGAAAAAAAAAATGGTGCCTCTGCCCTAAACTCTTGGTCTTGAAATTTCAAGAGAAATTTAGGTGACTCAAATAAAGGTTAAAGGGTAAATTCAGCTGATGCACACAGAGAGCACCTGAAGATGGTATGGCTTGCTGACAGAATCTGTTGATAAGCAAAATTCATGTTTGGGTGTAGTTCTTATTTTTTATGCCCTTTGCTTGGGGGTCACAACAATCCTCAATGTTTTGCAAGCTTTATAGTATATAAGCTTGTCTAGATTCCCAAGGCAGGGGAGAGAGAGAGAGCAGAATGAGAGAAAAATAACAGTGCAGGGCAAAGCTACAAAGCTAGAGGGAAATGGCGATGCTCTATTGTGTTTATTTAAATCCTTTCTCTTTGTATTTTGACTATCTTATACAAGAGTTCATGGTTAAAAGCATTCCTCATGCTGATTAAATCATATGTTTACCTGGGATATTTTATTATTGGGGATTTCACATGGATAAGGAGTCAGTGAATATAGCTTCTAAGAGTTTGAGACTATTCACCTTAGAAAAACTCCCAAAGATTGTGAGTTATAAGCATGCCTTTGCCCTTTATAAAAACTGCTGTGAAGGAAGGACAGAGAGGCATAATCAGGAAGTGGGCAATGATCCCCCCTCCTTAGGAAGGCAATTTATGAAAGATTCCAACAATTGTTTGGTGATTTGCCAGGGAGAAGGGTCTTATGATCCTTTGTTAAGGAAAAAAAGACTTCACGAGCCTACTTTAGAGAAGGTGGGACCTCACATTATTCATCAGAAGAGAATATATCGAGAAATGTAGTTACAAGAACTCACTTCAAAAATTACCTTTTAAAGGGATCAGTGATGTATAATTAAAATGGATCCTTGTATTTATCTAAAATCTATGATTTAATCAATATTTTATCTTTCTCTAAAGAAAAGCAAGTAGCTTTCTCTCTTTATGAGATGATATGGATATGTCATCTTATAAAACTCACTGCTTTTTGATATGTAAAGGTATACTTTGTGGGTTTTTTCTTTCTTCTTTTTTTTGTTTAACTATGGATTTCTCTCAGCGACAATGTGAGCACAAGGATTCGGACATTTTTTTTTTTCTATTTTATATACTGCTGTATTCCCAGGAAACATTGCAGACATACAATAAATATTTGTGGAATTCATGAGTAATAATCATATTATCTTGATCATACTACAGGCAACACATCCAGTAGCTACTTCAGTGAAAACAAAAATGATATAAAGATGCTTGTTTGCCTATGAAAAGTGTTTGAGTACCACAGATAAAAATTTAAATTATAGTTTCAGGATGGATCATCTCAGGAGAAGAACATACTGATTGTGTTGGGACCTCAGATTGTCTCCAAGTGTTCCAGGTAGTCTCAAAGTACAACAGAAACCTGCCGCATAATCAGAGCCCCACATTGGTTCTTGGTAATCAAAGAGTCTAAGTTAGTGTCTATTTCAAACAACAGTCCTCAAATTTCCTCAGAGGGACTAAAGTAATCTGTGCCAAAATAACTATAGTTGTGTTATCATATCTTATTACCTTCAAGTTTTCATATTGAAAACATTGGTAAAGATATTATAAAGGACTTGCAGCTTTGCTTGTAAGAAATTGGCTACTAAAGCATTCTTGAGATAATTAGCATATTTGGCTATGCTGCAAAAACAAATAAGTCCTACAATCTCATTGACTTAACAAAGCAAAGGTATATTTCTCTCTCAAAGTCATGGACTACAAGTAAACATCCATTTTAAATATCCATCTGATAACTCAAGAAATTTGATTCCCTCCACATTTGTTTTACCATAGACATTAAAGAGAAGTTGGGGCAAAGAAAGAATCATATCATCATGCACCTTAGACCAGAGTGATGCATTTAATTTTTTCTCACTGACCATTGTCTGGAAATACTCTATGCCCACACTTAAGCAGATGGAGAGCATGTAGAATATTTAGCAAACTCTAAAATATGTTCCTTATTGATTTTCTTTTAATTGAAAACACCATGCTATATTTAATAAAAGGAGTAACCACCAGTAATTATTTATATGAAAGTATCAGAACATTTCCCTAAATCATTTGAATTCAAATTTTACTAAATGCATAAGTAATAAAATACATCCAGAAGCCCATTGTTCCTCCTAATCTTGGTTATTTATACCACAAATATTATTTCCTAATCGTAATAATATTAGACTGAACTAAATTTCGGACACTAAATTGAGACAAAGAATCCCATGCTTTATATCGTCAGCCAAGACGGGTTGCTTTGCTCAGTATTAATAAGATAAAAGAGTTCCATACAGGGTAACAAAGTACTCACAGTGATTTTCATTAGTGCTGGGTTTGATACAGAGCAACAGAAAGAAGTAGAAGTAATTCTTCTTTGACTACCACAGTATCATGTGAGGTATTTTGCTCCTGAAATTCTGAAAAGAACCTTTCAATTAAAACTGGGTTAAGATGATTTAGTCAAGTAATTTTAGTTTTTATTATTGCTCTGGATTTGTTTATATTGTTATATTTTCATATTTTAAAAGGTCAGAATAAGTTTTGCTATGAAGAATTTATCATTTCATTATAAAATTAAAGTAGTGACATAATAAAAAGGAACACTAGATGTTCAAATATTTCATTGGTAGACGAGAAAACAAACAGAAATATAATTCATCTATAGATATAATTTATAGTCAAATATTTATGCATTAATATTATAGAATTATATCAGATTATACATGACATATTATATGTAATACTATATAATGGTAGATATTATATGATGCACAATTATAAATATTATATACCTATATTTATGTATAATATAAAATTCAAATTATCTAATGTATAATTAATGTGGAATATAATATATGATTATGCCTTATATAATATGTGATATACAATGTTGGTATACATTTATAATATTATTTGAAATTTCATAAACTATTTTTAAGGGCAAATTTATCTTTATTATATGGTTTAATTTCAACTTTTAAACAGTTTTCATCTAAGTTATATACTATAGTAATACAGTATGGATTTATTCAGATTAGTTTTTATCATCATAAAGGAAAATTATAGCTAAATTGCTGCTCTCAAAAACTTTACTAGCTGTTTGTCTTTAAAACAACTTTGTGTAAATTTTAGAATCACTTGATATTTTATCCAGTACATATTGATTACTAAACTCTCCCCTGGAATCTCTGATTACATTGGTAAGGTTGAGGCCAGATAATATTAATTCACGGTAAGTTACCAGATGACTGACTGGTCTCGTCTGGACAGTACACTGAGAAAATCTATGTGATATATCCAGATATTTACTTAAAATTCCTTCACATCACTGGTTCTTATGGGTACCACATTCTTCCAAGGAAGGGACCATGTGTCTTTTGCACTTTAATCTCAGTGCCTTGGAGACATGTAGAATCTAGATAGATATGGAATAACATTTTTAAAAATTTAATTTGTTCTTCTTAGTTGTACATGACAGTAGAATCCATTTTGATAAAATTACACAAGCATTGGATATATCTTATTCTTATTAGGACTCCATTCTTGTGGGTGGGCACAATGGTAAAGTTCACTTAGGTAAGATCATATGTGTACATAAGAAAATTATGTTAAATTTATTATACTGTGTTTTCTATTTCTAGCCCCTCCCTTCTTTTTGTTCCTCTTCGTCTAATCTATTGAACTCTTCTTCTGCTCACCCCCTTTATTAATGTTTAGCTTCCACATATCAGTGAAAACATTAAACCTTGGTTTGGGGGGATTGGCTTATTTCACTTACCATGATATCTCCAGATCCATCCATTTACTGGCAAATGTCATAAAGTCATTCTTCTTTATGGCTGAGTAATAAATATTCCATTTTGTATGTATACCACAATTACTTTATTCATTTTGGAAAAATAAGAGACCCAGAATAGCTAAAGCAATCCTTATCTAGAAATTAAAAGCAGGAGGCATCACAATTCCAGACTTTAAATTATGCTACAGAGCTATAATAACAAAAACAGAATAGTATTGGCTCCAAAATAGGCAAAAATACCAATGTAACAGAAAACACAGAGACATAAATACAGTCACTTCATATTAGACAAAGTTGCCAAAAACATATACTGAAGAAAAGATAGCCTCTTCAAAAAATTTTGCTGAGAAAACTAGAAATCCATACGAAATAGAATGGAAGTTAACCCATATCTCTACCTTGTACACACAAAAAAAATCAACTTTAAGTGGATCAAAGCAAAGACTTAGGAATTAGACCAGAAATCCTGCACCTATTAGAAGAAAATGTACATCCAACTCTCCAATATGTCAGTTTAGGAATTAACTTTCTCAACAAGACTCCTAAAGGGCAAGTAAAATCAAGAATCAATATATAGGATGGAATCAAACCAAAAAGCTTCTTCACAGCAAAGGAAACAATCAGAAGTGTGAAGAGAGAGCCTACAGAATGGGAAAAAATCTTTGCCACCTGCACTTCAGATAGAGCATTAATCTCCAGGATATACAAAGAACTCAAAGAACTTAACACTAAAAAAAAATAACCCAATCAATAAATGGGCAAAAGAACAGAGCAGGAATTTCACATAAGAAGTTAGAATCATCAACAAATATATGAAAAAATGCTCAACATCTCTAGCAATTAGAAAAATGCAAATTAAAACTACACTGAGATTCCATGTCACTCTATTCAGAATGGCAATTGTCAAGAATATAAGTAACATCAAATGTTGGCAAGGATGTAGGGAAAAAAAGAATGCTCATACATTGCTGGTAGGACTGCAAATTAGTGCAAGTACTCCGAAAGGCAGTATGGAAATTCCATACGAATCTAGGAATGGAACCACCATTTGACCCAATTATCCCACTCCTCAGCATATATCCAGAAGATTTAAAATCAGCATACTACAGTGATACAGACACATCAATGTTTATAGCAGCACCATTCACAATAACTAAGCTATGGAACCAACCTAGGTGTCCATTAATAGATGGAATAACATTTTAAGAAATAACTAAAACATGTATTTTATGCTCTTATATCACCATATTTTTAAAATGTATATGTTAACTTTAAAATTGATATCAGGGTTCACTGTCATTTTATTAACATTTCTTTCTCAAACTAGATTCAGTTCAGGTCCTTAAATGAAAATTGAATCATTTGTTCTTCACCAAGACAACATAAAACAATTTGACTTTTCTGGAAATATTTCTCCAAACATGATTATTTCATATTATTCTACCATTTACCAGGTGAGTTTGTCATGAAATATAATGTATATTTCTTTATACACCACACTATGTGTATTCCTCTTGAAGTTGTGCCCTTTACCTCAAAGGACAAACTTCCCCAAAAGAGGAGGACCATTCTTTGGTCAGGGATGTACTATCCAGCTAGAACGTTCATTATATTATTTTGCCTTGCACTCCTTGGGAAGTAGCCTCTCATACTGAGATTAGCATGTAGGATATTTATTGGGGTTAACTAGAAATTATTAGGATCAACACATGTATAAAAGAAAACACCTTATTAGATAGAGCAAGAAGTGGTAGTAATGCAGTATCAATAAAATCTTAATCAAATCCATAGGGAGCCTTGAAGTCTGGAAAACACAACGGAGTATTCCCATGTTTCATAGAAGGGAGGAGTTCTATACCCACCTGTGTTTAGACTGAGTTAACTCTGGAAAGGTGGAGTGATTTTTTCAAGGCAGCTGTCTCTAGCCAAGGGCAATTTCTAGAAAGCTGGATGTAAAACAGAGCTGGTGTAAACACTTCAGTCCTCAAGGTAGACTGGAAAATATATCTAACTATAAATCTATGTAAATATATATTCAGCAATATTTATACCAAACTAATGAATATTGATAACTAAAATTTAATAAAATTTTAACATTATATAATTAGCAACCGATTTCAGTATGTATCTCTGTTTTCTGACTACATTTTAATATCAAGAAGTAAGGGGTTGAGGCTGTAGCTCAGTGGCAGAGTATTTGCCTAGCATGTGTGAGGCGCCGAGTTTGATCCTTAGCACCACATGAAGAGAAAAAAAATAAAATAAAATAAAGGCATTCTGTCCATCTACAACTACAAAAAATAAACAAACTTTAAAAAGTAAGATATGTCTTCTATTTTTTTTTTCCTTTTTATGTTTTATGGTGTGGGAAATTGAACCCAGGGTCTCATTCATGCTAAAGAAGTGCTTTACCACTGAGCTGAGCTCCATATCCAGCCAGATGTCTTCCATTTCTTATTTTCAAAAATTTTTTATAAAGTGTTATTACTTTGTCAGTGGTGTTTTTATTGTCAACCTAAACATTTAAGATTAAAAACTTGATAAATTCATTTTAGTAACTCAACAGGCATTAAGAAGCATTAGTTTGTTAACATTATTAAAAAATACATGTGGATAGTTCAAATAGTCAACATTCTTAACCATTATTTGATGTCATATTGACTATCAAATGAGTTGTAATTTTATTTCCAAATTGAAATTACTATTGGCTGGGGATGAATAATGATGTGAAATGGAAACTGTCATGCAGGCACCAAGTAAATAAGCAATTTCTGACACCTACATTAAAAGATTTCATAGAAGAAGTGCATTCAAACTTGCCTGGCTGAGTCCCATTAGAAATCTAGTCCCACAAAAGAGCCATAAACATTGAATTACATTAGGAGATAAGAGCTGTAGAACTAAGAATCTACATTGTCAACTTTTAGAACAGAGGATATACAATTTCATCCAGTGTGGCATGCAGCAGGATCATAGAGACTGTCCTCCACTGCATCTACTAGCATAATTCAGGAGTTTCAAACAACACTCAGTGTCTTACTATTCAGACTCCCTATTAATTTACATACACATGATTGCTGGATGTGTACTGTCTATTTAAAATATTGGTAATTGCATAAAAATGTATTTATATGTAAGAGAAAAGAAAAATCTATAGATATAAAAATAATAATTTGGGATGCTTTCATATATGCCTATATTTAGTTGCTTTCCTTCTAATCTAACACAAACAAGTATACCAAATGTCATAAATCATCCCTGGTTCAGTTGTCATACTCCACATGGACTATTCTAGCTTTCATAAACTAACATTTTTCTTCCACTCCAATGTAACACTTATATCAACTACAGAGTACACAGATTATATTTTATGATACTCCATGTTTGATATGTCCTACAGATCCTCATTGACTATATGATGCTACAAAGTTTTATTTCAAGCTGCTTTATGGTATGATGATGGCCTGGCATGCTAGACCTTCAATTCCATCAACCTCTTTGGTCATGCCAAACTTCCCATTATTTTGCTTTCTCATATCTATCTTTTTGTACGCAATATTCTATATCTCCCTCACACATATGCACAAGTGTAATGAGCCATCCATGGGCTCTGTGTGTTAGCTCTGTGCATTTGAGCATAAGAGGGTCTTGTCTGGCATTGTACGCTGATTAGGCGATGCATTACCTTTCTCTTGCTCTGCCTGAGATCCCACACAGCACCTGAGATGGGTGTGACTTGCCAAGATGTCAATCAATCTGCTGACCAAGCAAGATTCCACCATTCAAAAACCTACACCTTACCTTATTTGGGTGTAATATTCTATTGAATGTTTCTTCCCAATAAATAGGGTGGTTTTGGATGTACTTGCTCTCTTGTCTCTTGCCTCCCTTGCTCCTCTTGCCCTCCAGCACAGGACCTGACCCCTGAGAGCTATCCCCAGAGAGCCATCGCAGAGCCATCCCTGACCCAGACAAAGGTCTTTCATTCTGTTTTGTCTTTTTGTTGCCAGCCAAATTCATGTGGAGTGACCCTGAATCCATCGCTCATGCGGGATGTGGGTGACACACAAGATTTCTCTAAACAAAAAATTAAATTTAGAGACAGAGTCTCACTGAGTGGCTTAGTGCCTTTGTTTTGCTGAGCCTGGTTTTGAATTCTTGATCCTCCTGTTTCAGCCTCCTGAGCCACTAAGATTACAAGTAAATGGCTACCCCTAATGCTTTCCAAGCCTATCTCAAATGTTTCTTGTCATTGTGATGTCCCTTGACTTCCTTAGGTGCTCCACTGTGTTGCCATGGCACACTATATGTATCATCTTGTAATACATCTCTACTTGATTTGCTGAGTGCATCACAACTTCCTCAAGATCAACTCCATGACCTACTCATCATTGGATGCTTCAGATCTAAAGTTACTGCTACCATGAAAGCAAAATGATAGGTATCTATTGAGCTAAGGTTATCCAAAACACTGGTTCTAATAAATTTTGATTCATCTAGCCTATGCATAGCTATTAAATACATTTCTAAGTACTGTAATTGTACATCTATTCTTGGTTTAAATTTGAAGTGTGTGTGTGTGTATGTGTGTGTGTGTGTGTGTGTGTGTGTGTGTGTGTGTGTTTGTCTTGGGTGGTCATATATTTTTGGGTAGCAGACAATAAGAGAAAGCTGCACAGAAAAAATAATTGAGATCTTGGATTTCATAACAAGATTATTAATATTCCCTGATGCACCTGCTGGGTTGCTCACTCTTAGGTTAGGTTGAAGGCATTGTGTTAATTGTTAGTTGAACTTAGTTTCTGTCTTCAGTGTGCTTATAGGAGAGTTGACAGGAAGTGAAATTAAGTTTCTTAGATACGATAAAAATATTATTTAAAAGATGTAATATTGACAGGCAATGCAAAATAATATAGAACATGTTAAGAAAAAAAGCAATCATTTAAATATTTTACTATGTTTACTCTGGTTTATGAAATATGTTCACAATTAAGTATTTTAAAATGCTAAGTGAATAGGTAGTTGTGACAATTTTAATTTTAAATATAATTATCAAATAAAGCTGTGTATATGCATATATCAAGTTAAAGTTAAAAGATTATTTTGTATACACCTTAGTCATCTCAAATAGAAATAGAAGATATCCATGACTGCATATGTAAATATATAATAGATCATTATTGTACTCATCATTAATTATTTTATTTTTCAGCAAAACAAAGAAGTAGCAGACAGGCAATTCTAGACAAAAATACATTCTTTCTTTTTTTTCCCAATTCTTTTTGAAGTGAAAGTTTAATTATGAGGAGATAACAAGAAGTGTTGTGACCTGAATTCAAATTAATATTTGATTAAATTTCACAACACAGCATGGAGCTATAACTGGAATGAACAGTTTGATCAAATTAAAATTACTTTGTAATAGATATTAAGCTAAGTAACTATTAAATTGCTTATTTCTTAGGGTGTAATAGCAAGTGCCAGAGGAATAGAGGAGATTTTACACAAATGCAAACTTGGTAGACTGTATGACTGAATGATACTTGATATTAATTAATATTGTCAATAGCACTCATACTTGTGATGATGTTGTATAAAATGACAAATTGCTGAAGGAACTGAAAATCCAGTGAATATTCTTAATCTATGTTTCTAAATGCCAAAAGGAGGGACAGAAGGATATTTAAATAGTTATGTGCTAAAGAAAAACAAAATAAGATTATAACTTCCAGCACTTGCAAATGTTAAAGAAACAAGTACATGGGGAATGATTTGGAAGAGAAGCATTCTGGGTCATAGGGAAAAATTTCTAATTAGAAAATACTTAATAGATACCTATGGAAGAAGGCAGGAGAAAAAAATAGAGGCCAGACTTGGAGTTCATCAGCAATTCAACTTCTTAGGTTCAAGACACTGCATTAATTGTTAGAATAAAATGAATAATATAGTTCCTTCTTTCAATATGCTTCCAAGGGAGTACGTAGGATGAAAGCAAGTTGATGAAATGTAACACAGAATATGATGCATGTCCTAAAAAAATTAAAATTTATGATGCACTTTAAAAATATGGCAATATCTCACACTCTAAACAAGAGAAAGAGATGAGCAAAACTTTGAAGGAAGGAGTAATCTTCAAGATGATCTCAATAGTATGGGTTCCAACTTCAATAGTAATGAATGGTATAGGGACCAGGACCCAGACTTTTGGCTAGATGTACTTTGGTTGATGAGTGTGGACAAAGCCCCAGGAACTTATTCTGGAAAGCTAGGTTTTGATCTTCACACTGCCAACTAGCCATTGAATTATGGATGATTCAGCTCTTTGAGACCTGGTTTTCTCAGCATACAGGGAATTGAACTACACAATCAGTAAGGTCATTCCAGTTCTAAAGTGCTCTGATCTAAAAAACCACACATTGCATGTTGTTTTGGGTGGCCTAGAATGTTAAGAATTTTTTAACTATTTTTTTATCATACTAGTAGTATGATAAAAGTTACAGATTTATAAGATTGATTCAGTGTGATACTCATTAACTCTTGGTAGACTCCTAATGTTCCTAGGTCAAAAGTAATGAGGGGCTGGCAGAGAGAATATATTATAGAAGCTGAATTCGCAAGACCTTTTCATATTATTTATCAATATCAGTGGGAGTGGAAAATGAAAGAAAAGTAAAAAGTACACAGCTTCCAGCCTTGATATCTGGAGAAGTTTTATGAGTACAAGATTGAAAATTTTTATCTATAAAGATCAATGCAAGATATTTGTAATAAATCTGTCCAACTGCCAGCTGGAAACACAGTCTTAGATCTTTAGCTCTCAAGGTACAGATAAGAGCAGGCTTACAAGCCAATGCCTATAGGAACTACTGAAGTAACAAGTTGCATTTGAAACATTAAAGTTCTGGGAATGTAGCATACTGGGCAAGGATGCCCTTGGAAAGGAGGTAGCTGCCACTCAAGTGCAGCAGATTTTTGCCCTTGCAGTTGCAGACCCTGCTTTTGTAAAAAGACAAGCCAGACATTTTGATTGTTTCCCAGTTTTTAATTGTTGATCAGGAAACTAACTCAACAAAATTAATTCATTGTGAGGAATAAACAAAACATGACTGGAAGCCACATTGAATCTGCCACCTGTTGGAGGCAAGTTTTGGAACTCATCATTAACATTTTCAACAACAGTAGAAAGATAACAAGAAGTAGAATGGTGAGGATGAATGGAAAATTTCAAAACATTTACATAGCAATAGAAGTCTAAGAAGACTATTCTCAAAGAATTGTTATGGTTTACAAGTCAAGTAAAAGAAAACAGTAGTCTCTTTATATATGGTGGTTCACAGGTATGAGAAAAATACGTGTGCATTCCTCAAGGAGAATGGAATGATAAGAGAATGGAATGACCATCATGTCCTCTAAAAGGGAAAATATAAATATCACCTACTAGAAACACACTATAAAACGATAATAATGAGAAATAGGAAAGGTAAAAATTACCTAAATTTTCTTCACATAACACACACACACACACAAAACTGTGTATGTTAAATATATAATTTTATGTTTTAAAACATCTGAATTTAAGATGTTTGAAAATCAATTTTATTTGTATCTAACAAATATTCTTAAGAGTATAATATATTTCAAATCAAGAAAGTGGCAAGTTGAGAAGTTTTGTCTTTAAATGAATGCAAAGTCATCTATAACCATTTGGCTATTCAACAAGTGTCTACTGAATTTCAAATGATTTTTTTTAGGCTTAGCTATTATAGGCATGGAATGATCAATGCTCATTACAAGATCTGCAATTATCCTTATATAACAAAGAGATCACTTTTAAATGCACATTTCAACTTGGTAGTTTCTGAAATAAGAATAGTTTGATACAGTCCTAGAGTTTTCAGATCACGCACATACATCTTAACAGTGCACATTACAACCTAATCCTGGAGTCAATTAATAAATTTGTTGAAATGGCAGTTTGATTAAAATTTCAGATGCACTAATTTGCTTTCCTTGTGCCCTTTCATTAAGGCTTTAATAGAGTCTGCGATTGCCTGCAAATTTTTTCTTGGTCTTAAATATTTGTGTTTCTGTCCTTAACTTTCAAAGCTCCTTCAAGTTACCAAAGCCCAAGAACAAACAATCTTAGAAATTAAGTTAAGGCACAGAGAAAATTGCCATCTTTTTCTTCAACTACATGAACAAGAACTGTATGCCTTTAAAATGCACATTTCAAAGTAAGTTGCGAAAGAGGTATTTTACTCTTTTTTTCTTCCTGGTGATGGGGAAAAACATTATTTTTGGAGAATGAAGCAGTATTCTGTGGACATTTTCTACTAAACTACTTCATACCTAATTGAGTTTGAATATAACATACTTAACATTCAAATTTATGTTTTCCATGATGAAATTTTAACTTTAAGAGAAAATTCTACAACTTTATCTCATCTTGCTCGTAACTACTATTTTTTTTTAGCTTTATTCTGTATCAAGCATTATTGAAATCCTTTTCATAAACTGTGTCACTCAGTACTCCAAACACAAACAAATAATACACAGACTTCAGTCTTAGACTCTATTTTTTAATAAGTAGATAGTTACACACTAAAAAAATGCAGCAAAAAGCCCATTCTGCATTTGATTGCCAAAACAACTCCCTTCCCACCTACCCACAAAAATGTTCTTTCAGGGAATTGAGTCTGTTGCTAGGAAACATGTCAAAGTTTGAATCACAAAACTTCAAGAATGCTGTAAAAACATGTACCATACCACATATTAGAAAATACCAAAGCAATGCAAAAAAAAAGAAGAAGAAAAGGAAAGAAAGAAAATTCAGTTCCCAACTTGGTTTAGAATTCGGGCAAACTACCATAGATTCAAAGTTTGCCGAGTAATCACTGAAGGCATTCTAGCATATCCAGTGATTTAGATTGCAAAAGATTATAAAATATACAACTAAGCAAGGTGTGAAACTAGGCATTACAATAAATAAATAAATAAATAAATAAATAAATAAAAGCACATACTTGTATGGTTTGAAGTCACTAATATAATGTGGAAAATTAGGTTTAATAAAATTCAGTAATAGATATAATTTTGCATATACTTTTGTAGTAAGCTCATTGCAACATTAGAAAAAGTAGAAAGGGATTGAAGAACAAATTTAAATCACTTTCTATAGGAAAAAACTTTAAAACCCATTTGCACCTAAAATTTTGACCAATCTTCATACATTTTGAAGTTAAAAAGTTACAAATCACATAGAAAATGTGGTCCTTATAAGTTACTTACTGAATGTGGAAATAGGATAAGACTATTATTATTCTTAATGTAACCTAATTATATACCAGACCATACAGATATTTAAGATACCATATTATTGAAAGTGAAAGATATGCACATGTAAGTAATTTAAAGGTATTTCTTTTGCATATACATGATAATATCTGTCACTAATCCGTAAAATGCTTATTATTTAAATATGTTCAAATACTTGTTAAAAGAGGAAATAAAGGTTTCCAGGAAAATCTTCATAGTTCTAATGATGAAACAAGGTTTATAAAATATGAGTACAGAACTGCTGCCAGATCCCTGGGGAATATACTTGAACAATTTTCTCCTTTCCATTTGCACTCTTCTCAATTCACTGTGGCATAACAGTTTGCTTCTTTGTTATTTCAGGTTTTTTGGAGAACAAGTAACACGTTCTCCTGTCTTGAAGTACTTTTCATGTATCTGGTCCACTGCTATACTCATATTAAGTAATGAGAAAGTAATAAAAATATGATAATATATATTTGAAACCACACCTTTTTTTTTTGCTGAGAGACTGTACAGTCAACATGATTAGAGAAGCAAGTAATTCACCAAGAAAGATTTCTCAGAAGATGTAGTTTTTTTTTTTTGGTACAACTTTAAAATATACTATTTCATAGTACACAGCATGTTAGTTAACATATAATCATTTATAGGTTGAGTATCCTTATTTTAAATATACAAATATG
This sequence comes from Callospermophilus lateralis, assembly GCF_048772815.1. Taxonomy (NCBI): domain Eukaryota; kingdom Metazoa; phylum Chordata; class Mammalia; order Rodentia; family Sciuridae; genus Callospermophilus; species Callospermophilus lateralis. The sequence goes on along the minus strand of NW_027512416.1, from coordinate 1,708,228 downwards.
AAATTATCCAAATCCCAACAACTTTACAGTACTGGCAAGATGCCAAAAGGGATAATTTTTATGCCCTGAAGCTGTGTTTTATCCACAAAATTATTAAAAATATCCTACAATATTATCTGCATGCTATGTGTCTATGGTTGCATGAAATATAAATGATTTTTGTGTTTAGATTTGGGTCCTATCACCAAGATATCTCATTATGTATGTGCGAATATCCCCAAATCTTAAATAAATCCTCAACCCAAAATACTTCTGGTACCAAACATTTCAGATAAGCAGTATTTAACTTTTTCTTCAATAATCCTTTGTTCTCTTGATGTAAAACACACATTTCTTTGTATCCTAGTATAATTTGAATGTCTTTAGTCTCTATTTAATAAAGCTACATGCAGTGGTATTATAAAATGAAGAAATGGGTAATTTGTTAGACTTAGTTTCATTAATAGAAATTTTAGGAGAAATAAATAAGAAATAATTCCAGACTCTCCTCTCCCAGGTTAAGTACTTGGTGGGTGAATGAGTACTACTGAACATTGTAGAAACTTTAAAGGAAGATTTTCAGAAAACAGGATACAGCCTTTAAAAAACAGAGTACCTATCTGCAAGGAATGGCTACATGGAACTGGAAGAATTAAAGGACCTGAAGTGTGAGAAAAAAATATTATCAGGACAGAGTTATCATTCCCTTGTTGGGGTGTTCTGACTGACCTAAGAAGAGACCCTATCTGCTTTGATTGATGCAACTATACTATTCCTCTCCCATAGGATCGCTGAGCACTTCCTTTTAGGTAAGCTGACCTTCTGGTGTTGTTTATTCTTTGGTAAATAGAGATAAACATGAAACCTAATTTCATTTGTTTAGTTCTCTGATAGGTTAGATGCATCTAAGTTTCACATGATAAAAAGCAAGAATCTATTTTAATTATTCCTCAGTGTGAATACCATTGCTTCCCTGTTTAGAAGGGAGAAGGTAGAAAAAAATTTGTATTGCCCCAAATTTCTCATTATATCATCATCAACCACAGCAACAGTTGTAATTAATGTTTCTGCTCTACCATTGTTCTCCCTTATCATTCCTCATCTGGATGTAGAGTGTTCTCACCCAAAAATCTTTAGTCTTGTTCCATGCGATCTGGCTATTGTAGTCTTTCTGAAGTGCAGATTTAATCATATCACTCCCATGAATAAAATCACTCATATTCTTTATTATAGCATAAAGTGCAAACTCCTGAGCATGACAATCCAAACCCTCCCACCATCTTCTTGCTGACTTACCTCATCCACCCATGAACACTTTTGTTCTCTACATTTGCCATGTGTTGCAGAAAAGACAAAGTTATTATCCTGTTGCCAGGAATCATGTGATTTATCATCACAATGCAAGATCAATCCTTACCTCACCTGGGCCTATCATTATTTAGTTGCCAACCTGGTGAGAACCAACTATTGAGGTGAAGGATTGAGTTAAAATGTTATTCCCAAACCCACCCTCCCAGGAAGTCTTTGGTGGCCTGTTCTAGCAAACTCTGGTGTGTATTCTCTATAGGATATGTCATCTCTATCACAATTTTATTTGAGCCATAATTTTCTCATAGTGTGTGTAGCTGCTTTTACCTCTAAATATGAGTATGTGGAGGACAGAAGACTTATTTTCATCATATCTTACATGAACCATAGAACTCAACATGGAGCATGTTCAGAAGATTTTTGTTACATGAGTCAATGAATTAATAAAATTTAGCATTCATGAAAAATCTTAATGGCATCATTTTCAGATATTATGAAACTAATTCTAACTTTATGAAGCTTTATTAACTTCATCCTGTAAATAAATCTCACAAAGTCTTTTCATCTAAAATAGAAAACACTACTTGGAAAGTTACTGATAGCTATAACTAGTATTTCATTTAGAACTAAGCAAACACATTTGTTTGCCTATCAGTATGTAGCTGGGGGGATCACCTTTTAAAATATTTCCAGCTAGGCTGAATGATTTCCACACTGACATCTCTTATCTTTGGAAGTAGAAAAGTTCTGCAGATCTTCATCCACTAATAATCATTTACCCTAATCACATTCTCCAGTCTATCCACTTAATAATTATTAAGTTACTAATATTTAAAGCAAATTTGGTGAGGAATATCAATACTGAAAAAACTAATAATAACAAATGTTTTCTAGTAATGAATGGCTCAAACTGTCAGCATCTTTTCCAGTTCTTTTTAATACAAACAGAAACCAGTATTGTTCCACCGTCCTCTCCTTTCCTCACAAGTCCTGCCTGAAATATTATAAATGCAACTTCATACAAAAAGCCTTTTTAGTATTATTTTAAATTTTATGAAATGTTTTAAAAACATATTTAGTCATTTTCTTCAATTAAATTTAACTGATACATGCAAACATTAAAATTTTACATTTTGGGGGGTTATTATATGATGCTTTGATATAAGTAAATATTGTGAAATGTTTAAATAAGTGAGATATATCTATATCCTAGAATGCTTACACTTTATTTTTGGTAAAAACCTTCAACATCCTTTTTTTAGCCTTTTGAAATATACAATACATCATTGTTAGCTATATTCACCCACTGCATTAAATACACCAGAGATTCTTACTCCTAACTGTAATTTGGTGCCCATAATTCATGGTCTCCTCATCTCTCTCCCCTGAATCCCCCACCATCCTTCTATCATCTCCTTGACATAAACTGTTTTATATTCTGCATTTGAACAAGAACATGCAGTATTTGTCTTTGTGTGACTGGCTCATTTTACTTAACATTTATGTTGTTGCAATTGATAGGATTTAAATTTTCTTATGGATGATTATTATTCCCCTGGGTGTATGTACACCTTTTCTTTTAGTCATTCATTAACTGACAGGCATTAGGTTGTTCTTATTTCTTGGCCAGTGGAACTAATATTGCTATAAACATAGGAGTGCAGATGTTTATGGTGGTTCCATTCCGAGCTTTCCAAGAAATCTCCATACTTCTTTCCAGATTGGCTGCACCAATTTGCAGACCCACCAGCAATGTACAAGTGTACCCTTTTCCCCACATCCTTGCCAGCAGCAACTTCTTGATGAGGGTGGAGGAAGGGCTCTGAAGGAATTAGCATTCAATCCCTCATGGGGACAGTCTCCAACTCCAACAGGTCTCAGTCAAAATTGGCCTCCTTGATCTGACTTGACTCAATTTACATATCTATACTGCCTGCCTGCCTAATTCTGGCTTCATTAGTGCTCAAGTCTGCTCCCTCCAGGTGACCTTTCAACTTCCAGCAGCTGTCACAGTTATTCTCCTTCCCTTCGCTTCTACTCTATCCTCTCACCATCCTTTGAAATAGAATGATGCATGTTCTCTGCTGAATCCTCTCTTCCTTGCTTTTTGTTTCTTCTTGTTCCACTTCACTTGGATTCATTTCTTTACAAATAAAGAGATTCAGGATCCTGCTTCTTGGAGATCTTTGTTATCTGAGATTGGTGCCAGGGCCCTGAACTAAGCAACACATAAGTGGATGGGGCTTAGAACTGGGTGTAGTTAGGATTAACAATAAGAAAAATCTTATTGATTCACACTTGTATATTGCAATGTATATATCCTGTGGAAAAACAAAAACAAAACAATTTTATTTACTATCTCTAAGAAAGGGGAAAGAATCTATATCCTACCCTAGGACTTTTCCAATACAGTGATTTTATTGAGACTACAGAGTCTCTGTCTATTCTTTGTATTTGTTGCTAAGAGATTTTTTTTTCAAACATTCTGATGGGTGTTCATCAGAAAACCATGAAATGATAAAGTCTAAATTGGTGAGAACTACTTACTCGGAGGTGTAAAGAGTGTGAAGTGGCTGTGGAGTGGGGGCAGGTCCCTCTGGACCTAGGGGAAAAGTGGTTCAGGGCAAACAAGATGGAATCATGCAACAGGAGGGGTGATAAGGCATATGAGAAAATTTTAAGGTCATGAAGAGATCTTTTGGGAGAAGGATGTGAGGTTCTTAAAGAAAAGGGTGGCAGAAAAATACCCAGAATTCCTCTTTTATGTTTCCAAAAACCTAGACAAATTAAAGGAACTGAAAGCAAAGTGACCACAACACTTGAAGCAACCAAAAGATCTTTATTGCAGCAGTGCAACAAAGAGAAAAGAAAGAAAAAAAGAAGGAGAGAGAGTGAGAGAGAGAGAGAGAGAGAGAGAGAGAGAGAGAGAGAGAGAGAAGAGAAGAGAAGAGAAGAGAAGAGAAGAGGAGAGGGGATATGAAGAGGGAGAGAGCAAGAGCAAGAGAGAGACAGAGAGCACATGCAAGAAAGACAAAGAGAGCAAGAAAGAGAGAGCAAAAGAGAGGGGGGCCTTGCAGGAGCGAGTTTTTATAGCCCAAATCTAATGGCGCCTCTGGGTCTGCAAGCTGCCTTGTTCGCCCAAGGGGGGGGTTAAGTGTTCAGCCTTGAGCAGGGCTGAATGTTCAGACTTGAGGCAAACAGGTGATAAAGGACCAGATAGAGGGAGGTTTGAGTGTGTGGGCTATCTTGCAGCCAACATCAGTTCAGTCTGCCCTGCAGACAACATAGTTCAGCCTGCTCTGCACCCAACAGGAACCATGAGAGCAAGGCTGTTCCTGGAAGTCCAGATACATATTCTCTTGAAGCCCCCTCACTTTCTCTTTTGTGAACTGAGAACCATATCAAATCAGTGTTATCTGTATAAAGCCACATCCCCGTGTGTATCATGGGTCGTCAATTGCTCTTTGGAGTGCTGGTAATACAAGCCAACTTATGCTGGTGAGGTCAGTACATCTGTAGCCTAGCACAGAAAGACCTACTCTCAGTGGAGACTGGTGGAAACTAAGAACATTCATTCTACAGAATATAACTTGGAAAGTTTGAACTGTCTTCACTGGTAGAATGGGGGTTTAATCAATTTCAAAATTATATATTTTAAGATCCAAAGATACTTGTCACATGGGTTCAATGACTGTAGCTCCAAATCTGCAAATCATCAACCTAATGTTCTGTTCACAATTATAATAATCACAATGACTACAATAATTCTTGTAGTTCTTGAGAATAACTGTTCTAAATATTTTTAAAAATATACTGAGAAACTGATGTGACTCCATTTTTGAAAACAGCTTCTACCTCAAGGACTGTCCAAAGGAAGGAGTCGTGCCCTTTGTCCTTGGAAAAGCCCATAGAGCACTCCTAGGCAGATAGCCACCTGTTGAGTTCTTTGTCTGTAAATAACAGGAGAGATGGGGGCACCTGGTATCCCTGAATCAGTTAGGCTAGGTGAGATTCCATAGCAACCCCCTAGCAACCACCAATCAGCATGAGACAGAGAAAATACCTGGGATTCCAGATGACCCCCCAGTAGTCCGGGTGGTTGATAACATGTTAGGAAACCATGTAGTTTAGCACATACACTCCTTGTGGCTTAAACCAATCAGTTCAAAGGAATCCACCTCTTGTACTAACCAGTCACCCTTACCCAACTTGTTCCCACCAATGAATGTGCTAATCAATGTTAAAAGTTGTTTGATTTTCCCAGAGTGTGAAATGATTTGCTATGTGATGTTGTGAAACATAGAGTGTCCCCCAAAAAACCTATACATCCTCACTGAACAAAGGACCAGGGTTCAGTCCTCAGGACTGCTATGTTGGAAACAGTTGTGAGTCCAGGCTCCAGCTTGCAATAAAGACTCTTGTGTGATTGTGGCTCCTGGAGGTCTATTGGGGTCCCACGAATCTGGCATTATAATACCTCATTACATCCAGAAAATGCTTACAAAATTTCATCTCTTAACTTTTTTTTTATCAGCTATGCAGTTTCTAAACCCTCTTAAAAGAATAGTTTAGAATTGTGAATGGCTCTGCTAATGTACGAAAGTCAAAACTTAAGCTGAAATGTTATTAGGATAACCATACATCATGTTTTCTCTAAAATGTGTCCCTTTAATGCCTGCAGACATCACTAAATTCTGACACTAGTAGGGCACATTACTGCTTCAATAACTTTCATTTTGGATAATGAACCATGTGGTTACTAAACTAATTCGCAGATGATTTGGAAGAGAAGAGAAGATAAGAGCATGTCATCATTAGATACTGAATGATTTTTGATTCTTGGTACAATGGTCAGAAAACATTTAGTGGGATAGAAGCTATGCTAACCTAGAAAGACCACTAGGTTGTGGTTGAAAGCACAAATGTTTCTAGAAGCATAAAGTGTTAACTAACATAAGAAGAGATAACAAGCCTTTTTTAACCTAAGTTCAACCTTACAGAATAGTAACAGAGACCCAGAAATGTAAAATGATTTACTCAAAGACATGATACTTGCTAAGATCAGAGGTCATGCTGTGAAGGAAATTACTCGAAGTCCCAGCCTGTAAATTTCATACATTTGGAGACACTTTTTCAAACTAAAGTTCAAATTTATTTAGAATTTCCAAGATTCATTTAATTTTTTAATTGTTTCTTTTTAGTTATACATGACAGTAGAATTTGACATAGTTATAAAAGCATGGGATATAATTTATTCTAATACAGACCCCAGTATTTCCCCTTCTCCACTCTTCCTCCCACTCTCCCTTCCCTTCCCTGTATTCTCCTGATCTTCCTACTCTCTAAAATTATTTTTTTTAAATTTAGTGTCTTGTGGATGTACGTGATGGTGAGATTCACTGTGGTATATTCATATATGGACATAGGAGCGTTATGTCAGATTCATTCCATTTTCTTTCCCTATCCTATCTAGTTTATTTCTTTTTATTTTGTTTTATTTCATATTTTTTTTAGTTGTAGATGGACACAATACCATTATTTTATTTACTCATTTTTATGTGGTGAGCTTTGTGGCTATACCATTTGGATACTATGTCGGGTTGGTTAAAGCCTTAAATGCTGGATTTCTACTTGGTATATAATTGGAAACTTTGAAAATTCTTGAACTGAGATGAGGTGACATTTTTGAAGAGTGTTCCATATTTGCAAGCAAGATCTGCCTGGTAATTGAGAGTTGACTATGTATTACATAGACTTACCCAATTTTAGCATGAATTTACTAGAAGATAAAGTTTACATAAAAAATTGAAATTGAATTTATTTTCCAAAATAGAGTTATTTTAAATATTGCCTAGTGAGTTAATCTCTAACAGTCATTATCATATAATGTTTTCTTTTACCAGTCAAAGCAATGTAAATGAATATGCTTCCTATCTTTTAGAATCTTTGGGCCTAAAATGAATGACAAAAGCAATAAACATAAAAGCAGACAAATGAATCCCTTCTCTCTAGTATCCTGAGAAGTAATATTTCGAAAGAAGATAAATTGAAAGAAAATAAATTCAAAAAGGAAGAGCTTATATTTTATAAGCAACCCTATGCAGGAAATTAAATACATATAAGCAGATACGAGACAAGAATTAGAAATGTTCCTTGGGTATTCCTTTCAACATTCCCTGTGTCTGTAATTATATTCATTGTAGAACACTTTCATATCTATTATCCCTCTTCTTAGATCCTTCAAGTATATTAAAAGTTATTTACATATTATACATATTTACAATTCAACTCCCATGAGCCAGTCCCACAAAGTTTCTACAGAAATTGAATATCAATTACTTAAAACTGAATAACTATATGCAAAAATTTTGTTTCCCATTACCTTTCCTATTCTTTTTTTCTGTTTTATTAATTTATTTATTATTGGAATGTTTGTCTCTTGGTGTTTTATGGCATGCATATGTTATTAAGAGTATTTATTCTCAAATTATAATTAGCCCATGTTTCTTAGCTTTTTAAAGTACTTTTTTCCTTTGTTGCTGTAGCCTTTCATTATTTGACATTTTTTGATTGTTCATATTGTTCTTGTCCATTAAAATAATGAACGAAGCACAATGATTCTTACGCTCTGCTACATTCAGAGTTTAAATTGCTCTGTCTCCCTTCCTGTGCCTATGTCCAGCAATCTTTCTTTCATACATATACATTTTCTTTAAATTTAAAGAAGGTTTTTAACCATATTCTATCTCCTCTAATATTACTTTGATTTCCTTTTCTTCTTGGCTATGTATTCAGGTTCCACTTCCTACATCATTCTTTCCCAATCACTACCAATATGCAAGCTGTGTCTACTTCTTCCTTCCTTTGACATTCTACCTTTTCATTTATATTAGACCCTTTCACAACCTGGACTTCCTTGCATTCTACTTTCTCTTCTTCAGAACACTCCCTTGACAAGAGGCTCACCCCTAGCAGGAAGAAAGTAAAACTTACCCTCGAGTTATTGTCATCTTCTTTTAAAATCTTGAATCATGAAAATCATTAAACTATATTGTTGAGAGCCACAATCAAGTCGGAATGACGCCTACCATTTTGCCAGAGGGAATGGCCAGTGAGCAATTAAGATAATGATTGAGTTAAGCTGTATATAATTACTGTGACTGTATGATGATAAATTGAAACAGGCTGTGTATTGAGTTGTATATGGACCCTGCTCCAGCAATAGGGTGGCTGTTGCTGTCTCCTTCGCCTGATACTATGGAGTTCCCATGGAGTTCTCGAGGGGTTTCCAAGGAGTTGGCACAGAGCCCGGTGGAGGCTGAGAGAGTTCCCGGGAAGTGTGAGTGGAGTGCTGGTGGAGTTCGGGCAATACATTTTCCCATTTGAACATACAAGTGCTTTGTGGCAGCTCGGTTATTTGTGCCCAGCCAGACTGCGGCACTATATGGATTCAGGCTAACCCTGTACCTCTAGTGCCAAGCGTAAAAGATGCAGTTTGCTTGAGTTTGTCCAGCTGTTCCAAAAGGAAGAATTTGTAGGACTCCACAGTGGACTGATATTCATCACACATAGCCAATGCTCCATGACAATCAAAACTTGTCTGGGTATGAACAACACATAATACACCTCTCTAAAGTCCTGCGTCATGAATGTGACCTGCCTGTCCCACTGTGTTTTTCATCTTTGTACTACTCTGCTTTCACATGTGGAATGCATTTCCCTAAAAGAGATTGCAGAGTAGAAGAACTAAATGGGCCTCTGGATCTTTCTTTCCCAACTCACTGATTCAAATCAGAGATGATAGTCAGACAGGCAAATAGAGCATTTTAGTATTTTAGTAATGATTTAGCACATCTTTATACATATTGTTAAAGAGAAGATATATGTTTGTCTAACATAATAAATAGTCATCCTTTGGAAACATTTGTAATTTCTTATCAGTCACGTGAACAGCTAGTTTTGTACCTGAAAATTAAACTTTTCTTCTCCAGAAGTCCTTCAGTGCAATAGACCAACTGCACATGTATAGTCAATATTTAATGATGCTAAAGCTCTGTAAATATAAAACTTTACTTCACGGATCTTGAATTCCTACATAATTTCAGGTATAGTCTAAAAAGCTTGGCAAGAATTGTCAGAGCCATAGATGTTTCCCAACTAGGCATGTGGATCTGTAACACCCAGTAACAAATGTCTACATCTAATGTCAAAAGCTGAACACCTAGCCAGGCCCAGTTCTTCACACTGGGAGTGTTTTCTGCTTTTCAAACTTTCACTTTCTAAATTTCTTTACATAAAAATATTATTGAATCACTTATTATGAATGGTAAATATCTTCAATACTTCACATTTTTAAACTTAGGTAATCCTTACAACAACTTTTTGAGGTAGATACAAATATTTTCATTTTACAGTTGAAGAAAACACAATTCAGAAACATATAAACAAACAGCTACTAGGTGACCAAAAATATTTGAATGCTGAGTTATAAGTCCCCTGTTACAACTTTTAATTTGTGTCTAGGACAGAAATCCTTAAAAAAATGGGTCAGGCATGATGGTGCATGCCTATAATCCCAGCAATTCACCAGAAGCTGAGGCAGGAGGATTGCAAGTTTGAGGACAGCTTCAGCAACTTAGTGAGGCCCTAAGCAACTAAGTGAGACCCTATCCCCCTTCAAAACAAAACAAAACAAAACAAAAAAGGTCTGTGGGTGTACCTCAGTGTGGTTAAGTATACCTGGGTTCAATTCCCCCGCCTCCCCAAAAAAGAAAGAAAGAAAAAAATGTTGTAAGCATAAGAAAGCCCAAACTCAAAGAACCTGAATCAAAGTGTATTTGAATTTAATCAACAAAAATGAGAGGCTTTTAAAAAGTTTATTAAGAGGATTTAGCATATTTGCATAATTATCAAATTCAAATCTGTATAATCTTATAATCTTGTTTTGTGATTTTAAGTATTTTAAGTATTTTTTATTATTATTTTTCTCTCTTGAGAATGTAGGATACAATTTCTTTTGTTCTTCTTTAGCATTTGGCAACTATACAAAATCTTTATAATTGTACTTGTTTTTACTTTAACATTTTTCAATATCAAAACAAAACCAATATTTCTCATATCAGTTAAATTAATACATTATGCATTCATTCCAAAAAAGATGAATAATTTAGCACAATTACATTTGCCTTTCTAATCCAAAATTATTTTCCTATTCTTAATATAATTTTAGATCTTTTCACCTCAGGTTTGCTTGCTTTATTTTTATATTTTGCTAGCTCTTTTTCCAAATGTACTGCAACATTTATGTTTAATTTGTTTAAACATTGATTTTCTTAACTGTATTTAACTGACTTCATATTTAGACTTCTTTTTGAGGCTAGCGTCTCTGAGAATTTACTTGTTCTTCCATATTTCAATGTCTTCTCTGGTTATTGGTATAGATAATGGATTATATTATCCTGATATTATTATTTTCTTTGTACAAATTTTTTTTCTATGTGATTTTTCTTAGATAGTATCTTAACCCATGCAACTGAAAATATCACCAGGCCATTGGTTATTATTATATTATACATAATAAACTCATAGTTTCAGAGATTTTCCACCTGATATAATTAGTCCCCTTCCAGATACTCAATTATTTTTTTGTCATAGAAAATGAAAACAAATAAACAAACACTACACTTCACCTAACATCATAGGCCAAAATTAACTCAAAATTTGTTATCAATCTATATCAACAAATATAAAACATCTACATATGTGAAAAAATTGATTTTGTGTGAAACAAAGCTGTTTTTGATTAGACACAAAATTAAAAAAGGAAAAGATTGATAAAATGGATGTTATCCAAATCTTTAAATTCTATTACAGAAACAAAGACAAGTTACAGACTGGGAGAAAGTATTTGAAATAGGTATAATAAGGAATGATAAGAAAACAACAACAATAAAAAAGCAAGTGGATATTTGAAAGTCCTTAAACTAGTAAGATGTAGGAATATATGTACAATTCACATATACAATGATTTTTCAAAGCTATTAATAATCAGGAAAATGTGATATAAAACCACCACAAAACTATAAGAATGATTATCACAGAATACTAGCTATACCAGTTGTTGGTAAGGATGTGATGATAAGACTGGATTTCCTATATCTGATTTGATAAAATGGTAAAGTTACTTTGCAAAACTTCTCCATCTTACTTTTTCTCTTCAAATGAACCCACACCTCTCTCTTAGGACCCAATCATTCCACTCGTAGGGTAAATACTCAAGGGAAGTAAAATGTTTATTGACACAATGATTTTTGAGGCATGTAGGTAAACTTTTCATTTATAGTAGCCCCAAATTGTAAAAAAAAAACTCAAATGCCCATCAAAAGATAATGGATAATTTGTTGTATATATGTATCATGAAATGCCATATGGTGATAAAGTGGTACACTACTGCTACATACTAATGATGTATATGGAGCGACATGGATGAATCTCAAAACCATTATCTTGAACAAAAACAGCCAGTTACAAAAGGTACATTTTTTATTATCTCATTTATATGATTTACTATTTTTTTAAAGTACTTTAACTCATAGTTATACAAAACAAAATGTAATGAATGAGGGAGCTTTTTGGTGTGATGGGAGTTTTCGAATTCTTGATTGGGATGGAAGTTACTCAAGTCACTTTAGTAGAGTTTACAATATTTTCTTAATTATGTCAGAAATAATAATGATTGAATCTTGTTTATTGAATACACTAATTGGATAAATAATAATAATAACAATAATAATAATAATAATAATAATAATAATAATAATAATAATAATAAAAGAGAGGTCAGTAGAGTAAAGCAAGTGATATCAGGTGAAGGGAGGACGGACAGGAAAGGGTAAGTTCCCGAGGCATAAAATTCATCAAATTTTGCAGTTAACCTGGATGTATGGCATAATGAACCAAACTATTATATAATTATAATGTACCAATAAAAATAAATTTTAAAATACTGACAAAAGAATTCTTGGATGAGCTTGTTAAATACATAGATTCCTAAGGTTCACACATAAAGGCTCTCTGTCAGTAGATTGGCACAGAGCCCAGAGCTATGCATTGAAAAACACACTTTAAGGGCAGACAAAGGAATCTATGGCAGAAAAAAAAAAGAAAAAGAAAAAGACAAAGAACAATGATTGCCTTTGGGCTGGCATGGGGATTGACTGAAAGGGAGATGAAGGAAACTTTTGGAAGATGATAATATTCTGTATTTTGACAATGGTTTGGACTGCATGAGTATATGCAAAATCCATTGACTGGTCCACTTAAAATTTTTTTATTCAGTTGTGTTTAAATCTATATGTAAATAAAAACCTGAAAATAAATACTCAATGCTAACTAAAAAGTTTGTTTTCATGGGAGGCTGATCACTTTCTGTGGAATTAGTTACCTGAATTTTTGAGGGACTAATAAATATAGATTATTCTTCTGCTATTTTTCCTTGACTAGCTTTCTTTTACTTCTGTTGAAATTTAGTAGGATGCTGAGGCCTATTACAGTTTTCAGAGTTATTGTTATTTTGCATGTTTTTATTTACTTTCACATGAACTTTGAGGGAAAAGTGAAGTATAAATAATTGACATTGCTAACTAGTTGCTGTCCATACCCAGTGTACCCTTGTCCCAAACCCCAAAAGATTATTTGCATCCACATAAACAAAACTTTCAATTTCATTGCTTCATTCGTCTGGATTCTCAAAAACAGCCAGTTGTTAATGACCTAACTTCATTATGACATGCCTTTGGTGAGTTTGCATAGCTATGACTTTTCCATCAAATATTTGCAAACATATCTTTTACCTGAAGCCTTGCTGTGTTCCTATTTTTCACACATTTGGAATTTTTGAACTGCCTCGAGAGCTTCTCTATGGGTGAATAACTAACTCCAATTGTTCTCTTGTACTTGCCTAAACAGAAAGGTCCTGGAGCATTTTAAAATCAAACATAAAACTACAAATGCCCCAAAAGAAAAATTGACAGAACAGGCAAGTTATAAGAAACATGAAAGGATTCAACCTCATAAGTAATCAAAGAAATGCAAATTAAACAGTGAGATATCATATTTGCCTATTTTGAGAAAAAAATAAAAATATTCATTGTTTTAAAGGCTGCAGGCAAAGAGACTGCTGCTAAGAATGTAAATTGCTTTTGGAAAGGGAATTTTGTATAGGCATTTTTTAAAACCTTTAAAATGTATATTCTCTTTTGACTAGAAATTCTACATCTAGTACCTTACTCTAGCTAGTCAGGCAAGAGCACAAGTATGTAGGCAAAAGATATTTATCACAATGTTTTTTTTAAAATGTTTAAATCCCTACATTTCTAATAATGGGATTAACTAAGGGTACATCATATAAATGAGGTCTAATCATGTCATGGATGAGTGTTTTCAGTGTATTTGACATAGATGTCATGATGTTTCTTGTAAAATTTGCATGTATGCATAGAAAACAATCTGTAAATGCATAAACTATAATGTTAATCATTGCTTTTATGTTGTGACATTGAGGATATATTTATTTTCTTTCTTACCCTTTTTCTGAGTTCACAAAATGTCCAAAAACATAGTTTTGTTTTTGTATTCATACTTCAGGCACAAAATTAACTCTGTACTTTATATGCCCATTTTGTACTTCTCAGGTTCTTTGCAATCTTTTTGCACTGAGAGAAAATTCATATTGCTGTTTAATATAATCCTTAGGGGATACATCATCATAAGACTTCCCATGAGTTTTCTGTTAACACAGTTTTCTCCAAGCTCAAATATCCATATTCTAGCTCTAGTACTGCTCTCCACCCTCTTTTCCTTCACTAATATTATCATACACCTTTAGTCTGTATTTTGATGTCCACCAAACCTTGATCATCATCTTCTATCTGCATGCTTTTGCATACTTGCTTTCCTTTGACTGTGGTGTCATTTTTTTTCCCTGACACCATTGTTTCTGGTGCAAAAAGAGGACATTTCTTACAATTTTGCATTGCCAGAACCTAGCGCAGAACATAGGTTCAGGTTGAGTGTCCTTCATTCAAAACATTTGGGACCAGAAATGTTTTGGATTTTTTCATAATTTGCAATATTTGCAAATACATATTGAGATATCTTGGGGATGAGACCCAAGTAAAAACACAGAATTTAGCTGTTTCATATACACCCTTTGCAAGTACCATGAAGGTAATTTTATACAATAAATTTTAAAATTGCATGGATTATGGCATTGTTTCAGTGCTCAGAAAATTTGAGATATTGGACAATTTTGAATTTTGGGTTTTTGGATTAGGATTACTTAACCTGTATATCATAAATTTAAATAAATGTTTGTATAAGAGAATGAAATGAGAGGAGGGATAAAATTCATGTAAAAATTTTAAAAACTGGCTGGAGTATGACTCAAAGTTAAATCATGTTCTTACTATTTGGAAGGCCCATGGGATCAAACCCCAACACCAGAAATTAAAGAGAGAGCGAGAGCGAGAGCGAGAGCGAGAGAGAGAGAGAGAGAGAGAGCGAGAAGCTGAAGTACATAGAAATACAATTATTAAATATGTAGTTGAGAGAATACTTAGTAGACTTAAATATAGATCTCAGTGCTGTGCATCCAATAGTCTTTTCTTCAACACTTTTGCTTTTGCAAAAAAATTTCAATGGTATTACATGTGGTTAGCAGAGCAAACAAACTCCTAAGTAAAATTTGTAAACTTGAAAATAATAAAACATCATTTTAAAAATACAAATAGCACAAAAATCCATTGACTTTCTTTGAAGATAGCTGCTTTATCCATAATAAGGCACATGTTAATACTTGGGGAATACGTATAAAGTGGCATAGAGGAGAGTTCTGTTTTAATCCTTCCATCTTAATGATTGAAATTTCTTTCTTCTTGCTGGATGTAGATACCAGATAAAATATGCTGATTAGTTTTATTGAAGAATATATTTTATTCCAAGCAAAGGGAAAATATTCTATGATTTTTAGAAATGTATTCATTATATCAATATAGTTCAATTTGCCAAAGATTAAATGAAGCAATCTAACCACTCAGGCAGAATGGTGCTTTTCCTACATAAACTCCTCTTGACATCTTCATTGCTTAAGGGATTATTTTCCACTTTATGACTTAGAGTTGCTGAATGCTTCAGTAAAAACTGCAGCTCAGTTTTCTTCCTGAAGTGAGAGAAAATTATAAATCTGAAAATATTTCTTATATTCTTCTTAAATCCTTGGAAGTTTTGGAAAGAAGGTAGATATTTTAAATATACTTTAAATATCCTATAAGCAAAGTGTTTTTATCACTACATATTAAAAAACCTTCAACAAAGATGTAAACAAATTATGCAATTACTACATTATTAGTTTCTAAAAAAAAAAAAATTAAATCACATTTGGTTATCTGCAATCCCATTCCTTTCTCCAGAAGTAGTGTATGTGTTTTGATTAGATGTTTAAAGAATATTTTGAGACAATTATTGCATATAAAATATATAGTTATATTTTCTATTTAAATAAACATGCCATATGTTTTGTTTTACAATTTACTTTTCTTCAATTATCAACCTATATTTCCTTGCTATTAAACTATATACCCATATTCCTTTTTATTACTACATACTAAGGATATATTGCCATTCTTTTTCTTTAATTTTTTTAACTATAGTTGGACATATATTTATTCATTTTTTATGTGGTGCTGAGCATTGAACCCAGTGCTTTGTATGCCCTAAATGGGCACTCTATCACTGAGCCACAACCCCAACTCCTATATTGCCATTCTTTAGTTTTTTTTTAACATAGATTTAGACCATATATGTATTTATTGGTGTTTAAATAGTTTCCTGTTTGATGTCTAAACTAACTAGTTTACTTTTCATGATGTAGTCAGTTCACATATTTTTTAGCAATGCGACAGACTAGGTGGCTTAAACAACAGACATTTATTTCTTACAGTTACAGCAATTGGGGAGTCCAATGTCCAGGTGTCCAAATATCTGGTGTCTGGAGATAACCCTCACAAGGCATAGAAAAGGCAACTCTAGGATCTTCTCTTTTGGGGGGACACTAATTTCACCATGAGGTCTCTACCTTTATGACCTCTTCTCAACCTAATTATTTCATAAGGCCCAATATCCTATATCATTACACTGGGGTTAGGGAATTGCTATGTTCTCAGTGTGTTCAATAAAATTCCTGTGTTGAAACAAAATGATCAATGTGATTTTATTAAGAGGTGAGTTCTTCTGGAGATGATTAGGCTATAAGAACCCTGTGTGTGGAATTAGCACCTTAATTAAAGGGCTTGATAGAGGGGTTTGTTCTCCTTCAGTCTTCTGCTATGCTAAGACACAGCATTTCTCCCTTGTGGAGGATGCACCCACAAGGCACTGTCTTGAAAGTAGAGAGCACCCCTCTCGAGAATGCAGTCCTGATGGTGCTTTGATCTTGACCTTTCCAGTCTCCAGATCAATGAGAAATATATGTCTACATTTTGTGAATTTCCTGGTCTGTGGGTCTTTGTTATAGCAGCACAAATAAGACAGCACACAAGAATTTCATAAATAAGTTCTATTGTTTTCCCTCCTTTCCAGGCAAAAGAAAAAAGAAGTATAATTATTTTCTTAAGATCACATAGCTAGGAAAATGTGATTTTAGGATTCAAACTCATTCTCACTCCATAACTATGTTTTTCATTAGTGAACTATTTCAGTGTTGACATTCTTGTCTCAATAGTCCAACAGAAAAGCCTCTGACCAAGTATTGATAAGATGATATGATTGCCAGTAGTAAGAAAGTTGGCATTTTTAGGTAATGTGTCAGCAAAGGGTTTCAGGGCTTTAGGACCTGGATTGGTTGATTTTTTTTGTGTTTGTTTTCTTTAACGTCTCATATTATAAGGAACTCTTGGGGATTGAGTGCATCTTTGAAAATATTTGAATTAGTGAACATAGAGAAGTGAGGGTCTGGAAGCAAGTTTCAATGAGAAATCTGTTACTCCTAAAATGTTAGCTGTTGTATTTGGGTTCAAAGTCTTATCTTCCTGGGACAGGTAGCTAAGTTATTTTGCCCATTCTCAATATTTTTTGATAAAGGGACAGGAAAATGTATTTAACTTCTTGCCAGTATAGTTACAATAGATTTGTATGTGACTCTCCATATATGTGCCCCAGAGTTTTTCTAGAATAAATCCATTGAAGTGGAAATTCTGAGGCTTGAGATTTTGTGCATTTTAATTAATTAATACATACTGTGAATTTATTTCCTAAAAGGGATGTAAGAATAAACATTTTCAGCAAAGCTATATTAACTCCTCAAATACTCACTAACAATACTATGATCAAACCATCAATTTCTCTAAATAGTAGGAGAAAATGCTGCTTTATTTCATATTTTATAATTTCATTGATTTTATTTTCTGCATTGTTCTAACAAAGTTAAGCAATTTTTCTGGTACTCATTTATATTGTGTCTTTTGTTAAATATTGGTTGATACACGTTTCATATTTTCTTATTGATTGTTGTATTATGTAGTATGGATTTATTGATCATATGTCTGAGCAGTGACAGAGTCAGAAAGAATACAGCTGAGTTGGTGTCTTTACCACTTACGCCAATTTTGAACTTTGATTTAGTGGCAAAAGTTACTTAGAACATCTACTTCTTATGGATGTAATGGAAGCTGCTAGAGAGGAGAGTGGAAACGCTGCAGTCCTCTTAAAGTTTGACATATATTCACTTTCGTTCCTGCTTGAATCCTCAGGTCAAATTACCTAGCCCAGCACAAAATCAATGCTGTTTTCATAGGGGAATAATCTTGGGAGAAAGTAGGTGAATATGTATGGGAAAAAAAATCTAAAATCTATTCAGTTACACTTAAATCTCACTCTAGCTTGAGACATTCTGAAAAATAATCACGAGCTATGCTATTGTTTGGATCTTAAACATTCCCCAAAGATCCAATGGTCAAGATTTGATTCCTAAGTCACACTACTGAGAGATGTTGGGACCTTATAATAGATAGGGCCTAGTGAAGTAACTTTGTGTCATTGGGGTCACAGCCTTGAAAGGAATTGTGTGAAACCAGGGTGTCTCTCTCTCTCTCTCTCTCTCTGTCTCTCTCTCTCTCTCTCTCTCTCTCTCTCTCTCTCTCTCTTTCTCTCTCTCTCTTTTGTCTTTCTGTCATGAGGTGAGAAGTTGTGCTACACCATCAACTCCAAACCATTACCATTTTCCCCAACACACACCAGTGGCCCCAAATCAATAAGTCTTCCTGAAGTAGATGGAAGCTCTAAAACTGTGAACCAGAATAAACTTTGCTTCTTATAGGTTGATTTTTTAGGTATTTGTTTTAGAAACAGGAAAATGACTAACAAAGTAAAATTTCATAAATATCATCATGAAATGTTTTTTTTCCTCCTTACTGTACAAATACAGTGACTGGATCCATGAACTGTATAATAAAAAATCGTTGCATTCAAAATGTATAATGTTTACAAAAGTGATTACTAATAAACATACAAACAGATGTTAAATTTGACTGGTAATTAGAAACATGAATTTGATAAGATACCCTTTTCATCTTTTTATAAAAAAGTATGATAACAAATATTGGTGAGCATGAATGGGAATTTTTATTCAATGATAAGGAATTTTATTCAATGATTAGTGACTTTGATTCATAATGTGGAAATTACCTATTCTTTTAGATATTTTAAAATTTTAGCTCAGTAGCCTTTGAGGGTTAATGTATATTTAGGTGCCAAATTTTAAATACATTTTCAATTTTTTTCCCTGTGGTTACAATGATAACCACATTGGTTATGGATATTTGTTCCAACATAGATAATTTTTATTTTTCCATAAGTTGTATTCAACCATCCTTTTGATATTTATTTGAAAATTGTTAACTTTTTCCTTCCTGGTTTTGCAGCATTGTACTAATGAATGCTAGTTTTCAGATCTCTCATTTCCAGAACTTAATTTTGGTGTATAAGCTAAGCCTATCTATTCAGATTGTCTATCTGGTTTTCTCTACTTACTGCAACATCCTTGGCAGGATAGATAGTGTTTTATATACTGGTCATTTTGAATGTGCAACACTTTTAACATTTTGCACTAAATGTACTTACTTTAAATTTCTGTTGAATCAGAGGGAAATGCATACAACAATGCAAATGCTTACGTTTAGAAGAAGATGTAATGACTACCAATGAAAATTGACATAATGCTTGACTGTGACTATCAGCAACACAACACTTTTTATTTGGCATCTTCTTTATTTTCTTTCAGTTAATTGCTCTCTGAGATTATTAAAAATTACTAGGGAAATTTTATAAATGACCTACTTTTTTATATACATCATGTAATCTGGAGTTTAGAGTCTCACTTTTCTGTTTGAGGACAGATAATTCCAGTTCTATATAATGAGTTTGACTGAAATTAGAAAGAGAAATATCACACAAAGTAAGTTAGAAAATTGCCTTAACAATTTAGAGGTTCCAATGAGTTTTCTCTTGTCCAGCAGAACTAAATATCCCTCATCAAAAGTTTCAGATGGAATTGCCTAAAAAATTATCATCAAAATTCAACAATAATTCCAAAGTAATTCTCATTAATGAACAATAATAAAATCAAATTGTAAAATATTTTCATGTTCCTTAGTATTACAGTTTTATTAAATTTATCTCTACATAAATATATAACATTGCTGCTATAAAGACAACCTTAACATTCAGTCATTTGGTGAGAGGGTAAGTAAAATGTCAAAAATTTTATTTAGTCAAATATCTTTCAGAATACTTATACAGTAGCCCCCCAAATGCCAACAAACTGGCTCATAATGAATTAACATACTATCTAATACATTTCAGAAATGAGATGAGATACATATTTTAATGTAACCCCAAATGTTCCTTTTTATAAATAGACAGAAATCTCAGTTCCAAATTCACAGTTTATATATATCAAAATTAAAAGGACATGGTGAGACTTTTTAACATATTTCAAGAAATTTGGAGGTCTCAAGTTACAATTCTGTTTTATAAAGTCTTTGTATGAGCAAAATTGCTTTTGAAAATGATAATTGCATTTCCCAGATACCAATATAATCCCAAATATTAAAAATATTCAACACAATTCCAACTTATTATTTGTGCTTAAGGCATGGTGTTGTTCATATTCTAATTAGTCATTATTATGCATTTTCTAATTATCTCAGTTCTAAACCATTAAAAATTAGAAGATCAAAATTTTAGATGACAGTAACAATGAGTTAGCCACCAAGAATGGTGAGAGAACTAAACTCAATATAATAAAAAAAAAACTATTATTTTCAAATGTCATTTTTTTCATTAAATGAATTTTACTTTATATCACCTGAAAATATCATTTCCAGTAATTTTAGAAGTAAATTGAAAGATCTAATTATTGAGGGGAAAGATCAACTGATTAACAAGATGATATTTCAAAAGCCTCTATTCCCTCTAATGACACAAAACTATAAAATATTAATACATTTTTTGCTGCTCACACATATTTCTGAAAGTATATGCAGTGTCATAATACTCTGGGATTCTATTCTATTTTATTTTCATCCTGTTTCATTTACTAACCTTTCTCTTGGTTGAAATGGTATCAGTTAAAATGCTTTATTAACCAGAATTTCTGTACTTATCACGTAAGTGTGGTTTAAAAGATCAACTTAAAACACCACACAATATTTTGAAGTGCCTTCTCAATCATCAAAGAAGTACATATGCTCTTGTTATCTAATTCATTTTATTCAACATAACACATAAAACCCTCCAGGTTCTTGAATTTAAAATGTAAGATTTCAACTTTTCTGAAAGCCCAAGAGAGCAACATAAGTTCGATTACTTCTTGCTCCCTACTGCTTCCCTGTTGCAGCCTTACCTCTTCATCCCCCAGGTATTGTGTAACATGCATAATGCATTCTGATTTGGCATTTTATCTGTCTTGTTAAAAATAAGCTCAGCAGTCATCTTAGACTAGATGCCTGAAAGCACCTAACTGATACTTTGTTCCTGACATCATTGCTGTCCTAGCAGTCTCTTCTCTACATAGGTCTTTTCAAGAATCCACTTATATTCTACAATTTCACCAACCACTGTCTGGTACAGTAGATGGTACCTGTATTTCAGGAAGTTTCTATAAGCCCCAAATTCCTATTTTTATTTGAAATGTTCATTTGGTACCCACTTGATGGTTCAGACTCAAAGGACATAAAATTCATAACATCTTATACCATCTAGTCTTAAAAGTATGTCTTGCAGATTACTGGTTACAAAGTAGAAAGGTAATACATTTTGATTTTTAGCTACTACATCTGCTTTTGGGGGAGTTTATACATGCCATCTGCTAGATCTATGCTTCTTAGACATATTACCTTACTTAATCCTTACAACACCCAAGTGAACATGCATTATTAATCTAATTTTAAAGGAAAAACTGAAGCATGGGTGTTAAATAGCACTCCCAAAGTCATATTATCAGTAAGTAATTGTGCCAGCATTTAAGCTCAGATAATTTGATTCTGGAATCTCTATATTTATAAACTTTGTATGATCAACAAAATCTAAACTTCAACACCAATTTCTGTTGTATATTAGCTGATGAATTTAAGCAAGTGACTCTATCTTGTGAACTTCAATTTCTTTTTTTTTTTAATTAATTTTTATTGTAGGTTGTTCAAAACATTACATAGTTAAAGGCAGCAGAATACAACAGACACCAGAATGGCAATATGTAAATCAATGGTTGTGCAACTGATGTGATTCTGCAATCTGTATATGGGGTAAAAATGGGAGCCCATATCCCACTTGAATCAAAGTGTGAACTTCAATTTCTTTATCTCTGGAATGAATGATCATATTTCCTCATAGTGTTTACTGTTAAAAATGCCCTTTTTCAAAGAGTGACCAATTCATTCCACTTTGCCAGCACTGGAAACCTTGAGTCCCTAAAACTTCCTGATTTCTGAACAAATCTGGAAATTAGGCTCCTCTCTCTCTACATACAAGTAGCATTTGGCTACTGAATTGCACTTTCTTTTCACATTGTGCTGATTCTACTTCTGCAAAAGTTCTTCTGACAATTCCCTTCATTCCCACAGTTACTTCTCTACGAGGAGTAACTAAAATGGAACTACTATCATTGAGTCAGTGATTTCTGTGTTCTAGACACTATTTATGAATGCAGATATTATCTTCATTCACAGATGAGCTAGAAAGATTTGAAGAACTGACAGGCTGAAGCCCCTCTTCCAAGGATGCACATAGAGTGAAGCAGGTGTTGAAATGTAGGTTGAGGGCAGAGTTCATGATTTTGAACATCCTCCCATGGCTTCTGTTGAGCAAATCACATCATTTCTATCCATAAAGTATGTACCGGTTACCTGAATTTTATGGAAAGACATTTAAGACCTATTATTATCTGTCTCCAACCATATTTCTACAATTAATTTTAGTTAATTGCAACAGTTGCGATTTTACCATTTGATGAAACTCTGTTCTTGTTTTAATTAAATAGCACATGACCAAGTACATATTAGAAAACATGCTTAATAGCCTGTGAACCTTATTGAAATATAGGTAAACTTACATAAACAAAGTCCAAAATCTTTTTAATGACCCTCAAAGATCCTGTATATCACACTTTGCTACAGAGCAATCTTTTTAAATATATGCTATCAATCATGCTCAGTGGAAATACTTTACTCCAACATTGAGGGATAAATTAGGACACTTTCAAAACTTTATGACTTTGGCCACGCTGTGCCTTTGGATTGGACTGTCTTCTCTGCCATGTAAATTACTCACATCCCTCAAGAAGGAAGACAATGGGGCACAGAAGAGAAACTATGCATTCCTTTTTATTTTAAGCACTAGGCACTCAGGTATGGAACCCTCAGTTAACATATCTTGAGTTATTTAAATAAGCTAGCATTCATTTTTATTATAAGCACTAGGCACTCAGGTATGTATGGGGAACCCTCAGTTAACATATTTTGAGTTATTTAAATAAGCTAGCTGTATACAGTCTCTCAGCAGTGACAGAACTGGACCAAATTCCACAACTCAAGTCCTAAAGTGGAGAGTTTCATTTATACCAATTTGCTTCCAAGTCCTCCGGCCAACCACAAAATCTTCTGGCAGACTACAAAAATTTAGTTGGTTACTTAAAAATAAATTCTTAATTAATATTATTAAAGCTGATTCCTATAACTGGTATATAGAAGAAAAGCTTTTGAGTGCAGAAAGAAATAATATTTAAAAAATACAAATATAATTTTTTAGTTCTTTTATGTCTCTTAAAATATTGTCATCCTAAGAAAATTTTGCAGTTTTTCAAAATTTTCATAAGCTGAAAAATGAAAGAACATATATTTTAATCACTTCTAAAAATTATTAATCTATGAATTATACTATTCAGCTTTAACTACTGATCAAGAACCCATAATATTGAATTCTATTAAAATGTTTTCTATCCTCTATGAGGTAATAAGCAACCTTTATCAACCGATTTTTTTATCAGTTAAGTCATAACCTGCATATGTTTAAATTCCTTTTTCTTTCCCTATCCCCTTATCAATAGATAATCAAATTATCAAAATACAGGCAATGGATAAAATATAAGGACCAAGCAACCATGAACATACCAGTTTTAGAAAATTGGTGCAATTTAAAAGCATTTATATTAGTGATGAAAAACATAAAACAATGCTTTGCTTTCTGGGATTGTTTATAGCTTCTGGGATTTGTTTATAGCTCAGTAATCCTTTTACCTCAACACAAGGCTAAATCCAAGCTAACTCTGGTAGTTATAGTGACATAGGCAAAGTCCAAGGTTTAATAAGGCTTTTTCCCTCCTATTCCTTATCCTGAATATCCAATGACTAGTCACTAGTTCTCAGAGTCCTCAATTGAGGCACTAAAGTCCATTCCTAGAAAGGATATAACACCAATTATCCACATTATGTGGTGAATTTGTAGTATTATTATTTCTGTGAATATTTGGTCTTTGAGACCCATCTCCAATGTTAGAAATACCATGCTTAAGGGATTTGGGGCATCAAAGAAGTGTTTTGGAAAATTTCTGGAAGCATAATAACAATTACTTCACACATTGAGCCATGAAAATCTAGCTATATCAACATTGAAATTAAAATGTTTTTCTTTATATCCTTTGGTCAAGAAATATTTAGTGTATGCCATGTGTCAAGCATTTTGTTACATCCTATGGATAGATAAATGAACTGAGGATAAAGACTAGGAGGAGTGACTAAAATGGGAATGGGTAATGATTATGCAGTACAATAGATGCTATTATAGAAGCAGAAGCAAAATGTCACAGGAGCACTGGAGACAGCCTGCCTGATTCATTCAACAACAGGTATTTATTAAGACCCAACTAAGTGATAGGCATTGTTCTGCGTGTTAAAGTTTTGTACTAACAAAGTTTTGTACTAAGAATATTTTAAATTAGAAAGTGGAACGCTTCCAACATTTGACACAGATTTTTATTTTATATTCATAGCAATCGTTGTGTTGCTTCAATCAGCAATTTTGAAATATTGAAGAAACAAGTCTTCTAAGTAGCATGTTAGTTTAAGCAACTTTCAGAACTCCAACATTAAGAAAATGCGTGAGGCAAAGGAGAAATCAAAGTTTTTCCTGATGATTGTTTTCCATATGTTCCTGCTGATAGTTCCCAGAATAAAGAGTCATCCCCACTCAAAACTAATTTTTTTATGTTAAACATAAAAAACATAACTTTATATTCTATAATGTCTTGTTTTATGGAAAATGTCATAGGAGCAATATTAAGAAACAAATCTCTCCAGAATGCCACAAAGACCCATTTCTCACAGGGTACTTTTATCAGGGATCATATAAGCAGCAGGCAGAGTTCAGTCCATGCTTCAAAAATAACAGGCCCTGAGTGCAGGTTTGGAAAATATATCACAACTGTGACTGTTGTAAGTGCACATGTGAACATACACAGTTTAATTTTTTAAATAATGAAAAAATGCAATTCCTAAAATACTCTTCCAAAAGTTTAGTCTTCCAGCTGATATTTGAGTGATGCTTTCTGTACTGCTTCTTCTAATGTGACCATCTGTTGTAGACTGAATTGTATCTCCCCAAAATTCACAGGTTAGAATTCTTACCCTCAGTATCTCAGAATGAGATTATAATTGGAGAAAGGGCCTTTAAGGAGGTGACTGTGTTGATATGAGGCATTTAAGGTGGGCTTTAATCCAATCAAACTGAAACCTTTTAAGAAGACATCTTAACATACTGAGAGCCACCAGGGATGCACACACAGGGAAAAGACCATGTGAGTATAAAGAGAAAAGAAATCATCTCCAAAAAAGAGAGAGGTCTCAGAAGAAATTAACACTGCTAACACCTTGGTGTTGGACTTAGAGCCTCCAGTAGTGAGAGAATAACTTTGCATTGTTGAAGCCACCCAGTCTGTAGTCTTTGTTAATGGCAGCATTGACAAACTTCATCCTATCAATATATTACCAGTCTAACTGTTAAAAAGTGACCCATTCAGAGAATGTGCTCTGGGACTAACTGTTCTCATCCCAAATAGGGTTCCATTTAACAGTGGTCAGGGATTAATTTTGTGGAGATACAGAGAAAGTACTAATACGTCCTTAAGCATTTGTTGAATCCCAATATGGTAATTTCTTTGTCTTATGGCTTTGCTGCTTATTGAAATGTGATGGGAGAAAAAAATGTATTAAAACTTATTTGTAAGTTATGAATGTATATACTGAGAGTTGGTTGGTGGAATAAACCTTGAAAGAAGAAGTGAAAGGCATGAAGCCATCTTTGTGTGGTAGGGAGGGTAAGGGGCCCACAGGAAAAGAAGAAGGAGTGTCTGAGTGCAAGGAGAAAATTTTGACAACATCATAGGTATTTAGTAAGACCAGCATCTCAGTGTCTTTAGACTGCTATAACAGAATAAATAGTGGGTGGCTTATAAGCAAAAAAAAAAAAAAA
This sequence comes from Callospermophilus lateralis, assembly GCF_048772815.1. NCBI lineage: Eukaryota > Metazoa > Chordata > Mammalia > Rodentia > Sciuridae > Callospermophilus > Callospermophilus lateralis. Next base: position 1,681,864 of record NW_027512416.1, on the reverse strand, counting down.
AAAAAAAAAATTCATGGTTTTGGAGACTGAGAGGTTCAACATGAAATTATTGACATTTTCATAGTGTTGTGAGGATCAGTTTTCTGATTCATAGACAATTATCTTCTTACTGTGTTCCCACATGGTAGAAGGGTGGGGAAGCTTCCTGTAGTTTCTTTTATACAGACACCAATCCCATTCACAAGATTTCCACCCTCATAACCTAACCACCTCCTGAGAGCCCCACATAAAATAGTATCCCATCAGGGATTAATCTTCAGTATAGGAATATCAGAGAACACATTCAATTCGTAGCAACCAGCATTGCTTTTGCATGAGTGCCATTTTGCAAATCCAAATTGAATGCTTTAGTTCTTAGGGTAAAGTCACAATCACATGTAAATTATTGGATAATTTTTCCTATTCTTTACTCTCAAAATAATTCAAATTCTCCTTCTACATTGTTTTTTAAAGATTATTAGGAAGATGAATACCAATTATTAATTGGGAAAAACTAGAAGGAACTCTGTTAGAAGTTACTAAAATTGTGTTTATTAATTTGAACAAAACACCTCAATGATCCAAAAACAAAAATCAGCTACCCTATGATCATCACAGCAAATTGTAGAATTGCAGTGGGCTCCTTAGCATAGAAATGTGGGACATTTCAGCATAATTTTTTTTCCTATTCAAATATATCACCTTTTGTTTCATCTATAAGGGTCAAAATAATTTAGGTCTAAAACACCCATCCATGGAGCCATTTTAAACACGGCAAAGAAGATCTGCATCACAGAGTAAATACTAATGATCTCCAGAACAAAGCTTAACTGAAAACAAATGTCACAGATACAGATAGGAACAGAAAAATAAAATACAGGGAAAAGATTCTCCTGCTCAAGTTTAGAACCACAAGTAAACGTTACAAATGACAGCATTCATCAGGAAGTGGCCTTTGATAGTGGCCACAAGCAGGTCATCTGGACATTCATTAACTCGAGTGCTTAGCCAAGGTAAGGGTGACCTGATCTAGTGATCGCTTTCACCTATTCTATATCAATAAACTACCAGCAAGGTTAGAAAAGGATCATTTTGTCCATTATATTGATTTTGTAAAACTCAATTTCTTATAATTCAGGTTCAGGAGAAACCTGGAGAAATGTATATCATACCTTATTTATACCTAGATCATTGACTCTCTCTGTCAAGATGATCTGGGAATTATCCCTAACCTTTCATCACTGGCTTCTAAAACAGCTACATTATCTGTTAATCCTCCTAGTTTTACTATCTTGTATTTATTCCTGTGATTTGACAGAGACTTTAACCTCAACAAAATACTATATTTGAAACATTTGGTACCAGTGCACTCATTGGTGGTACCTGGCACCACCCTAATATGATGTGCCCACCCAACCATAGTCCTTTGGCAAGTAGCATCCATCTGATGCTTGTTTCCTGATCACATTCTCCCTTAGGAATACTGGATCAGAACCAGGGGAGATGAAATCATTTAAGTAGACAAATAAGGAATCCTATTAGTTAAGTTGGTTTGGCTATCAAATGTGCAGAAGCAGAGAAAACCAAACAGCAGAGTAAGAAGGAAACAGTAGAATTGCAGAGAGAAGCATAGAGGAGTTATCATGTGGAGAAGGATTAGGAGAGCTACAGATTGAAAATGCAATACCCAGAGAGAGAAAGGAGCTGCCTCAGCTAATGACATTTCCCTAGCTGGTTTTAGGCAATCCAGAAACACATCTGTTCTTCCTTGCAGTTTTTGCACTATGTCTGGAGCTTCAATTAAAACTTAAATAATGTAAAATTCAAAAAAGGTCTTAAAGATGTTCACAGGCTCCCTTTCTATCAGCCAGTAATGTCCTATATGCAATTTCTGATTTCCCTTTAGATCTTCCTATCTAGATACCCAGGGACACCTATATGGTTCAATTCAACTCTCCTCTAGTTAAACGCTACATCCATAGTCATATATAGCTCAATGGAACTTTGAACTAACTCTGTCTCAAGAGCATTTGCATTTTTAAACATATAATCTCCTTGGCTCTCTCTCTCCTCTGTAACACACACACACACACACACACACAAACACACACACACAAACACACACAGCATAAACCACTATACACATTAAAGTTTCTATGAAAAATAAGTGGACTCTAACTCCTTTGGATCCATATAATACATAATGTGGCTTATCCCACCCATAGAAAAATCTTGGTCTGCCAAATTCACTTGAAAACTAAATGCATGTGAATGGTATTTAGTTTCAATTTATTATAATTAATGTGAAGATTGACTTTCTCTATTTGAGAACATTAATGTTCAGAGTAATGTCAATTGGAATTCAGAAAGTTCGCGATTCCCCGGAAGAAAATAGGTGGGTTACTACCCTAAAATAGCAACTTTTTATTTAATAAAATGTTATTTGAAAATTCCATAGACCTCAGTACTATTTTTATAGTGTAATAATTATAGTGAATATAGGCCATGCTATGTTCAGCTCAAAGAACAGGCAGTGTGATCTTGAGTGAACCACCACTGGTTTCTCTTCATGTATTATTGCTCTTACAAGTAAAATGGGAATAACAGTACCTACCTCATTGTGATGTAAGAAACATTTTAAAAGATAATGTCTACCAATCACATAACATAGTTGCTTTCTTTTAGTAACTCTTCAGTGAATATTATTCAGTAAATTGTTACTATTACATATGTTCATAGTATTATAGATAGATATGCATAAGTAAGTATTATCTTAATGCCTTTCAGACATAAAAATAAGTTCTATTGTAATTTTTTAAAAATATTTTATTATTAATTTTTAAAGGTTTTTCTAAATATCAAATATGATAGAAAGTGATAAGTTCTAAAAAGAGGCTTAGATCATGGAAACATGCCTATAAAAACAAGGTCAGAATCCTCAGTAAATATAGAACCTGCTAGGTATCTTCCTCAGGAAAATGGTGAAGTAAACTGAAATCAGCCAGAAATCCAAGTACTCTGTCCCTTCTGTTGCCAGTCCAAGGGCAAGAGAGAAGCTGTGGGGATCTGGCATTGTGGTTCCGACAAGGAAACCATAGCTGGCGCCTGATCCTACAAATACCACATCTGCTTGTCGGTCAAGTCCGTGATCAGAAAACTAAAGTACTTGAAAGACTACTAGGCTATATGAATGAGTTCATTTACAGCCCCAGCCTATAATAGTTTGGTTTATTTATGCAATAACAACAATCATAGACATAAAAGAGGCTGATTCTATCTAGCCTTTATATGATTCTGGATATTCTTCAGGTTCAAAGATTATTCTCATGTATATTTCAAAATGTAGTTTTAATTCAGTGACAAAGCTATTAATGAAATAAACATACATTTTATCTAAGTGAACATTTCTTTAAATACTTTTCCAAAGTGCATCTGAGAAAATGGCAAGGCTAATGCATAGGCAATGAGGAGAATATAGCATAATAAATGCTATATCTGTTAAACAGCAATGCTGATGCCCCGACCAGGTTCAAATTCAATAAAACTCAATTCTAATGGAGAAAGCCTTTTGTGAGCAGTTATTAGTTAAAATGAATTCTTTTATTACCCTAGTAAATTGCCAAATTGCTGGAATAAAGCCATCCAAATAACATTTACATTTAACAAGAACAAAATGAAATATCAAAATATAATAGGATAAAAGGAATACATATTTTAATGTATTAAATAATATTCTTATATCATTCATTTTTCTGATGAATCACTTGGAAATGTTATTAATCATCTGAAACATTTGTTTTACTCCATGCTTAAAGATTGATCAAATTATCAACTAATTGATTTTTCTCAGTCACATGCCAAGTCTTTGCCCCATCTTAGTATAATGAACTACAGAGAAATTTGGGTTGCTTGATTTGCTGAACGTATTCAGTAAAGGTGATTTCCTATCTGATTTGTTATCTTTAGCATTGGGCAGTGCTATTTGTGCCAGGTCCAATAATTCCCTTTAGTTTATTCCAGTATCTTTAACCTCTCTTTCAGTCTGCAATTTTCTGTGAACTTGCAGAATCATCCAAGATTCAAATAAAATTAAGAGAAAAGGAAGAAAAATGTAGACTAAAAAGAGTAAAAACATCAATATAAATAACTACACCAAGCATGTGATCTTTGTTTTCTGGATCTAAGTGCGACTCACTATTTTTTGAAGCACTAAATGACAGAACATATCAGAAACTGTCCATAAGCATTTGTCAGATAGACAGTTGAGTGGTTGACTCTTCTTGCTAATGACCATCAATACTCAAAATGAAGAAGAAAAGAAAGAGACAAAGAAAGAGTAAAAAAGAAAAGAGAGAGGGAAAGAGAGGAGGAGGAGGAGAAAATTGTGTTCTCTTAATATAATGACATTCAATTTGCTTCAATGGTAAATAGTTACAAACCTTCTTCCAAAAAAAGGTCAACTTTGAAGTAGCTTTTACTTATAAGATATTTACTTCTGTGTTTTAAGTTTTTAGAGTTCAAATGTTCATCATATTAAAATGTATAATGACTTTTTCTTTGTAGATTCTTCTTTTTATCTGAATATATGTATTCATTTACATTTTTCTGTCTTGAAAGACATTTGTAAGTTTTTGCTTCAGGCTTCTGAAAAGTTGCTGAAGGCAGACAATGACAGAAATCCAAGACTTGGCAGGAAGTTGCATTTTGAGCTGGGTGAGAAAGGAAACCCAAGACTACTTTTAGATGGACCTAATAAACAGGACCCAAAACCCTCAGAATATTCACAGGGGGTGAAATGCAGGTTTTCTCTTCTAAATCAGAATTCGACTGGAATCATGAAGAATAATGAGATGGATTCAGAGGTACATAGAGAAGACAAAAAAGTTTCTTTTTGTTTTAATTAAAGAACCAACAAGGTTGTCTAGAAGCAATGATACTGTTGAAATATCTAAAGCATTTTGATTATGATTTCTGTGTTTTACTTATTTTTTGGAGGTGGTATATCAGATGTCCTTCACTAACAGCTCCTGCAAGATCATTGATCATTGATCAATGTGTCTCCTCAGTAATAGAAACCAAAGTGGAAAAGTAGATTTCTTTTTAGAGGTATTGTTCTTGTTTGACTCAAAGCAAACATCAAAGTTAGTAAATTCCATGGTTTCTTCATCTATAAAGAAAACAGCCTACCTCAGAGTTCTGCAGAAAGAATGAAGCAGTTACCACTTCAAAGACTCTTGCAAAAGTAGCCTACCAAAAAGCCTGGCAAGTTTGCCTTTTTTACATTGGAGTACAGAGCTGCCCAGTGATTATTTATGTGATAGTCCAAGTCAAGCAACTGGACTTCAGGTAGAACACAATAACTTGTCTTCAGCAATGAGGCAATTGTTCACAGATCCCTCAACTGATGCCAGTAAAACACCCATCTCTTTAGGGTAGGACATAGAATAATAAAAGACAAAGTTCACGAAGCTCTCCATAACCTTGCAAAAGGCAACCAGCATTTTTAACACTTCTAAGATCATGCTCTCACCAGAGAACAGTGCTTCTGCATTCAGCACAGAAGCTATAAAGGCGATTAGAAGCACTCCTTAAAATGTTCAACAGCTTCAGCAGCAAAATTGTAGTGCTCAAGTCCTGTAATTTGGAGAGCAGGTATTTTTATGCTTTAGCAAGCATTATACTTTATTTCACTTTTGAGAGTCACAGATGCTGGTGTTTTAATGAAAATTTCTTTTGCAAAAGCAACAATATATATGTCCCCCCATCCCCACTGCTGGGAAAACTGACTCTTGTTTTAATGTTAGAACTCCAGTGTCAATATGATGCTTAGTGAGAAATACATCATTTAAAATAATAAAGGAGAGTTTTAGGAGAGATCAGGAGGAAGGGAAACTATTTCAGCAACAAAGTTTTAAGTTGTAATGGAAGGTGATCAGCTAATAGAAACTTGCTTCAAAGAAAGGCCACCACTCTGCATATGTTTTTGTCATTTGCAAAAGCCAAAATCTATCCACTAAAGCCAAGCAGCTTTGGCGGCCTGCAATCTTTCTATAGCATGCTGTGCTCAGTTATGTTCAATGACTAAAAGCAATAACGCTTTGATTCTAGACTAATATGTCTAGTTCTGCAATTTATTGTAAGCCACTTTATGAGACAGTCTGAGATCCTTCCTGTGTCTACTAGTCTTGATGAGCTCCTTAGCAAAATAAATTAGCAATTTTTAACCTTTCCCCCCCTACTTGTCTGCTGCCAAGATTTTCTAAATAAACCCTCTGTAATTTCTCCCCCAGCATGATTCACAGGTGGGGTTGCAATTCAGAGTTGCTTGTGTTTAATTTGGATTTAGGTGTTTAGATTCTCATGCAGTTCTCAGCAATATCTCCTTATTTGTACTTGCTTGACCTGATTTGATACCATTTTTTTTATTTTTTCTAAAGCTCAAATGTATGATACAAATGTCAATAAAAATTAATCTCTGGCCAGCACTAAACCCAGAGCACCTTCTCTATCTTAATAGCTCAGAAAGCAATTTTCTCTCAGCAGTTAATTTGTAACTATTTATTAACTACATGTTAATATTCTTCTGGACAAACACAGCCCTTTTAAATTTTAGTTGCTGAAAAAAAAAAGCCAAATGTTGTGGGTAATACTAGTGTACCTGAATTGTTACTATTATGTCAAATAACTGCTCTTTATAATTGAAAATGTTTTACTCTATAGCATTAAGTTGATCAGTGGTATTGGATTGACTAATGTGGGGAGAACTCCCATGTTTTCCAAATATTAGGTGCTATGCTTAGCGGCAGCCTCAGCTCTTGCTACCTTAGCTTGCCAATATAATTCAATGTATCTTAAATGGAAACAACAGTTACAGCAGATTCAATCTATGGCCACTCTTCTAAAACCACCAATAAAGGAATCTGCTGGTGCTAAATGTCACATTGGTTTAGGGTGGAGGACAGCTGCTCTCTCTAAAGGAGAAGCCCATGAACATATTTACTCCAGGTCATGGAAAACATAGTCAATTCAAGTCTCTCAGGACATATTTGGGCACTATTAATTATACGTTAAGGAATACAGTGTCTTGATACTGAAAATGATGATAATTAACTTAAAAATTAAAATAAGTAAAGGGTACATGGACAGGATACAATCAAGACTAATTCTGAATCTCCTTCTGAGACATACTGGACAGATAATTTTGAGCCTCTTTGAATAACCATCTGAATGCAGTTGAGATCAAAGAGATGAAATAACAACCAAAGGAGGGTCGAGGAGGTATATGCTTGTCCTTTGAGGTCTGCTAGTGCTATGCAGAGAATATGACAATGACTAACATTTTGGAGAGGAGTTGGTCTAAGCAATTCTTAGAGCTCATAAGTCATGAGCTCAGTCTCATAGTTTTAGGGGAGGAGGACAGATGGCTAGAGGAAAGAGTGACACTGCAGATTTGCTGGGGCTTTTTAGGACAAGGAGAAACAAAGTGTACAACTGATAGCAATTGCATTAATGCTTAGTTTTCTTTTTGCTTCCTAGACCTCCATTTGAGAATGTTTTTGTTTTGTTTAGTTTTGGTACCATGAATTAAACCCGGGGGTGCCTAACCCTGAGCCACATCTGCAGGTCTTTTTATTTTATATTTTGAAACAGGGTCTTGCCAAGTTGCTTAGGGCTTCACTATATTGGGGAGGCTGGCTTTGAACTTCCAATTCTCCTGCCTCAGTCTCATGAGCTGACTGGCAGTTTTAAAATGATCTATCCAGATGTTCTTTTCCCTTAACTGCCTTTAGTGACCATTTAAACTATGTTTTTGTTTGTTTGTTTTCAGATATAGGATCATCTACTTCATGTGTTCAGCCTAGTGTGTTAACCTAAATATTCATTCAGAAAATGTACTTCCCCTGTAAAGTCCAAACTTGTCTTATAAAGAAAGCCCCTTTGTATTGAGTCTCAAATTCTGCATAGGAATGCCCCTACACAAACTGTGCTCTTCTAAAAATCTGTGCAGATTTTATTTCAACCCATAGATACTCTGACATGTATGAAAACTTTCCAACCCCATGGTGAAGGTTGAGATGTTTGTAGCAAAAGTATAGAGTATGTCTAAAATGTCATCACTACTTTGTATTTGGTGAAGCAGTGTATGAAGATTCAAAAGAAAAGTACATCCTGTTAGGCATTCAAGGCATTAGTCTGGTATGTCTCACATTTTTTTTAAGAATTGTAGAAGTATTTTACATCTTGTCAATTAGTTCTAGAAAAAGAAAATTCAAAAATTTGCCTATCTTCTTCAGAAGGAAGAGGGAAAGAAACACACACACACACACAAACACACACACACACACAGACAAATAAAGGAAAAAATAAAGGGTTACTTTAGAGTAAATACTTCAATTGTACTGAAATTTCTAAAAGCAAGTACTGGGTATTTTGCCTGTGGTTCTAAAGAAATTAAAATAAATTTAATGGAAGTTCAGAAGAGACTTTAATAAAAAAATATATAAACTCTTCAATTTTCTTGAGATTTTAGAGCAGATGACAGTCAGAAAGGGGGCTTGCTGAATATTACTTGCGACAGACATTATTATCATCTTTAAAATTAGATCTAGTGATACACAGTGTTGTTGGAAGAGTTGCATAGCTTTAAAGTAGATGTAAAAGCAATGTTTTCAACAGTTGACTAAGCTTAATGCAATATCTTTTGTTTCTTGCTCTGTTTCTTAGTACATTATTCAATAACTCCTTGGTTGTAATTTGTTATTTTGTTGAAAGTCTTACCAGTTCCTCATCATTTTAAGAGCAAGATGGACTTTCAATGTCATGGGAAGCTTTGATAGTTCAGTAAACATGTGATAGGGTATCAACTCATTAACTAGCTAATTATGTTATCTTAAATCAGTCATGGTGCCTCTGTGGGCTTCATTTTTATCAGTCACATAAGGTTAGATGAGACCTATGACAGCATTCCTGAAACATTTTGATTAATGTATTCTTGATGGGTTTAGTGATTTTGGAGAGGAGAGGAAGGAGAGAGAAATAAACAGACTGACTTAAATAAACAATGTTTTTTTGATATCTTTAGAAACAAAATTGCATTCTGCTCTGCTCACAGTATATTGGTATATGGAAATAATGGTTGGTATTCTCTCTATAAAACAAGAATCACCATCTATTTATAATGAACTGGTCAATTTAAGAAAATTGTGCAAAAGAGAGCTGTTACTGAAGATCAAAGTCAAAGTTTAGACACTTTCTCTGTTCTATCTTTCTATTATTTTTCTATAATTTTCTATTACTTTTCTATTTCTGACATTTCTATTATTTTCCTAGAACTTTGGTTTAAATGAATACATAATGAGTGAAAAGTAGGTATTTTTAATAATCTCTATATTACTAAAGAGAACAATGTAACTGAGAAGAGATTACCTGAATATTGGAGAATGTATGGCATAATATTTTTTAGGACTATTCTTTTGGAGAATTCTAGTAAGTTGTTTCTTAATGAGCAGTTAGGTTTGCTGTTGTTTTAGAGTAGACACAAAATGTCTCTCATCTACTCTCCTCCATCTTTACCTGGGTATGGCTGACTCATTTTTCCTATTTTAACCTCAGTACTAATTTTAATCACATACAAGTGGCTACTAGTGCCACATGGGTTTAATACTAATGACTTTGCCCAGATCTTAAGCTTTATTTCCACTGATCTTTTCATTCTCAGAATTTTGGCTTGAAGTTGATGCAGCTATAGTTGGTGAGACAAAATATTTATTAAAAGAGCCAACTTTTATCACAAGCTATAAAGGTATTTATTTATTCAATGTTGTAAATATCTATGAGCCTCCCCTTTCTCACAAGGGCAGTAATAAATGAATCTTGAGTTCTAAGAGAATTTCCAGTACATTTCTCCTGTTGCGCAATGCAAATTTATGAACTTACAATTTTAATTATCACACTAAGATAACTGAAAGACAATCAAGAGGCTGCTCTTTTTGACACATTCTCACAAAGATATATTGGCTGTTTAATTACTCAAGGTGTGGACTGGCTGCCATCTCCAAGATTTTTCCTCTGAAAGAACCATACCTATATATACACAAGCTTATAGTACATTTCTTTGGTTGGTATACTTATGAAACAAACAACAATGAAAAAAAAAACACCTCTCTAGTGCATATGTTTTCATTACTATAATAAATTAAGAAATTTGTTAAATCATTACATCTATAATGTCATAATTCTAAGATAAAGAAGGCTTGGCTTACAGGCCAAGCAAAGTGGAGCAAGCTTGTAACTCCAGCAAATCAGGAGGCTGGAACAAGGAGGACCACAAGTTCAAGGACAGCCTCAGCCAACCACTGAATGAAGCCTTAAGCAACATAACAAAACTATCTGAAAATAAAAATAAATAAAAAGGGTTGGGGATGTGCCTCGTTGATAATGTCTCATTGGATTCAGTCTCCAGAAAAATAAGAAAGTCCGACTTCCATTTGATTATTCAGGTAGTGTTAGAGTCTGTAAACAAGTCAGGATGGTGCCTGGCATTTTGCCAGAGAAATGTTAAGGTCTGTAAACATGTCTGGATGGCACTTGGCAAAATGCCAGAGAGAGTGGTTTGTGAAGTAACTCCAGCAAGCCATTAAGTGTGGAGATTTCTTATTGATTGACTGCTTTATCTAGATTATGCTAATTAAGATAAGCTGTGTGGAATGTATAAATACCTCTGTTGTCTTACAATAAACTGCTCCCACTCCTGCTGTATCAATGTACACAAGTTCCTCCTCACCCGCCCCCCCCCCCCCCCGTTATTTTGCTGCAGTTGGACTGCGGCTAGGTAGAGCTTTGAAATTTGAAGCACAGTAACGTGCATAGTTGTATCATGTTTGAAGACAATATTTTTTTTCTGTTTGCTTAGTTGTCCATTATTTTTTTAAATTACAAATCTATGTAATCAATCATATATATGGAATTGGGGTATACAGGATATTCACCTACTAGACTTCACAAGCAAAGGCAATACCAAAATTCACCCTTTAATCATTGGATATATTTTTTGCTAAAGTTTTTTTCATCGTGTTCCTCTATTTACAAAAAAAAGAAAGAAAGAAATTATGCCTTTAAGACAATTTTTTCAGATTGGTTTTAAAAACATGACACAATAATTGCTTAATTTTATTATTCCTTATTTTCTTCTTAAATAAACACCTAAGTACTCATAGCTGTAGGTGAACTGTTATTATTTTGTATCAATACACTATCAGTGGTTGAGTTAGTGCTATTGGGCTTTTAGCTGTAAGAAAGATGGTTGAAAAGCCCCTGGAAAAGACCAAATTAGTCATTTCTACAAGATATTAGATTTCCTTCACTCCTCTCATATGCTTCACACTTTCATTGATCTCTAGCTAATTAAAAAATTGTTTTGACTTTTAATTCAGGGAATATGTTCCATTTACAATAACATATTATAATTTAAAATAACATAAAGAAGTAGAGATAAATCTATCACATACACTTTTAAAACACAGAAAAATACAGTGTTTTGGGAAGCATTCTAAGATTAAAAAAAAACTTTGTTCTTTGTGAAGAATAATCTGAACCACATATTTATTTAGAATATATTAAGTGTCAGAACTGTTATGAAAAGACAACCAATTTGAGGTTATCAAGATATTTTGGTATAAATTTTGAAAAATTATGACACAGTGGCAAAATAACCTCTACCTAAAATGTGTAATATTAAATCAACAATATCATCAATACAGATAATCAAAATAACCATTAAAGTAGACATTCTAGTTCCTGTCCCAGCAGACCATCTAGGCCCTAGTAGCCCAGAGCCCTACAGAAACTATCTTTGTCATTTTACTTACATTACAATGTTAAAAATTTATAACATATAAATTTGATCATTTCCTAGCAAGGCTCCAGGTTGACCTAGTTCAGCTCAAATTAATAGGCTAACTGCTGTTCCTACTATTCCAGCTCAGGCACCAAATAGGAAGCAAAGTGTTCCAACATCTTTGTGCTTTGTGGTTAGTTGAGATCAACCAACAGTTGATGAATGTAGATAGGTGGTAAAATGACTAAGCAAGCATTAGACTATAAATATAATTACATAAGAAAACATATGTGTGTGTGTATTTGTGTGTTTGTGTGTGTGTGTGTGTGTATGTGTATTTATTTATTTTTTCCCTCCTTTAATCTTTAGGTAAAGCTCAGTCCTAGAAGATACACAGACACCCCCTGCAATTTTCCACCGACACTGGAATATTGTGTTCCTCTCAAAGAAGTGACAGACTGTTTCTTGAGGAAGTGAGGGATTGCAGTCCCTTCTGACACTAAGGACTTAAAATTTTGGTGACAAATTTAGCTAATTTTGTACAACTAATTTGCATTTAGTTGATTATTTCTTGTATTTTTGTATGTAGGTGTGTGTGCTGTTTTATAAGTGATCTTTCCCATTTTCTATTTAGAGTAATGCATGTTTACTCTCATCTGTAAGGAGTGAACTCTGTGTTCCCAGGCAAACAGTTCTCTGTCTTAGTGTCCCAAGTCTGGAACTATAAGAAAGTCCCACCCACCCAGCTTTAATACTTTTTTTTAATAACTGCAAAACAGTCATTTTATGGTTTACCAATATTGTCCAGTCTTAGATTGCTGGATATTTTGGTGTGGCTTTCATGCTTTGCCAGTCTGGACAATACTATAGTCCAGAAATATGGGACCTATATTTTTGCTTCCTTGCATTTTTATTTATGTGGTGGAAATGTCACAAAGTCAAAGATATCATATATTTATAGTTTTATAGGTATTGTCAAAATGCTTTCCAAAGTTTTTGTTGGATTTCAGCTCTTACCAGCATTAGCATTTAGCCTAATCTGATTATGGAGAAAAAAACTTTCTGCATTGTTTTAATTAACATTTCCTTGACAACTAATAAGAGTGATCTTTTCATAGGTTTGCTGACCAATTTTTATATGAACTCATAGTAAAAGTGTCACTTTCTTTTTATATTGTCATTGAATCTCTAATAAAGTAATCTATGGGACTTTAATAAATGTTAGATAAAGGAAAGAATTTTTAGTGTACTCATGTGTTAGACAAAGGCAAATTTGCTCAACACTTTCAGTTCACTGGGACATATCTATATAATTGAAGAAGTAACATTCTTCAGGACTAGATACAGAAACGATTCAAACTAAAACAAAGTATTTATTCATAAGCATTAGAGACCAAAGAGAAAATATACTGTAAATAAGATTTGAGATAGTTGTGTATTTTTCTTTTATATTAAAAATGGCCTTGTCTTTTTACTTAAAACCTCTTTGTTTCTTAGATGTATTATTAGCTAAATGAATTATAGAAGGATATACTAATAAAAACAGAAGATTCTTCAATTTTCAGCAGATGGAAGTATATTTTCCTATAACTATATTTCATGAACTCTCTTCTTAAATTATCATCCCCACACCATTCCAGAAAATCTCCTAAAATGTAAATGAGCACTAGAAGAGAAAACAAATTACATATTTCTACAAAATGTACTTAAAATTTACCAAAAATATCAACACTAATCAGGCATAGTGATACAGTACACTTATCTTACTTTATCATGCTTCCAGTTAGGTATAATCCTAAGTTTCCCAGAAAGGCAAAAAGGAAGAAAAGGTCAGATGATTACTGGAAAGAATCAGTGTTGATAGGACTTTACCAGATAAGAAAAGAAAATCAATCAATCTCTACCTTGATAAATTGACTAAATTTTGCAAACTGATTTAAACAATTTCCATGAGCAGATTTGTTCTAGGAAATAAAGTAGTATATACTTCAAAAATGTTCCTGAATAATCAACCCACAATTATCTGCAAGCAGAAAATAAACTACATATGAGTATTCACTTGCCTTACTGTGTAATAAAATCACCACTTGGTTTTATTTGAGGACATAATGAATTCTAATTGAATGACTTTTGGACAACTTTGATTTGGTTTGATTCCTAGCTACACAAAGTTTTTAGTAACTGGGCAAGCAATAAATCATGAAGAATTTTTAAGGACAAAAGAGGTGTGAAACTTAGAAGATCAAGAATCAGAATAAATGAAAGTTCATAATTCATAATTTCATGTTCCTTTAGCATTTATCTAATGACTATTCCATGCTAGACAACACCAAAATTGATTATTATAATGCAGATATGTTTAATGCTTATATAGAAACACTAAAAGATAAGTAAATTTGAACTAAACTTCTATCTTGACCTCTGACAATTTGAGGATGGTAGTTTTTGTTTTGTGGAAAAGATTGTGTAGTATATTTTTATATGTCGTATCAAATGTACTAGTCTGGAGATAATATTCTTTTTAGTAAGAGGTATTTTATCCTTAAATATATGGGATATAAAAAAATAAATATAAAGGAAGAAGGAAACAAAGTAAGATGAGTGAAAGGATGATCAGGTGAAAGAAAATTTTTGGTTAGAAAACGCTCATAATGTTTGGGTTAGTGGATATCAGTGATGTAGCTGAGCTTCTTTCTGTGCCATTCATTTTATAGTTAACAGAGAATGTTTCTTTGTAAGCATCCAGGCAGGGATAAGAAAATGCTATCAGGGAAATAAAATTATAATTTCCATTGACTAAAAGGAAATACATATTAAAATTAAACCTCTCTTTTTCAAGGAGTTCAAAGCCAAAGTAGAAGAAAGAGTGAGGAGAATAATATCTCAGATAGTGACAATAATATCAGATGAAATCTAAGAACTAATGAGGAACCTAAAGTAGATGGCAATTTTCACTAATGTCTTAAGATTTGAACTATAAACATGGTGCTGTGAATGACACTTGGTAGCAGTGAGAAGTAAAACAGCAATTGCTTTAATTTCCACTGAAGTATTTTAACAAAAGATACATTTGGACTAGAAATTAGGCCACAACATCAGTACTATGTTCCTTATTAAGAACACACTTTAGTTTGTTCAAGGAATCATGATGTGAAAAACTCAAATTTGCATGTTGCTAACCAAGGTCATTGGGTTCAAGTAGAACATTCTTCCCTGGAATTTCATTTGTTTGTTTTTTATTTAAATTGTTTAATAGCAGCATGGTAGGGAGAGGGAGACCAAGAGAATTAAAGATTCCAGTTATTTTAGTAGATTGACTTTTTTTTTGTAGTGTGTTCATCAGGACATCTTGAATTTGTTAATATATCTAGTTTAAAAATTCATGCACTTGTACTTGCTCATATGGAAGTGCCATTCCTTTAAGGCACATTAAAAATCTAAAATAAATAAAAAATAAATTCTTATGTTTCTAGGCAATATAGGTGGATAATTCACAGCTGTAGAAATTGCCTCCCTGCCCTATTTTGAATGTCTTCTGGTCATCTGTTAGAAAATTTAGAATTAAGTTACATTTAGTTTAAGAAAAATATAATTGTGAAGAGACTTTCACAAATGTATCACATAATTCATTCTAAAATTAAGTATAAGTAATTGGGAATTCTTGAACTTGCTGAGTTATCCTTTTACTTGCATTATTCAGGATAGATA
The DNA here is from genome assembly GCF_048772815.1 of Callospermophilus lateralis. Lineage (NCBI taxonomy): Eukaryota > Metazoa > Chordata > Mammalia > Rodentia > Sciuridae > Callospermophilus > Callospermophilus lateralis. The sequence continues at coordinate 1,666,341 of NW_027512416.1, read as the reverse complement.
GGAGATGATAGTGTTGGTAAAAAGTGGGTCAAATTCCAAGACATTCCATTCCATAATATTCTCTTCTATGAAAGTAAATATAAAGTTTTAAAAGTATAAAATTTATCTTTTTTTTAGAAAAAATTCTTCAAAATTTAAAGGTCTTATAATTTGCCTCATTATTGCATCAAGAATTGTCCAAGAATAATCAGTGTGAAATGCTTCTAGTGGAAAGGTTATCAAAGAACTGAAAGGCAGATATTTCAGAAGTGTCATTGACTAAGAGGAAATTTTCAATCATATCAATGTGGTGATGCATTAAATTTAAAACATATAATAATAATTATTTTTTCAATTCACTAAGCATGATAAATATTTTATAATTTGGTAAAGATTTTTTTAATCATTCTTTTGAATACAGATAATACAAAGTCTTTTTGTTTGGTGTGCTATAGCAAAACAGATTTTACAAAGAGATTTCCTTTTACTTTTAGATATTTAATTCATGGATGAATTCATATGATGAAGCAGAAAGAAAACAACTTAGGCTTTGGCACTAGTGTACCTGGGTGTTAGAATGTTAGAGTCTGTAAACAAGTCAGGATGGCTTGTTCCTAACCACCCGGCTATTTTGCTGCAGCTGGACTGCGGCACCTGGGTGAAAATTTTAATTAATCTAATTTCAAGGTATTTGGAATTGATCAATTAGAAAAAAAAAACAGGTTTTTTTCATCTGTCCTAAGATTTTTTCCCCATGATAAAAACAGAATAACATCGACTTTATAAATTAAGTGGTATATATAAAGTACACACTGTACAGATAAATGGCCTAGTGTATAACATGTAATCAATAAAGCAAGTTATTTTTACTGTTCTGCATGTGGACTAAGGTTTATTTACTTTAAGAACTTTGATTTATAAAAAAAGAAAACAGAAATAGTTGTCTAAATAAATATGACTTCCGTATAACAGAACAATATTTGGCCATAAAAAATGGAGTCATAAAAATTAATGGCATGGAAATATGATATATTGTTTGACAAAAAAGATACAAAATATATGAAATGTATTATAATTTTTAAAGAAAATTTATAAATATATTCCTACTTGAAAAATATGAATTAAAATATTCATTATGATTATCCCTGGGTTAGAGATAATTTTCTTAAAATTTGTATTTATCTTAATATTCCAAATTATGATTTAAACATATATTATTTTTATAACAGAAAAAATACAATGAATACTCTTCTTCAAATCAGGATTCTGAAATATCAAGTTTTGTTGAATATGCATTTTAGGGGGCAGGATAGTTTAATTTGGAAATACTATTTATTCTTAAAGTTAAATTGAATTGAGGTAATATGTGAAGCCAAACATTGTAATCCATTTGAAACATTATTAGAAAAGCAACATGGAAATTACTTCTCACTAATACCTGTTCTTAATATATTAATAACTATATAATGTGAATGAAAAATTTGATTGAAATGAAATAAAAATCAGTGTGGCCTTATGAAAAATAAATTCAACCAGTCAAATTCAGATGTTCAATACCCCCAACAAAAGAAGCACGTATGGATACAAGGAAACATTGAAAGAAAACATGTGATTGGATAAATTATGAAATTTTCTAGAATTGATTTGAACTTGAATTGGATGCAATCCTCTGCCTGACAAATTTAAGATGAAAACCAGTAATACTTGAAAATATTTTAGAGGAGGAGGTGGAGGTATTTGGTAGAATGAGCATGTATTATAAATTTGACTCTGATTTTACACCTGATTTGTGATCTAAAATTGGATGATAAGTAATACATTTACCAAAAAATGTTTGTACTAATTTGAAAATCTCTACAACTTTAAAAAGGAAAAAAAAATATTTATACAAAGCCATTAATATATATAGAGAAGTAAATAGTTTAAAATTTGCTGTTATGAAGCAGAACAAAAGATCATAAGGAAAATATCTGAAGTATTATGTACAGAAAGGTAATAGGAAGAATATGTATGCACTCTAGAATCTCATCTACAGGGAATAATTAATACTCAGAGTAGCCTCTAAAGTAACTTTTATTCTCTCCATTTTACAGACAAGGTAATACAATCAACAATTATCCCAATGTCACATGTTAAGAGGCAGGACCAAAATCCAGACTATCTAGAACACTTACATCACATTTCCACAGCTAACTATACTAAAGTAAGTTGATGCAGGTTTCCTGTGTAACTCAAAAGTTAATCAGCCTATCACACTTATAGTACATTATTTAATGATACTCTCATTTAATATTGATTTTTTTGGGGGGGTACTGGGGGTTGAACCCAGGAATATTCTACCCCTGAGCTACATCCCAGACATTATTATCTTTCATTTGAGTCAGGGTTTTACTAAACTGCAGAGGATGGCCTCAAACTTGCAAACATCTCTGCCTTAGCCTCCCAAATCTCTGGGATTACAAATGTACACCACTGTGCTTGAATTGAATTTGGATTCTAACTCCAGTTATTCATCTTCAATTTGCTGGTATGAAGAAAATTAAGGTGTGTGATTTTTATCAAGCCTCTTAATTAAAATCTGGTCTTTGGGGGGCTGCTGGTATAGCTCAGTGGTAGAGCACTTGCCTAGCATGTGTGAGATGCAAGGACTATGGGGCTCTTATACTCTGTTTGAGAATGCCAGTCCCAGAATTAGCTGGGACTCAGTACTACATAAAAATAAAGTTATTGTGTTCATCTACAACTAAAGAAAAAAAATTTTAAATATTGTCTCAGTTTCCATGTCCCTAAAATAAAGGGATTGGTATAATCTCTACTGCTGTTTCCAAATCTTCCAAATCTAAGATGTAACTTTTATCTCCAAAACATTACATCATATACCTTTAAGCCACTTTAAAAATATGTCATGAGTTATGGGAAAGAGTTATATAAAAAAATAAAAAAGCTCTGAATTGAATTTGACATGACAGTAAGATGTGGGTTGGACAAAAGAAGGGTTGTAGAGAGAGAGTAGCATGTTGTGCAAGAACTGCCAAGTGAGAGTTGCCTGAAGGGGAGGAGTGCCCAGCATTCTTGTGAGCCTTTTCCTATTCTGAAATTTGTACTCTATGATTTTTTTGCCCAGAAGATGGTACTTTTAACACTATAATAGGGTGGAATAAAAATAAAATAAAAAATAAAATAAAAATAAAATTTAAAAAAATAAATAAAAAAAAATAAGAGGAACTTTCAAAGAAGTGCATGGAGAAAAGAACTTGTGAAATAAAGGTCACCTCTGTTGTCCAGCCCCACTCTGCATAGCATTCTGTTCAAGTTTAAGCCTCACACTCATGCTTCAAAGGGTCTTGAGACTGAGCCAGGAACTGGAAGGGCTGCAGGGTTCTCATACTTTCTTCTGAGAAAATCTGAGTCCCAGAAGAACTGTGCCTCCCCTGAGCATGATCTTACCCTCTAACTGGGAATTCTAACTTGAACCAGAGATTGACACAAACTCCTAGGAAAGGATAAGAGGGTCTAGAGAACTCTTATTTATTTATTTATTTTTAACCAAGTAGAAATCCAAAGTTGTGAAGAAGAATGATAAACTCCAAGTTCAGCTAATTATTCCTGTTGTAATAAAGAAAACCTTCATCCTGAATGGCAATAGCAATAAATAGAATCCACAAACTTTCCTATTCCCCAAATCTGATTTTGTATGCATTTGTTAATCAGTTCATTTGCCACTCTGTTCATCTCTCAGTAGCAATGTGATATAAGTGCAAGGCAAATTCAACACTTTTGACTTCCTACTAGCATCACTATTAAAAGGTCATTCCTGGTCAGAAATTTTAAATGCATATTTAAAATATTATAGGTGCACTATTAATTTTTGCTTTGCTTTATTTTGAAACAACCCATAATCCCATAGGCTATGACCAACAACATTGTTCATTTATTGATTACCTGTTCTCATGTGATACTTGACTTCACAAATGTTTTCTTTGCATCTATTTCTTTGGAGAATCTATTCCCTTCTGGCTTCCCTTCTGACTGAATTTGCTGAGGTGGTGTATGTGAGTGTGTGTGTATGCCAGGAGTATCATGTCTGCCAACAGGTGGCCAGATGCTAGATGAGTCTCTCCCAATCAGCAAGTCCCCATCTGCTAGCTGGAATCTCCATGTGTTCCTTCTGCTTATTACAGCAGCTGAGCCTCAAACTGGGTTCTTTTGGGGCTACAGGCAGATGCTTAACAAGGTGAGCCAAAGGGAGTCTGGCCCTTAGAAGCTGTGTTAAGACGGCCTCAGCTGGAATCTGTTTTTCCTATGTTTTTCAAGTGCTTACCTACAGCTTCCCTGATAGCTTTTCCACAGGATGTCATTGGAGCATCAACCACACATAGTGATGATACTTGAAACTTCAACAAAAAAATCTTATGCCATGCTAATTTTTAGTCTTTGCATCTTATTTTGACTTGAAAAATATTTTAGAGATTATTAATATCCTGTCTTAAGTATTACTGGTTTTTGAAGAATCACCTTCATGGGAAGCCCTTAAAGATAATCACATCTTGACAAGAAAAGTCAATTTAAGTTCAGTGAACTATTGTATGAAGAGAGCTGGAATCAGAAATCATACATCATGGACTCAGCACATTAGTGGTGCTGTAGTCTCAAAATGTGTAACATATTGGTTAGTAATAACAATTCTAAGAAACTTCTAAGATCTGGTCAGTTAATTGGTAAGAATTCCACATTTTGTAAAGGGCTTGGTGTAATAAGCTAGCCTGGGCTTACCAGTAAAATAGTCTAAATAGCTCAATAATTGTATCTTAGGTTTGTTTTTCTAAAATATTCTTCATGCACATCTTATTTCTTTTATTTCATATTTCTATTCTGTTCATGTAGTACTGTAGGTGAAATAAAATGTGGGGAGGCACAATTTGCATAGAAAATAATCATTTGAAATTTGTTAAACAGGATCCATTCAAGCAAGGATCTGAGAATCAGCAAAGAATGGTGTGGACCCAAGTCATGTTCTTTCACAAAATAAGTCAGTTTGAGAGTATGCATTAAATCTAAGAATTTTTATTTAATTGAGGTTTAAAGTCTATGGAGGCTCCTGCCAGACACAAAGTCAAAACTGTCTCACAGAACTGTGGGAAGACATTTGAAAACAGTGAAGAGCAATTTCCAGCCGAGTCAATTTTTGTTAAACATCATGTGGTTTGGCCAGTTTTGGTTTTCCTAGTAGAAGCTTCAGCCCAGGTGACCCAGCCTCAGCTCAGCCACCATGCTGTGCAGGAGACAGGGAACAGGGAGTCTGGGCTCCAGATGGGAGAGTCTTTTAATTGGCTGAGTGTGGACCGGGGCCTGGGCACAGAATGTCAGACACATCCTTGCTGGCATCATCATTACTGATTCAAACTGCATGAGGAGTACTGAGGAGCTGCCAAGAGAAGAAGCTGAGCCATCCACAGATTTGAATCACATCAGAACACCAGGGGGCAGGGAGTGCTTTCCTTGCTAAACTTCTTGAAAATAGTGCTTTAACTCATCAAATGTCATAATATGGGCTTCCTTGTCCATGTTTACAGGCTAACACTTTTTGCATTTCTCTTCCAAGTTGGATATCTCCAATATTGTCTCTCATCCCTCTGTCCCCAACTCTCCCTCATTCTAGTAGTGAATCAATTTTTACAGGTACAATATGAGCCCAAAAATGTAAAGCCAGACTTCAATGATATCAGTACAGTATTTATGAATCAGAAGGAATTTTTTCATGATTAAAGATAAAACCTTTGCCAATTTATACTTGAGTTATACAGTTTTTACCTCCAGATAGTCATTCCCAGAAATGAGAAGAAGGTGGCTGCTTAATTACCCAGTAATTTGAGGTGAAGTAGTATTCCCTGATTCTGGCTTTAGATATAAAGCCCTTTACAAAATGGTTTTATCTGGAGAAACACTCATTTTCCTATGTGTAAAGAGGACTTTTTGATGTGTAAATATTTCAGGAGGGGGTCAAGCATTAAGCCATGATCTAATACCCTTTTAGGAATTAGGAAAGAATAACTTGAAGGGAAGAGACCAGTAAAGTGTAGTCATTATCCATGGGGACATGGGGGAATATGTAGACAGGCTCAGAAAATATTGGCCCAGTCTGGAGAAGGAGGTGGTTGCCCCAAACAAAGCCCATTTGCCTACGGTTCTCCTTTATTCTACCAATATATATTTTATATCCTTATTCTTATTTATACAGTGGTCTTTAAACTAGAGAACACTTCAATGTTATCTGGAAAAATTCTCCAAATTCAAATATCCCAGATACTACCTGACACATACCCAAAATTTCTGGGGATAGCATTTTTCGTGCTTGAGGATTTTGAAAATGATTCCAAAAGTTCAGATGCACATGGCAGAAAGAATGGTTTAAGCTATCCCCTAGATCCATCCTGAAAGCCTCTTTTACCCCTTCAGCCCTCCTCTGGGATTACTGTTGAACTTGTCTTCTACTTCGATGTGAAAATTGAAGATTCCCAGTGAAAACTGCAGCCATTTACTGCTATATTCTGCTCCTTCATATTTTTCCATATCAGCATATAAACCATTTTTATAAAGCCCACCGCAAAAGAGACATGGGAAACCACTTACTTGTGATTTTTTTAGTAACCAAGTCCATTACTTTAATCTGAGAAATAATATCATATACTGGTTTTCAGATTCTCAAGCCAGACTAAATCAAAATCCAGCTGTATCACTTACTGATCTCTGACCTTGGACTAATTTACATAACTGTTTTGTGTCTTAGTTCCCTCTTCTGTGTAACAGGAACACAAACCTCATATCGTGGTAGGGAAGAGTAGGTACTGTGAAACATTTAAATTGGGTTCTGAACATACCACTGCTTTTGTTTTCCTCAGTTCTTGTAAATCTAATTTCCGCCCCCTTGGCATTTGACATTGTCTTCCACTCTCTTTCTGAAGGGCTCTCCACTCATCTCATTTTGGAGAATACTTTATTTCTGGTTCAACTTTCAGCTTTCTCAGTCTTTATTTTTAATGTTTTTGAGAGGAAATCTGCTTTGTCTCTGTCTCCCATTCTGATCTCCATTCATGATCTCCAGGTGATCATGGACACATAAGTAATAATGCCTTTCTCACATCATTGAAATTCCAGCCTTAACCATATGTCTTACTGGAGAACTTACAAAATAATTTTCCTGTCTTCTAACTCTGCTTCTATTCAGTATTTCAGTAAATGGGTTGGTAGCTACAACATTGGGGAATAATTCCTAAAACTATGATCTTTCCTTGTGGAGTAAACAGCAGGACATAGAAATCATGCAGATTCTTAAAATATATCAGCCTTCATGAAAATGGTTCTTTCCATTTTTTTCCCATGAAGGACAGTTATTCCTTAGTTCATCTAACACAGTGACAAATCCATTAAATTAAGATAAAATTAAAGTGGGTAATTGCTCATGCAATTCATCAACAATTTGATTCTTCAGGCTATAGTTTTGGGGGCAAATCTGTTTAAGCATCATCACATGAGACTTCATATTCACTTAAAGTATCTAACTCCTATAACTATTTCCTGTTTATAAAGTTAATCCACAGAACTATCAGAAGAAACAGACATGACATAAATGACAGTGAATAGGTTGGTAAGGTTTGAAGAGGAACGACGGATAGCATGATAAAATTTTCATCAGAAATTTCAGAATGAGTCATTCTTTATTATAGGACAGATCCGTTGTGGCATATATGAATTCACCTTAACAGGCCGCTTAGATGATACATTTTAAAATTTGATTGCAATCTTATTGACTATTAAAGTAACTAAAAAAATGTCAATTAGAAAATGAATTAAGGAACAACCAAAACAGAGAAAAAGTAAAAAATGACAAATCTTCGTATGACTGAGCTAGACACAATACCTAAAGCAAGCACATCCCCCCAGTGGTCTTGAAATATCTTCTATTCCAGTTCCAATGGCAAAGTCACACCTGATGTGACGATGGATGGTGAAGTTAAAGCCAAGGACTCTATGTATTCTGATACCTTTGGCAAGACCAACCCTATAAGAGATGGTCCTATCAGGCCATGGTGGCCTGAAGCTATTAAACATTTTATCATTTTACTTCCATTTATTTTTGATTCCAGAGAAACACTTTATGATTTCTTTTTTCTTCTATGGCAAGTAAATGGTTTGCTCAAGAGAATATAAAGTGCCAGTCCCGTGAAATGCATTTATTGTTGTGAAGTAATATTTGAATTATGATTTATCTCCATGTAAAGTTTTGCCCACAGCAGATGAGAGAAATCTGCAGGTCCCCCAAAATATCTGTATATATCACAAAACTTTCACTCCAATCCATGGTGGTTACAGTTTTAGTTCTAGGCTTATCATCCCCCACCTGAACTGTAGTAATAGTATCCTAGCTTTCTGTATATGGCCTTGCTTTCTCCAAATGGCAAAGTTTTAAGATGACCTTCTTCAAATGTAAATCTTGTCATCTTATCAACTTGTTTAAATTCCTTTAATGTCTCCCTATTGCCAACAGAATAAAAGTTTAAATTGCTTAGCTGAACTTTAGGCTCTTCTGAGTCATTCTTACTTACATTCCCACATCATCATTGCTATCTGACTTGGAGTTTTTTGCTGGGAGCCATCAGCCAAGTAGGTATGACAATTTCCTTGCCAGCGTACCCCCATGTTTCTTTAGTGGAAGGACTCATGGAAATAGGACATTTTGCAGCTACATTGCATGTAAGGTGACCTTGCTCAAGGACCAGGGCGGATCCGTGTTTAGGGTGTTCCCGGTTTAGCATAATAGGAGATTAGGCTGTTCCCCATTTAGAATAGGGCGTATCCTGCTGCCTGAGTTCCTCTTGAGTTCTTAGGGTCAGACAGTATATTTTAGGAGACAGAAGCCCAGTGGAGTGTGGATTTGGGCAGAGAACGTGGATTTCCCCAGAACGTGTTTGTAGACGGCTGGTGACATTTCAGGAATAAAGAATTGCTGTTTGAATCTACAAGCTGTGTGGAGGCTCGTGATTTGTTCCCAGCCAGACTGCGGCAGTTCTTCAAATGGGATTTGCATTTCAGATCTCTGCTTTTGAGCATAGAGTTCCTACAGCAATTTTTTTTTCCTTTTTATGGTACCAGGGATTGACCACTGAGCCACACCCCCAGCCCTATTTTGTATTTTATTTAGAGACAGAGTCTCACTGAGTTTCTTAGCTCCTTGCAGTTGGTTGCTGAGGCTGGCTTAGAATTTGCAATTCTTTTGTCTCAGCACTCCCGCACCCACACTCCCACTGAGTTCTTGGGATTACAGGCATGGCCACCATACCAGGGTCCTACTGCTCTTCATAGCTTTGCTTTCATCATTGCCTGCCTAAAACTAAGCCAGTGTTCTGGTTTTTGTGCAATTGTCAGTCCACTATCAAGTAAGTTTTGAATACATCACATCAGATTATTCCTTTCTCTATCTTTTTACGGTAGGTACATATGTACATCATCATCCTAGAACCACTGGGAGGTAAGCTGGCCAGCTCCTGTCATTTTGTGTCTCTTTTGTTCTATGTTTGCCGTCTTCGGTCGTTATCTGTCTGTGCGCAGCGTCCGTACGATTACGCATAATCGCTCTGTTTTCTGGGCAGCTCGAGAAGGAGTTGACGAACTCGGACTTCTCTCCTGCCACCCTGGGAGACGTCCCAGGGATTCCTGCAACCCTGGGAGATGTCCCAGGGTTCTGAGTGGATTGCCTGTAGTAAAGTATTTTGTGAAGTATTTGGTAAAGTATTTTGTAGCTGACAGATCTGTCTGAGCCTTTAGTTTCTGGGTAGCAATCCACGATGTGCTACGGATTTTGTGGCCGCGCTGTGAATTTTGTGTTATGTGTTTCTATTGTCCTGTCTGTCCCCAGCCCAAAACCCTGGCAAGATAACTAATCTCCCAATCTGGGGTTGTCAGACCCAATCTGAGGGGGATGCTCCCCCAATCCGTTTGTCTGAAGGGAAGTCCCCAGTTGGCTTGGGGCCAGCACCCACTTTCATTTTTTTGACAATCTGAAAAGGGAATCTATGTCTTTGTGTGTCTCTGTGTATCTTTTTATGTCTCTGTTTAGTGTGATGGCATTGTTTTACTTTGGACTGATGCAGAGTCCCAAATTCCAATCTGCCTTAGAGGTATGGAGATAACATTAGCTAAATTTTAACCTAAATTCTAAGTGAGATTAGAGAAGCAGTGTTTTCTTTTCTTCCCGTTGGCTTGCGTGCACCCACTTCGGTTAAGAAATGCCTGCTGGGGATCTAAAAACTTTGATATCTCACTTTAACTTTTCTCAAAACCCTGTCCTCTCTTCAAGACTCGGGTGAGAGGTTTCTCGGCCTAGGCAGCTCTTAATCACCTGATCAATACAGAGCAGGCATGTTGGGTTCTGCCAAAGCTGCTTCCAACTTTTCTGTCTGGGCCCGGAGAGCAATTGGCGTGAGTACACAGTGTCTGGAATCCCGATCTGCTTTGGATGCGTGGAGGTGGAGAAAGGAGTTTGGAACAACTGCGGAATTCTGGTCTGGGCTACTCTCAGATGATTCTTAAGGTTCCTTTCTCTTAAGCCCCCTCCTGAGAGCCCTAAGGGGTATCTAGGGTGATTGGTAGATGAATGGCACTGAGGGAAAGCCCCAATCACGTTTGCCTCCGTATGGGCTACGCAACACTCCCAACCTCTCATCCATTCCTCCTGGATGCTCCCCTTCCTTCGCAGGTCAGAAATGTTAGCAAATAAGGTTGCAGGACTAAGAAAGGCACAGGATAATTAGCAAAATCTACCCAGGTTCCCTAAGACACATAGGTGACTTTCAATAGTCTGTTTTACCACCCCAATGTTTAAAATGAGCTGTGTTCTTTAAGATGCTAGAGAGGCATTTTTAGAATCAACTCCTCCGGTAATCTGCTACCTTACAACCAGTAGATATCCCTTAACACTTAGGCGGCTCCTTTAGTCTATAGTTCTGCCATGAAGAGAAAAAATCTTGGACTCACTGAAAGAGTCAAGAAAAAAAAATTGAGCCGATCAAAGTACATACCCTCTTCCCCCTTCAAGACCTAAGGCAGATAAAAACTGACTTTACTGGAAAGTTAGGAGATATGCCAGATTGCCTGGGATTGGCTCTATCCAAAGGTGCTAATCCTATAAGTAAAGGGGAGACTGAGAAACTCCCAGCAGCTGCCAGAGCCATTTTTGCTCTGGGGAATTTCCTCATTCTTTCCCTGCAATGCAAGGATTACTCCACCTGAATGCAGTAAAGTCAGTCACACTAAGACCCTTAATTTTACACCTATAGTTGCCCCTATGTAAAAACATCTGGTCCACTCATGGGGAAATCTATGGTGCCACTGATAGAAGTCATAATTAAATGGAAGTTCAAAACCTGGAGAGATATTTTCTTATCTAGTTGTCTGATTGTTTCTTGGGGATAATCTAGGCTAAATGTGTGTCTAAAAGATGATGTTTCATTGTAACATCTGGTATCTAAATGAGTTTGAAGCATTGCACAATCTTGCAGTTAAAAGTTAGGATTAGGTAATTGTTTAGTTTGTGATTTCAGATAATCCATGCCAGAGAACTTAGATACTTAGGATAGAAAATTAAAAGAACTCTATTTCCAAGTTGGCAAGTAACTCCCAATCATTCAGTTTTATTTTTTCATCAATTTTGAACTGGGTAGCCTGAAAAGATTTCACTAGGTGTACCAGTGCCTTAATTTGGACAAGGATAGTAAATTATGATTTGGTATCTGTTCCCCTTAGTGTATAAGATTCAGGAAAAGAAAATGTTAAATTGGAATATTGGTCTGGCTTATTAAAATAACATTGAAAAGCAACAGTCTTGGAAATTTTTAAAAGCTTACTTTTAGATATACATGTATATCTAAATATACATCTAGATATACATGTGCAGTTCTTTTTCAGGCGATTTAATGTAACTTAACAATACTTTAGGAACTTCAGAACGAAAAAAATTGGCTTTCTTCTGATGGTAGAGATCCTATTTTCAGTTTTGTGTGAGCTAGTTTTTCTAGTGTAGAAAGATATAAAGGTATAAAATTTTATAAATTGTATCTTAAACTTGTATCATAATTTTCAACATCCAAACCTGGAAATTATGACTTATGGTTAAAATGCCTTAGGCATGAGGTTTCTGCTCAGAATTCCAGTTTTCCCAGACCTCAGCAGGACTTAAATTGAAATGCAAATAAAAGATAAAAGAAGCCTGGAGCACTCAGTGGGAGACAGATCTGAGGCCCAAGAAAAAAAAAAAGAGTAAAAGTGTCTTTTTACCTGAACTCAAACTAGACCAAACCAAAAAGTAAATTGTATTGTATTTACTAATTACTGGCCAGTCATTTTTTTAGGACTCTTGCTTTTTCTTAGATTCTGTATTTTTTTGAGCTCATGATTTTGATCCTACAGACAAGTTAATGTTTTCTAATCAGTTCTATTTTTGATCAATTCTAAAGTTTTTAAAAAATTGCAATGGAGATTTCACCTGGAAAAAAAAACAGCTACAAGGCCTTGTGTATGTGTGCACACTTGTGTTATGTGTTATATATGTTGTATGTCTGTATATATATATGTCCATATATCATGCAATTATATGACAGTTGGCAGATATATAAAGAGCCCTCATTAACAAAAAATTAATGGATCCAAATATCTTTGATTCACATGATTCAAATGGTTCAATTTAAATTGGGTAAACAGATAAAAATAAAGATGTCTTTAAAATTAAGCTTATAGGTTTTTCTAGGTGTTTAAAAAAAACCCTAATAAAATGTTAATGTCTATGAAATAATCTGCCTAAATTCAAAAATTTACAAGTATTGTTTCAAAATGTGAACAGAAGGAGGTTAACAGATGGAAAAGAGAAACTAAAAGGTTCTAGATATGGATTTAATAAAAAAAATGTGTTTCTGGATAAGAGAGTCTATGTAAAGTAATTAAGAGGGTTTAAGTAAGTAATAAAAAAAGTTTATATAAGTTAGTTATATGTATAAGTTTTTGAACAAGTAATCTTAAAAAATTAAAAATTATACAACTATGGTTAAACAACAGCTGTTATTTTTCAATATTGTAATGTTATTTGTTTAAAAGCTAAACTTGGTTAATATAAAATCATCAAAGTAATTGTGGTGCCATTAATATGTTCATATCTTCCAGGTATACAAGTCTATAAAGTAAAAGCTTCAAAAAAACATTATATCAAGCTGGTGTACTAAAGTTGTATGGTAATTTTAGGCTTAAAAGAAAAACATGTTGGAGATTTATTTATATCATTTGTGTTCTATAACTGGACTTGTTATCAATAAGATTTGTAAAGTTCTATGTTGAGATACAATTTAAATATATTTTTAAGTAAATGAGAGCCTAATCAGTGTAAAGGTTTTATTGCAAACACAAAAGTACTTTTCCACTTTTCTACAAAAGGTTAGAAGCTTTCAGCCTTTTTTTAATTCATGTTTTAGATGTGATATTATGTTGTGTTTGCTCAGGTTCACAACAATTTATGTAAACTTTGTAAAATGATGTCTAAAAAGCAAAGATCAGTCTCAGAACTGCAGTACTTAAGATTTATGAAGAACCCTGCCTTACTTGAAATAAAGCCCTATTTCCCATCCCACTATATGTGAAAGTAACTATAAAAAAATAGGCTAGATTTCAGTACATTTAAAGTTGGGTCCAAAAGTCAGTTTTTGTTATGATTACCAGGATCTCAAACAGGGGATTATAATGTATAATTCTGCCAAAATTCAAGGTAGCTATTATATAAACTAAATATGTTTTTACTCTTTGATAATTTTATCTTATAGTTTTCAAAATGGCTTAAAGATTGCCTGTTAATGTTTTGCAGATGTACTGATTTAAGAACTCAGAACCTGGGATAATGTAAGATAAAGAGTTATCACCTACAGGATAGAGAGATAGACATTAAAGCCCAGTGCTCTTAATATAAGGCTGTTAACTTATTTGCTAGATGTTTAAGATCAAGTTTTAAAATTAAACATTTGGCTTTTGCCCTCTGAGTCAGTCTGAGTCAAGGGATAGGGGACTTTTCCTAAGGGCTCTGCAACTCTAGGCCACATAACCTCCTGAACAGGGAGATTAATGAGACCAGTGGAGGACAGAAAGCCAATCAGTGCATTTGCTGTGAAGAGGAGGGTCATCAGAAAAGGGAGACATCCCTGATGCTTCCAAGGGAAGCCACATGGTCAAGCAAGGCCTGGACCCATCCTAGCGCAAAAGGCACTAGCAGATCTGAAAAGCTGCAGTAAGTTCCCGAGGACTCCCAAGGAAACTCAGCTGACTGTTAACAATGGATAGAAACAAAAGTCAATTTGACTTGCTTCATCTTAAGGACTTAGCAAAGACAGTCAAAGCCAAAACACAGCTATTCTTGGGCATTTTAAATAAAATAATAGTTAAATGTAACTTCCATAAATAAGTAAACTGGAGGCTTCAAAAGAGATTCTCAGACAGGAATGCCTGATAACTATCAAAAGGAACTGCCAGAGTAGTTTTTAGTTCAAGGCCTATATTTCTAACCTACACAGGTAGGCATGGTGTTTGCTAGTATGGTTATCTAGCCCTAAGTAACAGAATTAAAAATTTCTCTATTAGACACAGAGGTCATACTAGTAAAAGGATTTTGCAAGCTCAGATGACATTAAATTATTAAGCTGTGTCTTAAGGGGAAGGACATCTGTAACCCTAAAAGTTAAATCTTATGTTTACAGTCCTGGTAACTGAGGATGTTAAAGCCTGATGAGGGAACTTATGTATAGTGACATGTTCCAGCTTTTGCAACACTTATTCAGTACTCATGGTTTTTGTTTCTCTCATAGAAACACCCATCCCCAGATGACAACATATTTTTCCCCAACCAGACCTCAAATGGAACTGACTTCTAAAAGGGGAGTCACGGTCCCCCACGTCGCCCCCCCAATGTCTTCAAGCCCCCTCATGTTCGACACCCCTTTTTCAACTCTTGAGCAGCCAGAACGAGTCATCGCCCCTTCTCCACACAGCAATAAAGTTTCTAAAATTAGGGGGGGAACAAAGCCAAAAATGGATAGGCAGTGTAGATAGGTAAATCGAGTCAGGTTGGATCTAGGAGGCCAATTTTAAGTTAGTCTGGAAAGTTAAAGACTGTCCCCTGAGGATTACTGTTTACCAAGATGTAGAGCCAGCCCAAATAGACCCCCAACTGAGGGAACCATGATTGGTTCCCAAGTTTCCAGACAAAGGGGGGGAATGAAAGACCCACACAAACAGAGGTGTTTATCTGATAATCAGTTAAGGGTAGCCAGTTGTGAAAGAACAGGATGGTTGGGAAAGAAGAAAAAACCAGGTCCCAGGGCATTCTTAGGCAAATAGAAACTGATAACATAAAGTGAAGAACAACTTTGCCCTTTAGGTAATCTATATGCTGGGTTCAAAATAACCAATAAGAAACCTGTTGCTTACCGCGAGCAAAACCTGCCCCTTTATCCTATAAAAGACCTGTACCCCAAAGCCCGGTGTGCCAGTTCACCAAAGCTCCAGCTGAGGTTTTGCTGAGCACCCACAGGCGCATGTGTATCAATAAATTGCCTCATGTTTTTGCAGCCAGTGTCTCGTGTGTTCTTCCTTGGACAGGGAGTCGGAGGGTCTTTCACTTTTATTTTACAAAGTTTAGCAATCATGCTTTACTAATTTTTATAAAACCAGTGCTTATCATAGCATTTTGCCTACAATACATGTTTAGTATTTGTTCACTATTAAAATAGCTAAAGAATTTAGCAATTAGATGGTGAAAAAAAAAAAAACCACCTTTATGACGTGCTTATATAAGCTAAGGGCAACACTGAATTCATTTTAATTATTTGAAGACTTAATCTCTGGATTATCTTGGAGGAGAACAGAGAAAAGGAAATAAATGCATTGAATAAAAATTCTAATAATATAATCAACTTTGGAATCTAGTAAACTGAAATAGACCCTAACAAGAAGAGCAATAAATTAATGTTTTTTATATATGTGTGTGTGTGTGTGTGTGTGTGTGTGTATGTATGTATGTATATATATATATATATACATACATATATGATTCTATATTTTTCAAGTATATATAAGACAATCATCTCTTTCTATACAAAAATTTAAAGTGTTCTACTGCAAACAAAGAGAATGAGAAAGAGTATACAACAGTAAGATAAATAAAATATTTACAGAAAACAGTTTTAAAAAGCAATTTGTATTGTCAATATGCTTTAACTTAGCAATTATTTTTAATGAGATCATGATTTTATTCTTTAATGACACTTTTTTTTTTATTTCTGGGTATTTGTGTTTGACGTAAGTTTCAGTTCCTATGTTTTGTTTTGTTTTGTTTTTTCTAAATATTTTTAAGGGCCCCTCTTCCTGTCTTCTTGGCATTATCAATGCTCCAGAGAGCTGTTTGGATGATAACAAGTGCTGCAAACTGCAGGTGAATGGGCCTTAGAATTGCACAAACAGCAAACTAAAGCATTTTATAATAACAAACATAGAGGCTGGGGAGTCCTTATGAATATGTTATTAAGCACCTGCACTCCAGTTCCTAAATTGGAACTGTTTGAAAAGAAGGAATGGTAACTTTCTGTCAGACTTGTGGTCCTTTAGAAATTGGGTTTAGTTGTTTTTGGCCAAATCAGATTAATTTAAAGGGCAGCATTTGAAATATAGTATTTCCCCCAATACACATTTGAACATTAAACTCATATAGCTAGTCCTCCTCCAGCCATATACCTTTGTAGGTAGACAGAGTTTGACCTTGGAGAAGCATTAAAAATCATTTTCTCTGCAGGGAGTTTTTTTTTTTTTTTTTTTAAGAAATGAAAATGATCTATCTGAAAGACAAAGTCCAGCATATAGGTCTATTGTGATGTGCAATTCAGGGAAAGGGTATGTCAGTGAAAATGCAGGTAGAATGGTAAGAGACAAATAGGTAAACATTTCAGGTGTCAAGATGGCCAATAAGGGAAGCCCTCAAAGGCAGACTGGCTCACTTTCTGCAACCTCATAGATGAAGGCTAGATTAGAGATTGGGAAAAGGTTTGTCAGTGGGATGCACATTTTTTTTTAATTATTGCAAGGAGAGCTGTAACCAAATCAAGGCAATGTCCTAATAAGACCAGAGCCAAAGGTGGTTTTGAATAGGCTGTTTCAAGACACAAGAAATCCAGTTGAGAGTTCTCAATTGCTGTCAGCACTCTAGTATTGTCTAAAATAAAAGTAAAATATGATCATTGTTATTATGTTTTTAATTTAGTTAGAAGTTCTTATAATTAGACAATCTGTAAGATAGAATTATTTTTACTCCCTGAGAGCTTGATTCATTGGGGGTGGATGGATATGGATATATTTGGAAACCCCAATTCCTACTTTTGCCAAGGTTCAGAGCAATAGAAACCAAGTAGAAGCAGTATATCAGCTTGATCTGAACTCAGTTTTCCTTATGGCCAACATGGTACAAAATAGAGCTGTTTGAAAACAAGGATACCAATTTATGTCTAGAACCAAAGTCTATAGAGAAATTGTTTGTTCTTTGTAAAATTACGTAAAATTACATGAATGTACAAAGAGATAGAGCCAAAAAGTTGTGTGTGGACTCTTTCCCTAAGTGAAAGACTGATAGGAACAAGGCAGCCAAGTTTATGAGAACAGAGAAAGCAGGAGCCCTCCTCACTCAGTCTCAACATACGCAGCTGTTCCTGCAATGGAGTCCCAGTGACATTAACAGCACAATGTTGAAACCCAGACTTATTTGGTGTGAACTCCTAGGATGAGTGTAAAACTTACTGTTTCCCCTCATAATAACTGTCACAGGCATGTTATATGTACCATTGACAACAGTAAATATAAAAGTCTGGGATGCTGCTGTGGGTAGAAACGTGTCTCTCATTAAGATAGACCCACATTTAAATTCTTGTTACCTGTGAATGTGACTTTATTTGGAAATAAGATCTTTACAGATATAATTAAGATGAAGTCATTAGGGCAGGACTTAATCCAAGAGAACTGGTGCTGGTATAAAAAGCAGAAAATTTGAAAAAAGAGACTCAAACATGACTAAATCATGTGAGGATACAGACATGGGAGGAAGATGTGATATAAAAATGTAGGCAGAGATTGGAGTTATGTTCTCTCAAGGCATGGCACACTTTGAACTCGCAGAAGGTGGAAGAGGGAAGGTAAGATCTTCCCTTAGAGACTTTGGAGGGAATATAGCCTAGCCAAAATCTTGACTTCAGACTTCTAATCCTCCATGTCTGTGAAACAATAAATTTCAGTTGTTTTAAGCTACCCACTATGTGGCACTTCATTATAACAGCTCTAGGACTCTAACACAGAAAGCAAATTTATCACAGGACCACTGGCAAGGGCCACAGTGTCAGGTAGTAGAGATTAGCACAGGATTATTTTTGAGCTTTCCAGGAATCCTCTGCATCACCTTGTCTCACATTAATATCAACCACCTCCTTCAAAAGAGACTTATGAATTCCAGTGACATGAGAGGGTGTCTTACACTGAGGGGGGATGATGTTGCGTAGAGTAGGAGAGGTGTTTTTTCAATAAAGATTTTGAGATGCAGAATCTTAATAGCAGCTTGGAAAAGGAATTTAAACTTCATCTGGCTTTTCACAGGTCTCAAGTCTTTAACCAAATCTTACCAAATGGCCAGTCTTCTCCTAGGTTGAGAAGGAACCATATTCTGCTTAGTAGACAATGTTTTTTTTTTCTAAATATTGAAGTTGTCTAAAGTCAAATTAACTAATGATGAAGGGCTTGTTAGGATATAGAGCTTCTTAAAAGCAATTCAAAACAGAAAACCTAGGGATTGTAGGAATTAGTCTCCAAATAAAAAAATTCAAGAAATGAATTACTGGTTTAGGAAAAGTAATGCATGAAATATAGTTTTGGCAAAGACTGGGGTTGATCCCATTTACACCATCATGTTGAGATGAGAAAACTGAAGGCTATGGGTTACACAATCTTTTGATGACCTGAGTTTCTATTTTTGTTTCTTTTCACCTTCATAAAAAACAATGCATTCTTTGCAAATCATGTAAGCTAGAGCTTTTTGGCTGATGATAATGCTGCTATACTTATTGATACTGGCTCATATTAAGTCATGCTGAGAAATCAACCTTTTTCTTTCAATGCTTCAATAAGACTTCTTAGTCAGAAGCAGCTACCTTAAAAATCTTGGTTTTTTTCTTCCATAGAAGACACACACTATGTTGTGTTCTGATAATAGAGGATGCCACCCTATCAATTTCTCTGGGTTAATTTCCAACATTTTACTAGTCAACTTGTTTCTTCAGTCTAGTTTTAAAAATTCAGTTCAAAAAATGCCATCTTTTCCTCAGTTGATCCCCTCTCCTGGAGCCACATATAATCTCCAAAAAGGAAAAAAAAAATAAGGCTTTCTACAATATTATTCACAATCAACTACCACTTATCATAATATGCTTTAGAAAATACCAAGTTATACAATGTGCCTATGGTAAAAGATTTCAATATTAGTTCTAAAAATGCACCTCTAATCATGGTTTAATAAAATGTGAAAATTATATAAAACAAAGCCAACTTCTCTCACAACTAGAAATTTTGATTTCTGAATCCCCTTTCCCATTTCTATAGAAATATTTCTGATTTATTTGAAATCTAAATGTTTTCACCATCAAGGTGAAATCAGGAAACTTATTTGTATAATCCACACACAGCAAGAAAAGCCTCTGGATGGTGGGAACAGGTGACATAACAATTCCAGAGAATGACACACACCAGGCCTTGAAAATTAGACCAACTGCGGTAGCCCAGCACCCAAACAGCCACCAGCATAGTGGCTGTAAGAAACATATACACAAAGAAGAAAGTGAAAGGCAGATGCATCTTGACTTTTTCAGAACTAAGACAATTTTATGGCATACTTTTTGCATTAATAGCTACATCATTTTTCAAGGTTAAACTTGGGTGTTATTAGAAAAAGCTATTCCCAAACAGGAGAGGTAGACCCGAGAGTTCTACTCTTTAAAAAAAAAAAAAAAATCCTAACCTCAATAAGGAGTCTTTTCCACATAAAACTGTTGAATGACTAGAGCTGCAAAAATGTCCAAAGAAAAATATTGACAGTCTTTCTCTGCAATTCTATTCAAATTGTATGTGATAAGAAAATACATTTGTCAAAAAGGAAGAATATTTAAGTTTTGCTTTCAATTTTTTTTCAATTTAGAACAAATAACTACATTACACACAAAGGTATATACATATATAATACAAAATTTACACACAGAAACATGCACACTTATATACATAAAGTAGGAATGTAAATAAAGATCTACTTCCTACTCAGAGCTCTGAGGAACAGGAACAAAAAAGCTAACCTGTTATTTTTTACCTTGATTCCAATAGGGGGAAAAATAATTACCCTCAGGGAAGGATTAAAATAACCTTAAAAGTTTTAATGCTAGCTGAAGGTTAAAATAAAGTGCTTCAAAATTTGTGTTTTCATTCTGTTATCCTTTTCTTTTCTAAGTGTGAATCAGATCAATAATCTCCTAGCAGGATGGCTTATCCTATTTTGTAAACATTTCATTAAACAAAACCTCAAGAAGAACTGAGAAACCAAACAATACCTAAAGTCAAAACAAACAAATGAATGAATAAACATACACAGTTATATCCCTACAAAGGAAATATGATTATACATCCTTTTACCATTCGCAAGGTAAATACTCAGATCTTGTTTTGTGGGCTCAGGAACGGCACTGACAAGGAGTGGAATTACAATGGAGGTTTTCCATTCTCATGCTACTCTCTACAGCCAGTGTGACTCCCAACAAATAGAGCAGTTTCCTTACCTAGGAGGTAAACATCGTCTTCCTTTGTGAAGCTGTTTAAACATGATCATGAGAAATTGTGACATATTCAGATAGTGGTTATTACTGTTTCTACTATTAATGTAAAAAATCTGGTCAATTCTAAGAAATAAAGTATATGTAGCAGTTAATTAAATAAATTACAACTTTGAATCACATGCCTGAATTCCAAACTTATTTGCTTCACCTCTTACAACAGAGAATAGTAAAACATGTTACTTTCATCCTCATAGCGTAATTGGACTCATTTCCTCTATGAATTTTGTTTGATTAAATGCTCTGCATCAAATCATTATGGCAACATTGCTTGAATTTGTGAACAGATATCTTCTAAAATTTATCACACATAAATTTGAAATTAGTAGTGAACTGTATATGACTGATTACAACTTTGTTAAAAGCATTTATTTAAATGCAGTTTTCTAAATGTATTTTAAAAGGAACTATTATAGAACTTTTCTTTATTATCAGATAACAATATATTTATTGATGTCTGTGGTATATAACATTTGTATTTCTACTTACATAACCTCATTTAACTTCATGACAAGGAGATTATGAAGTAGTTTCAACTATCATCCAGTTTTATAGATGAAGTCACTAAGGTGGATGACATCTTCTGGATTAATGATTGAACCACTATTATTAAAGTAGTAGTAACTAGCAGTTTACTTCCAAGGTACAAATTCATAATAACTCTGCAATACAGAAAAATGCACAGCACAATTCAGTTTAAAAGTAAGAAATTTCTGATATTCCAAAGCTAATTTATAATTGTAATGTTCCCATGCCAATTTCATAGGCCGAGATGCACATAATTCCTATTCCCAAAGTGCTGGTACAGATCTACATGTGACCTTGGAAAATTTTAATTTTTTTATGTAAAAATCATAACACCTCTTATAGAATCTTTAAATTTTGAAATATACCTAAAAGATCTAAGTCAATAAATATAAGCATATAGTATTAATGGTTTGTTATTTTCTGTGAGAATTTTTTATAACTCTCTGAATACACTTTCTAACACAAATTTCCTAATTTGTGTGTCCCATTATTATAGCAGGAGAAGATATTTCAATGAATGGAGTGTTGTTTATGGGATATCACTTATTTGCCCATCTTGATGTGGCACCAGATCTGATCATGGGTGCCTATAAGTGGTGTGTGATGGAAGATATCCTATGTCCCCACATACCTCACAGGAGACAACATACTTTTGATATCATTCTTGAGTTTAGCTTTTATGCTTTGGTTTTCTGTAGCATCCCTGGAAAAAGACCACATGTGCTGGTGACAGTTTTATATTGCACATGCTGCTTTATCATGGAAAGAGAGGTTATATTAGGATCACATGGTAGAAGTGGCCTGGCCTCTTACAAAGAAGTAGTCCTTGGGCTGTAGACCTCACAGAAACAAACATTAAAGGCTTCTGGAAGTCCTGACTTCTGGGAGTTGAAAAAATTGCTGAAGTCACTTCTGCCTGGGTACCATAATTCATTATCTCTCAGAAACAGTGGCCTTTCCTTCTGCTCAGGGGCTTCTGTATTCTTCAAGAAAAAGAAAAATTTCAACACAGACATGAATGCACAAGCCCTTATGCTGAAATCTTGAGGCTTATTTTTTCTCTAAAACTGTATTCAATATGAGACTAGAGATGGAGATAATTTTATAGAGCAAGTTTGGTAAAGAATTAATTTTACTTTACATGAAAAATGATGTGGTCCTTTATAGTAACTAACCAAATATTACAAAGAAAGAATTTTGTTTTTATTCTTTCATTATACAGTTGGGAAATTTTTGAAATGAGCACGAAGATCCTGATTTCCATTCATGCTTAATATGGGAAAGAAGGCCTTTCAAATTTTCAATCAGATTTTCTTATATATGAATGTGTAATAATTTATAAAGGGCATTCTATTGTCCCAGATTTACTTCAATTCTCTTTATTGACATAAACACATTAATTTAGAGAAGAGGACTGACCTCTATTTCCTAGATAAAAGCAACACAATCCAGAGTTGTTATCTGATGTGCCTGAGGCCCATTTTCACACTTCAAAGAAAAAGCACTATTTTTGAGTACACAGTGGATAACAATTGTGGGTCAGTGATAGAAGGTCTAAAGTTGGAAGGACTTTTTGCCAATCCAAACTTAATAACAGTATTCTCCAAAACCATAGCCCACCACAAGTTAGATATCTTTTTTGAGAGGCATGTGCATATTTTCGGTTGATGTTTACACAGGGAAGTTTTTCAATGAGGTGGTTAGAGGAAGAATAAAAGGGTAACTGTGGAGAATAACACTGAGCCAGATCTATAGAGAATGGGACATATGAAGAAAAATTTGGTGAAGTGTGCATGAGTGCATGCATGCACACGCACACGCATACACACAGCATAGTTCTACTTGTGCTAAATTGTGTTGGGCATTGGAGGAAACATTAATATTAATGCCTAGATGCCTGAGAAATTGGTTACTATCAAAACCAGAAAGAAGTTAGAGAAAATCTGTCAGTACCATGAAGTATGACCTGAAGATACTAGGCAACACCCATGATCTTGAATTATTGACTTGGAGGCCAAGCACTGGTAAACTACAAAACCAGTTTAACTTGTCCAAAGCAAAGCAAGACTCAGTGCAGTGATTACAGAGTCTTAATGGTTCTTCACTTATTCTGAAGAACAGCTATATGTTTGGTATATTTCTCAGCAGACATGCACTGTCACATACTCATTTTCAGAGTGGAGTATTCACTCTTTTCATGGAATCCCCATATGCATTATAGCTTGGGGGCTAGTCTCTTTGGGAGATTCTTTTCCATAATTCTTGAATTCATGCTGAGACCAACTGCAAGATGCCCTAGCTCCTCCTGTGATGATAATTACCCTCCTATTTTTAGAAAGATGCTTTTGATTAAAAATAATTTTTAGGTGACATCTGATACCCCTTTGCTTTCCAACTATTTCCAATACTCAAGTACAGAAGCTGGATATTCATTCACAATCCAGACTTTTTATAGCATATTCCCTTTGAAACCAAAATGGGAAAAGAGAGCTTTTTATCTCTTCTTGCCTCTAGACAGCACTGCTAGTACTTGAGGAAAGCATCTCTCAGTATTTTATTACAATATGCACACTTCAAAAGAAGAAGACAAAAAGAAAACTTGCACACTTTCCCAAAGCATATACACTTTCTATTTTACTACTTGGTTGCAATAGTTCAAATACAATAATGTATCTGGGGATAAATAAGATGCTAGATTTGTTTTGAAAAAATAAGACTTTTAAATTATGTTGCATGAAGGCACTCAAAACTTTTTTAATTTTATTAGTCTTTTATCTACTTTCTTTATAGAAATATAAGTACTATTAGAAAATATTCATTAGAAAAACTGAATTATATTATATCTTACATAGAGATTAAGAAATGAGGTGTTTTCATAATTTTAAATCAATTCCATGATAAAAATTTTAGAGTATTTCTTTCCTTCACAAATTAAGATTATTTGACAATCTTTAAAATTTTAAGCCTTTAAGTAAACATATTTAAATGTTGTTTTATTTTCTAAATAAAGATAAAATGGTTTCTTTTGTGTTTTCTATATTTAATACAATAAAAATTAGAATGAAACATTTAACACACCAGAAAATAAATTAAACATATCATCAGAAAATAAATTAAACATATCTATCTTTAGGTTCCTTCCATTAGAATTAATATCAACATAGGGAATTTGTATGTATATCTTTCAATTATTTTTTCGGTTGGTACAATATTATTATTATTATTATCATTATCATCATCATCATCATCATCATCATCATCATCACTAGAAATTGACCTTAGAAGTGATTTACTGCTGAGAAACATCTCCAACCGTTTTTGTTATTTTGATTTTGAGACAGTCTTACTAGTTTTCATTGGATGGCCTCAAACTTACAATCCAGCCTCAACCTCCCTAGTTTCTGGAATTCAGGTGTTCGTCACATGCCCTGTGAGTTTGATGTTTTATCTGAAAGTTTTAAAATTGTACAAAGCATAAAATAAAACTGAAGCATTATGTTTATAATATTAAAATAAATTTTAAATAAATAAATGCTATGGACTCCTCTTTACTGAAAACAATTCCTAAAGGCCATTTTTTTAAATTTTTAATCAATATAGTCTTAGAAAATGCTGAATACCAAGCACTGAGAATGAAAAGTTTACCAATTGCAAGAAGTTATATAGAAGATCTTGGAGGACTAGGGGTCATGAGTGACTGAAGTGCTGCTTTGCAAACTCTACGTAGAGCAGGCTGCATACTGCAAACTAAACTCTGGCTGGCCAACATGCAGGGGGCTCTGCCTTTGTCACTGGCCCCGCACTGCAAAGCATTTGCATGAACAATTACTCCTGAACAGACTATCTAGAAAAGAGAAATACATTACTAAGCTATTTATTAAAAAGCTCATCTTAAACATAAATAATTCAAGATGAGAAAAATGACTTGAATGTGTGCTAGCAAACATCTAAGCACAGGGCTTTCACAGCCTTGGAAATTAGAAATGCAACAGTTTCATATTTTAGCATCAACCACTACTGACTTTTTTATTTACAGAGCAGTTTCTTCTGTGTGATTTTAAATTGTTTCAAATTAACTTTTATATTTAGAACATGGTCATCTTTGTTCCAACATTTTCAAATTCCATAATAAACAGTAATCTTTGTAAATGATTAAAATGGGCTTCATAAATTTGGAGGAAACAAAATTACAGATTATGACTTTCCCCCAATATACATTAATCTCAGTGAAAATCAAATTGAACTGGTATTTTATATGTAATAGAGGAATAGAATTTGTTTTTATATTAGTACTAGTCTTGACCTAAGTATTTACAAATCGATACTAATTTTATATTTAATGGCATCCATAAATGTCTCTATGTAGGAAGTTTAATTTTTGTGCTGTAGTTACAAATGCATTCCTAAGTACATGGAGAATTTTTAAAGGGCAGAAGAGAATTTAAAGGTGTTATTTACATAAATGTAAAATATTTCTCCCCAAAATGGAGAAATCTTTTGTAAGAAACGGCAAACATTTACTCGACTCTAGAGGCCTGGCATACTAAGGAGGCAGAATTCTTTCTCAGAATTATACATCTGAAAGCTGTCTTGAAATTGTTTAAGCCCTTGATAATACTTTTTTGGGCCCCCCAATCCAGAGCCCTACTTGGCTTGCTCACCTTCTCTCCTACCTTCACCTATGGTTTACCCACATCCTGCCCAAAACAGTGCTGTTCACATGTAGCTGTGGATTAGGATGATCTGTGTGCATTTTTAAAAGTTAGTGTCTAGTCCACACTCCAAATAAATCAGAATCTTGGGCTGTTGGGTCAGGGGGAGGCAGGGAAGTGTCAGTCATCAGAATTTTTAAAACATTCCCAATAATTCCCGTGCACAGCCAAAGGTCATAACCACCGCCCCAGACAACCCAATTTTGGTTTTGCTACTAATTTCTTCTTTTTAAACTGTGCTTTTATTAGCCCCCATATTCCTTTTAATTTTCCCATTACAGCCTTATGTGCCTCAGTTTTCATTGTAATGGTCATGTTGCCACATCCCAAGGGCCCATGTGGATCAGGTCTGGATAGCTCTTGCCCCCCCCAGGCTCAGAAAAGCAGTGTATTTACTTCTCATTGTAGGCATTTTCTTTGGAATACTGCAATAGCCTAGTAACTTAACTCTTTTTTTCCCCCAAACTTTTCCATTCCAACCACTCCCCAGAAGGAAGGCTTAGCAATATTTTAATAAGATGACAATGTCAAGTCACTTAATTACCAAAAACCCTTCAATGACTTGTAGAAAGGTATCAGTTCAACAGTCTCCATGTACTTGACACTTTTCCTGACCTGCTGACCAAATTTGTCCCTTCACTGCAATAACTCTACAAAACCACCCTATTTTTTAAAATAGTACTTAATAAATATTTCTTATTCTTTTCTCAGTGTCACCAATAAAATTGTAGGGAACTCATTTTTCTTTCACCCTGAAACCCTACTTTGATAATGGCTGAATGGAAGGGAAAACTCACTTTGATTTCAGACTTCTCTACCAGGCTACAACTATGTAGTTGTAACCACAACAGCATGCCCTGTGCTAATGCAACCATTGTCATCTGTGTCAGAGGAAACACACCTAGAATTTCTCCCTTCTTATTTTTAATCGACGAATGCAAAATAAGAAACTGAATTCATATGCTATATGCCCAGAGTCTTCCTGATAATCTCATTTCCTGGACACTGTCTCCAGGCACTTTCATTTCTGACCTCTAACATTTCTATGGCAGTGGGGAAAAAAAAAGAAAGTTCCCCAGACAGATTACTTTCCATTAGTGTGGATGATTGAGAGTTAACAAGGCACTATTATCTTGCCAGGTGAACAAGTTATTTCTGTTAAGCAATTTCAAATATTACAGACTTGAAAATGTGTGGGTGCTTTTAGTTAGCAAGGTATAATTCAAAAATTAAATATTTCAAGGAATGGATTTATACCTAGGTAAGTAGGAGGCATTTATGCATCGATTAAAGTAACACCAACCAAAATATTATAACATGTTTAGGATAAGATAGTTTAGAACACCTTCCAGACCATCAGTGGAATGTATTGGGGATGTATATGTAAGTTAGTGACTGGATATAACCCCATCCACTTGTCCTTCAAAAATATCTCTGCTGACGTGGATTACCAAGATTCTCCCAGAGAAAGAAGACGAAACAGTAATCCCTCCCTTTATTGGGGCTTCACATTATTATCTCTTATCTCTAATAGCTCTGACCAACTTAGACTACACTAATTGTCTAACTCTGAGCATACCTTTGCTTTATTGCACCAGATGTGTTGAGAAATTCAGCTTTCTTTAATTACAATTCTTGAAGGACAAATATAAAATTATCCAATTTATCATTATCTTCTAGCTATTTTGTTTTAATGGGGGAAATTTAAGCAAATATAAACGATGACATTATAATCTCAACAGTTTGGTAAATATTCTAGAAAGTCTTTTTTTTAAGGCTAATGGGATTCACTTCAACACATCTGATTTCCAGGATGAAATATACAGCTCCTAAAGGGGAATTGGATTATATTTTATACAAAATAACCATAACAAATTCTCCATTTTTTTATAACAGGAAAGGAGTGAAACAGAGGCTAGTTTTAAACTGTCCTTCATTTCAAAGGAGTAAAATAGTTGCATTTGGGTTCAAAGGAAAGCTATCATTGTGAAGATTCATAGAGTTTACTTCATATAGTTTTAAAATATAGCAAGTGAAAACACCATAAATTGTTTAATAAACAAATGATATACAGGGAAAATATTGCAGGCTATCTAAAAAATGTGACAGTTAATTGTCTTAATGTTTAATAGGTTTTTATAAGCCTATAAAACAGTAAATGTAAATATTCCAATTCAAATACCTCAATATAAAATGATCAAAATCTTTAAAAAAATCAAGTAAATAGCATATCTATAACTAAAATATTTTGTTTAAACTCATAATTAAAGAAATGCAAATTAATACAACCATGTGTTTATCACTTCAAATATCATATTGTCAAAAGTGGAAAAAAAAGTGTCTTCAATACTACTACTCAGTCTTGGTAAGGATACAGAGAAAAGCTTGTTTACTGCTAGTAAGCAGGTCAGCATGTTAAAACTTCCTGAAGGGCAACACATTAGTGACACATTTAACAATACAGAAATATTTATCAACTTGAAGCTACAAGGTTTCATGTTAGAATTTTATTCTACATTAATATACAGGTATTTGAAAAGGAATATTGTATAAGAATGTTCACTGTCACGCTATTAATAATCAAAGTTTGAGCAAATATAAATATTCAGAAATAATTGGCTAAATTGCTCCCTTTCCATCTTAAAGAGTAAAATCCATC
This sequence comes from Callospermophilus lateralis, assembly GCF_048772815.1. Lineage (NCBI taxonomy): Eukaryota > Metazoa > Chordata > Mammalia > Rodentia > Sciuridae > Callospermophilus > Callospermophilus lateralis. The sequence goes on along the minus strand of NW_027512416.1, from coordinate 1,637,476 downwards.
CAGTGAAATCTGAAATGTGGATATACAAATGTACATATTTATTTACTAATAATTTCATAATTTGGAGAATTACATAAATACAAATTAAATAGCACTTTGCTATATTGATCATCAGGTTCTCAGATAAACAACAGACAGTTAATATACAAAGGTAGAATTGTATGCCACATAAAATTGCACTCATCATGACTAAGTTTAATTCATCATACATTTCTTTTTTGTGTTATCACCTCCAACAATCCCTATGAATTAATGATTGCTCCTCTTTTACTTTCTTTTGCATTTCTTTTAATGGAATCTTTGGGATTATTAGATTTCTATAAATGTCAAGTGCTTTAATCAGTATGTTTATATATGAAAACAAATTTAGCTGAATTATTAAACTGTGGCTATTTCATAGTGTTCCCTCTTTCTAACAACCTCACCAGCCAGCTTTCCCCAATACAAGGGTCCTTGACTTTAATGAGTTCAAATTAACTGATTTGAGCAGCATCATGCAATTGAAAAATATGTTGAACCCATCAAGAATTAAGTCCAATTTTCCAGAGCATTCATCCAATACTATTAGAATCTTTGTTTCAATTTATTTAATTTTACATGTTGAGATAAGCAAAATTACAGACTTAAATATTATATTTACTCAAATCTTGATCAAATGTTTATACAAATATATATATACACATAAATTTATACACCCACACATTTATTCTCCAGTATGGAGAGATGAAATCTATTATTTTTGCCATTTATAATAAATGCCATTTTGTATAAATGCTTCTATATGGTTAATATTTTCACACTTCCTAACTTTGATTTTATAAACACAAATGTTTAAGATATGTTGAGCTTCAAACTGATGACAAACAAAAATTACCATCCATTACCAGTTGAAATTTTAAGACAATGTCTACTTCAGGAGGTTTTTGCAATACCTCTCCAAATCGTTCATCATCAACTTAAAATAAAAATAACTTAGAAGTTACTGTGATGTCATTGACGTTTCATTTGACCTAAAATATGGATATTCTTGACTACAGTCTCTTTGTCAGTAACATCAAATGCAACTATACTCTAGTGAGGGATACACAGTCTCAGGCCTCACTTAGGCCTACTAAATCAGATCTTGCATTTTACAAGATCCTTAGGAGAATCAATACACACCAAAGTTTGAGAAATGTCAAACAAAGAGAAGTAATAGCAAAGACAACAAATAAAATTTAGCATTGAACAGTACATGTTATACATGTTAAATTTAGTGGTGGAAGAACAGTGATCTTTCTTCAGTTTTAATCCAGTTTTTCCCCTTAGGAGTTCAAGTTTATTCCTTTTTTTTTTTACTTCATTGTTTCCCAAGACTTTGCAATATACACCAGAAAGATAATGAATGCAGGGGCTGGGGATGTGGCTCAAGTGGTAGCGAGCTCGCCTGGCATGCGTGCAGCCCGGGTTTGATCCTCAGCACCACATACCAACAAAGATGTTGTGTCCGCTGAGAACTAAAAAATAAATATTAAAAAAAATTCTCTCTCTCTCTCTCTCTCTCTCTCTCTCTCTCTCTTAAAAAAAGATAATGAATGCAAAAAAAATTCAATAATGAAATTTTCAGATGATTTTAACCTTGTTTAGCAATCGAAAATCAACAAAACAGGTTTAGCTGTATTTACAAATTATGCAAAATCAACAGCTACAGCTTATGCAAATTATGTATAAGCCCCTTAAGTATATCATTAACCTACATATGTTTCTTGGGAATTTTCATATATATACAAGAGCACAATTGTTCTTTTCCATTCCACCACTTCAGTATTACAGGAATTTAAATTTCTATCAGCTCAGCTGGTTTTGTTGTATTCCTTTCAGATCAAAAATAGCCACAAACTGCTTTATGTGGTCCCATGTACTAAATTGCACTATTTTGGCTTCACTAGTCATTTTAATTTTAATATTATGTATAAAAATTCACAAGTTTAGGTGAATACTCAAGGCTGAATATTAAAATATATTTTTCTACTTTAACTATTCTTGTGGTCTTCACAAGTCCACTCTAAACTTCATCCATTAATGTATAAACAAATCAAATATATATAAGCATCTAAAATGCTCAAATTATTAGTATCAGTGACTGTAAAAAGAAATCACCAGACAAAATATTGAACCACTAAATTCAATGATGCCTTAATGAAGTATATATTTGCTGATCTTTTATGGTGTTCATTGTTATAATCCAGGCATTTTACTAGACCCAAAACACGATGGGTATTATTTATTTCTTTATTTTTAAAAGGAACCATTCATATCTAGTTAGGAAAAACAAAAGGCAAACCATCAAGGTAAGGAAAAAAACAACAACAATGGATGTCCTTTCAAAACACGGGGAAAAATCTTTAGATTTTTGAGAGATGAGAACTTTAGAGGTAGACAGGCACACTGCATGCCAAGAGCAATGGAAAAGTGAATATTAAAGAAAGAATAGAAGAAATCCAACTATACATTTATTTAAAATAATGAAACCTACAAAATTAAGATTTTAAGACTGGCAGAATCTTCTTCTAAAATGGTGGACACAAAGCCTTGGTAACACAACATTAAAGAAATTCTGAATATACACTATATGTATACCTACAAAGGTGAATGCCAAAGTTAAAATATTTATGGAATATATATAAATCAAAAACAATATGTTTGATGTAACTGTTTTATTCTCAAGCCCTGATTATGTTAATGATGACCAGATGCTTAAGACAGAAGTACAAATAATGTGTTCTAAATTTTTGTTTAGATTAGAAGAATGTCTAAAGCTACAACTTTATACCAAATCTTAAGTTTGAGAAGTAAACATAAATTTTTTTTGAAAAAAAATACACATATATGAATAAATATTCAAATAGAAATTTGAGTTTTAAACAAACTACCAACCTAAATTATATTATTCTCCAAATCAAACTGACAAAATTGCTCAAGGAAAGAAAATTGAATGGCATTTATATTGATGGAGGTCAATTTCATCATTCCTATTACTATCTGTAAAAATTTATTCCTATGGAACTCTTTCTAATAATTTAAAATATTATTATATGTAAAAATAAAATTTCTATGATGTTCATTATGAAACTAATAATCATAACTATACTAAAACATAATGTCCATCTGTAAGTGGCAGGTAAATTAAGTGGTGATACAACCATATTTGGTCACAGAGTGATTTTCAAGAGTTATTGGTAAGTTACAAAACTGAATCTTCATTTGGAGTCATCCTAATCTTGTAATAAAATGTCATATAGATATATTTCTACTTTATTAATTTTAAATTATTGATGGGGATTTGGTGTGATCGTTTCTCTGCATTTTCAAAAAATTAGGTTAGTATAATGTAGTTAGCAAACTATCTACTTGACAAAATTTTATTTTAAAGGATCATGGAGACTATTTTTTCAGTAAAATTCTTATAATGTACTTGACAAGTATCAAAAAGACATCTACTTGTAATAAAGTTTGGAAGATGAATATAGATAAACATTAATTTGATTGTATACAAATAAAAAGGATAAAAATCTGATATAGATAATATAAAATATAAAGTATATGTATATATATATATATATATATATATATATATATATAGTGTAAAAATGAGAAAAAAATATTGATATTGTGAAGGAAATAATGGAGAATGATAGACATCTTAACAAGTTTGATAGGGAGTCTCTCAGGTGTGGGGTTGTATGCATATATCCATATATATGTATACCTATATGCTATAGGTTGAGGGTAAGAAGGCTAACATTTGGTGTAAATGTTATATTTAATAATTCTCTATAGATTTAATTAATAGAATATTTATGGGGAAAAAGACCTTAAAATTAATAAATATGTAATATTTTATATATTTGGTCCTCTCAGGCTGAAGGATTTATAGAGCATGCAAATTTTATGGTAAAATAAGAAATAATAAATAAATAAGGGAAACAAAAATATATCAGAAAAAAAACTATTTCAATGTAACCATACAGATGGTAGGCTTTTTTCTTTATGGTGTTTTTATGAAATAGCTACATGATGCCTGATTTCAGTAAGGTATAAAATTTTTATATATTTCTGGTATAAGAAAAATGGTGTTTTTATAATTTTGCACAAATAATCTCAGAATCTACCCTAAAGCGATGCAAAAGATGTTCATTACAGGACAATGTGCTATAGCAAAGATAATTTTTAAAGGCATAAAATTTTAATGCTACAGATAAATAAAATATCACATTAAACCATAGGGTGGAAATAATTTCAAAAATTATATAAAAAGTGAATACACTTGAAAATCCTGTAGGAACACAGGATAATAAGTGGTAGTTAATCTAAGTCATGGTACTACAGAGTGTTTTAATTTGCTGCTACATGTTTTTATTGAGTTTTTCAAATATTCCATCACCAACATTCTCTTTTTATAATCAGTAAAAAGGACTTAAGTTATTGCTATGGACTTGATAATGTCTCCCTAAAATTCTTATATTGAAGGCATATGCTATAGTTTGGATCTTAACTATGCACCAAAGGCCCACATGCTATAGACTTGTTCACCAGCCTGTGAAACTATATGAAGGTGGTAAAACCTTTAAGAGATGGGGCCAACTAAGAGGAAGCTAGGTCAGTGGGAGCATGTCTTTGACAAGGCTATGGAGCCACAGCCCCTTTCTCCCTTGCTCCTTTTTTGCTTCCTGACCATCATGAGGTGAGTGGGCCTCCTCTGCCACACTGTCTTACCATAATGTCCTGTGCCACCCCAGGCCCAAAGCAACAGGGCAAAGTGACCATGGATTGAAATTTCTGGAACCATGAGCCAAAATAAACTTTTTTCCCTCTAAGTTGTTTATCTCAGGTATTCTGTTATGTTTTTCAAAACTGACTACTGGAGCATAATCTCCAATGTGATAGTACTTAGAACAGGGCCTTAACAGATAATTAACTGAAGTCTGAAAGAGGGCCTCTAATCTGATAAAACTACTGTCATTCTAAAAAGAGATAACAGAGATATCTCATTCTGTATGCTATTAGAAAGAAGCCAGGAAAAGAGGACTCACCAGAACCCAACCTTACGGTCACCTTGATCATGGACACCCAGCCTCTAGAACTGAAAGAAAATTAGTTTCTATTGCTTAAACCACTCAACCTGTGGAATTTTGTTATGGCAGCCCAAGAAATCTTAATACAGTAACCCAAATGTTTATAACCATGCATAAATGTGGAAATGTTATAATCAGCTTAAGTGAAAAACATCACAGATAAAATAGTTTGCATATTTATCAGTATATCTCAACAAGTTCAAGAGCACACATAACAGAAAATAGGTATTGCATTAGGTCAGTTTTATACTTTTTTCTCTGGTTTTGCATATCCTTTTATGCTTTATCAATATAATTATTACAAAGAATTAGTGCCCAGGGGATAAATAATATCACTGAAGTTGGCTACAGGCTATAATAATGCTATTAAAAGATGATAAGATGAGTTTCTTGGGATATTTTTGAGTAATTAATCCTGCTTAAGGGCCAAGACTGCCATTTCATACCAAAAACTGAGAAATAGTTTATTGGTAAGTTTTTCCACACAAGAACAAAGGAATTCAGTATAACCTCGGAGAAGCAGAGATTGGAAAATAAAGTCTAGTAATTAATAGACTGAGAACAACAAGAAAATGTACTTAAAATATCTTAAAAGTAGTTTGCTAAGTATAAAAATAGAAGTAACAGAATATGAGCTTCTGAATATGTATATTCATCTCATTTCTCAATTAGCATTGCTTGAGACAATGCTTTTGATTTACAAACAGCTACTTTATTTTATTTTTTTAAGTTACAAGTATTGTCTCAAACTCTCTTTGCTTAATTCACTAAGAATTTCTCAAGCTTAATTGAAGCCCAATTGGTGCATCTTGCCTTTCAAAGTACCTGGACTTTGCTGGCAGCAGGTTGCAGCAATAACAACAGAGACCAGGAAAATCCAAGATTATGATGGCAGGTTATGGTTGTGCACTCATGTAGAAAAGGAGAATATTGAAAAACAGGAAAAGCTAGTGGTAGTAGCTTAAGCGTTGTTGCCTTAAATCAAAAGAGAAAAATATAAACCCAGGTATCAGTGTTTAGGTCTGGAACTCTTAAGCCTCTTGCTTTTCTCAAAAAATGTGCTGAAAGAAATGGGTGTTAAAAACTACTACTACAAAGAAAAATCACGATTAGTGCTACTATATTAATTTTAGCATATGTCTCCTTGTTTCAAGAACTTATAGCATTCTTACCACAGGTTGGCAGAAATGATTATTAACATCATATTTTAAGAGTCTAATAGGACTCTTTGCTCATAAGGATGAAAAAACTGTTCAAAAAGAGAGCAGGGGCAGTAAATCACAAATTTGTCTTCAGGAGAACTGTAAAGTACCAATCTTTTTACAAGGTGATTCTCTTGAATACACTGTTCCTTCAAACACTACCTTACTGAACACATGTTGACATTAATTCACTCAAACTTCCACCAGGTAGCAACACTTTACAGATCTTACACAGAAAGTCTTCTCAATACTATCAGGAGAATCTTCCAAGAAGGACCAGGTGAGAGATCTGATCCTCACTACTAATTTCACCTGTCTTTCACTGCAGACATTGAAACTCTGAAACTTCATTCTCTTCCATTCCAAAGAAGGCCCCCTATGCCTATCTCATTGCTAAACTTCATTTTCTTTTCTAGTTCTCCTGCCTTTAAAAATAGCCAGATTCTGAAGGATTAAAAATGTTCAGAACTGACCCTCAGTGTGCTTAGTGCTACATTTATAATACCTTAAGGACAATCTTTATATCCATACTCTGTTAAAAACTGTGAGACATAAAAACTTTTTACATCACTCCTATAGAGGAAAATGCTAATATATTGTGATGAGCTAAAAAAAAAAAGATTACTGGGGATTCTACCTTGCACTTAAATGTGGGCTATCTCAACCTTTCATTGTCTTTTAGCTATTGCACAGCTTTGTAAGTTGTACAAATTTAATAATAATGCAAATGGATCTTGTTCATAGACATGAAAATTATTAGTGTGGAATGCAGTTGAGGTTAATGTGTGAGTGTTGGCACAATAATGATGGCTTCAGAAGAAACAGCTTTGCTGTTAATTTAGGAATCAAAAGACCAGGTTTTTATTCTTGTCTGGTAGAACCTGATGGATGCTTATTCACAATAGATCATCAGATCTTCACTTACTCTTTACTATGTGCCAGATACCACCATACATTATGACTATTATCACATATTTTGTTACCGTCATTGTTTTCATTATTTGAAGATGCTATTAAGACTCTGATCTACTGTTTTTGCATAGGCATTGTACACAGCTCTTGTTACTACTGAAACTGTAAATGGAGTTCAAAATGTTCAAAAAAACCTAAGTAGAGTGAGAAGTGGAGTGGTGGCGGGGTTAGACTGCTGTGTGACAACAGACTAAAAGAACAAAAAGCTGACAAAAAGACTTTGCAGTGGCAGAGGCTAAAAGAAGACATGATTGACATCTATTTAATCATAAATAGTAAAGATATGGTGAACATGAATTTCTTCATTAAATTCTGAACTACTAGGAAGAGGGGCACGTTTTGACATGCAGGCAAGGTAATTTAAAAATGAATAATGAAAATCCAACTTCAAATAGCAGATAGAGTTGGTATTAAATATGTTATGCCAAGATATGGGAAGGTAGGAAATAAGAGTAGAGCAAAATGAGTTTGGTTCAATTTATAGAAACTGTATCTACAAATGACTTTCAAAAACAGGTAAGGATGAGCTCCAGAAGACAAGTAGGGCCTTCCATAATCTTACTGAGTTATTATGGCCACAAAATGCTTGACTATTGAGTCTAAAAATTTGCAAGATATACATGCTAGCTTACATTTATGATTTGATTATTAAAATAAATACCCAAATTTCCAGTGAACAAATATTTAATCTATTAATAGAGTATACATAAAAAACTAAATGCATGCAAATTTATGCCTTCTCTTTGTATAGATATAGGATAGCACATTTAACTAAACCATCCTGTGCAATAATAAGTAAGCTGAACATGAATTGGTTTGGGTAGCGTTAGAAATAGGATCATTTTGGGAAACCAAGCAGCAGTGGGCGAGTTGGGACCTATTATGTTTTTGTTCCATATTTAAATTTGCTGTTTTTAATATCAATTTCATTGAAAGAGTTTAAAGTGAACTTGAGCAGTAATTCTATTAGCACGAATAAGAATAGGGCATTATATTAGACAATTTATTGTGCTCACTTACATGCACTTTTTATACTTGATATTCAACATGATTTTTGAATTCTCAGTCTTATGAAAGGTGAAAACATAATCTAGACACTTCACAAACTATCACAGAGATGTTGAGTATTTTCTGAGATTCCAAAGGGACAGGCCAGTAGCTGATGTGCTTCTGAAATCTCGGTAGAAGCTTTACATTATAGACAGTGTATCTGCTCATCTCACTCCACTGCCTGCAGCTCAGTGATAGGCAGAGAGCAACTGAACTGATGGGAGTAGTGCTTCCCAGGCAAAGTGCAAACAAGCTGTAATTATTCAGGACTTTGTGGTTAGTCACAGTTATTTCCTATCTCAGAACACCAAAAGCTAACTGAATTTTCCACCATGGTGTGTGTAATATGTTTCAAAACAAATGTATGCTAGGACAATGAACTACAAAATGTAATGGGGCAGAAAATGCAGACACACATTATTTTGCCTCCTACACACTTGGAACTTCTCTTTCTTGCTCTAACAGCCTTTGAGGCTGGTGGGAACAGACACTTTTATTTTTTTGTAGCACAGAAAACAATACACAGAGAGACGAGCAGTAATGGTGCAAGCATTTAAAGTTTTGGAAGTAAATTATTAAGTATAAGCCACAGAATATATAGAAACATGAAGTTTGCCTATGAGTGGGTGGACAAGTGGGGAAAATATTTTATGGCCTTTATTCTTACTGTTCCCCAATATTTCAGAATCTCAGAGCTCAGAATGCTACATAACTACATTTATTATCTCATTTAATCTGATATGTATAAGTCAGTACTGAATTATTCCTGCTTTAATAAATAGAAAAATGAATTTAGAAAGCTTACACAACATGTTGAGGGCTGAATAATTTAACTTATATTTTATTTACATAAATTAATTGCTTAACCTCCTGGGTCTTCATATATCAAGTGAGTTGATTGGATTAGTGCATTGCTAAGAATTTTGGTTCTCAGTCTCTCAGCCAGAGAGTATTGGACCTTCAAATTGGCTCTGTTCAAATCATTCCCTCCTAGAGGACTTTTAAATAAAATATACTGTAGTCTTCAATGTGATATGTCTATAAACATACACACACATACATACTCATAATAAGGTTATTTTAAAGAATTAAAAAATGCTATTGCCAGTCAAGTACAGTGGTGGTGGCCTATAATCCCAGTGACTCAGGAGGCTGATGCAGTAGAATTGCAAGTCTGAGGCAAGCCTCACAATGCAGTGAGAACTTGGCTCAAAATAAAAACAAAACAGGGCTGGTGGGGTGGTGTATAGCTCAGTGATAGAGCTCCTCTTGGCTTCAATCCCCAGAAACACACACACTCACAAACACACACACACAGACTCACACACACATACCTCATAGGCTATTGCATTATTACATGATGATACTAATCATTTTTCATTATTCATCCTATTTTTCCTAGGAAAAACTCTAGGAGAGTAACTGTTGTTTCCATTGCAGATGAGGAAACCAGTTATACACTTTAATTAAAGTCTCAGGTAGTATGTGAAGACATTTGTGTCTAAATTGTGTGTCTCATACTTCAAAGGCCCCTGATATCTTCATTATATCACCCTGTCCTCACTTTGTGCCACCTCTTGTTTATGTGAACTGATTAATTTCTAACTAAATTCTTATTCTGGTCTCCTGTCTTATTCTGGTCTCCTGTCAACTTTGGTCATGCTTCACAAGTTCCCATAAAATGAAGATGGCAAATCTAGAATTACTTTCTCTTTCCAATAGTGGATAGTTTGCATATAAATGAAAGAACAGGTGGATTTATAATTGTAATATAATAAAAGCATATTAATGCATTGCCTGAATACTAACAAACTTCTAGGGACAATATAAGAAAATTTTAGAGACTTCTAAAAGTTGCTTATCAAAAATATGTTAGTAAAGGAAAAATACTAATAATGGTGTTAGGGAATCATTTCTCAGAAATATTAAAAAGTGGTGGTTTTCAGGCTGAAGTTGTGTCTCAGTGGTAGAACGCTTGCCTAGCATGTGTGAAGCACTGGGTTTGATTCTCAGGACCACATATAAATAAATGAATTAAATAAAGGTCCATCAACATCTAAAAAATAATTTAAAGAAGTAGTGGCTTTAATACACTATTAGTGGCATAATATTTTTAATAAAGTTTCATATGCAAATAAAATGCTGTGTTTATTTTTGGTGAATAGGGTAGGGGAGAGGTATTCACCTCTGGGATTCTGTGACAATTTGATTTTTTGTAAGTACTACAACCTTCTCCCCATGGTATGAAAATGTATCATGTTATTTAATTCAATCAGTGTTATATTGACAAATGTCTATCAACAGACTTTCCAGAAAAAAATAATTAATGATTTAGACATTTCTTATTTCCATTGTGTAAATACCCCCATGAGGGCTCATTTGACCAGAGAATGACCACTGAACTGGAGCTAGGAAGAACTATACTGAGTTCAATTTCCTCAGGTTTCAGGACATAGCACAGCCCCTACTGAATTCACTCTGATGAAAGAAAAGGGTTGCTGATAATGAACTTTACACTGCATTTCTTTCTTTTTCTGTGAACTGTATTAGAGAGTGCTTTAAGTTAGCCAACAAAAGTAACACAGGACAAGTGAAATCCTTCTAGAATTCATTTTCATTAGTCATTTTACTTTATCAGAGATTACTTTTCTAGATATACAATATGTTTTACTTGATGGACCACATTTTCTAATTATCACCTCACTGGAGATGACTGGTTATATGTAACTCTGGACTTGCATTTTGATATTTGCATGCTTAATTATTCAGGCATATGCTAAAGTGAGTTATAGTTCTAGAGCCACATCCCATGGGGTTGTTGATAATCACAGTCTACTTGAGGGACCCATTAGATGAGGTTTATAATGTCATGAATGAAAATGGTCTTTTTGAAGGTATTTTTTTGATATATAAAGTGTCTACAAATATTCTGAAAGATAGAATTATAGACTGAATTTGTCTTCCTCCAAATAACAGTAATGAATTTTATCTCAGATACATTATTACCAATTAATAGAAGAATGCTCCAACTTCTGCTTTTGCGTATATTTGACAAAATTACATTATCCTCTATATAATCAGCCTCTATCTAACCCCATCATTTAATCCCCCTTATTCTTTTAAAGTTCACTTGTTTTGGTCTGAAACTGCATTTTCCTGCATGTTCTGTCCCCTCTCCTTTATTTGGGTTAACAACTGCCCTAAATAATATTCAGCTCTGTAACTGGGGCAATGAACACTCAAAAGGAGAAGAATTATAGTGTCTTAGACACTGATCATATGGGCTTTGTGCAACATTCACCATTGTGCAAAAGTTAGAGAGCAAAATTACCAAAAACAAATGTAACATATGTTCACAAAAATCGAACATATGGCCATCGAGGAATGCATGATCTAGGTAAAGGAAATGCAATGTCAGCTTTACACAGGAGCTCCCCACCCCATTTCAATTCAGACCAACAGATCTTATTATACATTTATTCTGTGTAAGGAAATGTGTTAGAAAAAACCTTTCCAAAGAGAACAGCGAGATGTTTTCTCCCTTAGAGAGAATACAATCAGGGAGATGAGAACTAAGTAGGAGACTTCTAGCTATCAGTGTTCTTTCTTATGCAATCAGACAATTAGAGAATCAAAAACCTATGGAGAAATGTAGAAAGAACTTAGCCCACTTTATTGTTCACCAATTCACTTACATATTCAACAAACGATTATTGTGCAGTTTACATGTCAGGATTCCTGTAAAGCAAAAGGTAGAACCGCAGCAAATGGTTAAAAGACACACTCAATCCCTGTACCACAGATAAGCAACTTGCTTTCCAGTCACACAAAATGACTCTTCTTCTCTGAGGCACAAAGAATAAGAGCATTTTTTTTTTTTAAGTAGGCAGTTCCGCAACTTGAGATGTTACCAGAATAGAAGGGCAGAGAGAAGAGAATTCACTTTGGGGCTTGCTAGATAGAATTAATGTAAAAAGAAGAAAGAATTTTATAAAGCTATTTTCTACATTATCTTAAGATCTTAGTGTTAAAACATTTGGATCCATGTTTGCTCATCACACTGGAAATTTCCTTGACTGACCATTAGATTCACAGGTCAATTCTTTTCCAAATATACTCAGGTCTACTCCTAAAAGAACAGTTTCTACTCGTAGTTCTCACAATTTTTCTCCTTTCTAAATTTAGAAATTTTATTTGTTGTCACCTTTTCATGATTTTGCCTAGTGGTAGCATATTGTTTTATTTGAAAATTATAGCAGCTTATGAGGAAATATAAATCCTCCATCAGACCTAAAAACTATCCCATTCTAATTATTGAAATAATAAGATAAATTAGATTTTTTATAGAAGATAATATTAAAATTAATCACATGAAAATTAGATTTGTTGTTACAATGTAGAAATGTTCTATTACCAATAACATATCAATTACCAATAAGGTACTAATTACCAAGAAATGGTTTAAATATTTCTAAATTAACCCTAATGTTATATTTTTGAGAACATATTTGACAACTCTTTAAGTCTTGATATTTTATTAATGACTTGTTGAAATAATCAATCTTTGGAAAATTAGATATCAAGACCCTGTATCATAGGCCAGTTACTATGATAAAAATCAATCCATCATTCAACTCTAGTTTAATTTTAAAGAGAGGTAATATTTTATAATACCTTAAAAGTTGTCATTAATGGAATCACATATAAGTAATTACATAAATTTTTCTTAATTATATAAAAGTAATCATAAGACTGAAGCAGATAATAGTAAAATTAACTTCATTGTCTATTTTCTTCCCTTAGTGGAAATATATAAAAATGTAAATCCAAAATATATATATATATATATATATATATATATATATATATATATATAACCAAAATATATAAAAATATAAAACCAAAATAAGTTTTAAAGGTAAATATGGGATATTGATTAAATAATTTTCTACTGATCAAAGCAAAGCTATATATGGTGTATGTGTGTGTGTGTGTGTGTGTGTGTGTGTGTGTGTGTATATATATATATAAACTTTCTTTTCACAAGACAGTAGATTAAACTTACATTTTGTTACACTAATGTAAATATTTCAGTGAAACTTTGTGTGAAAATGTTTAGGTCCTATTCAAAGCTCTAAGATGCTAGGTAGTGATCTTAAGGAATTACTTCATCTAGCCTGTACATGAAGAATATATTATAGACAAGAAATAAATAAGATTTCCCTATGAAAATGTAGGATTTAAACAATCCTATCTTTGCTCTTCAAAACTCTGCATGGGACAGATTTTAACTCCAACTTGACTTGTGGAGACAATAAGAACAAGGAATTTGATTTTCTTTCTTGTTCTTCCAAGGGCTGAATGCCTCATCCTTCCATTGTCACTTCTCCTTCTTCTGTCATCTAAAATGATCAAGATATACATATTATATAATAACCCATTTTCTCTCTAGTCTGTGATACATAGCATGACACTTACTCTAAAAGAGTCAGTTACACATCTTTGTAAATTTTTGGTACCCATAAGGGCCTAAGCTTTCTTAAATCTATCTCACTTTATTTACTAATGGTGCATTACTTTTGATTCGCCTCAAGTACTAGAGGTGAACTGGGAGATGGGTACAGATAGTCAAGTTCAGCTATGTGTGTTGTAACTCCTGAGGAATATCCTGACATAGTGGCCATTTCTAAGGCTAACCCATTTCTGATTTCCTCCTCTGTCCTAACTAAGATCAAAGAAAAATAATCTTTCTTGATCTCTTTGCTCCTGGGCAAAGAAATATAGCGAGTCTATGGAGCAACTCAATTCTGACTAAAATGCTAAAGAGCCTGTGTGACATTTCCATGTTCCTTTTTTCACTACAATGATGATCTTGGAAATTAGGTGTTAAGATGTCAGTGTTATGAAAAAGAGTCATCAGATGGCGAACCTTATCTGTTAAGAATCATAAAATTTCCTATCTGCAAGAACAACTTAGCTGCTGAGATTCAGAGTCTATCTATTGTATCACCTAGCAGTTATATACGCTAACACTTCTGTGACCAACTGGGAAAAATGTGTGATACCACAAGGAAAGAAGCCAACTTTAACATTTAGCTATAGTGCCACTGCACTAGCTTTGGAAAGGAAACTGTAAAAATATTTTAGGTGATTCTTTCCATGTGTCAAAAGGTGGTTGATAACTACAATTCCTTATAAGACATGTAGAAGAACTAAAAAAGTGAACAACATGAAGAACCAGTGGATCCCACTTATAATATAAGAAAAGATAACCAGAAAGAATGTACAAAATGGGAAAAGGTATATTTTCTTTCACATGCAATGTTCTCTGTGTCTTTAGATGAGATGGAATGGAAATTTACTCGGGAATTCTCCACTCACAGTTACTTCAATTCTTGGGAGTAACAGACCTCAAAGTCCATATATTATAATCATCATAATGTTTGCCTTTGGGAAAAGGGTGAATAAAAAAGCTTTACATGTTTGGAAAGGCTGTCTCCTAAATCATCAGCTTTGATAATACAGAACAGTGTATTCATATTAAAATCTGAATTCCAAGGAGAGAGAGAGAAGGAAATATGAAGGTGGCTTCAAAGACATATAAAAGATAAAATTTCTGTGGCAGGTGTAGTCAATATAATTCACAAATATTTTCAAATTAAAAAAAATTCTAAGTGTGGCAGTACTTTGGAAATGATTGAATGTGATGTATTGCATTTTCTCATAATATCTAAAATGTAAATAGCTAGGATTTGCCTTTTATCTGACAATGAAAAACTTTTAAAAAGGAGGATGATACCTTTTCATTGTATACCGACAATGAATGTAGAAGAAGAAAACACAATGGCCTAAATAAAGTAATATGTATAATGCCAACCTTTAGTTAAGTATATTTTATTTCTTCTACAATAAAATAAGAAGGAGTCTGGGGATATAGCTCAGTGATAATATATTTGACTGGGTTCAATACCCAGCACGACAACCCACCCCTCCAAAAAAATACAAAACTAAAATACTTTAGTGTCAAAGACTAGATTATAATTGATTATATTCTTAAAATGCTGAATCCTTACCAGGAAGATAATCAGAGCTCCCTTGAGGTAGCTTTCAGTGCCAATGCATAGTTTTAAGTTCTTTTGTTGAATAATCTTCCAAGATGATCTTGCAGTATATATATATAGCTGTCCAATATATGGGAATAACCTTGTCCTTTACTTCCCAAAGAAATCTTCAGTAGGATTTCTCAAAAATGTTGAAAATGTATTTCTCTATGAGCTGGGCCCAGTGGCACAGGCCTGTAATCTCAGTGGTTCAGGAGGCTGAGGCAGGAGGATCACAAGTTCAAAGCCAGCCTCAGAAACTTACAGAGGCCCTTAGCAACTCAATGAGACCATGTCACAAAATAAAATATAAAAGGGCTGAGAATATGACCCAGTGGCTAAGCACCCCTGGTTTTAATATCTGTATCAAAAAAACTAACAAAAAACACCTTTTAATGTTTTTTTGTTTGGTTTGGTTATGTTTTTTTAAGGGAGGAGCACTCAAAATACTTCCCCTGTTTGGGGAAAGCTAGGCCCCTAGCTCTGCCACCCAGCCTCCACTATAAGGCCATTGTAAAACCCTAGGTAATATCTGTAGCATCAGTTTCCTAATGTCACAAAGGAGAAGTGCTATTCAGGGAACACAAGAGAGTTGACAATGAAAGACACTTTCAACAGAGGGTGGACTGAAATACAGACAATATTCAGATATTGTTTGAGCATCAACTCTGATAGAAGACTAAAGAATTAAAGAAGTGGTGTTTTTTTATTTTATATTGTGAAACTTCTATTACGTTACAATTAACATACTTAAAGTGAAGTCTCATTCAAAGTAATGAGTTATAGCAACTTTTGCCATATCTTAAAGCTAAATTTCTTTGTAATATCGATCATACTTTCCTTAAAATCATGTATGCATACACAGAGGCACAAAGTACTGATTAAAAAGTACACGTGTACATATGTTGTTTATCTTTATGAATTATAAATCATACAATTATAAATCATTCATACATCTACATTTTTATGTGATAAATATATTTATGAATCCTTAAAGATATGTAAAAATATATTATATATGTATACATGCAAATGTAACATCAAAATTCTCTTCATTCTGAGTAATGAAGACTTTCTTTTTTTTCAGTTATGTATAACACTATGTGCCAAAAACTTCTAGTCAGTTCAATCTTTTAAAGTGTAGGATTTGGATCCTCTTTTGATTTCAACATTTATGTTTTATTTTTTTTCCCATTCAGAGTTCAGCAAGTTTAAAAAAAAAAGAAATCATTCCTAAAATCATCTGAATACCATAAAAAATTGGGCTTTTTTTATTAAAATAAGCCAAATTTGGACGTGACTTGTGAATTACATGTTCTTCTCGGTGATTGAGGAATAAATGGGTATAGTTTAGAAATTCATTGGCTTGTTGTCAAGTACCAATCAGCAAATGACAAAATCTGTGCTCAGCAGAACAAAGTATAGCAAGCACTATGGATGTGATTATAAAACAAAATGGAAGTTGAATTCCACAATAGTTATCTTTTGAGGGATTATTAGCAGATGACTAGGAAGATAATAATGTATGAGAGCAAATATTAGAGCAAAAGCAAATTTTTGAAGATTCTATGCTTTGATTTATATTACCTATTAATAATGCCTAACTTCTATATGATAAAAGTGAGTATCTTCCACTATAATTAAGTATAATTTCTGAAGTACTTTAAATGTTTAACTATTTTAAAATACATTTAAAAAGTAGTTAATGAGAGATAAGGAAAGTTAACATTTAAATAATAAAAATTAAATAAAAAATTTATAAGTGTTTGGGGCTGGGGATGTGGCTCAAGCTGTAGCACGCTTGCCTGGCATCATGTGGCCTGGGTTCAATCCTCAGCACCACATACAAACAAAGATGCTGTGTCCGCTGAAAACTAAAAAATAAATATTAAAATTCTCCCTCATTCTCTCTCTTTAAAAAAATTTATAAGTGCCATGTTATATATATTTGTTAAATTTATGAACTCCCCATACCATAATCTATATTTAAAAAGACTAAGTTAATTTTAATTCTTGCAAATTAAAAATCTGTAAGTTAACAAAATATCTCATTATGTCTTTAATTATCTAACTTATTAATTATTATTCATTATATATGTTTATATTCTTGTTTCCCAAGGACATTTATCACTTCTTTGATGTGGAACTATAAACACAATTATGTAAATATTATCTATTTTAGACATTCTTCAACAAACATTTTAATTAATCATGATAAAAATGATTAAAAACTACTAAGGAAACACATTTCTGTCTCATTTAAATGATAGCAATGTGGTAATTCACTTTAGAAATTCAAATATTTTTAGACAAAAATACATTTCAATTTCTTGATGTGCAATGAGAATGCACTAAATATCACTATATACAATCTAACTAAAATTTTACTCAATAAAATATTACATAAGAAACTGAAGAGGTGTGGAACAGATGTTATGGAAATTGGTGTTTCTATAAATATTGGGAAAAAATATTGAATATCTAATATTCCCAAGAGCTCAGACACAAGATATCTGTTAAAATCATGGCATACTTTAAAGAACTCCCACCTTCTCTTGATTTCTACCTGGGTCCCAATAAGGTGTTGTCACAGTTTTCACATGGTGCCTCACTGTAGTTAAAGGTGAGTGGAACAGAGAGGCATATGACATAAGATAGAGATGTAGTCTAATTCAAAATCTACCAAATAAGGATGACAGAAAGTAATTCCCACTGTCTAGTACACTCCCTGTTGTAGGAAGATAAGGAGTTAACCAGAATACTAAAGAGAGATTTTAAAATTGTAAACTAGAACAGAAGCTATGAGATTAAAACAAAACCAACAAAACAAATAATACATATAGAGTTGGGATCAAATGAGCATGAGTCAGTTATTTACTAGCTATATCATTTTGGTTCAGCTATGTCAGGGGAAATTTTAGTTGGAAACCTATAAAAATTTTTCAAACTGATGAAAAATGTGTATAAAGTATAAAATATTACTACCTGGCAAATCAAATAGGCAATATATGTTAGCTAGTATTATTAATACTCCTATTACATATTTAATGACATTTTTGTCACCCAACTGCTTTCTATTACCTGAGTTAACAGGGTGTTTAGACATTCCTGTGTTTCTATCAAATCTGACTTTCTAATTGTTCCTGAGTATCTGTAAGTTCTAGCTGCAAATACAAGATTTTGATTTCTCTTTTCCCACATGTACTTGAATTAACTCAAGTAAGAAATACACTTTATTGTTGGTGTTCTTAAGAGTGTGCAACATAAATAAGAATTACAAGGAAAATAATTGAAAAAGTGATTTATCAGAAGCTGCATTCCACTGCTCTGTATCTCTGACAAGGTACACACTTGAGTATAGCAGTCTTTTTTGTCCTTCTGCTACTGATATAAAGAAGGAACTGGATTGAAAGATATTTAGATCTTACTTTTTAACTTTGTTCATACTATTTAAAAGAAAGTTTTCAATAAAATTATTTTCAATGTATGTGTGAGACCTTGCTTATGCCCAAACTAATTATTAAAAGTTTTCATCAATTTGATTTTAAATATTCTCTATAGTTTCAAAAATATAAAGAAAATTATTTCATTTTGAGAGATTTTTGGGTTGGGCCAAATGTTTGCAAATTTATGCAAATGCCCTATAATAAACAAAATGAAAATGACACTACTGTCAATGGCAGAAAAATATTGGGTAGTTATGTGAAGGTGTGAAGGGAAGAATAAAAGTCCACATTTTAAACTAAAATTCACATTTCACTTGGCTTATGTAATGTTTATTTACATTCAAATTATATACTTAATTGATATGATAAACTCTAAGTATTCCTTCTCTGATGAAAATTTTAACCTTGGAAATTTCTACAAACCTAAGTTGGCTACTCAAGAAATATATATAACTGAAACTCTAATTCAAGAAAAAGCACCAGTTCCAGGGACATCCAGAGTTCTAATAACCTGTGGTCTTTTCCTTACCTCATTTCCACAATAACCCAACCAGTCACCCAGTTCAGAATACATGCTATGTGTTGTAAGCACATAATTACAGAAAGAGTTTTAACATCTCCTTAATATTTGTCTATTTCAGTGATTTACAGTGGGAAATAAAGCTAAAAACCTTTCTCTCATCCTAATGTCTCAAACAGCTCCTTCGGTGGGACTATAATTTAAGTGTATAAAACACCTGCACTAGTATTCGTTAGTTTATGTAGGTATGAAAAATGTGAACTCAGTGGATTTTCACATTGATACAAAAGTGAAAATCAACAGATTAATACAACCCATGTCACAAAAGTTTCATGTAACTTAAAAAAAGAAAAAAGTTTTATAAATGAGAGGGTGGGACACTAGGTTCCAAACTGATTTCCCAGGCTTTCTTCTGGGCAAGTGGCTCAGGGCTCTGTCCTCATTTTCCTCATCTACAAAAGTGAACATCAGAGGCTGGGACTGTAGCTAAGTGGTAGAGCACTTGCCTAGTACATAGGAGGCTCTAGGTTCAATCCTCAGCACCATGTTAAAAAATAAAATAAAGTTATTTAAAAAAATGTGAACATAAGCCAAGGGCATCTCTAAAATCTTCCCAGTGCTAATATATTTTAAATACAGTTCTGTATATACATGTACACTGAATAATTATGAAAGGTTTGACTTTTTCTTTCAAAATTTTCTGTAGAGAATTTTAGTTTTCTTAGGATAGATTAAATTCATACTTAATGCTCTTATCTTGTGTTTGAACAAATTACTTCTACTTTATTTACCTATTTTCTAATTTGTTTACTTTTTTAATTTCAAAGAACTAATTTGCAAATTCAAAGATTAAAACACATCTACTGCTTTATATATTCAAGTATTCTGGCAATGTAAATCATACCTTAGTAAAGTTGACTTTAAAAAATGTGACAAAGTTTCTTAATTCAATTTTAAAATATTCACTGTAACATGCTTTTAAAAATTTGGGGTAAAGAGATTTAATTTGGGATTAAGAGATGAAGAATGGCTTAAATGATTATTCAAACCTACAATACATCTATTATATATATATATATATATATATATATATATATATATATATATATATATATATATATATAATTTAAATCAGGCAGTGATTTTTTTCTCTTTTTTAGTACCACTACTAATTCCAAAGATTTTTAAGTAAAAACCATTTATGTTGGCATGTTACAAATTTATATACTTATGTATAACAACCTTGTTATTGTTTCTGGTGTTAAATCATATATTATTCTATTATTTTGACTTTAAATACATTTACTTATTAACAATATGATGAAGATGTTTTACTTGGCATCTTCCTTCAGTTCCTCAAATCAGAGGGAAAAAATTTTGAAGAGAGATATGGCAAGCAGGATATACGTACTTCCTCACTGATTTGATTTTCAGATCCTCTGCATCAAAATCACTGGAATGTGGATTAAGTAAGCAACTTTTGGTTGTTGGTTAGCATCTCTTGCTGTTAAGATACAAAAACCAAAATTTGATATAGGTCTTCATGCAATCTTTAGGCACATTAAAATTTGAGGATCTCTAATGCACAGTGTCTATGTTCCTCTGTTAATAGTAAATCATGTGTTTATATAATTCAGACATTATTCTAAAAAAATTTATCTTCATTACATTTAAAGCAATTCAATACATGACTCAGAGTATCCTTGAACTAAAATAACTAGATCTCTTTTGTTAATGAAAGATCCCAATTATTGACACTAAAGCCCAATTGTGCTATTGAGGAAAATGTCTATTATCTTGCCATTGACTCTTCTTCCATGTTTTCCTTTACAGATTGCATCAGTTCCTACAGAAACAGACCCAAGTGTAGTGGGCTCTGATTTATTACTGTTACTTGGGCATTCTTTAAGGGAAAGGATGTAAGACCTCAAATGAAAAATTAAGTATAAAAACAGTTATTTAAATGTGAAAAGATTACAATACATTAGAAAATTTAAATCATATTACAAAAAAACCACAATTAATTAAAAAATGAACACAGGGCTGGGGTTGTGGCTCAGTGGTAGAGCGCTCACCTAGCATGCACGAGGCACTGGGTTCGATCCTCAGCACCACATAAATGTAAAATAAAGATATTGTGTCCACCTAAAACTTAAAAATAAAGAAATATTTTAAAAATTAACATAATGTTTTTATGAATTAACTCACGGATATAGCTCTATAAAATATTTTCCCCATATTTATTTTACCTAAAGTGACTTTAATTGTCTTTTAATCATGTTTGTTGCAAAGAGATTAGAAATTTAATCTAGCCTTTTCTGTTGAATATTTGATCAAGTTTTTACTATCATCTTTGACTTAGAAAAGTTTCCTTAAATCTCATCACATGTTATTGAAAGACCATGGAAAGTACATGATTATCAAATTTTTGGAAACCTCTCTTATAGCTGCAAGATTTGAAAGAATTTTCCACAAATTAACTTCTAACTCTACTTTTCAAATATTGTTCCGTTTTCACTACCTCCATAAAGTGACACTAAGTTAATTCATATTGTGACCTGCCCTCTGGTTCTTTACCTGCATGCCAAAATATTAGGAGAATCCACGCAGTGAGTAGAAGCTAACCATCTGCTTACTACATGCATATTACATAGTAGTGGTGAAAAACTGAAGTATACACAGGGTCACATAATTATTTCACTAAACACAATTTAAACATGTTATGTCCTCATTTCCCTCAAATAAGACTCCCAAAATGTCCATAGTAATTCTCATCTCTGATTCATTCTCATTTGTATTCTCACCTTTCTAAGTAATAGGCAATACAGTTCAGTCTTGGTTCTATTTCTTTCTCTTAATATTCTTCTGCAGAATGTAATTCACCACTGACCATTTCACTTCTCTGCTTAAATTCTTCATAAACTCAGAATTTTAAAATGTCCAATATGTGTAAACAAAGATCTAGGACCTCTAATCTGAGCCCTTGCCTATTATCTCCCTTTTCCTTTTGCAAACTCAGCAGTCTAGTCCAACCTGTCTTATTTTTGGTCTTTCATTACTTCAAGCATTTCCTCACCTCAGTGTTTTGGATTTTATATGTTTTGCTTAGACCACCCTCCTTTCCACTTTCATACCAGATCTACCTTGTAGCTCCATTAAAAGTCAGTTTTTCTGTGGAACGTGACTCATAAGCCCTATCACAGCTCACTCTTGCACACTTGATCAATTGTCTTAATTACCTACTTTGCTTCCTAGAACATAAGCCTAAACTAAAGCAGGAATTATGTTTTGTTAATCATGCTGCATTACATATATAAATGCACAAGTACTTACAGGAATAAGAAAACTGAAATGAAAAAAAAAATCTAATGGAATCAATATGTTGGGGCATTTTTTCTGAATTCAGTAAATTCTTTAAATTATCTATAATTTGGTTTTCTTATGCATGAAACAGGAATAATAATATGTACTTCCTGGTTGTATTTTGAAAATTATAAAACATTACATATGAATCATCATAGTCTGTGGCATTCAAACTGTGAGGTTGAAAAATGAAAGGATATTATTAATACTTATTACAAGATAAAAAATTAGCTTTATCTCCTCAGTACTTGAAAGTATATTAACTTTGGCTAGCTGAGAATACATTCATAATTTCAATTTCCAACCACTGCTTAAGAAATCCTAATACTTTTCCTGCTCCCTCCTTTGGTACCTCACTTCAGTTCCTTGTCTTTCTACCCTGGAAATCCTGGCCAATGGTCACTTTGATGGTATGGGTAGCTTGACAAGTACTGAAGTCCCATCCTTACACTAATACTGTGATGGTCTTTTCTACTCCTATATGCTATTCTATTCTAATCAGCTTTCTTCTTCACATTATTTTTATAAGAAATAGTAGCTTTTGGTGATAGGGTAATTAGAATGATTACTATACATTTCTTAAACATCCCCTATCCCCAGCTTATTTATCATTTCCTTAAGAACTAATCCCTTTGCAAAATTCTAGTTCATAATCAAAATCTGACTTTGAAATTGACTTTTAATAATCATTCAATTTTATTCTCACATACATGCACATTTGTTAAATAAACAGAACAAATAATGAATAAAAAAGTTGAACTGGGAAATAAAAACAATACTATTTAAATCAAGGAAAGTGGATGGCAATATAGTCTTTCACAATAATACACTTTTCCTCTCTTCCAAACTGTCTTTTTGTGAGTTTCAAAAGATTGTACTGTTTTGTTAAGTTTAAATAATTTTGATGACTATTTTGACAATGCATTCAGTTGAATCACTCTGTGATCACAAGATTCTTGAGCAGAATCAAAGTCACAGAAAGAGTCTAATGCCATGAAAAGTAAAGTGCATCTGAAATACAGTCCATTAGTTGTGAGCCTACTTTTTCTCACAGAACTCTCATCAACAATACAGAAAATGGACTGAATATGTATTTTCAGGCATGATGAGAAAGTAATTCCAAATGTATTATGAATATTAGAGGGAAAGACTCATCAAACATATTTTAAAGTAAAAACAGTGACAGAGAAATTCTATATTACCAATTAAATAACATTTGTATAGCTTCTTAGAGTCAAATCTTTCCCTAAGTTCACACTAACCCTAATAACCCTTAGACAAGAACAATTTAGCAATAAGAAGGAACATCAAATAAAAGTAACAATATGAGATTCCAGAAGCAAACCAATAGAGTAGAAGTATCACTATCATATTTCCATCACCTAGGACATAAAACGGATTCAATAAATAGTGGTAGAAAAAGATACATAAATGGCCGTTTTAATAGAAGTATTTATAAAAGGTTAGGGTGTTGAGAGGAGGGTACACATTGTTTCTTTCAAGGGTAAAGAAAGGCAGAATGAAATACAAATGGCCTGGACAGGAAAGATGAAGCTGGATTTCTCATGCCTAGATGGGAATGGCACAAGAGGTAAAATCTACCCCTGGGAAAAGACTAGGAAAAATCAGAGATATTTCATAAAGAAGAAATAATTGAAACAAAGTTACAGAAATACAGACTACACACTCTCTCCAGGTAGGGGTCCAGACTTATGTGTGTAGTGAGCTTGACAAAGCTCTGAGATGTGGCAAGACAATGGTGTCCTAGTTATAAAGTACAGTGCTTGGTATGCTTAACTAGATTGGATTTTATTTCATCAATAAAAAAGAAAGACTGAGTATTTAAAAACAGTGTTTTAAAGAAGCATCTGGCTATGTTACAAAATAACTTGGGGAGAAGTTTGGAAAATAAATCTAAAAGAAACTCTTCATGACAATAAGCTCCTTAAGAAGGTATTTCAATACCTCCCCAGGGAAGGGTCTAAACCAAGGTAGTTAAAATAGGAGAGGAGGAAACAAAGTGATCATTTCAGAAGTAAAACTGGTGGCACCATATGGACCTGTAGGAAAACATAACAGAAAAGCAAGTTTTTGTGGTGTCAGTATTTTTCTGAGTGGATGAACCATTAAATGAGCCAGGAAGTGAAAGGAACAAACAAGTAGGAAAGATCATGAGTTCTGTTTGGGTGGTTCAGTCTGCAATTTCACAGATGGAGCAAGGAAGATTGGAACCAACTGATGATGCACATTTGGAAAGGAGAAAACTAGGAAACCTTCAAATAACTACGATGATGAAAAAGAAAAACCCTACTTATAGTAGCCTGAGGAGGTGCAGATGAGAAAGTAACTGTAGAATAATATTTCCAAAATAAAAAAGAACATACAGGTGAATAAGATTGACTTAAGGCTGGAGGGAATATTCTGGCTTACGTGTTATATTTCTTTCTTTCTTTCTTTTTTTTCTAGAAAATAAACATGGAAATAGATCTTACACTTAGGATATAAAACCAAGGATATATAAAGGATATATAATAGATGTTTTACAGAGAAATCTCATAATGGAGTTAATAGATATAAGATTAGAGTAAAATGTTAAAAAGGTAATCTATAAAAATGGTTTTTGAAAAACAGAAGAACATTTTAATAAGAAGTTAAAGTATGTTTTAAAAACGGTGGTAGAGTGGAAGAGAATTGAAGGATTTATTTGATTATTTTGACTGTAGGGTAAGTGGAATTGGGGTAGAAGCGTATCAGGGTAAAACTTTGTAACAGCTCTTGTTTAAAATATTTTTGAAACTGAGAATTATGCAATGTTCTTAACTCAATTCTGGTTCAGTAATAACATTTGTTTTTGTGGTTAAATTAATACTTCTAAGGTAGCATTCAGTAAACTCTAACAATTCTCTCCCAAGATTTGAACAACATCATTACCCTTGTCTTCAGACTCCTATCAAAGTATTTATTTCTTCTTCTAACTTTTTCTACTTTTATAGGGTTTTGGGTATCACTAACTATTGTCTATCCTAGAGGAAATTATTCTAACACCAAATATATTATCATTGATATTATTGCTTGAAGAAGGTCAGTATCATTGATTCACGTAGCTTGGCATGGATCTTAAAAAGTCAGTAGGATCCATGTTTAGATGCCTGTTCCTCTATGTACATGTTCTATGCCTTTAAATTACCTTGTTTTCTCTTCATTAGGCATTCTAAGAATATATATATATATATATATATATATATATATATATATATATATATATATATTTGATACTATATATATATAGTATCGACTGAATGAAAAAGTATATGTAAAATATAGAGGATTTTACAACTATAAACTCTTGGCCAATATTTTTTTTTGGGGGGGGGCAGGTGTACCAGGGATTAAACTCAGAGGCACTCAAACTCTGAGCCACATCCCCAGGACCTATTGTGTGTGTGTGTGTGTGTGTGTGTGTGTGTGTGTATGTGTGTGTGTTTTATTTAGAGACAGGGACTCACTGAGTTGCTTAGTGCCCCTCCATTGCTGAGGCTGACTTTGAACGCTAGATCCTCCTGCCTCACCCTCTTGAGAAATTAGGATGGCCAATATTTTTATAAGGTAATATTTCCTCCAGACAAAATATCATCATTTCACTATTCAGTGTTTGCTGATGCCTCATCCTCTCCTGCCCTACTTGTCTAAGAGCTAGCTGTTTGTCTATCTTGCTTTGTTTTTGCTAGTAATGAGAATGATAGGATATGCAGAATTGAAAGAAGAATAGTGAAATTGATTTACTTTGGAAAACAATCAGATTAAACACAGAACAGACTCAGCAGGTGAGTGAAGGAGGCAAAAGTAAAATTCAAGAATTAGTAGAATGAAAAGGAAAGAATGAAAGTTTTGTGGAAATCATGGAGGAAAGGATGGGATGTTAGTATGACTTGTTCTGTTTTATGCAATGAATTTCTTGGATTAATTATCAAAGGTTTCTAGTACAAAGATTCTGGCTATTTCTTTACATGAGACAACACAGGGCTGTGATATCTATTATTTTAAGAGTTTATAAAAAATGAAAGGCCATATCTCAGTTGATAAATTATTGTCCAAATTATTTTACCAGAGTGAAAAATTTTTATGAACATGTTTTAATACTAGATATGTGTTGAATATCTGATAAAAAATCAAAAGAATTTGTTTTTTTTTTCTTCCAGAGACACAATACAATGGAACAAATCCTATGCATACACTATGAAATACCTGCCTAAAAAGTGTTTGTAGTTGGGAAAAGAATCCTTTTTTTTTTTTATTTTTTTTATTGGTTATTCAAAACATTACAACGATTGCAGAATCACATCGGTTACACATCCACATTTTTACATAATACCATAATAGTAACTGTTGTATTCTGTTACCTTTCCTATCCTCTACTATCCCCCCTCCCCTCCCCTCCCATCTTCTCTTTCTACCCCATCTACTGTAATTCATTTCTCTCCTTATTTTTTCCCCATTCCCCTCACAAACTCTTATATGTAATTTTGTATAACAATGAGGGTCTCCTTCCATTTCCAAGCAATTTCCCTTTTCTCTCCCTTTCCCTCCCACTTCATGACTCTGCTTATTGTTAATCTTTTCCTCCTGCTCTTCCTCCCTGCTCTGTTCTTGGTTGCTCTCATTATATCAAAGAAGACATTTGGCATTTGTTTTTTAGGGATTGGCTAGCTTCACTTAGCATAATCTGCTCTAGTGCCATCCATTTCCCTGCAAATTCCATGATTTTGTCATTTCTTAGTGCTGCGTAGTACTCCATTGTGTATAAATGCCACATTTTTTTTATCCATTCATCTATTGAGGGGCATCGGGGTTGGTTCCACAGTCTAGCTATTGTGAATTGTGCTGCTATGAACATCGATGTGGCAGTATCCCTGTAGTACGCTCTTTTGAGGTCTTCAGGGAATAGTCCGAGAAGGGCAATAGCTGGGTCAAATGGTGGTTCCATTCCCAGCTTTCCCAGGAATCTCCATACTGCTTTCCATATTGGCCTCACCATTTTGCAGTCCCACCAGCAATGTATAAGAGTACCCTTTTCCCCACATCCTCGCCAGCACTTGTTATTGTTCGACTTCATAATGGCTGCCAATCTTACTGGAGTGAGGTGGTATCTTAGGGTGGTTTTGATTTGCATTTCTCTGACTGCTAGAGATGGTGAGCAGGAAAAGAATCCTTATATAAATTTACCTTTTGAGAAACTAGAATGACTTAATTCCAAAGGCAAATTGAATTGGAATGTTTGCAAGAGGATAAGTAAAAATATTACAACTATTTATATGCACTGATTTAATTTACACTGCTTTAATTTTGTATTTATTAGGATGATTATATGTGGCATTAAAATTCAAGTTTAAAACTACTTGGAAACACTTGTATAGGTTCAATGTTAATTGTAATTGAAAACATTTAACTTTTCAGGCATATAAACAGGGAGAAAATGTAAAATGGATATATCTGTTAAATAAATTCATGCAATAAAATTTATATACTCTTGTTATATTTTTTCTGAATTCTTTGTAGGGGTTCATGTTTTCTTATATTTTTGAAATCCTTCTTCTAAGCAGGAAGGATCCCGAAGCTGCTACAGATAAAATTAGCATAACTGGCAAATATTAAAACTGTCACCTAATGGAAGCTGGGAATCACCATTTAGGCCTTCAAGCAATAACCTGCAGTATAATTGTGTAACTCATCTATCAATTAATTTTATAATACTGTCACACATGACACTAATAGTTAACACTATTTCTCCATACTATTATCTTAATTAGTATGTATTTGTGCTGAACATGGATATCTCAAGATCAAGTATATTCTATAAGAAAAATAACTAAGCTATTTTGGTGAAATTTGTTAGAAATGTATATATTTAAGAATAGAAAGTTTGGGTCTTATTTTTAAATCTTTGTAATTAATG
The DNA here is from genome assembly GCF_048772815.1 of Callospermophilus lateralis. Taxonomy (NCBI): domain Eukaryota; kingdom Metazoa; phylum Chordata; class Mammalia; order Rodentia; family Sciuridae; genus Callospermophilus; species Callospermophilus lateralis. The sequence continues at coordinate 1,608,756 of NW_027512416.1, read as the reverse complement.
GTGCATTTGGGCCAATTACTTAAGTGACATACCAAAAATTAACTTATTCTAATTTGAACAGATAAACATATATTTGTTCTCAGTGATTTACCATAAAATAAATAATTTTATGTAAGTAAATTAAACTTGAAAGGGAGAAAGATGCTCTTGCATTTTCAACAACTCATTATTTTGGGGTGGTGGGAGTGTTGGAGGATTCAGAGAAATGAAGTTGATGTTGACATTATTCAGCATTTGTGAAGGACTGGAAAAGACAAACACATTTAGATGATCAGAATATCTGGAGAATATCTCAGGAAATGGACTGACAGGGAAAAGTAGCACGTGCTATTCAAGAAACATTAAGGTACAGCAAGAAGAGATATATCAGGGTGAATTTATAAATTTCATCAAATAAAACCCAAAAAAATTAGTAGTGATGGGCAGACACCTTACTTTTCAATTGTCCTTTTTCAATCTTTATACTATCTGTTTGTTAGACCAACATTATAGGATCTTTCTTATCCTTCCACCATTGTGTTTTTCTATAAACCCTGTGGAAAAAATGCAAAAATGTACATATGCAAAATATATCATTGTGAGAAAAATTTTAACTGTCATAATCACATTAAAGTGTTCTTGACCTTAAAAAAAAGAGTGGAAACACTGATTGATTGTCTTAACACTTCTATAATAATGTTGCCTTTGTGAACACAGATCAGTTGAGGCCACAAAACAAAGTTCTTTGCAGAAACAGAATTTTTTTTCTTTTATCTTTGCATCTTCTGGAGTACTTCCTACCATGCTCTGTACATAGTAATGGAAGCCAAGTACTGCTGTCTGCATGAGTATAGAATGGATAGATCGATGGGTAGATGAAGGGATCGAGGGTGGATGGATAGCAGGGTGAATGAAGAGACTAGATGGATGAGCTGAGAATTGATTTTTGTAGTACTGGATGATTAAATCCCACAAACATATTAACCTGAATGATCTTTGATTAAAATGCAGCTAAGAAATCAATTATTTTCCATCAAACTCAGAATATGCAGTTTTAAATACTGTCAAGAAGAACTGAAACACAGAGGACAAAGTAGGGAATAGGAATAAAAGCTAACTCAAGAAGATTCTCATGAGTTTAGGAAAACAAAGGGGGTGACTTGTCCCACAGAGTTTCACATCTCATATTTACTTACTAAATGCTTTCCTTTGGTACCTACCACCTCTCAGATCTTGTATTAGGAGTGGAAGATAGAGAAATTCAAAGCTATTCTAACTACAATCTAAGTTACATCACTGCCTAGTGAAAACATAGATATATCGAATAAAATATTATCAGTGGAGTTTTCAACAAAATGCAGTGTTAAGGAAGTAGCACCAACATGACCCAGCTGACTTATGACTATGAGAACACTGCATTCAACCTGGGTACTTGATAGAAGTTGTGGTTATTCTCATTGATTTATTTCCCAAGGTCTCACCCTCATGTCTTCCATCTCAGCATGAGGTTACTTCCAGCCTGGTTTCTCCCACATCACTCTATTGAATAATGATAAATTTGGTTTACTTTTGGCATTTGGGAGGAAAAAATTAGAGAATCAGTGATAAGCACAACCTTAAATACACCTCCCTTCATAGTCATCATATTTGGACATTTGATTTCTCACATACATTCTCAGTGATGCTTGTGTGGAGGAATTTCCTCAGCATTTTGGTTGAATGATTCAGCATGCCTGAATGACTTGATAATTGAGCATTGATATACAAACTGTAAACTTTCAGGATGAATTTTACTTATTTGCTCTCTCAGTGGAGAAAATATGTTTTAAGGCAGGCTAGATTCATTTAGGCCAGAAATCCATTCACTTTCTAGGACAGTAAAAGTTTTACATTTGAGCTGAATTGGACTCTTCTAAAGCATATAGAAAGGAAATTTTATTTGGAGTGGGTGAGAAAATTGATGGAAAAATTTGTATTAGCATTCGGTCTTTCCTTTTTTAGCTAGGAATATTTTGTTAGGTGAACACTCTACCACTGAGCCACAACCCCAGCCCTGTGAAATATTTTGTTACAGCTTCAAAAATTTATGAAATTGAGTAATTTGGCCGATTGAGTGCTTGCTTTGGTTTAGATATAAAGTGTTCCCCCAAAGCTTGAGAGACAATGCAAGAAGTTCAGAGGAGAGATTATGAGGTTATGAGAGTCTTAACCTAATCAGTACACAAATCCACTGATAGGGATTAACTGGCTGGTAACTGTAGGCAGGTAGTGTGTGGCTGGAGAAGGCAAGTCAATAAGAGTGTGCCTTAGGTTTATATTTTGTCCTTGGTGAGGGGAGCTCTCTTTCTCTGCCTCTTGGTGTCCATGTCCTGACCTGCTTTCCTCCAAAACACTCTTCTATCATGACATTCTGCCACATATTGAGCCTGGGCAATGAAGCTGGCAGTCTAAGGACTGAGACCTCTTAAACCCGGTACACCCAAATAAATTTTTCCTCCTCTAATTGTTTTTATCACATCTTTTGGTCACAGTTTCATAAAGCTGACTAAAATAGTGCTTAAGGAGAACTACTGAAATGTAAGGGTTGCAATTCTTGTTTGGACAAAAAAAAATATTGATTGCTTTTGTTTTTTTTTCTTCATATATTTAAGTTGCTAGACAGAATGTATTATATTTTTGCAAAAATGTTTTAAGTCCTGAATAGATATTCATGTTATTTTTACTAGATTTAAAAGAGGTCTGAGTTACATTTTCTCAATGCCTGAATCCATTCGATTTTGTTGAAAAAGAGACTGTAGATAAACGTAAAGGATGATTGCTAACATGTAGCTTTTTATAATGGGAATGCCAGTCAAACAAGGAAAATTGATTAATGCTTATATCAATTGTAAATTAATGTTCCCCAACATGTGTGACTTACTTTTCATATATAAACGCACAAACATGGATCACTAATTGTACACACATATTGTAAATGCAGCCCAAACACTGAGAGGAATCATATTGTAGGTTATTTAAAGTTACATTTTAGATGTTTAAAAACTTCACATTTTATTAGGAGTCTAATGTTGAAGCCAGTCACCATAAATTAACCTGAATAATTCCCTATAGATACTAAGTAGTAAAAAGTAATTCCATTGCTCAATCCTACTCAGCAAATAGCCCAATTAACTGAACACAGAGTCACAACAGATGCACCCTGACTTAGCAGATCAATTGTTTACTACAATTAATTAATGAAATATATCTAAATGAAAGAATTTAATAATTTAATATTACAATAATCTACAAGTATGTGCCTTCCCAGCATTTGTTAAAAAAATTAAATTATTGACTCTGGAATGCGCTTTTATGTCTTCAAACAAGAGCTGCTGATGCTTAGAATGTACCATTCACTTATCAACTCAGGTACAATCAAACAAATATGTTATTCAATGAATGAACACATTTTATACTAAATAATTAAGTAAAGATAAATATGATTTACTAATTAATGATTAAAAATTGAATTAGCTATGTGTGTACACATTTCTTTCATTGCAGTTATATTTGGGAAAAACATAAAAATCCTCTTTATAAAAATAATTTCATTCTCTAAGTATTTATTGAGTAACTACTTCAAACCCAGCACTGTCTTAGGTAATAGATAGGTAATGAAAATAGTCAGAGATCCTTGTTCTCACTGAAGATAAAAAATAAAAAATAACCACAATAAGTTAATTCTATCCTATTTAAGGAGGTGATAAGTTAGGGCTGCCAGTTAAAATATAAAACTACCAAGTTTATTTAAAAATTAAATTTCAGATAGGCAAATAAAATAATTTTTTACTATAAAGTTGTCCTAATATTGCATATATGTGTAAATTAATATATGAGAATATATCAAATTTATAAGTGTATGTATATAATATGTATTTTATCTATTATTTATCTGACACTCAAATTTATGTGGATATACTCTACTTTTATTTGCTTAATATAGCAACATCTTGACATATACTATAAAAAAAACAGTTAAGTAAAAAATAAAACAGGATTCCAGAAATGGGGTGGGTTATGGTGGGTTGGCAGACAAAGTGAAAATTTATAAAGATTTGAAGAAGAAGATTTTCTTAGCCAAAGGGTTATCTAAGAACAGAATTTTCTAGGCACAGGGAGAACTAATACACAGTATTGTGTCTGGTTTCATTGTGAATGTTTAATCTATGACTTCAAATGCAATGGCTGAGATTTAATATATACCCTGCAGCAGAGGTCAGGAAATTTCTTAGGAAGATTGCTTTATCTGGTCAGTGCTGCAGTCACATATGTGTTTCCCTATAGAATCATATTTCTCAATGACAAGTGCCTGTAATTCCTTATTTTTAAAGAAATACTGATCCCAATGCATCTGAAGGAGAAAGTTGGTGAATTAATTTTTCTCTCTTCCAGAGATTAAACTGGATTCTAACCACAGGTAAAATATTTCTCCCAGTTATGAGGTATATATATATGGCTTAGCTTTAATACTTCTCTGAACAAAGTAGCTTAGTTGTCTTACAGTATTTTATCCAGGCTAATGTAGTTTTGTTTAAAATTAGTGGGTTTTTTTTCAAAGAAATTTTACAAATAGTTCTAGTTGGACTAAGGGTTTGTCATAATTGTGTAATTACATGCCTTAATCAAAATTTGAAAGGTTTAGTGAGTGATAACTCTTATGAGCATACACAAATTTAGCTAAATTTTAAAATAGGTAGAATTTTATTTAATCCTTGAATTTAGAAAAAAAATGACTTTCTTATTTAATAAACGTAAATTTCTAAAAGACATATGTAATTCAAGTTTTATCAGCTTCTCATTTGTTACATAATAGAAGTGTGTATCTATATTTGCAAAATTGAGTATTAAATTTGAAAAAAATATACAAAATTATAGTTCCCCTTTTGAATGTGAGGATATTAGAATAACTAGTTGCCTAAATTTACCAGATAAATGGATACCCATTCCCATCATTTATTTCTGTGTGTAATCACTGCTTTCTGCCTTTTTAGACAATACTATTTAAGTTTTCTTTATTTTCCTTGAAAGAAGAATTAATGAACATTTTACATAGCACAGTGTACTGTAGCATTAAACAACAACCAAAACTTCATTCAGCCTTAAGTGGAATTCAATGAGTAATTACGAAACCAATTCAACTCATGGGTGATCTCTACAAGTAATGATGCTCTTGAAAAACAAGATAGATTGGTAACATATTCAATTTCCTCACATAGTTGTAGCAAGAGTGTTATCTGTTAAAAATATTATATAATATAGTAACTAAAATATACTAAATTATGAAGCCACAGTGACAAATATATGTGTATGTGAAATTGCCAATCTCAAAGGATTAATAATTCAAATTTGAATATTAGTATATATTCATTTTTTACTGATCCAGCATCAAAGAGTAAGAAAAATCCTGGCAGAATATCTAAAACTAAGATATGTATCCCTGTATTAAGATATCTGTAAAATAATTTAGGTTTCCATTACTTTATTTTTAGTGTTTTAGGATTTGCTTGGTAATTGGATGACTGTCATTTTTGGCAGAGAGTATCTCTGCTGTATGAGATCATATTCTCTGAAGGATACCCAGTTTCTCTTTTGCACCCTGCTATACTTCTAGAACTTAATTATAATATTATGGTGAATTCTAATCATCTACTTATGTGTTCATATTTACTACCAGATTAATTTAAAAGCTTATGTTACACTTCAGATTTTAAAAAATAGAGATTTGTTCATCTTAAAGAAACAAGAACTTAATGAATTAAGAGCATTCTTACTCAGAATTTTTCAATATATTAATTTTATAACTCTTCAACTAGTTGATCTGAATCTTACTCACTTTAATTAATACTGGTATGAAAAAGTTCTTTCATGTGTCTTTCCTTGAGTTTTCTCAGCACAAATGGGGTTAATTATGATACCCATCTTATACAGTTTTTGTTTGTTTGTTTGTTTGTTTAGTACTAGGGATTGAAATCAGGAGTACTTAACCACTGAGCCACATCCCCAGTCCTTTTTTGTATTTTATTTAGAGGCAGGGCCTCACTGAGTTGCTCAGGTCCTCACTAAGTTTCCGAGGCTGGCTTTGAACTCATGATCCTCTTGCCTCATCCTCCCAAGCTGCTGAGATTATAGGTATGCCCCACCACGCCCAGCCCTTTTACAGGTATTGATGGATCATATGTATTATCATACATAAAATAGTTAAAGAAGATCATGATACAAGATGTATATTATTAAGCATTAATGCTTATCATTGCCTATTTTATTTATCCTCACAACTTACCACCCAATAAGCAGTTAATAAATATTTTGTCACACAGTAGTGGTTAATAAATACATGAGTAGATGCATAAATGGGTGGATAATGAAAAAAAATCTGACAGAGAAGCATGTGTTATTGAAGTTCAAATATTTTACAAATAAATGTTTTCTGTTTGTTATATGTATCTTAGTTTAAAAATCTACCTAACATACTTAGAATTGAAAGTCCTTGTAAACAATTAATTCTGATCGATGATATTGATCACATTTTGCTAAATGTTACAATATCTTAAATGCTTAAAGTAAATGCTTCAGTAGATATTTCAGGTAAAATCTCAGAAATATCAAATGCAAATCATTGAGCAACTAACATGACAGTTTAAGAGTAACAATTATAACATGTATTCAGTTTTAAATTGAGAGGGATAATAACATCCATAGCTTCTTTAACAGTCTTGTACTATTTGAACTTGTAGATAGAAATATCATCACAGTGAATTCTATTGTCATTAGAACCACATTAGAACAACAACAACAAAATACTTAGCTCCTTAATAATTGTTTTCTTCTTCTGTTCAATGAATATTTTGCACATGATATCTTGTCTATATTTATAAATGTGCTTGAAATATCATTATTAATAACACCTATGGTAAAGATAGTACGGTAACTTTTAGAAATCAATCCTCTGAAATGAAGCAAGCATTTAACACATTGATAAGCAAGGACTTGGATATATGTAATCCATCAGTATTATAGAATGTTGCTGTCCTGCAGTTCATTAATTTAAAGGGGTCACTCTGTAATTGCAATGAAGCTTTTAGAAATAGTTTAACCAGATTGTACACAAGATAATGCCAAGGCTAATGTCTACATTTTAATTAAATGCATGATCACAAACTCAGTTGTACCCTGAGTAAGAATATAATACAACACGAGGGTACAGCTCATTTATGCTATACTTGATTGCAAAGTGTTAGCTTGAATGACTAAAAATAACCTGTGCCAATCATAATAATAAAACTGGCAAATATTTTCTTCTATATATTACTTTTGTTTTATAATTATTAAATTAGTATACCCTTCAGAAGTAATAGACTGGAGAAGGTATTATTTCTAAATATAAGGGTTTAACCAGAAGGCAAAGCATATTCCATGATGCTGTAAATTATTGCAAGGGGCCTTCTCTTGCTTGGAAGCTGTAAATTTCCATATCCTTTTAATCATTGGCCTCTATACTGGGACAGTCAGTCAGTATGAGTGGGAAGGCTAGAGATTATGAATGTATGTTCTTAACCTCATTTACTCAGCAAATGCTTTACCCAGAAAACAGTAACATCTCCTGGCAGGATGATAATTGACATCCACCAATACAAAAGGGATCCTAGGGCTTTCATTTATTTATTCTTTGTAGACTACATTAAATGCCATTTGGTCACATATTCCCATTTTACTTGGACTCATGATTGGCAAGGAAAACCTGCAGCCAGGAAGAAAAGCTATGAGCCTCCCTTAGATCTGACTCTTACTGAGAATCATTTAGGTGTGTAGTTAGGGGTATAGACAAGGAGAGTGGGAGAATTAAAAACTTCTTCTTCTGTTTGCTTTCGCCCTAACTCTGGCTACCCTCCCTCATCCTTCAGACCCAGGTTTAATGTGTACTTTATTTAAGAGGACATCTCCTGCCTGAGTACAGCTAGTAAATTTCTCCCACTCTCAATTCATATGTTTTTATAGCGCTCTCTGCTTTATCATTTTTACTAGTATCAATATTCATATTAAATAATTCAGGGTATAATTTTTGAGTGGCTATCTTCTTTACTAATACTCTGATGCTTATAATAGCTAGACATTTTCTGTTATTTCACTGAAAATAAGTCAGCACTCAAAACATTATCTGGTATATGGCAGGGGTGGAATAAAGATTTTTCAGATAAATACATTTATGAGCAAATTTGTTTATTTCTAACCTTAAAATACTCCCAGTTTTCTATACCAAGTTTCAATGATTACAATTAAAAGAAAATTTATACTGAGAGTTCTTTGTTTTGGAACACTTTGTGGGAAAAATACTCATTGTATCAAACTGCTATAAAGTTATATAATACAGAAAGAACATCATAAATTGGAAATTCTATTATTTCATAAAGTGCTAAATGTTGATAGAAGTTAATGCTTTTCTTATTAGGAATCTTTAATCAAAGATTAATACCAAAGAGACAACATTCTAAAGCACCGAGATTCTATGTTGATATAGATACGGATTCTTATTCCAGTGTGGTTGGGATTTCAAGAATTTCTTCATGTATGACTCACACCTATTGGGTACTTTGTCAACTTCTTGAATTGATTTTTTGTCAATTAAGTGCGACTTAATTCCTCTTACTCCATTTAAATATTGTCTTTCAATATCTTCAAAATTAGGTAAACTTCATTAATCAATGACAAAAAAAAAATGCCCTGGAAACAAGTCAGCATTGTTATAATCAACAATACCAGGACAAGTGAAAAAATCACTAATGGGTATTTTAATAATCTTTTATCTTCATGGTTCTCTTTTAGATATAAAGAAGTATTGAAGTCATCAATATAATATCATAATCTTTTTTCCCTATAAGGAAAAGAATCTCTTTTCCTGTAGTAGTTTATAATAAGCCAATGCATTATTTAAAAATAACACATATGAGATTAGGGTTAAATAAGAACACAAAACTCTAATAAGGAGGGAACATATAGAATAAAGAATATTTTTTTCTCACCACTTGTTAATTATTTCTTTATTTTAATGGAATCTGGAACTGGGGATGGGTAAATTTTTTAAGAGAGATAAGTTAATTCAATTCATGATTCTTTAATAAATGTTTGAAGGTCATCTATATTTGGTAGGAATCAACAAGTTAGAGTTTTTGCTCATCTTTATTACTCTATTTCATAGGTAGGGCACACAGGACTTTGAAATTGAAATGCAATGGTGATGCTTACCTAAGCCTAACAAAATTATATGGAAGTAATATTATTTTAAAAGTGGAAAGGAAATATTCAACATAAAAAAGAACATGTTATGTTCTTTGGACATATCAATGAAGCTTCTAGTTGATTTTGAAAATTGTACTAAATTATTTATCTTCCTATGATAGTTATTTATCTTTCCAAGAAGGTTAATATTTATAAAAATATTAATGTATGTTATAAAATATATAAGGGAGCATGTGCAGAGAGTGGTTGAGGCAGGTTTGCAGTCCTTGAGGCTTTCCTTCCATAGGATACCCACTCCATTTGAAGTTCTGAGTAAGAAATAAAATTAGCTCCAGGATTCTGGACCTCCAGAAAGCAGGCATTTCTAGTCAAGGGTGAATCTTCATGAACAAAATGTAGGAAGAAAGGCAAACATTTTAAAAATGAAAGGCAATGAGTATAAAATCAGATGACAGAAGAAGCAACATTAATGCAGTAAAAGGAAAATGAATATAAAGCAAATATTATAAATACACTAAAAAGGATAGAGGTGGAAAATATTGCAAAAGCAAACAGGATTTTTAAAGCAAGAAGGAGGTGGACATGAAGTTAATATACAGAAAAAAATTAATAACAAACCCATAAGCTTTGAGAAGACACATTCCTGTCATAAATTCGAAGACAAAGAGATGAGAAGATGAAAAAATACAAAAAGGAAAACAAAAAATATTTGTAGATGTTGCAAAAAGTATATTTTGTTAAAGAATAAAACTAGCAACAATGCATTATTATGTTTAAAAGTCTAGCTAAAACTTTTAAAAATAATATATAAGTAAATTACAAGAAATAGAGTATGAAAATAAAATTTTAATCATGTAAGAATTTGAAATGGTAATCAGAACTCCACCCACCCCAAATTTTTAAAAAAATTCTCAAGAACTTTTAGATGTGTTTTACTAACATTTTTGGAATAGGTTATGCCTACATTTAAGTAAACTGTGTATTAGAAGTTTTTTTCTTTTTTAAAAGATGGGGGATTTTCTACCTTTTAATCTACACCATGTACAGGACTAAACCATTTTAGGCAATAGCAGAAAGGAAAATTATATTTCTATTTGGTTTATGAATATAATTATAAAAATCCTAAATTTTTATTAACTAAACTAAACCAACAGTGTATTAAAATATGATATATTTAAGTAGAATTTACTTCACAATTATTTAATGTCAGAAAAATCATATTATCACTTGGAATAATCTAAAATATTTCATAATATGCAATATATTTTAATAATAAAACAGTTTATAGATATGTGGTCCTCGGTTAAAGCTCTAGCCCAAACATAATTTGGAAGTTTTAGTACACTGATCTGGCCATTTTTTTTGTATTAAAACTGCTTGTTTTAATTGTTCCATCTTACAATATTTTGTGTATACCTCCCAACTAAATTTTCTCATAAATTTAAAATTTTTTTCAGCTGATCATTTCAAGTTTTATTTAGTGTATAACTTCAATGTCCATGAATATGAAGATGTCCCTTCTTAATCATGTCATGTCTATTTACTTTGTCAGAATGTTAAATGTGGAAGTAAAGTTTTTTTTTTTTGTTTGTTTGTTTTTCACAATGCCTTTGACTTTTCATAACCAAGTTATCATTCATTTTCTAAAATCTTAATTATGGTGTTGACTTTGGCTTAGGACAGTTGTTAAATTCATCAAAGAAGCAGACTATTCCCAGATATCTGAAATAACTACTTTAAAATTTTATCTTTTTTTTTTTCAACTTTATCTTCATGGCCTGTAATGCCTTTCTAAGGAAATAGATAATTTGTTTCAAAAGAATCAATATAGAACATGCTATCCTATGATGTAAAGTATCAAGAATTTTTACATAGAAAAATAGAAAAATAAAGTTGCTCTGCCAAACATTTATCTTATAATGAATAAGGCCTTTATCGTGCAAGAAATAAAAGATCCTCTGTATAAATAGAGATAATGGCTACTGCACAGTTCCTACATTAGAAAGTCAAATTTAATAACTCCCCTGACCATATCTCAACTTCATAGTGAGATCTTAAATTTTCAATATTCTATCTGGGAAACAAATACCAATTACAGAACTTCTCTTTAAACCCGATTCTAATAAAACATAGACAAGTGATCGACACAAAAACACCTGATGATGGAGGAAGTTTCGGATAAGTGAAGAGTTCATAATCTTTTTAGAAGAAAACATTTGTTAAGATCTTCAAAGCTGAATAGGGTCCAGCATCCATTTCTCATAGCAAAATCAACAATAGATCAAACATTTGCTATATGCTTAGTGCTTGAGTTTGTTTGAAGCCAAAACTGGATGATTCATAAAATTTTGCTAAAAGGTCAGTCATATTAGTTAACTGAATAATTTTTCACTATTAAATCAGTTGCTTGTCATTTGTAAAGATTAATTATCAACCCAAATGCCCCTTTGCCTTTACAGGTCATTTTCATGCTTCTTTTCACATTTCTCAGCAACAAGAATAAAAAAGAAGTGTTACTTAGAATAACAAACTGATGAGATTCCAGTTGATGTAAAGCCTGTCACAAAGAACATATTCCAAGACTCTTTCCTGGTCTTGTGTTTTGTGACATGTATAGTATTTTTCAGAGATTTTATTATTAGTTGGATAATTTTCTGAACACCCATTATCCACAATAGTTGTGCATGTGTGCATGTGTCATTCTGCCTTAGTTTAAATTACTTGTGTTTGTGTGCAAAGCTATCACATGAAATTCTCTTTCCTGGCACAGTTCAATAGGCAAAGAAAAAAACAGGTTAACCTGTAAACCACTGAGAGGCATCCATTACATATCTGTCCCTCTGGTCCCCAAGCATTCACCCAGAGAAATAGGAATTTCCTGAAGCATGCACAGTTATTCTCATTTGACGAGTCTGGAATTCTTCATGTTTTTTTCTCCTTAAAAATCAAAGGAATCCTACAGATGCTGACATTAAACATACTGATGGGAATTATGATTATGTCAGAAAAAATATATAACTCCTTTGGGCTCTGTAAGAAGCTGACAGCATTCCCATAAAATATTAACTACTGACAATAAAATCCCTTCACAAGGAATGAGAGGTTAGTAGAAAGAATCTGGAAGCCCTCAACAATAAATTTTGATTAACTGGGTGAGTTCAATTCTCTTGTTCTAGATGTTTTCAGGCTTCACATAGATGGATTAAACTGCATGGAAATCACTAGAATATTTTCATTTGGCAAATGTTTGGAAGGTATAAAAGATGTGAACGGTCTCTTCCCAAAAGAATATATGAATAATAAATTGGCAATATTATATTTGACAGAAATAAAGAAGGTGAAGTAGTATCTGTTTCAGTAACTTTCAGCAAAGCCAAGAGGTTTGTTACCAGCTGACCTGCCCCAAGGTGTGCACAGCACAATCTTTCCTTTCCTAAAACACAGCAGTTAAGTCTTTCAGGAATACTGCTTCCTATTTTGATGCATTCTAAAATAAGTTTTGCTCAGGAATATTCGAATTAAGATTTATTTTATAGTTATTCATCTAAATGAGAAATTTAGATAGCTATGTGAAAGTTTGCTGGTTTGAAAAATCAAAACACAGCTTGAAATGAAATGCATTAGCAACGCAAAAATAAAATTAGATTTCCCAGGAAATATGCATACCAAATAAAGCAGTCAAAACATCAGATGAGGATTAGAGTCCCTTACTTTGATATTTTGAAAGGCATTAAATTAATTTCAATTAGACAGTAGTTTATTATTGCTTTAGTTTTACAATTGAATTCCAAGACATAACAGTAATAAATTTGTATTAATATGGTACTATTTGCTAAATGGTCAGGGTTAGTCCTGATATGCCCAGGCAGACCTGTCTGTCAGGAAAGACACTTTTTTTCTGGAAGAGAACTCAAAAATATGCTGGATTTTAATAACTGTTTCCCCCCTAACAGAGTGGGAATGGACATCTTGGATAAATGGTTCTGAATTTGATGTAAAGTTTACCATTAAACCTAGCCCTAAATCTCATGGTCTCCAATCCCACCGTCTTTGAGGAATTAACTATAGCCCTATCAAATGAACTTAAGATGCCCTGAAAATTCTGATTTTCACATTCTACCATAAAACTCAATAAATTTAATCTTTTAATTTTTAATATATAGATTATTATATTATCATAGTTAAGCATTTTGTTAACTATAAAATGTTTATCTTTATATACTGAGGCTTCGGAAATTATTTTCTTGACATTTCTTCAAAATTATTATTTGTCATATGTATATTCAATATTTATTAATTTAATGGTTAGTGTGATAAATTTATTTTTCTAATATATATATATATATATATATATATATACATACATATATACACGTACAAATGTATGTATAGTGACTTTTTAAAAATTTGTGTTCATATAAGGTAGGTAAAGAGGTCAGTATATTATGATAATTGTGCAATAAAAACTGTTATTTGATGTGTGAGTTCATGTAAGAGTTATTAAAATATAATATAAAACAAAATTGTCTTAAAATACTACCATGAAAGAAAATTATAATAGTAATGAAGTAAGAGACAAATAGGTCATGGAGCAGAGTATAAAGGCTCAAATATTTAGATTATATAAAAGGGTATCTCTAATCATTTGTAAAAACACCAGTATTATTTAATGTTGCAGCCTCAGTTAGCTAGTTAGTCATTAAGTAAAAACAAAAAGGACCATGCTTTACTTCAAAAAAAAAAAAAAAACAACAACAATTGATTCAAAAAATTCATAACAATATGAAAAACTTGAAGTTTTAGAAAAAAAACAGCATGCTAGTTTTTCAAAATTTATCAGAAAGAAGGGGACATTCTAAGTCTAATTTTAAAAGTGGAAAAAGTAAATTAAAGACAGACTAAATTGCCTGCAGTGAACCTCAATATATATTTACTTAATATATAAGGAATGGATTTATTATTTTAATTTCAATTTTATTACTATAGAGATATTTTATTATTACATGTATAAATAAAATAATTGAAATTTAAACACTAAAACAATAATCATAGGGTGTTTCCCATGGCAACAACATGTAGCAAGAATATATGCTTCTATTTATTATATCAATACTAACATCCTTGGTGATTATTAGTTACCCATCCAAATAATGTATGACATAAAAAGAAAAATCTCCTTGACTTAAAATCTGTCAGTTTTACCAAGTGGTTTTATTTCTTTGAACTGATAGGAACATTATATTCTGGAAAGCCTGAGCTCCGGTTACCACATAACAAGTTAAATGATTATGAAGGGTCATAGGGTCAAGATGTAATATAAAAAAATATATGTACTTTAATTGCCAAATACTCAATTTCAATTGTGCCTGCTTGATTTAGGTTAATGTTTTGTCAAGTTTTGCAGATGAGTGTTTTGTATATTCTCAGGTAATCTTCAAAAAATTTTTTTAAATGTATGTGCATGTTTCAAAGTTTCAGTATATTTACCAAGGCCAAAAAAGAAAATAAAAACCAAAAAACTTCTCAAACATAACTATCAGTGAAAACTGTATACAACTCAAGAGCAACTGTCAATGAATGTCATATATAAGCTCAAGTTTTTGCTTTATTTAAAAAAAATCATTGTTAAGTATGTCCATTTAAATGAATTGATAACAATTCTTGGAGCTATAAAAAGGCATCTCTAGCAATATGGAGACAAAAGGTTAATAGTGAACACAAGTAGAAGAAACCATTATCTAAGAGGTATGAAGTATGTCTTTCTGAGTAAACAGTTTGAATGTATACATATGGATATGTCAAATTTGATGTAGTTCGAGTTAGACATATATTCCAATTCTTAAATTCATGGAGCAGTACATGTTTGCAAGGTTAAGAAAGCAACTATGATTATCCTAATTTAAAATTTTAAGGTTATTTATAGGATAATGCAAGGAAATGAAATTCATTATCCTGCAAAGTATGCAACAAACCATTAAATATAGTGATAAAATCAATTGACACAAAGAAATGCAATTATGTTACATTCATGTAAAGCCTTCCTTGAACTAATTTCCAAATATCAATCATGAGCGATATTCATAATATAAACATCAAAGAAGCACTTACGCTTTTAAAAAGCATCAACAAGTTCATACTATCTCACAAAGAGGGAAATGTTAAATCAGAACATAATAATTGTGGCTGGTAATCTCTAATCATCCAAATCTCGGAGCTCAATTTTGTACAACAAAAGCAAAGAAAAAGAGCAATTGCCATTTCATCAGAAAAGGGTATTTTGCCATCTCTCTAAAATGTGATGATTTATTCTTAATTAACAACTGATTAAGCAGTATTTCATATATTTCTAACACCACACATGACTAACTCGTAAGCAATCAAGGCATTAGATGAAAATTAAAAGAAGGCATATCATAAAGTGTTGATGATCTACACCTGCATTACACATCTGTTCAAGTTCAATTTGTAGGAAAAATAAACTAATCATTCGTCCATCATTTTGTAATGTTACCTAAAATATTTCTTAATCCTTGTTTTCTTTTTTTAAAGCCAGTCCATAAGTAGAAAAATTTAAAAAGAAAAATCTAACATTGGAAAAATATTGAAAAATTCCTTTGAAATAGATTGCATATAAATAATAATAAGCAATGTTAATAATGTGGTCCTATTTTTCACTACATAACATTTTTAGGAGTTAATATTTAAAATGTATTATCTAGAAAAGATTTCTTATTTTAATAAGTCTCAGATACATTTAATTGACAGAGATAATAAGGACTCAAAACATCATTTGTAATTCTCAGGGAAGATATGCCTTCTTAAGAGAGACATTCATACATTTATATAAACATAAAATAATTTAGAAAGTAACATATAGCTTCCAATTCTATAGAGGAAGAAACAAAACAACAACAAGAACAAAAACACAAGTGTTTTGTTTGTTTGTTTGTTTTCCTTCTTGCAAAGACATGAGTGGGAAAGGTGCCAGTTAGAAAGTGGGGGTTGAACAAATCTCTCCCACCAACAAGTTTGTGTGAATGAACATAGAAATGGCTCCTTAAAATAAAACAACCACTTAAAGCTTCCAAAGATGTCTCATTAAGTATTTGAATTTTGGTAGGAACAAATATAACAGGTTTTCTTTCATTTCTGTTATTTATAATCAAAACTGCTGTCAAAGTAGGGTGCATCTCCCGTCAATCATCTTAATAAGATATGATGTTCAGATTTGGAAAATGCAGTTGAGAAGTGGTAATCTGCTTGGCATGCCAGAAGGGAGAAATTTGGGCTGAATACAATCTTGGATTGAGATTCTAGCAGAGGCTATTTGTAAAGAAAAGCAAGGGTCAATGACACTGTGATCTCAAAAGTTCCAAAAGACATTTACTATTTACCAAGCTCATGAACATTTGTGTGAATTTTAGTATTTAATATTTTAAAAGGAGACTTCCTTCATATCAGACATTTTGTGATGTGAATGAAGCACTATTCCAAGAATAAACCTATGCCACTTCTATCCTTCACCTGGGACTGGTGAAATCGGTAAGAGTTGGTGGTCTATCTAGCCATATCTTGAAAGGTTCAAAGTAAAATTATATAGATAACAACAAGAAAACAACTTCCCTCCTACTCCCATAACCCCAACAAATTTGCCGCAGTCCGGCTGCAGAAAAAAAACTGAGGGGTGATGAACAGGGATGAGCAGATTTGCTCCCGTCCTATAACAAAAAGTATTCAGTAATAGCCTTTTGCTGCAAATTTTTTCCTGTTCTTTTAGAGTCTCTATTTCCTGTTCCAAATCCTGAACAGTTTTCTCCTTATTAGCAACTTTGAGAATTTCAGCTTCCAGAAGCTCTTCCACAGACTTGATCTTTCCATCAATTATTTTACAGAATATTTCAATATTCCTTATTATTGGGAAAGAATGCCAAGATGATGTATGCTTTTGGCAAGATGCTTTGGCTGTGCAGTCATTGAGGATACCTGGCACCAAGGATTTGGGGGCCAACAGAGGTGAGGCAAAGAATCTCACCCCCCCACACTGGTTCATAGGCCTATCCACAAGTATGGCTATATGCTGGACCAGTAGTCAGTGATGGGTATGATCCAATTGCAGTGGTACCAACCTAAGACAGGAGGCTGACGCCTAGAGGTCAGCTCATCCGATG
Organism: Callospermophilus lateralis; assembly: GCF_048772815.1. Classification (NCBI taxonomy): domain Eukaryota; kingdom Metazoa; phylum Chordata; class Mammalia; order Rodentia; family Sciuridae; genus Callospermophilus; species Callospermophilus lateralis. The sequence goes on along the minus strand of NW_027512416.1, from coordinate 1,591,336 downwards.
ACGGGTAAGTACCATATGTTGAATTGGACAACCTAACAGACACAGACACGGTCTCTAAGCCACATTGCTTGTTGCTTAATTAAACAGAAGGGGGAAGATGCTAAGAGCCATAGCCAAGTAGTAATGATGCATGGCATTTTTGGTTGAAAGGTGACGACAGGAAGCCATTGAGATGATATGATTATGTTAAGATGTGCATTCAAATGGATATTAGACCCCTGCTGTCCACCTCAGCCTGCTATGGGACTCCTGGAGAGTTCCCATTGGTTGGGGAAGTGTGGTAGGAGGGAATTCCAGAGAAGGGATTTGCTGTTCATGTGGGCCCGGGAGAAAGCTGCGTGTGGTGGTCGGTATATTTCCAGGAGAGCATACAGGGCATTGGCAGGAGTTTCAAAATAAAGTTTATTCCTGTTTGAGTGGCTCGTGATTTTGTGCCCAGCCAGACTGTGGCACAAATTAAGCCTGGATTTAAAACACACATTAATTTGAAAATATAAGACATGCTTTTTGAATTAATAATTGAATAAAATATGAAAAAAATTGCCTTAACAGAAATTGGCAAAATTAAAGATCATCCTGTATTAATCAATCCTGAAATTCAAAGCTACTAATGATAACCATGGATAATAATATAAAGTAAGATCAGATAAAGTAAAACAAGACATCGATATGAGTAGTAGGACACACCCAGGTGTCTTAAGTGAAGGTGCAAGTAAATGCAAAGACAATTACCTAAAGTGCTTTATTTTTTCATCCACAAGAGAATTTGTTTAAACCATGTAGAAACAGATACCGCATATGAAGAATGTCTTCTAGTGATAAATGGTTTTCATTTTATGCAAACTTCTAGAATTACATTTGGTGTGTTTACAAATATATAGCAAGCTTCTTAGATATTGGCAAAAGAAAAGTACAGCCTATTCAAAATTTTTCCATTTATATAAGATGTACAAATGACTGTTCAGAAATGCAATAACTTTATTTTAGTAATTCCATAGTCTCCAAGTTTCAAAGTACAGCTAGAAAGGATCTCAAAGGAATAATTTGATCCAGTATTAAAGAAAAAAATTTTTTAAACTATTCCAACAGTAGGATGCCTGTTTCTTCTAGTGTATTTGTGCTTATTCAGAACTAGAGATCCACCACTAACCATATTTCACCTGCTAACCATCAAAGTGTCTGTATGTAATACATGGATTATTCCCAGATGCTATTATATATTAATATATATGCTATATATATTCTTTGGCTCTTTTTTTCATAGAATCAAGTTATGGAGACCTGGATTAGTTTTGCTACTTTTCTTCCGAGACATGAGATTTCTTCTATGAATTTTTATATGAAAACCCAGAGTATCCCAAACTAAGTCAAGAGGGAAAGGTGATATAAAACAGAATAGAGTATGTCTTAATTGTGAAATGGGCTTGGCTTCTTTAACAATGGCATCATAATTCAGACATAATTGCATCATGATGCTCCTGCCTAAAATTCAACAATATCTATTGAGTCCTTGCTGAACTGTCATTTTTTATGTATAAATTCATATTATTTAAATTAAGGGCCTTTAAATTTGCTTTCTGTGCTATCATAGAGGAGTTTTAAATCTGTGGTTTGGGTTTGAATCCGTTATTTTTGTGACTTAAACAGTAATTTATTCAATTATAAAATGGAAAAATTGTTTTCTATATTTGTATATTATCTGTACAACTGTCTTAGAATTGCTATATAAAACCCCGAGCATAGGGCATGTTACATATAATGATCATTTAACTGGAGTTACTTTTCTTCCCTATATTTCTTGTTACTTCAATCACTGTTATCTGATGACTTATGAGATATAAAAGTCAACCTTCATTCTTTTTTCTAATCTTGTTTTTTCTAATCTTTCACTTTCAGTTATTTTTACCTTTCATCCATGCTATATCATTTCAAAATTTCACCCTCAACAGAATTAGAATGTTACAATAGATTCCTACTGTTCTCCATTCTCCATTTCAGAAAAGACAAATATAATATCAATTTGGTTCTTTCCAAACAAAGGAAAACAACAAATCTTGCATAGAAGTATTTTATCATATTTTTCTTCATGTCATCTCATTTTTCCCATCTTTTATTTCCATAGCAATGTAAATAAACAAATAAATAAATATTGGATGAATTTTCACTCAGAACATCTAATTGTGAAGTATGGGTAGAAATGACCCAGATAGGTAACTTAATTAAAACACTTTCTTTAATTTTATCTTTAACTTTATACTACCATCATATCTCATATTCAGAAAAAATGGGAAATAATGGCCTTATATTTTGACTGCTGTTTTTAACTCAGTCCAAAGTTATCATCTTTGTGTAGCTTTTCCTAAGTGCCATTTATTCTTACTTTCAGGTAGAAGTGACCTCTTTGTTGTGGCCCATATTATAAGTTCTATAAAGTGCTATCTCACAAATTTCCATATTTTATAGCACCTATTTATTTAACCATCTATGTTTTTATTCTATGCTGTCTATGCCATAAGATCACAAATAGTCTATCATTTTCATATTTGATTATTAGCATTCTGGCTGATGCATGTCATTTAATAAATGATTGTTGAGTGAATGAATTCATAATGCTATTTATTCAGATATACAGACATAGATCCAGGTCCAGATATTGAGCTAAATGCAAACACTGAAGCAGGTGCAGCTATAGACTCAAATTTTAGAATAAATTACACATTACTTTATTTTTCAGATACTAAATGATAGGAAATATTGCTGTTATTTTAATTTGGGTGTTGACATAGTACACTGTCTGATAACAACAATAAAAAAGATAAATAAGTACTGATTTCCCAAAGCCTAATAAATTCTGCACTGGTAAATAGATAAGATACTGAACTTTATGCTTTGCAAAGTTGACCAAAAAAGTCTATGTTTTAATTTGAAATTCATATTTATGGATGTTGCATCTGATGTCCTAAGAAGTCAAGAAATTTTCTCAAAACAATAAAGCTACAAGAGATTAAGAAAATTATTATTATTAAAACGATAAGACAATACAATGAAGCAAAGTGAGCAAATTATGGTAAACAGAGGCTGTCTGGAAGAAGAAGAAGAGAGAATACTGTAAAAATCTCTAATGATTTCTAGGGGCCATGAGTCATTCGACAATGTCCACCTTTTCTCTCTCCAGAACTAATTTAAATCCATCTTGCTGCAATTTAAATTTTTCTTTTTTGCTTTACAAACCTTTCCATCCCCTAGTACTCACTAAAAACAAAACAAAATAAAATCCAGAAATAAACTGCCTTTTTCTCCACTCACATAATTCTTTCTTTCTTAAACCTTCCTAATACGTATCAAGTTGTAGTTTCTTCCATTTTCTTGTTCACATTAATTTTTTGAAAAATATCATACTACTGCCTGAGCTCAGATGGGAAATAGCAGTCTCAACATCATTCCCCTCCTTCTCACACCTCTACCTCCCCAAAATGTCCTGTGAGCTCATTGAAGGCGTTGTGACATTCTAGAGTAGCACAAAAGTATATATCTTCAATTTTAAGATGAGAATCACAGGAAATAGCTAGGTTTTCTCTTTAACATGAAACATTTTAATAACTTAAGAATGAAAATGCAGAGCTCTATCCTCAAATAATTTGCCAAATTAGTTTGTAAACCGTGGTAACTGATGGGTGTGATAAGTAGTGAATGATTAAAAAGTATGTTTTGGGGGAGTTTACAGCTTCTAAACACAGTACTGGAAAAGGCAAGTTGTCAGGATTTTTGTCTATTACTTTTGTTATACCCATCTCTTGTATGGAATGTGAAATATTTAAGCTTCCTTTCCATTTTCAAAAACATCAGAAGTTACAGGTAAATACCAACCAGATGTGTGTCTTGCGATTGCTTTATATATATATATATATATATATATATATATATATATATATATATATATATAAACATATGAACTTATGAACTGTTCTATTTTCAGCTATCATTCACCTCTTGACATAAACCTTCTCAATCTACCACACTACCACAGTATCGTGTTCCCTTCTTTGGTTCCTTGACTAAATTATCCTACCTAGTAAAGACTTCTGAGAAGTTTGCTGACAAATTTCCATCCGCTTTTTGGAATGGGAGAGAAAATTGTAAAACTTCAAAAATAAATTAGATCAATAGAATGAAGGGAGCAGAGGTTTTGGAGGAGGGAAGTTGAAGGTAAGGTACTGGGGACTGAACTAAAACAAGATATATTCCATGTTTTTATAATTATGTCAAAATGGATTCTATTGTCATGTATAACTAAAAAGGACCAATAAAAATGAATTAGATGATTTTCTAAAAAATAAAATGAATATTCTTATAATTATATGTCAATTTTTAGCACTATTCCCAAGGTTATCTATTTCTCTGGTAAGGCTATACTCATTATATTTTATAACTTATACTGAGTACATGCTAAGTTCTTATATAATCTTACCATATGAATAGATTTATTCATCTTGGCTGAAGCATTTAAAGAAATTAAATGATTTAATTCTTTAAGCTTTCTGGAAAGTCTGAATTAGATCTTGTAGGACGGCAATGAAAAACAATTTACCTTTACTAGTTTTTCCTCCTACCACTTGCAAATTATCTATATTTCAAAACTCAGCCACTTTTCTAGTCAATGAAGTTAATGGCTTCATCATGCTGTGTAATTCACATTGCATAATCTATATAATAAAAGCAGAAGATGATGTAGAATATTCTTGATGTTCATGAATGTTAAATGTTGAAAAGTAATTAGATGTTAAAAATAGAAATATAAATAAAAATAATGAAACACTGAGGAAAATGTTTGTATGGTAATACATCAATTTAAAGAAGCTTGCCCAGAGAAATTGTAGCAAATATTTATATAGTAATGATTATTTTCTAGAGCCTTTTGATATGTATCATCATACTTCATCTTCCCACCAACCTAAGATAAATAATTTTTATATTCTGCAGAAAAACTAAAAATCTTCAAAGTAAATAAAAGCTGAGCTCAGCTCAGTCTCTATGGTACATATGTCCTTGGTGAGTGTTCTGCTTTTCTTTCTTATACTGGAATATTTTCTTCCTACCCCAATGCTACTCCTTATACTTTATGACCTCCCATGCTTTTCCCTAGGTAAATGGGTTTTATTTTATACTCCAAAATAACAATATATATTGGAAATTTTAAAATAATTCTATATTTTATTTTGTAGAAGGAGTAAAAATTATGAACCAGAAACTTTTGATAATTTGATGTCTTTTTTCTTCAGATCTTTAGATTGCTGTTCTCAGGAAAATCTATTAGAGCTTTACACTTAATGTGCACCATGCATATCTAAACAGTTTAACTCCTCCCACATGTGATTTCAGTATTTTGGCCAATGGGCTAACTATTCTCACATTCTCCAGAGCTGTTTGAAATCACTCCAGACCAAATAACCAAGATTTCTTCCATTGTCTGGCAAGCTATTCCTTCCCTCATTCTCTTTTTTATTGTCACTAATGAAGCTTTGGTCACCAACTTGTAGATACCAACATATCATAAAAGAAAGCAAAAAAAATGACCAAATTAGAATATCCTGAAAATATTTCTTAAATGTTATAAATGTACAAAACTCTCTGAGTAGAAAAAAATTATAGACCACTATAATATATACCATTTATATCATAATACAAACATGGTATAAAACTTCTATGCCAGTCATTTAACCATGAACTGAAGCAAATTGTCAAATTAAATAAAAACTTTAAAAACCAAAACTTTTTAAATTATATGTTGAATAATACTGTCTTGCTGAAATGAACTTTGAAATAAGAATATAAATCAGCTAAAGTTGAATATATTTGAAATAATTTTCAAATAGTTATGAAATAGCCATATAGATAACTTTACATAAACTTTCTTTGCTAATTTGTTATAATTTGATTATAACAGAAATAATATAAACCATTGAATCATTCTTTTAGCTGTTATGAATACAACTAGTCAGAAAATAGAGGGGCAAAGGAGGACAGACATAATCATAGTGTAGAGACAATAAAACCAAAAAGGAAAATAAAAAGGTAATCAAAAGAGGTGAGATCTTGCTGAGCAAGACTCTTACCTTATTTGCTAAGGCTTTCTGCAGGCTGGTGGAAATATAGCTTTTTACGTATAAAATAGAGGTGTATGCATTATTTTTTAAATATTTTTTTTAGTTGTAAATAGACCTTTATTTTATTTATTTATATGCAGTGCTGAGAATCAAACCCAGTGCCTCACACATTTTAGGCAAGTGCTCGACCACTGGGCTACAACCCCAGCCAGGGATGTATGCGTTATTTTAATAATCAGGTTTCTATTAATAAAAGTATGACCTATAAATAAAACAGTGCCCAGCCATACTGTTTTTATGGTGATATAATAGCCTCCTGAAAAAACTTACATAACTATGTCTTCTAAGGGATTTATAGGAACTTGTTATGACTTGTGAAGAACACAAAATTAAGGCAGAGATCTCAGGTTTAAGGAAAGGGAGACAGAAGCTATATTGTTGAATGTAAGCACTCTGCTCAGCATTTTATGTATAACCTCTTCTGTTTAACCTCAAACTTATCCCGTTGAACAGATATTTCCATTTCTCTGTTGGTGATCTGACACAGACATTCAAAGATTTTACCCCAAATCAGAGTGGAAGGTGATGGCAGACTCAGGTCTTAGAGCTCAGTTTTTCCTCAACTCTAGATTGTATCCCAATTAAATGTGTTCTGTTCTTCTTAGACTTGACTGTTTTAAAAATATTCTGGAGAAGGGGATGTCAATGCAACATTTTCTAGACTTTCTGAATCCAGAATTTCTGCGTCTCAAAAAGAATTTGAATTCATGGACAGAATGACTTTATCACAGCAATTATGCAGAATATTGTGTTGTCTTCTATTCTTTAAGTCCTTGGCAAGGGAAAGACCAAAAATAGGGAGGAGAAAGATACTTCCTTCACGAGTATATAAATTCTCTCTGGAGTCTGTAGATTCTTGTTTATGTACTAGTTAATATGATTATCCCCACAAGGTAATATTTATATGGATTTGTGAAGAATAAAATTTAAAAGTAGGCTGAGGAGGCAGCTCTGTGGTAATGTGTTTATTCTATAAGCACTCTGTTATAAAATTCCCTCTGGTTATTAAAGAAGGAAACTGACTCAGTTTCTTTGACTTCTTGACTTCACTGGGTGATCACTTGTACATACTAATGCCATTATGCCATCGACCATGTTATGAAATGACCAAGGGGAGTTCATCAAAGCTTTACCAATGGGGCCATCTGATCTTGAGCTTTGAATCTTGAACTGTGAGCTAAATTCTCTCTCTCTCTCTCTCTCTCTCTCTCTCTCTCTCTCTCTCTCTCTCTATATATATATATATATATATATATATATATATATATATTATTCAGCCTTGGGCAATTTGTTACACAACAGAAAACAGATTATATACTCTGTTAGATTGTGTCTAATAGATGTAAAGAGGTGAAAGAGAAAAAATAAAAGAAACAAGAGGAAACAAAACAGAAAAAAGAAGGAGAAAAGATGGGACAGGAGAGGGAATAAAAAAAGGGTAGGAGAAAGAAAAGGAAAGGGAAGAACAAGAAACCTTTTTAAACCTTGATTTTCTCTTCTGAAGTGATGAGTCCAAATAAAATACTCTCTCAGAGTTGTTTTTTTTTTCAGTTACAAAAATCTACCATTACTACATTAGAGCAGAATTAACTTTTCTAATTGCATTTTCCTTGGAAACAGTATTTCTACAGAACTTGCTATTTCCACTGGATATGTTTTCAAATAAATAAATGATGAATGCATATAAAGCTTAAGGTCCCTGCACCTGTCAGAGTCACTCACTTTTTGAGAGTTTACAACAGAGAAGACTAGAAAGAAAATGAGATTACCCACTCATTTTCCATTCAGTTTTAAAGTGTCAGCATTTACATTTTTATCAGCATTGTGCTCACAATGAGGTTTATGATGCATTGCCTCTAAGTTATCTTGTCATGTGACTGATGTAACAATATCACTGACAGAAAAATAAATCTTTCTCTAGTAACAATACTGTTATCACATTCCAAAAGGCATGAGTAGCAGTACTGTATATTCCATCTATTTCAATCAAAGAAACTAATTTATTTCCATCTCTATGTGTACATTCAGTTAGATGATAGGAAGAGGGGAAATAGGACAAGTTACACACTTAAAGGCTTAATTCAGCACGTGGAGGGTAAGAAAGCAAGATAATTTGCCAATGAAGTAGTTGTTGATTTTAGGAATAACTGAAACATTAGCCTACAGATGTTCTATTACCATCAGCTTTGAGTCAGCAGTCATTTCATATGGTCCTTCCAGATCCTGTGAATCATCTCCTGCTAACATATATTCCGACTGCCAAATCCTTTAGGAGTACTGTAGAAATGCCTTCATTCAAATGCTACAACATGCATAGCTCATTATTTTTCTTTTCTATTTTATGACTAGATGCAGAAGTTTGGGTTAACTATGGTGTCAACTTTGCTTGGGAAATCTCTGCATATCACTCAATAACCAAATCTCTAGTGCTGTTTACTCTAGTACATACTACATGGAGTTGTCCAGGTGAGAAGCAGCCCAATTGCTAATCCCACTTTTGTAATTTCAACCATCTGCACTTGTGACTTTTGATTTGAATTTCAAATTTGAAACTGCCATTTGTTTTCTCTGTTCCAAGCATCAAAATTCATATGGCACATCTCTACAAAATTAGTATTCACAAGGGCCCTTTGTTGCACCTAAATTCCAGCTGTTCCAAATTTGGTAAAATCTACCCTGTCATTTTTGCATGATACAGTAACAGACAACAGAAACTTAATGATTTATTCACAAGGTTATGGAATAAGGATGAGCCTCTGGTATAATTCTGATAACCAAAATAGTAGTGGAGGAAAAATACAGATCTTTATTTCTGTTATTCAATGAAATAGTTTTTAGAAGTATGATTTTATTACCTTAAAACTGGATTTATTAAGTGAAGCAAAGTAGAGATTTAAACCTAGCACTTTCCCCCTCATTACATAAGGTTATTTGTGAAGATTATTTAAAAAAATCTCAAGAAATAAATGTCTATAACACATTGATAAAAATGGCAGTCACTTTTTGGTGTATGTAAAGGAACAAAATGTTAACAATGGTAACATCTTTTACTCTTAATAACCAAGACCCATTTTCAAAATAATCATTGATAGACACAAATCTTTTACCTAGAAATGGAAGAAACTTACTGAACAACCTTTAAATGTGAAGGATTTATGTTAAACACACAATTAAGCCTTAATTAACAGCAACCACCTATTAGATTTTGTTATATTGTTCTTGAAGGAGACAAGAAAATAAGAAATGAGGTCTCATTGAAAAGTTAAATCAAGTATAATTATGAAATTAAATCATTCAATATTTGGACCACAGCTGGTGTTTATCCATCCCAATATTTTATACCTGTAGTGTAAAATAGAACTTTTTGCAATAAAGGAATTGCTTTATATCTGCAAGATTGTCTATAAAAGTCACTACAACATTTAGCTACCAAACAGGTGAAATGTTGCTACTGCAAATAGTAAACAATTTTTTTTTCATTTTAATTATTTTCATTTTAAATAAACACATATGACTAGTGGCTACCAAGTAAGTGGTATGGTTTCTAGACTTTATCTCTTATTCTCTACAGTAAATATTTGAATTCAGAATAATAATTTTAACTATTTTCAAATTTTAAAGAAAAACTGTCACTAATCAAAATTGTATTATTAACTAAAATTAAATCCATAATAATAAATTTAAAATTATTTCTAAAGCTTATATTCAAATAAGAAAAGATGTCTAGCTAACTTTTGTATGTACCTGACAGTAGAAACCTAGAAAATAGAAAATACATGGGCCCAGTAATTCAATTCTGTAGTCAAGTTTTCTCCCAGTGCTTTCTTGCTATGAATCTTCAAGCAAGCTGCCAGTAACTCTAGAGTTCATTTTTATTACTTCTGAAAGTTTAAAATAATTATAAAATTACAACAATGCTAAAAATTAAATGAGGTAATGTGCACAGAGGCATCTGGCAGAATATCAAGCACAAAATAGTCTTAGAAAAATTTTCTGTCATAGTTTCGAAGTATGTTTGTCATACAAGATTTTAAATAATCAAATTTCTCATTTCATAGAAACACAAATGTCCAGAAATTTTGAAAATTTTCAATTAAATATAAAAAGAGAGAAAGAGAAATCTAGAACACATGTTTTCTCCTTTATCCACTGCAAGCTAAGAATGCACATATATTTTCCTACTTTGTTTAGGATCAAATTCCATTGTTTGTAACAATGATTCCTAAGTCATTCAATAACATTGACTGAGTGAGAAAGGCAGAAGAAAATATGGTATCATATGCCTTTGAGCTCTTTAAATCTCATGATTCTATATTTATAAGAATAATTTAAAGCCAGAAAACACCTTTCAGTTATTCTTTCTCCTCCCTCATTGTTAGTCTCTATGTCTTGCCACTTCTTCAAAATGTCTCTCATTTCCATTCTTCCTCCACTTTATCAAGGCTATTTCTGTATTGTGTGGATCTTGTGAAGATGAGCGCATTTAACCCTATAGCTGCCAGTCTGTCCAGAGTTACTCCATTGATCCTGTCCTGTGTACCAGCAAACCACACCGTAGGTGGCTAGAGTACATCACAGGTAAAGAGTCATGATCATTCATTACTAGAGAAGAAGAGCCAGGGTTGGAAAATAACAAACATGTGCAGATAAACACTTTTTAAAAAAATGATTCATATCTGAAGGCAAGTGGCTAAGGGAGCTATGCTTTAACTCTGGGTTTAAGTATAAATTATGTGTGTGTCTGCATAAATATAGAGAAATCTCCTACTTACATTTGTATTTTATCCAAAAAATAGGAGAAAAAGAAACCAAGTTATTGACAGAACAAGAGGAATTAAGCAAAAGGTAAATCTTCTGTGCTATAAGAGTCATAAATGGGGATGGGTCACTCTTACAAAACATTTCTGTCATAGATTTCACAATGGAAAAAATATTTGAGTTGATGACGAAAAATATCTTTAGTATTTTCTCCTTAAGAAATTTCTTTCCTCATAACATTCTCCAGATCAAGAACCAAATAGTTGACATGGCGCTGGTGGCCTTTGACTCTACAATCAGCACCTCAGGAGACCAAGGCAGAAGGGTCCCAAGTTCAAGGACAGCTTCAGCAACACAAGACCCTGTCTCAAAATGAAAAATGAAAGAAGCTGGAGATGAAGCTCAGTGGTAGAACATGCCTGGGTTTAATCCCCAGCACAGGGAAATAAATAAATAAATAAATCATAAATAAATAAATAAATAAATAAATAAATAAATAAATAAATACTTTTGATTTCTTACTGTATTAACTTGAAATAGCTCATTTGGCTTTCAAGTTTGTTATTGCCCTATTTTCTCACTCCCTTAAAAAACTCATGTTTCAGACTAACCAAATTCTTTAGTCTCTCTCTAAAGAACCACTGATCATACTGAATTTAAAACTTGAACACAATATTTCTGGTCATTTAACTTCTTTTTCTCGAACAATTTAAGACCCATCAACAGAGTCCTTGTATTACTCCAAAGCTCAGTATTTAGGCCTTCCTTGGCTTGACCTTTTCTGAGATGTACAGATCTTTCAAGTAGCATCTTGCACTGTTGGCTCCTGTCCGATATGCTTTAATTATGTCTCCATCATTTATGTGGAAGGCTTTAAGTACCCAGTGCCTTAATACTTTTTCTGAGCCATTTCTCTGTCATATTTTTTTACACATGCTCAGTTTATAATAACATTTTTTAAGTTGAGTGTTGTTTATTTATTTTATTTGCCAAATGAACAATACTGAGTCTCCATTCTTTTTCTATAATCTAACAGGTAAAGATTATTTCCTAATAGTGTTAATCATGGGAATGAATAAAAGATATTTCAAAGTGTTTTATGAACATAAATATGAACCTACCATCCCAATAAGTATAATAGCCTATAGTCTAAGCTACTTGGGAAGCTGAGGCGAGAGGGTTGATTAAGCCTAGGAGTTTGAGGCCAGCCTAGGAAACACAGAGAGATCCTTTCTTCTTTTGTCAAATAAACAAAAAATAATTATAACCTTTATTTTAGGTTAAAGAATTTATATTCATCAAAAGCCTTTAAGGATCATAGTGAAATGAAATATTGCATGTGTTTTGCACGTAATTGGTTCTCAGTACATGTTTGCTAAATGTTAAATCATACAAGATAATATATAATATATCATAATGTGCATATATAAACAACATAACCTAAAATAGATGAATGCATAATTTAATTTTCTTAAAAAGGGTTTAGAATATTAGAGACCATGCAGATCTGAATTTATTCCATATTCCAAATGTCACATTGATTTAAAAAAATATAAAACCACCTTAATATGCAGTTACAGATAACTAGAAGATTCAAAATACTAAACACTTCAAGTGCTGTGTAGTGGGGGTAAACATACCTTTATTATAAGAGTCAGCTGAAGTCCATGCTAACACAAAGCACATGTGGAAAAGGAGATGTGATCAGGTACTAGCAGTTGAAACATAGACCATTCTTAGAAAGAGATTCAAAGTCATGAGAACATGGCTAAAACTTGGTGAATGAAAACATTAGCTACTTTAGAATGTAAAGGGGTTGAAAGGATAATGGATCAGAAGTAGCCCTGAAGTGGCCATTTTAAAAGGTGTCACTACTAGGGGGGAAAAGAGGTAACCTTGGAAACACAGGTATCCCTTAGGGCCTTGAAGCTAAAGAATGAAATTTCATTCTCTCTATATATGTGACCTTGAATCTGCAGTTCCAAGTATAAGAACTATAATAGATTTATTTTTTTTTAAAAAAGACATTATGATATAAAGTTGACTGTATTTGGATAGGAAACTAAAAAAAAAAAAAATTCAGAATAGCACTAAATTATACATTACCAGAGGAAAATAAAGCATTTAGTATAGAAACAACAAAGAGAACAAAACCCCACGATTTTAAAAGCAAACAAATAATTTAATAATTATAAAATTGCTTTCCTTAAAAATATGAAATAAAAATGGAGCAGAATTTATATTTAAAATCATAATCTAAAAAAATATTTCTGAAAAAAAGCCATTGGTCTACATTTTTAAGTAGCCTACATGTCAATTGGAATATTTATTCAGAGAAGTCAAGTTTTAGACATGTCTTATGAAACAATTCATAGAAAAAAATCTCATTTTCTCAGGAAAATGAGCTTGCACTTCTAAAGGGATAAAAATCACTTTGGCATCATAATTCCCTATAGCAGCAGCAACAAAATGCAATATAACTCTTAACACTACTTAAGTACCAAACTGTCATGAACTTATCATCTATTCAGTGTTTTCTTTAGTTATTAAGTCCATACAATATCATATATATATATATACATATACATACATATACATACATATACATATAATATATATATATATATATGTATGTATATGTATATATATATACAAGAATTCAGGAATATTAGAAGTTGAGTCCTTCAAAAGAAATCCATTAGAAAACTTAAGTGCATATTGAAAAAACAACTGGGATGAACTTAGCAAATGATTAATGGTGAGGATCTATTTTATTAATATCATCTTATAATCATAGCAAAATTGGAGACAAAGGTGAAAGAATAGTGCATAAACATTTGGTTATATGTTCTGGAAAAAATAAGACACTTTCATGAAAATATTGACAAAAGAGAGAAAAACAGAAGTAGACAGAACTCACTTATTATTGTTTTGAACTTTCTTGTATGTTTTTGGTAGCAATTTTGGTCGATAAATTTAAGCCTGCTTTGTGTGAACTGTGAGAAAGATTAAATGAGAAAACAACACTGTTGAGAATCAGAGTTCTTATTGAGGGGAAGGAAAACATACATGCAAATAGAAATGTGAGAAAAAAAACTGTTTTTTTGTTTTTTTTTAATTAGAGGTCAGTATGGCATCATAATTGGGGAAACGTGTGTGTGTGTGTGTGTGTGTGTGTGTGTGTGTGTGTGTGTGTGTTTGTTCTGGTTCACATTGTCCTCTGAAAAGTGTAAAAGCCATGGCACTCCAATAGAAGAAAGCATATTTAGGGCCCAGAGTTTGTCTTCTAGAACAGGTCAGAAGTTCTTAGAGAAATGATGAATTTAGATTCATATCACGAAAAATACAAGCACAAAATGCAACATAGTTTGGATCAGAAAAACCAAAGAACTCTTTAATTACTGGTGGGAGCATGTGAAGAGTTCAAAGGAGCTAGCTTTGACCAATTGAGCAAATTTGGTTCATCCCCTCTGTCCACACTTAATAAATAAATGAATAATATACAAACAGAGAAGTTCCAATAAATGCTTGGTGAATTTTCATTATTAGAACTTATTTTATTGAGTAGAACTCGGATCAAGATGAAAATAAGAACAGGAAAGCAATACTTATATGCCATCAAGAGTAGTCATGTTTCTGCCTTCTAACATAACAGTTTTTTTAATATTCTTCTTAATTTTATAAAATGGAAGCATCTACAGAATTTAATCTTTCTATTTTGTCTTCCAGGAATAACATACCTTCAGACAATCTAATATAATGAATGTTTTTTTTTTTCTGAAAACCTCAATTCTTTCAAGTTTGTCATACCTACAAAGTTTGGGCTCCAAATAGAAATGTTTGCTTTTATTATAGGCTATTTTTCAAATATCTGCAGCATCATTGACTTTTATAATTAAGTAACATGTATATTTTTTTTCATAGATCTACAGCATCCTTGACTTTTATGATTAAGTAACATGTGTATTTTTTTCATGTCATTGTAAAAGTATTTTACAATGACAGTGTGGTAGAAGGTAGTACAGGAGATCTGGTATGTAGTCTGGGACTTGAAAAAGAGTGATTTCAAAGAGCCTACTGTCCCTGAAAACAGAAAATATTGAGTAAAATTGAATGAGATATGGGCTCCCCTTAATGTCAAGCTATTCTATTCCCACCAGAAGAAATGATGTGTGACAGATGGTCTACTTAACATTCTTTCACCACAAAAGTTCAGTTCACAGGGGTGGGTGCTAATTCTATTAGTTCTAGACAGTCAATTAATTCTCTACTCTTCTTAACCAGGAATATTACAGCTCATTTTTTATAGTAGTAGTTGATACTATGACTTAATTATAGCATGCTGAGTATTAGAATTTGATAAATGAAAAATAAAGTTGTTAGTATGACATGCAAGTAACAGTTCCCCCCATTTGCTTTACATATGCATTGGTCACCATGGGAGGTAATTAGAAAACCATGACAAATATCCACCCCCTCAAATTACAAATGTCTATACCTGAAAATAGGACTTTGAAATTCAATTAAAATTATAATTACTTTATCAAATTCCTGTTCTTCCACAGACATTAAGTATTGAATCAAGCTAAAACAACCTCATATTCTATCAGTAAACTAACCTTTCTCTTTAAAAAGATATTTAAATTGCAAATTAAAATAGGAAAGAAAAGGCAAGATATATTTTTAGTATTTAGTGAAGACTCATAAAATAAACGTAAAACTTTCCAGTATTATTCAAAGTTGTAATAGAATTAAAGTTTTATACTGTGACTCGGAGCTTGCTATCTGCCATGTAGTCAAAGTTGAATAAATTTACATGAACTTTTCTTTAATATATTACAATGTATGAAACACTTATTTTTTTCCTATCAAGAATTTCCAAATCTTTGATGATAAAAAGTGTTTATTTTTATTATCTGGGGCAACAAAGATAATTAACTATCTAGCAAATATTTCTATTTCCCTCCCATTGGGTGCAGTTGCTGCTAGGATGTGGCAATAAGAGAGGGATTTTGTTACTGAACTATGCCTGCATCTATGACTAGTTTTAACAACTGGGATTTAAATGGAGGTGATATTGTTCAGTCACTTACATGTCGGGTTGATGAAGAGGTAAATATGCCTTCTCCATTGTTCTGTCTTATTCTTAGGCTAAAACAGGAAGTTTTGAGGATGCAGTAAAAAAGGTGCCCTTAACACTGAATTATGGTGAAAATAGCTACCAGCTGGCCTGTGACACCCATGTTTCACTCTCATAAAATTCTAATTTGTAAATCTGAAATTGAAGCTCTCCATTTCTTATAGCAGTAAGTGATACCCAAACCATTGTAGATGATGTTCACAGAATGGAGGGTGTGGAGATGTTTCTAATTTCTGGGGACAGTTGGTATTTTTGAGAAATAAATACATTTGCATCTCTACATAAAAGGATACAGGTTGACACTTCGAAGCAATTGTAATAGCTTAAGGATAACTGCTACTGACCAGTTATCCATAAAATAAATATATAAAACTGGATTCATGCAACAGGGCTTGAAATACAATTTATTTTGAGGCATATTTTAACTAAGAAAGAAAGAGAGAAAAAAAGAAAGAGAGATGCAGCTGATACTCCTTGGCATATATCAAAATTTGTTTTGACATTTTCTCAAATGTTTGCATTCTCAAAAATAACCTTACCAGCAAACAACTCAGTTTTGGAACACTGATGGTGTCAGAAAAAAATTTTTTTTTCCCAAAAGGCCTTTGCAAATTTTCTTCTTAAAACATAGGGATCTTTTCCTCACACCTCTTAGAATGTTCTCTAGGCTAGAACTGAAGAGAACCAAATGGCTTCCAGCCAGACCAACCACAGCCATTGAGGGGGTTAAGAAGACACCAGAGAGCTGAGACATAAAGGAATTTAAACAGGCTATTTCTGCGTAAATAACGGTAAAGGGCTGCTTTTCTCTAACACAGTGAGAAGATTTTAAGAGACTGGCAAACTGACGAAACTTGTAAAGAGAGAAAAGTATAGAGGATCTTTTTTTGAGAAGAACACACGGAAATTAGTGAAGAGATATGGATGATAGATGGTAAAATGAAAGATGTAAAAAATATAGGGAAAAGAAAATAAAGTAAATAGCTATACATATTTGGTTGTTTAGAAAGAAAACAGTCATATTTACTCCTTTGACGTTTTTTTGATAAAGCTCTATAAAGAACACATAAAATTAAACTGCATGTATGTATGTTGAATTTCACAATGCCTTCTTCATTAACAAATGATTTAAATAAACATAGGGAAGATCCATGTAAGTTCTAAATTTAAATAATGAACAAATTACATTTAAGTATATGATATCATTCTGTTTTAAAAACTTCACAATTATTCCTTTAGGCTTATGAGACAGGAATGAAGTTATCACTTCTTGTGTATTTGTTCCTTTCTCCAACTCTTGTCACCCCTACTGATCCTAAAAACATCTAATTGAAAGAAGCTTGCAAACCAGTACTACCATCATCTTTATAAAACCTTTTTTTTTTTTTTTGGAGAGGGTGGTATTTATGGAATGAATACTTTTTTGTGTATTGAATTGTATTGTGCTTATTGTATTGAATTAGATTTAAAATAAATTATAAAGGTTTTTGAAGAATGTATTAAGCTCTCTTAATATTACAGAATTAAATCAAAAGATGATGTTTATTTACATGAATAAATATAGAAATATTTATTTATAGAAAAGAGATAAGGTGGTACACAGTAATGCAGACCTGTAATCCCAGTGATTTCAGAGGCTGAAACAGAGAATCTCAAGTTCAAAGCCAACCTGGTCAAATTATTGAGTCCCTGTCTCAAGTAAAAATAAAAAAGAGCTGAGGGGTTGGAACTGTGGTTCAGTGGTAGAGTGCTTACTTAGCACGGGTGGGACGTGGGTTTGATTCTCAACACCACATAAAAATGAAAGTATGTGTGTTATGTCCATCTACAAAAAAAAAAAGATACCACCCCATTAAAAAAAACAGAGCCGAGGATATGTACCTCAGTAATAGGGACCCCGTTGAATTCAATCCCTAGTATGGGGAAAGAAAAAGATAGATAATACTTTGTAAGTATATCTCATATGAGATAATTAGTTGAATAAACAAAACGCTTATGTCCAAGACCTCTTACAGGCTCTCATATCATTTCCATTAGTAGGTAGGTAATACCTAAGTTTAGAACTTAGCCTTTGTTCCTGAATGAAGAAAAGAAAATCAAGAACATAATATAAGGTTGGCATGTTGTTCAGTGATAGAGTGCTTGCCCAGCAGGTGTAAGGCCCTGGGTTCAATACCCTGAGCTGTGAAAAAGTAAGAATAATAATTTAGCTTTTATCATGTCTCAATACCAGGGTTAACCAGCAGATGAGTCAATTGTACTTTAAAACTGTAAATAACAAAATTGGTAAATCTTTACTTTGGCAATTCAGCAGGAATCTCACCATAAGCATTATGACTAAAACACAAAGCTATGAAAAGTCATCTTGTTTGAGGTTTAATTAATTGAACCATAGGTGATATATTTTCAAAACAGGGTAATGATCCAATTTCTGTCTGTGGTCTAAATATACAGTGACATGTGATCAGAGTCCTAATACAAAAAAAGCTAATAGTTCTACTAAGTGTTCAATGGACACCAAAGCCAGTCTCAAATTGAGCAGGGCAACAGGCAGAAATACTTTTTCCTAAGACTTTCAGAAAGACATATTTGCAGGTCAACAGCCTGCAATTATTTGCTCCAATGCTTTTTATGTTTATAACCACAGTAGAAGAAAACCAAGAAGCCCAAAGAAGGAACAGGAATAAGTGTTCTTGATATCCTTGCATTAGGTGGAGGAAAAAAATAAAGGATTTAAAGTAAAAGAAGAAATTTTACTTGTTTGGTAGAGCTGAAGTGACTGTTAGGCAATGACTAGAAATTATTTTGAGTTTTTTTAAAGGAAACATTCCATTTTGCTTTCCAGAAACTAGATAAAAATTCTAGGATGAAGCTTAATTTTAAAAATGGGGCTGCTGCTTCTGCTAAAGAAAAATTATTTAGCATCAATATTGTTTATATTTAGATAATATTATTTATTTTTAGATGGAATAATTTTTAACATCAATATTCTTTAATCCTAGTTATTTCTAACTGGATTTTAAAGAAGCAAACAAAATACTAGCAGCCATGAAAAAAGTGTTTTCTTAGTAAATCCATGTAGATATTTTTCTTATCTATGAGGATTTACAATTTTATATTACTGAAAGAAAACTGACCACTAGCAATTTCAAACAATTAAGTTGCTTTTCAGTTTCAAATTTTAGGTATGATCATTTTTATATTTTCCTTTTTAATAAGACAGTGTCTATCTAAAATGCCTTATTAATTCTTTAATAATGTAGAATGATGTGTACAAGGAAATATTTCTGGATCTAGGGTATACTATCACTCTAATGAACCCACGATGAAACACATTGGAAAGTTATATGACAATATTTGCTTCAATGACATTAAAATAACCTATCCACATTTAAAAAAATTCTTTCTTACCAACAATCTGCCATACCTTATGTTAGAATAAAGATTGTCTCTGTACTTCATGGGCTTATTATCAAATAATCTTATAAACCAACTCATGCTAAAATGTTAACATCTAGAATATCTGAATATATTTATCATGTATTAAAAATGTCATAAGGCAAAGGCACTATGAATGTGTAATATGGAGTACACTCAATTTTTCTCAAATTTTCCTTATAGCAGAATAGATTATTGCCCCTATACCCTACTCCCAACCTCAAGATCCATAAAGTATTTTAACATTTACATTAGAAGGCACATTATCTTAGAGGTCACACCAAATAGGTGAATAAGAAATCAGCAGAAAAGCAATTCATCAGGAAAAAAAATTACCTGAAAATATACATGGATTGACTGACTGGCTATGAGGAGGACATTGATATATTTTACAAGGTCAATGTGTTTTGCTGTGGTAGATACCTCATTATCGACTCATGTTGATATAAAGTTTTTATATTAAATATTAAAATTGTTATGTGCTTATGAATTGATGTTAAGGCTTCATATTAGATATTTAAATTGTTATATTCTTATAAAATACAATTTTATGAAGTATATCAGAATATTGCTTTTAAATTGACAATAATAGCAGCCTGGTTCATTTCATTTATAGTGAAATTTCTTATATAGTGAAAGAGTAGATAACAGAAAATTACCAAGCAGATTCAGAAAGAATGATGACAAGCTTTTTCTCTTTCCAGAGATGGACTACCAATGTTGGAATTGCTATTGGCACTGGGGCATGACTGATAGAGTCTGAAGCTGAATTAGAACCATTTAAATATGGAGTATGTATATACAGCAAAAAATACAAAGACAGACAAAAATATGATCTAACCTCCTGGCTCTCACTCTGTAAGGAATAGATGATGTGCTTATTTCCAAACTAAATGCTGTGGATAGAGCACTCTATGGAAAGTTGCTGGTGTAAAGATAGTACAGGTGAGGAAGAGTTCTTGCTCCCAATGGGTAGTGATGCACATATAAAAGAGAATCCTACAGTGGGAATGATCTTTCTCTATAACTAGATGACAGGTTTGTGGCCAGGGTAGCACACACAGGTACAGTGTGTGACTTTTGATTTAATATTAAATTTGAAAACAGAGGGGACAAGAGAGATTTTCTCTCTTTCTCTCTCTCTCTCTCTCTCTCTCTCTCTCTCTCTCTCTCTCTCTCTCTCTCTCTCTTTCCTCAATCCGTTGGTATTTTTGCTTAGCTGAAGGTATTTAGGACCAATTGAAAGTTTGCAGAAAAGCCAAGTATAACCACATGTTCCATGGTGCCTAGTAAAGAATTCCTATGGCAAGAATCTGCCATCAATGCTGTGCCTAGGGTGATGGGTTCTGGTCACCAGTACTACCATTCTACCCTTATCAGCAAATAAGGCAAAGGTTAATGTAGCAGCAGAAGATAAACACACAGGGCAATTGTTCCAATTAAATGTGAAGAAAAATCTCTGAAAACTCTGAGGAATATTTATGGGAAGTCAAACCAAATAATGGTAAGCTTGCTGGGACATGAAGGCTGGCAAGCACAACTGCCTAAGGACTGGGTATGGTCTAAACATTCCTACATCCATGATAGGATGCCATAGCTATAATTTCTGAATTAGTGGGACTACAATGGTGTTTTAAAAACTGTTAGTAACTTTTCCCCTTAGGAAGGACATTTCCCTTCTTTTATTCTCCATAAAAAATAAACATGTTACTGATATATAAAATTAGTTGCACTTGAAAGTGTTATGCTTGTGACTTGATTTTCTGTGATGCAGCACTAAAAATGAATAATTTTAATTCATTTTTTCCTAAATAAGAGGGATCGGTTTCTCCTAGTCATATTCAGTTGGTAACATTGATCTTTCTAAACTTTTCATCTTTGTAAATATCAGCTCTGAGAAGACTCTATTCCATTGACAATTGTAGGCTGAATGCCTTATAATTAAGCACCATGGGGATAGAAGTATCTGATATCTAAAATACGATTTTTTTTGGAATTCAGGCCAAACAAAATTGATCTCAATATATCTACCAAATATATACATGTATTGGACCACAGTAGGAAAATGACTTATTTAAAATATGCCAAATTATTTTTAAGATTCTATCATAAATGACCATTTCTTTCCTCCAGATGCTGTGTGTACTGTATTTCTACCTTCATCTTTTTCTATAGATTCTCCTTCATCCTCAAATTGTTCACATCAATGGTGCTAATATGCTAGTATTGACAGATTGCTTACACTACCTCCTTCCCCTGTCATGTGCTTCTCCTACATCTCAGGACTTTCCTAGGAACATTGCTTTATCTCCATGTTTTATAGCACTTAGAATATTATTACTGTTGGCAGGAACATTTATTTTTTTTAAAAAAATTATTGATTCAGGTGCCAAGAACACATATGCATCAGATAATTAAATTAAATTGAAGGCAGGACAATACGTGAAAGACAGAGCTGTTAAGTACTAGAAGGTGTAGTTATTTTTAGTTTAGCAATCTGTCTGGGATACTTGAAAATGTCCTGCTCTTCCATGGAGAGATGTTAAATTTTAATTTTTTCTATCATCAAATGATTTTACTAAAAACACTAGTCCAACAATATTCATCATTGCCTATTTTCACAAACTCATATTCACAATTACTTATGCTTGCCACAAAAATCAGATGAAGATAACCAAATCCCCAAATGCATTATTCTTTTATAAGCACTTTAATGTCTCAAAACAACAACAACAACAACAAAAAGTGTGGAAGGATTTAGAATTGATTTTCCAAACAGCAAGATACTCTAATGAAATAAATACCTGATAAAAATTTAAAGCTCGTGATTACATTAATTTATGGAATATGTACGATTTGACCTCAAAAGGCTGAGAGTAGACTAGGGAAAGTAGGGGAAAGATAAGATGAGGAGAGGTTAATCAATGGGTGCTAAGATAAAGTTCAGTAGGAGTAAGAAATTCTGGTGTGTTTTAGCACAGGAGAGTGACTAAAAATAATAATTATGTACTGTATATTTTTAAAGGAGAGAAGATAAAATTTTGAATATTTATACCAGAAATAAGTGATAAATGTTTAATGACATGGATATTTTTAATCTAGGTTGAATATTACAAAATATATATGTTTTGAAAAATCTCATGGTAGTCAATTCACATGTACAACTTTTACATTTTCACATCAGTTAAAAAATAAACTTAACAGAATGAACAATTTTTATATATTTTGCATGATTAAAAATTAATTTAATTTAAGGTGCTGTAGATCAAACCTAGGACTTTATGCATACCAGAAAGGAGCTTTACCACTGAGCTATACTCACAGACTTTTTTTTTTTATTTAAACTGATTACTGAACATATTTTATCACTCTCCTATGTCTTTATCATTGGATATTAAAGATTTTCATAATATCATGAATTAGAAAGTTGGTTCACTCTGAAGTGAAGGTCTTTTTAAGAGCTATCATGTCTTCCTTCACATGGAGTGAGGAGAACCTCACCAAGTTCATATGGATTATGTTGTATAAGTAATCAAAATTCTCAATGAGTTTATTTTCCAAAGTCCACATGTTCAAAGCTTCCTCATGAGAAGTAGGTGTTGCTCACTGTTATATTTAAAAGATAATAACATTGCTGTCTCCCAATTACATATTGAACATTGTTCTGTATATTCCCTCAAAACTCTTCTGCCTCAATAGCCACATACCTGTCAGTAGATGAATGGATCAAGAACATTTGTTTTATATATACATAATGGAGTTTTACTGAGCTGCAAAGAAGAATGAAACTACAGTATATCTGGAGAACATTATGCTAAGTGAAGTAAGCCATACTTAGAAAATTAAGGGTCACATGTTTTCTCTGATATGCAAAAGCTAGTGCAAATTAAAGAAAGAAGGCGGGAACATCAGTAGGTATCTAATAGCATAAAGATATAGGGAAGATCAGTAAAGTACAAGAAGGAGATTGAGAGGGAGAGGTCATGGAAAAGGAAAGGAAATATGGAAAGAATTTAACAAAACCATGTTTTGTATATGTACAAGTGTACCACAGGTAAAAATCTCCTTTATGTGTGTGTGTAGAAAGCACAATGGAGATTGGATAAATGGATAAGCAAGAAAAGGATCAGTGGATTATAAGGGGTTTGGGGGGATGGAGTTGTAGGCAGTAGATGAATCAGGTCTGAAATGCAGTGGGCCAGATACCATTCATTTTGTTATGATGTACCCAGTTACTATGGAAAACTGTAATGCTCAAATAAAGCAAGCAAACAAACAAAAAAACTATGCCAGCTTCTGATCCTACATGGTGACCTGATACATCAATATTAAAATCAATATTATCTCTTTGGCCTTGAGCACAGGTTGAAAGTAAAGATACAGGTTGATAGAAAATACTGAGGTCCCATTGTACAAGATTTTCAGCCCACCTGTTTGGCCAAGAGAATGAAATCCATGTTTTTTTTTGTTGTTGTTGTTTTGTGTTGTTTTGTCTTTTTCATGGTTAAATCCACTCTCTGAAGCTCTGATTCTGAGAGATGATTTGTTCTCTGAAAGAGGGTTGGGATAAACAAAAAACAAAGATAGACTGCAGGGTTATATCAGGGAGGAAGATAAATGAAGCACCTTCCTTTTTTAAAGTTTTGTAAAGAAAACTTTACAAAGTTCTGGATAAGGGAAAGCAGATTAAAAAATATGGAGAGAAGAAATCAGTGACCTAATAAAGACAGGTGAGATCATAGTCTAAAAAGAAGGGAATATACCTAAAAAGAACTTGCTGATCCAAGAAAATGACAGATTGTTAGACTTTAAAAGTGGAAAGGATGAGGGCAGGGATGAAACCTGAGGCAAAAGACCAAGGTTTCAACCCCTAATTTTCTGTTTACATATTCTACATATGGGAGTTGTTGATGGCTAACAAGCTAGAGATACTTTCTTGTAATGGGGGAGGAAGGGTTTAAGCACTTATCTCTAAAGAAATTAAGTAATTTATAAATATAATATTTTCTGGAAAGAACTAGAAAAACCCAGATTAGAGCTTCAGAACAGAGTCTGTCTCTATCTGAAGACATGACATTTCTAGAGATTATTGTATAATCTTAAATGCCTAGTAAGGCCTTTCAACCTAGGCACATGCTCATATACACCAAAACTCTCAATCATTTCACTTTCTCCTATTTATAATAATGCATAAGCACAAATCATCAAGCATTTAAATAAAAAAATGTATCAGAAAAGAAATGGAATAAGGTAATAGAAAAATTAACCACAAGGGAAATAAATATGACTTCCAGAAATATCTAAGAAAATACTACATTGATAAGAACTTTATTTTTGTCAGTTATGAGGGTGTACATCTGTAATCCCAGTGACTTGGAAGGCTGAAACAGCACTATTGCAAGTTCAAGGTCAGTCTCCACTACTGAGGAAGACTCTGTCAAAAATTAAAATTAAAAGGACTCAGTGGTAGAGGGCCTCTTCATTCAATCCCCAGTAGTGCACATGCACACACACACACACACACACACACACACACATACACATTATCTTTAAAAACACAATTTTGATGTCAGAAAATTATTTATCAGTTCCTCCCATTTATTAGTCATTTTTTTTCTAGATAACAATAATAATTGCATGAAAAGTTCTAAAATAAGTAAAGATGAGATTCAGGAGTTAAAATATGGTTTACACTCTTCTAATTGTAAGTATAGCCATGATGGTATGTTTGGATCTGTTTTGAGTAGTAAAGAATAGGACTAATTAGGCTTTTATATATTGTAGAAACTAAAAGTAACTGAAGAGTATGGACCATGTTTAATATATATTTTTCTATATTGTTTAGTACAGTGACTATCACACTTTACATAATCATTATGGTTCCCATGAACATTGATTATTTCCTTTTATATTGTAAAAAAGGAAAGCCAGTCTTACATTATGCTAGCTCAGTAATCAAATGTAAATGATCCCTAAATAGTAATATATTGAAACAGGATGCTGAGTTTGTCCCTGAAAAAGTAAAAAAAAAAAGTACAAACCAGATCCAAAAATGGTGCATTTAGAATGAAATACAATCATGTGCTGAGGCAAACTTTGCTTAAGCTCATCAGACTGCAGGCACTTTTTATTTAGTGGCAAATCTCCATTACCACATGAGACCACATACATCACTCCAATAAAAAAGTGAAAATGCCATTATCTCTCCTTCCCCCTGATATTTGCACAAGCTGCCTCTCCTGGGCACGTTATCCTTTGCAGACCTGCTTCCCACCCATTAATCTCTAGTCAGTCTCTAGCTCCTTATCCTGGCTGACTAACTCCACTTTACCATTTATATCTGATTTTAAATGTGAACTTTCTTTGAAACCTTTCTATTAACTGGGTGCTCATACAGAATTAATAGCATTTACAATTGTTATTTCCTGAAAATATTACTCCACTGCTCTGTGAGTTCCCATAGTCAGCATTCCTGTTTGTATTGTCTATGCTGCACTCTGAACACTTTGCTCAGTGGCTCACATGAGGTAGGTGATCAATAAATTCATGATGAACTGAAATTAAATGCTATCATTGGATCTCAAATGCTAATCAAATTTTTATATCAACTGATTACAGGTCTACAAGTGTATATAAAATTACCAGAGATGCAAGAGGTATGTTTTTATTTAGTAACTTATCTTATGAACCATTGATTTGGTAATTCAACTATGACTCTTCTTCATTAATATACACAAAATAACACCAGGATACAAATGATCAATTGTTTATATATTCCTATCCATACAGTTTGCTGATGCCAAATCTGTTATGTAGTAGCATGAATTAATATGTAATAAATTCATTATATTGACCAAGCTAGTATTCAATTCAATCATATCCTTCCATGTTGTGCATATTTTACAGGACATTTATAGAACATATGGGACTACATCCATAGAATACTATACCAGATATGCAGGACATTTATGGAATTACTGGGGTTCTCACCCCACAGAATATTTCACAATTTTCCATGAGCATGCTAATGATTTATTTATCCATGAAAAACATTGTTTATGAAACAATACAGAATTATGGCTATGGGATTTCCATGGAAAACAGCTGCATAACATTGTGCCTAATTTTTTCATTACCTACATTTAGACTAGATTTAAAAAAACAGTGTCTAAGAAACCATTTTAATGGCTAATAACCTATTTTTTATTTGAGAGTGTCTAGGAAAGATTACCTCTCTTGAGATTCAACCTTCCACACTTCACTACATGTGAATTCACAGAAACTCTCTCATGTTTTTCCTCTTCCTTTTCTTCTTTTTTAAACAATGTTTGCCAGTTGAAAAACACAGAAGGTAAAATCACCAAGGAGTGCTGGGTGGGAAGGAATTGGGAAAAGTAGAGAAAGAGAAGTATTGAAAGATAAATGAACTTCCCAATGTCAACTATTTGGTTTTAAATATGATAGGCAAGTGGTTGTGTAGGAACAATATGCATTGAGTCAGGGATCCATTTGAGATAAAGTAGCTTTTTTTTGTAAAGATATACAAATCCAGAATTCTAATAGCATTTTCCCCAATCTAAATAATTGCTGTTCACACATGCATTTCTCCATCTCACCACAAGTTTACACCTTAACCAGTGTTGTTAAACAAAGGCAATATGTCCATCCCTCAAATAAAATGAAAGCAATGAATCAAAATAAGATTTTATAAATATTTCTCATAGAATACGATTTTAAATAAAATCCTTTATCTGTATTCTTTTCCAATAATCTACAAAGATTTATTAATTTCAGAATGCTCTGTTATAAATTATTATAGATAGGATAATATTGATATAAATATTAGGAAAACCCACAAATCATTCTATGAATATAACCTATTAATATTTTCCAAAACGTGCCATTTTAGATACTCAGGATCTGGTGTTAGTGCTCAGAGGTAGAGTGCTTGCTGAGTATTTGTGAGACCCTTGATTCAAAAATTAAAAAGTAAATTGCATCTGTGATGAATAAATACAAACTCTTTCAAAAATAACACAAAACAGCAACAACAAAAAAAAGAAAATTTATAGTGAATTCAATCTTCAGACTGCCAAAAAAATATATAGATATATGTGTATATAACTACACATATCTCTATATATGTATATATTATATTTAAATAATTAGGTTCTACTCCCTTATATCAATACACATTAGGGTAAAATGATTTGAGTGGGTTTAACAACTTTTGGCTTCTTTTTACTTTTTACCTCATAATGATTCCTTCATATTTTCCTGTGTTATTCTATACACACTAAGAGTAATTGTAATTACTAAGTATGTGACCTAGCAACAGTATATTTTGCACAGGTATGATTTAAAAAAAACAAGATTCTTATGTCTTCACCAAGCTTATCACAGTGAGAAAATGATAAAATTCTGAAAATAAATTGGTCTGGAAAATCTACATTAAGTGCAGATATTTATGAAAGACCATGAAACAAATGGTTGTTTGTATACGTTAAGATTTCCATCAACTATAGTTCATTTATATTTCAACTACAGGTACACATACCAAATAACAAGTAATCAAATATCAAATATGATGGAGAAACCCAAGAAAATAATTTACAGATGCACTGAGAAAAATTCAATAATACAGGTTAAATATGATATTAAAAATTATATTAAATGAATGTTTAGGTTCAAACAATATACCCCTAACAGTCAAGGGAAGGAGGAATTTGATTAAAATAGCACAGCAATAAAAATATATGAATAGAGTCAGGAAAAACAGTATTTGTCTTTTGATGAAACCTACTTGGGAAACTGAGACAGGAGGATTGCCTGAGCCCAAGAGTTCAAGGCCAACCTGGGCAACACAGTGAGGCCCTTTCTCAAAAAAAAAGCCAAACTCTACCAAACAAAACCCAAAAATATATAGACAAACACTTTTCTTTCCATGTTAACATGTTACATTTAAAAAAGAAATCTTTAGCATTTATATGAAAAAATGAGATTTATAGTAATTTAATTTTATGTAATTGATGATACTTTATTTGCTTACAGAAATACAAACTAATTTATTGAGTCCTCAATGTCTAATACCTGCAAGAAGAATAACTATGAAAAGAGTTTGAATGAATATTATTATATATTATTAATATTTCCTACCTTTTTATTTTTTTTCAATTCACATTTTTTACTTATTAATTTATTTCATATTCATATTAGCTCTGGAGGGAAGCTATTATAATACCTATTTTGCAGATGAGTAAACAATTTGAGAAATTAAAAAATGAACTTGGAGAAGATTAAAAAGATGAAAATAGTGAGTTTTCTCTTGACTCCTTCAAATTCTCCAATTTTCAAATGCCCCAAATTTTAACAAAACTGATATTTTATACTTATTTGAAAGTATTGAGAATTTTACACGTATGTGATATTTACACAAAATTTTGAGCAGTTTACTCCCATTTTGACATAAAAATATGAGCCTAATTATCATCTGATAAACTTAGGATATAGATTTTCTGGTTCATTTGCTTTAGCACTTGGAAGAGACATGTTATTCTTAATCCACGTACTTCAGTTTACTTTTTGATAATACTTTTCTGCATTCAAACCTGATATGTCCCTTTAAATTCATTTTTAGTCTGGGTTTGTTTAAAACTAAAAATTCTTTATCTTTTTAACTTAAAATCAAAACGGAGTAAGCAGGGTACAGTGATCTCACATGCCTATTTACCATTTTATAATTTGTAAATCAATTTTTGTAATGTTTTCAAACATTTGAGAAAGAGAAAAGATCTATGTTACACAGCCACTCATCCTGGTTACTGCAAAATGGATATAAGGATGAGTCAGGAAGCAGAATAGCTAGGGAGTATTTGCTTACAGGTTTTTTACTGCACAAAATCCTGTTGAGACAGTTGACTATAAACTACCCTATTTACCCTGGATGCAGACTTCAAAATAAATACAAACATTAGTCTATTTGGTATTGTTTTTATTTTGAAAGAACCAAGAAGTACTTATGAACATAAATCATAGCTTACAAGTCCAGAATCAAAAGAGCTTTGCCATCTGTATAATAAACAAAGGTGGCGGGATGTCTTCTTGCTTTCATTTTTGTTTTTGTTTTTGTTTGGTTTTCAGAGAACTCTTTTTTCAAGAAGTAATGCTCAGGGAATGAGTGCTTGGATTCTCCACCATGTATCTACATTAAAACAGTGTAATTAGTCTTTCATGAAATTGTTTTTTGAATCTGAATACTGTTTTTCATTACGTTTGTAATTTACATTGGAAGTAACTTGGAAATAAGATACACTTAAGAAGAACAAATGATTTAACAAAAATGCTACATTTATGAAAGTGATTTATTAACAGATATTAAGATTTAAACTTCTTTTTGTATTCTCAAGAAAATGTATAAAAGAAACATACATATAAAAAATTTATCTGAGTCCCAAATACTACCTATATTATAAAAACTTGAGTTCCTTTCTTTCTCCATTCTGCCTTTCTTCTGTCCTTGTGTCACAGTGAGGTTCTAAGAAATGCCAAACTAAGACACTTTGCTGTGCTTTCAAATGTTGTACCATCTAATTGTAACAAACCAGTTTTGACATGGATTTTTACTAAAACTACCTCATAATTGTGTATTTTTGTTGTACCACATAGGTTAGAAAGCAATAAAACCAAGTGGGAAAGCATAGGCTGGAAAACACAAAGTGAACCCCAAATTTAAAAAATATATATTCTAACTAAAAGTGATCTGTATCAATCCTAGGATAATTCCGCTACAAAATTTTTTATATCTACCAATGTATCCATATTAAAAGTCTAATTGGTATAAAAATTTTCAACATTTTCCTATAGAAACTTTCCAAATCCTGCTTAGCATAGCTTCAAATGCCTACTTATGCCAAAATATATTTGAAGTACCTTACCATTTAAATATCATCTGGAAAAGTTTCTCCCAACTTAAATAATATATAAAAACTCTTAAGGAAAAGCAAACTCTTTCCAATACTCAGGATTTATTTTAAATATTTCTTAATGACATATAAATTTTAAAATAGGCAAAATATTAATATTGTATACAGTTCCTATAAAATTTAAAATATACACAAAATCAAAACAAAAATGAAAACAAAATCCAAACTAGTTCTAACTTACAGTGACAAATATAATGAGTACCTAAAACTATTGTCTGACATGATTTTTTACTTTATATCACATTATACAATATAAATACATATGCTGTATAGTGACCCAGTTTTCCCAATGTCTTATATTAAAATATTTCCAAACCTTTATTAATATAGCACATGATGACAAACTTTGGTTTTCATTTGATGTGGATGGAACATGGAATATCTAACACAATTAAGATGTATGCTACTGAAATCACCACATATGCAAATAAAAATGTAAGCATGGAAATTAACTGTATTTCATGAGAATTATCTGTATTAACTGTATTTCCCTATAATATTTTAAACATTATTAATGATATAATTTAGACCTAAAATAAAAATTATCATAGTGAATTGTCCAACTCAAAATTTCTAGACCTCTTTTAAAAATTCTAGAACATTGTATGTGAAACACTTTCCAAATCTAAAAACAAATAAGGTGATTGATTTGCTCCACATTGGTGTCTCAAGGGTGGTATAGTGCATATCCAAACTGCTGATCCCTGTCCATTGACAAATTGCACTCTCTGCTAAACCCAGCCATTCTCTCTAATCACACTTTCCCAGTTGATACCTGCTCAAATTAGAAAACAGGTCTCAATCACAAGCTACACCCATGACTAATTTCTCACAATCTATGTTTATAGAAATTAAAGTACCATTATGAATTCAATAGGCATTTATATTTAGAAAAAGTATTGAATTTAAAATATAATTTAAGGTCAGAAAAAGCCCAAACCATTCAATGAATGTATGTATCTACCCTTATTATATAAAGACAAACTCAGTTCATGTAAAAAAGAAGAAGAAGAAGAAGAAGAAGAAGAAGAAGAAGAAGAAGAAGAAGAAGAAGAAGAAAGAAAAATATGATAAAGCAAAAGGAGTATTTTAAAAAAATTGAAATCAGAATAAGACAAAATAAAATAAACAAGTTACTAATGCTGGCACTCAATTGTTCAGCTGTCTAGCCTTGCCAATTAATTGCTCAAAGAAAAATCAGCATGGAGGATGTTGCTTGGGGCTGATATTGCCTCATCAAGTAGGACCAAGTCAGCAATATCTAATTTTTGCTCCAGAAGAAACAGTCAAAATAATGTGTGCACTGAATATTTTACAGAACTAAAGAGTCTGAATAGAAGTGCACAACTTAGCAAGTTCAACTCATCCCATCAAGTGCCAGCTCTACACTAATCCACAAAGAGCTGCCCATAAGCATGTATGTTATTTTTCCAATGTAATTTTCTCTGTGCACATCAAAAAGTCATACATACCAAATTTCATCAAAAATTTGATATAAGGAGGCTGATTCATAGTGGGATAGGGAGGGAGACCATGGGAGGAATGGACAAACTCTAGATAGGGCAGAGGGGTTGGAGGGGAAGGGAGGGGGCAAGGAGTAATTAATGATGGTGGAATGTGATGATCATTACTCTCAAAGTATATGTATGAATACACAAATTGGTGTGAATATACTATGTATACAACTAGAGATATGAAAATTGTGTTCTATATATGTAATAAGAATTGTAATGCCTTCTGCTGTCATACATAATTTTTAAAAATTACATAAAAAAGAATTTGGATTGACTGCTTTTGAAAGTAGAAAAAATGTATTACAAAGGAACTTATATCTGCTTAAAATGTACAGACATGTTTGGTAAATATGGTTAAATAATTTATCTTGTCCAATATTCACTAAGATATCCAAAATAAACCTGCACACATTTAAAAACTTCTCCAAAAATAACATTTTTTTGTACATTGAAAAAGAATCACACATGGATGCACACACACACATACATGTACATGAATGTGAATGATTGACAGTGATCACAATGATGAGGAGGGATTTCATATGGTATTTCTAAATTGAGTAGTTATCTTGTTGGGCTCAAATATTATACAATCTATCTAATCTCAAACTAAGCAATGCAAACATGGCAGATACGGGCATCTGAGGTTAAGCTTTAACTTGATCTGTTTGATTTCTCCCTTTCATTTCCATATGACACAAGTTCTATTCATTTTCTTCTGAAATTTTTCTAATCAAATTCTGTCTTTTGTCTGGTTCAAACAAAACTTTGAAATGCTATGTACACCCTCTATTGCCTCCAGCATTTCCTTCTGGCTCCCTCAAAGTCTTCCAGGAAGTGATGGAGCCAGCTGTTAGCCATGGTCTCCTCCTTCAAAAGGATGTTCCCATGGGCTATGAAAACAGAGCTAAGAGGCATTATAATGCCATGAAAATATTTCTGTCATCTTTGAGAATAGTTTAAAGTCATTGAAGTCAAGTCTTTGCCTCATGGGTTGAAAAACCAGATTTAATCTTAATTTAAGGTGGTAAATTATCATGATTAAAAGTCAATGCTCAATGTGACACTTTGTTAATTGTAGAAGATTAATTATACCAGGAAAATGAGAATGAAACCAATCCAGTTTCACATGGGATACATGATGTATTCTTCATATTAAAATGCTTCACAGGATATGTTATCTTTGTCCACCTGTCAGACCATATACAAAAGCTTCCTGCATCTAAGGGCAATGAGAAAAACGACAGGCATCATCACATAAAATATATCAGCAGGAAGTACATTTGTTGTGGCAAAAAGTGTTACATCCTTATTATCAGGAGATATTACCTTCATGTCATCACTATAAAGCCCTTTCCATTTGCCATAATTTGTTACAAAATAAAGGGTTTTGTGATAACAACAACCAGGTGAGCACAGCGTGGAAGATATGCAACCCTGTCATTCCAAAATGAAAATAATTTATTGCTTTACAGTCATCTATTTAAATAATGACTGAAGCCCACTGTCCGACTACATTATTATCAGGCCACAGCCTTCTGCCCAGAAATATGTTAGCCAAATTCCTCCATCACTTCAATGCATGCTGATGATTTATGAGAGCTGAATGAATTGCTCAATGAGAATAACCTTCTCAAAAATGTTGATGCTAAAGAGAAACCAAAATTATTTGATGTTAATACACACAGAGGTGGCATTGGATTTTTTTCTTTGAAATCTAAACAGACAAATTAATAAGAAGCTTTCATCTAGGTTTAATTGAGACTGCTTGTATGCTGACAAAATCTGCTATTTAAATCACAGCTGTAATGAAGATTTAGCATGGAAAATCTGTCTTCTCCCAAACATAACAATTTCTAAGAATCAAAAGTGCCCTGTCATGTGGCATATGCTGTGGTAAATACCTTTTCTTACACTCAAAATACCTTTTCTTACACTCAAAAGAAAAGTAAATAGACTACTTAAAGAAAAGTAAATAGACTACTTAAATAAACTTCAGGCAATCGGAATCATACACCTGGCTCTTTGCCTATTTTTTCGTTAGAAGAAATTGCCAAGTTTATTAATGAGAGTTGAGCATGCAGTGCTCACTACAAACACTGTCAGCCTCTGGTATTCAGGTGAGAACTAGTTTTTGAAATATTTTCAATTACAACACTTCTTTACAGGTATAAATTGGATTGTCTCCACACCTCTGGAAAATACAGGTAAATGGTTACATTGTAGACCTAAGCTTCATTAAGTTTATTTTCTCTGCCCTTTCTTGTTTTCACATTCTTTTGTTTTTGTTCTTGGAAAATCACAAGTAAAAGAAATAGAAAAGAAGAATTTCTTTTTAATAATAAAAATAGAAAATCATACAAAATATGACAGTGCACCTCAGAAATTGATTTTATTTCCAAGAACATTTTAGCTTTGCCCTGATACACTGCTTGTATTTGGCCAACCCCTGAGTTTTCATTGACAACTCCCTGCATTTTAAGTGAAATCTCTACCCCCTGCTGGGGCAGTATTGTACTGACTCTGCAGTCAAATGTCTTACTGGTTTGAGAGATACAAAGTACAACCTAGGATATCTCTGTGATAATACCTGAGCATATGAACACGCTCCCTGGAATTACGTGGGGCACTTTGTGGGACATATAGTTTGCTGTCTCAAGTGCCAGAATATTTTTTTTTGTATGTGTGTGGTTTATATCCATGATTGACTGATTTAGTTCAACTCTAAATGATATGGAGAATCATGTGGTATTAAAATGGTGATTCAAATTCTTATCCATTCCATCAAGAAAAAGTAGCCAATAAGCTTATGGACTATTCATAAGTCAAATAAATAAAATTAACTGGAAACAAGGGATATAATCATTCAATTGCAAAGATGAAAATAGCCCTTAAAGCAGTGCCTATTTACAAATTATCATCTAACTTCCAAGTATGCGTCTGACTCATTTTTGTGGTTTACAAAAGAACATTAGAAATGTTATTATCCTTATATGCCAGTATATGTCCCTCAAGAGTTTTTTTTTAGAAAAATTAATATTTTTCTAAATCAATTCTACCTCTAAATACTAGTAAGGGCATGCCATATTCTCAGCTTTTTCTTGAATTTAAAACTGTAAAGCAATTTTGTGCTTACCTGTATATTCAAAAGTGATCATTTCCATTTCTTTTAATGGCCTCTGCTAAATCATTCCCTGAGACTGAATCATCTTGCAAGTTAAAAACTCCTAATTTTATATTGTCTACATATTAATATAGTAAATACATATGTAAATAAATTATTATAATAAATATAACTAAAGTCCATTGAGATATTGCATTGAACCTGAACATCTAAAAATAACCCTTGTCAATAATTCTTTCACAGAATTCTTCTCAATTTGAATTTGAGTGCTCCATCTGTTCCATGCTGAGAATGTAACAGGTCCAAAAATTAAACTAATTTTCCCCTAGTGTGTGGAGACAATGAGAGAGAAGTTGGTGGAACTATAGAAGTATGCTTTTGGCTGCTCTCTTCTGTCTATGTATTTTTCAGAGGTTACACCCTGAGAAGGTGTATTGATGGTCAGGAGTCCAATGAGTGGGGCGACCCTTACAGTGTTCCTTGAAATTTTAAGTGAGAGTATGGATGGAAAGTATGAACAATTTTTATGGATAATTTTAGGTATCTAATGTATGTATTTACATTGCTCTTATTATTTATTTGTTGTCTGTAACATTTATTCTAAATTGATACTTTGATTATTGCTTCTTCTTTATAACATATTATAAAGCATAGAATTATGTATAGTAAATTTCAGGACCTATAATTGATCAGATCAGACCAAGCCAAATGACTTGCTGAATCACCTCAAGAATTTTGCCATTTTAAGAGAATAATATTGACAATAAAAAGGGGAAATAACTTTGCATATAAGAAATTCATGGAATCATTTTAGATATTCAAAATAAGTATTAAATTTATAAGGCAGCAGGAAGAATGGAAGTTGTCCTCAAATTTACAGATATGTCTTTATTCTAACATGACACAAATATAACATATTAAGTAACCATAACAACCTTAAAGATTCAAACTTTTTTCTGTAGATTTGAAATATCAATAATCTGGCCACGAACAAGACACAAGTGTACACACCCAGGACAGTTTCAAAGAAAGGGAAACATTAAATATTTACCTTCATGTAGAAAATAGAACGTTAAATGTATAAGAATGGACTGTATTTTACATCTTTATAACAAAGTCACTTTTAGTAATAAGCATTAAATAAATGGAATATTAATAATGCCATAAAAGAAACAAACAATAAAATTCACCTACTGATTTTTATATGTCAAATAATTATAAAAACAAAAGTAAAATAAATATTATGGTACAAAAGTAATAATTGACATTTGATAAAAATTAATATATTTTAAAAGAAAAATACATTATTAAAAATAGCAACAGCATTAGAATTTCTTGTTATAGCCTTAACTTTTGTAAATTTATCAATAATTCACATCTTCATGTTCAATGGACAGAAAACAATTTCCAAAATATGTTTACCAATAAATTTTTACTAATTTAATTTATAAAGCTTTTTTTTTAACCTGAAGCAACAAATACACACTGAGTTAGAAAACTCTAAAGCATGAATATAAGTTTGGGAGAGATGAGTATAAATCCATCAGACAACAAAACCCAGATTACAATACTGTGCTTGATTTGATTTCTTAAATATCTATTCCT
The DNA here is from genome assembly GCF_048772815.1 of Callospermophilus lateralis. Taxonomy (NCBI): domain Eukaryota; kingdom Metazoa; phylum Chordata; class Mammalia; order Rodentia; family Sciuridae; genus Callospermophilus; species Callospermophilus lateralis. The sequence goes on along the minus strand of NW_027512416.1, from coordinate 1,554,611 downwards.
TTGACTTTCAAATTTTAAACACAATCTGCAAGCAATCAGAGTAAAATTAAGAAAACCTAAATTTTTTCCTTCATCTAGAAAAATCCTCTGTTGTCACTGCTTACTTTACACCTGCTGTTTAAAGCAGGAATATGTGACACCATGTAGCATATTCAAACTGTGCCTGGAGGGAGCTGCAATGACTGAGCTGGTATGAATTTACTCTCCAAAGGAACAAGTATTGCTGTGTCCTGCTGGTAGCTGAGTGTTCTCCATATTAACTTCCATATACATTAAGACATTTATTAACAGATACAGCATACAAATGGGCTAGTTTGAAGCTTACACTTACATCCTTAAAACTGCAATAACCATAGCAATTGTTTATAAATTAGGCAGGATTATTTTTTTCTAGAAATCTATCTCATCACTGACAGTTTAGGATTTCTAGTTCAAATTGATAATAAAGAACAGACAGGCTTTAGCTAGCTCTATTTTTTTTTCTTAATTCTCTACAGACCATTCCTTCTCTTGCTGCATGCTCTGGGGTGCTGGCTGTTCCCACCTCCCTATTCTTGGTATACCACTAGTTTTTATTATTCTTCAATAATTGACAGTGGTAACTAGGTGGCAAGAGATAGGAAAAACCTCTGAATCATAATAATGTGTAAATCACTTTTTACTACTTTAATAACACATCTTAAAGTAAAATCAAAGAGTCTTACAGACACTATTTCATTAATCCTCAAACATCCCTATCAGTAAGATTTGAAACTTGGCTGAACTGAATCCATATTATGGATTAGTGGAGAAGTATTATAGGAAGGTAAAGTATGTTTTCTATGCCACACAACAAGCCACTGTTAAATTTGTATTGGATTCTGGGTTTCCAGCTCTGAAATCTATATCTCACTATAGCTCTCTCCACCTCATGAAATTCTACTATTTTTAAATAGTGAAATCTTGTCCCTAAAATGTCCCTCCATGAATAAAATATTCATGAAAACTAATTATTGCTGTCCTCTTTAGTGTAAAGAAAATTAGATAATACCAACAAGAAAAGGCAATTAATATTTCAGTATCTGGCAGGTTGTGAATGAAGATGGAATTTTTAATAAAAAATGCCAGAAATAATTAATCTACAGTGCTACAGTCAGTCAAACAATTAAATTTACTGAGCATTAACTATGTGCTAGACAGTACCAAAGGCACTAGTAAAACAGAATTGAATAAGAAAAATAGAGTTCTTGCCTTCAAAGAGTTTGCAAATTTGGGGGAGGGAGTGGCAGAAAACACATGTAAAAAATGTAACAAATGAATAAATTGAAAAACTTTAATCACTAAACAGTATTATGGACAGAAATAATATGGTAGTTATGTGGTAGATGTAATTGATGGACTGAAATGATTAATGCTTGCTTAGGGTGATCAGAGAGTTATGTTTGATGGTTGTCATAAAAGGTGAATAGGGGAAGCCATGAAAACACCTGGGGAATAAATGTTCCCAGACAAATAAGCAGGCAACTTGGGATATATGCCACAAGAAGGATGAAGCAAAGATATGATAGTGGATCCAAAAGCAAGACAAATAAAATCTTGTATTAGGTTTGGATTTGTGCTAAGTGAAATAAAACAAAATTTGGAAGTTTTGTTTTATTTTTTTGATTTATGGTTAAAAAAAATTGTGACAACAGTGTAGACCATGGGCTGTGGATGATTAAGAGAGAACACAGGGACAGCAGTTAGGAACCTGCTTATGAAGGCCAGATAAGTCATATTGGTGGCATGGTCCTCAATTTCCATAGTTGTGATGTTAAGATTTGATCAGACAAAGGGTGTATTTTAGAAATTCTGTCTCAGAACTTACTGATAGTAAAAGTGTAGGGCAAGAAGGGATGAAAGAATCAAGGATGTACCTTGAATTTCTGCAGAGTTTCTCTCTGGTTGTCTCTTTTTCTAAAATGAGAAAGGGTTATGAATGGTTGGGAGTCTATTCTTCATGAAAGTGAAGACCTCAGTAAGGTAGTGGATATCGAGTCTGGCATTTAGGAAAGGGGTTCAGGCTTCACATCTAAATTTGAAAATCAATAATGCATGCCATCTAAAGTATCAACTAAATGATTTAATCATGGAAAGAAAGAAGCAAAGGACAAGATGATTCTCTTGAACACTGAAAATCTTCAACGTGTTCTAGTAAAGCTTAAAGAAACTAAAAACAGACTGCCCAAAACATGGACAAAAACCCAGATTAGTATCATGTCATGTAACCTCAGAAATAAAACTTTTCAAAATAGAAGGGTCATCTTTGTATAATAAATATAATTATTAAATGATTTTTATTGACACAATATTTGAACACATTTATAAGATACAATGTGATGTTTTGTCTTGAATATTTTGATATACATTGATCTATTCAAGAAGATATCAAGCATAACTATCACATTAAATATTGATAATTTTTACTGTAAATATTTTCAAAATCTCTTTATGCTCCTTCTTCTCCTTTTTCTTCTCTGTCTTCTTTTACTATGATGGAGGTTGAATTCAGAAGTTTGTGCATCACAGCATACACTACCACTGAGCTATAGCCAATTGCTAACAATTTTGAGATATATAATGCACCATCATTAACTATATTTATGCTACTGTACCATAAACTATCAGAGCTGATTCCCCCTGTGTGAGGAAAGAACCAACACAATGGAAGAAAAATCTTTGTTAACTACTATTCTGATAGGATTAAAACTAGAATAAAGAATTTAAAAAAATTATTCCAAAAAAATCAAATAACTCAATTAACAAATGGGCAAATAAATTAAATGAGAATGATCAAAAGAAGACATACAAATGCCAATAAATATATTTCTTTAAAAAGTTCAACATTATTAGCAATTAGGGAAATGAAAATCAAAACTACACTAGAATTTTATCTCACACCAGTAAGAATTGCAGCCATCAAGATTACAAATCAGAATAAATGCTGGAAAGGATATGGAGAAAAAGAAACACTAAACTGTTGGTGGAAATGTAAATTAGTTCACCACTGTGAAAATCAGTATGGAGTTTCCTCAAAACACTAGGAATATAACTATGAGATGATCCAACTTTACCACTACTCAGTATTTACCCTGAAGAATTAAAGCCATCATACTATAGTGATACATGCATATCCATATTTATAGTAGCACAATTCCCAACAGCCAAACTCTAGAACCAATGCAGGTGTCCATCAGTAGATGAAGAGATTGTTATTTTGCTACAGCCGGACTGCGGCAGATGGTGGCCCGTACAGGGAGCCCCGGGACACTCGGGGGTAAGTGACAAAAAAAGCTGCCTGTCCATAGATAGGACGGGAGCAAATCTGCTTGTCCCTAGGCAGATAGGGCGAGAGAAAAAATGGCCATTTGGAGAAATGGAGAAGACTGATACAGTATGCTGCTGTCTTGTTTTGTCTCAGTGTATTGTATTGTCTTTGTGATGAAAATATGGATGGGGTGTTAAGTAAATTGATAAGGGAAGAAGGCACCCCAGTGGAACCAAGAATAATTAGGGCATATATTGATGGAAGCCCAGGAAGAATAGTCAGAAAGAAAAAGAAAGTTCAGAAAAAGGATTATCAGGAAAAAAGTTGCAGCAAAAGGCCATTACTAAATACTTTTCATTACTGGAGGGTATATGAATCTAAACAGCAGCTGCCACCTGCCCAAGCGGGTCATGAGGCAGCAAGGACTTTCCAAGCAGTGGCAACTGGCTCTTCCCCACCCCCGCCCGGGGAGAGGGATGCCACTGTGAGAGCCCAAATCCAGGCATAGTCTCGCAGGCTCTTGCTCCCTGTGCCTGGAAGCAGTTTGAGTCCTGGACACTCCCCAGACTCTCTCTGGGACCATCTGGGGCTGCCTGGGATGCTGCAGGCAGAAGATGACTGGGTCCCTGATGTTTGATCATTTCCAAGGCCAGTAATTACAATGGTTCTCCCACACCTGGAAGCTAATGAGTAATGAGCACTATTAAGGCTTATTTCAAATGTAAAAATACTTAAAATAATGTACTAAATTGTTCAGAAGGTTGTTTTCTTAGTGTCTGCTAGAATGCTACAGAATTTTCTTTAGCCATCCAGAGTTCCTGTTTTCATCCCAGTGCCAATGAGGACAAGGATGGATGAATTTCCAGTGTTGCTGAGAACCAGAGGAGACTTTGGATCAAGCTAGCTGCCTGTAGAATTTACCTGGACTGTGATTTAAGCTAGCTGCCTGCAGAACTTACCTGGACTGTGATTTACCTGGACTGTGAGTTAATCTATTGAGACACTGCTTTACCTGGACTGAGACAACAAACTGTAATCTACAACAAATTGTAACATGGTATCTTTGCTAATGGTGTCATTGCTGGAATAATTTTTCCATGGGCTTCTTGCATAGAGTCATCAATTGGCTTGGTATTGTGGCGTTTTGTATCCTCCCTTTTTTTTTTTTGTAGCAGGTTATTTATGGTGTTTCTCTAAAAACCACTATGGTCTTTATTTAAATTAAACAAAAGGGAGAAATGTTAGAGTCTATAAACAAGTCAGGATGGCGCCTGGCATTTTGCCAGAGGGAGTGGTTAATGTTAAAGTCTATAAACAAGTATGGATGGCGCCTGGCAAAATTACAGAGGGAGTCGTTTGTGAAGTAAGCCATTAAGTGTGAAGATTCCTGATTGGTTGACTGCTGTATCTAGTTTATGTTAATTAAGATAAGCTGTGTGGAATGTATAAAAACTGCTCCTGTCCTACAATAAATGGCTCCCACTCCTGCTGTATCAATCTACACAAGTTGTTCGTCACCCCCCAGTTATTTTGCTACAGCCAGACTGCAGCAAAGAAATGAAAAAAAATATATACAATGAAGTTTTATTCAGTCAAATATAAAATTATGTCATTTACAGGAAAATGGATGGAACTAGAGATGATTTTGTTAAGCAAAATGAATCAAAGTCAGAAGGTTAAGGGTTTAGTGTTTTCTCTCTCTCTCGAATGTGGAAGCTAGAGAGGAAAGGAAAAGAAAGATGGGGGCAGGGCTGGGGATGTGGCTCAAGCGGTAGCATGCTTGCCTGGCATGCGTGTGGCCCGGGTTCGATCCTCAGCACCACATAGAAATGAAGATGTTGTGTCCACTGAAAACTAAAAAATAAATATTAAAAAAATTCTCTCTCTCTCTCCCTCTATCTCTCTCCCTCTCTCTTTAAAAAAAAAAAGTTGGGGGCAAATGTCATGAAAAATCAAAGGCACATGAGTAGAGGAAAGGGACCAAGAATTGGAGGTGAGGAGGGAGCCAGGAATAATATTGGCCATGCTGGGGAGTGATATTGGCCAAATTATTTCAATATATTGTACACGGTGTGCATGTATAAATATATAACAACAAATCCTATCAGTATGTACAGATATAATGCATCAATAAAAATAAATGTACGTGGGGAGTGGGAAGAGCTAATTTCTCCTATCTAACTATAATATTTTAGGTATTGATCAACATCTAACCTTCCTTCCTACTTTCCCAAATTGGTAACCACTATTCTACTCCCAGGCTACCTTTTAAATTGCCATTGACAAGTGTAATAAGATAAGGCTAAACACCCAACAGTCATTTGGAAAAATTCTTGGCTACTTTAATTAAGAGATTTTTCCAGTTATTTTACGGTTACTGTAGCTAAATTCGAATGAAGAAAGCAGATAATAGGAAGTTAGAACAAAGATCTATAAACCAGAGACAGCATTATTTTTTAATGGGGATTGAGCTCAGAGGCACTTAATCACTAACCCCTAAACCACACCCCAGCCCTCTACCCTTTGTATTCTATTTAGAGACAGGGTCTAACTGAGTTGCTTAGGGCCTTGCTAAGTTGCTGAGGCTGGCTTTGAACTCATAATCTTCCTGCCTCAGCCTCCTGAGCCACTGAGATTACAGGTATGCACCATTAATTTGGCTAACACTTGCTTTTAAATGTAGCTAAGAAGAAAGGCAGAAAAATGGGAATCTATTAGCATATTTGTGAGGAGTTTTGTTTGTTTTTGAGATGGATACTATTAAGTAAGTTTGAATTGGCTCTTGAAATATAAAGAAGATTGTGCGTGGAATAAAAGCCTTAAGAGAAGACAGCAGATAATGTCTAGGGCACAGGCACAGGGATGATTCCAAGGGAAACTTCTTTAGCTATAATGTTTAGAAAAGTTCAGTAGGTGAGAGAAGATAATATAGGACATCTAGAAATGATGGGACTGAATTATAAAAAATGCAAAAGTGAAATTTTTAAGATAATATCGTGAAGGATCTATAGTATTGAGGGCCCAATTGGAATCTGTGGTGATTAACATAGACTGTGCACATTTCTTTTTCAAGTAATAGTAAGCTGTTTTATGGAGCTTACTGTGATATTGGCAAATTGTGATATTGTAGTATTGGCAATATTTTTATTAGTTGCTCATGACAATACAATGATCTTGACATATCATACATTTGAATCAAATGGGGTATTATTTCTCATTTTTCCAAGTGTACAAGTTGCAGAATCACATTGATTATATAGCTACATATATACATACAGCAATACAAGTGACTATTTTATTCAGCTGCCCTTCTGTACAGATATCACGAAGAGGTCCATAAAAGTGAATGGAGAGAGAATGAATTTGAAAGAGAAATGTGGTTTTTTGAAGAACAGATCTAAACTGTAGCCAAACCAAAAGAGCAATAGTCAAACATACCAAACTTACAACTAAACTAAAATGTAATGTAAATTCTCAGGTAAAAGACAATAATAGTACATAATTACAATTTGATACTGAAAAATCTTTAATAAAGTCTAGTAGAAGTTACTTACTAGAAAATCATATACATTTTTGTTTAGGTATTAAAGCCATATACAGTTTTCTCACCATTTTTCTCATAAAACATTTTCTCAATATTCATATCTAATGAAAAACTTTCTATATTTTAGAAGTGCTAATGATACAAAATTTGCAATTGTGTGTATATTGAAAAGTATGAATATTATGCATTTAGGAATACATTTTCAAATAATCTTTTTTGCACAAGATTATACTGATTATGATAATTTTCAATAAAGCATATAGTGGCCTCCAGTTTTAAAACCTGGGAGATGGCAGCCCCTCAATCATCCATTTCATCTTCTATCGAGTTACTTGTGAATCTGGGAATCTGCAATCATGCCATTTGATTATCACTGCACAAATATTCAAACAGGACACTGGAGAGGCTGCAGATCAAACAAATCTGGCTTTGAATCTCTACTTACTTATTTTTATTAATTATTTTTATTTGTATGCAACACCATTAAATTCCTAGATGTTCCACTAGCTTAAGTATCAGTTTTGTCACCTGTAAAACCATGATTTTTACCATTTCTGTGCTTATATTATTGTGCAAAAACTAGGTACTTCATGCAACACCACTTTCCAAAGCAAGGGTGGTGTATCCTAACATGTAAAACAATTGGCAGCTCCTCACACTGCATAGACATGGCTTTAAAGTGAATCACAGTTCTCTTCTTTTTCCAGATCACAAAATATACACATCCGAAGCAATGGGAGAAGGGACAACATATCTAGAAAAATGTGAGAACTTCTAAAGTTTATAAGAGGCAAAAGACCCAGAATGGCAAACATAATATTGAAGGAGAAGAACAAATTTGGAGGACTACTTGACACCAATACTATTGCTATAGTAATCAAAGCAATGTGGTATTGGCAAAAGAATAGGCAGAAATCAAAGGATAGAGAAGTGCAGAAATACATCAACTGATCTTTCACAAAGAAGCAAATGCCATAGAATGGATACAAATCCTTTAAGTAAATCATTCTAGAACAATGAAACATCCACATGCAAAAAAAATTAATTTACACACAGACCTATACATACATACACAAAAACTTACACAAAAAGAATTATAGATCTAAGAATAAAACACAGATTTATGAAATCCCTAGATGATTACAATAGAAACAAGCTGATTCTGGGTATGATTATAATTTTTTAGTTACAATACAAAATGTATGTTCCATGCAAGAAATAATTGATCCACTGGACTTCACTAAAATTGAAAGTGCTTTTCCTCTGTAAAAACAATGTCAAGATAAGAAGACAAGACTCATACTTGAAGGGTATTTGCCAAAGCAATATTTTCCAAAAGTATTATCCAAATTATATAAAAGTTCTTAAATCTTAGCAGTAAGAAATAAGCAATGTGGTATTGGCAAAAGAATAACCTGACTAAAAAAATGGGCCAAAGACCTGAACAGATACTTCACCAAAAAAGATAGACAGATAGCACAGAGACATATGAAACGTTACTCCACACCATATACTGGTTTAAAGAACAATGAAATACTACTACACATGTATTAGAATGGCAAAAATCCAGAATGGTGATCATACCAAATGTTGCTAAAGATATGAAAAAATGGGTACTATTATTCTTTGCTGCTAGAAATACTACAAGAGAAGGCATTTTGGTAGTTTATTAAAAAAATGAACATTCTTACTGTCTGATCCCATGCCTTTTTATTTATTCAAAGTAGGAGAAAACTTATGTCCACACAAAAATGTACACTTGGATATTTATGGTAGTATAATTCATGGTTGCCCAAATTCGGAAGAACTCACCGTTAGATTAAACAAACAAACAGCAACAAAAACAAAACAACAACAACAACAAAAGTACACTCAGATAATGGGTTCCTATAGATTACTGAAAATAAATTTACTATGAAAACATAAGGAAACACAGAGGAATACCAAATGCATAAATGCATATTAAGTGAAAGAAGACCATTTGAGAAGACCGCATACTACATGATTTCAACTATATGCACTTCTCAAAAGCGTGAAACCATGGAGCTAGTAAAAAAAAAGAAAAAAAAATAGTGATTGCCTGAGGAATGGGGAGAAAAACAGTGATGAACATTGGAGAACACAGAGGATTTTTAGGTTAGTGAAAGTATTCTATGATACTGTAATGATGGATACATATCATTACACAATTGGCCAAACCCATGGAATGCACATCAAGAATGAGATAGGGGCTAGGGATATACCTAAGTTGGTAAAGTTCTTCCCCATACCACCACCATCACCATCACCACATACACACACAAACAAACAATAAAATGGACTAGGATGTAATTTATATTTTGAGTTACTATGATATATAAATGTTTTTATGTTTTTGTTGGTGCATTAAAGTATACATAATAGCTATGTTCATTTTTTTCATTTTCACAAGTGCACATAATTTGCTTCATTTCAATCCTTGGTACTATTTTTAGCAATCATGTCACTCAATACCCCTAGGATATTGCTAGGGGAAGCTATATGAATGTGTGGGTGCCGGGGAACATATGGGAAATTTCTGTACCTACCTCTCAATTTTTCTCTGATCTTAAAACAGCTCTTAAAATCTGATAGCCCTAAAAAATTAAAGTGCATTACCAAATGGCTTTGAAGTGTAAATATCCTTCAGATGAGAGAAAGAAAAAGGCAGAGGGAGTGTAAAGGAGGGGAAAGAGAGAACAAAGAGAGAGAGGAGATGAGAAGAGAGAACACAGAGAAGAGGAAGAGAAAAGGGAAGGGGAGACATAGGCAAAGAAAAAAATTTTTCCTTAACTTTTTTCCTTTTAACAAACCTTATACATTTTTTTTTTCATTTTCTAATCTATTAACTGATGAAAAAAAGGAGTAAATATTTAGCAAGTAGTACTGGCATAGTTGGTTACCTACTAAAGAAATCAAACAAATTAATGACTTATTAGAAAGAAATTTAAAAATGATAGTTTCCATAAGTTTATAATGAAGTTTTATAAATTATAAATTTGAGTAAACTTTTTTTTTTTTAAAAGCTGCATCTTATTCTCTATGATCAAATTTATATCACAAAACCAGGCAAATCTCACTTGGGCTGTTATATCAGAACAACAATTACTCTTGCTGGGGAAGTGAGGTTTGGAAAGGAGAAAAAGGAGGATACTTGGTGTTAGTAATAATCTGCTTCTTTATTGCTGTGATATTGCATTCATTTATGCTAACACATTTTTAGGTCCAGGCACTAAAATAAAATTTCATAAAAACATCTCAGAAAAGTATACTTCATGCAACTAAAAATGCATAATGAAGACATTAAATCACAGAATGTCCATCCTGTGTATTTTTTTCATCATTCTTCCTATGTGGAATTCATTATACTCAATTATGTATAGAAGAAGGCCATATACTTTCCTCATGTAAATTGTAGTTCACATGTTGAAACATATTTTTCCAAGAAAGAATGATTACTTACAGTGCAAGTACAAAAATCAGAATCAGTGTGTAGCCAGACAGAATTTGCTTATCTCAAGTTTCACAAATTTTAAATCAGCAATTTTTCAAAATATTTTTTAGTTGTCAGTGTACACTTTATTTTATTTATATGTGGTGCCGAGAATTTAACCCAGTGCTTCACACATGCTAGGCAAGTGTTCTACCACAGAGCCACAACCCCAGCCCTTGAATCTGCAATTTTCTAATAGCACTAAGAGACTAAATAGACACTGTCTATTTGAAAAGATACTGGTGTTAATTTTACTTGCTCCAACTTCCTGTTGATAGCATATAATGCATTCCTCCATCATTGTCACAAACATATCACTTTATTGTAATAATACTCTCTTTCAACTTCCTGAGTAAAACAGTCGATGCAAAGTCTTCGTTTTGTGTGAGTTTGCATGTGTATGCCTGTGTGTGTATGTCTGGCTGGGTGTGTGTGCACACATGCGTGTGTATGTGTCTGTGTTTTAACTGTTTGTCTTTATGGCTTCAAAGTAGATAAAGACTCAGAATACTTGTAATCTTGTAAAACTAGATACAGCATTTTAAATGTTTATCGTTAGAACATGCCCAGTGGCAGATGGTGGCATGCCATTTTAGAGCCACCTAGAGGTACAAAAATTGTCCCATGTTTTTCATTTTGGCAGATGCATATGCCCCTTTGGCAAACTTCAGAAAATAACTAAAAGGCTTACACCTTCAAAACAGATTGTATTTATAGAGGGATGTGTGCAGTTCAACAGGGGTGGTGCTTGGGATTTAAAAATCGACATTATCAAATGTGTAGTACAGTTGGTATGAAACTTTGGATAAGAAATTAGCGGAACTATTTTACTGTGTATTTGCTGTACCTATAGAATTTTAATGAATCTTAAGTAATTGTTTTCAGAGGAGTATTAAAATGAATTTTAATGAATTCATTCCAAATTGTTCGTTTTAAATGTAGATTAAAGGTCAAATTTCATACAGAACTCAATGCTTTGTGACAGCTTACTTTCAGTACTCAACCTGTTTTATTTGGCATACTGATAATTAGAATCTTACTAACAATACCATTTAAATCCAAATGCAAATATAATTTTTTAGAAGTACAGGTATCAAATTTCCATATGACATTCAAATTTTATAGCTTCCATTTTCATATTTTCAAAAACAATGTCCCCACATCATTTGTCTCTTCCATTTTTCTAGTTTTACATTAGAGTAAGAAACCACCATTGTTCACCCAAAAGAAATCTTTTCTGGTATGGAATGTTCTTTAATGTCATTTAAGGGTATGAAAGTGAAATCTCTATATGGTCAAAGAATTTTATCTAATGAGTTTTAAAATATAGATGGCTGAGATAAGGAAAATGCAAACAATTTGTGTAAAAGATCAGCTAATAAATATTTCAGGCTTCCAGGGATTCCTAGGCTCTGTGGCAACTACACAACTCTTTCAATATTGTAATGCATAAGCAGCTATATATAATGCATAAATGAAAGAGCAAGACTATAATTTCCTATTCTCTCTTTGTTTCCTGAATCCATCAATGGCTTGGTTTTCCCCAAACTTGGCTTGACTACATTTTCCTAACCCTGAATTAAAACTCACAGCTTCTCTGACTTTTTCCTTCTAGGCCTGTTAGGTGCCTAATTGGCTAAAATGGTGAGATTAGATGAGGAACAAGTAAAAGAAAAGCTTAAAAACTCTAACTTGAATTTTAATCATTTCTTTCTTTTACAAAGGTAATAAAATGTACTGTAGCAAATCTAGAAATTACACAAATTTGTAAAGGAGAAATTCTGAAATTTTGGAAGGAATTTCCTCTAGTATTTATATAAAATTTGCAAAATAAATTCAAAGTTTTTATCCTAAAGCACATGCTATGTCTGTTATTCGCCTGTTATGATCTTCTCTTGTTATTAAATACTCATTTGCAACCTCATACAATGTCTATATGTACTTGGCTTTTTTAATAATGAAAAATCTATTGAATGTTTTTCATGGTGGCAATCTGTTTTGTGATGGTTTGGAGGTGAGTTGTCTTTAAAAAGTTCTCATATGAGACAATTCAAGAAGGTTTGGAAAAGAAATGATTGGGTTATAGGCATAAACTCATCAGTGAATTAATTCCTAATGGGATTAACTAGGTGGTCACCAGAGGCAGGGGGGATGTGGCTGGAGGAAGTAGGTCACTGGGGGTATGATTTTGGGGTATGCATTTTGTATCTGGACAATGGAGTCTCTCTCTGCTTCTGATCACCATATGAGCAGCTTCTATTTGCCACATTTTTCCTCCAAGTTTTCAACATCGCCTCAAGCCTTGAAGCATGCCTTCAGCCTTGTATGGACTAAGACCTCTGAAACCTTGAGCCCTCGAATAAAATTTTGCTCTTCTATAATTGTTCTAATCAAATCACTTAGTCACAGCAATGAAAAAGCTGAGGACAACAATAGATAAATCATGAATTTGACTTATAAGAATGTGCCCATAATAATATGATAATGATTACCAGATGTAAAACTGTGCATTATTTTGCTTTTAATCTGTTGTAATTTAAATTTTTAATTTTTAAAAAATAAAATGTTTTAATTTTAATGTTATTTAATTTTCAATGAAAATGCTAGAATCTTGGCCATAATTTTCTCAGTTCTATTACATATGGGTTCTAATTGGCCTAATTATGTCAGGATAATCTGATTTCTTGTGCTTCATAACTGGTTCAGGCACCCAAGTTGATTTGGTCAGAGTGAGGTCCTGACTTTGCTTTCCATCTCTGTAGGAGGGACATATTCTATCTGCATATGAATAAACAATCCCCAAGACAGATGGCAGTCATTTTGTGCCTTCCAGTGTTATTATATTTAAGAAGATATAGAAATAAAGCAATGACAAAACAGGAAAATGAGTATTAACTAAACTACTAAAGTGACCCCTTGGGGCTGGGATCCTGGCTCAGTGGCAGAGCACTCACCTAGCATAGCCGGGACCCGGGTTCCATACTCAGCACCACATAAAAATAAAGGCATTCATTGTGTTGTGTTCATCTACACCTAAAAATAAATAAATAAATAAATAAATAAATAAATAAATAAATAAATAAATCAAACACCCTTAACTGGCATACAAAAGCATCCCTGAAGTTTGGTTTTCTGTTGAATCTCACATAGGAATTCTAACTGATGGATCGAATGCATGCGTAGCAATCTCACATCTACTATAGATATGGCAATCATTTATAAAAGTTATTTAATCTTCTTATAATCAAGAGATAACTGTTCATGTGTGCCAGAACTTACCATCTATGATGTGAAGTTAATAATTTTAACTATACCTTTCCCAACTAGAGGGTTAGAATATTCCCCCATTGCATCCTATTTTGAAATTGAGAAATGACAGGAAGTTGCTAATTTTCAAATAGTTTTTCTTAGCTAGAACTATTTAAAATAGATGTCTTCATTTTCTCTTTGATGAGCTTCCTACGGTTGTATTCTAAAGGAGGATATCTTATTTTTTTTCTCAAAGCAGCTACACTTAGAATATATGTGTTAATATAAAGTGAAACAAGGCATTAGCAAAAGTACTGTGAAATTGATGGTCACTACTATTGTTCATTTTGGTACACTTTTTGTTCATGTCAAATCCATGGGTGAGATGTAAGTGACTTACACAACCATGATGGTAACTACTGAAATATGGAGTTTGCTACTAGTTGTATCCCCAAAATCTCATATACATTCTGAAATGTTAATACTAAAATACATATTATTAATATTATTCAAATTTGATACATTTTGGTAAGATTAGATAGCACTGGTCACTCATCACATTCCATTAAAATCTCAAAACCAGCAAAAACAAAAATAAAAGACAAATAACACCAGAATTATCATGTAAAATGAATAGAAAGTTATATGAGTATATAATTACACAATTTATTTCTAATGTATATACATATACACATATATACAAACATATATATCATATACATGTATATCCACACATAGAAATAAAACACCAGTTTTTCTACAATTTTAATCATAAATATGCTTAAAGTATATAATCTAATCATCTACATTATTTTTCCTATTTTTTTAACTGGAAACAATAGGGAAATTTAGATGTTCTATTATAAATATATATATATATATATATATATATATATATATATATATATATAAAACAACATATACAAAATATATAAAAGCATTTGGTAACGAATATTATATTATTTTATTCAAATATGAGTTAAACTACAATTGCAAATATATATATTAATAAATTTTGTCTAAATAGTTGAGTATTATCAATTTCATAAATTCATTATATACACACGCACATATATATATATGTATATATACATATATATATATATACACACACACACACACATACACACTTGTACACTTGTATTTACATAGAACTAGGATAGGAATCAATGAAATTTTTTGGAGAAGAAAATATTTCACTGAGAGAATTATGTGTTTGTTTTTACTATTCATCGAATGGCTTTAGAAGATTAGAAACTTAAGTTATGATTTATATTACATGTGGTCACAAAAGAGTTAGATATTGCATTTAACCTAATGTATATTTAACCTTCTCTATAATACCTTAAAAACAATTCATTTTACTTTGGGAAACTCTTGTTCTAACTATATAATGAAATTATCTTTCTTGAAACTAAATGAAACACTATAAGGGAAATAGTCTCTGCCATTGCAATATAAATGGCTTTTGTATACTGGCTACTAGGTTGCTTATTTCTTCACAACAGACTGAGACCTTGTTAGCTCAAAAATCAGAGCCAAGTTCAAATTTTTACTTACCAATTGATTTAGACACAGCCCAAATAAGCAGAATTTCAGTCATTCACTATCTTCCTGCTCCGCATACCCTGAGAGAAATTGCGCTCAATATCTGCTAGCCATAGATAAGCAAAAGGTTGTGTAGCCTCAAGCAGCTGCCTGTAGAGCTCTCTGACCCACAGTCTCCTGACTATGCTTAAGAGACATCACTTGTACACACAAGCCTCTCTGGATTGTGAGTCCTCTCCCCAAGCTTTCCCTTGGCCTCCTCCCTATGGATGCTAGCTATAGTGCCTTAAATCTCTGAGCAGGCTCACCCTATGAGACATTGGCTCCTAGGCCACATACCAATGTGTTGTCCAAATAAAGCTTGTGTGTGCTACTACCACCTCATCTTGTAGTCATATATTTTGGGGTCATATAAACATCAGTGAGATCAACCAACAAATATCTCAAAATCTTGTAAGCATGAATGATGCAATGAGTAATTATTAGTACTCAATGGATTTGCATAGTAATTATTAGTACTCTAGTGACTATTATGTCTTCCCTAATTTATCCTTTGAGATGTCTTTCTCTATGTAATGGTCCTTCATATATTTGAGATCACAGCTGTCACATTTCTTCTGAATCTTATTTATACAACAAACATGATAATAACTTCATTATTTCTGCATATGGCAGACTTTTATACACTTCATCATCTTAGTTGTCATCTCTGAATAAATTTTGCTCTGTCAAAATTCCTTTCAGAGGGATGTCAGAGAATAAATACTTGAATACAGTTGAGGTTTCCTGGTGTGGCGGAAGCTGGAACTTATTTATTTATTAATTATATAATGCCAAGTTAACTGCAGCTAGCAGGCAGACTATTTTGTATTCTTGTTCAGTTTTCTCTGTCAGTGATAAGAAAATTCAGAGTGCAGTTTATCAACAGAGATCATTGCCATCACAGTGAAAGGGGAGATTCTGATTAAAGGGAAACTGAAAAAGGTTTGGAATTAACGACCGAAATACCCATGGTCAAGAGAGGGAGGCTGAGGACCTAGAAATTATAAAAAACCTGAGAATCTCAAGGCTATGGGGGGAAAAGAATGGAAAGGTATCCATTTAATGGCAAAGTGTGTGGCAAAGGAAACTTCCAGTAAGAGGAAGATTCCAACGTAGAACACCATTTGGAATACAAGAAGTGATGATAAAGCCAACCTCACCAAAAGGGCACATACTTTGGCCATCATCCTGAGAGACAAAATTCCCAGGAACACAAGGACATGAGCTAATATCTAACAACCCACTATTTTTGAAGAAAAGAAAAAAAATGAAAGACCTATATATAACCTGCCAAATCTAAGCAAATAGAACAAAGAAATACGAATGCTGAAAGAGCATCCTATATGTTTAAATAGCTGAAAGAAGGTTTTTGCAACAAAAAGCTGTGTCAGGTGCTCATAAAGAAAAACAATTAGTAAGACTGAGTGTGAAAAATACTGTAGCTGAAAAATCAAATATGTGTGTAAATAAGTTGGCTAATATCACAGACAGATAAAAAATAAATTTCTGACTTGACATGCCAGATAAAAAGATATAAGGAAGGTATAAATATGTGGAAAAGCATTGTCTTTAATTTAGTATTGTGATACCTTTAAATGAAAAATATCAAACATTAATCCTTGTCACTTCTAATATAGACAAATGAAATGCAAATAGTAATTTGTATAAATAAAATATAAACAAACAACATAATTTACTCAATGTTATATTCACACTTAACTTTACAATTGAAATAGATAACTGAAATTGAAGAATGGAGTTGAAAGAGAAAAAATAAAATAATAGATGTTTTGAATTAATTTGTGATGCTACAGCTTTATGAGGCCAAAACATTTCCAGTCATCAAAATTTACCCTTCTCCCTATTATCACAATTGCATAATCTATTCGCTTGTCTTTTCTTTTTTGTGTGTGTTCAGGTAAAATTTAACACAGATATCACCTTAAACTTCAGAACACTACTCTGATCACTTGAAAGTTATGTGTCTTTGTAAAAAAATATTTGTTGAAACATCATTTGATGAAAAGAAAACAAGGAGCAACCGGCATGTCCATTAGTAGGAGAATGGCTGACTAAAATCATGATTCTGCCAAAATATTAACAAGCATGTTACATATTATATTATGTATGAAATAATATGAAGTAATACCTATAATATTTTATGAATTAAAATGGAAAAAAGTAGCCTAACAGAATGTTTCCATTTTTATTTAAAGATAAAAGAACACAAATAAGAAAATGAATATACTTCTTTTTATCATTTATTTTTAAATGTTCATATTTATAGGGTACTATGAGATAAGTCAATGCATGCCTACAGTGTGTAATGATCCAATCAGGCCCCTTATTATTTCTAACTCTTCAAACACTCTAAAAATTTTTGAAAGACACATAATAATCATATATATTTATAGGGTATATTATGATGATTAAACACATGTGTAAAAGATATCTTAAATACCCTTATTTTAAGGACAAAATGAGAGTAAAATATATGCTAGGATTTATGTTAAAATATTATTGAAGAAATGCAAATCAAAACTACTCTAAGATTTCATCTCAATCCAGTCAGAATGGCAATTATCAAGAATACAAGCAATAATAAGTGTTAGCAAGAATGTGGGGGAAAAGGCACACTTATACATTGCTGGTGTTGCAAATTGTCGCAAGCACTATGAAAAGTAGTATGGAGATTCCTTAGAAAATGTGGAATCTTACCCACTCCTCCGTCTATACCTAAAGAACTTAAAATCAGCATACTGTAGTGATGAAGTCACATTAATGTTTATAGCAGTTCAGTTCACAATAGGAACCAACTTAGATGCCCTTCAACAGAAGAATGGATAAAGAAACTGTGGTATTTTACACAATGGAATATTACTCAGCATTAAAGAGAAGTGAAATTATGGCATTTGCAGGTAAATGGATGAAGTTGGAAAATATCATGCTAAGCAATGTAAGCAAATCAAAGAAAAAAAAGGCTGAAATGTTCTCTCTGATAAGTGGATGCTGATCCTTAATGTGGGGAGGGTCATGGGGAGAATGGAGAAACTTTGATTGGGCAAAGGGGAGGGAGGAATTTGGAGGGGTATGGGGGCAAGAAAGATGGTGGAGTGAGATAAACATCATTCCTAGGTACATGTGTGACTGCATATATGGTGAGGTTATACATCCTGTACAACCAGAGAAAAGAAAAGTTGTGCTCCATTATATATTTGGAACCAGGCACTATGGCAAACTCTTGCAATCCCAGTGGCTCAGAATACTAAGGCATAAAGTTGTTGACATCCTCAAAGCCAGCTCAGCAACTTAGGCCCTAAGCAACTTAGTGAGACCTTATCTCAAAATAAAAAAGGCTTGGGGATGTGGCTCAGTAGTTGAGAGTATCCCTAGATTCATTTCTAGGTACAAAAAAATAAATAAATAAAGTATATAAATAAAATATAATATTATATACATACTTAATTTTATAATGAAAAGAGATAACTAGAATTAAAGAATGGAAGTGAAAGAGGAAAATTAAAATAATAGAAGTATTTACATATGCATATATCTAGTATGCATATATATAAATATGAAACTTCAACAGTGGGAGGAAAAGTTATAATTATTTCTTATACTTCAGCATTGCTTGACATATTACAATGAACATGCATTTCTTAAAAATATGAAAACAACTTTATGACATAAAATATACATGATATTATGAAATTGAAAACGTTTTCAGTATAACAAGTATTGGCACCTATGAGAAACAGAAAGCTATTTCATTCTGATCTTTTAGTTTATGCATTTGGTACTGAGTGATTTTTTTTTTTTTTTGGTTGTTTCAGAAGACAAGGTACAGAGAATAGAGCAGAAGAAACTAGATAACCTTCAAACACTTTGGAGCTGCAATGAGAACATACTCTAAAAAATTCACTCATTGTGGAATTTAATAACATCCATTTCACAAACCACAGACTTTTCCTATCTCACAAATCAATTTCATTCTATTATATTGGTGAATTAGTTTCTTTTAGTGAATTGGTTGTTCCACTTTAACTGTTGGCCTTCTAATAAAAGGGAAAGACATGTATTAGAAGTATAGAAAAGAGTCAAGATAATAGCCCAGCAATACTTTTTACTTATCATCTAACCTCTTCTTTTCAGATTTCCCCATGCTTCAGTGACCAGGAGCTGTTACCATTGAATTAGGCATGACAAGCCTCTCCAGGGCCCCTGTTCTTTCAAGGAGTGGTTTGTTGGGGGTACAGTTATGAACAATGGTAATGAAACTATCACCATTTGTTTGAAATCTCATGTAGAGATTTTGAAATTCAAATGAGATATCACTATTCTTCTTATATTTAAGTCATAGGAAAATTAAATTTGATACATCCTTTAAATTTGTTTTTGCTCTTATAAATCTATGATCCTTACACAGCTTTGAAGTGAAAATAAATCATGAAGTTGAAAAAAATTACCCTCTATCAATATTGTTGTTGTTCTATAAATAAGATGGAATACAATTGTATACTTTCGTGTTGGAGAACACACCCATACACTCACATACATATGGTATACACATGTATGTAGTCATGAATATATGAAAATATACATCCAGAGAGAGAGAGAGAGAGAGAGAGAGAGAGAGAGAGAGAAGCCTTGTAAGCATGAAATTAATTCTCTTTTTTTCAAAGATCTAATGTTATCATTTCATATGTAATTTGTGAATTATGACTTATATAAATTTTGGCATCAAGGAGGTCTTAGATTTGATTTCTTTTTTTTTTTAATTTTTTTAATATTTATTTTAAATAAATATTATTAGTGAATTGGTTGGAATTTTTTTTAAGTTTATGTAAAATAAATGTCAACAAAAAATAAATATGAGTTTAATTTAGATCATAGATCCAATCTATAATGAAATGACAGATTCACAATGAATGAAAATTGTGAAACAAAGATTATTCTTAGAGCAACAATATTTTATGTCAAACTATTAATAATCTAGAATACAATATCATATACACATATTTATTCTTATCCACATATAATCTTATGGTTGGGATTTGGAAAGTCTCCCAAAGTTTCTTTTGTCTGTTAAGAGCTTGTTCCCCAAATAAAGGTAAGTTGGGAGGTTTGGCCCTTGAGAAGTGATTATATAATGAGGGCTCTGACCTCATTACTGGATTAATCCATTGAAGGAAACATAATTTGATTGGACTATTGAGAGCTGGTAGAAACTCTATGCAGTGGGTATGGTTGGAAGTAGGTTATTGGAAGCATGCCCTAGGAGAGGATTTCTTTCCTTATCTGCTTATTCTATCTCTCTCATTCTCTCTCCCTCCCTTCCTCCTTCCTTCTTGGCTGCCTTGTGCTGAACTGTTTTCCTCCACCTGGACTTTCCACCATGATGCTCTGCTCAGGCCCAAAGCAATGCAGCAAACTGAATATGACCTGAAACCTTGAATAAATAAAATAAATTGCACCAAAATGAATCTTTCCTCCTCCACCTTGTTTGTGCCAGGTATTTTGGTCACAGTGATGAAAAGCTGACTAACACATATAGGTATTAAAGAAGGCATGAAACTTTGTGTCAGAACAATAACATCCTTAGAAACTAGTTGACAGCTGGTGAAATGCTTTTACTAAATCTCACTTTACTATGAAGATGTGAGAAGACATGGTTGACTTGTTTATTTTATATGACTTTGCTTATGAAGTAGGTCATAGGTACATTATACAATATACCTCTTTCACAAAAATTCAATAAAAATATCAAAAAGACAGATGCAGATTTTTTCTTTTCTCTGCCTTTGTCCCAATCATTTCACTTATCTCTAATTTGTTATCTCAGCCTTAGTTTAACAACAAGTACTGTCAGTGCCTTAAGCAAATCTTCCTCCTGAAAACTACCCTGTGGAAGGGTTCAAATTAAAGCAAATATTAAACTTTGCTCTTACCAGTACCTTAAATACTTTCTTAGCCTCAAGGATCAGTCCAAGACTTTGTACTTTCAATGGCTCCTCTCCTCTCTCTGTTAAAGTTCTCTATCAACTCTCTCTTTATTGTGCAGTGTTCTGGTCACAGACATACACACATATTTATTTCAAATTATCTGTTTTTTGTTGTTGTTGTGTGTGTGTGTGTGTGTGTGTGTGTGTGTGTGTCTGTGTGTGTGTGTGAACCCTCCTTTATTTCAAACTCCCATAGCAGTCATTGTTAATGTCAGTCATTTGGACATTTAATCACATACAACATGATAGAGTAGAAATAATGCTAGAATTTAGTTCCAAAGTACAAGTCCAAAAATTTACAGTGATAATAACAACATGTAGGAGGAGACGGAAATGAGATATAATAAGAATATAGACTTGAGATGGATGCTGAGAGGAGAAAAGAATGAGTTTGGGTTCTAGTCATTGGTAACTGGCAAATAATGGTGGTGTCATCTAAGACTGAGCTGAATGAACAAAAGCAATGTTTTATATCACCATATTTCTATAAAATCTTAGTTTACAGAGTTTTACTGTTTACTTATCATTATTTCTAGATTCTTTAATGGCTCTGTACACACTTCCAATCTCCCTAACTCCTCAATGTATTAATGCAGGAATACCAAGACTAAACAGGAGCTTGGTCATTAATACTGTGCTCATCTAACTACTAAAATTATATAGATTCACATTTTATAACGTATAGATTTAAAATAGCAATGTGAATTTCCACTTATCCTTCAGATACTTGACATTAGCATTGTCCTTTTCTAACAAAAAATTATTCCTAATGTTAAAATATTAGATATATGAATTGAGGACATCTGTGAAAACTCACCTATTCTGACAGAATCCCAGGACCTTTTCTTCACTCTACCTTTAAGAACCCAACTAAAGACTGAAATTTCAACAGGTGTGTAACTATACAAAACACTATTTCAAGATGTTGCTTTTGATAATATATTAGTTCCTTTTGAAACTACACACTCAGTTCCAAATTTTATATGCCTTTATAATTTCTCATCCTTGTAAGGTGGTATTTCTTAACATATTGCAATGAAAGAAGCTGCATTTTAATGGCATGCTTTATGCATGTGAATACTTTGTGTAATTCTCACTTGCCTTGATTCCTTTTTTAAAAAGTGAGATTCTATGATTAAAAGAAAATTTTTTTATTTAAATAAGCAATTTTCTGGTAGAACTTAAAGTTACTAATGTATAATATGGTCTATGAAAAGGCATTTTTAAGCAACTGAGAATTGTGATATTTTTAAAGTTATATTTAAGTAAAAGTTTTATATATGCTTGTAGATAAAAAGTGGACATATGTGTACTGTATTAATTATATGAATGATATATATATATATATATATATATATATATATATATATATAAAGTTTATATGTGTTTGTGAATAAAATATTGATGTATGCATGTGTTGAGTAATCACAAAATAAAAATGCTATCTCTAGAGAATGTTCTGTGCAACAGTATAAGGAATTACTTTGATTCTTTCTTTATATTTTTTAAAAGCAAATTTTTAAAAGCATCCCTTTTCTAAAAGCCACTCATCAAGTGTAAATAAAATGATTAAAATTGCTTTAATTTACTGGTAAACATAAATATTTCTTACTTTTGAAAGATCATGTAATTCAACAGAAGTAAATATCCCATCCAAAACTATTGGCTTATTAAGAATCGCTCCAGTTCAATAACCTAGTTATTATAGAAAAATGAAGAAATTTGGAACTCAAGGGTTTAGAATAGTGAATTATACACATTAATTTTTTTAATTAATTTTTATTGTTGGTTGTTCAAAACATTACATAGTTCTTAATATATCATATTTCACACTTTCATTCAAGTGGGATATGAACTCCCATTTTTACCCCGTATACAGATTGCAGAATCACATCAGTTGCACAACATTGATTTACATATTGCCATTCTGGTGTTTGTTGTATTCTGCTGCCTTTCCTATCCTCTACTATCCCCCCTTGAGGGGTTACCAAGGATTGAACTCAGGAGCCCTCAACCACTAAGCCACATCTATAGCCCTATTTTGCATTTTATTTAAAGACAGGGAATCACTGAGTTGCTTAGCACCTCACTTTTGCTGAGGTTGGCTTTAAACTTGAGATCCTCCTGACTCAGTCTCCCGAGCCTCTGGGATTACAGGCGTGTGCCACCAGCTCATATTATTTTTATACTTTATTCATTTCTGGATTTATGAGGCCTTTAAACCATAACACTTTCTAAAGAAACTGGCATCCATTCTTTCCCTGTTGTTTTTGAATCTAGATGGTACTTAAACATTGGTCCAAATGGAATAAAATTCCCATTTGTGGAATTCCAGCTCCTTAAATCAAGAGGTGTAGAGGCAGGGAAATGTACTCTGAAGTCACATACATTTAGTGTGAAGCCCAGCACTTTTATCTGTGCCTCAGTTTCCTTAGCTGTAAAATAGGAATAACACACATAGTACCTTCACCGTATCTTGAGAACTAAAGGAAATAATGTACATTAAACATCTTGGTTCCTCCCAGAGACAGTGATCACTTGACTACTTCCTGCCAATGGGCATTAGTGCTCTTTGATTATTAACTAGAATTTTACTTCTATAGTTTATCTGTTTCTGTCTTCTACATATTTTAGAGGTTTTGAAACAGAAAATAAGCCAGAAAAAAATAAGGTCAGAAGGAGAATATTATAACAGCTTTATAAAAAAATCCAAAAGGTGCAATGACTTGCCATCTCTACAGTAGGCCTAATGTAATATGCCATAAAAATAGCTTTAAAATAACAAGATGAGAGAGTTATTTATAGAAAAATAGATAAAGCTTTTAATGCTAAGCTGGTACTCTGAATTTCTAAGAAAATGATTGTTATCTCTTTGTCATTATATGTAATATATGCAGTGCATCTATGTATTTTTCAGGTTTTTCCTATGAAAGAAATGTAGTTTCCCATTGTTGTGATTTAACCTTGAACTTACAGAGATTTAAGAGCATGCACTCTAATAAGTTATACAATATCTGTAATGGTTCATATTCAGGGGTCAAGATCTTACTTGATGATAATGGTGAATAACATTTTTCAAAAAATCATGAATGACCACATGGTTGGTATTTTTTCAAGCTAAGTAAAAAATACCAATTAGGCATTTTGTTGTTTAAACTGTCAGTTTTTTCCTTTGACCTACTTTTTAGCACTGGCAATAACACCAATTTAGGAAAAGGAGTGTTTCATCAGCAAAGGGTCAAGTTAAAGGAGTAAATTATGGCATCGCTCCCAAGTATGTTTCAGTTTGCCAGAGTGGATGATTGCCTATTCATGGGGAAAGAATGCTATGTGAGAATTCCAGGGCTCCTTGTGTTTTGGCAGCTTTTTTTCACTGTAAGACAAGGAATCACAGGCTTTAATGTACAGTCCTGTGGAGATGGGTGGAAGGAGAGAGGGAACTGGATAAATGGCTCTGAAATGAGATTGATTTACTCTTTTCTTCTTCAAAGAACAAGAGAAGAGGTACAGTTATATTAATTGGTTGGTGTCTATTTTATAGCTTTTAAAAACAGAGAATAATTCATCTTGATTCTGTAATTACTAGCTATACAAACAGCATATGACAAGTCTTGACAAGTAGGCTTTTTCAACATGGAATAGCTATTACAATGGCCAAAGTGTTAGATTAAAATATCAAGGTTGTGCCATTTGATAAATTCTTTTCTTTCTTAATAGGAGGTGTTATCTACATTTGTATGCTAATTCTAAAATGTCTGTACTGTGAATGAAACTAAATATCAAACAGATCACTAAATTCAATGAACCAATAAACAGTAGTTTTCCAAAACATTCTGAAGGAACAGGTTACATATTTTCTTCTGGATAAGAAGTTGGTTTTATTCTTGGAATACAATCGATTTTTTATTGAGTACAAGTCTATAAAATTATAAATCAGGAGTTTTATCGATCGCATGAAGGTCATGCCTCCATGACAACATTGTTGTAGACTGAAGTCTGGGTTAAAAAGCATCCGTTTAACTCTCATGAGGCACCAACTAAGATAAAGTAAAGGAATTCATAAACCCATTTATGCCACATACATGGATCAAATAAATTATTACAACCTTATATCTGAGTTTCACTCTCTGGGTGAGACAATGTCCTGGAAATGACCCCAGTTGAAACTGGCAGGAGATGATTATCTTTCTCCCCTTTCCACATTTGCCTGGGGTCAGGAAGATCCAAGTTGTTCAATATTTCTATTACATTAATGGGACAATTATCACATAGGGATCAACTTCATGCTGCTAATATAGATATGCCTCTGGAAGCAATTTCTGGCTCTGCTGGGCAAGGCAATCTATTAGGTCATTTGTAACCTCTGCGAAGTCTAGTGGAAAGAATACAGACTCTGGACTTCTTGGTTTAAATTCTATCAGCCAAGTATTTATTTGTAGAGTAACCTTGGCATATTACTTAACATTTCTGAGTCTCCTTTAGGAGATAATAGCCATTATCTGATGGTACATTTGCAAAGATTTTTTTTTTAAATAAAAACAACACAGAAAAACAAACTGTAAGATTATTTCATGCATCATAGAAATTGGTAAATTGGAATTATTATTATCATCATGTACAGTACCTTGCTCTTTCCTTTAAATTGACTAACATCATCTTGATATACAGAATTATCAACTTCTAAAGAATATTTTCTCTGTCACATGAGTATTATCTCAAAACACATATAGAAAATAAATACATGAGTTTATAATAAATGTAAATTATTCTGAAACTTATCAAAAAAGAATGAGTCATAATTTTCCTTTTAAATTTATCCTGCCCTAAAATCTTTTAGGAATCAATCAACATCTATTTATTGGCTATTTAGTATCCATCACATTGTCCTTAACAAACTGCGTGGAAACTACCTCTAAAGTATTTATGAACTAGTTAAAGAGGTAAAAGGTAAGATCTGGAATTAGTAAATAATAATTATATTAACAATGAAAAGCAAACTAACCTGCTTTCTAAAAGTCTTGGTAACAATGTGACCATTATTACTAATAATGTGACATTATTACTAATGATGCTTGAGTTCAGGGAGCTAGGTAATCAAAGGTTCAGGATTACAGAAATAAATGTTACTAGTTCTTACATAAATGAATCTTTTTGAATGATTGCTGAATGCCCATATTAGTTATGGAAATATTTATAATACTCTAGACATGGAAACTGAAGAAAACACACCAAAGAGTAACAAAAACCTGCATTTAATGTTAGACGGATCACATACCCACTTTCTACGTACCTTGTGTAATCTTTTAAGTCTCTGAAGGATTTATGTGATAGCATATATTAAAATTCTACTTTGAGAAAAAATTAACATATTGCTTTTTATGCTATAGAGAAGTTGAAAATACATAAATGGTAGTATGGTCTGCTTTGGATTTAACATGCATTTTCTTCTAATATGTAATGTCAATTAAATTTATTTTATTTTTTATTTACTCTGAGAATATAACTACATTATCAATAACATCACACAACACACAAAAAAAATCTCTCAAGTGCAAATAGTGATGGTTGCAACAAAATGAAGTTTTTTGTCACTTAAAAATCCTAACTATAATGATAATAAAATACATGTATGCATAATGCAAAATCAGTTCAGAGTAATGGTCACATTTTTACCAAGACTTTTAGAAAGCAGATTAGTTTGCTTTTCATTGTTAATATGACTATTATTTACTAGTTCAGGATCTTACCTTTTACCACTTTGACTAGTTCATAAATCCTTTAGAGATAGTTTCCAATAGTATGTTAAGGACAATGTGATGTGTACTAGATAGTCAATAAATAGATGTTGATTGATTCCTAAAAGCTTTTAGGGCAAGATAAATTTAAAAGAAAAATTATGACTCATTCTCATAATATATCTGCATGAAAAATCAGTTTGATTGCAAAGTTATTGCAAACTATCCTACACTACATCAATATTGCATGTTCTGAACTTTGAGAATAAAATCCATTGAAGTACTAATCTTCAGAACTATTTCTTTTATTTTTTCAAATTTAGGAAGATAAAAGTTTTGAATTTCTCTAGAGTAAGCCATATTTTCACAAACTTTTTCCCCACGCTTTTATTTCCATCTTTTAGACAAATCTTTCACTCTTTAGAACCTATCCAAATTTTGTTCATCAGATGTCACATTTTTGCTGTTGTGGTAGACATTAATTAATTTTGCTACTCACTAATGGTTAGTGCCCAATAGAATTATCCTAGTCAGTGTTTTGCTTCTTTAGATTCATTTTGAATCTGATTTTCCAGTTTCAATAAACTCCCTCTTGGCCTTAGGTAACTATAGTAGTTTTCAGTTGTTAGAAACCAGAACTCTTAAGTAATATATATGGCAGTCTGCTAATGCTACTGATGAGGATTTTCTACTACATGAAAAGACTCAAGGGAGAATCATGAATATTTATTGAGTTCCACTCATTAACAATATTTGAATCTTTTCCTGTGCCTCATTCTTCTTCCCAAGATATGACTCAATAATAGTTATCTTGGCTTTAAGGTTAGCCAAAATGAAATTCTGTTATTCCTTTACAAAAACCCACTGCTATGTTCTAAAGATGTTGATGTGCTTACTATAGAGTATCCTTCAGTTATTTCCCCCTCTCCCTCCTATTAACAGCTGCAAGTTTAGCTCACCTCTGTACAGTCATGCAAATAGTCATTCCCCCAGAGGGAATATAGGAAAAAAATTACTTCCAATGCAGGAGTCCAAATATGCTCTATACATTGCCCCTGAATGCTCTTGTCTCCATCAGATAGTCCAGGAAAGAAACAGCATTCAGACTGTCATAGAGTTCTCATCAGCATTTTATACATAGGGCTTTTTCCTCATACATTGAATCCTTGTATTTAAATTGTGTGTAGGTGAGATGTGTAAGCATTTTAAGACAATATCCTGACATTGAAACAGAGCAGAAACACAAACTCAAGAACATTGTGTGGGCTTAAGGGAGGTGAGGATTGTCATCTATAGTCTTTGAAACAACAATTTTCCATGCTGAACATAGCATATTTTAAAGTTTTTTTAAAAATGCATATTTTTATTTTTAATAGACATATTTCAAGTTTATAGTCCTAATATGTATCTACTATATTGGGTATAACTAAAAGTGGACATTTTTAATTCAATGCATTGGTCTCTAATGGCGCAACCATGTCACCAAGAGTTTAGATCTGTTTCTGCATTTGGCTTTGAAATGATATCTCTGAATTAGACATGTTGAAATCCTGAAATTGGCAATTTTCATGAAATCTTTAGATTCATATAGCAGAATTAATGCCTTTAAATACAACAAAAAGTAAAACACAATGACTAGAGCAGAAAAGTTATGAGAAGATAATAGTGACAAGTAAGACCTCTAATTGAATATCAGAGATTCCTGGCCTACAGCCAAATCAAGCAAGTAAGAATTATGACTCAACTTTAATACTCACTCTTATTTTCTTTATCATGAATTACCCTGAAACCACTCTGCCTTACCTTGTAAATTTGCCAAGGATATCTTATGAAATCATTCTAGTGGCTGTTGAGAAAAATAAATATGACATAATGGATTTGTGGGTTTATTTTTGCCTGGATCCTGACCTAGGTGTTTGGCAAGGCACATGCTTAGAATTATCCAAAGCTACCCAACATCTGATATATATACTTAGAAGAAGATTTGGAAATGAATATGAGATATTTTTCAAATGATCTAGAGGCACTCACAGACCTAACACAGTGTCAAGTTTACTACTAAGAGATCAATTTTAATACCAAAATCTACAAAAACTTGCAATTAGGAACATGACCACTGCTTCCTGTAAAATATGTACTGCAATGATATACACATACACATGTACAATATCTACTGATATTCAGTTCAACATTCATATCACATTTTATTTGATGTAACAGTGAAGAAATCAATCATGCAAATAATATAAGTGCAAAATGATCTTTAGATTTATTTAAATGCTTAAAGACAGAAGCATAATCACAATATCTCCGTAATATAGTTCTTCAGTTATCATTTCACATGTAGTCTACATATTTGGTCTTACATGGAAAATACTTCATTCCTTATAAATTGTTATAGTATTAGAAAGTCTTAATTTTTAACTTTCTATTTAATTTTATTGTTACTCAGAAGCAAAATATAAAATTAAAATTCCTAAATCTCAGGAATGCTCTGACTTCTTTAAATTTTTTATTAAATTTTTATTAAGGCATAAAAGTATCTAAGCACAGTGTTTTACAAAAATGTGGAAATGGTATTTCATTTGTTCCATATGTACTTAGTTATTTTACAAGAACTGAGCACAAGTTAACATCTTGGTTTCAGAGATGAATAAAATGATTACTTTGCCATCTAGGAGCTCACAGTCATGCCAGAACTAACCACAGATATAAAAATTGACTGATAGCAGAGTTTAAACATCCCATACAACTTTTTAAATGTACATTGTAAGATCCTAAGCTCTTAGAAACAACTGAGTGCAGAGAATAAGAGACAAATTATTTCATCTACTAAGTCCCTCAAAGAGTTCTCCAAAGAGTCCCTGCCACTTCCAGGAACCCATGGCATATTCTAATACACTGAAGTCCCACATTTTAGATTTTTAAAACTTTAGAAATATAAAATACAGAAATGCTGGTCCATACAAATGTCTTGAGATTTTAAAATATTAATCTAACTAATAGTTATAATCATTACTCCATAAAAGATATTAATGATTTTAAGTACTTGAGCTGCATCATTATAAGGATCATATTCCCCTTAGTTTAATTTTAACATGTTTAAAAACAAAACTTTACATTTTAAGTCAGCAAGGGAGACTCATTGCAGCCACAGGATACATCCATCTGTCCTAAATGCCATAATTATTGGACAAGATTCTGCCAAGGAAGTTACTCCTTGGGGATTTGGGAGGTATTTCATTTTCCAAGACATGGAGGGGCTATTTAGTGAACTGGTTGACTGATTTATGCAGGAGAATGCTCAGTAATGGTTGTTCAAATATCAGTCATTTGAAAAAATTAACAGTCTTCTCAGATGCATAACAATCATTGTGTCCGGTTAGCAGAAGGAAAAACTGATTAATTTGGTGAGTGGTTAACTCAGTCTGTTGATTCTATTTTTAGACCAATTTGGCAGTATTTTAGAAAATGTGTTCCTTTTGTCTTATGTGATGAATTTAAGATTTTGGCATTTTAAAAAATTTGAGAAATTTTCTAGGCCAAACTTTCTTTTTTTCAGAAAAGAAAACTGACTTACGAACTGTTGCCATACTCATCAGATACAATCTCCAAAATCAGTGACCCTTGTACTTTGAATTTTTGCCCAATGGAATTTTAAACTAGTACTCCTTAAAATGCAAATACCCAACATTTAAAGGTAAATGACTCCTTTTCATTTTCTTTGACACATACTTGTCTGTAGGTAGCTCTAAAGTTCTGAAATGTGTGGTCCTCTCTGGAGGGTCTATGTCCAATACACCTGAATATGCCTGCACATAAATGTGTTATTTTGTGTAAGAAACTATTTTATAGAATAATAACATAACATACACCCTCTATTTTTCCGGACCTTTAAATAATTCTCATAATTTCTATGGCTAATTCAAAATATATTTTTAAATATATTAAGTAGAAAAGACTATCGCAGACTTTTCACAATGGGCATACTTAGTGTGTACACACTTGGAGGGATATAAAGATGACTAAGAAAGATCCATATTTTAGGATATATGATTCTACCATGTGATGGTGTGTAGATGAGGAGGAGTGAATAATTAGATGATTATGTAAATGATTATATTACAAAGGGTTTGAACAAAATACAGTTTGTTACATTTTTTAATGTGTAGCAGTAAACCAATCTAATTGTTTGGATGTCAGGAAACTGCCTTTTAGTGTCTGTTTGATCTCAAAGAAGTAGAGCTGTACTTAGGAAACAAAGTACACTGCCAAGATTGTCACAGTCAATTCCACTTGGTTATTAAGAACATTTAAATAAGAAATTATCTAAAGGTTTCTATATTGATATTTAAAATGACTTCATCTGTGAAGTGCCTGTTCAGTTCCTTTGTCCATTTATTAACTGGGTTATTTGGATTTTTGGAATTAAGTTTTTCATATATCCTGGAGATTAATGCTCTATCTGATATATAGGTGTCAAAAGATTTTCTCCCATTCTATAGATTCTCTCCTCACTTTCCTGATTGTTTCCTTTGCTGTGAAACTTTTCAGTTCCATTACAAATCATTTGTTGATTCTTAATTTTAGTTCTTGAACTTAATAGTCTTGTTAAGGGTTCTAAGCTGACATGATGAAGGTTTTTTTTTCTTCTATTAGGCACAGATTCTCTGGTCTAATGCATAAGTACTTGATATATGTTGAGTTATGTTCAGGGTGAAAGATAGGAATTAAATTTCATTTTGCTATATATAAATTTCTAGTTTTCCCTGCATATTTTGTTGAAAAGGCTATATTTTCTCCAATGGAGGGTTTGGTGCCTTTGTCTACTATGAGATAACTGCATTTATGTAGGCTTATCTCTGTGTTTTGTATTTTGTACCATTGGTCTACATGTTGGTTTTTGTACCAATACCATGTTATTTTTGTTACTATGGCTCTGTAGTATAATTTAAAGTCTGGTATTGTGATGTCTCTTGATTCACTTTTCTTACTAAAGATTGATTTGGCTATTCTGAGCCTCTTATTTTTCTAAATGACTTACATGACTGCTTTTTCTATTTCTATGAAGAATGTTATTGGGATTTTAATAGGGACTGCATTAAATCTGCTTAGGGCTTTTGGTAGTATGGTCATTTTAACAGTTAATTCTGCCTATCCAAGAATATGGGAGATCTTTCCATCTTCTAAGGTCTTTTTTAATTTTTTTCTTTAGAGTTCTGTGGTTTTCCTTATGCATATATGAATACACAACCAATGTAATTCCACATAATGTATAACACAAGAATGGGAATTTATACTCCATATATGTATAATATATCAAAACGCATTGTACTGTCATATATATAATAAGAACAAATAAAAAGCAAAATGACTTCAAATTTGCAATGGCTAATATAAAAGTATCCTTATTGATATTTTATAAAAAGAAAGTTTTGAGTTTTTTCAAAAAGTGTAATTCATTCATTCAATACACACTATAAGCTTCTTTATGTGACTGGATTCTCTTTTTAATATTTTTTGTGATTTATTTTAGTTATAAATAATACTAAAATTCATTTTGACTTAATTATAAAAGCATGGAATGTAATTGGTTCCAACTTGCTCCCCGTATTTCCCCTTTTCCTCCTCTTCTCCTTCTCCTTTTCCTCCTGTACTGCTCTGATCTTTCTATTTACTTAATAGTTTTTTTTTTAATTAGTGTCTTGTGCTTGTACATGATGGTCATTCACTGTGGCATATTCATTTGTGTACATAGGAAAGCTAGGTCAGATTCATTTCACTTTTCCCATACCTCATCCCTTCCCTTCATTCCCATTTGTGACCTAATTCTCTTATATGAGAGTTAAAATTTAAATTTTATTATTAGGGTGAATCATTTTTTTAAAAAAGAAAATGCATTCTGTATAAAAGTACCCTAATTTCAAAATGAATGGTATTTTGAAAAGGAATTTTTAAGAAAACTAGTATGTTAATAGCATTGGGTACATGATGGACAGTGAGGTAGTAAACAAAACTAACAAATCAGAACTAGGCTGAATCATTTCCTAAACTAGAACATTCTATATTTTTCTCTATGAGAAATATGGATTTAACAAATTTTTTGCAGAAAAATAATGATATCAATTTTGTCCTTTAGAAAGATAACTGGGAGTAAAGATGGAATAGGTGGAATAGATTGGTCTACTTAGGGATAGAGAAGAAATATATTCTCATATAATTTCACAAACTTTCTTGAATCATAAGTGAGTAGAAACATGACCTCAATTTGTTCTTTGAGTACACTTTAAAGATGCTGGTCTTTCAATAGTTCTTCATATTTCTTGAGTTTATCAAATCCCCAACTTCCTAAATAAAGTTATTTCCTTTTAAGAAAAACCATAACTAGTTTTTAAACATTAAGTGTATTAAAGCTTTTTTAGCTAGAGAAAAGAGTACTTTTTAAAAATGACAAAGTATAATGTTGAATACTTTGAAATTATAAAGCATTATAATACAAAGCAAAGGATATGCTCCTATTAACATGAGAAGCAAAGTGATGACTTTGGGCCTCTGAGCATTGGAGTCTCCTCCTTAATCCACGTAAGCCTTCAATTTTACATTTTTCATCAGACCTATAAAATATACTCAATCTCATACATAAAATATTTATTAGCAAAGCCATGTAATGCTTGTGTAAGTATACTTCATAAGAAGAAAAGAAATTCAAAATTATATTCTAAGTATTGGTTTTTACAAAGCATTAACTACAAAACTCAAAAGTGATATAAATTCGAATGAACCCAGATACAGATTTTTTTTTTTCAATTCATGACACTCTTGGAATATTTATATGTCTCAAATTTCTCAGTCATAAATTTTTAACTACATGTCAGTTTCTTGAAGGAATCTTATTTTAAGAAGAATATATCTGTGCTGTAGTTTGGATCCGGAATGTTTCTCCCTTGGTGTTATGTTTTGAAGACAGAGATGGGGCTTTTAGTAAGTGAATGTGTCTTGAGGTTCTGACCTCATCAGTGGTTAAATCTTTGACTGCTGAATGGACTATACAGAGGCTGGGAAACTGTAGATGATGGGGCATCATTGGAAGAAGTGTATACCTGAGGAGGTCTCTCATCTACCTGGCTGCCATGAACTGAGCAGCTTTCCTCCATCCTGCACTTCCATGACGATATTCTGCCTTGCCTCAGGTCCAAAGCAATGGAACCAGTCAAGAAAGAAATACCTGAAACAAGGAGCTAAAATATATCTTTTCGCCTCCAACATATAAAAGCTGACAAACTGCCTTATCAAAATTATCAAATATATAAGTTAATATATTTTATGTGAAAAATGTATATCAAAGAAAATTTTTACAAAAACTATAGCATTTTTAACATTTCCTAATGAATATGACCATAAGTTATTCATTGATAACATAGTTTATTTTGTTTTGATCCTAATGTGTGGCATGCAAACTTCATCTTTTATGTCCTGATTATTTATGTAACTATGAATTCACCATTATGTTTTCATTCCTTCATTGAAATTAAACTTCAAAAAAAGCATTCTAGCACAATATTCAATATTTTAACAGTATATCTTTTCATATCAATGTAAAATATGGGCTACTTCCAACATTTTACCTAAAATCGTTTCAAATGGGAATTCCAGATAATTATTTCATTGTCTTCCTGACTAGGTATAATATTACATTTGAGTATTTGAAAAATGAAAAGAACATTGAAACCATTAGTTATGACATTAGAGCTCATTTATTTGGAAAAACATAACCCTTTTGTTTTTCTAATTTGGTATAATACAAATAGAACTACAGCTTTGAAAAACATCACCCAACTCAACTTTTCTTTTTTTTTAATCACAGGTGGTAAGAAACCAAAAAATACTGTGAGGTCAAAGACTAAGTAAATGCAAGAAACGGAGAATTAAAGAGAACACTATATCATGCTTACATCTGGTGGATATTTGCTGACACAAGGTGAGATTGACTTCTGTTTCAAAGGCCTTCTGAGAGTAGACCTCAAGAGAGAAAACCATAGGCCTGCATAAGGAGACTACTTAACCCCCATATAGTGACAGTACCAAAGGACCACATTGTGAGCATCAAGTATGAACAAAACATAAATCCCAATTGCACAGAGATCAAGGGGGAAAATGGCTCTTGAAAAAATTTACAACCAATACCTGACCTGATATGATGTTTGGTCCTGTATATTTAATAGTGTGGACAAAATGTAAGTTTTAAAAAGGGCAACAAGGGTTGAGGTTGTAGCTCAGTGGTAGAGTGCTTGCCTAGCATGTGTGAGGCAATAGGTTCAATTCTCAGCACCACATATACATAAATAAATAAAATAAAGGTTCATCAACCTCTTAAAACAAAACAAAACATAAACAAAATACTCAAGCTAACAATGTAATTTAACATATCTCTAAGTTGTAATTGCCATGGTACAAGGTCTGCAAATCTGCCCTGGTTTTACCCTAGATTCCAAGTTTTAAAGAATTCCACAGATAAATTTATAAATAACATGATCTTATACGTAAAAAAATCAATCAGTAATTGCATAATAAATCAAGTGTCATGAGTAAGAGCTGACAGAAATAAGAACTATGAGAATCAGAGCTATAAATATAAAAACTTCAGATAGTGAAAGCATCTGGCATAAAATAAAAACTGATATTTTGTATATTGAGATAAATAGAAGGGAATTGGAATGTCTAAAAAGGCAATTAATTACAAAATAGCCCATAATGCTTGAAAAAAATGTTATTTTCTAGAAGTAAAAAAAGTTCCTGTTAATATAATAAACCTAATGTCAGGTTAGCATTGAATAGAAGTAGTAGCTGGAGAATAAATCTAAGTGAATAATACAGAATATAGGGAGAAAAGAGAAAAATATAGAAAATATGAAAGAAATCTAAGAGCAAGAAAGGCTAGACTGATGATAAAAAATTTAATTAAATTAAGGATAAATAGCAGATATAAAAGAAGCAATGTTTATACATAATGATTGAATACTCCATACCTGCCAAAATATACCAAACTATAGAATTAATATGATAAAGCAAATCTGAGGAGGACAAAAATATTTTAAAAATCATACTTATGCACATATAATGTAACTGTACAACCAATTAAAATATTGTTTCAAAATTTTTGAAACATTTGAGCAGAAAAATATCCAGAATACCACTTATGGAAAGATCACCTAATTTATTATAAAAAACCATGAACTTGAGAGAAAATGAGAATATTCTTCCTTCAAGACAACTGACATAAAATGGGACTGTCCTAGGAAAAGAGGGTTCTGTGATGATTCCATATATAAAACAAATGAAAATAAGACAAATTCTGTACTATGAAAATGGAAGCAAAAGAGAATGGAATCCCATCTTTAGGGTATAGTGAAAATAAAACTATTAGTCTAAAAGATTGAATTATTGTAATCCCTGGGACTAAGAAAACTGAGGGATAAGGACCACAAGGTCAAGGCCAACCTGGACAATTCAGTGAGAGCAGAGTCCCAAAAATAAAAAAAAAGTGGGCCAGGGGTCAGATGGTAGCTCAGTGGTAAAGAGCCCTTTTATTCAACCTCCAGTAACTCTCTTTCTCTCTCTCTCTCTTTCTCTCTCTCTCTCTCTCTCTCTCTCTCTCTCTCTCTCACACACACACACACACACACACACACACACACACACACATATAAAACATAAAGTATTAAAAATACTTAAAAGTTCATATGGAGAAAGGAAAAATAAAGACATTTTAGGACAAAGAAAACTAAACATCAGTGTACCCTTACTAAAAAAAAGTAATAACTGATTATTTCACAAATAATAATAAGTTATAAGGTTATTAAAAATAAAAACTAAAATGTGTGACCAAACAATATAAAAGATAAAGTAGAGTTGCTGTACTTACTGTTCTAAATGCTTCATTATTTAGAAGGAAATTAAGAATAGAGTTAAATTTTGACATTTAAAAATTTCTAAGAGGAGCATTAAAGTTAAAAAATTATATAATTTTCAATATATGAGAAATAAAAAAATATTAAATAAAGGCATATAAAAGGTGAAATTTATAAAGTACAAAATAAGATGGAACAACAAAACGGGATTTATAAGTATTTAAAATCAAAGTACAAATAAAAAAATAATGATACACTTACATAACAAAGAAAATCAGAATAGACTTTATAAATGCTAGATACCTGCTCTTATTCAAAAAGAAATATCCAAAACTCTAGGTTGAAAAATGTTGAAAGGGGGCTGGGGTTGTGACTCAGCAGTAAAGTGCTCACCTAGCACACTTGAGACCCTGGGTTCCATCCTCAGCACCACATAAAAATAAATAAAAAAATAAAGGTTTTGTGTCTAACTACAAATAAAAAACATAAATCTTAAAAAATGCTGAAAGATAAATTATGAAAAATGATCTACCAGTCAGAAAATATAAAAATGTTAGAGTTTTTGAATTATTTGCTAGTAAAATAAACTTTACATCCAAAAGGCATTTTTATGAAAGATAAATACATTAACTATAAAATGCTGATAGTTTTATCAGAAACATGTATGTCAAAATTTACTTGTATCAATCAATATGATATCCTTTATATACAAGGTAAAATAAATGGAAAAAAATAAAAAGAAGAAATCTACTCTTATAGTCTTATTATTTAAATAAAAGATCTTTCAAAAATTAATAGGCTATATGGATTTAAAAAAAATCAGTAATGATAAAGAAGATTTGAATAACAGCATTACCTTTATGTAATGTATACCTAATCAACAGTGGACCCAATAACTAAAAAATTATACTTTATATTTTGACACAATTATAATTATTGTGTGGATCTGAAAATATTATCTGATCAAATTAATAAATGTCTAAAACTATCATATTATGCCCAAAGTGGCATATCCAAGGAATAAAGGACATTTGAGGATTAAAAAAACAACTGATAGCCAGCTGCAGTGTGACATGCCTGTAATCCCAGTGGCTTGGGAGCCTGAGGCAGGAGGATCTCAAGTTTAAAGACAGTCTCAGCAACTTCAAGGCTCCAAGTAACTCAGTGAGACCCTGTCTCTAAATAAAATAAAAAATAGGGCTGCTGGTGTGACTCAGTGGTCAAGTACCCCTGAGTTCAATCTTAGGTACCTCTCCCCAGAAAAGAAAAAAAAATCAAGTAATGTATTTTAGTATAGTAATTAACCAAATTAGAAAAAATCACTATCTTTTAAAATTATGCCCAAAATTACTAGATACAATTCCAAATTCATCTTGGATTTAATAAAATTTTATAAAGAAAGAAATCTCTCTAAAAGGATAAAAATAGCTGCAAGTGATTCTGCAATCTGTATATGGGGTAAAAATGGGAGTGCATATCCCACTTGAATCAAAGTGTGAAATATGATATATCAAGAACTATGTAATGTTTTGAACAACCTACAATAAAAATTAATTAAAAAAAAATTACAATAGTCATCATCTTCAATGAGGAACTTTTAAAAAGTCTTTCCTATGAGATTACAAATAAGACGTGGCTATTCCTTCTACCAAATCCATTTAAGTTCTGTTCTGAATATCTTACCCATAACAATAAGGCAAGAAAATTATTTAAGAATATTTGAATGGAATGAGAGAAACAAGCCAGTCATTACTTTCAAACATATGATTATGTAGAGAATATGAAAGAAATTACACTTCGATGATCACAATAAACACACTAGTTCAACAAGATTACTGGGCTTAAAAATTTACATACAGAAATTATACATAATATAATTCCATAGACAAGTAGCAAAGTTTATAAAATATAATAATGCTAAAACTTCAAAATTTTCAAGAGTATAAGATGCGACCCCCAAGACGTGCACAGACAGATGATTACGTGAAGACATCATGAAAAGTTATTAAATCCCAAATCAAGAAAAGAGACCTTAGGAGAAATCAGTCCCGTTCATGGATTTTGCAGCCTCCTGAATAGTGAGATAAGAAATTTCAAAATTCCCTTTGCAGTGACATTTTGTTGTAGAAGCACTAGTCAAGCTAATACTTATGGAATTTCTATGTTTAATGCTCTTTGGGGAACTGCCAAACACTCTTGCACAAAGGTTGCTTCATTTTAAACTGCCAAAGAACCTCACTGAAGAGCATTTTCCTAATTGTCACTATCCCTACCAGGTCTTAATATCATTATTTAACATTACCTAAACACATATGTTGTGTTATGATATATATGTGATATATATTATGATATACATATTATTGTTGCTTAATATATATATAGTGACAGATTCAATAGTGCACATTATATACTTTGTTAGTTTTTTAATGAAATATATTTCAGCATTTACTTAAGCTTTAAAAAATATATGTAATAATTCATCTATATCCTGCACAATATTCTAAGCATTTTCCATGTATAAACCGACTCAGTTAGTTTAAAAAGTTCAAAAGAGGTGCTCAAAACATTAAAAGGGCCTTGTAATAAATTTGTAAAAGATATAAAAAACCTTTATTCAAAAAATATACAATGTAATGAAGAAAATTAAGGTTTTCCAAAAATAATACCCTGAGTATCAATGTCAAAAGACTCTGCATAAAAATGCAAAAAAAATATTATTTTCAATACTAATAGAAACCCCAAAAGATGTTTGCATGTTTATGCATGTGTTTGTATCTGAGTTTAATTTGTAAAACTGATCTGAATATTTATGTATAATTGCCATGGTCAAAAATTACCACAGCACATAGAAACTTGGAGAAGAGACTTTCAGTTCAATATGGTCCCCATTGTGCATTGTTGTCTTGTTGCATGAGCTTCTGGTGTGACACTGGAAAAGTCAGTGTCAAGGCTCAAGTCAAGGAGCTTTACTCCTTCATTTTCTCCTGGATTTTACAAGTTTGGGTTCTACATTTATGTTTTGAAACAGGTTTTACAGGTTATATAAAGTAAGGGTCTAGTTCCTTTCTCTTGCATGGAGATATTCAGTTCTGCTAACACAATTCATTAGTTCCCATTCTCTTCCACTGTGTATTTTTGGTGTTCTTGTCAAAAATTTATTGACAGTGTGTTTAGGTTTATTTCTGTTCCACTGCTCTATGTATCTGCTTATATCAGTAACATAGTACAGCTATAGCTTTATAATACAATTTGAATAAAGGAAAATCTTCTGCACAGAAAAGAAAATAATCAAAGAAAATATAATGGATTAAAGGATATATAGTTTTTAAATATTTTCCCAATTTATAGGTTGTCTTTATTTCATAGATTATTTTCTTGGCTGTGCAGAAGATTTTTCTACAAATAAAAACTACGATATTGTCTCACACCTATTAGGATGACTTTTTCAAAAGAAAAGAAATAACAAGTGTTGGCTAGGATATGGAAAAGGAATTCTTGTGTACTCTTCGTTAGAATGTGAATTGATATGGCCATATGGAAGGCACTATTGAGATTTCTCAAAAAGCTACAATAGAACTACTGTACAATCATCCACCCATTTTGTGTACAAAGACAAAGGAAGTTAAATCAATATCTTGGAAGGTATCTGTACTCTCATGCTTGTGACAGCAGTATTCACAAAAACCAAGATAGGGAAACAAGATAAATTGCTGGGAGCCCTCAGCCAAGTAGGTATGACAATTTCCTTGCCAGCGTACCCCCATGTTTCTTTAGTGGAAGGACTCATGGAAATAGGACATTTTGCAGCGACATTGCACGTAAGGTGACCTTGCTCAAGGACCAGGGTGGATCCGTGTTTAGGGTGCTCCCAGTTTAGCATAATACGAGACTAGGGTGTTCCCCATTTAGAATAGGGTGTATCCTGCTGCCTGAGTTCCTCTTGAGTTCTTAGGGTCAGACAGAATATATTTGGAAGACAGAAGCCCAGTGGAGGGGTGGATTTGGGCAGAGAACGTGGATTTCCCCAGAACGTGTTTGTAGAAGGCCGGTGTGAGTTCGGGAATGAAGAATTGTTGTTTGAATCTAAAAGCTGTGAGTGGCTTGTGATTTGTGCCCAGCCAGACTGTGGCATCTGGTGGCCCATACAGGGAATGCCTGAAGCCTGGGGGTAAGTGAAATTCCTTGCCCCTGAGGGAAGGCAAGAGAATGGATGACCATTTCAAAACACAATGTGTTCTTCTTTTGATTTATTTTGTTTTTCTTTCAAGCTGCCTATCCCTAGAAATTTCTCAGGCAAACTGGAAAAAATGGTTGACTAAAGCTTGAAGTTTGTCAGCCCTGAGGAAGAGAAAATTGATACAATGATTTTGTTAATAATACCCAGCCTACATAATAAATTTCCTAGTCATAGTGTAAAAAGAGGTTCCACGGGATTGGGCTCCACAGGTGTAGATTGGGCTATGTTGTCTTTAAATTTAGATTCTTGCCCAATGCTAAAACTAAATATTCGAGGACATGATTTTAATGGGCTACTGGACACAGGTGCTGACCTTAGCATCATATCTATTCAGGAATGGCCAAAACATTGGCCATTACAACCAGCCACTCAAACGCTTCGAGGCCTAGGAGTGGCGACTAATCCCCATAGAAGTGCAATGGTATTAGATTGGAAGGATCCTGAAGGATGTGATGGAACTATAAAGCCATATGTATTGAATCATCTTCCTATAAATTTATGGGGATGAGATGTCCTAGATCAATTAGGTTTGACGTTAACAAATAACATCAATCCTAATGCGCCCACTACTAGGGCTAGACAAGGTTTTAGGAAAGAAAAAAGATTAGGAAAGCAAGTACAAGGTATAGCAGCACCAATTCAAATAGATCATGGAACAGACAGACATGGGTTGGATTTTCAGAAAGGGCCACTGAAACAATCAAAATTACTTGGAAATCAGAAAGACCAGTGTGGGTTCCTCAGTGGCCCCTGCCTCAAGAAAAGATACAAGTAGCCCATGATCTGGTCAAACAACAATTAGCGGAAGGACATATACAACCTTCCATATCTCCCCATAATACTCCCATTTTTTCATCAAAAAGAAATCTGGTAAATGGAGATTATTGCAAGATTTAAGAGCCATTAATAATGAGATGGTTATTATGGGACCTGCTCAATCAGGGATTCCTCAATTGTCTGGTTTGCCAAAAACCTGGCATGTTTTAGCTATAGATATTAAAGATTGTTTCAATTCCAATTCATCCCGAGGATAGTCCACGTTTTGCATTTACTATCCCTGCATTAAATCATGAAGGTCCTGATCAGAGATATGAATGGAAAGTACTCCCTCAAGGGATGGCTAACAGTCCAACTATGTGTCAAATATATGTTAACAAATCAATCCAGCCACTTAGAAATCAAAATCCTGAACTACAAATATTTCACTATATGGATGATGTATTATTGGCACATAAAGATAAAAACATATTGCTGGAATGTTATGCCACACTTACAAACTTATTAAAAAATTATAATCTAGAGATAGCAATAGATAAAGTACAATTAAATTTTCCAATTAATTATTTAGGAGTCCTATTATCCTCAACCATGGTCCATCCACCAAAAATTCAAATACGAGTAGATCAACTCAAATCACTTAACGACTTTCAAAAGTTATTGGGAGACATAAATTGGATAAGGCCTTATCTAGGCATACCAACAGGAGAGTTGGGACCTTTATTTGATATTCTAAAAGGTCCATCAGATCCAAACTCACCTCGCATGTTAACTCCTAAAGCAAGAAAGGCATTAAAAATTATTGAAACATATATGGAAAATATACATTTGGATAGAATTGATATAAGTTTGCCTTTATTATTTATTGTACAACCAACAAAAAATATTCCTACAGGAGTATTTTGGCAAGAAGGTACATTATTGTGGATACATTTATCTTATTCTCCTAACACTATTCTTACTAGGTATCCTGAGGCTGTAGGACAATTAATACTCAAAGGAATAATAGCAGCGAAGGGAGTGTTTGGAATTTCTCCCAATAATATTATTACTCCATATACTATGCATCAAATTGATGAGTTAGCTAATGAGTTAAATACTTGGGTGATAATCATGTGTAAATCTAATGTTTCATTGGATAATCACTTACCATCTAATCCTTTGTTGTCTTTTTGGTCTAAGCATCCTGTAGTTTTTCTAAAAATGACAAGAAAAACCCCTATCATGAATGCTCCAAATATATTCACTGATGGGTCAAATAATGGTACAGCAGCAGTAGTTACCCCTGATCAAACTTTCACATTTTTAGTACCCAAACAATCAGCTCAAAAGGTTGAGCTTAATGCAGTTTTACAAGCCTTTTTGATGTTTAAAGATTCTGTATTTAATTTATTTTCTGATAGTCAGTATGTAGTTAATGCTATAGTATCTCTTGAAGATGCTGGTAGGATTTCCCCTTCTTTAACTGTTTTCTCTTTGTTTTCCACTATACAAAGTCTAATCTGGGACAGAAGAGATCCATTCTTTATAGGACATATTA
The DNA here is from genome assembly GCF_048772815.1 of Callospermophilus lateralis. Classification (NCBI taxonomy): domain Eukaryota; kingdom Metazoa; phylum Chordata; class Mammalia; order Rodentia; family Sciuridae; genus Callospermophilus; species Callospermophilus lateralis. The sequence continues at coordinate 1,511,232 of NW_027512416.1, read as the reverse complement.
GAGCACATACAGGATTGCCTAGAGCCCTTAGTTTGGGCAATGATTTAGCAGAGAAAACTACACATGACATACATATTTTCTCTACGCTAGAAGAAGCTACAAATTTTCATAAAAGATTCCATGTTAATGCTAATAGTTTACAAAAGCATTTTAAAATAACTAAGGAACAAGCCAGACATATAATAAAACAATGTCAAAATTGTGTGACCTTTTTACCACAAGTTAACCTTGGAGTAAATCCTAGAGGACTGATACCTAACCATATTTGGCAGATGGACGTCACACACTTGCCAGAATTTGGAAAATTAAAATATTTACATGTTACAGTTGATACCTCTTCTGGATTTTTAATGGGCTCCCTTCATGCCGGAGAAAAAACTAAAGATGTGTTAGCTCATTGCTTAAATATTTTGCCACTGTGGGCGTTCCTAAACAGTTAAAAACCGATAATGGTCCTAGTTATACTTCTACCTCTTTTAAACAATTTTGCTCATCATTTGGTATTACTCATATAACAGGAATCCCATACAATCCACAGGGACAAGGCATAGTTGAAAGAGCTCATCAAAATATTAAAATGTACTTATTAAAGCAAAAAGAGGGAATTGGAAAGGGGTATATATCCCCCAAAGATGAACTTAAAATAACGCTTTTTACTCTAAACTTTTAAAATTTGGATTCATCAGGACTTAGTGCTGCGAAAAGGCATATGTATCCAAAAAATGTACATAAGCCTAAAATACTTTGGAAAGATATTCTAACAGGACAATGGAAAGGTCCCGACCCAGTGATTGTCTGGAGTCAGAGCCCTGTTTGTGTGTTTCCACAGGGAGAACAGCAACCGATTTGGATTCCAGAAAGACTAACTAAAACAATTTCTACAGATCGAAAAGAAGATGATTTGACTCAAATCCATAACAGCTGATATCCAGAACTCTAGCTTGGCCATTCTTACATCTGCGACAGTGATTAACCAGGATGCTTTTTTCAATATCTATTTTATTATTGTATTTTTCCCACATCATAAGGTTTTGTTTTATTTTTTGAGCTCATACACACCTAGGTTAATGTTTTTCTGATCAGTTTTATTTTTTGACTGTGGAGTTTTTAAAAATTGCAATGGAGATTTCACCTAGGTAAAGCTACAAGGCCTTTATTATTGTCTTATGTGTTGTACGTTTGTTTGCACATTTGTGTTTTGTGTTGTATGTCTGTGTGTGCTTATGTCCATATTTCATATATGAGGAGCGCTCATGAAAAATGGATCCAAATTATTATTTTTTTTATTCACGTGATTTAAATGGCTTAATTTAAATTAGGTAAACAGCTGTTAAGGATTATTTTTAAAGGTGGTTAACAGATCTGTTTGTTTACTTTCACCTTTCCTTTTCATTATATTTAATAATTTTTTTCAGGATAATGTCTCTTTAGCATCATTGCCAGAATTCCTATCTTCATCCCAGTGCCAGTGAAGACAAAGATAAAACCAAACTACAGCTTCTATGATAGCTATCACAGTAAACTGTATAAACTGATGCATCAATGAATATAACTCAACAAGTAATGCTCAATCAAGGAGTCAACTTACTTTGGGAGGAAACGGATTTCGGGAGAAAATGGACATATTGATAGATTCCTCCACTTTGAACTGCTTGCAGAACTTGCCTGGACTATGTAACTATCCGTTGGTGCAGCGAATTGTGGTAATGCTGGCATATCTTTGCTGATGGTGTCACCAGTGATGCAATTTTTATTTCCTTGCCAGCGCACCCCATGTTAATTGTGATAGTGCTGGCATATCTTTGCTGATGGTGTCACCAGTGTTGCAATTTTTCCAAAGGAGCTGTCAATTGGCTTGGTGTCATGGCATTTCTGTATCCTCCTCCCTTCTGCTAGTGATGGTCTAAAATTTGGGGACCAATGGCTATATGCTGGACCGGTAGTCTGTGACGGGTATGATCCAATTGCAGTGGTATCAACCTAAGACAGGAGGCTGATGCCTAAAGATCAGTTTTCCGATGACGGATAAGAACCATATGTTGAATTGCACAACCTACCAGGCACGGTCCTTAAGCCACATTAACCTCACTCCCCCACTGGCACCAAGGCCAAATTCGGGGGCCAAGAGAGGTGAGGCAAAGAACCTCACCCCCCCACTGGTGCATAGACCTATCCACAAGTATGGCTGTATGCTGGACCGGTAGTCAGTGACGGGTATGATCCAGTTGCAGTGGTATCAACCTAGGACAGGAGGCTGACACCTAAAGGTCAGTTTTCCGATGACGGGTAAGAACCATATGTTGAATTGGACAACCTACCAGGCACGGTCCTTAAGCCACATTTTTTGTTGTTTAATTAATCAGAAGGGGGGAGATGCTGGTAGCCATCAGCCAAGTAGGTATGACAATTTCCTTGCCAGCGTACCCCCGATGTTTCTTTAGTGGAAGGACTCATGGAAATAGGACATTTTGCAGCGACATTGCATGTAAGGTGACCTTGCTCAAAGACCAGGGCAGATCCGTGTTTAGGGTATTCCCGGTTTAGCATAATCCAAGATTAGGGCGTTCCCCGTTAAGAATAGGGTGTATCCTGCTGCCTGAGTTCCCCTTGAGTTCTCACGGGATTCAGAATATATTTGGGAGACAGAAGCCCAGTGGGTGTGGATTTTTGGCAGAGAACGTGGATTTCCCCAGAACGTGTTTGGAGAGGGCCGGTGTGAGTTCGGGAATAAAGAGTTGGTGTTTGAATCTACAAAGCTGTGTGGTGGCTCATGATTTGTGCCCAGCCAGAGACTGCGGCATCACTGCGGCAGGGGCACATACATATTTCTCTTGATGTGCTTAATATTTTTCTGATATTAAAAGAAAATAGGTGAGAGCACAAAAATATGAAGAGGAAGAGAAAGTAAGTTTTATGCTGGTATGTCATAACAAGGTCAGTTGAAATTGAACAAAGATTAAAGTAACAGGAAAATCTGGCAAAGTAATGAATTAAAACTTTTCATTCTTAAAAATGGTAGGAAAATGTCTTAAAGAGTCACAAAAGTTACAAATCTAAACTTGTTTTTCATTCTTATTTATTTTAAATTTATTTATTGTAATTTGTTATACATGACAGCAGAATGCATTTCAATTCATAGTACACACAGAGAGCACCATTTTCCATGTCTCTGGTTGTACACAGAGTCATACTATTTTTGTCTTCATACATGTACTTAGGGCAATAATTTCCATCTCTTAAGTCTACTCACTATGAAATAATGAAGACAGATAAGTAAAATTAGCTATCTGTAATAAATTCTATCTATCTATCTATCTATTTATCTATCTTTAAATCTTGCTCTAAATTGTCAATCAGCTTATAAGAAAGTAAAGACAAGACACTTCTAGGAGAAAACCACCTCTCATAAATCAATGTTTTAAAATGTTCTAATAGGTGGTGAATTATTGCCTATTGGAACAAAAAACAATGAAGTTGACACCACCAACCATTTCATACATACTAATGTAAAATATATTGCCATGTAATTGCCACGTTTAGATACTTGATGTTGCATAGGTTAGGTAGAACCACTTTCTCATCATAGTCTCACAATAATGTTAAGAAGCTCATTGTGTTCTTCCAGATTTCTCTCACCCAGTATAAGCATCCTTGTTTACTTCTACTTCCATTAGTATTCTCTTTGGGTTCCTTTTTAGTTCTCTTGCCATCTTGGGCCTTTCCTGTCAATTAGCCAATATTCTCCTTTTAATTACATCTTGGAAACACAATATTATCTTATATCTGACTAACAAAGCAGGAAATATTCCATTTCAGTCATTCATCCATGCCTGGGCAAAGTTTTCTTATTGTTATAATAATGCTATAGTTCAGACACTGCCTCAGAACTGCTTACTAAATTGAATCTGAAAAAAAAATGCATCAAGAGTTCAAGGCATGCATATCCATGCTTGGATAATGACAGTTATCATCGTGCCCATTATTAGAAGAATATTAATTTTGACATAATTTCCGAGTCCTTATAATTGTGTTTTACTGTCATCTATGTTCTCCCTTATGTACTCATTATTATATTTTTAAAAGAGTGATAAACAAAATCTCCTATTTGAGGTCATCTTGCAAAATTGAGGCAATAGTCACTGAGTATCTTAAATCATCCATTCCCTGATATGAGAAAGAGAAACAAGAACATCACCATTTACAGAGCCCAAGACAGAATCAAGGCTGTTTATAATTGAGTTATCAGTAATGCCCTTGAGAGATCTAGAAGGGTACTCACTGTCTTGAAAAGAGGTAAATTTGTCCTAGAACCATGCACCTTGAACAAAGGTAAAAGGGACAGCATGCACACCATTTTCCCACTTCATAGCTTATTATGCAATTCTCCAATGCCACAATAAAAGATCTTAGAAAGCTTTAGAACTATTGTGTGAGTTTAAGTTTTAATAGTCCTATTTTTATATAAAAGTATAAGAAAATTGCTAGTTTTCATTAAAATTGAGATTAGTACAAATTTGACTAATCCATCTTAGAGATTTATAGAAGACCTGTGGGAAAGCAGTGAAGGCACAGGACAGAGTAAGTAAACAATTCGTCGGCTATGCATGAGTCAAAAAGAAGTTATGTATAACTACCATATTACTGAGATAGAAACAGAAAAAAGATATCAGACAAGAGAGTTAAGTTGGGTCCAGATGATGACTCCCTTATAGCCTTGCTTAGGATCTTACATTTTATTCTGTGTTCAAGGAAATCAATGAGGACTACAAACAGAGAATTTAAATATATTTATTTGTATTTTTTTTCACATAACACACAAGCTTCTATGCAGGAAATGGAAACTGGGAAGAAAAAGTGTAGAAACAGATTTCATAGGATGACCTTGCAACATTTAGTAGGTCTGTATATATTATGATTGCCAAAAATTATGCTAGTTTCTCAAAGATATTGTGTAGATTTTATTCAAGTATGAGAATGATAAAAATTGCTGTCTACCAGGGATTTTTACTCTCTTTTCATGATACACAATTCATCTGGGAAGACGTTGCTCAGCCAAAGTCTGTATTTCCAATATTCATTTGCATTTAGATGTGGACATGTAAGTTCACATGAAGACAAATATGAGCATAAACAATGCCTCTCTCTTCTGGGACAAGGTTATTAAAAAACAGTGTAACTTTATCTCATTTTCTCTTTTCCACCATCTGTTTATTATTTACTTCTCTGAGGAGAACCTAGAATGCATGTTTTTGAAAATGGTAGAGTCTCCATTCTCCTGGAAACCTGAATGTCTACATGGAGCCCAGCCCCCTACCTTCCAATCACCAGAAATATTCATATTAGACTGTTACCTAATTTTTTCTTTGTATTACCCTGAAGTATTATCTCTTTTTAAAAATATTTTACAACTAGAATTTCTCTAATTAACATAGAACCTCTTAAAAAACATGCCTGTATCCCTGTATCAAAGGTTATACATCTTTTAAAATCAGTTTAGCTCTCCATACGTGTGTAGGTGGAGATAATTTGTTAAGAATCTACTAAGTTAATGCCTAACTGAAATGAAAACCTGTCCTGCAAATTTTCTAGGATATACTTTTGGAGAAGGTACTAAAGAGAACACTTACATTTGCCAAAAAAATAATTTTAAAAAATTTATTAGGCTTCTAGGGGGAGCCACAACAAACACAATATACAGCTTCTGACTTCTTTACAATAAAGCTAAAGCATTAGAAAAAAGATTTTGCCCTTTTTTTATTGTTTGTTTCTTCTGAGGAGAGAAATCTTTAGAAGACACTTTAGGTGACTTCAGTCAATTCGAGTTCTAACCAGTGCAAATGCCACTGCCCACTGTGAAATATTTTCATTCTTAATTATATTTGAACTTTAAAATCACAACTAATTTTGCTTTATTTCTGTAAAGAATTCTGTTATTACGCTTTTCTCAAACAATTCAGTAGGAAAGAATTCAGTGGGAAATATTCAGTATAATGTATTTGTAATCGAAGGGAACAAAAGCACTTATACTTTGGCCTCAAATTTGCATTAAATTGCTTGAACAATCATCAGAAACTTTGCACTGTCATTCACCTTAATTATTCACATAGCAGAATCTTTTTTTCCTGAAAATAAAGGCAATTTTATGGAAAAGACAGCATGACTTCAAAACTTAGTATGAGAAGGTGTATGAACAATAAAGTTTATATTTAGAACAATACAGTATTTGAAAAGGAAGATCCATTTTTTTCTTTTATGCAAAACAAAATTTATATTTCATTTGCATTTCTCCCACATTTTAGTAAGATTATATGTTCAGAGAGCTAATGTTATGACTAAATTCATTCACATTTAAGAAAAAAATGCAGCCAGTTTGAAGGGAAAAATGCAAACACTAAATGATGTTCTAGAATAGGGAATAGAGAAGATGATAATTTTCTCCACCAATCTAATGTAAAAGATTTTGTCCTACGCAGGTAACCACAGGAGATACTTTTGGATGATACAGCTAGTACTCCAGAAGTTATAACCTAAATGACAGATAGAGGTAGAAGAAAATCTTACCCCACAAAATATTGAGAAATAGGAACTTTTCCTTGTAAGTACTTTGCTATTTCCCTATTCTTTTTTCTATCATACATATTCAAACACAACCATATCATCTTTGTGGTTTTGTTGTTGTTTGGATGTTCCGTGTTCTTTCTGTGCTGCATTTCTCCTGTCCGCAATACAGATTCCCAATTAACAGATAATATTGAAGGGCTGGTGATGCAACTCAGTGGTAGACCACTTGTCTAGCATACCGAAGCCCTGAGTTCAATTCCTAGTGCCACAAAAACAAAAACATAAGTAAATAAACAAAATATTGATTTTTTCCCTAAAGTCACTTTTTTTATTTCCAAAACATGGTCTAATCTGATCCATTAGGGCAAGATTACCATGCATTTCACCTCTCCTCTCTGCTTTATCCATGGAAAATTTCACATTTAAATCTAAAACTCTTTCTTTTTGAAATTATTTATTAGAAAAGATTTAATCTATTATGATATAACATATTCTAGTCAGTCACTACTTATTATCAAATTCAATATTTGGATGTTGTAAGATAGAAATGGTTACAAAAAAATGGACTAATAAAATAATTTGCCCACAGGGCTTAAAACAAAAAAGAAAAGAAAAGAAAGAAAAACTATGAAAGGTTAAAACAAACTAGGCACAGTGGTATATCTACAACCCCACCTACTTGGGAGGCTGAGGCAGGAAGAATGCAAGTTTGAGACCCAGGAAACTTAGGGAGACCCTGTCTCAAAATGATTAAAAAAAAGGGCTCAGGAATATAGGGGAATGTAGTTCAGTATTGGATTCAGACCCAAGATACAGCAAAACACAAACAGTTTTTTTAAAAACATGTTTAAAATGTATTTGTTGACTTTCATTTCCAGATGGGGGCAAGGTAAGGGGGACAACTGCTAAACATACCCAATGTGACAATGCTCTAAAAAGAAGATGCGAGAGTCTGGTAAACCCATCTTGCTAAGGTGCTGGCTGGAAGGTAGGAGAGGAAAGGTTTTCTGAGGGAGTAATATCTCAGTTAGCCTTGAATCATTACTAGGATTCATATAACCAACAATGCATTGACAAAAACCAGGAAAAGGAAAAAGTTAATAAAAGGATAATAAGGTTTTAAAAGTACCAAAAACTTGAATGGTGAAGGGGGGGTGAAAGTTTGGTAGGATTATGATTTTGAAGGGACCTGCTAAAGGAAGAAAGATGAATAATTTTTGTATCAGAATATAAGCATTTTGATTCTGACTCAGAATAAATAAATAAACAGTGTATCTGGGGAAATAAAACAAAAAGCCCATCAACATAACAAAATGAACTTTTAATTCTATATTTCCCACATCACCAATAGTTTTTTAGAAGACTAGATTCCTATTTCTATTATTCCTAATCAAGGAATTACCATTATGGTGATATTTTCTTTAGGACTTTTATTGACATTATTGTTATTGAAAAAAACATAAGTCTAAAACCCAATGTAATGTTTAAAACATCTTCACATTTATGTAAGAATTCACTCTAGCATACGGTATGCCTAAGAAATTAGAGGCCATTATTTCATTTATGGATTTATAAATACATTACCAAGCCGATGTTGGCCATAAACTTAAAATGGGCCACCTGTTGAGGTATAAAGAACAGGCTTCATTACATATGGTACAAAAATTCACTGAAGAACAGTTCAATGGTTTCTTCTGGACACATATTGATGCTTTGTTGACAAGAAGTGCCGTATTCTCTTTGGGAAAATATTTTAAAAATAGAACATACTATTTGAAAAAGAGAACATATTATTAATGCAAATTATCAATTCAAATATGAATGATTTTTCTCATTTTAATCCATACACTATCAAAGAAAGAGAATAAATATAAATCTACTCAAAAGCCTGGAATATGACTTAAATCTAAGAGAAGTATTATGAACTCTGAAAGGATGTTTAGGGCCATGATGGGATAATAAAATTACCTTTGTTTATTTAAAACTACCAAGATGACATACACTTGAATGACTTTGAAACAGCATTGTCAGCTTAACAATTAGACAAACAGTAAATTAGGTTATTAGCTTGAGTTTGGGCAATGCAAATTTTGACAAACCACCTATTTTTATTTCAAAGATGCAGATGAGATTAAAAACCTGATAATGTCGTGCCAGGACAATAATTATAAAGATGCATCACGATTTTATATTCTGGCCTAGGAATAGTAATGATTTCTACAGTGTTGCCTTCAAATTACTTTATAAAGAACAATTTTTTAAAAATCTAATTAATATGTCAAATTCTTTTCAAAAGTAAAAGTAGTAGAATTTAAATGTTCATTGGGCATTTTTCCTTTCTTTTCCTTTTTTTCTTAAGTAATCAAGCTAGTAAGTGATGACATTAGGTATAAAAAATGAAATGACAATCAATTTTTCCACTAACAGCATTATTCCAATTTTATTCTTTAGGATGTTAGGTCAGACAGTAAAGAAAATCAATCAAAATTTCAGATTCTTCTGTGTTGATACATTTATCTGTATATCATACTGTCATTACCACTCAATTCATAGATATTGCCAATATATTTTTAGCTTATAGGTAAAATCAGCTAAGCCAGAGTTTGGAATTGTCTAAAACACAGAATGCATTATTCTGTATATAGAATATGTTTCACCTCAATGAATCCCCAAAATGATTTGCAACTCTAACAAATTAAAATTGCTTTTTCTGTATTAAAATGAATATAGCTTTGATATAAAGCTCCAGGAACATTTTACAATTATGAAAATGGAAAACACTCCAAGTAGATATTTCATTTCTAATGTATGAAGGATAAATGACCACATATTACGAATATAAGGAAATAATGAAGATTATGTAGACATATGTAATTTGGGCTTCTTATTCCACAGAGAAATTAAAATAAATGATGTTTTTATCCAAAATATGTAGCTACATATCTGGGTTCTTAAATTCTTACTAAAAATTTTCACCTTTAAAATTAGATATTATAAAGAATTTCTCGGGATAGATAGTGGTACTGTTTGCACAATGTAAATATACTTAATGCCACTGAATTGCATGCTTTGAATAGTTTAAATGATAAATTTATGTCATGTACAAATTCCTACAATAAAAATATTCAAGAGTTGATTTGGTTTTATTACCTACATATAAATAACTAACACTCATCTATCTACTCATATATGAATGATCAGTGCAAACAGAATTGAATTTTCATCTTTCCAATTATTCTGAAGTATGTTTCAAAATGCTTTGTCTATCATGGGGAAGAATAGATAGTCAGTCTGGCTGGCTGAATTTTTTTCCTTTGACTCATTTTTCTCAAGTTTATAATTATCCCTATTCAATATTTATAGGGAATTTGATATATTCCTAAATCTGTTTAATTCTAACATATATTCTAATCTTCAGGAGTAAGATTATAACTGGAAATGGAAAAAGCAAGATGTCTTTCTTCGCTTTGTAAGAATTATGGATATTTCAAAATAGTGATATACATTTGTTCTCTTCAGACCATCAGAATCTTTAAAACTATAAATATGTTAATAAGGGTATATTAGAAAAGTAAGGTCATTTTTTAGTTCTAAGAATTGTCCCAAATGACCATGTTGACCAAACTGAAAATCTAGAACCAGTTCAAATTATAGCTGATCTTCACAACCTTATGCGACATTTCCTCTAAAATCTGTTTCTCAGATGCATGGAATAAAGTTACTGTGACAGCATGGTAGTGATTCAACACTGTTCCACCACTTACTACCTATCATTCTCGGTTGATATTTAACCCCTCCTTCTCCATTTCTTCACTTGTAAAATGGTATGATAGAAATTATTTCTAAATGACTTAAAGGAAAATGCCATGTACATAGCTAGTTGTCATAAATGTTATTTTTCATTATTATCTGTATGTAAAGCATTAAAAAAATCTATTTACCTTTGATGGTAATGCATTTTGAATTTAACTGTACTTATTGCCCTCAAATTGAATCTGGGAAACTGAATTATAGAATTTGACTATTACACTAATCAAGTAAACAAAGAATTGCCAAGTTTGCAGTTGGCTAATTAATATGTGTGTAATTACTTATGGGTCTTTAAAAATACATAATTGTTTCCTGTTTGAGGATATATCCTTCTCCTGATATTGTGTTACTTTTTTGCATCTAAAGTACAGTGAAGTAGAGAGCAATCTCTCAAAGAGTTTAAATTCCACAAACTCTCCTTCATCACTTTCCTTCCCACTGCATTATATCTGGCAATGTTTCTGTATCTGGCTACATCGTGGTGCAATTAAAACAATTAATTTACCTTGCAGATAACCAGTGTAGAGCTGATTTAAGCTCTTTTTTTAATTTTCTTTTTTCTTTGTGTCTAGAGAGCTTTGGTTTTGAGAAGAAGTTCAGCCAGCAAAGATTTCTTTTACTTTTAATATACCTACCACAAATCCCATGGATATTTCTCAAGAGATTTAATTTTCTGACAGTTTTACAAAGCTTTGAGAAGGAAGAATACTTACCATTTTTTTTTTCTGAATTGAGTGCTTTAAAAATTTATGCATATGAATTCCTGTCTCACTGGTAGTATGCTATTATCACTACCATATTTTAATGTAAAACAATGTCTATCTTTGAGACATTTTTATTCTTAATAAATGGAAAACAAATTATTTTCATGGAAAATAATGATGTGTTGGTCAAATACGAAGGTTATGTAAGTGGTTTATGCATAGGGACTATTAATTTTTATCTCTTGCCTTTTTTTATTGCTTTGTTAATAATCTGTTCCAAAGTAAATAAGTTAAATACCATTGATCAACTAATGAATTATTTCTCTATCAAAGAAAAAAAAAAAGCTGGAGGTGTAGAATCAACAAATTATTCCGGAAATCAACTCTCTCATTGAAATAACACTATACACAAAAAGAACTTGATATCAGATATGCTATATAAATACAATATATTTCTTCCAAACGCTAATCCTTCAAAGAAAAGTCAATACAGTCTTTTTGTAAATGTAAAGAAGTGTCCTTTAAAAAATTTAAAATAGAACAAACCTAACTAAGAAGGTTTTCACAGGTTTTTTAATGAATTATAGGTTTCTTACAATTTTGCTTATTCTCTCCTTAAAACACTGAGGACACTGGTTGTGGAATAATTAAAGTTGTAATTGACAAATTATAATTAGTAGAAACTGTTGGTTCATAAAATTCCCAAATCTTCATATTCTGAAAGCAGGAGCCTATTTATTCACGTTGCTTATAAGTACACTTATTAAGCATTCTTATGTTCACTACCTAATTATGGCAGTGGAGTTTGTAGAAATGGTCAAGGTAGTTCCAATTTTAGATGTGTGTAGCTGGCCCTGGGTTATGATTTCATCTTGCCACAGTTTCCCTTTATGCCCTGGTGAATCACTTCATCTCTTGGTATGAGTTTATTTCAAAACTGCCTTTTCTTATCTTCCAGGAAAACTCTTGTATAATCTCCTGTACAGTTGATAGTATTTGCAAGAGTGTTCTGAAGTCAGTGCTGCATGGTTATAGCAGCTCAGTTTTCCCTTATTATATTCATACAATTTCACATATCTGTAGTAACACAAAATAGCCCTTTAAAATAAGTCAGTCTCATATGAGCTCTCTTATATTCTGAGAATCTCATCATTTCCCACTTCAGGGTATTGTCTCATGTCATTATTAACATACAAGAGTTATAAGTATGCAGTTTTAATAAGTCTCTACTATATGCATATATCTACTAGAATCTTTCATTGAATATGTAAAAAAGTATATTAAAATTTTCCTTCATCAGTAATCATATTTTAATGATACCTATATTACTAATTTTTTCAAAGTGATAAATTTTCAAAATAATGATTTGTGAAACTTATTTTTCCCCTTCAGTATATCTAAGCATCTTGCATTCTCCCCCTCCTTCTTGAACAGGAACTTGAACATTCTCTAAATGACTAAAATAAGAAATAAAACACCAGATACTTGACTGTTTCATGTTATATCAGTTTTGCTGGCACAGCTACATAATGAGTAATTCACAAATGGTAATGATTTGTATAATAGACACTTGTTTAGTTTTTTTTTTTTTTGCTTCAAAGGCAATAAGTTCACTCATATTCAAAATTTAATAATCTCCATGTTTTTATTCTCTGATAACTTTAAAAGTTAGAGTTAGGAAATAATTTAATATCAGAGAAAGAATAAAAAGAGTGTCACCACACACACACACACACACACACACACACACACACACAAATACTTAAATCACTAGATAGGAATGTAGGGGGAAGTTTGCTTTTGATATATAAAGATGTGAAAGTTTCTGTTTTTCACATTTTTTTTTAGTTAGGTGATATTTATCAGCCAATTATATTACTTTCAGCAAACAAATCAGGTAATAACTAATATGTAGAACATAAGCCATATTAACTTCTCAAGATTTATGTATGGAATCAAATCTATTGATTAAATGATCAGTTTTCTTCATCTATTGAAACTCTAGGTTTCCTTAAGAACTGTGAATAACCAGTGTTTGTGAAAACATTGAAAAAACAATTTTCAGCATGTTTTCAAAATTAATCCTGCAATTTAGAAATCATGAGATAATCTTTTACCAACTGAAGTGAAACATGTGTGCCTAGCAATTAGAAGGGTGCATAAAGTTTATAACCAGGTAAATTAAACTAAACATATAGACTACTCATAAAGAAGTAGGTCCAGATAATAAACTGGCCAGAAATTATAGTACTATGAAAGGAGCATTGGTATTTATATATGCTAAAGAATACCTAAGACTTTAAAATATAACAATATTGATGATGCATGGAGTATTTAAATCTGTTCCTTATGATTTTTCAAATCTAGTTTGCAGGAGCCATCTTGCCCAAATTGAACGTTCTATTTTTCATTTGCAATTTTTTACTTGTTGCCAATTTCCTTATTTCTAGCACAGAGGCATTGGCAAAACTTCTTAAAATATAAAAGGAAAACAGCTACAGTATTGTTTATGGCCACCAATCAGACTTCTCTCTTGGACCATCCTTAGCATCGCATACATAGCTAGGCTATTCCAGACAATCCTGTGGGTGTTACATGTTTATAATAAAGATATAAACAACAATTCATAAACAAATTCAAAACCAGTGTTCAATGTGTGCATTTTAATAATTAGGAAGAATGTATATGTATGTGTCCATACATACATACATAAATATTATTTTTAAGTAGTTTGTCAGCTATAATAAAAAAATTCACTACCATTCTTTAGAATTATAAAATTTTACTACACCTCAGTTAATAGCAACACATTTTGGACCAAGAGAAGCTGTCATTTTCTATCATCTGTCCAAAGTCTTTGAAAGCTACTTTTCCCACATCATTTAGTGGTTCGGGCATTTTATGCACAGATCATAACTCATCTTTTCTTTTGCATTTTAGTTTTCAGAGTAAAGATTCTAGATGCCCCATGACATCATTAGGAAGACTATGTGCTTTTTGTTCTTTGGTGTTCCATTACAATGGAGAATGCACTTTTCATCCTAATCTCTATCACTTACTTACAAATGAAATTCTTTGCTCTCAGATTCTATTTAGAGACTTTTCTGTCATTATTTAAATTCATTTGTAACACAAACATTTAGTTTATGATCTTTCACAATCAATTATGATTTTAACAACACCCAAATTTACCCTGTCCTTTAATGGAAAATTTCCTCTGCTCTCCAACATCTATTATGCCTCTCACACATAGGTCCAGCTTATTGTGAGCACCCTTAACATTGGAAATGCAATGTCTTGTTATTATCAATAATTGGCAACAATCTTATACCTTGTGCCAACCCTTCTATAAGAGATTACAATTTCCTTAATGGAGAGAGACATATATTTTGTAGGTCAAAAGGAGTTCACTGTAAGCAAGTTCAAATATTTCAACCTAACACACACATACATTTATATAAATATATTCACTATAAGTATTCTATCTATTCTATTTATAACATAGAATTACTCATTTACTGTGGTAGGGATACAATCTCATTACTCTGCATAAATCAGCTTTCATCATTTATCTCAATTAATATTCTGTTTCTCTTTTATACTCACAGGTAGGAAGGATCTGAGAGAATATTCAGATTCAGGTTAACTAACTATAAACCCTGTGTTTTTGTCTTTTTCTTGCCTCTTTTACATGGTGGTCTTTCTACAAATACAGGACACTGTGATTTGAGTTTTTATACTGTTCATCCAAATTTGGGGTATCTGTTCTAGGAAAATCAAGGAAAAACTCTCCATTACACATGGAATAGAGTAGTGACATTTTATATCAACATTTCTTTTAATTTGTTCAGCCACTCAAAATGATGATTTCACCTTCTTAGGGGGAATATTTTAATTGGTAACTATAGACAGGGTGGATGGGCAACAGGAGAACTCAATGAAAAGGAAAGCAAATATAAAAGCATCAGTTTAAGCACATTAACAATCCACTTTGTTACCGTAAATAAAAATTGGGACAAAGGCCTGATATTATACCCCATGGGGAAAAGTTCTAATTAGAGAAAATGAACACAATGCCTTCCTAAGAAAAACTTAAACATTTCTGTGACTCAGTGTCTCCTTGTCAGAAAAAAGATTCATTAAAAAAGGAAAGAAACACCATGATTATGAAATACCCATAGTGCATCAGAGAAGTACTTGTACCACTGAGTCATGGACCAGATTCACTTTAAACCTACATGCCGTTGGACTTTGGGAATGAATGTTGACCAAGGAATGTTGTTCTAATTGTGTTGAAGATATTAGTCCTCTCTGTTACCTTCTCATGATGCCAGATTACACTGGCCTGATATTTTAGCTATGTCTACTTTCTCTCCTTCTCTTTACATTACACTATGAAATAACCGAAGTCGGTAGTCTGTGCATACCCACTCTTAGAAAATTCTCAAAGTACTTTTAATTGCTAAGCAGAACTTTTGCTGGCAGTATCTTAAATTATTGTTATAATATCAGCAAGTACCAACACTTAGATCATAGAGTATATTTTACACTTGCTGAATCGCTGAAATTTCCAGACAAATCAAATAGACTTTTAAATAAAAGTCTTACTTTTATTACATTTTTTCATTTGTTGGTATCCTGTCTGAAAAAAATGGGAATAATGTTAGTAATCCAAGCAGCATGAATTTTAGTAAGTGACTGGTGGCATGGGTATTGGAAAGAAATAAAATAAGAGGAAAGGAAGGGATCAGATGTAGCTATAGTTAAACAAGAACTGGTATTCCAAGGACAAGAAATTTTCTGTGGATCCAAGGCCAAGAGGCTTAGTCTACGTTGAATTGTTCGTGTTATAATCGGACTATTGGCTTCATGTGTTGTTAATTATCTGCTGCTACTGGGGAATCCACCATATGCAGAATAAAAGAAAGGCATTTTTCCTTTCTACCTTGCAATGTAGAATTGGATTCCATTGGCAGTGTCCATCAAGAAATCTAGAAAAGCTGTCTGGGAAGTATATTTTCCAACTTAAGAATAAACCTAAAGCTGACAGTCAACATACAGGACACAGCATTTTTTCTTCTTTTCTTTTCTTTTAACCATTGATTTATTGAGATGAAGTTCACAAACTCCCTTTGGCAGTGATTTGACCATTATATAGTTACACACTAAATGTCAGAACTAAAGGTGAAGGTCTTGCTAAAATCAATTTATATTTTCTTGCCTTCTGAAACAAAGACAACTGAATGTAATTTAATGTTTTCTTGATGACTCAAGGTTAACTTTAGAATGTCAGTGTTTATCCTGTGCTCATTACCTTGGATGACTTGAGATGCAGTATAATGCTTATCCCAATGCTGATGTGTCCATATTGCTATGAATTTAAGGTCTCTTTTCTATGCTTTTTATTCTCATTGTCTTATCTTTTTGTTTTGTCAATCTTCATTTCTTATAATTGTCACTGCCTATTTATTTAGTGTTATCTGGACTGGTACTAATCTTAGAACTGACTTGTATATAAGCAAATTTTCTTTCATCATATTTTTACAAAGAAATAAATCTCAGTAAAATCCTGAGTGGAAGATGGTGGATTCCCTCATGAGCAACATGTATGTGTATACTAGTTCAGAGTACATTTTTGTCTGGTTACCTCTATTTCCCAGAGATTATGGCTATTTGCCAAACATTCCCCGGGTAGTTGATATGCTAATATAATTAGCTAGCTAGCATAAATAGGGTAATTTTGTGAATAGCAAAAGTTATATTCTGAATAATTCATCTCATATGATTGAGAGAAATAAATCCTTTATGAACACAAGGATAGCTTCTTATGGAAATTTCCAATAATCTATTATGCTTTTTGAATTCTAAGGAGTTCAAAAAAATAACAAAATATTTTAATGTATTATTTCTAGACCTTATGTTTAATATATATGTATATATGTTATGTATACATGTGAGAGGATATATATGTATGCATGTAAAATAGATTGATTATATATATATATATATATATATATATATATATATATATATAATATATATAGATAGATATATATATCTACATATATAGTTTGTTGGAAGGAAAGGGAAACTTCAAGAGACTAAAGACAATAAAATTAAGAAGAAATTTTTTTTAAAATTTTAATCTTTTGTACTTGTAGATGGACAGAATGCCTTTACTTGTTTATTTTTATGTGGTGCTAAGGATCAAACCCTGTTCCTCATGCATGCTAGGCAAGCTCTCTGCCAGTGAGCTACAGCCCAAACCCAGAAAATATTTTTAATAAAAACTAAATCTAAAATTATTATTAAGAAAAAAACAATTCCTTTTTTGCCCTCCAGCAAGACATTATGATCTAGTGTAATTAATTGTTCACAAATAAAGGTAAACTTTTACCTATCCTTTTATGATTCTGACATCTTACATTTTGAATTTTCTTGTCTGAACTATCATTATTCCAATAACTTAAAGAATTAGCCACCAGGAAAATAATAATGAAGACTATACTTTCCTAACATCATACAGCTATCTTTCTCATTCCATTATTGCTGAGTGTGAGAGACAGCATTATTATATATACATGAAATGAAGGCACAGAGAAATGTGAGCCAGGATCACATAGCCACTTAGTGACAAATTTGTTTCCAAATCTCCAAATTTAGGAATCCATACATTTGAAAATCCACAGAATTTTGAAAGTGGCAGAAGAACAATGAAAATAATAATTTACATAATGAAAGTATTTGTTTTCTCTCACTTTTATAAAAATTTCTATAAAATTACTTCCTTAAAACAATACATATTTTATTTTTTACAGTAGTTCAGAAGTCTAACATAGATGCCTCTTGGCCAAAATCAAGGTGTATGCAGAGATAGTTCATTCTGGAGGCTCCAGGGAAAATGTTGTCTTACCTTCTGCAGCCTCTACTAACCTCAAGTTCCCTTTGCTCTCAGCCCCCATCCTCCATCAAAAGGCCAGGAATGGCTCGTGAAGTCCTTCCTATTAAGTGTCACTCTGACCTCTTCTTAATTGCATCTCCCCTTGGTTCTGACTCGTCTGCCTCCCTCTTGTATTTTAAGGAGCTCTTGCAATTACATTAGCCCTATTTGGATTGCAGGATGATCTCTCTCATGTAAGATCAGCTGATTTGCAAGCTTTAACCCACCTGAAGTCTTAATTCCCCTGTGTCTCTAACTGGGATATTCACAGACTACAAGGATTAGAATATGAACATTTTGGGGAAGTCATCATTCAGCCTACAATCATTAGTAAAGGTCCTAATGCATATAAACGCTCCCATAATTTGTTTCCCTGTCATAAAAAGTAGAAAGTAGTAGTTTTTTTTTTTTTTTTTTTTTTTAAGAGAGGAAATGACATCCCATGAGCTTTTAGCTTTTGTTGATGGAAATTTTAAATAATTATAAATAAAAAATCTTGGAATTATTTAAGACTTTTATTCTGCAGAAGATAATTAACAAAATTAAGAGGAAGCATTATAGCTTTCTATTGGGAATAGCCATTTAAATGCAAAAATGTTGGGTTAAAAAAGCTTCAGTTTGGCTGAAAAGAGGAAATAAAAAGAATAATAAAAACTAGAACAGTTATGAAATTATAAAAGAGTACTATATTAAAATATCTTTTTCCTATCTTAAATGGATGGTTAATGATGGTATTGTGAATGAATGAATCAATAATAACTCCTTTTTGTAGATTAGACAATTTATTTGATATTTTCATCTTCAAACTCCCTTCCCAGTCCTTCCCTGGCATCATTTAACTTTTCAAATCCAAGATTCTATACCAGAAAAAAAAAAGTTAATACATTTTACCATGCAAGGTAGTAATGAAGTTAAATGCGATATTATGGAAAAACAACTTGTAAGAGCTCAATAAATTGTAGAAGTTGCTACCATTTATGTTTACTAATATTATTCTTATCTGCAAGTATATGAGGCTGGATTGTCATGCTAACAAAGACAGGAAAGGGCTATGATATGACAGTCTTGAGTTCTCAACACAAACCATATTAACTATACTTTTATGCTTTTAAAGTATTTCTCATATTTACTTTTTCCTCTTTCCCCTACAACCTGGTGATACAGAATGAAAACAATAACAAAACAACAACAACAAAAATTTACTACAAAAATTCTCAAAATAGTGAATTATTTTAGGTATTTGCAATTTCTTTGAAAAATGTCATTTATTATTAAATTCTTTAGAAAAAGAAATTTAGGTCAAGAGTAGATTTGACCCTTCAATTTCTTGTTAACTTAAAAACAATTTGTTCTCTTAATGAGTGAAGTAAGTGAAGTAAACTTATCCTCAATATACCAAATACCATGGGTTTCTTACAGTTGACTATGTGAAGAATTTGGAGATAGCAGCCACAGCATCATCCTGAAAGTGACTAGACCAGAGTCTACCAGGTGACTACATGTTTAAACTAAATTCAAAGTAAAACATCTATGAGAACTAGATGCAAGTACCAGATAAAATATTGGTTAAGTAGGTTAATGATACTACATTTCTAGTAGTATTTTTATCCCTCATATTTTATTGTGCAATTCCAAAATCATAAATTTACATAATTTTCAGTTGGATTAAATATATGAAACAAAAAGTGTTTTAAAAATACACATTTATAGGGATTATTTCTTTAAATATTTTATGATAATTTATGCAATTGTTAAGTTACCCATTATTTCTTCCATATTATGGGTACTATAGATTCAATAAGTACACAAAAGGATCCTTTTTAAATTACAAAAGACCATAGTGAGTTCTAGAATAAGGATACAGAAATTTCCAAAGTCTGGAAATTTATTTACAGTAAATAAGTTTTAAAATAACACACATAATTATAATGCTCATACATATGTGTGTATACATATAGCATAGGCTAGTGAGTATAAAGAAATATACATTTGCAATCCTTAAGATGTATGAAACAAAGTGGTAATAATAGACATATAAACATATTATTTTAAGGACTTAAGACCATGAACTGAAGGCTATAATTAATGTAAGGCCTTAAAGGTATGGATTTGGTATGCCATGTTTCCACAAAGGGACACATGTGTAAAGAAGGTAAAAATCCATTGTGCCTCTGATAACCTTAGGGCACTGCTTGCCCATCTGACTCACAGCTGATTGACTTCCTTTCCTCACAGTGCAATAATCACCCTCAAACTGTGGTAGGGAACTCCTATTAGTCTGGGGAAATCCTATTCTCTGGTTTCATGTAATTGAGCCACATTGGGCCAAATGTTGTTAAGTGACTAACCACATAATTCCATTGATTCCTCACAAGAGTAAAGTAATGATTAGCATCAAGACTTATGAGAACAGCACATTCTGCAAATTAAAAAAAACTATAATAAAATCACAAGAATGATTAAATCTATGTATATAAATGAATATAGATCAGACTCAGAGCTTTAGAGTTATATACACAATATCACAAGTTTAATAACCAGGAGAAAATCAGAATCCAGGTTCCAAACTATCTCTGTATTCTGCTAATAGCAACATCAAAACATATTCATCACATTTACCTTAAGCCAGGTACAGTTAGAATCTCTGCACTTTAAATAAATTCATTTATTTGTCAGAAGATCACTTTTAGATCATTCTACTATTATTTCTACTTTAATTTGAGAAAATTGAGGCAAAAAAAGGAAAAGGAACTAGCCACGATCATTCCAGTTTTAGTTGAGAAAATTATAATTGGATATAAATTTGGTTTAATTCCAAAGGTGATGGCTTTAATTTTATCTACTTCCTCTTGTAGATACATCTGCTTTGACATATCTAAATATCTTTATTGTGCATAAGGGGCTATTGCCTGCTTGCTAGCAAATCTCCTTTTTCATTTAAAAGAAAAATGCAATGTAGTAAATATTTACTGAGCATCAGAGTGCAAATATAGAGTCCTGGGAAGGAAAGGAGCCCAGTACATTGCTTACTTCACAGTTCCTGCTAAGTAATTATTTGTTAATTGATTAGTGAGCATGATACTCAACAGACTGAGTGCAAACACACCTTGAAAACTCAAAGAAAGGTAAGGAGAAGCTGCCATGCACATTAACAGAGCAAAAGTGGTGAAATGAGTTCAGATTCTTTCTCTTGAAGTACAGCAAACTCCACTGGACATGAATTACAATCTGTTTATCTCTAGATATATTAAACTTTGACATATTTAGAAATATTTCCAAAACATACATTGGTTTCATGCCCTGTAGCTGTATCCCTAATCAAGTGATACTACCATCTAAATTTCATAGCAAGTTTGGATGGAAAGGATAAAAATGTATTTCTAATATACTCTCAAATTACAAATGTGAGCCCGATTTTATCAGCTACTGACAATTTAATATGCTGAAAATGGGTACATTTTCAAAGCAGCATGCTTTAATTTAGCCATGCAGCTCATGTTTATTTTAATGGGAGTTCCACCGTAAAATCACTACAAAACACTTCGAACACTCACCCAACTGTGTCTACTAAAGGGAAAGGAACATTAATTGAATGGAAAAAGTAAAATAATTACTAAACCTTAGCCAAAAGTATGATTTCAGTTTTGCCTAATTTTTATGTTCTTTCTGATTTAGAAAAATATCACGAATAGCAGTCACCTTAAAAACAATTTTTTAAAAAAATTAATTATATATTGTGTGTCATGCTTCAAAAACCAGTCTACTGTAGGACATTAAGTAACCAGTATTGATCTATTAATCTATCAATCTTCATCCTTTAACCATCAGGAATTCTAATTAGTCATAATCATATTAATTATAATCAAATAAAAGATCCAGTGGCACAAAATTGGGAGAGTTTTACCTCATGAGATACTCTCTTCTCTCTAAAATTATTCGCATCTTATCACAGGTGAAATATGTTAATCTACATTGCATTTTAAAAATGGGTAGGACCCATCTCTTAACTAATGATTCATAAAATTATTTGCAGCTATTAGCCTATAAGGTAAGTGCTGGTGGCTTGTTTCTTTCACTGTTCAGTGTGATGCTATCAATTTAAAGTCTATTTAGTATGGGGAATTTACACAGATAAAACATTATTCATTGAGGCCTGTCAGGTTTTTAAATTTTGTATCGCCATATACAATCACATGTGCCACAATATTAAATAACACTTAAGAGAGGTAACATAGAATCCCTGCTTAACTAATCAAGAGTCCCATAAACATCAAGGTCAACTATACCTCTAGAAGTCGTACTTTGCCATAATTTTTTTTTCCAAATCTGGCCCTCACAAAGGATGTGTCTACATTGCAAAGCCTAGATTAGCCAGGAAGAAGGGAGATTTGCTGTGGGCAGCAGAAGACAGATATTCTTCCGGCACTTTTTTTTTTTTTTTTTTTTTTTTTGGTCAAGAGGCAGTGTCATCTCTCTATCTGAATTTATCTTGACACTCAGAGAAATGATCATGTCTTTGTACTCTCACTGCACTCTCTACTGAGGATGTGAACATGCTTACAGATTTTAATTCACAAGTCCTCACAACACCTTTCTTTTGAAAACAAGTGATAAACACCTTTTAGTTATTAAAAATTCCGATGATTATGGAGCATATCAAAGGCTATCATGAATATTTATGGGAATAGAAATACAAATTGGTGTTATCATTCTCTGTATGGACAGAAAGTATGTTATTGAAAGGCTAAAGGCCTTGGTCACAGGATTCTATGAATCAATCCTACTCCACAAAAATTTATTGAACACTAATCATATGCAAGAACCCTTGCACAGTATTAACATTTGATATGTTGTTGAAATATATTGTCTATGTTCATAGCCTGTGATCCAAGAGAGCAGGCTGAAGTGTAAGGAGGTAAGGCCTGCACCCATGGAAGTACCATGGGATTCAGAAGAAAACTACATAAAAATCATAATGCAAATGAACTAGCAAACTGGTAATGAGCATAACTAGTTAATTCTTTTTCTGCCTGTAAATAACAATTTTATCTTGAGCACCAACTTATTAATACTCTTCTGGGTCTCAGCTTGCTTAAATTTTAAAGATATTGGTATTACAAATTTGAGATGCCATGACTTAGAAGGTTGGAGCTTTGGCCAGTTAATTAGTTCACAAAACCTTAGTTACCCAGATTAGTAGGGAAAATGATAATTGTCCCTATATCATTATAGTACTGTGAGGACTAAATGAGCTATTTTATATAGAAGACCTGCTACCTAGATATCTATCTACCCTAAGAGACTATTGTTAAAATTACCATGGTTATGTATATTTTCCAAGAAATACTAATTTTGAGGAAATGATTTATTTCTAAAATTAAATAAAATAGTTATATGTTTAAATAAGTTTGCACTGTGACAAGTTGAAGTCAAATCATTTTTTCCCTCAGCACATCCAAATGTTTTCAATATGAAAATATGCACTGTAAATTTCTATGATGGAGATATAACAATGGAGATTGTTTGACCACAAAATTCCTGTAGTAGAACAATTTGCAGATGAACCTTCTACCAAAGACATTCTGGTAAATTCTGAAAATGTTGATTTCAAAACTAATTGGGGTTAATGATATTAAGACTTCCCATACTATATATGAAACTCCTTCCAAAACATTGTTTCCTTTGCTTCTTTTCAGAATGAGTACCACTGCAGTGAGGAAGCATTGACTTAGGACAGTTTGAAGGCCTTTAGTTGTAACTTCCCAGAAAAGATTTCCAAAGTGGCATTTAGCATTTGGATGGGCAGGTTGTTTATACTTTCATCTTCCTTTTCAGAAACTTGGATTGTTCACTGAGAAAAGAATCTTTAAATGTTGGGATCTTACAAGCTGAGGCTTTGTGACTAAGTTTGTATATAACCAGTGTTTTATGCCACATTGGCTCTATGACACATCCCACTAATCTCATCAATTATATCATAATCAACAGTCCATTTTCTTCCTTATGGTTTTTAATTTTTAAAGAAAAATCCTAATGAAACAGATGTCTAGTATTACTTAGAGTATTTTATAATTAGAGTCAAAAGATTCACAAGTTACTTTCTCAAAAGTCTTTGCTACAATGATAAATTGTTAACCAGTGATACAAACTGTAATTCCTTCAGCTGTTTCAAGTTATATTTTCTCCCAATGATATTTTGAATTTTAAGCTTTATATATATTTCACAACAAAAATTGAAAGATATTGTAATGCTATCTCTTTTAGTTGTAGATTTTACCCTGTATTTCCCATTTCACTGTTTTGTATCAGTAGTGAGTTTTCCAAGTCCTATGTGGAATGTACTGTGGTCACCTTATAAGAATTCTGTGAGCAGATTTTTTTATCACTGTATTAAAAAATAAAAAAAACCTGGGCTGGGGATGTGGCTCAAGCAGTAGCGAGCTTGCCTGGCATGCGTGCGGCCCGGGTTCAATCCTCAGCACCACATACAGACAAAGATGTTGCGTTCGCCAAAAACTAAAAAATAAATATTAAAATTCTCTCTTTCTCTCTCTTTAAAAAAATTTAAAAAAATAAAAAACCCAAACAATAAAGAGGTAAACAAACTCATTAGAATTTATGATGTTCCAGAGGAGTTTAAATTCACTTAAATCTTTTCACCAATTCTCTGTGGTAGCTACTATTATTATTGTGGTCATTAACAGACAAGTAATTAATAAGCAGAGGTCGTGTTACTTGTATACCTTCAATGAGCTAATAAGCCTAGCATGCGAATTTGAACTCCAGCCATGTGATTAAATTCTAAAAGCCATATACTTTCCTATGCCATATCTCTCTTCTCTTTAGCCCTAAGCAACAATTCCCCCATCCTGAGGCAAATGGCCCATCATTTACTTGCAATACAATAAAACTAAAAGTGTTGGTGACTTGATGTATTTTTCTTAGGACTCTTTGAGCTGGCATCCATGTGTGGTTTCAATAAGGTCATAATCAAAAATCAATTATTAAAACATTTTAAATCAAACACCTACTGGACTGTCATAATATGAGAAAATCATCCAGAGAACATATTGGAACTTTTATTTAGAACTTTGGTTTATAATCTAATTTTATTCCTTCTATATTTGCACCTTGTTTCTTTAAAACCTTCAAAATATATTCATATATGCCCCCTTATATCACTTAAAAATGATCATACATTCATTGAGGTATATATGCTAATAATTATTACTACTCTTCTGGTGGATTATACAACCAAAATAGTGCTGTGATATAGTTAAACTAATGTGTAAAGTAGGATACTTTGATAAAATTTCACTCTAATTAAAAACAAGAAATGATGATATATTACAGCATTTATTTAATAAATATTTACAATCTATAATGTATCAGGCACTGTTTTCAACATATGGGACACATCAATGAGCAAAACAAAGTTCCCTTAAAGAACCGTAAATTAGGGTGGACAGAAAATACACATTAAACAAATAATGTAAATGAAATACATAACATGCGATGTATGTTATGGAGGAAAAGAAAAAAAAAAAACAAGTAATCTGCAGAAGGATTGGGGCAGCTTCCAGTAATACATATAATTGTTCATTATGTGACAAGTGAGAATGGTGAAGACACAAACAATATATCTATAGATATTTCAAAGAGAGAAAATCAGTAACTGGGCAAGACAAGTTAAGAAGAAATCCTTCCTGGAAAAATTAAAAGATGACTCACATGATTAATATTCTTCTAACATTTCTTTTCTTGGGTGTAGACAGGACCTATAACTAACATTTAACCAACATACCATGGTGAACTTGTGGGATTTTGCATGTGTGATTAAAGCCCCTAATCAGTTGACTTTAAGTTAATGTTTATTAAAGGGAATGTTTTCTTAGGTATGCCAGACCTATCAGGTGAGCCCTTAAGCAAGATTCTAGAAGCAGCACAGACTATATCTTACTGCAGACTTTGAAGGAGAAAGCTCCACAACATTTACAGCTGCCAGGAAATGAATTCTGCCAAAAACCTCAGGCAGCTTGGAAAAAGAGTCTTCCTTGTTTGAGTCTCTGGATAAGAATGCAGTCTGCCCTTAACTTGGAATGAAGCCTTGGGAGACTGTGCCGAACACCCAGCTAGTTTGTGCCCAGACTCCTGACCTACAAAAATATGAGCCATTAAATTTGTCATGACTGTTGTGCAACAATAAATAAAAATAGTACAGGAGTTATTAGGTGAGACAAGAGTGTGTCTGGGTCAAGGGAACGTTTTATGCAAATTAGAAAAATGCACTTATTAAAGGAGAGATTCAATCCATATGTTGGAGGTTTGGGAAGAGAAGAATGCCTTTTTACCAAATAGAAAACACAACCTTCCCTCTGAGCAGACACAGCCCTGACACAGGGAACATGGCTTAACAACAGTACTCCTATTCATTCTCTCTGCTGGTCTCCCCTGCACAACCATAAGCAATGACCTTGAGTAAGATTTTAGAAGATTGAGAAAGACTAGCTAAAGGGATGCAGATTGAAACTGCATTTCAGGAGTGTAGCTGCAATGGTAACAAAAAATACTCATGGCAGAACAATAAAATGCAGGCAAAGCACAATACAAGAATGGGTGTAGATGCACAGTCTAAACCTGCACAGATTTACTGTATAATCTAGGAGTGACTTCTGTGTGCTCCTGTAATCTTGCCCTTTGCAAGGTATCTGACAATCTTTAAGTTCTCATTTATAAATGAGAAAATCAGGGCTTAATGAAAAAAGTCTAAGGTTTTATGAACATGAACTTTACTCTGAAGATGAAGAGGGCTGGCCCCAAATCCCTGCCCTACTCTATCTTATGCTGCTTTTAATTTTAGGGAGTCAGTTTCCTTTGTTGGGTTAAAAAAATTAGCTACATTTTTCCTAAGACTCTATGAAATATAAAATACAAGGTGAATCACATTTCTCTGGCACACAATAAGGGCTCATTTAATAATACCTATTATTTTCCAAGGTCATATGGTTATTAAGTGGCAGAAAGAAGATTTGAAATTTTGTCCGCCCGAGATACTAAAGATAGAAAAGTTTGAAATGAACCAAGTATTGAGACAGATATCACAAAACTGGAAGAATTATGGTGAAACGGAAGCAACTGAGTATAGATTTATGTTGAAAAAAAGAAAAAGAATTAATCAAAGACGTGTAAGATTTTAATTCTGGATGCTAAAAGATATCATTGCCAGAGATAGGGGCACAATAAAAGAAATGACATGCTATAAAATGATCATTATTATGAGAAAGTTATATGAGGGGAAGATAGATATGGGACAACTCAACACACACAGCATTTAGTGCAGATTGCTAGGTTCGAAAATGTCTAATTATCTGTAGATAGGCACATCCTATAAGAGGACTTAGCACAGATGATTGTCCTTTAGAATACCATAGGAAGCTAATAAATATGCCCATGAAGAATTGGCACTACCAAGAGCTTCAGAGAATTTTCAGGGAGGAGAAAATTAGATTATTAAATGGCAGAGTATTCTCTGAACCCTATGGGTCCTGTTCTATCACCAGCTAGTACTTTCAGGCAATGCTATTTTTATTTGCAGCATACACATTACCTTGTGAACAGGCCAGAAGACACTCTGGTTTTCAATGAACTGCCTATCTGATTTTACAATATTCAACCCAAGTCACTTGGAGGAAGAATTCATTACTAATTATTATATTCATGTAATGATGATTAAAAAAAATTGAGTCAATACTAACTCCTACCTTATTGATTGTAATGGGCTGTAATGCTATTTAAATTTGTTTTTTAAAAGTGTATTATAAATGATATAGTTAGAATAATTTATCACACTTATAAACTTATTTCAATACGAGAAGCCCAATTTTATTTCTATAGTTAGCCATGTTTCTTAGCCTGATTTTGGCACTATTTGGCAAAATATATTCTAAAGGCAAACCATCTAAACAGAAAAGACAGTTTGGAATTTGGGGAAGAGCTGTCTCCTGCTATTTTTCTTTTTTTTTCCTCTCATGAAAAGAACTGCATGCTTAGAGCATTGCAACCATTAAGACTATGCTCTGATAAGTGAATGGAATAAAACACAGCAGAACAAATGACAAAAATTGGCAATGCTGAGGTTACCTTTTGAAAGCTGAGGAGGAATTTTCATTATAAAAATTGTTTGAATTTTTTTTTTCCATTTTCCTTCCTCTCTACCGTCTTTTCTAAATACTTCTATCAACGTTCATTTGAAAAAAGATGAATGAGGACGTCAGTAAAGAAAAAAAATTCTGTAGTTAGAAAAGAAAGAGATTATTGCTTTTAGCCTTGTTTTTCTTGAAT
The DNA here is from genome assembly GCF_048772815.1 of Callospermophilus lateralis. NCBI lineage: Eukaryota > Metazoa > Chordata > Mammalia > Rodentia > Sciuridae > Callospermophilus > Callospermophilus lateralis. The sequence goes on along the minus strand of NW_027512416.1, from coordinate 1,482,876 downwards.
TCTGGTTGCAAGTAAACCAGGATTATTTATATCCTTGCTATGTCACTTTTAATTCAATAAAGTTTTCTAATTAATGTTATTTTTTTTACTCTAATTACAAATAAGCAATAGAAGGTTTTAACAAAATGTTCTGGAAAATAACATCCATCCATTAAATCGTTAAAGAAATTTGGAACAAGCAGTTTGTCATACTTCTGGCAAGCTTACTAATGATTGGTTTCCATTATATTAAGCTGTTATAAAGATTATAGAAAACTAAAAATCTTTTCTTCATGTTCAAATTAATTACATTCATATGCAATTCACATCATTGTGACTCACTTTGTATTTTGATACTTTGGGAAGTTTATATGGGGTTCATGGATGCATCTTCTCCTTCTTCTTAACATTCAAGGTCTCCATTTCTCTTACATGAATGTAGTGGGAACCTGTAGTCCATAGCAGGCAGCTGCCATAAACGTTCAGTGACTTGGCAGAAAGATAGAAGGTTAACTCATAGTTTTTATGACTGCCTAAAAGTTTAAGAGGTTTACTTTTTTGTATCTTTTTTTTAAACACAAATTTCCTGTTTAAAAACCTAGAAAGAAAGGGCCCTTTGTTGAATACTGGTATGCTTTCCAAGAGAGATTTCTGATTTTCCCAGAGTGCTGATGTTTTTGATCGGGTTCTGAAGTTGGGAAGGAACATGGGATTTTAGACACTATTTCCACTGTGTTTTCTCCTTCCAATATAAATGGTGGTGGAGAATCACTTTGCAAGGTGTTGAATTTTTAAATATTTATGCAATTTTTAGAACTGGAGTCTAAAATCCTGAATTTTCTGGATTGTTCAGGTAATTATGTCATCCTTTCAAAACAAGAGAGAAAATAAAGCTGCCGGGATTATTTCTACGAAACAATACATTTGCCTTCAGAATTGACTGTTCTGTCACTAATAAAAATAGTAGCATGGAAACTCAAGAAATTAGGCTCTAAAAATTAAGATGAGGTCTTTTAAACTCACATGATTTTAGATTTAGGAGAAAAGTTATAGACTCTTCTTTCCTATGGGTTTTCAAGTATCTAATAGTTCTCTGTTCCTTTTATAATTAGAAGCAAAAGGGTAAAATTCTTTTGGGCATAGAAGTTTCTTTAGCTGGGATTAAGTCATTAATAATATAACTTTAAAGGATATTGTGCCTTTGGTCAAAATTTAGTGTAAAATTTTGATATATGTCCACTTGATGACAAAACAACAACAACAACAAAAAAAAAACACAAGAATTCTATGTCACAAGCATTTATACACATACACTGGCCTGGATAGAAGGCTTACCTGTCTAGTCATTAGAATTTTCCAAGCAAAGGTGGAAAGAGTATGGATTCAGTGACAAAAATAAGTATTTCTTCTGGGATTGGGGATGCAGCTGAGTGGTCAAGAGCTTATGTAGCATTCACAAGGTGCTCAGTTTCCAACAGTTCAAAGGACAATGACAGAAACTGCTCCTAAGTGTACTTTGCCTGTCTACACTTGATGGGAACCAGAAGGGAAGAATCTTATTTAATTTTGTCTACCTCTGACAGCTGCCAACTTAATTTGGAGTGTTTACTTTCACAAAGGAAAGGGTTCCAGCTTAGGAACAGGTTAACATTTTCCTTAATTAACACCATTTTTTTCTTCTCAAAATCTATACTGAAGTTCAGTTTTGCCATCTTATTCTTCACTAAATACATGTTAAGATTCTGTGTGAGTTAAAATAATGTAATGGCTTTGCTATCCAACAGACAGAAGTGTGATTCCCACCTTTATCACTTGCTGGCCCTGCTGCTGTAAGTCATTTAACCTCACTAAACCTAATTTCCACTTTGGTTCTACAAACTCTGAATAATGCTTTACATGATTGGATTGTCTGGAGATCTACAAAAGTATATTTGTATAATCCCCAGTTTCACCTAAGCCCCAGTAGGGTCATCTGTACCATTTGCTGACAGTTCATTAGATCATTTTCCTATATGGGCCAGTCAGCAAGACTGTGACTTTCCCACTTTATGTGTCCCTATAGGAATTCTTATAGGACTACAAGCTGAGGGATTTATTCATGACTAAGCTTTAATGCATCTAGTAATGATACTTGTTAGGCTACCTAAATATTGGTACAGACGTGGCCTTGGATTTGGTGTCCTGTCTCACTATTGTGCTAAGGTCATCTATGTTCTACTCTGTGGCCTCCTGTACTCCTCTACTGATACCCAGATAAATGGAATGCTCTTCCTGGATTGAGAGATCTTAGTGGGGATCACCCAGAACCAGGCTAAGAGAGCCTGTGTCAAAGGGGGTCAGCTTTGCCTTACACCCTGATGACTCTTTCCCAGTGGACAGGATCATCAATCAGACTCAATGTAGTCTCACATTAGATCCATTCCTGATGTCTCTAGACACATAGTTCAAGGTACAGAATCTAGACCCTTCTGACCCAGACTAAGCCACATATTTAGACTTGGTGGCATGTTTTGAGCCATCTCTTAGGGACTGGACCTATTTTCTTGCCCTGTTCCTGGCCTTCACTGCCCTACCACAAAGCTCCAATGATTAAAAGTTTTTAACTATTTCAATGAATTCTTGTTACACAGAGCATCAGAAATTGTAGCTGGCCACTTGTTTTTGAGCAAGTATCAGTGTCAGAATCCTTCTTTATCCTCATAGTACTCTGAAGAGTGGTGGGGAGGGGCAGGGAATAGAGAAGGTCCATATCTATCTGAATCTCTATTTTTATTCAACAGGCACTTGATCCAAATTTTATATGTAAACCTCCTGGTTACATAGGAAGTATTTGTCATATTACTTAATATGGTTTTCTTTTTTTGCCCTGCATGCACAGTAAGTAGAACTCTACCTTCCAAATCTGTAATTTCACTTAGCAACCCTCTTACCTAGAACTGTTAAGGTCTGTAAACAAGTCAGGATGGCACCTGGTATTTTGCCAGAGAAATGTTAGAGTCTGTAAACAAGTCTGCATGGTGCCTGGCAAAATGCCAGAGGGAGTGGTTTCTGAAGTAACTAAAGTGAGCCATTAAGTGTGGAGATTCCTTATTGGTTGACTGCTGTATCTATTTTATGCTAATTAGATAAGCTGTGTAAAATGTATAAATACCACTCCTGTCCTACAATAAATGGCTCCCACTCCTGCTGTATCAAGGTACACAAGTCATTTGTCATCCCCCGGTTATTTTGCCCAGCCAGCCAGGCTGCGGCAGATGGTGGCCCATTATGGGGAGCCCCAGGACACTCGGGAGTAAGTGATGAAAAAAGCTGCCCATCCATAGATAGGACGGGAGCAATCTGCTCGTCCCTAGGCAGATAGGGCCAGAGGAAAAATGGCCATTTCAAGAAAATGGAGAAGATTGATGCAGTATGTTTGTGTCTTGTTTTGTCTTGAAATGTTGCATTGTCTTTGTGATGAAAATATGGAAGGGGTGAGAAGTAAATTGATAAGGGAAAAAGGCACCCCAGTGGAACCAAGAATAGTTAGGGCATGTGTTGATAAAAGCCCAGAAACTCTAGTCAGAAAGAAAAAGAAAGTTCAGAAAAAGAAGGATTATCAGTAAAATAGTTGCAGCAAAAGGCTATTACTGAATACTTTTTGATAGCAGAGGGTGCGTTTATACAGAGAAGAGTGAGTACGTATATGTGTCTGTATTCACGTATATCTGTTTACATAGATATAGTTATGCATATGAATGCATATGTAGTCTGAATAGTATTCCCAAGGCTCTTTTACCAGTAGTTCTCCAGTGAGAGAAATTTTGTCTCCAGGCAGGTATTTTTGCAAGATCTGAAAACATGGATTTGTCACCACTAAGGTGGATGGGTTGCTTGGGAGAAGCCAGGGATGCAGCTAAACATTATACAATGTGCAAGGCAGCCCTCAAAACAAAAATTTTCTAATTCTAAATGTCAATCAGGATGAGATTAAAAAATCCTGATTTACATGGTTCTTTACAAATAATAGCCACAATAGAATACCCTCTTCTGTACCCTGATTAGCCACAGATAGACTAGTATCCCAGTACACATATGGTTTTAGACTAATTCCCCTGCAGATGAAAATTACTTACATCAACTAAAGCTATTAGTCAGTTCAACATCACCTGGGAAGGATAGTTTCTGATTACCTGTGTTTGGAACTCACTTCATATACATGGAAAGAAGGCTGCAATGGTTTCTGTTGCTCTACAATTGAAGAGACCACCTCAGGGATAGGAATTAATCATCAAGAAGGTGCAATTGTGCTGTTCACTACCTCACTCATTGTACTATCTTAATTATGACTTCTTTCTTTTGACAATAAGGTTAAATTTATTATGCAAGTTCAGCTGAGAACATATTTGTTCCTCCTTCTAGAGAGCCTTTAACAATTACTTGATTGAAGATCTGAGCTGTAGGTAGCTGTAATTTTGCAGACTCATTATATTATTTCTGGCTTACTTAAGTGTTGACTCATTTTGTACTGTCTGAGAGCTGAAAAGAAATCTTTGGGGAAAGTCTAAAAATATCTTTGAGTTTTCTTTCTATTGCTTCCATTTTATGTCTCTGATATATGCTTAAAAATCATATTCTATGCACATAAGAAATCCCAAATCTTTGAAAAAGAGAAACCTTTCTCTTCTCCCATTTAGCCCTCATAGTTTATGTCATTTCATAATATACATGAGTAGGTTTAATACTCAATCATTTCCCAAATCTAATTTGACTGTCGAATGGGGTTTAATTTACATGATGATACAATTTCTCACACCAGAAAGCATAGTAACCCTTTTTTTTTCCTGAGGTTAATGGTAATCTCCTTTAAAGTCTTAAGATAATTATAAGGAATGTGCTTAAGTTGACAAAGTAGTTTTGAAAATACCAGCCTATTGATAGCTTTTTAATTATATCTCTCTCCACCATAGGAAACTGTATGCCTTCTGCTAAATAGTTTAAAGGTCTGCTGTTGTGTCTTTAAAATTAATTTCCACTATAATCAATACGTTTAACCTACTGATACACCAGACACCTGAAACTTCACCCACCATTGTATAACCTCTGAAATGAAATTACACTCTGGGTTACTTTTATTGGAGCAGAGGAGTGCATGAGATGTAAGTATCAACTAAGAAATTCATACATATTTATGGGCTCACTTGTCTTCTTTATGCATTTACTATTTTATGACATTTATTTTCCTTAATTTTATGTATATTTTGTTTTGATGTGTTTTGGTGAGAGTTTTACAGGAGAGAACGTCATAATATAAAAAAGGTGTACGGTTGGAGACACAGCAAATAGGAAGCACTAATGTAAACTTTTGAAAAAAGAGGGAAATGGATTTTACATAAAAATCACTTTTTATGATGATTTCCTATGTATTTGTTCTAAAGGTAATTGCATATTTTACTAAATTGTATGTATATGTATATACAACATATATAACTATATACATTTATATAAAATAAATTTACATAAAATGTATTTATATATAATATATAACTGTAAAATAATTTTAAAATGCCCAAAATAGTTCATTATCACTTAGCTGTAAGGCTAAAATAATCAAATTTATAAATAATTTTTTTTTCAAATTAGGTAAACCTGATTATATATTTTGACATGGATTTAGTTTCAAGTCTTATAAATTTGATTTTAGTCAGACAGTGTTAAACATCCATATGGAAACTGAAAATTTTAGTCACATATTCAGATGTTTGACTATATTAAATCAAACTAATTTTTACTTTGGATTCTCATTTTGTTAAGAAGATCACATTCTTCATCTCATAAAATCTATTCTTAGCACCCAATTCTTCATTTGGAGCCAAATTATGATCTAATAGGTCAGATACATATTCCTCTGTTTTTAACAGACAAATGGAATTGTAATATATTCCACATAGACTATTATGACAATTACAATACTTAATGCTTAGGAGAACAGATGAACTTTACCTGGTTCATCACCATCATTTGACAGAAAAGAGAACTGATGTCCAAGGCATTATGTGGTCATGTTCAAGGTCACATAGTTAGGGATGAAGCTTACTTAGTAAAGTCTTGTTACCTGGTAGTTTTAGTATTTTACCACACCTACCATATTAAATTTATGGTGTGATTAATGTATTTTACAAATAACTTTAGAAATAAAAGGGCCACAGTAGAATTTTCAGTTTTTTAAAAGACTAGAAAAATGAGTAGAATTTCTATAAAACTGGGTCCAACAGTTTCTACAAAAGAATCAGTACTGTCCTTAATCTGTTAAGCTTTAAATTCCTGAGGCTTTAACCCTTCATCTACAAAGCTAAACTAAGTTTTAGCAGAATTATATGATATAGTGTCCTCATGTCATGGGAATAGTGCATTTGTGGAGTGGAAAGGGGTTAGTAAAGGCACAGAAATCAGAAAACACTAAGTAGATTTAAATGAAAAGAACCCGAGTGAATGTGTGGCATGTCTATTTTTATTTGGCACATATCATATGCCACCACTGTGATTGTGCTGAAGATAAGGCTTTGGGTACTAAAATAATTTGCTCCATCACTTTACTTTTGTGAGGAAATTGCAATTTATAATCATTAGTATGTTTTCAAATAAGCCAAGACTAGAAAGGTGGAAAGGGGCATAGAAAGTATATCGGACAGAGGCCATTAACACTAGCAAGGTTAAATGAAATAAAATTAAAAAGTAACAAGGCTAATCCATAAAGAAGAGAGTTATAAGAAGCAGATTAGTAGAGGAAGAGAATTATCAAGGATGATATTTAGTGTAGAAAAAGATATCATTTCATAACAGATGAAAAATAATTGCTTTTGCAAAAAAGGATAGTATCAGAACTAAAGTCTATCAATCAAAAAGGCATTCAGCATATCTAGATAAAATATTTATAGAATCATATATGTGCACTTACTACATCAATTGGGTGGTAAAACAACTCACTTCCTCATTATTACAACATATAGCTAGAAAGTAGAGAAGAGAAATTATGAGTATTGAAGAGGGATAATCAATAAGAATGACTGACTGGCTAGCTAGTAAGAAGGGACCATCTCAAAAATTATTATTTACATAACTTGAATATTTATTGTAGTAGTAGCCTTGAAGTTTCTTAAATACATGAGTAGCAGAACCTGTATTGTATAGTGGGAAAGGCAGGGAATTAAAAGAATATAATGAAATATGTTTGCATTTTAATGGCTTGAATCTGAAATGATAATGAATATCCATGTAGTAGCACATTTTTAGAAATAAACTACCAAATCATGGATCACCATATAAAGAAATATGATTAGATATGGTTGAAAATACTTATTTTGGAGTCAATTTCTTAAAAGTAGTAGTTCAAACTCTAAGAATTATTACTACACAGAGGGAAGAGGTATGCAAGTTAGGACCTGTTGTCAGAAACTGTAAATGCCCAATTTTATTTGAAAAGAAAGAAGGACAAACAAAAAAGGAGCTGTCACAAAGCAGTAAAACCAGGTTACAGCAGTGTCACAAAAGCCTTTTAAAGAAGTGGACAGTTGACTGTCAAATATTGGGAACACTATAGTACAATGAAAAGTGACAGTTCTTGGACTTGGCTACTGTGTGACCATGGTTACTATTGTAAGAGCAGCCGAGGGGGACGGCAAGAAGGTCAGGGTTGTGGAGAAGACAGATAGGAAGAAAGTAGCTGGGGTTAGATCAGCAGCCCCCCAAAATATCTCAGATCCTTAATTAGAGGAAGAGATTTCTATTAACCCATGATAAAATCTAGAAACACAAAGCTACAATTTGACAAAAGAAAATTAAAAGAGACTATGAATATCTGTGTCCTACTGTGTGTTGGGTAGTTTTAAATTCCTTTCTCAAGAAAATGATAATAGTGGAAATGAAATTACATTTAACTGTTTTTGTAAAGAATCAGATGTGACTGTGTTACTATTACTGTCCTTGATGGAGTCTGCCTGCAAACAGGATATTCTGTCAAGGTATAGATAGGTAACAGCGGACATGCCTGCTCGCAAACGAGAGGCTCCTTCAAGGTTTAGATAAGGTAACAGCGGACATGCTTGAAAACGAGGTGTCTGCTGTCCTTGGGAGGACTTGCCTGCAAACGGGATGTTCTGCCAAGTGGGCTAGGAGGGCGCTAAGAAAATTTTTATTATCTGTTCTTAACAAAGAGCAGAGCTCAACATACTCCAGGTCGAAAGTAGATTAGCCATGAGAAGCGGGTCACTTCTGATTAGAAAGTAAAACTTCTGTGTGCTATGTTTAATTAGCTGAAAGACCTGATTTATTGATGTTGGAAGGCTGCCTTCTTTGTTCACAATACTATAAAAAGATTGCTTGTACACAATAAAGGACTTTTTTTCTGCTGCTGCTTCGCTTGCTATGCTTCTTCTTCTTCTTTCTTTTCCCATGCTGACCTGCAAGTGAATTACTGCTACATGTTTTCTTTTGGCAAAACAAAAACCAGGCAGCAACCATAAGTCGATCCTCAATTTTCTTTTATAAACATTACCGGTCAACAGTATTCCAAGGTTATATGAAATCAAAAAGTCAAGGAGCGTATTACCCTGAAAATGGAAATAGTCATGGATGTGAATGGAAAGCAGTGAGATAGTATCTAGATGGGATGGATTTATTACTTTAAATGTTGCAAAGTGGGGCAAAAAGAAGAGGAGAATACTGAATATTTAGAACTCGAGAATGATTTAATATATTTTAAAGACAGAAGGAGTGATGTAAAGACAAAATATAGAAATATCATCTTAGAAAAATTGGCTTCAAATCCTCTGAAGCAGGAAACTGATGAAATTGAAGTCACAGTTTCATATCTGTCCTTGTCCTTCCAAAAGGTAATTTCCCTAAACTTAATAGTCAAGCAGAGATATTAGAAAAGGAACTCTGCATGAATTAAAATGATAAAAAAATCTTTAGTTATAAATACATATATGTTAATAGTAGACTTGTGATTATAATTAAAGACGCATTCAGTGATAAACCATTCTTTTCCAGTCATTAATGTTGCTTTCCAGATTGAACTAATTTCAAGTGTGATAACTAACTATGTTTGCATCATTTGGTCTTTCATGTCCCTAATTCTTGTACACAGCCTGGCACATGGTAGGTGCTCAGTAAACACTGTGTTGAATTATAGGAAAAAAAATGTAAATTGTTTAGCGTGAAGTAATATTTTTTAAAATTTTTGCTCATATATTTACTTACATGCTCTTTCCATTTTCTTAGTGTTTTACCTTCAAAGCATGAACGTGGGATAACAAAGTCTTGCATGTGTAAATAATTATGTGCTATCCATAAGATTTTCTCCGCCTTGGTGGGAAAAAGTTAATGCCTTTTATGTGGCTAGAATTAGTTATCAACTAGTATTTATGTGTTTTACAACAAAGTGTTTGTCACTTTCTTTGATTAAATGTGCCTATAATAACATTGTTGTCATCATTCTTCTTAAGTTCCAGTTGATATCTAAATCATGCTGTCTCTTATTCCTGGAATGGCCCTGCCATTTACTAAATAAATATCTCCCTTCAGGTGAAAATGAATAACCAAAACTCAGACATATTGGGATAGAGACACTCTGAATAAACTTTATAACACACACTGAAATTTCAATTGTTCTCAATCTCTTTGTAAGAACTCCCTTTACAAAATACAAAGCTATTCAAAATCATAAAAAATAATTTATTATTGTAAAATAAAAAAGACTACAGAAAAACCCTACAAGTTTTACTTTTTGTATATTGCATAATTTATCCTTAGATTGCTTCTGTAAGAATAAAATATATTCCACATTTAAAGAAGCTTTATGGTTTTGCCTAATTTTATCTAATTTTGGTTTTAAAAAATGCACAATCCTGAAATAAATGCTTGTCCATTTTTTTAGATACAAAGTCTGCATGAATTAGATTTCTATCCATCTAAAAAATGTGCCCATGTCCATACAGATTACAACAAATATAGAATTGAATAAGTGCTAAATTAGTATTTATATCTAATGAAATTCCAATCCTGACTCACACTTTTTCCTCAGAAGCCAGATTTGGAACTTTCACTATCAAGATAAATGCCTAAATTCTCCACTTCACATCAGTTTCTGGTTAGATATGTCTTATACATGTATACTGATTGTGTGTGAAGATATGGAATTTAATTAAAAAGGCACAGTAAAATTCAAATAAGTTATAGTTTTAGATTACATATTCCTGGGAATGTTACAGCCCTCATATCACTAGCTTTTCACTATTTCATAGAAATGTTTTATTAAAAAGGCTTTAAAGTGAGATTAATTTAAGCTTAAATTGTCACTTACAAAACTCTTCCAGCTAGCCAGAAGAAAAATTACATCTAATTCAAAATTAGAATAAAAGATTTTAGCCCTTTCAAATCTTTTAACTAGCACTAACCCTCATTTCATTTTTAATTTCTACAATCCACAGAGAAATTAACCATATTGTGTAGAGTATCAGTTGATCTAAATTATTGAAGAGGAATGCACACACATGGCTGTATGTGAGGATATGTGTTAGCTCAATAGCTTGGGAGTAGAAGGGAAAATAAGGTAAGTTTTTTAAGTATATGAGATGACCTTGGGGTGTTCTTGGACTCTTTCCTTTCTTTTATGCCACACATTCAGTCTCAGAAAATTGTATTTGCCCTATATTAAATTTTTATATCCTGAAGCTAACTAACACTTCTCACCTCCAGTTGCTCAGGACCCTCATTCCTTTTTTAAAATTATTTATTTATTTATTTTTAATCATACATGACATCAGAATGAATTTTGACATATAATACATACATGGAATGTACATACATCAATCATATTGTCAATTCTATCCTTTTTATTATAGAAGACTCCAGTTGGATTGCCACTTCCTTCCTTTCCAACTAATGTTTATTCTCAATACAACATTCAAAAGGATGCTGTGTTCTCTACTCAAAACTTCCCAATGGCTTTCAGCTTACTAAAGTAAAGGTTGCCATCAAGCTTAATATCGGACCCAAGGTGACTCCTTAACTTCAGCCTATTCATTCTTCCCAACCAAACTTCTATCCTAGAACCTTTTCCTCACTCAGTCACTGTATCTAGAATGTACCTCCCCCAAAATGTATTGCTCTTCAAATACTTGCTTGAAAACTATTTCAGTGAGTTTTTCCTGGATCACTGAGAACATTCATTAAGAAACTCAGCTAATTAGAGTTTATTTTCAGAATGTATATGAAATAGAGTAACTATAAAATAAATAAATAAATAAGCAATCCTTCCAGTGTGTGAATTCTTAGTTTATGGTGTAAGTTTAATTAGAATTGGATTAGAATCAAGATCAAGGGTGGTCATACATTTTGTAATTAATTTCAGGATTTAGCATTTGAACTCTTCTACAAATTCAGGTCAATTTTACTTTCTTGGTTTCTTGATTCTTGCTAGAAAAACAATGCAGCTAGTAAATGTTCATTCTAGATGGTAATTTCAAGGTTGCAAAACCTACTTCCATGAGTGTCAATAAGTACATATGGCCTCACAAAATAGAATTTTGTTATTTAATTACTACTAAAATAATTGAATACTAACATTGCAATAAATGCTCACATTTTAACTAAATAAAACAAATGCACTTTTGACAATCCAGAAAAACATATGTTCTCCTTTCCATGTCTCTAATACTTGGCATTTCCATATGCACTTTTGATTTCAGAGATATAATGCATCATTACCAATGGTCATGATAAATGAAGTCATACTACTAGTGTTGTTAATAAATATTGAGAACATTATTTACTTTATATATAAATTAAAACATCAATACCTTTTTGAGATTTTTTTCGTCATTTTTTAAGTTACATTAACAAAAGAAAATGTCCTGTAACAGTATTGCCTTTATCAGATCATTTTGTTTTTAACATAATTTCTTAAAGCAAATGAGGGCTTCTTACATGAATGTAAAAAAAAAAAAACTAAGACACTTATGTTTCTCTCATGTTTTAGCATTTTAAATAATGATGTCAATAAACTACATATTAGTTGTAAATATCACAGTAAAAAAATGATCTCCATAGGGAAAACACATACAAGTTTAACCTTCTGTTCCAAGGAGAGCTTCTATATATTTTAATTAGATACTTATGGTTTGGTACTAGCCTTTATTGCAGTATAACTTCCTATTAAGTACCTCTGCAAATATAATTTACTCAGAAAAAAAATTAGTAGCCCTAAATAATGTTGCAATGATATTTACAGAAAGAGTAGAATCAATAAAAATTATCAAAGTTTTATGTTTCACTTTGTAGAATATAGCACAATAATGAACCATTTCTATTTGCATAAGGATAAAGAACATACTTAAATATCCTCAGTCAGTTGATCTTTTGTTTCACTGTACAATATTTGTCCTTGTTGAGCTTTGTGCCAAAAGATTATTGCATTTTAAAGCCATCTCAAGTCTAAAACTATTCAGAATTTCTACTTCATAAAAGTGTAAATTTGCATAAAGTGATATACACTCCTAGAGCACAATGAGCATGAAACTACATTCTTCTCATTATATTATGACTTCTGAATGTCAGTTCGAAAGTATACATTTTGATTATTATTTTTATAGGAATATAATAAAAGCTCATCTATTTCACACTTTTAGGAAGATTCAGCCAATTCTAGACCAATTAAATCATCTTGATTTGTTTTCTCAACAAAAGCAGAAAAAAGTATGGAAAAATTATCTCTAAAATGAGTTCTCTATAACGGAATGTAACAAAATCAACAATGAAACACTTTAAGAATTGTTAGCATAATGTATGATGTGTTTACCCTTGAAAAGTTAATTATATAAATTTGAAACACTTTATAATTATGATCTTTTTAAAAAATTTATTTGTTCTTTTTAGTTGTACATGACAGTAGAATCTACATTGACATATTTATACAAACATGAAGTGTATCTTATTTTAATTAGGATCCCAGTCTTGTGGATATACACAAGGTTGTGATTCACTGTGGTGTATTCATATATGAACACAGGAAAGTTATGTCAGATTCATTCCACTGTCTTTCTTATGATTTTATTTTTGTTTTGTTTTAAAGATGAGTAGTTTGTATAAGAGGGGGTTATTGTCCATAACACATACTAAACATAATTTTAACTATAGGCCCAAACTATTTAAGGTCATGATATTCTAGATACACTCCTCACTTGAATATTTTGTTTTTGTTGACAATAGCAAAGAATAAATCACCTTTCATTAAATCCCCTGAATCATACATAATAATCAAATTCACTAATTTTATTATGTTATGACTAATAGTCCACAGCTAAGGTTCTGTGGAGACCAGGCACTGTCAAGTTTTAAAAAGTCAGCATGTCTTATCTGAAGGATTGTAGTTAACTGAGCTCACTCTTAACCTCTGCCTTTGTGTCAGCATCCTCACCCTTATCTTCAATGCCAGAATTTTTCATAGCTTCTGATTTGTGATTACTCTCTCACACATTTATATGTAAGAAATTGGTACTATATACATAAATAGATAGTAGAAAATATGTAGAGATTTTATCTAACTCTATGTCCTAAGTCTGCCTATGAGTAACTTTCATCATAATTTCTCATTTCTTGGTATTCAGGTTAATTTTTCATCTCTATGCCTTGTATTGATTTTGTAACAGCTCTCTGGTATGAATTTGGATATCTCAAGTTTCACATGATCTTTCATAAGGTGATTTCTATTTTACTTCTGGGATAAAGACTCAAAAAATATCTTATACACAGATATAAAGCAGTTGAGATTATATTTTGGTAGAAATTGGGGTGTGCTATTTATGAAGGTATAGACCAATCATGGGATTTAAGATCCTCCACACTGTAATACATGGCATAACTGATCTTTATCTAATCTTCATGGTCAATAGTCACCTCTTTCTTTTTTTTTTAAAGAGAGAGAGAAAGAGAGAGAGAGAGAGAGAGAGAGAGAGAGAGAGAGAGAATTTTTAATATTTATTTTTTAGTTTTCGGCGGACACAACATCTTCATTTGTATGTGGTGCTGAGGATCGAACCCGGGCCGCAAGCATGCCAGGTGAGCGCACTACCACCTGAGCCACATCCCCCCCACCCAATAGTCACCTCTTTCATGTTTAAATAAATGAACTCATGCTGGGGGGCAATGACTAGAATAAAGAAAAGGTATATGACTTCTTCCAGAATCCTTCACATAGTAACATAACACTCCTACATACAAATATTTTGATCCAATTCTTACTCCAGATAAAAGTTGAGGAAAAGATATTTTGAGGCTGGGATGGAGAGCCACCATATAATTATCACATCTGCTGTAAACATCTGCCACTTCCTGCTCAATGCCAATCCAACCCGATACACTGAAGCATTTCACATTGCTATCAAGTGAGATCTTAATCCTGTTTCCCTCTGGTTCTTTCTCAGTTTTATAATACCACTCCCTCTCACTAACTTGACTTTCAATGGTCACACACAATTAGTTGAATATTAATTTCATTTTGCTCCATGTCATCAGGCAGCTGTGCAATAAAAAGGGAAAAATATGTATGAATGTTTTTAGCCTCACATTGCAGCTGGGAATGGAAAGAGTTTGTCTACTAGGCAAGGCAGCTGTATGAAGAGCTTGGGTCATAGCAGTGTTCCAGGAAGTAATTAATTATAAGAACCAGATGATCGTTTGGTGCAACCACTGAAATGTCTTCACATCTGGTCCAATAACACCCTCTATTCTCGTAGTTATCACTACTCATTCTGTCAAGCTTTACATTTCAGCTTTTGCAACTGGGGCATTGGTTCCTAACTTTGGCCTGTATCAGAATCACAGGAGAACTTTCTAAAACAGATTGCTGGGCCCTGCCTCAGAGTACCTGACTCAGTAGGTCTAGGGTGAGTTCCCTCAAAAATGTTTGAGCCCCTCTCTCCCCAAGACAGACTGATGCTGCTTGTTCAGGGATCACACCTGAAAAATTACTGACTTAAGACCTGCTTTCTTTAACCACTTCCCTGGTGTGTTTTACATGTCAGTAATTGGGTGAATTTTTATTTTTGTACTTTTCTTTGGCTCTTGTGCTACAGACCTTTACAGAAAAAAAATACTATATAAGACTTGTTAAATTTGGCCATCTACAAACTCATGTTAATCAAGTTTTCTGGTTTGCATTGCTACACTGTAATCTGATTTTCTATTTAATTATCTATATTTCTTTTTCTGAGATTCCTTTATACAATCTATACCTGCACCTTGAATACATATTTGGATTTTTCAGTCTTCCGTTTGGTTATTCAACAATTATTCATTAAGCACTCATTAAATGGAGAGAAAGAGAATGCAAACAGTGGTGTTATCAGAATGGGATCTACATTCTAGTTGGAGAAACAGACAACTGAACAAACAAACATTAAATAGTTTGGTATAGATGTATATGGGAAAGGAAAATAGGGGAAACTGATGTTTCTTGATATGCTTATAATTAGATATAATTATATCTAATATGTTTATAATTAGATATAAGCATATCCTACTTGCATCATCTGGTAACATAATTGTCTGGTTGACCATAAAAGACTATCCTTTTTCTTTCCCAACTTGCCTACCCACATCCAAAGCACCTGCTGCACTCAATGGGTCAGCATATAATTTCTATTTTCCCAGAATATTTTTTCTATCTATAGTTTTACCACAACCATTTTATGTCAGACTTTTGTTTTTAATCCTTTACTCAGAAGAGTTTAATAAATAACCACCAATTCCTGCAATGTATACTTAACTAGATTAACACTTTAGGATCATGGTAATACTCCATCAGCACAACAATCCAAAGAGGAAGTACTTGTATTATTCCTATTTAGAAGGGAGGAGACTGAAATATTTTGCTGATAGCCATTTGAATCTAGGCAACTGAGTATAGAAGGTGGGCTCTTAGTGATAATATGACAGTGGGGTAATAATAGGACAATAAAAAGTACAGGGAGAGTAAATAGGGCAGGATATCAAGTCTTCCTGGAGGACTTGGGTTTGGTTTACAAAGATTGGTCACCTGGGGCAGATCTTGTATCACCTGGTAGTTTGAGTAAATGTACTTTGGGTTAAAAATTCCTTAAGGAAGTAAAACCTTCCTGTGGGTATTATTTTAATCCTCCCAAAATATGATTTTCAGACATAGTGTGTGATAATTTACTGATCAGTTGACCAGGTAAGTGATTTTTAATAATATCTAAATAGGAAAAACCTTCAGGTACTGTGATAAGCAATATGTCTGTGAGTTTTAATGGAAGCAGGTGAAACACTCCAATGATAAAAAAGGATGAATAGATTCGACCTACTATTTAAGATCTTCTGTAAATTTTTGCTCCACTGCCCACATACCCACAGAGAATGAGCAAGGTAAGCCGAGCTCTTAAAGTATAAGAGGAAACAGAGAGACAAAGGAGACATGGACTAGATCTGATGGTTTTTTTTTTTGACCCATAAAACACATAAAAGAATAAAGATCAGAATTTCAAAACCCTATCTCAAAAAGTTCTTATACTTTATTTTGCCTGTTTTTGGAAATTGTCAAAACTCTATCACCTTTAAAGCATGGTGACAGCTGTGCAAACTTTGATAGTTTGATTCACATTTTTACTCCCATTTTAATCTTAAAGAACACATCCATTAAGATATGAATTTTATATCTGTGCTTCAATCAAGTTGTGTCACTTTTCTCTCTCAGTTTATATGCATAACTATATTGAGAGAGTCAAAAGGAAAGCCAGATAACACCTTCATTGTTTTGAAGAATAGTTCCTGAGACTTGGCCTGCATGTCAAAAATGGTCATACTCCAGATTGAATGAATTTATGTGATAAATAGAATCCTGGGAAATTTCCAAACCATCATTTTAAAAATATTTTATATTCATACATATATATGTATATATAAATACACAATATTTGTTTTCTATCTCAATAAATCTCCAATGAGTCAGTTTAATAAATCTACTATATTCAATTAGGCAAATTTACTTGGATGCTAACTTAAATTCTATTTCCCAGGCTGTAATGTTAGTTGGCATTTATATTAGACCAAAGTAAATAGTCTGTTAGGAAGTAAAGATTATATTTTGATAGAAATTGGAGAGTGCTCTTTTCTGAAGCATATAGCCTAACTTTACCTTAAATAATGGTATTATGGGCAAGAGTAAAGCTTAAAGTTTGACCAATTACAACAAAATATAAATACTTTTTTTTCAATTATGTAGTTTCTGCAACTGTTGAAACCAAGAATGGGTTATTTTTCATATTTTTCTCATGGTACATCCTGTCTTCCTCATAAGAAGAATTGCCTTTCTCCTGTGACAGGGAAAGAGAAACATGAGCATTGAGCAAAAATCTCTCAAGTTGACAGCAAGTATGACTTTTATGGGTGCTAAGAGCAGATGATCTATTCACTTGCAGCAGCTTGAAAAGATTTTATAATTCAGACCATATTGCAAAAGGTCACCCTTACTCAGATGAAACAGATGAGGGGAATTTTCATGTGCTTCCTGTACACAATAGGTAACATACATCTGACTATGTGAATGCTGTTTCTGATAGAGCAGTCAAACTGCTGCATTAATCCATAGCTGATGCACAAATGAGAATCCCAAGATTAAAAAGGCCCAGCAAACTGCCTAGGCCAATTCAGTCACTTCAGGAATGAAGTGATTTGGATTTATTGAGGTTGCTGACTTTCCATGGAATTAAGTGAAAAATTGAATGAGAACCCAATGTTTAAAATTCACTATATTTATTATAACAAGTATATAATTTATTATGTTCTATATTGAGTAAATAAATTAATATGTACATATTATATTAAATTTATATGCATATATTATATATCCATATAAATATACATACTTTATTACTTTATATATGTATATGGACATATATACATGCACATATATATAAAGTAACATAATTATATATATATATATATATATATATATATATATATATATATATATTACTATATATAAAAAGACACAGACATATATAAATTGCATGGTAAAGATGAGGGAGAGGACATAGTGGAACTATGGGAGAGGACATAGTGGAACTACCACCATTCTCTATCCAGAGAATAGGAGAAAACATATGCATGACATATTTTCTACATTGTGAGGCAGAATAACATTAGCTGACTTTCATCAAGTATGTGCTATTAAGTGCCAGGTCCTGATGTAACTTCCTTACATTTATTTATTCCTCAGAGTTATTGACTGAGAGAAGTAGTACCCCTTGAAATTTGTTATATTAAAACGAAAAAATAAAACCGGGGAAAGTGCTCAGGTTAAGCAATGTGTTCAACCTACATAGCATGAAAGTGGTACCCAGGATAAAACTTCAGAGTTACATCTTAACTGTCATGTAATGCTCTCCTAATAACTGTTAACAAGATACCAAAAATGGTGACATTTCTTTCATTCAAAATCTGTACTTTTGCTCATTGACTGAGGGTAACTGTCTGTTTCAGGAGTTTGGATGAGAATATAAATACTGCTACCTGTTGCAGAATTTAACAAATTTCAAATTCATATTATTCTTTAAAACTTATTGAATCACTCATTCACTGAATAATTATTTACTAATTCCCTATTATTTATATGTGTCAGTCTTAGTATATTAACAAAAACAAAGATAGGGGATTTAAAGAAAATATTTATTCTAATTTGTTATGAATGACAGCAGAATGCATTTCAATTCATAGTACACACATAGAGCCCAATTTTCATGTCTCTGGTTGTACACAAAGTAGAGTCATACCATTTGTGTCTCCATACATATACTTGGGGTAATGATGTCCATCTCATTTCACCATCTTTCCCACACCCCAACTTGTCCCTTCCCCTCTCTCCTTTTTGCCCTATCTAAAGTTCAGAGGGGATATTTTATTTGGTTCACTTAAAAATATTAACATACATAAAATCCTTTTTGGTTGGAAGTACTATGGGTTTGATAAGTACCTCCAAAGAAAATGGAATATGTAACAATCCCATTACCTCCCATAAATCCCTTGAGCTGGCCTTTTGCCATCAAACTTTCTACTGCCTCCAACTTCTCAAAAACACTGATCTGTTCTCCATTCCTATAATTTTGCTTTCCCAAAATGTGATGTAAGTAGAACTATGGAGTAGAGAATATGCCGATTCTGGCTTCTTTCACTTAGATATGCACAGCAAACCATACATGCAGTAACCTATCAGCTCACTCCTTTCTACTGCCATTGGGCCATTTGTTTATCCTTTCTCCAAGTGGGACATATTTGGGTTGTTTTTCCTTTTTAATAATCATGAATAAAGTTGTATAAATCTTCAGAGAGAGAGAGAGAGAGAGATTGTGTTGACACAATTTTAATTTCTCTTTCATAATTACATGTAAGTCAGATTTCAGGGATCAATGGAAACTGGAATTTAAACTTTATAAGGAAATGTAAAACTCTTTTCTGAAATGGCTGTAACATTTTCCATTCCTATCAGCAATGAATGAGAGTTGTTCAGAGATGTGGTCACAAGCACTTGGCACTAATAGTAACAGTTTTCGCCCAGCCAGTCTAATAAGAGTGTAGTAGTATCTCACTGTGGTTATAAGTTGCATTTCCTTGAGGACTAGAGAATAATGATGTTGAATATCTTTCCAGATGCTTATTTTATATCCTTATATCTTCTTTGGTAAGTATTCAAGCCCTTTGTCCATTTTTATTGCATTGCTTTCTTATTGTTGACTGATCTACTTGTTAACTCCCTCAGTTATCTTTGATAATGCCAAATTCTTAAATAACTCTTTTTGTCACTGTACTTGACCAGACACCAAAACCACATAGAGATTTTGTTAAGCTGTTTCTGGGCCCTATCCAAAGTTAGTAAATATAGATCTTCAGAGGTTGGGACCCCAAATTTAATATATCTCTCTAGGTTGAAAAGCACCAATTAAGATCACAATGAGATTTCACTAAAATCTACTAGAACAGCTAAAATATTATTTAAAGGACAATACTAAATGCTGGTAAGAATATGATGCAGATTTTCTGGCCTGAAAAAACAAGGATCTCAGTGTTGGTGATTTTATGTATCTTAGAATATACTGACAACTTCTGTTATCTCATTGCTAGAAGTACCTAATCTTAAAATGACAGAGATGGAAAGATGTTATATGTTCACTTGCCATCTATTTGTATATAAAATTCAAACATACCTAAATCCGGACAGGTGAAGAAGAAAGTCCCAAGAAGCTATTTTGTAAAGAAGAAACACAAGAATGAACCCCTGCCCCTCAGCCCATAACTGTTCATAAGTTATTCTGGACATGTCTCCTATTTTCAAACCTCAACCCCTAATTCTTTGCCAGCATGTTTCATGAACAACCATAATAGGTTTCATCAATATTTTTATCCTCACAACATCCTTTTCAAAAATTCTAATCCAAATTGTTCTAAACCTAAACTCCTGTTCATTTCTGGAGATCATCCTACCTGTGATTCTTTTGTTTTTGTTTTTCTTTTCACCTGTTCTCAAGACTGCTTGGTGCAATTTCTGTCATGACAGTAAGATTAAAGGGAAAGAATGCATTAGAGCTTGAAATAAAGACCTCATCATTAGTCAGACTGACTGAACAATGACCTCTTTAACTTTTTTCTTTCCTATTCATTTTTCACTCTCCCATACTAGCTTTGAGAAATATATATATATAATGTGTTCATTATTAAAACAAAAAATCTGTATCTTGTGTTTTGGTTTAATATTTAAATTTCAATTTATTTTTATGGTGAGAACATGTGTTTATTAAGTGGTATGCTCCTAGAGAGTAGTGACCAGTCCACAGGAAGCAGCTCCCTAGGACATCTCACAAATTGTCATTATGCTTTCTATTAAAGGTATGATGATGGCTTTTGTGCAATGAGTTATTAAAAATCAAACAAGGAACCGTAGCACATGCTTGTAATCCCAGCAACTTGGAAGGTTAAGTCAGGAGAATCACAAGTTCAAGCCTAGCTTGAGCAATTTAGCTGGACCTCATCTCAAAATTTAAGAATTAGAAAAATGGCTGGGGGATGTAGCTCAGTGGTAGAGCACCCCTAATACCCCCACCCAAAACACACACACACACACACACACACACACACACACACACACACACCGGGTAATACTTACATTTCATGTTCATAAAGGCAACAAATATAAATTGAGTAACCTCTTTTAAACACATGGATGGTTATAATTTCAGTAAGTGTCTAGGAAGAACTATTGGAGGTCTTTTATATTTAGTAATTGTTTTCATCTTTTGCTCATTATATAAAGCTTTACAATGAAAAATGACTCAAATACTTTCACAATTAAGTTGACATTAGGAAAATAATGAAAATGAGATGGCTGATAGCTGAAGACTAAGAAGTCATGAAGGAATATTTTGGAAAAAAAGCATAGACTTTATCAACATCCAGCAATTTAAAACCCAAATTACTGAACTAAGCCTTCAGAGCACATATTAAAACTAGGGCCCTGCTAATAAAGGCACATGATAGATTTCTGTAGGGGATAGAATGGGGTTCAAGGCAAGTTTAAGAAAGTTGTTCCTGTAAAATTTTTATTTGAGATAATATGCCTGGGACTCACAACCTAGAAAGAAATCAGTCTTGATGGTAAGGGCCACCCTTGACGATATAAGTCATCTTAAAATAGTGACTGGTTGTTCTAAATAGGTAGTACCAAGTAGTGTCATTTAGGTACTATAGCT
Source organism: Callospermophilus lateralis (assembly GCF_048772815.1). NCBI lineage: Eukaryota > Metazoa > Chordata > Mammalia > Rodentia > Sciuridae > Callospermophilus > Callospermophilus lateralis. Next base: position 1,461,103 of record NW_027512416.1, on the reverse strand, counting down.
TCTTTTAGCCACTATTTATTAGATATTTAAAATCCAAATGTTCCTCAGTCCCCCTCAAACCTATTTTTATCTCAGCTGATGTTGCAATTTTTTTCTTACAGACCTGTGAAAGAGAATTTTTTGAGGTTACAACATAATTTCAAGCTTTTTTCTGCTATTTCTCATATCACCACATATTTTTAGTCTGAATCATGTATTTTAAGTTTTTTTTTTAGAGACAGATTTTTTACAGGACTCATCTGTCTTCTATTTTTTTCTGTGTCTCTATTAACTTTACTCATTAAATGATATGTCTGTCTTTCTTTGATGTGTGTAATGAGACACATGTGCACATGATAGACAAGTGTCAACCATCAAATCACCACAATAATTTGTATTCTTGTGATATTGCTAAGCTAAATTTATCTGCCAAAAGCAGATATATTTGGAGAAACGCTGATTTTACTCATTCATTGATAGGATTTACTTATTGTACTGACTTTCTAAAGAAAAATTACATATTGTCATCTCCTTTTCCTATTCTCTACAATTGCTTTTCCAAACTTTCCACATCCATTATTCAGAACCTATTTCAGACTGAATTGTGTCCCCAAGATCTGACTATGATCTGTAAATATAAATAGTTAATAAGAGGTCATACTAAAAAAGGGTGCACAGTATGACCTGTGTCCTTATGAAAACAATGCCATGCAACATCTCTTTACAAAGCAGTCATGCACACAGGGAGAATGTTCCATAAAAATGGGAGCTGTATTCTCACAAGCCAAGGAGATACAGGGTCTAGGAAGAGTTGTGGAATGGATTCTTCTTACCACATTGAGAGGCTCTGCCAACACTGTGCTCTCTGGCACCATGAAACCATAAACACATGTTGATAAAGCAAGCAATGTATATGTCTTAACTGTTGTTGTTTAAATTGTGGTTTCTGCTATTTAAACTAAGTTTGTAGTTCATTGTTACAATAGCCCTAACACATGAAGAGAGCATCTATTAAGCAAAACACTCACAGAAATCAGCTCTTCCATTTCTCTCCTTCCTACCTATGAGAACATCCACAGTGTTGCCCTTTTGAATGAATGTACCAATTCCAAGCAATCCTTTCCATCCTTGCTCTTGATCCCATCTTGCCCATCAATTCTTTTCTCACTTGTTATATCATCTGTCATCAATTTTCTAATGTGTTGAATTCTGTCCCGCAGCCCATAACCATACTTGCTACAGCTTCTTTCCTTTCACTTGATGAAATCTCATCTTTATCCTTCTTATCTGTGGAAATTATTGTCCCAAGTATCAGCAGTCACAAAACTGTCAAGTAAAAAAACAACTTTAATCATCTCCTTACTCTTTTTAATTTAATTTTTGGCGCCAAATAATATATCTTCAGGAGTCTGTGTGTTTCTCATTTATGTTTACTTTTACTTTTATTTTTTTAACAAAAATTATATTTAGACATCAAGGCTTTGAGTCATGCTGCCTGGGACTCCTCTTCCTAGAGAGCACCAAGGCTGTTTATAGTAAGGAGCTCATCTTGGGCTGTCTCCACCTTCAGCTCATCATGGGCACAACACTAGCTGCAGAGATACACAATACCTAAGACTAGAGACATCATGCCATCTCCTTTTCTTCTAATTCTCTCAGTGATTGGCTGACAGACAATGCATTTGTTAAAGTTTAAAATTATTCATAATATGGTAATGTTGATCTCTCCTTACTTGAGGGAAATCCTTTCACCTAATTTCCACAATACCACTTGTCCAGGTTTTTCCCTCTGATGTCTACATCTCCTCCCCCAACATACTTCATCTTCATCAATAGTACAGAAAGTACCCAACCCTATACAAAATGTTTTTGCTATGCATATAAATACATAAATATGATAAAGTTTAATTTATATATTAGTAGAATAAGAGATTATCAATAGTAACTGTTATAAACAATTTTAACTATACTATAATAAAATTGTAAATTTGGTCTCTGTCACTCAAAATCTCTTATATCTTATTGTGCTATACCTGGGCTTTTTGCTATGACAACATGAGATGATACAATGCTTACATGACAGGATAAAATCACAAAAACTGATTTTTGGAATAACACATTGCTGTCAATGAACATGATTTCTGTTCATGTCTCCTTACAAGTTAGATGACCTTTGTATTTTAACTAAGCACTTATTGCACACTGACCCATGCTTTTGCAGTCCAAGGTAACAAGCAAAAATTCTTATTCTTTCTTCATACTATCACACATAGATGTTGCATTCTTAACATAGATATTAGCAACTTCAGCATACATTTTTTTTCTCTATTAAGCACTATATGGTTTCCCATAGTCATATCTGAATTGCCAGCATCACTACTCTTGTGCTTTGGGGCTGTTATTAAGTAATATATGGGTTACATGAACACAAGCACTGACTGAACACTTCTATAGTCAATATGATAAACAACATGGCTACTAAGTGCTAATGGAAAGATAGCTTATACACTGTAGTTAGGTTTCATGAAGGGATGATTCACATCCATGCCAGGAAAGAGGGGAACAGTGCAAATTTTCATCATACTATTCAAACCATTGTATAATTTAAGACAGATTAAATACCTGTTTCTAGGAATTTTGATTTAATATTTTGAGATCATGATTGACTACTGGAAAATGAAGCTGTAGAAAGTAAAGCCATATGTAAGATAGGACTATTATTTATTTATTCCTTCTGCTTGTTACTCCCTCCCCTTTCCTTGTTGAATCAGTGAAATCCATTTTCAGCTGTAGCTCATTTATAACATTTTGGGACCTACTCCCTATTAGAAATACTTAGTTTGAGATGAGGAATATTTAGTCCATACCACAAACATTATTGTACATAAGTTTTTATATATTGTATATCACTTGTAATTTTAGTACATTGATGACTATATATTGGATATTGAATTATCTTAAATTGATTAGTTTCGCTTTGACTCCTAGATACTAGAATCTTCATTATTCCCCAATATTGATTTAAATATAAATCTAGGATGCTTATTCAAATATATCATTTTAAAACAATGAAGAAAATACTATTTTGATAAAACTAATAAAAGTATTTGATACACAAGTGCAAATAAATTGTCATGGATAACTAAAGATCTACAGTCCAATTCATTCATTTTCCAGTCACTGAAAATGGGTAGGATATACTCTATTCTTTTTCATCAATATAACTAAAACCGTTCATAAACTAATAAATATCAATGAACCAATACTTACTATTTTTACTTATATTTATTTTCTTTGTCTTGACTTGTTTTCTAAAAGAAAATCATTCCAATTTACAAATCATTCACAGGGATGCTGGTGCAGAATCGCAGCAGTTCCTCCATAGGACGGCATCCTCAGGTGCCATCCACCACTGGTGGGTAATGGTGCAGATGCTGAACCAGGAAACACATGGCCTTTCTCAAACCACATGAATGACTTTTCCTAGCACAGGTAGTTCTCAAATTTGACTGTTTATCAAAATTAGCATTGGATCTTTCAAGAAATACAAATGCCTGGTCCTTACTTATTTAGAGAAGAGGATTTCAGCATTTCTGGGTGATGAAACCAAATATTTTATATTTTTTAAATCTCCATAGCTGATTCTAACATGTAGCTTGAGATGAGAATCACTGCAATACTTAATGTCATGACCTTCCTAAGATAATTTCCTTCTTCTATTGCTCAGAAAAAGCCCCAGTGTTACAGGTTTTGTCTGACCATTCCCTTAATATAAATTCATGGGTAGGCTTGGTTGTTTAGTGACAAGTTCATCTCTCAGTTTTTCTTTCAAACATCCTTTAACTCTTTACAACTTACATTCTACTTCTGCCATTGCCCAATTTATTAACTTTCCATTTCCTACTTTAGAAATAATTGATCTGCCCCATCAGAAGTAAAGCTGGTAAGCATAGGAGTCTTTGAAATTAGTTATGTCCCTTCTCAAGAACTATCAATTTTGACCCATCACTGTATTTAGAGGACCAAGTATTTCATGGTCATTTGGGAAATGAGAAAGTTATGTCAATCACTGTCATTTCAAAAGATCATTCACAGGTAATAAGAATAGGTCTAGTTCAGAAGCCCAATCTTATTTAAAAAAAATCACTTTTGAAGAACTACTTAATTTTTTTTTGTCTTTTCCTCTAGGGATAGTTGTTCTCTTAATATTAGGTTTATTAATCTGCTTTACCTAGCAATTTGAATTCCTAATTATTGTCATTATTCCATTTAGCAGCAGGATGGCATTAAGTAAAAAATATGAAAAATACTGGTATATTGACTAAATTTTTTAAACTATCACCGTCTAGGAAAATGTTGAAAGAGTAACAATGTCCCTACGATCTTCTCATAGGTTAGACCATTTTACATATTCCATACATTTATTTGATGAAAATTAAAATTGAGAAAGATCTTTTCATGGGTTAGCTATGAAACTCTTAAATTTTCACAGAAACTTTTGTATATTTCCAACACCATAGGCCAAATCCTTGATATATCTGCTTTATTCGTTCAGATTCAAAAGTGTCAAATTCATTAAGTATTACATTTAGTTATGTTTTTCTAATAAGGAACAAAGATAAAGATCCATAAGCCATTGTTATGCCTCTGTTTATGCTGTGAAATACACATGGGCACTACATAGCTCCAGAGATCCTTGGGTTTGTAAACTTGGTAAGGATGATGGATCACACAAAAAAATATTTATTAGTTGATACGCATTATAATTGTTTTTCTTTTTTCTCAATTTATGTTTTTACTCACCTAAAGTAGTGGGATATTAAAAACAAATAAGTGGGCACATGGCTATTTTGAATTCAAAATTTCTGAAGAAAAAAAGAAATGAAAAAATGAAATTAATTTTGATTTAATGCCTTACTGATTTCTCTCTTAGAAATCCTGGCATTTTTTTAGTTTTTTCAGTTTAGTGGCTTTGACCAGTGTCCTTTCCTCCAGGGAATGCTGGGAAATGAGTTACAAAGACTGAACACCATGCACATTTTGCTGTTTATAAGTCTGCATTAGAAATAAATAAGGGCAGAGGCACAGCTGCAGATTCACAGCAGGTAGAGAATCACTTAAGAGATAATGAAAAGTAGCAGGATAATAAGTTTATAGGAAGAGAAAAAAATTTGGAACCTGAGGTGAAACCCTGTAGGCACAGGAAGAGTAAAAGCCAGGAAGAGTAAAAGAAACAGAAATACTTAAATTGAACTTTGAAATCCCCAACCTGGAAAAAAACAGGATCATTAAACTATTACAATTAAAAGATGGAAGCATCTGATACCAGGGAAAGCACACCAGGCTTGAATATAGACATCTGACTGAAGTTTCCAGCCTAGGCACTGATGTGTATGTGGCATTAAGGAAGTTGTGTCACCTCTGTTGGACTTGTCCTCAAAATGAAGACAGTGAACAGAAAGTTTCAATGATGTGCTTGCTATATATGTAAACATTCATAAATTATAAACATTTTTGAAGCTGTACAAAGAGGTCATCAGATAATAGCCACAGCTGAAATAAACCCAGAAACTTAGAGTGACTGCATGAATTTGCCTCAGAGTTGATGCAAGTTCTTGGATTGTTCCACATCCGTGAAAGAAAATACCACCTAATGAGGTGGGTGCTCCATGCTGGGAGGGCTCTTAGATTTAACTTATCTTCATATTCTAGTAGTTTCTACTTTTGGATAGTTTTATATGCCTAGAATAATATAAAAGAATTAATTTTCCTCTTTAATTATTGAAAACAGCATTTTAAAAAATCTCCTTGAGCTTAATCTTATTTAGGAAATATTCTTGCTTCTTTCAACTACTGCTCATTTTCATATTGTGTTACCTTGAGAGCACAAAGACTATTGATAACTATTTTAAATGGTGATACTTTGAATGGATATAGATATAGAATTTTTAGTCCCCAGTGTAACTGGGGATCTAAATTTTAAATATTTTTTTATGAGTTAATCCTAAGGATGGAATAGGAAACTGTAGCTTCCAAACACATCTGCTGACAAACTTAGAGAAAATTTACATGTGGTTAAACCACATAAAATTACTCATGTTCAGTTCATGTAGATCTGAAGAATACACAGTGACTGTGAAAAAAATAGCAATATTTAAAAATGGTAGAGTCAGGCATTATTCTAAATGCATTTTATTATTTACATCAGTTAATGAAGATAGTTTAATAAAACAGGTAATTTTCACTCTCTATGGAGGGGTTAGTTCTTAGGGAAGCCTACTTGCTGCATGAAGGCAGTTCAAGAGTTAAATCGGATTTGGACAGCATTTCTCTCTATGATGTCCAGGGTTGAAACTTTCATAATCAATATCACCCTTTCTGACCTTTTCAATTATGTAAAACCACCCAGTGATATCCTATTTCTTCTTATCTTTATGTAATTTAAATAATTCTTCCCATCTTTCACTTAAGTGTGATAAATACCAAATTTGATAAAAACTACTTTATCAGATATATCCATATATCCTGGACAGTAGAAAAGATCAAGTGTATGTGGACCTTGTGCTAGAATGTTAAGTAAAGTCTAGGTCAACCACTCTCTTTTTCTTGATAACGTTTACAGGATTTAAGTCACAACATACCAAGAGTCCACAATAAGCAATAATTCATATCAGAAGACTTCCATGCACCAATATTTATGATACAGCTACTTTCTTCCTTCTCTCAGTATTATCACTACAGCTTATCACAAAACGTGAGATTTTTATCAGGTTCCAAATTTTTCCTCTCCCTAGAAGTGGAAATAAGTATAAAATGTGCGATACTTATAACATTTTTCTATGTTATATAGTCTTGGTTATTATGTGCCTCAGTGAGCCAAGCTGGAAAGACCATAAATAGCTCTTCTACATTGCATATTACCTTGATAATGTCAGTAAATAACTGTTCAAATCCTGTGAATCTATGTGCCACATTAATCTGTCATCCCTACATTTTCTTAGAAATCCATAGAAAACACCATTATATATGCATGTATGCACATGTGGCAGATCACTGGTTTTGGAAACAGTAATTAGGAAGTTTTGGATATGTGGTGGGGCATATATCATTGCATATACCAGAATATACTAGATGTGGGCATGACTAATTAGTTAGGAACAGGTGGAAGGAGCAATGTAAAATTGCTCTTTTATAAGTTTGTATTTGTTTCTATCATTCATCATATTCTATGCCTCATTTCTTTGTATCATTGAGAAATCTGCTGATATATATATATATATATATATATATATATATAGATATAGATATAGATATAGATATAGATATAGATATATAGATAGATATATTCACAGCTGAAGTTGTTGAAAATGTTTGATTAAATCAGAGTATTTCAGGGAACAGATGAGGAGAATCCTGTAGATTTTCACCAATCAATTAATCAGCACTTTCCAAGAAACATGACATTCAACCAGATATAAAATCCAAATAATTCTACTCTTTTCCATAGTTCTTTCATTGGGGCTATTGCAATCCATTAGATTAATTGCTGATGTGGAATAATGAAATCAATATGGTGTGTCTTCTCACTCTCACTCCCTTCCCAGGGTACACTAATACTCATAAAAATAAAATGAGATGGGATTTGAATTTTTTTATTGTTCATTAATTTGGTGAATACAGTCTGCTTTCTAGTTATTGATTTTTTGTACTTGAAGTTTTCAACTTAGTAATCTAAATATGTTATACTACATTTATATTTTTCATTTTTGAAAATAAAAAGAAAAAACTTCCATTTTTTCTAGTCTTTGCTATCATTTGTCAAAGAGTAAAGGGTTCTGAAATAATATCTGCATGTCCTGGGAAAACCATTTTCCTGAAGAGGAGGCAGGAAATCATCTAAAAGAACTGGTGTTCTCACCTCTTTATCTCTTTAATTTCCTCGCCATGTTTAGTTTACCTTTAACATTTGGAAACTTCCTCTCCTTGAAAGAAATGAAAGCAAAATAGATCAAAGAAAAATGTGGGGTTGTGTGATGAAATCAAAGAGAAATTGTTTTAAAACCAGTCTAGTAAATGTAAATATAAAGCTCTACTAAGTATGTTTTAAATAACTCAACTAGTTGATTTAGATCCAAAATAAGGTTAAAAAAAACAAGTCCATAAATACCAATTTTACTAAATAGACTCTGTCTATGAATGATCCCTTTTTATTAAAGTGCCAATAACACTTTCATATAAAATAGAAGAGTGAACTATTTATCCTGGCAGTCAAATGAGTTAAACCAATTTGTTCCCTTTTAATTTTGAACTGGATTGATTTGTATTCAGATGATTGACATATATGAAGGATGTGATAAAATTTTAAGCTGTGTAACTACAAATACTGAGTCCACAGACTTTACTATATTTAGCCACAAACCTTAAGTACCCTGAGCTATTCTTCCTGGTATTATCATGTATGTAGAATCCAGTGAGGCATATTTACAAACTTCAATATTTCAGTAGATATTTGAGCATTTCTATTGTGGTGTTCTTTTAAGTATATTGGTAACTGTCACAAAACTAATGCTGACTTATTTTTTTTCCTGATTAATTTTCTTCCTGGACTTTTTGTTTACTTTGTAGCTAAATTCTCCTGTGGTTAGTTAAGACCTTCAATTTGAGAAACAGAATGAGATTTGTAAGTTGCTTTTGGTAATAGGTTGCAGAAAGCTACCGTGGACAAGGATATCATTACATAAAAGCTCAGGGAATACTTGGTCACTCCTATGCCCAGCCAGATTTGATTAGTTATCTATGTGGAAGCTGACTTTATGCAATGCAGACAACTTTTCATTGAAATGAATGCACAGAAGAGGTGGAAGGAAAAGCAATTAAGTTATATTATAGTAAGCCCCCTTATCCAGAGAGGACATGTTCCAAGACCCCTGGGGAGTGCCTGCAGCCACAGACAGTACTGGAACCCCTATGTTTTCTATATGTATATACTATTACAAGTTTAATTTATAAATTAGGCCCAGTAAGAGATTAGAAATAATAACTATTCATAAAATAGGACAATTATCATAATATAAAGAAATAAATGATTTTACAAATTATTTACTTTTGGAATTATCCATTTAATATTTGTAGACCATGATTGATCACAGGTAAGTAAAACAAACCATGAAATGTAAAACTAAATAAGAGTGGAATATTGTATGTGAAAAGAATACAGAAAAGGGCAATAACATTTTTTAAGGCAATGATTTCCAAAAAACTACTTTGGTTGAAGAAACAAACTCTACAGATATACAAAGAACATACACCTGAAAGTGTTTTATCTTTTCACTTTACTAGCATTGAATCCCAAAGAAATAATATTCAAACAAATATTTAGTCCCTTGACAAGGGCTAAAATCTGTAGGAATCAATGACCCTATAGGAATTATTAGGATGAACTTCTGTTCAGCTGGCTAGTGTTAAAGGTATTTTAGTTTTCAGCAACAGCTCACTAGGAGGCAGAAGCATCAAAACCTGATATTTAGCACCAAGAGGACATAAAATTCAAGATTCTTTTTGCAAACATATCATATGGATTTTAAATTGTATGTTTTCTGATACTTCTTAACATACTTCTTAGCTGTATTTAAATGTAAAACTTGCATGTTAGATGTAGCAACTTAAGAAAGTTATGAACCTACATTAAAATTTGTCTACAAAATTACATTGCTTTTCATATGGGGAAACAATTTCTATGATAAAAATAAATGGAGGAGTGTTAAATTTTGGGATGCAACTTCAAAGTAAATGTTAAAAAGACTTTCTTCTTGGGTATTTCCTCTGTAGTTTTGTCAATATGTTTCTCCTGCATAATGTAATAATGGAGTAAGCTAGCCAAACGAAATAAACGACTTTGGCCTTAACTGAATGCTACTGTCTGCAGTACATCATAATCCCTGCCTGCTGATAATAAGCCTTACTTGGCAGTAATCTAAATCCAGTTGCATTTGGAAAGCTGAAATAATGATGATGAAATTAAAACCCTAGAATTTAAATAGCACATAGGTCAGTTGCTATAAAAATGTAGGTAAGAATAATAATGACCTCTAAAATGTTTGTGTTCATTGGTGAAGGCTGAGCTAATTAGGAATGAAAGTTGAAAACTATTTCTTTTCTGAATGTTCCAAGTAGAATGGCCTAGATAAATATAAGCATATTCAGCAGTTACATACTTTTAAAGCAGCTACACATTCAATAATTCTATATTTATATCTATATACAATTTGACCTCTATTCTCCTGGGTCATTCTAAATTATACCCCTTTTTGTTTTAAATATTTGTTACTAGCCACAGTACAAATTAAGCAATGTTTCTCCAACAATCTTGGCAAACTTAGCTATATATACTATGTTCAGAGCAGTCTTTGCCAATCCTTGTCTATAGAAAATTGTTCCCTGGTTAAAGTGTCAGGATGTATTGGTCTAACCATTTGAAATCTATCCAAAGCCTCCATGATTTAAAATTGGTCATGTGTAAATTCATCCAGATATGGAAGAATCTACTGCCTTTTTTACTTGTCATGAACACAAAAGTAAAAGATTGTCTTTTTAAAAAAAATTTATCACATGATACATTAACCAAATTAAGAAATGCCACTGCTTCATGATTTCTTTTTGATTTCTCTATAACTTCTGGTGCTTCACAGGGCAGTGATAAAACTTCATATAATTTTATGAACTAATTTAAAAACTTGCCATGTTTAGCTCTCAAGAGACATCATTGTTTCAAAGAACCCAATTTAGAAAACACTGGCTTAAAATTCTCTTAGTTTCTGCTGATGCTCACTAATCTGGGTTATTCATGTTTAACTGAAAAGGCATTCTTCAGCTATGCATTTTAGAATAAAACTAATGCAAAAAAAAAGTATTTCAAAATTCAGACACACCCATGTACTGAAACAAAGTAAGAACTTTTTATTTTTACAATGATTGCACTGTGCCCAAATTAATCACAGAAAAATACACACATTTTCAAGTTCACTTCTATGAAAGTCAATTCCTTAGACCTCATGGCATGATAGCAATGAATAGATGCCCATTGGTCATATTTTTAATTAAATAATAAATTGAAACTTTATTCAAGGATGACAAATAGTTTTACATGAAGTGTTTTACAAGTAGTTTTACATAATGAAGCAGTAAAACCTTCATTATTTAGGACTGTAGGATAGATCTAAAGAAATTAAAACTACAAAATTAAGCATTTATATATTGGATGTCAGCAAGACAGTTAATAGATATCAAAGAAGTGAAAGAGAGGCCATATATTTTCAGTTTATTTGGCATCATATCCACAAGAAATTATTAACTCTTTCATTGATCAACTCTATTCTTATTTTATTCTAAAAATGATATGTCTATTTTTCAACAGCTCAATGACTTTAGTCTTCTCTCAAAAAGGTATATATGCATAGAGATGTATAGTTGTTCATTATCTAAGATCCTTTGTTAAAAGAATTAGCCTTTTCTTTCTATTACTCCTCCACAACATTGGCATCCAAATGAAGAGAAGGAATCATTTGCCAGGGTCATATTTGACTATTCAGTCAGGTAAAAATGAAAAACAAATAATTTAGATTAAAGGGTGTGGCATGAATATAGCAAGCCCTGAAGATATATATTTTGAATAAATAAATGAGACTTCTCCAGTTATGGGGAATTTACAAATTTACAAACTAACTATTAGCCATATAATATAATATGTATGTGTGATTATGTAAGGTATATTTTCAGTCTTCAGTATTATGTCTGTCATTATATTTTATGTCTTTCCATCACAATTTTGCTTTTTTTAAATACCAGAATATAAACATTAGACATGATTGTCATCATATTTTTGACCTGGATACGGTGTCTTAAACAAATGAATTGTCCCATTTTTGTTGCTATTACAAGACAAACTAACTCCTTGCTTCAAAGGTACATGAAAGGAAAAAGGTAGTTAGATTTTTCTATCCATAGGTGAATTTCCACATGGCTAATTTCAAATCATAGATCAGGAAACCAGGCAACACATAATTAGTTCACATACCAAAACACAATGTGTATTTGGCCCATGTAGCAGAGTCTAAAAGTAAACTAATACCTGATTCTCTAGGCAGCTAATACACACACATAATTCATTGCAATGATTAATGCTGATCTAATCTGTCTAGGCTCCTTCTAAGAACAGAGAAATGTGCACACAAGGAGCATATGAAAAAAGGTTTGAGAGTGATAAAACACTTATCTATACTAATGTCCTCTATAAATACATACCTATGGATAATTTCAACAATTTTATGTAAAATAAATACAAATCTAAAATGGGTATTTTTTCCAAAAACATATATTTTTGTATATTATAACATAAATCACAAAATCCCAGGAACATTCATCAATAATAATGTTTTCTCTTCATGAGTATTTCCTCCTGTATCTTAAGTCAAGGAAAGACTTCAAAGATCATCAATTATCAAGAAAATGTAATAGTTAACAGTAAGTAAAGTTAGAATTGATAAATATATTTTAGGCTTGACCCATTTTACTTCTTTCTTAGGCATATAGACCCATGATAATATTCATAACTGTGCTAATTATAAAAATACCCGAGAGTAGCTGGATGGAGTCCAATTTTCTATAGAAGCTTTTTAGTTTCTTCATCAGTATATGCACAGACTTATATAAAAACTGAGAGAAAGTTATGGTTTTGCTTTAAATGTAATTTCCTTTTTGAAACTATGCATATAAAGCTATGCATTTTAGTTTTCAATATAACTGACATTCTGTAAATGCAAATATGCATTTTCTACTTTACAAAATTACCCAAGGGAAAAAAATCAACAAAAAAGGAAATGCCTGTGTAGGAGTAAGCAGGAATAGAACAGTCCCAGTATTGTACTGTTCCCACTGCGTTTAAAGATTGTCTTTTAAATTTCTGCTTTTAAATCACTTCTATTCCTATCACATCTCATAAAATTGGGTAAGAATTTGAATCTCAATTTCCTCATTTAAAATACATACCTCCCCCATTGCTATCAAGCTTGCTTTTCAAGGAAATTTTCTCGTACCAATTGCAAATGTTGTGATAAAGCAACATATTTGCTAATCAGTTCGGATTGTAAACTTGCCTTATTAACTGGCATTCATAATCAGTATTTGTCATGTACTTGTTCAACATTTTTACATAGGACTTATATGCTATTGGTGATCAAATGAGCTCTGAATTTTGCTTGCTCGATTTTTGGATCAATGTATAGATCAGCTTTAATTATTGCTTACTTTGCAACTGTTATGATATTCAATTTCTGACAGTTATAATATTTAATGATATTCAATATATGTATAAATCATGCATAATGCATATGTTTATTAACATACATTATCTCCAAATTTCAAACAATGCTGGAAGTAAAATCCAATTGTTTTCATGGTACGAAAGAGTTAATAGGTTTTCGGAAGAGTGCTGTAACTTTGCCCAAGGCCACATTGTCAGTAAATGTCAAGCTTGGGATTTGAGCCTCTGTCTCTTTGGCAACAAAGTCCACACTCTTGAGGACAGAAAATTAAAAGTATGGAACACATGTTGACATTCATTATATGAGTACTAATGGAATATGTCTTCTGCTTTGAAAATGTCCAAAATGAAACAGGGATAAAATAGAAGACCTCTATCTGGGATAGTGATGCAATGATTTACTTCAGGTTTACAAACTATTCTTTAAGCAAATTAGCTGTACATCAGGGCCATATTTGATAGGAATAAAAGGAGAGACTAAAGAACTTTGTATCCATCCTACTTTCTTCTGCATTTTCCTGCATCTTCAGCTATAAGCAAAAACAGTTTGATGTGTGAGACACTCATTTGAGTCTCTTTCCCTTTATGGGGTTGTAGGAGAGTTTCTATAACATTAAAAAAGTAAATATAATATATGACCATATTTGTGGAAGCATTGCAAACAGAAGAACAAAAATATTTGTGGATAACTGTGGTGACTTCAGCAACTATAAACAAAATAGCATAGTGCAAGGACTATGACACACCACAAAAAGGAGTTTAAACCAACAACTAACAGAACCCATGGAGCTGTTTCTATAGAGGCATCATGTCCACAATCTGGAATGGAGCTTTTTAATCTTCACTGACTCCCCCTCCATCATAAAGAAAATTAGTTTTGCAGAGAGAGAGCGAGAGAGAGAGATAACAATAATAATTTTCATACAAATGATTTTCTGAGTAGACAGAAATATATAACAGTATCCTAAAAAGGCCCTGACACATTCTTAATGCCCAAACTATGTTGACCTTGGAACAAAAAGACTCATCAGTATAATACAGGATTTTTGCCTACATTCTACTCTTTTCAGTTACCATTATCCTAAGGATGCCTGATGTCCTACCAAAATTCATATAATGTCTCCTCCCCATTCATCTTACAAAAGTACACAGCATGGGTTAAAAAGTACACGGTGGTTAAGTTTTTTCTTTTTGTTTTTCTGCCTTGTTGGGGGAAAAAGAACTTGGAATTTTTAGATGTCTACTCAGGTCCAGGCATTGGCGTTATGCCACCCCATACACAACCTTGTTTTAAATGACAAAAGTGTATATCTTGTGAGTGAACTAACCACTAGCATGCCTAATGTCAAAGTTAGTAATTAGCAAGTAAGGATTCAAAAATCAAGTATTTTACACTGAGACAAAGATTCTTCTCACTCTGTAGGAACTCATGCATAAAGCTTGGTATGGAGTGAATCTTATTTAGTCTAAATCATAATCACGCAAATTTCTATATTGTGGTCAGAGCTGTCTCACACAATTGAGAGTAGCAGACAGAGCCCAGCACTTGGGGACAATATATATATTATAATCTATAGAAATGGGTTCCTTAGTTCTGTGTGGGGGCCCAATAAATCTCCATGTACAGGGTGGCTTGGCTCTCCGGATTGCCACTGTTTTAACAAAATATATGTTTCATATGTTCTTATGTAATATGAAATCCAAATTCTCCTACAAAAGGTAGCAGTTCACATACTTCAATGGGAAAAAGCTAGGTTCAGATGATCTAAGGTGCTTTCTACCTTTGCATATTGCTGATTCTATTAGTGTGTTTAACTTGCATCAACTCCTTGGAATAAAATACACACATACCTGCATAGTGTTTTACTCAATGACAGACCACACATACAACATCAGTACCATAGATTATAATGGGGATAAAAAATCCTTATTGCCTAATGGCATCGTATCTGTTGTAAGGTCATATATAGAGCAACTAAGTACCCATGTGTTATGGTAGTACTGATGTAAACAAACCTGCTAAATAGGGAGAAGTTATATAAAAGAATAGCACATATGTAATTTAAAGTACATTACTTAATAATTACTATGTTCCAGGTTTATTCTTTATACTACACTTCTCATTATTATTTTAAAGTGTGCAACTCCAAAATTTAAAAAGAAATGCTTACTGTGAACCACATGACCATTTGCCATGTTACCAGTATGATTTTCATATATCTGATATTTAACACATCTTCTGGCTATAAGAGGCCACACCAGGTGATTGACCTATTCCATCTAGGTCTGTGTAATAAGTATGCTACACAATAATCACAAATCAATGAAATTGCCTAATGATACATTTTTTGGAGCTCACTCTGTTGTTAGGGGACATTTACAACTTAGGGATATTATATGGTATTCACAGGATCTAGTGACATGGAATGAATCTATGAACCACAAAATGCTATGAAAGAAACTTGTTAGATGTTCAAAAATTATGTTTCATCTCTTTCTGAGCAGAAAACTATCCTACCTCTCCCAGACTATTTTATATTGAGATGGGACAATCTGAATGAGTTCTGGCCTATGGACTGTGGGTGGAAGTAATATATGACACCTTTAAAACTGCCCCATAAAAACATCCTGTGTAATACTTTGTTCTGCTTCTTCCGAACTATGCTGCAGAAATCCAGGGTCACATCAAGATTCTGGGGAGAGTATAACCAACATGAGCATCTGGTACTCTGAGTCCCCAGGGCCTGTACAGAACCATGTTTGCACAATTAAAACTTACTGAAATGCAGGGATTCTTTGTTACAGCAGTTGTCCTACTCTGAATAATATATGGCTTATTTAATTTTTAGGGGTCTATTAACACCTATCACTATTAATATAGTGTCCAAAATTCAGGTCCACTGTGCCTATATTCTACTATCACTAATATCCCTTTTCTTTGTTGTTGCTTACATTTTCTAAGGTTTCCAAGTTCTGCTGGAGCACCTCAATTCCACTTACAAGGATTGACTTGCAAATAACTAACTGATCTTTACTTAGCCTACTTCTGCAGGTTCAGCAACTGCCAAAATGAGGGTCCTTTTCTGAGAATTTTTCTTAAAGGAAGAGTGAAACTCTTCTGTGTGTATGAATTTTAAACACCTTAAATATTAGTGAATAAATCCAACAATTTTTGACCATTTGAAAAATATTTCATATCCCAAAAATACAGGTAAAAACTTAAATTGTTTACTTAGACTTGATGCTAGCCCAAAGCTGTGTCATTTCTATTTTTAATGCAATTATTTTGCATTTCATTTCAGAGATTGCTATTATGAATAGTTCCTTAACACATTCTGTATTTCAAAAGCAAATGATCTGACAATGAAGTCAATGAAGGAGGACCTTATGATTTTGGTTGAGTCACTGTTGGACAATGAAAAACCCATACTTAAAATACCAGTTTGCACACATGGACTAAAAAAGAGAAGTTTCATTGCCTTTGTTTTACAATATAAAATTATAAATTCTTAAGTCCAAAAAGTGCCTTTTAAAGGATAAAATGCTTAATTCACCAAAATTCTCCCTTCTATCAAAATGTGGAAATGTTTAAGGTAGGAATAATTTGTTTAAATCAATAGTTTCTTCTAACCTCATGTATTCAACAAATGATAATCTTTATTAAACTGATACATCTACTATATTTAGAAACTCCACAAAGAGTTATCTTTAAAAAAATGATCTCTTATTTCCTTATGAAAGATGTTAGTACTAAGCATAGGATCAATTCAAAAAAGGACAACAAGGCAGATAGCAGAAAATCTTAAACTTTCACATGTATTTTTATTATTACATGGAAAAGGCATAAATTTCTCTGCTAACACAGACATATTTTACAAAATAAAAACACATAATCCTTCCCTGTGGATGACTTTTCTCTTCCTTAGGGTGTGGCTTGCATCCACCCCTCTTACCATAGCCGGGTTCCAACTTTGTAAAGTTATCAAGGAATCATGATACAGATCACCTCAGCACAGGATTTAGTCAGCACAAGAAAAGACAGCAATAAGAGTGGCAATACTGTGCTAAGGAGCAGCTAGCAGAGTATATTAGCATGAAGGTATCTTTCAATACTGGGCTTTCCTTAAGGTAGTCTATGTTGGTTGTCAATAGAAATATTCTCTCTCTCTCCTTCAAATTATGCACCTTCAAATTATCATGATTGCTAAACAACCTTTTGAAAACTTCATCAACTACTCTGAAGGAGCCCTCTTGCCCCATTCACTAAATTTATATCAAATATTTAAGCAAAAGAGTCATGGATAAGAAACAGGTTCTTAGGGAAATATTGATTCTATTTAAGAGGGTCTAAAACCCATTCTATCTTCAGTCAGTTATTTTTTTTTCTATTTTTACAAAGTTGAAAATACAGAGATAGGGGTTTGCTGTAGTGAATTATTCTTGTCCTAGATAAAATAAATTGTAAAAGTCAATGAGCTCACCTAACACAAAGCCACAAATGCTAGTTCTGTCATTAAGCCTTATGATTGAGGACGCTGGACTCTAATAATCTGATAGGGTCTTTGAAGAATATTTACTCTTCTTTTCAGTTTGGACACTAAAGCTTTCAAAATACTTGTTTGGTTAGACTGTCCATGCTTAAAATATCCTGAAAGTTGACATGTGGACCAATGGTGGAGAATAGAAGACACAAAGAAAACCCACATAAATGCAGTTATCTCATACTAGATGAAGGTGCCAATAACATACATTGGAGCAAAGATAGCCCCTTCAACAAATGATGCTGGGAAAACTGAAAATCCATATGTAGCAAAGTGAAATTAAATCTCTATTTTTCACCTTGCACAAAACTCAACTCAAAGTGGATCAAGGACCTAGGCATTAGATCAGAGACCCTGCACCTAACAGAAAAAAAGTAGGTCCAAATCACGTTGGCCTAGAAATGAAATTCTTTAACAAGACTCCTAAAGTACAAGAAATAAATTCAAGAATTAATAAATGGGATAGAATCAAACTAAAAAGCTTCTTCACAGCAAAGGAAACAATCAAGAACATGAATCGAGAGCCTACAGAATAGTAGAAAATCTTTACACCTGCACCTCAGAGCATTAATCTCCAGGACATACAAAGAACTCAAAAAACTTAACACCAAAAGCCAATTAACCCAATCAATAAAAAGGCTAAGGAAATGAATAGACACTTCACAGAAGAAGAAATACAATTGATGAACAAATACATTAAAAAAATGTTCAATATCTCTAGCAATTAGAGAAATGCAACTTAAAACTTCACTGAGATTTCATCTCACTCCAGTCAGAGTGACAATTGTAAACAATACAAGCAACATTAAACATTTGTGAGGATGCAGGGGAAAAGGTATACTCATACATTCCTGGTGGGACAGTAAGTTGGTGCAACCACTATGGAAAGTATGGAGATTCATCAAGAAACTTGGAATGGAACCACCATTTGATGCACATATCCCACTCCTTGGTTTATACCCCAAAGACTTAAAATCAGCATACTACAGTGATGCAGTTACATCAATATTTAGAGAAGCTCAATTCACAATAGCTAAACTATATAATCAACCTAAGGTGCTAATCACAGATGAATGGATAAAGAAAATGTGGTATATATACACAATGGGATATTCCTTAAAGAATAAAATTATGGCATTTCCAGGCAAATGGATGGAGCTGGAAAATATCATGGTAAGCCAAATAAGTCAATCCCAAAGAACCCAAGGTAGAATGTTTTCCCTGATATGCATATGTTAATTCACAATTGAGGGGGGTTGGCTAGAGAGAATAGAGATACTCTGGATTAGACAAAAGGGAGTGAAGGGAAGGGAGGGCTTATGAGGATAGGAAGCATAGTAGGATCAGATATTATTACCCTCTGTGCATATGTGATGACACAACCAGTTAATTCTACATCATGTACAATCAGAATAATGAGAAGTTATACTCCATTTACGTATGTTGTTTCAAAATGCATTCTACTGTCATGTATAATGAATTATAACAAATTTTAAAAAAGAAATGTTTATGGAAATAAAAAATCCTAAAAATTCTTTCCTGCTGAGCTACATAATATACATACTCATTTAGAAAAAGAACACTTTATGTGTGTACTTATAATATCACACAAATAGAGATCTCATATATTCTTATACATAGAAAATGTTAAATGTTTTATGGGAATCACCAATAAAATTGTGATAAATGTACATTTCTCATGGGTTTCAAGTAAAAGAAATAAATCCTAATTCTGTAACAAGTATATTATCATTAGAAACCTTAATAATTCCAATCTAGTTATACAATCTTACTTTCCAGCTTGCATATAGGTCATAAAAGTTACTGAAAACAATAGGAAAGCATTGTTTTGACAGCTGCCATTATACAATAAATGTCCTTCTATTTTTGTACTGAAGATAACAATTGCCAATCTGAATAAGTGATGAGTGGGAAGTATGAAGACATCAAATCTCCTACTAATCAACTTTTGTTTTAAAAAAAAAAAAACACCTGTCAAGATAAAATTATTGGCTATTTTATTTCTCTTAGAAACTTACTCTTAAAAAGAGAATATTCAAAATGACTCAATTAGCTCAATTATTGGATTTAAATTTTTAACAACTGGCCAAGGAACTATTGAACATTAGTCCTTAAGTAGTAGCATACCTCAAATAGAATCCATATTAACAGATATTTCAGCTGATATGCTCTAACAGCAAACTCTGCAAACAGTATTGTCACTCTTATTGCTGTCACCTTTTGTCTTGACTAAATCCTGTCCTGAAGTGGTTCCTTAATACCTTTATAAAAGCTGGAACAAGGCAACAGTAGGAGGGATAGACATAAGCTATACCTTACATTAATATAAGAAAGAGAAGGAACAAATAGTGAAAAATATTGTTTTAATTTTTTTTCCAATATGTGTGGGCTAGCAGAAAAGCTTATGCATTACATATAATATATGAAAATAAATTTAGTAATTTCTGCAAAGTACTTTACCATCCTTTAGTCTTAGTTCCTTAAATGTTCACATACAATATACTGAAGATATTGCTGTAGAGACTGTGTCTTGTTTGAGGTAGCCAACTTCTGGTCTCTCTCTTCCCAAGTGAATTTCTATAGAGAAAATCATGAGGTCCCTTCCCCTGGCTGCACTCCATTCATGTTGAGTATTTTAATATCATTTACAAGACTACCAAATAATAACGTGGCAAGAAAATAGATAAGTTAATACTCAACCTAAAGTATCCAGGAAGAAAAGCAGCTCTTATTCAAGAAACTGTTCTTATTTTAGAAACTTTAGTTCTTATTTTCGTAGAAACTGTGAGAAGGGAGAAACTGAGAAGGCTATTAGTGTAGGGGAGAGTGAAGTAGCCATCTCCAGGCAGCTCACAAATGAAGATGGCTTTCTATCATGCAAATTGCCAGTGAGGGAGTGGGGAAAGGACATGCATGACAGATATTGGGGGGGTTATACTTGGATAAAATATCTTTGGAGGACAATTTGATACACTTAACCAGACTTCTGACTACGGAGTCTCTGTAACCCAGGAGTTTTACATTCAAGTATACTGAGTACAAAATTGCACAATAAATAAAAAGATATTAAAAACTTGCTTAAACATTGGAATAATGAATAAAAATTTAATTAATAGATAAAATAATTAAAGGGGGCTTCAGACTTCAGAATACTTCATAGATTTCCAAAATGCATGATAGATTTCTGGATTTAGGGACATATTCAAGTTTAGTCATGAGAAAAGATCCAATTTCAGAATAACATATGTAGAATATTTAGAATACATTCAAACATGTAAGACTGTTAGTATGTATATAAAGAAAGTAACAGGCATTATGCATGATTAATATTGTTTATTAATAAAGAGCTTTTTTGGAGGTAATAACAAAATTAATACTGAGCATAAAAATAACACTGGGAAAATAAAACAACCAATTTTAAGACAGTGATAAGGCAAAATTAGAAATTTAGAAGTTTGGCCAATTTTTATTTAAGAAATTCAAAAATGCAAGTTTACAACTCAGCCTAATGTCACTTAATTTTAAAAAAATCTAGAATTTTTTTTAAAAGGACAAGATTTAATAAGTCATGCTCAGGGTAATGTTATTTTTGGTCATAGGACCTTAAACTTATGGGAGAAATGCTTGTTGAAAATACAAGTTTAACACTAACACGGGTGACAAACAATTTAATAATGATGGCACTGACACATAAATTCATGTCTGAGTTCTTTATGACCTTACATTGGGGGGAACCACCCATTGTGACAAACTTCTTGTTTTTGCTCTTAGGGTGCTTAAATATTGGTTGGACCTGTGAGAATGATCAGGAATAGAATCTTATGTGAAAACTCTTTGTCTTCATTTAAAAACATTTGAAGATTTTAAAATTCAACTAAGAATATTCAAAATGTCTCATGAGGAATTAGGTTTCTGAAAATCTTAAAAGAGTAAAGAAACTTCACAAAAGTGCCCCTGATTTTAAGTTTAAATAAAATGATACATGAATTTAAAAATCCAATTTTTAGTCTGCTGCAAACGTCCCCCTGAGTCCCCAAAGCCAGGACCCATTTGAGATATCCTGGTGGGCTCCTTGCCCACAGTCTGTTGTCAGCTGGTTGGGTCAAGGAGGAAATGTAAAGGAAAAGCTAAAAAGGAAACCTGCCTCTCACCTAATCCCATTATCCTTGACTCAAGGAAAACTAATGAGTGACCACCTTCTTGCAACCTAGAGATCATCCTCAAAGAGTTTTAGTATATTGTGTATATTACTTGCTGATTTTATTTAATATTTTAGGTACAGCCCAACCAATAAGCCACTTTCTTAAGCTTTCTGAGGAGCTGATTAAAAACAAAAACTGTCACCCAAATCAGGGCAGATATCCAAGTGAGATCACAGGGTCTGTTCTGATCCCTTACTGTGTTTCTCCACCACTCTCTTCCCTGCCCCCTCCTCCTCCTCCTTCCTCCTCCTCCTCCTTCCTCCTCCTTCTCCCTCCTCCCTCTCCCCCCCTCTCTCTCATCTCTTTTTTTTACTTTTCTTGATCATTTCCAAGCTTTCTTAACATATGTTGATAATTTCTCAGCTTATGACGCACAAGTATAGGAATTTCCATTTACCAAAAGAAAAATCTATCAATATATTTCTTGATAAAAATTTAAGAAGGAAAAAGGTAAGAACTCCACAGGGGTTGAGCTAATTTATTTTCTTTATAAACACATAAGCAACTATACAAGTGACCATCTGCTTTGTCTGCATGAAGTTAATGAATACACAAAAGGAATCAAATTTAGAATTTACTAAAATCTTATATTCAACTGCCTAGATAGTAGCTTAGATCTGTCATAACATAAGAGGAAAAGTGATAAAGTCTGCAGGAGAAAGACTAACAAAAATAAATAGGATTTTCTGTTTCTTTCAGTGAGTGAGAAGCAGTGAAAGTAATGTTATTTTGTTTGCATTATCTGAAAACACAGACATAAGAAACTAGTATGTACAGTGACATTATTTCCAAAGATGACTCTGATATTTAGACAAACTGAGACTACAATGCACAGAAAATAGTTAAATTTAATATTATTGTGATAATTATCAATTTTCTTTTAAAATTTATTTATTTTGTTTGGTTCAGCATGCTAGAAGCATGCAAAACCATTTCTTGCAGATAATCATTAAAAATAAAAAAGCATACCATAGATTAATTCAGAAAATCACTACCATAAAATATCACTCCTAGACTCCAATATTAAAAAGCATGTCCTTTCTATTATTCTTATTTCAATGGATAAAAAGTTTATATATGTGCATATATATGTGTGTATGTCCATATATAAAATATATTATGATTATAGATATACAGATTATATATCATAGTCTATATAATATACATGCAGATACAATACAAAACCAAAGATTTGCAGACACAGCATTTATTTCAACTATTCAAACTGAAGCACCCAATGTATAAGATTGTAGACATTCATGATAAAATATTTTGAAGAATGAAATATACCTGAATTCACACATAAAGTAATATATAATGTATTCATAATTTGATAAGTAACATCTCTAAAATTGTTATGAAAATTCAGTCAATCATTAATTAACTCCACAAGTAACCACAGACTTGTTTCTGGTAAATCATTCAATTTTAGTTGCTGGATATACTTCATTGACCAATAATGCCCACACTAAATATATTTATTATCTAGTGAAAAAATCAGAATTTATAAGCATAATTACAGATGATGCAAAGAATGATAAACCAGGCATGATGGGACACTTATGCCACCATGATTCAGGGGGTTGAGAAAGGAGGATCACAATTTCAAGGTCATCCTGAGAAACTTAGTAAGACCCTGTCTCAAATAAATATAAAAAAGGGCTAGAGGTGGAACTCAGTATTGAGAATCCCTGGTTAAATCTCCATTATCACCACACCCCCAAATATCCTAAAACACACAAAACATAAGAGTACACATAATAGGGAGCTTTGTTGGGAAATGTACAAGCAAATAGTAACCTACGGAATAACTTTAAGCTAACAAAATTCAAAGAATGGCCAAGAGTTCAGGGAAGAAACATTGGTTCTTGGTTTAGGTTAATGGTTTAGATTAATGGTGAACATCAAACACTGTATAGTCTATTCCATCATAGAATTTTTTTTTCTATAAAAACAAAAACGTCTTCTAACATAGGAGAAAACATTAAAATTCAAGTTATCACTCAAGAAATGATATTCACAAGGAAATTGTTTGTTGATGCCATGTTTGTTTGTTGATGCCAAATTAATATCTATTTAAACACCAATATTTTAAGTCACTTTGTGCTTCTAATTCAAGTAAAATAACATATACAATAGTGGCTTTTTAAAAAATATCTTATTTGTTGTTGGGGGACCTTTATTTATTTTATGTGCTGAGAATTGAACCCACTGCCTGACTCATGCTAGGCAAGCACTCTACCACTGAGCCACAACCCAAGCCCACAATAGTGGCTCTTAAACAGAGCATAAAGAGTATAAGATTTAAATGTGCAGATGAACTTCAGAGTATTGAAAATTTAAGATTTACCTCCAAGGTATCCAATCCTCATTTCTTGTTCCTGTTTTTCAGCAGTTTCCTAATAAATTCCAGGGAAACTCTTCCACATTCAATCCCCTGAATACCTCTGACTTTTCTCCCCTTGTCTATGCAATGTTCTTCCCTTAGCCAGTGGCCTTCCAGCACCACAAGGCCCATCTCCTTGGTGACTTTTTTTCATACCTCCAACCAGTTAAGTATTGTTCTTTATAAATACTATGATGATACATAGTCAACTTTGGGCTTGCATTGTATTTTTTTAAATATATGTAACTGTCAGATTCTTCTACAAGACTGGAAGTGCCTTTAATTATAGAACTTGGTCTTCTTCATTCTTCTATACTATATTTTATTTAATATTTAGGATCAAAATATTTGAATCAACCTTGATTTGCAGGCAGTTTTTCAAAATGCCTCTAAATCTATGGCAAAGTTGTGACTTCTGTGAACAATTTTTCTCTCTGAAATGACTTCAGAAAAAAAGTCATAGGGCAAGATTTTAGGCTCAGGTCTCCTTAAAATTTGGAATATTTACATAATCTTGTTTAAGAAATACCTTGCTTCAAATCAGTGAATTTTATAAGCAACTAAGATCTTATCTTTAGAATTAGTGAACCACAGAGAAAGCTTATTGTATGGGATTAAACATCACTCATTCACTCTTTCCTTCACCAAATATGCATTATATCTCATAGGTACATCAATAACTATCCTAAGTGCTATGGATAAAAAAGTAAACAAGACAGAATAGTTTCCTCTCATTATCAAATATAAAGAAAAATAGGAAAGGGGAACTAAAAGGACATATTTGCAAAGAGTGGTCAGTAATATGAGATAAACAATTGAGGTATTGATACAGAGAATGATGAACAGGGGAATCTTGAGGCAGACATTAGGTAGATGTTAGGAAACACCACTTGTGATGGGAAAATTAAAATGGAGACCTGAAAAGTGTTGTAATTGAGAATAAAAGAATAATGTAATGGTATATTGAGTTCACCATATTGTTTACAGACTTCAGAAGACTCTTTGTGGAGAAGAAGATTAGAGAAAAAGAAAAACATAATGGAAACAAATGAAGAATTAACAAAATGTATCAGAGCTCCTTATAGTTACAATTGAAGTGTGGTTGCTTAATTAATTCATATAGACATTTGAGCCTTATATATAAACCAGCTAAATGTATACTCCTTCTAACTCCTTCACATTATTATATGTGATTGCCTCATACCTTAGGGGATTTCAAGAAGCTCCCATGTTTGTACCATTGTATTGAAACCAAACATAAATTTTAGCATTTCTAACTGATGACTCTAGTGACACACGATTCACATCATCACCCAAAATGTCCTTGAGATATTTAACCTACTCACATCATCTTTTAATACTAACCCCTGACTTGCTAGAAATGATGGCTCCTCAATACTGAAAGACTACTAAATGTTTTTATATGAAACATAGGAAAATATTTAACATTTTGTAAGTATCTGCAGTTCAGGAAAATTAATTTGGATACTTTTATCTCCAATAAGAAAATATCATTTGGACTTGCTACTGCAAATATTATAGAAACCAACTCACTTTCTTAAGTCATAGTCCTCAGGAGTGAAAGAAAGGATATGGGGTGCCAGTGTTTTAAAAGGCAAACTAAAATTTCTAAAGATGCCAGAAGGGAAAACTGTTGTAATTACATAATGAGTCTCATAACCCATCATACTAATCTGGAAGGCCTTTGTCACTAAAACTTGGAAAGAATATGAAGAGATATGGATATATGTCTGTTAGGAAACAGTGAGGCAGCCCGTGGTGATGGCTGAATGCAACATAAAGGCATTTATTTTTTATTCTACATAGAGAAATGGCTCAGAAGTAAACCCCACCAGAAATGGGGACACAGACAAAACTGCTGCCTAAAAGTCCCATCCATATACATCAGAAAACATTGATGAAAAAATTTCTATATTACCATCATCTGTATTCCTGTCCTTCCTTCCTTGCTCTAGTCTTTATGGACCCAAAGAAAAGTACATGAGATTATCATAATCAGAAGTTGTTTAGTTATATAAAAATTAATATCAAATGAGCCTAGATCTCTCTTTTGCATTTTCTTCCTTCCAACCTGCTGCACTTCCTAAAATATAATAATTTTAACATTGAAAGATGCATTTCTATGCTTAATATTCTTTTTATTGCATTAAATATTTTTGTTTATCCTGTGTTACCTTTTCAACTAAATTATGTGCTAAATGCTTTCTCAAGAAAACACAACTCAGCACTTTCATATCCCTGAAAAAGAAAGAAAATTGAGTGTTATACTTTTTATGATTTCCTATTGCTTTTTGAATTCTGTCATCTAATGGGACTAATGTTCATGGTTTAGGAGGATATTTACCATAAATAGCTTTAGTGGTTATCAAACATCGCTGCCTCGGTTTGGCGTTTAACCAACCTCAACCATTATTTATTGCCTCATATGCTTGTCTACAGTAAACATTACACCTTAATTATCCCAATCCCTATTTCTAGCCCTGATTTTAAAATCCTGAATGGGAATAACCATTTCTTGTTTCACTTATGTCAGAAGACAGTGCCTGCATTAAGGCAATCAGAGAGCAGGGCCATGAAATCAGAAATGTGTTACAGTAGAATCTGCTTTTATGTTATTACTTTAACTCATTCATCTCATGTTTTATGGGGCATTCGAGTGTACAGTAAAATCACAGAACACAAAGCTCCAAATCAAAGGACAATAAGAGAGAGTCCTAGGAAACCATACAAAACTAGTTTTTAAAGTGTTCTTCCTTTAAAGTGGAATAAGAGATCATTCAGTATTAAGGATTTTCATTGAATTTCATCACAAGAATGCTGATCAAAGAGACCTAGAAATCTCCAATGAGTAGTATTTGGAAGGTCTCTGTAATAATATTTCTCTTAATATTTATAATCAAACCCTACAAATGCATTTTTTTCTAAAAGAAAAGTAAGAATTATCAGGTCCTGAAAATGATATGCATTATTCCCAGGTATTAGGAATTTCATATAAATATGTAAGTTGTAGGACTATATATATATATATATATATATATATACCTAGAACAATTTTCCTAGTACAAATCTCATTCACATCTAAACATTTTTAAAATCTAAGATAACAAATGACATCACTTAAGTTCTTTCTCCTGTCATGTGAGGAAAGAAGAGAGGTGAGTGTATCATATAATCTTTTCATGATTATCCACACCATATAAACCTGCTAATAGTTTTTGCTTTAAGTAATCTTGAATTTAATGAACAAGGAAAGTCTTACAGGTAAGTTGGACATATGATCCTGCAAAGAGTAGGAATTCAAACATTTTCTGATAACAGAGAAAGACACTGAACAAATCATTAATTCATTCATTGCATTACTGAGCATTATTTAGAAAAAGATTATGCTTTTTACTTTATAGCCCCCAAATCCAGCACAATTGTGTAGCAGAGTATATGTTCTGTAAATATTTATAGTGAATGGACTTTTTGAAAATGCATTTTCACTTGCAAATAAACATTTTATTTGTATATTGAGAGAAGTTATGCATATGAAAACAAAATACCTATTATTAAGAAGATAAAGAAAGTACACTGTTTATTTAGAAAGCATCGTAAAAGTTTTCACCACAAAGAAATGGTAAAAATATGAGATAGGTATGTTTTCTCTGATTTGAACACTATACAATTATACATGTATTGAAACATCACATAATACCTCCTTAATATGTATAACTCTATGTGTCAATTTAAAAATAATGCCTGCAAAGGAAAGTTAAAATAATAAAATATCATTGATAAAAGTGAAAAAAATAAAGCCACCATTCATGGTATAATATAACCATCAATATTTCCATAATTTCCTGTGGGAATTTATTTTTAAGGTAACAATAGTTATCAGTTATCACTTCCAGGTTCAAAGTGGGTTTTTTTTTCTTTTGTTTTGTTTTGATTTTTAAGGAGTAAAAGACAGTCAGTGACAAAGCCCTCTCTGCAGGGGAGAGTGTTTGGGAGTATAGTTTCCTTGGTTCCCTGCAGGATTTCAAAATCTTTCTCTGCAAAAAATTTGTCTGCAACAATGTCTTGTCTATTACATCTGCCCAGAAGGCCTTAGAAATGCTCCATTGCTGGTGGTAGGTCATAGATTCTAGAAAAACTGAATTACTTTAATGACAAATCTAAAATATGTTTGCCCAAAAGCTCCTTTACAGAACCGTATTACTCGAATATTTAAATAACATAATTATCTAGTGCTTTGAGTAATACTTGCAATGGAAAATTACCCTTGAAATGTACTTGGAGCACACTGAGGACAGAAATGCCACTTTTTCTACTCTGCTAGTATTCCCACCTGCATGAATAAGCTAACCATGCTTTATTTTGCAACATATAATCAAAACATGCCCTGCACTTTGCTCTCCATCTCTCACCATGCTTATCTGCCACACAATTCACCGTGCATTTATTTATTGCAGATTTAGCCTGGTGCTAGGAGCTCTCTGCAAACTGATTGAAATGTACATTTTCTCTACCTCCTTCATTTAGGAAAAGCTCAACGACAACAAATATTCTCAGCCATCATTTTAGGGTTCAACATTTTCTTGCCTTTGTTTATGCTGTAGATTTACTAAGATATCCTCCCTCCCTACTTCAAAAAGCTGAGCTATTTTTCAAACCTAATTTAATGTCAAGCATATTCAACTTAGTGTTTTATAACCATTAGAGACCACGGTAATTTTTTTTTGCATTCATCAGTTGTTCACTATGTTATGTATATTATCATCTATAACATATTTGAGGTCAGAAAACTTGAGTTTGGATTCAGGTTTGGCATTTAATAATTGTATGAATTTTTTAATCTATTCCTAAATTTTCTCCCTCTACAAAGTAATCATACCAATGTCTATGAGATCTGATAATTTCCTTATATTGACTGAGAAAGCCTTCATAGAAATCCTTAGCAGAGTCAGTGCTCTGTTTTCCTTTTAGAAATATTATTTTCTCAGAAATCTGGAATCTCCTTTGTTTTAGATCCATGATCATGTGTAATAAATAATTAGGGTTCAATGACAGACTTTTTAAGATAATGTATATGTTAAGCGCTAAATAGGAAGTATCCCCCAAAAGCTTATGTACGAGAGAATTCAAGAAAGTTCAGAGGTGAAAAGATTGGATTATGAGAATCTTAACCTAAACTGGATTAATACACTGATATCAATTATCTGCACTGTAACTGTAGGTAAGTAGGGTGTGACTAGAGAAGTGGATCACTGAGTGCATGCCTTTCAGGTTTATATTATTTCCTGGTAAGCAGAACTCTCTTTTTCTATGTCCTGTTTTGCCATGTCCTGAGCTATTTTCTTCCTAACATACCTTTCTGCCATGATGTTCTGTCCCACATTATCTCAGAGTAATGAAGTTGGTAATCTATAGACTGAGACCTCTGAAATCAAGAGCCCCAAATAAACCTTCCTTACTCTAAAATTGTTCTTGTTATGCCTTTTGGTCACAGTGGTGAAAAAAATATGACAAGAACATTAGATAGTATTTATCATAGTGTAGGGCTTTTTATAGCAGTACTAATATAGTATCCATATTAATACAATTTAGATGCTCTACTTTAACCTATAGTAAATAGAGTAAATATACTGTATGGCTTATAATCTACACAGTAAACAACTATGCCCGTGCATCAGTTGCCATACTTTTTAATAATATCATATGGCTACTGATTGACTCTAATTTCAATTAATTTAACACGTTCCACCAAATATGAACATTGTTAACATAATTTGAATTTATAATGCTATTACATTATATTCATGTGCAGATAAGTTATATTTGCAAAATAGAAATGGCTACTAGATGCCAGGAGCCTGGAGCAAACTATTAGATATCAAATACTCTGTGGAAGGTATTTGAGAGAGTGAGATTTTTTTTATGAAAACTACATAGAAATAATACTTAATTTTCCATATGCATGTGCATCTAATATTATCTGTTGTGTATTTTAGCTTTTTCCTAATTGAAACTTTTCTGACCATCATTGTGTTATGAAAATATTATGATTTCAAATATATGTTAGAAATATGTTATTAATATATCAAAAATTCTTTATTTACCTGGGATCATAAATTTCAAATCCTAAGTTCTCAGGCTTGACAATCAGAAACAAATACTCAAAATGTGATTTTTTTCATAACCAATATTTTCCTAATTCATATTACAAAAAGATTTTGTGTTTTAGGGTACATTTCAATATAAGACAGCTCTGAATTAACATGTTTTCAACAAGTGTGAAATAATCAGCTTTCTTTTCTGTAAAGGGTAGTGAGAAGAAGTTACAGAGCATGTAAAATTGATTTCAATTTTATTTTTTTCTTTTCTATTTTAATTTTGGCTTACTTACAAGTATTGCGATTTAGGATAATCCTTTAGACTTTGGATGAAGTCCTGCTAGGTTTAACTTTATCATGGGCTCTTGTTAAAAAAAATTAAAAATTAAATTTAAAAGAAATACCACCCATACATAAAGTAAATCAGCACATGAAATTCACAACTGGATCCCCACATGTGTCAAAGGCTTCATCTGGGAAGACTGACAACTAATACATATCTTCCTGATTATAGTTATGTTTTTAAGTACAGTGTTAGATCTATCCTTTTATTTTGGAAATAAAAGGTGCAATTAAGTAAATAGCTTCTTCTGAGTGTGTTCAGTGCATTTGGAAACACACGTTTTCACTACAAATGATCCAACAGGAAAGAAAAAATGACTGAATCTTGGAGTCACAGTTTTGTGTTTCCATGGAAACCTATTAGAAATTGTGGGGTTTTACTGGATTTATATTCATATTACAGTTCTTGGGTTTAAATGATCACTTGGTTGACAATCAGCATTAGAAAATGGAAATAGCAAAAGTGTTAAATTTGTAAAAAAAAAATCTGATTTGAGATTAAATTATGAGTGTTGGAACAGTTAGCCCATCTTAGTAAAAACAATCACTCTCCTCCATGTTCAAACCTTCATAATATTTGTGCTTTCTGATGTTGCCTTTCCCTGCTAAAAGTTCTCCACAAATAGTTCTCAAGTGGTTACTTCCTCTAGGGATTGATTTCAGGAGACAAAGGAAAAAAAAGGAGATAGGGGAAAAAATGCTGTATCCAAAGTTCATAAACATAGCTTTCCCTCTATGTTAAGTATGTTAAGTATGGAATCTTAATTAATTTATGCACTTTATTTCCCTTCAATTTCCTCATTTGCAATACTGCCCAAATTCACATGGTTTGGAGTTAACGATAACATATGAAAAGTGACATTTTAGTGTATATTCAATGAGTTACAAATCTTCACCTAAAAAAAAAAGACTCAATGAGTGTAAGAAAAATAAAGCCGGAATAGGGGAAAATATTTTGTGATATACTAAGTAATAAACCAATAATAAGAATTCACATAGTAGATTAGAAATAAGAGAGTATTCTTCAATTCAACATCAATCTTTATTAAGACCCAAATGTTGTTAAGAATCTTTCTTAACAATCTCCTGAAACAAATATGTGATCATAAAATAATCTGTGCTGTCGAAGTCCAGTAAAAGAATCATATAAACCAATCAAGCTATTGACTCTATGACAAGGACCCAAAGAGGTAAGAAAGAGACATGGGTAAAACACAAAGGAGTGAACACTGACTCCACCTTGGGAAGTATGATCAGAGAAATTTTAGAAATTATTAAAGTTTAATTTTGCAGTTGCCAATGATAAACCATTCTCCATTTTTATTTTATTTGATAGATTTTTATAGAGCTACCTACCAGCACACTGTTTCCTTTACTCCTAAACCATTTAATCTCTTAACAACCCTGTAAAGTGGTAGTAATACTAGCACTATCTTCAAAGAAAACAAATTGAGACTGTACGAGATGACATCACTTGCCCAAGTGTGTAAGTGGTAGAACCAAGATTCTGACTCAGGCAGATTTGGCTTCAGAGTTCTTGCTGTTAACCACTATGTGATGTTGACTTGTCCACAAGGCGATCAACTGATAACACTCAACTGATTTCAACTTTTTTTTCTACCTAAAATAATCTTGCATTTTTTAAGTGTATTTGGAAATAAAAACTTCAAAGATTTGTTTCAACATTGTCTATGGCCAATAAGCATTTCTTCAAGAAACTCATAACAGTAAATGAGATTGTCAGGACTAATATTTACTTAGTACATCAACAATGTCTGAATTATGACTCATGTACCAGTATGCCATTCGTATTTTTACTCTTTGACTAAACACCATTCTAAAAAACACAGGCAGGATGAATTAAACATTAGACAAAATGGTTTTAGCTTTTTTTCCCCCAATAGAATAACTTGCAGAAAACCCCACCAAATATTATAGCAAGTACAATCATTTGAAGAGAGAATTCTGACTCCCAAGTAACAGTAGGCATTTATTATGATTCAGCAAATGAAAATTCTGGGGAATCAGGTTAATCCTAGGATAACTGCGTGCAGCCACTAGCTGGGGTTTCTATTGGAGAAACCAAGAATGACCTTGTCTGACCTCAGTGGTGTTAAGCAAAATAACCCCATGGTTGGAGTACAGTGGTTAAAGGTAGCTGCTGAGGAGCAGAGCAGCCCAAGGGTAAGGACAGCGATACCACAAAAGCCAAATCACTTTTTTCCCAGCTTTGCCTTATATTAAAGGAAAATGTCAAGTCCTGGTAAGTACAAAATGCAAATAATCATAAATAAATAAAAATAAATTATACAGTGAAAAATAAATCCTTTACACTGAAAATAGTAAGCTTCAGTGAATCTTTTAATATTACAGAAAAATAAAATGTTTGTTTGTTTTTAACTATACAATGGGCTGCTATGTTTCTAGGAAGGAGACATGGAATGTCTTTTGCTACCCACCATTTGACATCTGTGCATAGTATGAGGATTGTTTCTAAGTTGTTATACTTTACAAGTTACAAGAATCTAGGTATTATCAGTAGAGGAAAGATTTGGGGGGATGATGATGTGACAGCTGGTGATACAGAGATGAGAAGTCAGGATGGACAGATAGAAGGCCATGGAGCATGATATTTAACTTGCCATTAAGGGAAGATTTATCCAACAAGAAATTTATGGGCATGCAAATTCCAGGAGGCTCATGTGTGTAAGAGTATGTAAACAAGTCAGGATGGCACCTGGTATTTTGCCAGAGAAATGTTAGTCTTTAAACAAGTCTGCATGGTGCCTGGCAAAATGCCAGAGGGAGTGGTTTGTGAAGTAACAAAAGTGAGCCATTAAGTGTGGAGATCCCTTATTGGTTGACTGTTGTTTCTATTTTATGCTAATTAGATAAGCTGTGTAAAATGTATAAATACCACAATAAACGGCTGTCCTACAATAAATGGCTTCCATTCCTGCTGAATCAAGGTACACAAGTCATTCGTCACCCCTCGGTTATTTTGCCCAGCCAACCGGGCTGCGGCACATGTATCTAATAAATAAGTGCAGTTGAGGCTTCTCTCTTAGCCTCACTACTTCTAATTTATGAACATTATGAAACTAGCTCTTCTGAGTTTTCTCATCCTTTCTCATCCCCCACTTTCCTTATCTTTCTTCTGCTAATCTTCAGTAAACTTCCCTTCCTCTCAAATAGAACTTCTTAAGTAGGCAGTGTCTATAATGCAATTTTAAAAGTAGAATTGTCATAAATAAATATCATATTTTAAAGAAATGAAGTATGATCAATTATATTTAATGATTATCCCATAATACTTCTAAAAAGGCTCTTGGAGATTTTTTTCATGCAAGTATGCATAAACAAATAGTTTTTAGATAATCTGTTTTACAGTTAAAAGAATATGGTTTCTCTCAAGAAATTTAGATGGATATCCAGTGTATATTTAGTATATCCAGTATATATTTATCCATCAGGAAATTAACTATAAGTTAATTTCCTGATGGATAAAGGAACTTGAATAACCCATTCTAAATTTACATGAAGCAAGAAAACATTTTAAAATAGGTGTCATTTAAATTTTAATTAGTGCATCTTAAAATTGTGCTAGATAATACATTAAATAGGGCAAAAAGTCTTTATCAAATGTCAAGACTGGCCTGTGGCTATCACATTTCTGATTTACAATCTGTTCTTTAAACAAGGAGAATAAAATTAAATGAATCTGTCTTTAGTCATGTATTACAAAGATATTCTAAAAGGTGTTTGGATGGAGCTACATCTTCCCAAACTTCTGTACTATATTTGGCACTGTTATTCTTGCCTCAAATTTCTCTACACTCTTGTTCTTCCTGACCCATATTCTTCTGTTTCTCCTCTATCTTCTCTGATCATCATCCCCTTTTCTTCCTATTCTCTTCCTGAACTTCCAATTTTGACCTTTCTAGGCTTCTGTTTTCTTTAAAGCTCTTCAATTTTGCTGGTGTTTGTTAAGGCAATCTCGCACACTCTCACCATTTCACCCTGAAGTTGATGAGTGTTATTTCATTTGTTCCAAAAATTTACAATTTTCCCCAAATTTTCAAATCCTTCCCTAAAACTTGTCTTTCAGACATTTCTGGATTCCTAACTCTTACATTGTATCCATCACCAAGCACTATTACTTTTACCTCTATAATATTTCTTCAACATTTATATCCTAAACTCCACCCTCAGTCAACCACTTTTGCCAGTAACTTTTCTGCCCTTCTCATCTCATCCTTAGATTACTGTTACAGTTACCTAAATTGTCCCCCTTGCCTATAATTTTGCCCCTCATAGAGCCATTTCCCTCATAATTGGAAAAATGTTCTGCCTAAACAGCATATCTGACCTTTATAGGTCCTGCTTAAAATCTGTCAATGGTTCCCAGTGGTTTATAGAATAAAGTCCAAGCTCTTTAATCTTAAAATGAGGCCCTGAAACTTTTCAGCTTCAATTTTTGTCTGATTCTCATTAAAATTTACACCTCAGAAATATTTACTTCACTGAAGTTCACCACATCACATGGGTTTCTTCTCACATCCAGCTGTCTCTCTACAGACTCTTCATCCTCTCACATACTTTCTTGGGATAACTGTGTTTAATTCACAGGTCAACTATCTCAGGATGCCTTTCTGGCTTCCCAAGTAGAATTGTTATTTGTATCCCCTCATTTGCCTAATATTAATATGTAATATATGACAATATTTATCATGACACCAGTAATGGCGTGCTACTTTTATGCCTTTCTGTAGCCATCTATTCCACTGGACTGTTAGCTCATTGAAGGTAGAACATCTATCTATTCATTTAATCAATAATCATTGATGGTTACTTATAAAAAGATAGGTACTGAGTTAGGTACTAAAGAAAGATGTTAACCAAGTATTCTTCACTTACATGTATATAATTATTAAATATGAATTTAAGGTATACAAAAGATAAACTTCCTTTTCTCTGTTGGCACCACGTATTCATATCTCATATTGTATTATTTATACACTTTCTTATTAATAAAAGCATCCAGTAGAAATTTCTCTCTCTCTCTCTCTCTCTCTCTCTCTCTCTCTCTCTCTCTGTGTGTGTGTGTGTGTGTGTGTGTGTGTGTGTGTGACTGAGAAAGAAAGAGAAAGAGAGAGAGTTTGCCCATATTCTTAGAGGTTGTACATAGAACCATTGTAATACTCAACCTAACTTGGTCTTTATTACTAATGTAACTCATATTTTCAATTCTTTAATTTATATTTGATTATGGTTTGACTATGTACATGTAGTGCTTTGCATGTATTAAGGATGAGTGGTGATTGAACAGTTAACCAAGATAAGGTTGATGCCACTGGACGGCAGACTTCTGTACCTTTGGGCATTCTCATCTAGAAGCCATAGTTTGATCTACATCTGAGAGTATCCTGGCAGTCATTGCTCAATGGCTACATTATTTGTAAACCTCTAACAATACTTACTTAGCATTCATGGGCCCTGGTTTCCTTTCCCAGCACTCTGGAGGGGTGGGATTGAGAAATAGTAGAAATATGGGGTAGTTACACTGCAACCTGCTACCTGTGATCTAAGTTCTAAGGAAATAAAAAGTTGCATAATAGTAAGACACCTTATATAACCAATAAAGCAATTAGCATGTCTAGAAGAACCTCTTCAAGAACAAAAATGGATCATTTTCCAAGGGTGAAATATTACTGCAGCTGGTCAACCTCTTTTTGAAATATGTGAGTCTTTAGAAATGGACATACGTATCCTCCTTAGAAATGGATACTGTATTGATTCTTTTCCTTTGGCTATGGTATTACCCAGAAAACAGGAGAAGATTTCTAGTAGAGTTAATATCTTAAAATATAGTGTGTCTCCATGTAGAGTTTCTGGATTTAGAAAATAAACCTATAAGATTTCAAACTAAATGTAAATTTCAGATGAGCAATACAACAATTTAAGGAATCTTTCTGTGCTGTTTCAATACAAAACTCTTTTTCTGAACTTAGCTTCATATAAAGCTAGGATTCTGTAGGCTTGACATGTCTTACTTAGAAAGTAATTCTAAAAGGAAATATAAATGAAATATTCAGAATTATTTACATGAATTATAATAAAAGGGCAAGTTATTTCAGTACAGATCTCCAAAGAGAAATTATGAGAACAAAAATCAGAGGGTGTTTTTCTCTCTGAGTTTCTGCCACTTATTAACATGTAAACATATTCCAGCAATCATTTTCATTTCATTAGTAAAATATCACACCTTTTCTGCGAATTAAGAATAATACTCTGTAATTCTTTTCTGCCTAACAAAGACAAGGAAGCACAGAGAAAGATAAAGTGTCTACTAAGCTAGATCCTTTGTAAATACCACTGTATTGAATATAACAGCTTTTCTTAAGCCTAAGAAGTTATAATTCTGTTTCAAGCAAGAGATAAGCTCAATTAGCACACAGATAGTAAGCTGTACTTTACAGGAACACTATCACTTCCTGCCTAAAATGAACTTTTGCAAAGTAAAGTAGTTTAAAAATTAAATCTCAGGTATTAATATATTTTCCTCTCATTCTTTCTGAAGAATACACGTGTATAAATGTTTTATGGTTTAGGTATTAGGTGTTCCCCAAAACCTTATGAGTACAATAATGCAAGCAGGTTTAGTGGTGACATGGTTGGGTTATGAGAGCCTTAACCCAATCAGTGAATTAATTCCCTGATAGGGGTTAACTGAGTGGTAACTGAAGGCAGGTAGTATGTGGCTGAAGGAGGTGGGTCATAAGGGGGTGTGCCTTTGGGGTATATATTTTGTATGTGCCACACTTTTCTGCCATGATATTCTACCTCACTTCAAGCCCCAAAAAATAGAATAGGTAGTCTATGGACTAAGACCTCTGAAACAGATCCCCCAAATAAGCTTTTCCTCCTCTAATTTTTCTTGTCAGGTCTTTTGTTTGTAGCAAAGAAAAAGCTGACTAAAACAACAAAAATATGTTCATACATACAATATTTCATTGTAAAAAAAAATGCAAGTTAGTAATTGTTCATATGTCAAAAGCCATTCACCAAAAGATTAAAAGCTTCCTTCTAACAGAGTGGCTTTTTAATATAATCATATTTTACCTACAAACTGCCTTTGAAAAATAAGCGTTCCATATTGCAAGATTCACCAATGTCCAGTATTACATTTTCCACCAAGAATATTAGTTAATACTGTTAAATACATAAAAGGTAAGGATAGGGTCCCTATATTAGTTACAAATCTGTCTCTCTGTCTCTTTGTCTCTCTCTTTCTCTCTCTCTCTTTCTCTCTCTATCACACACACACACACACACACACACACACGTGTGCACACACATAGAAAAAAGAACACAATTATCTGTTTATCTCAGAAATCAGCGCTAAAAAATCTTCCTAAATACATTTAATTGGCATACATTATTTGTTGGTTTTATATTGTCTAATTAGGGATAAATTTTGCATTTTGAATAGTACATGAGCAAATAGGATGATTGTGTTGGTGAATAAAATTCATAAATGTGTGTGGAAACTCTATCTGGTTAAATGAAATGATTGAACAACAGTTCAGTTATCAGTCATCATGATATTCTTTCAAATCAAGACACTCTTTCCTTAAAGCTAGTTTTAGATGGTCAAAGCCGTCTGTCTAAAATAATACTTTATTAACATTATTAAATGGCAAATTAATTTTGAAATAGTCCTGATTTTATTCAGTAATTATTTAACTTATAAATACAGGTGCATTATTATAGGCAGTAAATAGTATGATTTTGTGTTGCAAATACTTTTTTCAAACACTGGGAATATACTTAGTGAAGACAACAGATCCAAGTCTGTCAACAACAGATCCAAGTATATAAAATTCATGGAGCTTACATTCTTTCAAGTGAAAAAGAGAGTAGGCAAAATATAGCATTACAAACACAATCGATATTAATTAAGGTTTTTTTTCCTGTAATTACTTCTTGAGAATGTACAATACTCTTTGATAGATAATGTGGATCATTCAGAAATTTATATAATATGGCCTTCTTCAAGACATTTACGCACTCAAGCAGAAGACGGACACAATTATAATAAGACAGAAGGTAGAATGAAATGCATAGATCCGAAATATCTTGCAACTGCTAAGAAGCAGAAGATCTTAAGACTTAAGACAGACTGGAAAAGTCTTTATGGAAAATGATTTTTGTGTAATAATTATGAATAAAAAGGACATCCCATGCTTTAGAAATATAAACACAAAAAGTTCAGGCCAGGTGAGCACCACCAGCATGCCAGTGGTTCCCCAGAAGGTCATCTAGCGCTTCCCTGCTGCGGGTGTTCCACTAGCCGTCCTGCCAAGTTGTCTCTACAGACTTCTTGGACATTATGTGTTGGATGAACAAGAGGCAGTGGCAACATGGAACCTGCATTTCATAGAGGAGATCTCCTTCTATCAAATCTGAGTTGAAGCTCCCATATGAGTGGGAGAAATTGTTGTTTGGGGAATAGAAGAAAAGTCCCCTCACCAAGTTCAGCAAATCTTGAAGATTCACAAAAAGCAAAATGGACATATCAAATTTTTGATCAAAGATAACAAGAGATAATAATGCTGTTGATGACCAAGGCCTCTATAAACAAGAACAACACCAGCTAGAGAAAAAAAGACGCTGTGGTAGAGCCAGAGGATTTCTTCCTTATATTGGAATTGAGAGGATCCTCATAAATGACTATCCTAAATTTAAGTATGCAGTACTTTTTTTTGTTGGGTTTATTCATGCCTGTCCATCTTGAGTTAAGTCTGCCTTGCTGCTCCTGGAAAGATGCTGTACATTTTGTTACTGAACGTTTGGAGTAGCTATCGGTCTGTGATTGGAGAACACACATGTTGGTGCTTCCCAGTAGCCCTGGTTTACATTAGTTTATGTTTCCACTGCAGAATCTATTTGGGCAGGTGCCTGTGCCCTGTAGTGCACTCAAGGGGACTTTTAGTCACAGGATTTTATATGTTGTTATTGTCACACTTTCACAGTTTTGTATATAACTGAATTTTTATATTAAAAGTGTGAGCCAAAGGGGGAAAAAAAGTTCACGCCAAATTCTTTGGAGGATAGGAGGGGTCCATCTACAAAAGTCATGGTGTTGTTGACCAGTATAGTCTGAGAGAAGGAAGAAACAGTAAGTTGAAGGTAGATTATCATGCATCTTAAATGTAATAATAAGAGTTAAATTATACCCCTATAGACAGTTAAAAGCTAAAAATCTCTCAGGAGTATGATATATTGATACAAAAAAAAGAAACAAATTTAACCAGCAAACTGGAAAGAGCAAAGTTTAAGCCTGCTCAAAAACTCATGATATGTTCAGGAATATTTTTCTATAAGGTCAAGTATTAATCAAATAAACATTATATACATAATAAAAACCTTCTGAGAGTTTTATACTTCCATACCCTGTTATGATTTGGTCTTTTCCCCCTCATATCTCTAACAGACATGGTTTTGATTACATATCATATAACTGGCTTCATGTTATATCCAAAATCTTTATTTGTGAGTTACTATCACAAAACAAACAAACAAACAAACAAATGAAATTGACAGATGTATTTTCTAACTAAGTAATGAGAAAATATGTAAATGTTAACAATTTCTCTTTTCATATTATATTATAAGCTTTTAGAGCATCATTTTGTGGATTACTTAACAAAAAATCTAAGCCTTGCCGGAAACAAGGAAAAGTTGAAAATCTGATTTCTGAATGTCTTTAAAAGTTACTATAATACTATTTTATCATTTATTTATTCATTCATTTTTGCACCATTGAGGTTTGAAACAGAGCCTTCCATATATCAAACATTCTACTCTGAGTCACATTCCCAGCCCTCCAAATTATTACTTATACACACAATTTTTGCATATAGTTATAAGACTCAGTTTTCTCACTATGAAAATTATATCAGTTAAATTTCAAATTGTTTTGAGGATCACTTATATTCACTTTACCTGTGTTATGTCAAATCCTCATACCAACCTTGTAATTTAGAAATTTGCATTAATTACCATTTTACAGGTGAGAAAACTGAGGCTTATAAGTATGTCCAGAAACAAAGTCTTTTCTACCTCAACCCACCCTCCACTCTCTCCCATCTACCTGGCTAATATACCAATTGAAAATCACACAGAAATGAGAAAAATTACACATAGGGAGGATAATGAGAATGTGATATTTTTAAAAATATTCAAGACTGCATTTTATAGGAGATATATTCAAGATTGGAAACAAAAAATATCCAAAATAACCTCTCACCAATTATTTTCACATTTTGAATCAAGAATGTGAATTATTTATATGAATCATATGGAACTGTGAAAGCAGAATGTGCAAGCTGACTTAATGAAAAATGAACTAGCAATACAAAGTACTATCTACTTGGTATTCTTATTTCTAACTTATTCTTAGCCTCTAGGGGAATTTCATCATATAAAAACTTAAGAACTTCAAGTGGATGTATAGTTTCTAGGATTTAACTACAGTTCATTTATGTGCAAAATGAACTAATATTAGAAGCTCAAGAAATATCAAGATGGGGTAAATGTGAAATGTGATGAACACTTTTTAAATTTAAAAATGATTTCAATTTTATTCCAACAGTTCTTCCTTAAAGAAAAGACATATTACATTAAATTTATATATAAGGCCAAAAATTCTTTAGGGATTGCATTGAAAATTTCTCTCATTGGTTATCTTTTATTTTTTGATTAACTGTTGAGTAGATAAAATCTGCCTTAGTTACCAGTAGTATTTTCTGTAATTACCTGCTCTTTAAGCAAATAACTGAATAAGAAGGGTGTTCTTTTTAATAATGAAGTATAAATGTCATTTCATATTTACCTAACACTTCCATTTTTGGAGGCAGGCTCACATTTTAAGCTTTGTTGAAAGTATTTACATTTTAGAGCTGGAGTGTTTAAAGAACCTTATGAAGTTAGAAAACCCTGCCACTATTTGATGTATTAGGTGCTCTTGGTGATAAACTTGGATTCAGTTTTTCTCTCTTGATATTATGATATAGTAAACAATATGGTTGTTGTTTTCCCCTTTTACTTTAGAAATTAAGAGAAGAATTTTGTATCTTAAAATATAGCTAAGTCTTCTGAAAATGATGGTGTTTTCCTCAAAATCTCTTAGACATATAGAAAGAGCATTAAAGAGTCTAATGATATGGATTCAAGATCCTCTTCTGCATTTTTAACTATAAGAACATGGGCTAGATTTCTATTACTGTGTGAAAGACACATTTCATTAACCAATTTACTGCTTCTATAACATGCAATCTTTACCTATCATAGAC
Organism: Callospermophilus lateralis; assembly: GCF_048772815.1. NCBI lineage: Eukaryota > Metazoa > Chordata > Mammalia > Rodentia > Sciuridae > Callospermophilus > Callospermophilus lateralis. The sequence goes on along the minus strand of NW_027512416.1, from coordinate 1,418,841 downwards.
ATTTTTTCTCTTCCAGATAGAATAGTTTTTGTTCAGGAAGACAATATGTCCCACCCCAAAGGATGCATTTTAATTGGTCTAAAACCCATGACTATTATAATTGCCCTTTCCAAAAATTATCTTTTCAGCTTCTCTTGCAGTTAAGGGTAAGTATTTGACTTAATTTATACCAATAAAAGGTTAGCAGAAGACTGGTGAAAAGATTTTAGAAAGATTTTCTTCAATGATAAAAGGTGAGAAATATACTAAGGAGTTTCCTTCTGGTATCACTTCTTCCTCCTTTCCTCCTTTAAGTGGTAATGATACCCATAGCTATGATGACCATCTTGCTTCCAAGAAGTGAAAAGTCAGAGGATAAAATCCAATATAGTGAGAATGGCAGAGCAACTGAATAGAAAGAATGTTGATCATAATTGTGCCCAATATCATCTCCGCAATGATTTTTTTATAGGCGTGTGATTTAGAGAATAGTTCAATTAACTCCTTTGCTTTGGGGCATTGCAAATAAGATTTTCTGTTTCATACAGCTAATATTTGAATTCCTTAGTTTGTGAGAATGCATTTAGGTTATTCATTGTCACTTAAATATTTATAGTAATTATTTTAAAATAAATATTCTCTGCCTGGTAACTAAGCCTGGAATAATGAAAAAGTTGCTGATTTGTGCTAGTTCTTAGTTTTGGGATTTTTTTTGACATTTTGGCATTATAATAGAAAATGCATATACTAGCTATTTACTCATATGAGTACTTCATAATTCTTCTTCAGAAACTATTCTCAATTTTTTTAAGTCCCATAAGTTTTTTAGAAAAAAAAATTTTAATAATTACTTTTAAAATATAATCTGGTGGAAACAAATTCAATAATAAAAAATCCACTGAAATTTAGGATCAGAGAAGGAACGATAATTACACAGAGTCAAAAAGAAGCAGGGATGGGGGTATAACACAGTGGTAAAATGTGTCTGGCATGTATGAGTCCCTGGGTTTAATTCCCAGTGCCACTTCACGTGTATACTAGAATCAAATATAAATTTGGGAGAAATTTAGGTAGTACTTTTCTTTCTTTCTCTTTTTCTTTCTTTCTTTTATTTCTGTATGTGTATGTGTGTGTTGAGGGGGATTTTATATCTCACATAGGCTTTAAAAGTTTATAAACAACAGTTCAGTGTTGGGGGAAAATTATATATAAAATCCTATTCCCTATTCCCTTTCCTCTAATCTATTGGTCTTTCTTCTATTTGTTTATAGTATTTTTTAAAGTAGTGCTTTATAGATATACATAAAGGTGAAATTCACTGTGGTACATTTTTACATGTACATAGGATAGTGTAGCCAATTTCATTCTACCATTTCTCTCTTTACCTGTTCCTCCTCCCTCCCTATCAATCTACTTCCTCTAGTCCACTGATCTCTCTTCTATTTTTATGAAATTTTCCCCTTGTTTATCTTTTCTTATTTTAGTCTAGTTTCCAAAAATGAAAGAAATATTCTACCTTTAACTTTCTGAGTCTGTCTTATTAATCCTAGCATGATGTTCTCCAGTTTCTTCCCTTTACCAGAAAATGCCACAACTTCATTTCTCCTTACAGCTGAATAAAACTCTATTGTGTATATGTATCACATTTTCTTTTTCCATTCATCTGTTGATGGGTACCTGGGCTGGTCCCATCATTTGGCTATTGTGAATTGCACTGCTATAACATTGATGTGGTTGTTTCACAATTATATGCCAATTTTAGATCTTTTAGATAAACACTGAGGAGTGAGATTGCTGGGTCATATAGAGGAGCCAATCCTAGAATTTTAAGAATATTCAAACTGTTTTCAAAGGGGCTGTACTAATTTGCAGTCCCACCAAAATGTATGAGTTCACCTTTTTCCTGATATCCTCATCAGCATTTAATATTGTAAATAAAATATCACTTATTAATTAAATCATCATTGCCTCGATGACTAGAGAGAGAGATGAAATCTTAATGTAGGTTTGATTCATATTTTCCTGATTGAAAATAATTTTGAACACTTTTATATCTTCGTTGGTCATTGGTTTTCCTTCTTTTGAGTTCTTTTGAGAAGTGATTAGTTCTTTTACGGATTTATCAATTGGGAGGAAAAATTAATAAATTTAAATATATATATATTGCGCTGGCCAATATGGTGGGAGCACAAATCCTACATTTACTCCTAGCACTTGCAAATTTTCTGGCCTAAGTCTTTGATCCATTTAAGAGTTGTGCACGGTAAGACGGTAAGTGATAGGAGCTCTACTTTCATTCTTCTACTTATGGATATTCAACTTTCCTCCCACCATTTGTAAACAAAAAATAAATAAAAGGATATCTTTTCTCCAATACATATTTTTGGCACCTTTTGTCAAGGATAAGATTGTTGCAAGTATGTGGGTTTGTCTCTGTGTCTTTTAATCTATTCCATTAGTCTTTATGTCTATTTTGATGTCAATATCATGCTGTTCTTATTACGATAGCTCTGTAATATAGTTTGAGATGAGGTATTGTGTTCCCTCCTGCATTGCTCTTCTTTCATGGGATTGCTTCAGCTCTTCTAATTTTATTATTCTTCCAAATAAATTTTAAGACTGTTTTTCCTTGTTCTGTGGAGAATTCATTGGAATTTTGATGGGAATTGCATTAATCTGTATTTTGCTTTTGGTCATATGATAATTTTGTGAATATCAATTCTACCTACTCAAGAACATGGGAAGTCTTTCCATCTTCTAATATATTCTTAAATTTCTTTCTTCAGTGTTCCATAGTTTTCATTGTAGAAGTGTTTCACCCCCTTGGTTAGATTTACTCCCAAGCATTTTGTTTAATTTTTTTTAGGTCATTATGACTGGGATGGTTTTACTGATTTCTTTTTCAATAGATTCATTGAAATATAGGAAAGTGACTGTTTTATGTATGTTGATTTAATTCCTGATATTTTGCTGAATTAATTTTTCAGCTCTAGGAGTCTTCTGGTACAGTTTTTTTTTTGGCGGGGGGTAAAAGCTAAGTATAGGATCAATTTGAAGTATACTACCTCCTCTAACACCAAAATCACAAGAGAGCAAAGGACATACATTTCCAATGCATGCTTTTCCATCTATAAATCTGTGCTTTACTTTTCTTAGTATCTCCAGTCATCCAAAATGTACTTTCTTAGAAATAACTTATTTTTTATCACCTCATGTTAGAATTGCTTTGAATGCCCTTTTCATTTTTTCACCATGTCTACATATTTCCTATAGTAATTAAAATTCATGTGATGGCAAATTACATTACATATCTGCATAATTTCCTAGTAGACCTTGAGTTTCATAAGAACAAGGTCAATTTTACTCTCTTTCTCTCCATAATCCCTAGTAAGCTGTTTATAATGTTCCCTGAGGGCAGAATTACTTTTACTGACTCAAAAATGTAGGAAATAATGTCTTCTACAGGCTATCACAAAAATTGTCTTCAGCCCACTTTGATATAACAAACTGGAAACAAAAAATGGATAATTAGTATAGATCATTCCTGTTTTAAGAGCAGGAAACTCTCTTGAAAAAGTCAAAGGGAATAAATGTGAAAATACAGTTTAATTTTTTTTCTCTTTTGTCTGTCCATATCACCTATCCACTGACTGTGTGAACTACAAGTAGAAAGGCAAGAAAGGGGAGGAGAAGGAAGGTGACAACCAAAGGAGCAAATCAAATATCCAGAAAGTTAGGTTCATATGCATGTGTGTTGGCAGCCATGGGGTGGGTGGAAAAGAATAGTGCTCTCTACCAACTGGATTAAAGGTAAACAGAGTTTGGGGAGGTTAGGAAAAAAAGAAAGAGAGAAAGAGTTACAGAACAGTGTTAGATCCAACAAATGACATTATCTTTAAATAGTAAGATGAATCTGAAAGTGATTTGCAGAAAAATATGGTGAATGCAATGCAACTCAAGGTAGAGAAGCTCAAAATCAAGGTTCCAGGAGATTCTGTGCCTGGTGAGGGTCATCTTCTGGTTCAGAGATGACATTTCTCACTGTAACCTAATATTATGGAAAAGGCTAGATAGGATCTCTTTTATATGAACATTCTTTCTTATCACCTTCTAAAGGACACCACTTTCTAATATGGTTTCATTTAGGCTAGGTTTCAATGTATGAATTTGGGGTAGGGGCAAAAACATTCAAGCTATAGCACTTGGATAATGATTTAAATATTTTTCAATAGTTTTTGGCTGTAGGAATTGTGTTTTTTTATGACTTCAGGTTTTAGTTGACATTAGGCCAGTTTTATGTGGGAACCACAAATGTAAACTGAAGTTTAAAATGGTCATAGATATTCAAGATCAAGCATTCTGAATGACTTTGCACAGTTGTAAAGTGCTACAATTGAAGCGTGGCATAATGAAGGGTACTTATTATAATTTTGTACTTAAATGACAAAGACTGTGGGATAATATTTTAAAAGTGTCTGTCCAATGGGAATAGAAAGTAGATTGAAGATGTTTATTAAACATGCTTATGCTCCACTGCAGTATTTTTAAACAATGTGCAAACTAAAATTATTTCTAAGTTAAATTACTATTATTAAGTTAAATTAAGATGAAACTATACAAAGATTTAAAAGACACAAGTTTCTGTCATGATTGTGACACTAATCTGTGTTCTAGAAAATAATTAAGTCACTTCTCTGCATTTCATCCTCTTTATTTTTAAATGTAGACAATTTCAATTTAGTTATTAAACAAAACTGAATGTGTTTCACAATAGATTCCATTATCTAATAAGTAATATTTTATAGGTATTCTTATAGAATACTTTTACTATCTAATATCTTTTTAATATCTAAGTTTCCTTCTAGTACTAATATTTTGCCATCAACAAGCAAATGGATAATTGATAACAGAAGAAATATTTCTGGAAGAAAAATAAATCAGAATTGTTTTGGATGCCATGTTTCTTTCAACTAGTATAGACCAAAACTGCTAAAGTGCAGGGAATATTTGTAGCATTTAAATGAATTTTTAAAATTTGTCAGACTTTATGTACTATGATTAGGTAAGTAATGTGTTAATTTCAAACTACAAAATATTGACTAAAATTGAAAACATCGTTTTCTATTTCAAATTCAAAGAGAATAGAAAAAAAGTAGATGCAATATGCACATATAAAAAGCCTTTTTCAAAGTCAGCAGATGGACCCCTATATTTTAAAATGTATCCACAGTGAGATATGTGTATGTTTTTAGCTAAATGTGAACCAATACACAAGAGTATATGTTGCCAAATGCATATTGTATTGCAGCATACTCTTTAGCACCTCATAGTAAGAACCTGCTATATGCCATTACTGCAGGGTAAATGGTTTTCAAGGAAGTAAGTACTTCAATAGACTCCATAGTTTACAGTTCCCTAATATTCATTAAGTAATTAAAATAGATAGTATACTTTCATAAACAACCACTTAGATTATACAGGAATACATGTGTGTATCCTTTAATTAAATTTTTTGTTTCATTATATTTGAGAAGTATGCAACAACTAAGGTGACCAAACAAAAAGAGTCAGATGTAACCAATGACCTAAATATTCTGGGAATTCTCAGCTGTGTTACAGGTCTGAATTAATTACTATCTTCAGGCATTGAAGTGCACTCCGGTGGATAAGTTTTTTCTCTAAATTTGCCCTTTTTGAAGTCAGAACATGTCTTTTTTCAAAATATATTTTTTTAATTAGAACAGAGATAAGCTAATGGTAACATTTAATATTTAATATACCCAGTGCTATATATTCAACCTTGTATGACCTGATCCCAAAGTAGATTAGAAAACTCAGAGGTTAGTTGCTAAATTGCTGCGTGTAGTATCTCTGGTAAAAGCCAACACCAAGAAACAAAAATATGTTATTATGTCAAGATCAGTCAGACTCCAATATGAAATTAGTTTTTAGTCCATTCAATTCCTGGTTAACAGTCCTATATATCAGCAATTGTGAAAACAAAGGTGACATTAACTTGGAATCCAAGTGTAAGTATCAGGTGTCAGTCTATTTAACTGCCTTTTCTGTTCCAGAACTTATAACTTAAATCCCAATAAATAAAGCTTGTGTTACACTCATTTCCTCTTTTGGAGAAGCTCACAGAATTGTACAGTGATGTTTTATACACCTCTAGCCACGTTCTCCTACATCAGAAGCAGGGACATTGTCACTCAATGCAGAGATTATTAAAGAAGAACTTGCCAATTTACTGGGATATCAATGGAATAAACAAAGAAACTAAACTTCTTGGTTTACTAGGACTAGATTTGAGAGCATTTACTAAGAAGCTAATCTTTTTATATATTAGAGTAGCAGGAGACAAAAAAGTTTATAGGAAGACATAAAGGAAGTAGAATGTCCTGAGTAGAGTCAAACTAATCCAGGAAGCAAGCAAAGGAGATAGTCCTCTTAGTCACATGACCACCCCAAATGATCTATGCTCTACAAAGATCCTTTTGTACAACTTTCATGGTGATATTAATTGAGCTTATAGTCATTTGCCTTTATGGTAAATGTATTTATTCTAATATATGGCCCACAAAATTTATATTCTGATGGGTTTGGGGTGGGAGCCCTGGACACAGAATTCAGTGTCATTTCTGGATATGAAACTACATGTATATTAATCTACTTAAAATTAAAATTATCACCTCTATGCTAATAGACTTTTGCATATATGCTTATACAGTCTATAAGACTTTCCTACTCAAGAATTTTCTGCAATTTAACATGGTAAAAAAAAAATATGTTTTCCCAGAAATACTTCTGTATGTATTTTGCCTAGTACAAAGCCAGAATTTTTAATGCTTGAAACTCTTCTATAAGAATGCAAATACTTTGAGGGAAAGGATAATCCCTTATTCATAACATTAAAAAGTACTTTTTTTCATAAGAAAACTTTCAAACATGTATGTTAAAATATAATTAATTCCAACTTAATTTTCTTTTAAAATTCTTTCCTCCCTTATAATGAAGTAGGTCAAAGATGATTCAAATGCTTTTGAATCATTTCAAACATTAGAAAGGCAAGTGTGCTAATTTGTGTTTATAAAAAAAAGCATTGCATTTAATTTGACAACAGTTCACCTGAGCAAAAAAAAAGCAGCAGCAGTTTAATCTCACATATTATTTTGATTAGCACTTAAAATTTAAAGGTATTTTATGAGTTTTGGAAAATACTTAAAATCATATCTAGGTCTTTTCAATTTTAAAGGCACTAAATGTACAGCTAAGTAGATCTCCACTTTTCAAAACTTAAGGAATCTATTATGTATTTTGAAGGACAGCAGGATGATTTAATGTCAGTACACACAGAGCTATCTACTGAGAAAATATGCTACAAAAGAAGGGAAAGTATGTTTTTGAACCTTATAAGTACCATTAAATAAAGAAGTTACTTGTTTGAAGATGATTCCGTAAATCTTTATGAAGGTTCTATATTCCAATTTTGAAGCTCAAATCCTGCATTCAGAATAAAGAACACAACATGTAGAGATGTAAATAATGTAACAATAACAGATTGAGTTTTTTTTTTTGTGATTTAGATACTAGTTTATTGAGCCTCAGTTAAGTTCAAAATTTTCTCCCTTTAGAATCATTTAGGGCTACTTATGAAATATGTTCATTTGGTGACATGGCATAGAAGCAAATTACTGAACACAGTACAAATAAAGAGGAAATTCTTTAAAAATTTGGATTGCTTAAAAACTAAATAGTACTTTTACTAGTTTCTATAAAACTTTTCTCAAGAAAATTGAATTCACATAAAAATGAAAAAAAAATCATTGATTTTTTTGTGTCTAGATTATTTTTATTAACAAAAAGATTGTTTTTAACATTAGGAATTTGGAAAGCATAACCATCTAACCACAAACCCATCAGATACTTATTTTTTAAGAATTAGCCTGAAAGTTTGTTTTGGACTGGTTTAAATGAAACCAGTCATTTTCTTAAGTAAAGTATTTATTTAACTGTCTTGCAACTTAAATGTATCTTTAGTTTTAAAAATAAAACAATATATGAAGAGCTGGTTTACTCTTTTTTGATTTATTGTAGGTAAAAGTTACTTACTTGAGATGGCACATTGGCAGGTCTGGTGTTTCCTGACACTATGAATATTTAAAAATGAATTGCCCTTGAAAAGTTTTATCATCCAGAAAGAAAAAAAAAAGGTGACTTTCCACAGCTGAAAATTTCTTGAAAAAAGGTTGAGAGGAAAATAATCTAAAAACCACACCACTCTTGATAAAGAACTGAGGCAGCTTTGAATTAAAACTACAAATTTAAATTAGTTTTAAAAAGTACTGAAAAGTAGGTGAAATTACATGCATAGGCATTTAATCAATAATAAGAGGAATAGCAGCAGAACTTAAATATATGATAGTTTATCAACAATAAATAAACATTTTTAGTGCAAATAGTGCAGAAAATTTTCTCAAAGCAAAGATCATAGCAAGTATTTTGATCTATACAAAATCAGTCTCAGTTCTGTATACAATCTATATAGTATATCTGTGAATTTAGCCCCCATGATGAAATGCCAATTTGCAAATCATAAATATAAAACAATGTGCTTAAGTTTTATGTCTCATTTTTCTCTTGGCAGTTCATGTTTTCGGGAAAATCTATAGTGGAGCATGAAATTGGCTGTGCATTGCTATCACCTGTTGAAGTTTCTCTTCCTTGGCTCTTCTAACAGTGGCAAATTGTTCTCTTTTCCATGAAGCTACTGAGAAAATCGCCTATTTCAGTTTTTCCCTCCAAGAAATCTTCAGCGATATTATCAGATTCTTCTTCAGCATCGTATGCAGCTACTTTCAATCTTGCCTGCAGGGCACTTGCACTACAGCTCTCACTAAGTTCATGCTGCCTTTGCATCTTCTTTTCAAAAGTAGATTTTATTTGTGTAAGTAATTCATACTTATCTAAAACAATCTGCCTTTTGGCTTCCAAGCTAGGTTCCAAAAGGAGATTTTTTCTTGCTAATTCCTCGATACTGTTTACTAAGTCATCCTTGTCTGCAATAATTTGTTTCAATTGAGGCAAAGTCAGAAACTGTTCTAGTAATACTTCCTCTTGTTCATTAATATCTGTGAGTTGTGATAAACTTAATTCTGAGAGTTCTGGAAATATATCAGGAACATCTGGCATCTTATAACCAAAACCATTCTGACTTATCGGAGCTGAAGTGTCCGTTGTGGGAACAGGTAATGGCAGACTTGAAAGGACACCAAATGAAGGAGCAGCAGGCTTGGCTGTGGTATAACTTGTTGCTGAAGAAGAAACAGCGTCAGCAACAGACAAAGAAGTGATATTCCTGTTAGTTTCTTGTGGAGGATTTGGAGGAAGAAATGGAAAGCCCTGAGAAGCATAAGGAGGCATACCTCCTGGGTTACTGTACAGGTATGGAAATGCTGTCGAAGCAGAAGCTAAAACTGGGGGATTCTTCCAGAACTCATCCAACAGACTTTGAATAATTTTCCCAAGATCTGAATGCATTGTAAAATTGCTTACTAATGGAGAAGTAACATACACTCCTTGTTTATCCATTAAGTGATGTCTTATTGGTGGATAAACACTGATCACTGGTTTTTCCTGAGGAAATTGTGGAGGAAGTAATATATTAATGTTAATAGTCAGATTGTGTAGTGAATGGCAATCTGTATTCCACATCTTTCTGTATTTCAGCTATACTGGAGTGTGAGTTCCGGAGGGACTCGATCAAGCGCTGCTTCTGCTGTTGGAGACTGGTGAGGCCACCAGGAGAACCAGTCGCGGAGGAGGAGGCGCTCTTGGTTAGGGGAAAGAGCCAGCTCATCCTCCTTGGGTCCCCGGGCTCAAGGCCCTAGAAGGCTCTGGCCTGCTTCTCCCAGCTGCTCAACCCGGGAGTTCTCCAGCGACAGAGAAGCGGGCTGAGACGCGAGTGGCCTAAACGCTGGGGGGCCGCATCTTCACTAAGCAAGCCCGGCTCGAGGTCTCTGGGTTCTGGGGGACATGCTATAATGCAGTTAGCTGGAGAGGGGCAACGTGCCACCTGGGATAGGCAGTCCTACCTTCGCCGCCCAGACGCCCAAACCAGCCAGTCAGGGAGGCTGACCGCCCAGCGCTCCACCACCCTAGCCTTCGTCCAACAGATTGAGTTTTTGTACTTCTTGTTCCCTGTACAATTTTGTCATAAGAATAAATCACATAGTGTCACTTTTCTTCTTACAAGTCACCTCTGAAAATAAAGCATCAAAGCCTAATATTATTTCTTGTCTAAATTCTCTTACTTTTTAATGTATGTGAAGAGCAAGAATAAGCTAGAGAAAAATCTCACTGTCTTTCACTGACCCCTTAAAACAGTCTATTCCGCTGTCTGTGTGCATCCATCCTCCTCATCACACTAACGCCAACTTGCCAAAATAAGAAGAAAGGACATTTACTTGAGATCAGATACTGAAAACATGATTTATATAAAGGTTTTCAATGCTTTTTAGGACATCATCATAAGTGCCACATACATTTAGACAAAAACAATTCTTAAATCTTTTTTTATGCTTTTTAATGAAACATTTGCATTTGCGAATATTTAAGAAAATGTTTACAACAGTTCAAAATGTATTGATGCAATTTTAAAAGAATATTTGAATGACTAAGATTCTACCATAGTTTAGGAATTATTTAGAAATATACATTATAGGAAACTATCTAATTTGAGGATTTTGAAAGTTAACTTCAACTTAGAGAACATGTCTTACTATCATCATAATAATACTCAAGTGCATAATGAATTAATTTTTAATTTTAGGATCCTATTGCAAAACTAAATAAAAAGCAAAACCTGAGTTCTACATTTGAAAAAAAAATCTGAACTGATTGTATTTAGCAGGAACATATTTAGTAAAATAAATAAAGTTGCTGTTTACATTGTGAATGTTCAGAACAGTAAAGCCGGAATAAACAGCTGCACAACATTTTGAAAGAAATTATAAGGCAATCTTAAAGTTAAGTCAACCTTAATTGACTTGGTGCCTCCTTTTATTGTGAACCATCTCAATGGACTGAACCATAATTAAATGAGAACTCAGCGCAAAAATGTGTATAGAAGAGCACTACAAAAATTTTTCAGACATAACTTCAAAATTGGAATCCATTTTTGTTTATTCAGATAGTTGTTCTTTAATTAGAACAAACTTTTCTCCTCTTCACATATAATGTTAACTCTTGCCATTATGGATGGATACTTAAATAAATAGGCAACTAGATCTCAGGCAGTAAATTAGGACATTTCTACTTCAAACCTTTTTTCATACAGAATAAAAAGGAGAAAAACAGAATTTAATATCTACCACAAATCATACACATGGCCTTACCTTCTTTCATAAGCCATATGTAAAATATTGGGAAAGTTTCTTGTTTTACAGTAATGCATAAATAAAACCAAACTAAACACAGTTTGATTTTATTGAGATATTTTAATCTATATTCTCCTTTTGATGGCTACCATTCCAGTAGGCTTTACCTATAAAGAGGGAACACTGAAATTGTAGTTTAAAATGATGATCATGTAGCAATGCAGTTCCACATTTTATTTCAAAATCCTGTATGTAACCTTCTAAGCAGATAATATTATTACACCATTGACAAAAGTTGGAGGGTGAAATATTTTCTGCTTAAATTTCAAGCAGAAATTTGATAAAGTTTATCGATAGTTTAAAGATAAATTATCTTTCTTATATTCCAATAGCAAGTTTATTTATCCAATTGTATGTTAAAATGACCATGTATTTAAAACATTAATGAACTCAAATCAAACTGATGGTCACAGATTGTCTAACACTGCATCTCTGTTGGCAAAAAGTGTTTGCCAGACCAAATTCTTCTCTGAGCTTTAGCTCTCTGCCATAAATTTCAAAGGAAACCAAAAATCCATTTTCTTCAATTTTCAAAAGAATTAGTTGTTCATGTGGATTATATCAGATAGAAGAATAATATACTACTCATCAGAATTTCTTCTGTTATTGAATCAAATTCTGATTTATCCATACCGTTTAGGTTTCCCATAGTAAGAAATGGGCCATATATTGAAAAGTTTCTATGGAAACAACCTCTTTATAACAACACTCCTGGGATAGTAACCTCAGTGTTAAGGAGATGATGACTATAATGGAGACTAATGCAGGAATGAATTAATGCACAGTCTATATGTAAAACAATTTGTTGATTTGTAATTTCTTAAGCAATTCAAATAAGTGCCATGTTGCCATAGTGTTTATAATTGGGTTTTTCTACAATTGTGAACCTTACATTTCCTCGTTAAGAACGTTGTATTTTTAGACAATTTAGGTATACAAAATTTTGTATTATATCCATCTAAAATTGGATCTATGTATGAAAACCTCCAAGGAAGTACAAGGTTGTTATTTATAAATGAATGACTTCTTCATGATCTATCAGGGGGACCATTGCATCACACTGAAGTGCTTAGAGAACACAAATGCTGTAGGAAGTTACCATTACTTCAGTCAAAAATCCATTAGCATTGATACCACTTTGTCAACATTTTATTCCTTGGGGAGAGGCAACACCGACATCCAGAGTCAGTTTCTGAAGTGAATACCAGCTTTTAGAAACTAACATCTGCTGAGCCCCAATGCTCCAGCTGCCACGGAAAGCAGATTTTCAAAAGTAAATCTGCCTCATTCATTTCTTTGGGAAGCGGGCATTCAATGGTTGAAATCAATTAATGCTTATTTGTGTTTTATCTTAAAATCTATGATTTAGAAACTTTAATTGACAAAAATAATTAATGACTACAATGCATTTTGGAGTTTGGGTTGTATTTTAAAACAAGTGAAGGTAATTGTAAGTGAAAAATGAAAGAAAGCTGCGTATCTCAGTAAATGAGTGATTAACCTTTCACCTTCCAAACCAGAGAAGAAACCCTGATGATAATAAACAAACTGCTTTAATAGTTCTTCAAAATGATAATACAATTAAATTGATAGTTTGAAATTTATTTTCATTGTTTTCAAGCTATTTCAAATTTAGCCTTCCTCATATGAGTAAGAACTTAGTACACACATCTCTCCACCCCCTCAACATATCTCTGCCTTCCTTTTGCTTTGATAGGAGCAGTGATCAAAAGGGAAGGGAGAGAGGAAGAGAAACAGCTCACAGCAGAGAAAAAAAGGAAGAGAGGAAAGAAGAAGAAAATTACCAATAAAAATAAATTCCAGAGGCACAATCATTTTAAAATTGTTTTTATAATAATTGAACTCTCCCAAGTTGTTTTTTTGGAGAGCATATAGCTTTTGAATTTGGGGAGAGAAGTAGGGATAAGTGTGCTAATGTACAGCAGAATTTGTAGCTGAAGTAATAAAGGATCAACTGTAGCCTGATTCATTCTCAAACAGTGGCTATTGCTCTGGTGATCTGGCCCATAGCCAGGCTGGATATCCCCAGCATCATAGGTTGGCAGCTGGACATTCTCACATACTACTTCACAATCACTCAGTGACAGGTTATTCCTTTGGGAAGAGTTTAGGTAATATCTAAATTATATAGGAGAGCTGAATGATTTGGATTGAAGTTGGCCACACTCACACTTCATAAAAATGGAATACAAGATGTGTTGATGTGTCTATCTCTATGTATATGTTACACATATTTTGATATAAAGCATATGTTATACATATTCTGCATATGTTATATATATTCAGATATAAAACATGTTATATAGATATAGCCTGATAAAATGAGATTCTAGATGACTTTTCAAGTCCTTAAGAATCCAAACAAAGTTGTCATTTAAGGTAGACATACCTTAATGTTTCTTTTCAGTAGCCAATCTGTGAACTGATATTTCCATTAAAGTAATTAGAAGCCTATAATCAATATGATTAATTTAATACTTTTAAAAATACTTACATCAGCAGCTTTACTCTTTCTACCCAGAAAGAGATAGGAGCCTAGCCCTGAATGTTATATTGATGTGATTAAGACTACATAAAAATATTTCTCCTAAAATTGCCTTCGGATAACACCATTCACTTAAAATTAGGTTCAAAATTTGAAAGTCAAAATAAAAATACCAAGTCTAAACATTTTCTCCACTCCCATATTTTACCTTTATATTATTTCTAATTATTGAAAATAATTTCATTATACTTTACAAAACAAGATTTAAAAATGGTGAGTTGAAAAGAAAATGCCATAGGCTCTAAAGGCAATTCCAAAATAAGTATTACAAAAATGTTCTGTGCACATAAACCATTACTGGAACATGTTTTCAGCCTCCCATGGGGTCTTACCTAGTACTGAAAGAAAACGTTTACACAATGTATTTTGAGTTCTGAGATATTTGTTATAAAACAAAACTCTGATAGTACTTCACTGTCATAAGACAATATTTTATTAAATATTAATGTAGTTGCTCTGGGAAGCTACACTTTGATTATGGTTGAGAAAGAAAGGGATTGAAGTTTAAAAGATCTGAGTTATAGTCTCTGTGGTTCTCTGACATGTGATGTTAGACTGTGTGGGTCTAGGTTCTCTTTAAAGTAAGAGGCAAATTTTTTTGTTGCTTATAATGATATAAAGTGTGCAAAAATGCATTTTAATGTCTAAAGCATTTTGTGACATCAGTAGCCTTACATGGGCTTACAGTCAAAACATCATGAGCCATGTTAAGCTCCAATTAAAAATCCCTTCCATCTTCCCTTCAAATACCTGAAAATGATGTCAAAAGAAAAGTTTGAAGATTTCTTTGTTCAGTATTGCATTTGTGTTAAACTTGAACTTTCACCAGACAAATTCACTTAAGATCTAGTACATCTAGTACCGTACTATGCAGTCAAATATCAGGGCTAGACTCCTATTTTCTTCTCTGTAGAGAAAGTGAAACTGCTGATATATTTTGAAAGTATTCAATTAATCATATTTATTACATCCTTCTAATTACTTAAAGGAAATGTGAGATCACAAATTGGCTACTGATAAGAAAGTTTAGAATACAAATATTTTATTATTAAGCTCATATCACAAAATTGGATCATGGAAGATACATAGAAGAGAATGAAGTATTTTACATATATGGAAAAGAAGTCTTTCCCAAAATTTATTTCATGTGTTTAATCAAGTATAATAAAAAACTGATAACCATAACAAAATAAAAATATTAACAGTAACCAAAATGTTTGTTTTTTAAAAACTAAAATTTTACCTTTAATTAATATGAAAGAAAAAAATACTAAGAGTAATGACTGTGTTGCTCATGCCTTGAGTTTCTGGGCTTATGTCTGATGAGCAGAACTGTGTAAATATTTAGACTTTTTTTTTTCTAATCGTAAAATAAAATACATGGTTCTCTGATATGGAGTTGGCTCTTTGTATCAGAAGTTTAATTCTGGTAAGAAGAATTTTCTTGCTATCTCTTGCTGACCATAAGATCTGTAAAGAGTTGAGGGCTTGTTAACTTGTCACTTTAAACACCATATCTTTAGCGAAGGATTTTGCTAACAGATTACCTATGTTTTATGTATCTTAATTTTTCTCTAGATGGAAAAAACATGCAAATTATGAACGTTGACTAAATTATTGAAAACAAATTAGGCAAATTATTTGCATAAATGTGTTTTCTTATTACATATTAGCATTAGTCCCTGGGGATCTACAAGACCAAACTGTTAAGTCAATGTATAGACACAAATTTACAAACTGTCCCTTAAACATAGAAGTTACTATTTACCATTCTTTATAACCATCAGTTATAAACCTTGCTTCATTCTGGGACTCCTTAGAATTACTCTTCCCTCAATAAAGAAGCCTAATCCTAACCTTTGTGTTCTTCAAATATGTGAAATAATATTTTGAGTTTAATGTGTTTGCTCTTGGCAGTCTATGAGACTAACTAGAATAATTTGTTATGTACAAATTTTACAGTTCAAAAAAAAAAGAGAAGTCTTAGCCAAACAATTAATAAAATGTTTTCTTCTTTCATAAATAGCACTTAACATTCTAATCCTTTAAGAGATGGCACAATGATTTTTTTTACAAATAAGCATACACTGAATAGCACCATATTTTAAGGTAGAATATATTGCAAGCTGTAATAAAGACAATATGCTAAATAAATGGCATCTCTGACCTCATGCTATTGGCTGATTTTTACCTGCTATATATAAGGAACAGCCAAATTAAATATTGTGCCAATCCAGGATTCATTCGAGGACCTGTTAGCTGTGTAAAAGCTTCCTCATAAGTGTTTGATCCGTACTCTGGTGCATACTTGTTGAGCTTCATTTACAAGATTGTCAGAAAACTAAATGTATTTTCACAGCACCTTCCAAATCTTTAATCATGCAATGTCTAATGAATCTAAAAGGCAATTTCTCAATTTTTTTCCACTTCCTTTTTCTCCCAATAGGATATTTGCAAAGAGAGAAAGAAGACAACACACAATTTAGTGGTACAAAGGAAAGATATCCATAATCCACATATTACCAAACCAAAAGTTCCAGTGTCATTCTTCACTTCAAGGAGAACTTGAAGGAGAATTTCTTTTATTACAGGGTCCACTAATGCCAACTCTAAATTCCCATCCTTTCACAGAGGAGTTTATAAAATCCTTCTTCAATTTGTAAAAAGAAAATTTTCACAACACTGATGCACAAAATGACATTTATTGACATTAAAAGCCTCATCAGTTATTTCTCAGTAGTCTTTATTCCTTTTGCTGAGGGCTTTATTGTGCTGTTTGGCAAGAAGGAAACTGGCACACTTTGATTTAGCAGAGTCCGGCCAGAAACCAATACTCCAAATAGTTTCTTTAAAGCCAGTTATTTCATAAATATTGGATTAAGTCTTGTGGGTACCTGTATGGGGCAGAGACGAGCATGATATAATAGAGTCATAAATATCTTTTGAGGCATTTTCTTTGTATTTAACTGATTAGTTCTATATTTGCATTAGAAATTGTAATAGGCTGCAATGTATTGAAAATCTGTCTTTTCAGCTCACCAGAGTTTTTCTACTTGTGTCTCATCCCAGGAAATAATGGTCACACATTTTCTCATTTTTTCAGCTTCATTCTCAACCAGTCTTTTAAAAAGCAAGCAATGACCAATTTATGTCTTTATTACTTAAACATCTGGAGAACATCAGAGTTAGGGCCTACCCCCACAAGAAGCTCTTTATCAGGCATTTTTTTAAAGAACAACCAAGATCATTGGTTCCATTAGGGTTCTTCAAAGTCAAAGGATGTTTCAGACCGTGCACATTAGAGATAGAAATAAATATAGATTCCATATCCTCAAGGAACACAAAATATAAAAGAAAAGATATTAACACTGGGCAACAACTATAATAATTTTGGGGAAATGCTATAAGAAAGGCTTTGTAGGCTGATTTTCAATGGCAGGAAAGGGCTTGACAGAACCTGACTGGAGGTGAACCATCATCATGATCCCAAGTACCTTGCCAAGAAAGTTTCTGTTTTTTGTTTTGTTTTGTTTTGTTTTTTCCCTAAAGTTAACTGGAAACCATTAAAGGGTTTGGGATAGAAGACCTGTTAGGGGCTATATGGATTTGACTTCTGATTTTTCTTTAGTTAATAAAATTGAATGGATAATCTACTCTGGATTCAACAATAATAAAGATGTGTCATTTTCTTTGACAAATTCCATTAAAGAGAACTAGTTATAGCTGAGATTATACTTTTCTTTGTTAACTCTTATAGGGCTGTATAGTTTGAAAATGTAGGTTTTAATAAGATGAGTAAAGAATAAAATAATACATTTCTAAATAATTTTCTACGTATGATGGAATATTTGGTAGTTATCAAGTGTAAAAGACAAATCATTAACTGTAAATATGTGGTTCAAAAAATTAGTCAAAATGATAGCATTGGTAAAGACTTTCAGATTCTAGGAGATAGTTTATTAATACTAAATATGTTTATTTTTCGATAAAGGCCCCAATTCTATATATTTTAAAAATTTCTTCAGGATCTTAAATTTAAAAATATTCTATTGTCTAGCCATGATTTGTACTCCATATTCACTTTTATATTTCATTTGTTAACATGACTTTTTTCATTAAATGTATTTTAAACAGTGGAATATTAGGATACATGTCCTTTGAGATTACATACTGATCTGGTCACCTACAGCTAAAGTGGAAAAAATATCACTTACCCTCTTTCTTAAAAAACGTTTAGACTCACCAATGACCTGAACTGGATCTCCCCAGTGCTTCATCACCATTTCCTTTGGGCACAGGACACCATGAGAAATGAGGTGCAGGGTGACTTGTGTCTCCATTCTCTACCTCTGGAACCCTGTTGTCACCCACACAGGTTGTACTGTGCAGTGCTGGTATGTTTTTTTTTTTTTTATTCTATCCTAAAAAACGAACTTTGATTTTCATTATTGCATCACTCACATTGCTTTTGGAATTTCAATTTTATTTTGCATATATGTGATAAATATTTTTGAAATAATAAATTGTGATTAAGCTGAGCTTTCTGCCAAACATAGAAATTAAGAAATTAATAACTAAACAAAAAATCAAAGATCTCAAAATTATATAATTATAAAAATTATAAAAGTGAACTGACTGATTATTACCATTGTGAAATGATGAAGTGATAATTCTGTAAAGTGCTGTAGAATTTGTGAAGCACTCTTATTATCTTATTCAGTTTTAAAATAACCCTATGTGATAATTGTCATCATGTTACATTTTACAGATATGAAAACTCAGTTTTGAGAAATTAAGTGATTTTCTGCAGTTACTGTACCAGAATGTAGCAGAATCTGAGGCCCAGATATTAATCTAACTCTGTCTTCAGGGCAACCACATTCCATTAAAGCTTTTATGTCATTAAGGTATAAAACACATCATGTACTTAATTTTTTTTCTTTTCTGCCACTTGGAATATGATATTGGTCACTAGAATCAGTCTCTCCTCTCCCTACACCTCATCCACATATGGTGGATCATATTACATTATGCTAAGTCAAATTCTAGAATAGAGTAATGGTGGTCATAATGATGACATTAAAAATTCTCAATAAAAAGTTTTAAAGGGCTGGGGATGTAGCTCAGTAGAGTGCTTTCCTATAATGCCTACATCTTCAGCAACACAAAAATTTAAAATGTCAAAAATTATATTACACTTAATATCCATTTAATACTATGCAGCTATAATTGTATGTTACTTCTTAAAAATACATCATTATTTAATGTTATTATACCTGCTCTCATTTAACTGATAGGTTATTAATGAAACAAATACAGAAGCATAAAGACAAAGCTAGCACACAAGTTTATATTTATACTATTATATTTTTTGCCTCAATTAAAATAGACAAATGTTCTAAAATGTAAATTAAAATTTAGTTTTCTGAATAAAATTCAGTTTGTTTTTTCTGTTGGAAGATGAAAAGAAATAAGAAATTTTTGATACATTTAACAGTATAAAAATTGAAATTTTAAATATATTTTATTTTTTATAAAGGTTCTCTCAGCTAAAATAAGAATATGCTGCTCAAGAATATTGGTTTAAACATATGCACAGTTAAATCAATGAATTATGTTTTAATGTAAATTTATGTTACATATGTTTCTAAATAAGTCATTTCATAATATTATTTTTAGATCAAGGTCTTATGTTTTAACTATTTAATATTACAAATATATCTTAATGATTTCCTAACAAACAAATTTTCTAAAAAATAAAATATCAAATTTCTTAAAAAAATATATAAGAGGGATGAGATGGCTCAAAAGTAATAACTAATTTATGGGAAACTCTCCATAAACAATAGGGCAGAAATGTCCTCTGAAATGAAACTTTTCTATGATTTTCAAGGCTTTTATCATTTGCCTAGTTTTTCTTTTTTTTTTTTAATTCAGCTATGTTTAATTTTCAGTACTATGAAAAGAACAATCTCAAATTTAAGATCAGTTGACAAAAAATGTTCATGGTCACTCCTTTAAACTTCTCTACTAAGAGTGTAATCTGCATGTGATTTATCAATAGATGTGCAATAATTAAAAGAAAAGTGAGAAATCCACTAGAGCATGGGCTGCCAATGCCACTATTACTCCTCTCTTATGGAAGAAGAAAAATCCAACAATGAAAGAAAAGATAGTTTGGATTTTCAGAGTCTTTTTTTTATCTTAATGATTATTTCATGATACCATTGTTCTAATTTCCTATATTTGCTTTCATTGGAAACAAAGGTTTTAGGAGAATCTGAATGAGGAAAGGATTCAAAGAATGAAGACTGACAAAGCCAAATGAAGACACTTGGACACTCCACATGTTCTCATTCACTATCAAGTGATTGGGAAATTTTTTTCTTTCAATATATTTTTTAAGTTGACCGTGGACCTTTATTTAATTTATATATATATATATATATATATATATATATATATATATATATATATATATATATATATTGCTGAGAATCGAACCCACACATGCTAGACAAGCACTCTACCACTGAGCCACAATCCCAGTTCCAGGGACGTTTTTTCTTTATCCATTCTTAGTAGGCCTTGATTGGTAGTACACTTTTACAACCATTTTTTTTCCTATCACTTCTGAATATCTTATATAGGTAGATATAAAATTAGTAAATTAGTTTTTGTTTTGTTTTGTTTATTTTTTAAGGAAGAAAACTTAAAAAACAACAGGGATACACACTTTACTCCATACACTCAAGATCTAGTTGCTTTTTTATTTTTTATTTTTGGTTTCAGCCTTTGGCTAAATTTTGCCCTGCTGGATTTATTTACCAAGTTAACTGGTGTCATATCTTTTGTATCTTGTCCCCTAATTACTTCAGGTAAAGACATCTGAGTAGGTCCAATGGTGGGTGTCTCATTGGTCTCAGAAACTATGCACTTTGAAGAACCATCTTATTGAACCTAAATCCCTATTTTTCTTTTCAATTTTTGAGAGATCAGTATCTTAATTTGCATGAGGCACAATTCTTCTGTAACGTATAAAATCAGCGTACACACAGAGACAGAGAGAGGGGGAAAAGAGCAAAATGACCTGAGAACAGCATGAACCTCAGTGGACGAGATGAGAGTACATTTAGAGTGGACTTTGGGAGGGAGGGGAGCAACACCTTATCACAGACTGTTATTGCTTAATGAGATCCATGACCCCACATTCATTGTGTGGGATCAACCTGGATCCCTGCTGGGTCCCCACAGCCTGCTGATGGTTGGTGGTTATGATGTTAACTCACTTGAACCCCTAGAAATGTTTCATATTTTTTTTTCTGATTTCTGCAATACTGAAATAAAACTTGAATTTCCCAAGAATATACAGAAGCAATATTGAAATAGCACAGTTTGGGCATTCCCAGTAGCTGTTCTGTGTTGTTACTTTAAGTAACATTTATGTTAAGAGGTCATCTTATTTAAATTTGTGAAATAATTTTGAGAATACCTATCAGCTAACCAGATATGAACAGCTTTCAACATATTAAATTTCTAATATATTGTGACCCTTTAGTCAAAGGAAGCCCTGGATTTACAAATGTTCATATGACCGGATGTTTTCAGACACTGCATAGAATAATATGGGTAATATTAAGAGACAATACCAAGTCTTGATTTTAGTCTTCATTCTGATTTTCTGACAGAAAATCTTTAACATATGGATGCTGATGAGAAAGCCAACTACCTTTTATGTAAATTTATCATGTAGACACAGTGAACAACTACTTGATATGATGCAAGCATAACATTCTTCCTAAAAAAAATTGTATTTTTCAAGAAGGACAGCCATATTCCTGGCCAAAAAAGAAAAGACACATCAGATATCCTCCCTTCCCTCCCTGCTGATTTTAAAGAAAAATCCCTATATGGGTGAAAATATATAATAAAAATGTTGAATCTTTATTTTTAATATATAAGAGCAAAAATAAAAAGCACCATCTTTCATACTACTATCAAGATCAGAAAACTATTCTAGACTGGCAATTATTTGTTCTGGTGACTTTGAGAATCAAGGATAGTGAGGCATCCCCACAGCACACTCAGCATGAGGGCAAATTCAGGACTCAAAGCACCACTAGTAAGTTAGTAAACAACTCTGTTCTAATGTAGTCAGAATGCCATTTTAAATCATTTGATGAAAAGTAAATTACATTTTGAGTAACTAATCTCAGGAGAGAATATGAAAATCAATATTAAAATATATTCTCTAACAAGTATCTTTTCACTTATTGTAAATTAATTAATTAATTTTATCTATAGATTTTTTGAGAGTTTCTTCACAGAATTGTGTGTGTGTGTGTGTGTGTGTGTGTGTGCATGCATACACGCGAGAGTGTGGCTCTACATGCTGTGTATGTAATTACTCTACCACTGGACTATACTTTCAGTTTTTGAAACAGTTTTTAAAAAGCAATGTTGGCTTCACTGGATGGTAAAGAGCATCTCCTATATATCTTACTACCCAAGATTTCTTTGGGCATTATAATGAACTACTGAACCGCTTTTTGGATTGGTACTCTGGCTCTTCACTGACTTTGCACCTGAAATTCCTTCTGCTCAGAAAAATCTCAGCTAGGGCAGCAATAGTACTTGGTTCTTATGTGCAGTGCGCAGACCTTATAACAGCCAAGATTCCTACTAATACATTTCATAGGAATATGAGCATTCATAACTTCCCACTGCAGTACCAGTGATATAATAAAATTATCATAACAAAAAACATTCATTAAGTACGTATTTTGAGTCAAATGTTTACATGTCACCACTCAGGTTAAACTTTTGAGCTTTTCTTCAAATGTGTACATTCACAGAAATTCTAAGTGACTGTGCATCATGACCAATGCTATACTGAAAATAATGATAAAGTCTAGATTTGAATATATGGTGATTGACTTCAAAAGTTAATCTCTTAACCTCAACCTTAATGTGGTTTCACAAATTTATTAGGAACAGCTCAAGGGTAAGTTTCCGGGTCTTCCGTGTACTTGTACTTCTCTCCTTGTATCACATGTATCCATGTACTTCGCTTCTTGTATCATTGTAGCAAAGCAAAAAGATAATCCTCAGACAAAGAAGTCTGAAAATCACTAGAAAGTATTTTGTTGATGAATAATGTTTTAACATTGTTTATGGAATTATTAATGACCCAATTTATTATGGAAATGATTTCAATATCTCTCACTTAAATCAAACCAAATGTGGTGGTATATTAAGCAACCAAACAAGTAAATTGGAGCCATTCATATATTTCAGTAGAGAATCTAGGATGAACAGCATTGGTTCTCTGTAGAATAAATGCCAATCTTAAATCTCTTCATCATGCATGACATGAGACACAATACTACTCCTAAAACAACAGATATATTACTACTAATAATAATTGGCTGCCATTAATTGAATATCTTTCATGAACAGGACACATGTAGGTATTTTCTCGAAACCTTAAAAAAAATCACATATGGTAGCTTTCAGCCAACCCTTTTGTACATAAGGAAATGATCTGTGATTACTTACTGGTTAAAAAGAAGAGACTAATAAAATTATAAAAGACACTTAGGGAAAATCTGAGATATATAAAATGAGCCAGCAAGAATAAAGAAAAGGGAGAGAAATGAAGGCTAAAAACATTGCTGGAGGAATTAGAGAAGACATTATAGAATAAGACTATCTATTTAATAATATCACCTATGATTTTCCTGCCTACAATGATACCCCTACTGTCTAAACTGAACAAAAACATTTTTGAAAAATATTGCTTGGTAATGTTCCCTCAGTTTCCTCAAGCATAAGCCTCTCCTCCCCAGGACTCCATCATCTACTCTTGGAATGGGTTCAATACAAGACTCCATAGCTGGCACTGAAGGGGACTGAGACAACAGATAGTTTTGAATCCACATGATCCAGGAATGCTCCTTCCAGCCAATGAGAGCATTATGATGAAGTAATATGTACTGCAATAAAATTTCAGTGTAAATTGAAAATCTAAGGATTTCTGGAAGTTAATTGTTATTCTGTATGATTATTGCCTATTTTTAATCAATTACATTCTAATAAAAGTAAGTTTGATGTTAACAAACAGAGAAGGGGATTATCTCAGTGGTTACAGATAGAAAGCAGCCTCAACACATCTTGTTGAGGTAGGAGTCTTCAGGCATTATTCTCCTTATTTTTACCAGGCAGGAAATAGACACAGAGAGAGGCTAAATGACTTGCCCAAGGACAAAGAGTGAGTCAGAAGCAGAGCTGGGAATCGAGCCCACTTCTCCCGGTTCCCAGTGTACAGCTTTTCTCAGCAAGCCATAATGCCTTTCAGATGGATCTTTTCCTAAAATGTATTAAGTTGTTAAAAATTCAATATGGGTGTTACAATACTTTTCACACAGCTCTGTTTTTTACTACCATAGTAGAGCTCTTATCAGAAGCTAAACTGATGGTCATGTGAGCTATTGCATATCTAAATATTATAGACAATACCCCATTAAAAGTGGCTATACCCAAATACCTAAGTTGAATCAAGTTCTTTACAGAATAAGGTTGTGTTTGGCTCTCACAGCTTCAGGAAACATGCATGCAGTTTCAAAGTTAAGAACTGGAAATGATCACCCAGACAGGACCTCACCAGCCACCAGAAAGTTCAAAACAAACACAGAAAAGCACAGTGATATTGTGTTCACGTGGGGAGAAGGAAACTAAGAAAATAAGGAAATAAAAGGTATGCATATAAAAAAATGGAAATTTTAGGACATTCAGATACAATCTAGATGCTCATCTGTACAAAAATGTGTTGTTTCATTAGCTGGAAGTTTGCAGTTACTCTGGAACATATACAGGTACCACTCTTTGTAATAGCAATTACCCAAAACTCTTTTGGGGGCTATCTAAACCAGAGATGGTCAGATATTAAAACTCATTATAGTTCTGCTATGCTCTTTGGAAGCATCAACAATTTGTCATGGTACACTTTACAAACGAAACCAGACCCAGCTATAGAATTGCTATTCTATATAATAGTATGCAGAGTCATGAAGTAATTGTTCAATATTGGCCTAAATGATGAAACACATTTACTCTCCCTGGTATATACTTTTCTTTTCATCTCCCATCTGTAGAATCAGTGCATACCTCTATCTTCACCCAACAGGTCTGCCTAAAACCCCCAATTTTCCTATATATGATCTATTTATATTTGCATAATATTTCTTGTCTGAATTAGATCATCAGCTCCTTGAAGACAGAGATGTCTGTCTTTCTTTATTTCCCTCCCTCCCTCCGTCTCTCCTTCCCTTCTTCCCTCTTTCTTTCTTCTTTGTTTCTTGTACTGAGGATTGAATCAAGAGACATTATACCACTGACTTATACCCCCAGTTCTTATTTATTTATTTACTTTAATTATTAAGTTAGGGTCTAAGTTTCTGAGGCTGGCCTTGAGCCTGGGATCCTCTGGCCTCAACCTTAATAGTTAATGGGCACAGAGATATCTTTTTTTTAAGCCAATGTTCTAGGATATATTTCTTGAGAAAACTTCAATAATTAATAACAGATTTTATAAAGTGTTTCTTTAGAAACTCTGCAGGCAGTGAAGTTTGAATGTCTCAATAAGTACTACCTTGTATAATAACACTAATTCAGCATTTTAATCATCAGAAAATCAGTCATTGCCATAAGTATACTGTTGAAATGAAAGCACTAAACAAAATAATACCTCTTGGAATATCAAAACATATTAGCAGAAGAATTGTTCTTGTAATTGGTTATTACACTTAAGATAACCTTATTACTCTTTGGAGAATGCATCCAATTAAAAGTTTCTGATGTTTTGATATCCTATGAAATTCTTGAAGAAGTGGTTGATTCCAGGGTAGGGACAGGGACAATACGTGATGAATTGGGAATATCTGGTAGCATTAGAAAGTTAAGAAAAATGTATGTTAAAGGTTGGAGTTGTTGACCTGAATTTTTTTGCAGTAGACAGCAAGGAAAATGCATAAGCAAGAAAATAAACAATGATGGTATTTGATTATAGTAAAAATAATGAAACAAATATCAATGAGTATATATTGGTAATAGATATTCACTGGTATAGATACATATGTACATAGAGTAGAATTGGCAGCTCTGACAGAATTATTCCAACTAACAAATGTAGAAAGAATGAGTAAGAAACCACCTCACCCAAGTGATAAAGGTTAACATCACCAAAAATGACTCAGATTGACTTGTTTCTCCTGATATGATAGAGGGCATATATCTGTGTGTAATGCTCTTATCAAAAATATATAATCTCCATCATGAGAAAATTATCAGGCAAAATTAAACTGTGAGACATTCTAAAGAGAATGACCTATAGTTCCTATATAAACCCAAGCCATGAAAGTAAATGATCAAATATTACTCAGCCCTAAAGAAGAATGAAATTACAGCATAATGCTAAGTAAAATAAGCCAATCCCCAAAATCCAGTCTAAATGTTCTCTTTGATATGAGATGCTAACTCACAATAAGGGGAGTGGGAAAGAATACAAGTTCACTGGATTAGACAAAGAGGAATGAAGAGAAGGAATGGGAGTTGGGAATAAGAAAGACAGTAAAATGAATTCGATGTAACTTTTCTATGTTCACATATGAATAAATATATGACCAGTGTAAATACACATGGTACAACCACAAAAGTGGGAAGTTATATATATATGTATGATATGTCAAAATACATTCTACTTTCATGTATAACTAGAAAGAACAAATAAAAAAACATTTTTAAAAAGAAAGTAAATGATCAGACAGAGAAATTGTCACAGATTGGAGGAATCAAAATAGATATCACAAAAAAATGCAGTGTTGAATCTGAAATGGATATTGAGCTAGGTAATTAAGGTCAGCTTAGTTTCTATTTGTGGAATAAAAATGGAAAAGATTTTGCAACAAAAAAAGATCAGACTGTTAAAAGCTGAACAAAGTGTGTACTTTAATAACATTTATTTTATGAATATTATATATATATATATGTATATATATATATATATATATATATATATATATATATATATATATATGTTTACCTTGTATTACAGGTATGCAATATGTAGAATTAAGGGAATTGGGTGAAGAAAGTATGGGAGCTCACAATATTAATTTCACAAATTTTCTCTGAGTCTAAAATTACCTCAATACAAAAACTAAAAAAAAAATCTCTGATTCAAATAATTAGTATGAATATACTGAGCTAATGTAAAACATAGTTCTAAAATCTAAAGACCATGTGTGGTAATAGAGCACACAGTTGGCCCTTATTAAGTCACAGCATTTCCAAGGAAAGGAAAGATGAACCACAAGCCTGGATATGATCCATTCCTGTCTCAGCACAAGAATTTGTTACCCATGAGGATCATATCTCTGCCCTCTTCAGTTCACTACACAGTATTTTTTCTATTCCTTCCTGTCTTTTCCTTTTTTTCCTTCCATATTTCAATAATTATCTGTGTATAGCATGGCAATGTTTTATCTCAACCATGTGACTATGTATCATAAAGAATATTTTCATGCTTCAGTTTCAGAGGGCAAAAGCTGACTAAAATCTCTTCTTAGCAGTTCCCCCCTTTATTGACATTTTTGTTTCTTAGATGATGTCCTGTGCTGTGTTCCTAAGTCACAACTGGTTTGGATCTAATGAACCCTCTGCTGGGTCATTAACAAGGTTTTCTATTACTATTTTCTCTCCTCCTCATTCACATCTTTCTCTCTAGTGCTTTATGTCTAACAGGGGAGAGGAAGTTGTGAAGCAGGGATTCAGGGCACTGCTGAAACTCATCTGTGGTTTTCTTCTGCCCAAACCCAGGCCCTACAACAATAATGCAATGAAGATTTCTAGGCAGTATGCTTGTCTCTCCAGTCTGCAATGCATCAAATAAAATGTCCTCTGTTGCAGACTCTGCTGTTGTCTACACTCAGGGACCCCAGAGAGGGTCACAGCCTATCTGACTCAGTGTTAAATCTGTCATTATTTCTTTATAGCATCCTGTTGTTATTTGTGCACTGTGTCAGTGGTTTATCTTGATCAGAAATGTTTAAAACTTAAGAAATTTTACATACAAATCCAGATTCCCATCCTTTCTTGTGTTACCCAAAGGCCTGGCTACCCTGGCTGCCACTTTTGCATAAGGCCAAAAATATGTTTATATTGTATATCATCTGCTACTATGGACAGTCCAGTTGCTTCTAATTTGCATGACACCAACAGCACTGCATCTTCTGACCAGCCTGGGTGCTGTACATTTTTGCATTTGTTAAATATGTCCTATGTCTTGCCCCTTAATTCATAAAGGTCAATAAATGAGTAAGAATGAGGCTACGTTATATGATGAGCAAAGACATTTAAGCAGTCAATTTTCCTCTGGATTTTGGGATAACATAATCTATAAGTCAACATTATTTTCCTTGGTGAAACAATAGAAGTAATGCTGCCAATCATTTTCTCTTGCCACAGAAGGCAGAGAAAAGGGCAGAATTGCTACTTTGGGTTCCTTTATTATATTTCTTCCTTTTTAAGGAAATGTTATTCTTACTGCAGACTGAACTCAACACTCACTCAGTGACTCTCAAGCAAAAGTTTGTGATGTGGCAATGGAGCCATTACTGCTGTATTTCACACAGAAGAGAGTTTTGCTAATCCTTCTTGGCATTCATCTCTAAATCTTGGTTAACTGGAGTAGCTTCAGCCTCGGAAAGTTTATTTTTACTTAAGTGATTTTCTTGCTATTGTTAGATTTTTCAGGTATCTTGCCAGTTTAACTGTCATTGGAATGAGCTTTGATTATTCTCCTTGGCTCTTTATAGCAGGGTTTAAGTTCTGTTCTAAGGGGTCACAACATTTCCTGCCCCAAAGCCTTTTATTGTAAGCATGTAGCAGTAATTATTTTTTACTTTATCTAAAATATAAATAACCTCCTCATGCTGATTTTGAACCTTTTCTAATAGTACATTGCTCATGAAAGAAATAAAGCCCTTCAGCAGACCTCCATGTGATATGAGCAGAGTTCTAGTCTGGGAGCATAAATCATACCTTTTACTCACAAATATACAAGTAACCTTTCCCCTTCCTGCTGCTTTCAATTACTCAGACTAATTTCTTTCTATACTTTCTGGCACCTCTCTGCTAAAGTACACAGCAAACAAATGTACACTGAGCCCCAAATTAAATATTAATGCAAAATCTCCCAGCTTCAAATTTCATTTGGTTCAGACACACTAAAATTTAATAAAATTTTGGTGTTTTTCATGTTTAACTTATTTAAAGGCATAATGTTGATTTTAGTCCTGAAAATATGGAGCCAAATTATCAAAGAGGGTTTTGACAACATGAATAAAAAATGGACAGAACTGGGCATGGTAGCATAAGCCTGAACTCCCAGCAACCCAGGAGTCTGAGTCAGGATGATCAAAAGTTCAAGGCCAGTCTCAGCAACTCAATGAGGCCTTAAACAACTTATTGAGACTCTACATTAAAACAAAAAAATAAAACAGTAGGGGGCTGGGGATGTGGCTCAGTAGTTTGGAGCTCCTAAATTCAATCTAGGGTACCTACAAAAAAAAGGACTAAACTTAAAGTCACACACAAGTTATATTTTTATACATGCATCTAGCATATGTCTACTATATTCACAAGTAAGCTTTCTGCAAAATAAATAAATCAGTTGAGATCTTTTACTTCAGTATTTTATTTAAGTATTTCTAAAATTTTATATTCCTAAGTTTTGGATCACTTTTTATTTTAGTCTTATCTGTTTTGTATAGGTCACCTCTTAAATTTAAAGCCATACCATGTTGAAATCTAAGAACAGAATTCATTTTTTTGTACACAACTAGTAAAAATTATGCAGCATTTCCAACGTAATTTCCCCAGATGAGGTAAAGTATTTCTATTATCATGTTACTGACTTTTCCATCTAAAGAAAAAAAAAGTTTAAAAGAGTTGAAGACTCACTCCAAGGTGCCCTTTTGGTTCTCTATTTAGGTGATCTACATAACCTAACAAGAAATTGAGTGAAATATTTTGGGAACCAAGGTGGCATTATGGTCATACTTTGGAATTCAGATTTTACTATCATATTTTAAAACTAACCTATGCCTGTGCTTAATGTAAAAAACAAAAGAGAGATTAAATGAGAAAAAAATCAAAAAAATGTAGGTATGAAATCTGAAAACTATTTTCTAAACCTTAGGACCCAGCAGAACTAATCAGCTTAACACTAAGAATTCTTCCTTCAAATGTTATACTAGCTTCTTTCTCAGAGATCTCTAGGTTTTGATATTTTGATATTTTTCCTTTTCTGTCACTTTTATAAACCTCTCTCCTTTCTTGTTTTTCTCCTCTCATGTTCTCTTTCCCTTTTTGACTCCAAGAGTTAAATAAATCAGAAGTGTTTGATAGCCACAAGCAATGATTATTGAAAAATCCAAAGTTGTATTGTTGCTGAACTAGAGTCTGTAATACTTGTCCTGGTTTTAATTTAGCTGTTTCTGTCTCCAGGTCTAAAATCTGCACTGAGACTGGCACCTACTGTCCATGGATATGTGCAGGGGAATAACCCCAAGGGCTCTGATAGTCCAAGAGGCAACACCCAGTCAGTCATACATTCTTAACTAGTAGGTTCTCCTGGTCTGGTAGATTGTATAACATTTGCTGTCAGCACCTTTTTTTTCTATAATTTTCTTGGAATTTTACAATCTCTTCCCTTTACTAACCTAATTGAATATTCATAACCAGGAACTTGACTGTCAGTACAAATTCTTCTCAATCATGTCAAAGATTGGGGGACAATTGAAAAGGAGCTCTTTCTTAAAGACACTATTACCTCAAGAAGAAAACACAAATGAGTCTCTATAGGCGATTTTCTGTTCCTTTTTGCTATTATGCTGGTTTATATTGGTAGAAATAACAGCAAAATAATTGATGTGCATTTTTCAATGTCTAGAATGTCTTTAAATATATTATTTTAGCCAAACACCAAAGAATACTACTAGTCAGACTCTATTAATTCCAATTTAGAGATGTGTTAATGATGAATATGGAATAATAGGGAAGGTGGAATTCTGACAAAGAAAAGTAATAAAAGGGAAACCAACATTACCGGGTCCATACATGAAGGCCATATGCCTTATGTTATGAAACATATTTTATACAGTGAATAAAAGGGGCTTGCAAAATAGAATGCAATCATTTTATTTAAAAATAAATAACCATTTAGGTTACTACACCTAAATTAGATATTAAAGTGTTTAGAATATTAACCCTTACCTCCAAGAATTATGTTTTGAGGCTTTATTTCATGTTTATTTCCAATATATTGGATGGTGCTACATTCATTTTTATAGAACATCTCCCTAAAATAAAGATGTGAATCTCTGCTCTACCTTATCTGTATCTCCACTGCTGTCTTTCTCTTTAAGTCACCATCATCTTCTCCAGGACAGTTATGATGACCCGTTAACTGGATCTTTTCTCCTCCTTTAAATTAGTTTATGAGCATGATCTCTTAAAAAAAGTTTATTATGTCATGCTGTCTCTGATTAGATATCCAATTGCTGCTCATTGTAATCAGAGCCAAACCCACACCTCACCTTGATTTGCATGGTCCTAGCTCACTTAAACTGACTTCATTATAAATATGGCTTTTTTATCTCCCTCTCTACCAAACATATGCAATTTACTTCGGACATATAGATCTTTTTTCTTTCTCTAAGAAAATGCCAATTTCATGACTCCCTCTCAAGGGTTTGCATAGGGAGCTCCCTCCTCAGCACCAGTCATAGATCATCTCCTCTCATCACTTAGTATAAGTAGCTATGTCACCCTTCTCCGAAAGATTCTGTGATTGTAACCATAGCACACCAAAGCATTTTCATGAACCATGTACACTATTTTTCCTTCTTTTTAGCTTACATCTTTATTATCTGTCTCCTCCCATGCTAAAAGTCCCATTATTCTGGTTGCATTATTGAACTTGCCCACTTGCTTCTTTCCCATCACCTAGAACAATGCTTTCAACCTATTTCTTCAAATTTGTTGACTAAGTATATACATGAATGATCACCAATCACAAGGCTATTTGGGGGATCAAATGATTTCAGCAGGGAAAACTGAAAAAAAAAGTTCAGGCATCTTGAAAAAATGTAAGGCTTTTCTTGCCATTAGAAACTTACATTAAGTTAATGCTATCATTGATAAAATGGGTATTTATGGAATGTAATATATGATGCAATGTGTTTTCACAACATTAGCAGCTGTGCTAATGGAAAGTGGAAAGTGTAGGGTTGGTGCTGCATTTCTTTTTTCAGAGTAGATTGGAGCTGTATTCTATAAAACTCAGGTGATACCCCAATTAAAACAAAGATAATATAAAACTCAGTCAGTGTCCTTCATTATTTCCCATTCTCTAAGCAATGAGAGCAGCAACTGAGGTCGTAGATGGGGAAAGATGTTAGTTTTCATTGTCAGGATTAATTTCAAAACATCTGACAAGATCTTTAGAAAATAAAAACAGGAAGAAAACATCCTATAGAATAGAGAAATAGAGCATAATGTGATGATGGGCCCAGGAAAATGTGTAAGTTCTAAATTGTACCTAATTTTTGATGTTGGTAAATGTCAGAGGAAGTCAAGATACTTTTCCCAATGGAGATCAGTATACCATTGTATTAGAAACCATCAACACGATGCTAGTGTATTATTACCATTTGTGTTACAATTATGAGAGCACAAGGGCTCAGAGGGAGGCTGGATTCTAAGTTAGTAATTCTAACTACAAATCTGACTCGGTTAGTATTTTAAACAAAATCTCCTTTTATAATACTTTCATCCAATGAGGCAAGAATCTAACCCATGAGGTGATATCGTTATTACTGTACTTTCAGAGCTTAGTCATGAGAAAATGCCTTAAAAATTAATAGAGTTGAATAAAGTAGGATACTTTAATAAAGCATACTTGCTGTTTTAGCATTTTTGTACCAATAAAATATGCTATTAAATAGAAGCTTTGGAAAAATGCACACAATGTCTTAGATTATCTAAAATCTCAGCTTTTGAATTCCTAGAGTTTACATTTCAGCAAAAGTTTGAGGTTCCTAATTGCTTCAGATACTTGATCTATGTGACTAGAAGCAAATAAATTCAATAAATGTCAAAAGTTCTCCTTCTTAGCATCTTTATGCTTCCTTTCCTTATACATCTTAATTTCTAAAGAAAATAGATCTTTCTAAACATGTTTCTGTTATCAGCATTATACCTACAGTTTTTCTTTTTCACAAATACCTTATAATAACCTAGGAGCCCTGAAAGCAACCACAACTATGTTTCATTTCTCTTCTTCTCTGCTCGCCCCCTCTTCATTTTTAGTTCTCTTTTCTCATTTTTAAGAAGAAAAGGCTAAGATGACAAATTGTCATTAAAGAAAAACTCAGCGGTAGAAAAATTCTTAAGAAATTATGCATTTGTATTTCTAAAGTTAAGCTGTCTTGGAAGTTTTGAAGGATGTCAATGCAATGTAGAAAAGTTAGGAAGGAATGTCCTATTGCTTGTAAGAATAAAACAAGAGAGGATCTGGGGTACCTTGATCTTACCTAAAGAAGAAACATATTCTTTCCACTAAAATGAGGTCGGATTTCAACAATACCTGCCTTTGGTCTGAAGGCTAAGCCAGTCAGGACAATGAGGTGCAAGCCACTCAGGAAGAGATATCTGACTGTTAATAAGAATTCACTGTGAGATAAAATGTAACACGGGCATCTTAGCAAGGCAATATTCTCTATCTCCTTCCAAAAGTTTTTTTTTTCCTTCTTTTTCTCTTACTTAAAGCTAGAAGAAATCATATATGAAAATGCACTTTCTCAGTATACCTATGAAAGGTACTTTGTCTCCCACAAAGAATTCAGTTATAATATTATTCATTTATAAATGTAAACTTTGATGTACACATGACTATATTCTTTTATCTTAGAAAAAATGTTAAGTAAATGAGCCTATGCTAAGGATCTATTAATTGAAATTAGTTTTCTTCGTTTCTATGGGTAAAGACACCTATTCAACATATTGTATATTTAAAACTATTTTGGAATATGGGAGAAGAAAACCTAGATGTTGATAATGTTTCATTATTCAACAACTAGACCTTAAGGCTATTATATAATAGTCAATTTCATCAATTAGTTTTGTCTGGGGACTCAGTCAAAATAATTTGGTTTGTATAGAAAGAGCCTAAATCAATAGAGTGAAGAGAGAAAGAAAGGGACTATATTTTGACAGTAATAAATATTACATATTTTCTAACCTGGCCTTGTAGATATGCCAGGGGAAAACCAAGTCCACAAAATCATTTATCAGAAGACATAGATCTAAAATTGTTAAGGCAGCTTATAGAAGAAAAATAGGGAGAAAAAAGCATATAAATTTTGAATGTCTAAGCTTAATTGCTGCATTCCTCTTTCTCTTACAGAGAGGGTTCAGGTGTACCTAGTGAAATTAACATGTTATTTAAATGAGAGCGCCCAAAATAGCCAGAACACTGATTCAGTATTACTATAAGCATACTTTTCAAAAGTGATTGAGGTAAATATGCTCATTAATACATATGGGAATTAGATCAAGTTCTAAGTTTTAGTAACTGAAACGAATTTTTAGAAATATTTTCACTTTTTGTATTATTTAGGATTAAATAATAGATTTTTTCCCCCAAGGAATCAATTAGTTTTAAATATCTCCTTCCAAAAGAACTGGTGAACTTTCCCAAGGCCTATAGATTGTTATATTTCTGATTATTAGGTTGAAATTTTATTCCTATGCTTCAAGTCAATGGTTTATAACATAGATTAAACTTGTGAATGCCAATTCCTTTAAAAATATACAGCCACTCCTCATAAAAGGATAAAAAGTATGACTTGATGCTTTTCTGTTTGGTTAGTCAGATTAATTTTGCCTCATCCCTCCGAAACCAAAAATAAAAAAAAATAATAATAATAATAAAAGAAAACCTTTTTCAGTATATCAAGTTAAATTCATTTTTTGGTCATTTGTTTTAGATTAAATATAAAGAGCTGGATTTCTTTAGGAAATTTTAAAAAGTTTTTAAACTACCTAGAGTATAGATAACTATTTTCTGATAGAAGTTTGGCCATGCATATATTCTAATTAATTTATTAGGAGAATACTCAACTTTTTACTTTATGTATCATTAGCATTCCAAAATATTCTTTAAAATTATATGCATTGGCTATATCATAAACATGGAAATTCTATAGCAAAAGCATTTTGACATTTATTTCCTCCTCCATCAGATTCTTCAACAACAAAATATTTGTCAAATGGAAACCCATTGGAATGTTCATGTTGGGAATTGAAAAAATACCTTAAACATGTTTTCATTTCACTTTATGCTTCTCAAAGAGGCAGTAATCATAATAATAAACATTTTATCCAGGTTTTTAAAAAATAAAAGTTTAAGTAATAAAAACCCTCTCCAATTTTCAAGATAGAGTGGTAGTTTTAAAGGTGTTTGTGCCAAAGCAGCCATTTTGAAGGAGAATGACTTCATGTTGGTACAGGCATGTTTAACTTTTAGTTTAAATTCTAACTTTCTTTGAATGTATCTATCTAGAATGAAGACAAGTGTTTCCTTTTAACAAGAATTGTTTTGACACACAGCCATCGAAGATAGAGAAATCTATCACTATGTCTTATTGGTACTTTTTACTGCAAAGAATCCCTATAATCAGGAAGGTGTTGAAGACAGGGGAAGGAATCTATTTTATGGAAGGTGTGAAAATTTACAGCAGAAACATGAGTAAAATAGATCATATTCAAGTATAGACTGGAAAAAGATACAGAGATCCCTGAACATTATAATCCTTAGAGAAGACCAAGATGTATTCATGACAGGAAACCATAAATGCAGTTTATCTTTATAGTATTTCCTAGGCTCATACAAGAAATTCACAAGGTAACTAGCAAGTAAAGTCTTAGATCCAATATACTTGCAACCTACAAATCTCTGCCTATTCCTAACCTGAGTGATAAGTAGTGTTTAGAAAATGTAATTTCATTACTAAGAATACATTAAGAATATCATTCATCAAACACCCTAAGAGGATTTCATTCATGTTCAATTAATTTTTTTAACAACTCCCCCTCTTAATTATTCTAGATTAGTTAACATTTAAGTTTTCTACAATGTTCTCATGTATCTCTCCAACATTATGGTTTAAATATATCAAGTCTCATTGATAGAATTTTTTATACTATTTTTACTGCAAATATTTTCATAGTACATTATGAAATTAAGAAAAAAATATATATTAAGAAATTATTATTTTGTCTCAAGGTATTTTAATGTAATCTTCAAGAAACACTGATTTGGATTCAGCTCTTTCCTAAATTTATCTGTTGGGTTTCTTTCCACTCTTTTTTCCTTCCTTATTCTGCAGCCTGCATTATTTCTTATTATTTTAAGGCAATTTTTTTCTTTATTTTTCTATAATTTCCTTATCACCCATTTGCAATTTAGGTTCAACATGGGTAGGGAAGAACATAACCTCAAAGAATACAAACCTCCTCAAAGCAAAACTTTAATGATATTCTGTTGGCTACAAAGAACATGGACTTCAGTTCACCTTTTTTGGAGGGGAAAAAGATTAAAATTTTGACACATACATGACTGCCATATTTAGGTGGTTTTGTACACATGCATATTAAAATAATAGCAACATGAATTTTAATTATTTGGAAATATGTTTCCACCTGTTATGATATTCAAGAATTTAAAAGAGAACTAGCATCAGGTCTCTCAATCACTTTTCTTTTCAGAAAATTTGACAATTTAAAACACACTTCCTTTTAAGTCTTAATCCTTATCAAGCAATATTTTGATTTAATATGACATTGTTAGGTGACAAATTAGTTGATTCTAAGTGAATCTAATTTACTCTCCAATTTTGACTGTTAAGAGTCACAAACATCTTTCTCTTTTCACATGAGATGGAAACTAATAAGAACTGACATCTCTGTTAGTATGACTCTGAATCAAAAATCAACATAAACTAAAAAAACATACAATATATAATTAAAAGGCAAGTAGATATACATGAATTGAACTCTAAAAGTGAGTTAGTTTCAAGTACTTTTCTAATTAGTAAAATGTTTTTAGCTTATACATTCCCAAACAACAGAGGTAGACAGTAGTATAAACACTTTCTATCTAATGTGTACAGTTTAGAAAGCTGACCATTAGTCACTAAGTACTTAGAGAACCTAAAAGTGATTTCACAATTTTGGGCATAAAACTAGTTCCCGCACTATGGAGCACACATGTGTTTTCACGTAACTATTCTATTCCTCAAGGACAATTGACATAAGCATGTGCTGAAAGTTACATCTCATTAACCTCTTCCTTGAGTTTATATTCCTATATCTTCTGTTAAACATTTTAGTGGGGGAGGTCTGTCATAATGCAGCAGCACCTTCTTTTTTTCAACTTTCAACAATATTTCTTTCTCTTATTCCTCCCCCCACTTTTTTTTTCTCCCAAATGGGGCCCCCTCATTTTCATTTTGGTAACTAGCTATGGCAATTAGCTATTTGGAAAAATGTGTATACATACATCTTCATATATTTATATAAAGAGCAATAGGTTGTTGGCCTACCACTCTTTACTTGTGCTGCATGACAAAGTACTTCTTAGGATGGTATTGTTAAGGAAGAAAATGAACACTGAAATAAACAATAACAACTCACAATTATTTTCCATGTGACTGGCTTATATCTTACATGTTCCTTTCCTTCATGGAACTAAATGGCACTAAATACAATCCTTTAGTTATGTAATTTTCTCTCACAAGAAAGTTGGTTATCTCTATGCTCAACTTTTTTATTATATAAATAATTCCCTTCAAACATTCATTGTGATCATTGTAGCAACAGTACTATCCCACATAAATATACACAAAAGCCCAGAGGACTTAGCTCCAGATGAGGTCAAATTTCTGGAGATAGGGAACTCCTTCAGAAAGAACCCAACAGCTGTAGTCTGCCAGTGCCATTATATTTTGCTAGCACACTGGAATGAAAAGCTTCATTC
Organism: Callospermophilus lateralis; assembly: GCF_048772815.1. Taxonomy (NCBI): domain Eukaryota; kingdom Metazoa; phylum Chordata; class Mammalia; order Rodentia; family Sciuridae; genus Callospermophilus; species Callospermophilus lateralis. The sequence continues at coordinate 1,380,698 of NW_027512416.1, read as the reverse complement.
TGTTCATCTGCTGCGGTCCAACTTCAAACAATCCTAAGAAAGGTTGAGAGCCGATTGTTCCAGATCAAACACATCATCATTTCAAGTTAGAGCTATGGGCTTCCATTTTATCAGTACAGTTTTCAACTATTTCACACCAACTTCAAGGCAAGTTAAGCAAGTTCAGAAGCTATGTGATTAGGTGACATTGATATGTTTAAAAGATTATGTCTAGCAAGTGTCAGATTTCCTAAAGGAACTCTTATTAGTCCCACTGCTGGTAAAGGAAATGGCATGTGTGGGTATATTATAAAGAGTATGGTCTGGTTGCCAACAGCAGGTTGGATACAAACACTACAATTTATTCCCCTGCTCTTTCCTATAATGAAGCAATAATTTTCAGTCAGTTCATAATTTGCTTCATATAAACAAAGACACTAAGTCTCCCAATGCAATGTTTTGCCTGTTGGCTTGGCACGAACATCTGATATTTTCTTACTTGCTTTTCTTTATTCCTAATTAAACTTAAATTTGAACTATATTAGTCATATAAACTCATTTTATGATTTGCAAAACTAGATCTATGATACTTCTGATTTTACTTTAAGCAGTTAACCATTCCAACCCTGGTTCCTGTGTCCCAGATATTCATCTACTCTTTTTTCCTTTTTTTTTTTTAACGTGCATCCGTTGTCAAAGGTTATTAAATTTGTACAAGAATTACTGGTTTTCCAGGTTAAAAGTTCACAGAAGAAAGGTTTATTATAATATCCACATCCTTTCTCCTCTGCTTCCCATACCACTTCCCTTCTAAACTTCTACCATTTATCAGCTACTGGAAGCAAAAAAAAAAAAAAAAAAACAGAGTAAAGCACCAGGTTGGATCAAGGTACTCCAATAGTGGGCAAGTCTCTTAAGTTACCATGGGGCTGGGCTAAGACCTTCTGAATAGGAGGAAAAAAAAAAGTCAAGTTCAAGCAGGTGCTTGTGCCCTAAAAAGCTTCTAGGCTGATGACTCGAATCTCTCTGGATTCTGCCCCAGGAAGGGGCTACAGAAACCAAATGGGGTAGTGTAGGCTCTTTCATTCTCCATAGACCCTGTATCCACCAGGTAATGAAGTTAACCCAGAAGCTAAGTTGAGGGCTGACCCGCTTAACCGGAAGAATCTGGAGCCTGCACAGCTCATGAGTTGAGAGCCCAAGCGGAGGGGAGTCTCATGGAAATGCGATTTCTGATCCCAACATCTGCAGCGCTTGGGATGCGCGGGCAGAAGCGCACAATCAAGTCCAAACGCTCCCGGAGGGTACAAAATCAAGACCCATAAATAGCCAAAGGAGGGGGAAAAAACTATGGCGGTGTCCACAACTCTGGCACCTGGTTCAGAAATTCCCCCACCGCACCTCTCACCCCCGAGAGGCCAGAGCACAGTGGCCATATGGTCCTGGGGAGCGGGAAAGGGGCTGCAAGGACTAAAGTTTCCACACTCACTTATCTGCAAGCATCGCCCAGAGCAAAGCCGAGGAAGAAAAGGGAGGTGGGTGTTCTCCTTACCTTGGTGGGCTCCCACAATCAGCACCTTGGCTCGACATTGTGGTCCCCCGGAAAGGAAGCCTGCGCTGGAGACTGCTTAGTGGCACCCTTGGCCCGCGGCGACAGCGACGGCTCGGAGCCCGGAATTGAGCAGCGTCATTTACAAGTGTAGGTGGGAATTCTTCAGCTCAGTGAGTCCAGCTAGTCCGCCTTCTCCTGCCTGGAGCAGCATGTGGAAGGTGTAAGGATGTGCTCTTCCGGGAGACTGAGTGTGTGTGAGCGACAGCAAGCCACTCGTGTGTCTTGACTTTTCAATGCAGGGTACGTCTGATCTTACATCATGCAAGAGGGGCAGTGAGAGATGCCAGCGGATGGGAATTCACTGATTAATCACCGAATCCACCACACACCCCTTCGTCGTCCACATAAATCACATCTATTACTTATTAAGAGGCATTTAACACAACAGGAAAATACCACCACAAACTGAGAATGCCACAAATCACAATTATTTTAGTCTCCTTGAAGGGAAAGTAACTCCAAGCTGGTTCTGTAGGGAATTGGGTCTTTAGAGAAGGGGTAGACTTCTGCAATGGGCTGAGCCAGCCAGCCGCCTAGAATGCTCTGCATTTACCAGCCAGCTGAGAATTATCAGCACTGGGCTGCTTCTCTGGGCAAATCGGATTTGATTCCTTCGGTCCTTGGAAGATTCCTAGGAAGGAAAGACAAGCCAAGTAACTGAGCTTCTTAGGGAAATGGTTTCCTCCACTTAACAATATCGTAGTGCTTTCTGAATAGCACTTTTAACTTTTATGCTGAACAGCACTTGGGGACAGGCATGCAAAATTTAGTGACTCAGCAGAAACAAAACCAAAACACCTCCAAAAGTCACTACCATTTCCTAAGATGGGAAGGTGGATGGAAATGACTATTGAGTTCCCTAAGCAGGAACAATTGGCAGTGTGTTTTTTAGTGGCTTTCTCTCTTTAAGAGGGTGCCTCCAGCCATTTTAAACAGGTTTTGAGGTGGGTTTGATGTTACTTTGTTTTGTTTCCTTTTTTCTAAACAGTACAGTGGCAATTTTGAAACGTTTCCAAACCAACAAAGGCATCAGAATGAATCAGTGGAATTAAAAATAAAAGTGGTTTGTGTGACCACTTAAGTTTTCAACATGATCATCCAAGTGTTTAAAATTTACTTTGCCATTCAAAAATAGCTGTGTAGTTCAAACTCAGAAGTCTGAATAGTTGAAGGTTTACTTTCTTCATAAAGCACAAGTAATTTGTCCAGCAACAAATTGAAAATAAAAATGTTTTACATTCAATATTTTAAAGATGAGATGAGTAAAAGGGAAAATTGTAACAAACAAACAAAACTAAGCAAAAGAATAATTTAAAAGAAAGCTATTTTAAGCACTTTATGCAGTTTACTGATTGAGACTTATAGATGAATGTCAGCACTATGAACTAGTTGTTTATGTTAATAGAATTATCCAGACACACCTTTAGATGCTCCATTGAACTCATTAAAATTAGACTAGATCAAAGAACATAGAGGTGATGCCACAGAACATTGCCAAGAATCTCTGGATCTCATCTTTTCACAGTTACAATGATTGTAAAGGCATTATCTATGTCAATATTTCCATATTTTAAAATGTAGTTTATATTTCCTTGTAAACCAAATGATTTAGTGTCTAAAATATAATTCCATCTATATTTCAAAGAGTGTGCTTTTTCCTTCTAGCTGTTACTCATGCAATTTTCCATAGATTTTTTTTTCATAATAAAATGTATTACATAGAGAGATTCTTCCTCTTTGAATTCATTTCAAAATTTTACAACTTAAAAATGAGTGAAGGCGGCTAGGGATGTGGCTCAAGCAGGAACATGCTCACCTGGATACACAGGGCACTGGGTTTGATCCTCAGCACCATATAAAAATAAAAAGATGTTGTGTCCACCAAAAACTAAAAAATAAATATTAAAAAGTTATCTCTTTCTCTCTCTCTCAAAAAAAAGGGTGAAGGTGTGAAAAAATGAGAGAAAAAGAAAGGGATAATGTGAAAGTTATAAATATATCTTTCTTTAGAGTCCATGTCCCATTATATTCTATGAAGTAGTTATTCATTGGGAAAAAAGTAAGCAGGTGTCTTTTCTACAGCGTCCCATTTAATCAACTATGTGGCCAGCTATAATGAAATATCTATCCACTTGTGTATTGGCAAGATATAAGATGCTCTCACAAACCATGCTAAAAACATCCAAATTCTTCCTTTTCTATGCTATTACTACCAGTAACCTTCTACCTACACATTGCAAGAAAAAGGAAAAACAGCCAGTTTCCATATGTTCCCCTAAAGTCACTCAGCAGGTAAAAATGCTACAATGCAATGAGCAAGCATCAGTAGACTCTGATAATTTAGCAATAGATGGAGCAGTCCGGGATTGCACCATTCACTTTGAAATGGAAAAAAATCATTAAATATAATCAGAGAACCAAACTCCTAAGAGATATTGTATTCTTCATGTACCATACTTAATACATACAGGGGTCACTGATATTAAAACTTTTGAATGGATTAAACAAAATAAAAAAACATATGATCTCTTTTAAATCATTTGGTTGATATTTTTTATTGAAGGGAAGAAAATCAAGGATACATTATTCAAACATTGTGACAAAGTAGTAAAGTCAAATAAGAAATTTTTAAAAGTTGTCATCAAATAGACAATCAAGGATGAAAAATGACTCAAAATAGTGCTATAAAATGGTGTAGAAAATATATAAGCCAGAATACCAATGAAAGGTGACTTGTTATATTTATTGTCCACTATGATGAGTTTCAATGAAGTACTATAAATAAAATAAAATTTGAAGATTGATTTTAAGAAAGCAAGTGGCTGTGATTAATAAAAATCAAAATGATATAAAAATTTTCTACAGCAATTTTGACATGGACATAAGATACATCTAAATACCTGTCACAAAGAATATTAGATAATAATATAATAAGGACATTTATTTACATCCCAATTAGTATATATAACAATTTATCCATAAAATATAATGAATAGTTGAAGTATTTAACATTAGATATATATACTCCAAAACTGAAATTAAATAGGATAAAATTTCTATCCCAAACCAAATAATTTGTATAATGTGGATCTTCTTCCCAATGGCCATTGAAAATGACCAGTTTATCAAGAGATATTTTTATAAACATGAGTGAGTGAAGCTGATAAAAAGTCTACCAAATTTGAGCTTTAAAATTAAATCACTTATTCTTATATGTTGAATGACCATTTAGTTTTAATGGATGAAGAAATGCTGGGAAATCATAATTTTCTACAAAATACTTGTATTTCTCCCTAATGTTTTGATGAAAAAGGATATTAATAAAGTATGCTGTTAGTGAATAAAGAATACCTAGAGTTACTGTTCAAATTTGTTTGTTCTTATGGCTCATTATAATTTCTTCTTTGTAATCAGAGTTATTAACACTGACAAGTTAAATAAATTAATTCATCAAGCTATAGAATACTATGAAATATTTCAATGAGATAAATTATACAAAGTAGAACCAATCATTCTTGCTTTCTGCTGTAAAACAACACAGGAATATTAATTATCAGTCAGTGATAATCTTATACTTTCTAATTAGAGTTATGTTTTGCATACATGTGATCAAACATCAGATTTCACTTCTGCTAACTTGTTTTGTGTGTGTGCAGTTGTGTGTCTTAACATAGTTGATAACAATTCATGTGCTACACACCTGAAAGTGGTATGGTACAAAGAGGGCTTTTGTATAAACAAACTGGGGCTGACAGTTTGCCTCCTTTAAGAGGTGTGTGAAGGAGAGTTGGCCTAGAAGTTAGGTTGCTCGAGATTTCTGTAGCTATCCTTCCAAGGGTTGCTGAGTTTCATACCCCACCTTTTCAGATAGAAAAGTTGCCAGGCAGCAGCAAAGAGGGGATGAGAAGAAGGAAGGAAAAAGAGAAATACAAAATATTTCAAGAAACATTATCACATTATCAATGCTTTAAAATGGAAACAGAGTTACTGTAGACAATGCCTTCAAAAAAAAAAGACTTCATATTCCTCTTACTTCACAAACTGTGTCATGTATATATTTTGCATATTTATAACTGCTGTCTTTTGAAAATGTACACTGTTAGTAGCCTACTCTTTCAACTGGGTTTTGGGATTTGATTTGGTTAAAACATTTTGTTGCAACATTAACTGCCACCACTTGCAAAGTATTTGAGGGGTATATACAACTTAAGAAAAATGCATAGCAATGCAATTATCTAATTAAGTCTGGGAAGTAAAACTACTTATAACCAAGTTAAATCATCCTCTCTTTAAGTAGTCCCAGTGCTCTGTACTATCATTATTTGTAAATATTGTAAGATAAATGTATTATGTATTACATGGGAAGCACAACTGATAATTATAACTTTCAAATATCAAATAAAATTTTAAGACTGGTGGTTGTTTTAGATTTTCTTTGACTCTTGTTGGATAAACTTTTGTCATTAGGAAACAAAGGAGTCCTTATTCATTTATACAACATCAGCAGGCAACTATAAATATGAAAATCGGTCATTTTATTTTTAATGAATTAACTTTCATAATAATATTGCATCAAGATACAAATTATCTTTTTGCTTTTGTTGTTGTTGTTGTTTTCATTTTCTTTGTTTGTTTTCATATAAGGAATTAAACCCAGGGGGAACTTACCACAGAGATAAATTCAGCCCCTATTTCTTTTTAAATCTTAGATTCAAAGAATTTATAAGACCAAATGACTACTCAAAAACCATTTCCTTCAAAGAGTTAAGAAGCACTTACATGGAAGGCTTTCACCAACTGTGGCTGTGGATGTCTTATTACTCATGTTACAACGAGCTACAGAAAGACACAGCTTTTTTAGTTTAAGACAGGATCTCACTAAGCTGCTTAGTTCCTCACTAAAGTGTGATGGTTGATCTCAAACCTGAGATCCTCCTTCCTTGGTCTCTCAAACTTCTGGGATTACAGGTATGCTCTCCCACACCTGGCTAATTTTGCCTCTTAATATGTGATCAGAAGGCACAATCAGTAACATTGCTATCCATGTATATGTAATACAGAAATGTAAACATGTCACCAAATCCTGTCACTACATTCATGTGAAAGTCACCCTTAGGTTTAAAGTGATTTGCTGATTATAACACATGGTATTTTGGATGCATTTAGAACCTAACAGACCTGCGGTCAAGGTGAGCTCCCTGGTCACCCTCACCAGTTGCTAGAGCAGCCTCAGGAAATGGTACTGAAGGTTGTCTGTAGTGCCTCCTGGTTGGGTGCATTTTTAGTAGACCCTGATGATGCTTTGATACCTGATGATCTTTGGCTTTTAGTCCTCATCTCATCACTTCTTTACTGTATTTAGAAACTTTTAGATTGTTGGAATGGGAAGGAACATTGAAATCATCTATTCCAATTTACTGTATTTAACATATGAGAATCTTTTTTTTAGAGAATTTTTAAAATATTTATTTATTTTTAGTTTTCAGCGGACAACATCTTTGTTTGTATGTGGTGCTGAGGATCAAACCCGGACCACACGCATGCCAGGTGGAACGCACTACCGATTGAGCCACATCCCCAGCCCATACATATGAGAATCTTAAAAGACAGGCAAGGGGACTAGTCTGGGACCACACACTTCATAAATGTCAGAACTAGTACTTGAATAAAGTTACCTGACACTGTTACCTTGTAGTTGGACCTAATGGTTTTCTTTTTTAATGTTTTCTCCTCTATGGAGTGATAGCTTAAAAGATATGAATTCAATATTCATTTACTAAAAATTTATGTGTTATATGGCAGGCACTGCATTCAGCACTGTGGATATAATAATATGAGACATGGCCTTTGCCTGAAAAAAAAGGGGGGTGCAATCTAGATCAAATATTATATATGTGCCAAAGCATTGATTTTCCAGGATTTAGTAGAAACTATGCTGTCAAAAATCACAGGTACAAGGGCTGGGGTTGTAGCTGAGTGGTAGAGTGCTTGCCTTGCACGTGTGAAGCCATGGGTTTGATCCTCAGCATCACATAAAAATAAACAAATAAAAACAAAGATATTATGTCCATCTACAACTAGAATAAATGAATAAAATTTTTAAAAAATCACAGGCACAATGTAAGAAGACCACTACCCAAGAATACCCCTAAAATCAGTACTCCATCTTTCCTGGAAAATATATTTATAGTCGTAGAAAAATTCAAGATTTCCATTAGAATTAGATCACAATCAAGAAATAACAAAATATATTTAAGTATATTGAGTTTTAGAACATGCGTTTTTCATCATTTGGCACACCATACATATTTTGATATAAAACGTGATAGAAAATTCAGAGATATTCAGAATTCGGAACACAGAAATGTTGTCAGTGATAACTCTAAATGGATTTATAAGATTTTGAGGATTTTATGTTGTGGATTCACATAAAACCAGAAGACAAAAGAACTTAGGAAAGCCTTTTTCACCTTTGATAACTTACCATTTTATTGATAATGACAACAATAAAATAAAATATTGTCTTGCTAATTTGAGTATGTGACTCAAAAATATGACAGCTGAAAGAGCTTCTAATAGAAAGCTGATTTTAGCTCTATGTAATTTTCTAAATATTTTTATTTTAAACTTTTTATTGAGGAACTTGGAAACTAGATGAAAACATTTAAGAATAAAGAATAAGAAATGGTCTTTCCATCAGTCTTTTGGAGTATGCTGAAGGCATTGCCTTACCTATTCCTATGAGACCTCAAAAGAGCACAAATAGAAAAAAAAATAGTCCCCTAAAATTCTGTAAACCAGACTGGTCTCTGCCCTTAATCTGTGCATAATTTGTGAAGGCTAACAACTCCCAATGATATTTAATTTGAATAATTGTATGGATCTAGAAGCTAAAAAAAATGTCAGGACATTTACATCATTAAATATAGGAGACAAAGTTATAAAAAGTATTCACTAAAATAAAGTGTTTATATATATATATATATATATATATATATATATATATATATATATATATATGCCATAGACTATTATTCAGGCATAAGGAGAATGAAATACTGTCATTTTAAGGAAACTTAATGTAGCAGGGAGTTATTATGTTAAACAAAATAAGTTAGACAATAAAAAAATAAGTATTTCATGTTTTGTTTATGTGAATACTGAAAAAAAAATGACCTGAAAGTAGCAGAGAAAGAGGGACTATTACAGATCTACAGAAGGGAAAAGAAAAGGAGGACTAGACCAAGCAGAGGAAGGAGAGAGCAAGGAAGGATGGACATGATCAAAGCACAACACATCCATGAATGGAAGTCACAGTGAAATCCACTAATTTATACAATTTATATGCATTAATAATTAGTAAAAAAACATGTTCAAAGAATTATTCACTAGATTATAAAACTCATAGATTATAAATCCATGAGGGTGGAGACTACAGTTGGATTAACAATTAGATATTTTATAGACCCCTTCGACCACTCTGGGGGACTCTGGTCTCTGTTGTTCTGAAAATAACCTGGTTATAGTATGATAGATTGTTTATTTTAATGATGCATTCTAAGGTAATTCCATAGTGCTTGTTGCCATTAATTTGCTTAAATAATTCAGTAAGCATCAGAGATGGGGTGGAGTGGGTTTGTGTTTAAATACCTGCTCTCGAACATGTTAACTGCGTGATATTGGGCAAGTTCTTAAACTTTACAAGACTTAGTTCCCTTATATGCAAAATCAGGATAATAATTTCTGTGCCCATTAATATAAAGCCTGACACACAAAGGGAATTCAGTGCTTCTCTGATCATTCATTATGCTAAAGGAAGTATTGAAAGAGAATCTCCATCTTAATTGAGAGACAGAAATGTTCACATCCAGGGTATTCTCATTATGAGGCCTACTGTAACCACACTGAAACAGTTTACATGACGTCCTTTTACTGTTCTTAAACATCCTGCAAACTCTTAACAAAGTCTTACATTTTATTTCATTTATACACACCTAGAATGCTTAAAATTTCAAATGAGAAAACAGCCAATGATGATTTAATAGCCAATTTACTACTGATAAGTTTCTATTTCTTCTTTAACTACTCAAATGCTCTTTTTAATGACATCCTACTTCTCACTACCCTACAAGGTCTGCTCTACCTTATTCCTGTAAATGACAGTCAGTCTGAGAAGGGAAATGCTGTAAGTTAACAAGCAGAATTTAAAAATGACTCTGAAGAGCAGCAGATGAATTGCTCATTAGAATTATCACTGTTGCCTCAATAATTCTGTTCCGAGATCTGAATTATATCAGGACATTAAAAGTAGAAAGTTCATTAGTGTTTTTAATGCACATCTACTATTTAAAAAGCAAGTATGAGCTTGGAATATAGACATGAGTATATTACCTGTTTTTCACTGCCTTTGTCCAAGTTTGCTATTTTTCCATCCAGGGAGAAAGAATAGAACAGGAGTGGACTCTATGTCTAATAGGTTGAGGTTTAATACCCAGGACAAGCATGCATGACCATGGTCACTTGTATGACCTTGAGCAGGAGATTTAATTCTTTGACCTTCATTTTCTTTCTTTGTCAAAATCTGGGATAGCAAATAACCCACTGTTAAAAACTTGAATGTTTGGGGTAGATATTCTTTACATGGTAATGATCATGTGCCTATTGCTATTGTCAGAGTTTCTGTTTTCCTATCTTCATCTCAATCAAAGATTTTTCTTTTCCTATTGAGACAATGCCAGTAACCTCTCAGTTAAAGAAATGAGAGATCTCTGGTCTCTCTTTTATACATCTTTGAGCAGGAAGCTGCAGCCACCTGTCATAGCATCAGTAGCCCTGTTAACCCACATCACCAACATCTTTACGACTTAGTCTTCATTGTTCATATATCCCAAGCAGACGACAAATGACTCAGTTTCTATCAACATACGTGTGTGTTTCTGCATAGAGAGAAAAATATTTCATTTGTCTATAGCAGTATTGTAAAAAAATACACAATTAAGATAATAAACCTGAAGTTCCTGAGATAGTGAAGGTACATTAGCTTTTGTAGATTTACAAATAAAAGAAATCATACTATTCCATGAGTTAAAATTAGTGGGAGAATGGGACAAGTGGTTTCTATCAAACTTCTAGAAAGTAATGCTCATCTCAAAAATCATATTGTTGCCTCAGGATTTTTCCCCTCAATGTGAAGTGGCACCCCCTTTCTCCACAGAAAAGCCCTCTTCACCATGGTTGATATTAGGACTGTCAGCAAAAGAGTCCATTGTAGATAAATTTCCTATTTTCATGTCACCCTATTTACTTGGCCACTGGTCAAGAGGATACCAGACTCCAGGTGCTGGACACCCCCTGACTAGTTTTTCACAAATGTATCCAGTATAGTACTTTAAAGAAATGTACAAACAAGGCCTCTGGCCTTGAGCTGGGCTTCACAGTGATGTCTACATTTTTTAGAAAGTTACAAATGGGTTCCAAGGTAACAGCTAGCCGGGGGGGGGGGGGGGGGGGGGGGGGGGGATAGAAAGGGGAGAAGAAGCTCTCTCCTTCTCAGGTGTTGTCCTTGAAGAGTTAACTTGCCCTGAACAGTGAAAGAAAAAGCTGCTTTTATGTGAACTTCTGCAGATTGTGAACTTCTGAGCCCCTTCCCTTACATGCTGGGTGTAAAACTCTGAAACTCCCTGAACTCGGGGTTCAGGGGATTGATTGATTACAGCAAAGGCTGTACCCTCTGAACCTGGCTGTGGCCAAATAAAACTGTTTCCTGCTATCTTCAGTGCCTTGCCTCATTTGTCCCTACAACATATGATGCTGTGTGAATGCTTTTAGTAGCAAATAGCTGGGGATTTGTAAATTTTATATTTTTTCTCTTTTATATATGATGGTCAAAATTGATTGCCAATTAATCTTTTGGAAATAAGATCTATCTCTGAAAGAAAGATAAACTAGTCCAAGCTTGAGTATGGTTGACTTAATTGAAACTCAATTAACATAGTTATTGTGTAACTGATGGCTTGAAAATGGCAATGTCATGAGTCATTAATTATGGATTAGTGTAAAAAGAGTAGGTGCTGTTGACTAGAATGTCACAATGAGCCTCAGGGTGCTTTTTGTAAAAAAAAATATATATTTATCTAAAGTATATTTGTCAGGTTATGGCATGACATTAGAGTAGATTAAAAATGACAAATATAATGTCACTAATAAAATGTTTTCCATTAACACAAAACAAACAAAACAAAAACACAAAAATTGTTTATAGGGTTTTAAAAGATTAGGGTATTTTTATCAGGATATCTATATCTATATCTATATCTATATCTATCTATCTATCTATCTATATATATATCCTGAATAATTCATTTACCAGATTTTTACAAATAGTTCCAGAAAAAAATATGAGGTCTCAAATACTTAGAAATTTCTTATGTTCCTTATATATATGAAGTTAATGATTGTTTTTATATTTGTGGTAACACTATTTATGTTTTGTGAAATGATAGTCTACTCTGCCCTCTTATGACAAAACTTCCAAAAATTCTGTTCTCTTCTAAAATTGTTTTCCTTTTCTTCCTATTTTAAATATATTTGAACTTTGATGTTTCTTTTACAAGCCCTCCTCCTTCAAACTCTCTTGTCTAAAAAATCACACACTTTGATTTAAAAATTTTGCTCTTTTGCCTTACAGAGAATTTTTTCTCTTTTCCTCAATAAATTATAAATTCTTCAAGGATTGTATATGAACCATTCAGTTGCTAATCCCCTCAATGCTTTGTATACACTATACAAAATGCATAGCTAACAAATGGCCATTGGAGTACATAAAATATCTAACACTGATGAATTAAAATATTTTATTTAAATTCATATTAAGGAGTATGTTCAATATAACCATGCTTCTGTGAAAAGGTCAAAGTTCAATATCCACATGTTTTTGCAAGGGAAAATAACACTTTCTGCTTTAGTGGATCTTTTTGTACTGAAGAATATTCAGTTATTTAAAGTCTAAAGTCTAAATATGGATATAAAGTATAAATATAGCTTTAGACTTTAAATAAGTCATGGACTCTCCTTGATGTAAAATATATCATGTTTTTTCAATAATATTCCATTTTTTTGTCTTCAGTTTGGGATTTTCCTGTTTTTGTTTTGAGGATTAAGTTAATTTAACTGTTGACTTCTGCTTGATGCATTTGTACTGAGAGGTTTCCTAAGGCAGGCAGATAGCTGTATAAGATAGATGGTCCAGCTTCTCCAGAAATCTCAGCTGGGTACATTCACTTGACAAATCTTTGTGCTAATAAACAGGCAATTCAGGGAAGCACGCTGTGAAGCAAATTCCAAAAGTTGTCTTTCCAGGTAAGAGCTTATACCCCTTGGCAAAGTCATCACCTAGAATTCTCAGATACTTCAAATGCAAATAGCCTACTTGAGACAAGGGTGCACCTGTTGTTCTGCCTTGATTATGTCCTCAGGCTTCAATTTCAGTAAATGAGAGAACAGAAGGAAGGTGTTCTTTTGATGAGCTCTGCCCTTAGGATAATAAAGGCCAAGGAAGGATGCTGGTTGGTATCCATTCATAATGGCTTCCTTGTCATAGGTAATTACAAACCACTTGCTGTCATTTTGTGAGGTGTGTAAGGGATAACTTCTTCTATGCTCCTTGCTTGTCCATAGTTGTTAGCAGTGACAGAGAACTCAAAGAGAGTTCATTTGTTGTCTCTGGGAAAAGCAGGGAAGAAAATATCTAGGAAGAAATTGTCACATACACATATGGTTTTTGAAGGAAATAGAGCACCAAGGAAGGGCAGACAGGATGGCTACCAAGAGGGAGTAGATTCTAGCCCTCAGATACTTCAGGCCTACACCACGCAGAAAATCATCAGGAGATACTAACTTAAAGATATCCATTGATGACCTAATTCATACAAAGGACAAGAGAAGGATCCATCAATGATAAACTGAATTTTATCAAAGCTCAAATTTGGGTCCCCCAAAGACAACCAGAGACCCAAGATCGATGCAAGCAGCAAATAGGCGTTTATTGTGAGCTAGCTGGGTCCTCTGCAGGCACACACAGAAACTGGTGACTCTGAGAGGCCCGGAGCCCAAGGTTTGCAGTATTTTTATACGTTCTTTCAAGAGGGCAGGGACTTTACATACATCATAGCCTCTTTTAGCAAATCATCACACACCGCAGGAAAATCAAATAACAATTCTAAAACATGATTAGCAAATTCACTGGTGGGAACAAGTTGGGTAAGGGTGATTGGTCAGTACAAAAGGGGTATTCATTTAAACTGATTGGTTTGAGCCAAGAGGGGTGTACGTGCTGAACTACGTGGTTTCCCAACTTGTTTTCAACCACCATAAACCATTGGGAGGGTTATCTGGCATCCCAGGTATTTCCCTGTCTCATGCTGATTGGTGGCTGCTAGGGGGCTGCTATGGATTCCCACCTAGCCTGACTGAGTCAGGGACACCTGGCACAGCAGATCTCTCCTTTTATTTGTAGATAAACAACTTAGAAAAGTGGAAGTGTGCCTAGGAGTGTTCTGTGGGTTTTTCCAAGGACTAAGGTCATGTCCCTTCCTTGGACAGGCTTTGCTCTGAGGTAGAGGCTGGTTTTTCAAAATGGTACATATGTCATTCACATTATTTAGTATTCAATACTGTTCATCAGTAATTTTGCCTGTCCTTGGATAACTCTCACATTTCTCTGAGTTTATCATCCATTTACCTACTTCTTTAACACATATTTGGCTTGTTTCTGAATCCAAACCAAAAGAAGAATTTAATTAATGTATTGTGGTAAAAACTAATTTAGTTTTTGTCTTCCCCATTTCAGATGTGTTGACATCTTGCTTTATTTCCAATTTATCTGCACTTTCTTATCTCATTCACAGGAGATGAAGTGCTCCTTCCCTCAATCAAAGCTAATCTTCTCACATTTACATTTGATCTCATCCCTTTTCTGGCCAACAGATACTTTACTCTGTCAATCTCTCTTCCTTTTCATTTATCCTTGACCTCTAACTCCACCAGTCATCTCTTTCATTCTGGCTCTAAAGAATGCTATCTTCCTTTCCTACATCCCTCTCCCAGTAAAATCACTGTTTTAAATCATATAAACCCTTACTGTACAGCCTCCAATTTCTTCATTTTTACTTGATTCATGAACACACTATAGTTCATTTTAATCCACAAAATTCTAGTTAAACACCACATAGACATCAATAGTGATTCCATATGGTCAAATCCAATGAGAGCATTTATTCAATGTTACTGGGCCTCTCTATTGTATACTGTTTTTAAAGCACACCTTTCTAGAACTCACTGCACTCACATTCTGTTATACTATCCATATACATTTCACTTGTTCCTTCCCACTCTGTGTATTCTGCCGTTTGCTTAAATGTTGAGGTTGCCCACAGTTCTGTTCCAATTTTACTGCTGTATTCTATCTATGTGTTATCTCCTCTATTCCTGGTTTTACATATGAATCATGAATGGCTTTAATGGTTCCCAAATCCACATCTTTCATGCAGGCTTCTTTCCTAACTTTCATATTAATACATCCACATATAATTGGGTATATCCACTCAGAGTTTCTCTGTCCTCCACTTTTGACCTATTTTTTCAACCCTTGACTTATTTCACTTGATCGTATTTTTATTGGGTTTCTAGACCTTGAATGATCTGACTTTGAGTAGTCCTAACAAACCAGGTTCCATCACTTACCCCAGAAACTTATAGTGAAAGGCATAAAAGGAATTGATTCGATACAGCTATTTCAAGAAACAATGGGGATCAAGTATCCTCAGCCCCATCTAGCAGGTACTGACATGAGCTTCAGGTTTGAATAGGGTAAGAATTGGGGGATAGGATGAGAGGGATGTATTAATAGCAGTCTTGGTCAAACTGGTCTCTTTGATAATTTATCTCCAGTTTGGGTTTGCAAGATGACTCTGGAGAAGTCATTAGTGCTTGAGGGCAATGAGGGCCATATGAGTTCCCATCTTGTGATGATTGCTCCTACTTAGGTGGGCACCTCATCCCCATCATGGAATAATTGCTCCTGCTTTTTTTTGGTGTGAGTGTGGTAGAGTCTCATTATGAGTGATCTGCCTGAAGTCTTGATTACTGGCAGGTGTAGGACAATTACTAGAGATTTCCAAGCACTGATTCATGGGCCTGGAACAGGACATTGTAGAAGCTGGCAGTTGAAAGTCTAATTATGATATTCTTGAAAATACTTTAGTTACTCTTACTTTGGTGATTTCTGCCTTAAGGGGACAAGAGAAGTTAGGTAAATCCAGGAATAATTATTCTTAGATTACCAGTTTTTAGACAGTCACTTCTTTAGAGATTAAAATTTCTATTAAAATTTCTATGTCTAACTCTTTAACAGGAATCCAGCTCAAAGTTTGAAGAAGAAAAGAGGCAGAAACAAAATGTATAGCTTTGTTCCAACTTTTAGCTACCCACTAGGCATCTAGGCACAAATGAAAAGTAAATGCTTTCAGCAAAAGCAGTTTGTGATTCCCTATAGTATCACCTAGATAGTCAAGAAAGACATTTTGGTATCCTGTATAAGCACTCTGTCCACCTTCATTATCTGGCTAATTCATATCCACTGTGGCCCAAAATGTATCTCTGTTTAGGAATAATCCCTTTCAGACAACTTTCCCGTTAATATCAGATTAAACTAAGTGGCTTACTCTATTCTCCCTTTGTGCATTTAATATTGCTTTTACTTCAACAAATAATACCTTTTTCTTATATGTCTACCTGTCTCATAAGAGTGTTTTTCAGGAAAAAAAAAACAGCATTGACTTGTTATCTTCATACCCAGCAGTGACTAAAACACCTTTAATGATCACAAATATTTATCAAATTTACTTGGATTTATTCCATATAAACTTTGTAAGATTTCCATGTTTTTTTTTCATTCTGAAAGAAAAATAAAAGTTTCTTGTCAAATTAAATAAATTGTTGATATTTGTTTATATTTTTTTAGAATATTCATGTTTTAAGGGCATTTTCTTGCCAATAATGACCAGAAATTGTATTTTGACTCAGTATATGTATTCCCTTCAATTAGTGATCATAAAATTTATGTTGAAACTTTTCATGCTGTTATTACTTTCCTTAGCTTAAATGTGTTTAATATCACTTACTTGCATTAATCTGAAAATTACAAATATAATGACATCTGTGAGAATAAATTCCAACATACTAATGGTTCAGAAATTGATGTTTTTTTTTAAATTTTTTTCTGAAGAAATGTGGTAAATTTTGGTTCATTAGAGATATTGGTCTGTAGTTTTCTTTATTTGAAGTGTCTTTGTCTGGTTTAGGAATCAGGGTGATGTTGGCCTTGTAGAATGAATTTGGAAGTTCTCCCTCTTTTTCTGTTTCCTGAAATACCTTGAAAAGTATTGGTATTAGTTCCTCTTTAAAGTTTTTGTAAAACTCTGCTCTATATCCCTCCGGTCCTGGACTTTTCTTAGTTGGTAGTCTTTTGATGGTTTCTTCTATTTCCTCAATTGATATTGGTCTGTTTAGGTTGTCAATATCCTCCTGACTCAATCTGGGCAGATCATATGACTTAAGATATTTATGGATGCCTTCACTATCTTCTATTTTATTGGAGTATAAGGATTCAAAATAATTACTGATAATCTTCTGTATTCCTGAAGTGTCTGTTGTGATATTGCCTTTTTCATCCCATATGCTAGTAATTTGAGTTCTCTCTCTTCTTCTCTTCGTTAGCATGGCTAAGGGTCTGTCAATTTTATTTATTTTTTCAAAGAACCAACTTTTAGTTTTGTCAATTTTTTCAATTGTTTCTTTTGTTTCGATTAATTATTTCTTGCCTTCTACTTCTTTTGCTGTTGTTTTGCTCTTCTTTTTCTAGGATTTTGAGATGAAGTATTAGATCATTTATTTGTTGGTTTTTTCTTTTTTTAAGGAATGAACTCCAAGCAATAAATTTTCCTCTTAGAACTGCTTTCAATGTGTCCCATAGATTCTGATATGTTGTGTCTGTGTTTTCATTTATCTCTAAGAATTTTTTAATTTCCTCCTTGATGTCTTCTGAAACAAATTGATCATTCAGTAACCTATTGTTCATTCTCCGAGTGATGCAAAAATCCTCAATATAATTCTGGCAAACTGGATACAAAAACATATCAAAAAAATTGTGCACCATGATCAGGTAGGATTTATCCCTGGGATGTAAGGTTGGTTCAATATACGGAAATCAATAAATGTTATTCACCACATCAATAGGCTTAAAAATAAGAACCATATGATCATCTGGATAGATGCAGAAAAAGCATTCGACAAAGTACAGCATCCCCTTATGTTCAAAACTCTAGAAAAACTAGGGATAACAGGAACATACCTCAATATTGTAAAAGCAATCTATGCTAAGCCTCAGGCTAGCATCATTCTGAATGGAGAAAAACGGAAGGCATTCTTTCTAAAATCTGGAACAAGACAGGGATGCCCTCTCTCACCACTTCTGTTCAACATAGTTCTCGAATTACTGGCCAGAGCAATTAGACAGATGAAAGAAATTAAAGGCATAAAAATAGGAAAACAAGAACTCAAATTATCACTAATTGCAGATGACATGATTCTGTACCTAGCAGACCCAAAAGGGTCTACAAAGAAACTATTAGAGCTAATAAATGAATTCACCAAAGTGGCAGGATATAAAATCAACACACATAAATCAAAGGCATTCCTGTATATCAGCCACAAATCCTCTGAAATGGAAATGAGGAAAACCTCTCCATTCACAATATCTTCAAAAAAAAATAAAATTCGTGAGAATCAACCTAACAAAAGAGGTGAAAGACTTATACAATGAAAACTACAGAACCCTAAAGAGAGAAATAGAAGAAGATCTTAGAAGATGGAAAAATGTACACTGTTCATAGATAGGTAGAACTAACATCATCAAAATGGCGATATTACCAAAAGTTCTCTATAGGTTTAATGCAATGCCAATCAAAATCCCAACGGCATTTCTTGTAGAAATAAAGAAAGCAATCATGAAATTCATATGGAAAAATAAAAGACCCAGAATAGCAAAAACAATGCTAAGCAGAAAGTGTGAATCAGGCGGTATAGCTATACCAGACTTCAAACTATACTACATAGCAATAGTAACAAAAACAGCATGGTACTGGTACCAAAACAGGCGGGTGGACCAATGGTACAGAATAGAGGACACAGAGACCAATCAACAAAATTACAACTATCTTATATTTGATAAAGGGGCTAAAAGCATGCAATGGAGGAAGGATAGCATCTTCAACAAATGGTGTTGGGAAAACTGGAAATCCATATGCAACATAATGAAACTGAATCGCTTTCTCTCACCATGCACAAAAGTTAACTCAAAGTGCATCAAGGAACTTGATATCAAATCAGAGACATGGCATCTGATAGAAGAAAAAGTTGGCTATGATCTACACACTGTGGGATCGGGCTCCAAATTCCTCAATAGGACACCCATAGCACAAGAGTTAATAACTAGAATTAACAAATGGGACTTCCTCAAACTAAAAAGTTTTTTCTCTGCAAAAGAAACAATAAGAGAGGTAAATAGGGAGCCTACGTTCTGGGTACAAATCTTTACTCCTCACACTTCAGACAGAGCCCTAATATCCAGAATATACAAAGAACTAAAAAAATTAGACAAAAAGATAACAAATAACCCAATCAACAAATGGGCCAAGGACCTGAACAGACATTTCTCAGAGGAGGACATACAATCAATCAACAAGTACATAAACAAAGGCTCACCATCTCTAGCAGTTAGAGAAATGCAAATCAAAACCACCCTAAGATACCATCTCACTCCAGTAAGATTGGCAGCCATTAGGAAGTCAAACAACAACAAGTGCTGGCGAGGATGTGGGGAAAAGGGTTCACTTGTACATTGCTGGTGGGACTGCAAATTGGTGCAGCCAATTTGGAAAGCAGTATGGAGATTTCTTGGAAAGCTCGGAATGGAACCACCATTTGATCCAGCTATTCCCCTACTCAGTCAATTCCCTAAAGACTTAAAAAGACCACACTATAGGGACACTGCTACATCCATGTTCATAGCAGCACAATTCACAATAGCAAGACTGTGGAACCAAACTAGATGCCCTTCCATAGACAAATGGATAAAAAAAAATGTGGCATTTATACACAATGGAGTATTACTCTGCATTAAAAAATGACAAAATCATAGAATTTGGAGGGAAATGGATAGCATTAGAGCAGATTATGCTAAGTGAAGCTAGCCAATCCCTTAAAAACAAATGCCAAATATCTTCTTTGATATAAGGAGAGTAACTAAGAACAGAGTAGGGACGAAGAGCATGAGAAGAAGATTAACATTAAACAGGGATGAGAGGTGGGAGGGAAAGGGAGAGAGAAGGGAAATTGCATGTAAATGGAAGGAGACCCTCAGGGGTATACAAAATTACATACAAGAGGAAGTGAGGGGAAAGGGGAAAAATATAAGGGGGAGAAATGAATTACAGTAGAGGGGGTAGAGAAAGAAGAGGAGAGGGGAGGGGAAGAGGGGGGAGAATAGAGGATAGGAAAGGCAGCAGAATACAACAGACACTAGTATGGCAATATGTAAATCAATGGATGTGCAACTGATGTGATTCTGCAATCTGTATACGGGATAAAAATGGGAGTTCATATCCCACTTGAATCAAATTGTGAAATATGATATATCAAGAACTATGTAATATTTTGAACAACCAACAATAAAAATTAATTTAAAAAAAAAGAAATGTGGCAAATTTTGATGAACCAAATTTATTGAAGTAATTGGTAAAAGGAATTTTGAGTATTTAGACTTTATTTAAATAAGTCATGTTTTTCCATGGAAATACATAATTGGAACAAGGGGAAAAAAAAGCTCATACAAAATATCTTCAGCAGATAATGGGCAACAGAAGGCAAATTTAATTTGACCCTCTAAACTCCTTTATTGTTTGTTTGGTTTTGTTCATTGTATTTGGAACTCTTTGGGTCTAATCCCACAAATGTCATTCATAGTTACATGTGATCATTATATTTAGATTTTATATTTATTATAGGTAGTGTCAAAGCAAAAGTTGTACCAAAGTTAAGTAGGTGAGGAAGGCTTTAGTCAAGATGATTGCATTAAGGTAAAGAAGCCACATTTAAGTTAAACACAACTCCATGAAAAAAGAGTGGGAGGTGTTTTAAAGGTGTGTTGATGTGCGCTATTGGCAAAGTACTGGAGGAGAAGTTGATCGATGGAAAATTTTGAGCACTTAGAACTCTTTCTGGAGTTTATAAATGTTTTCCTCTGAAATTAAGCTAAGAATGTTTCCTGGTTGGAGCCCATCCAATTTAGGTCCCAGAGACTGGGAGAAAAGGGCAGCATCTTTCTTGCTTATATTGCAAAGAATGGCTCCCTGTTCCATCAGAAAGAAAACCCTCCCTTGTAAACTGGCAAGAGACTTTTAAAAAGATTTATATATATTTCAAAGGAGTCCCCAAGGAATTTGTAATTACATGTTTGCTGAAGAAAATTCTCCAAGAAAACAGGCATTTGAACCAAGAGTCAGCAAGAATCCTGTCTGTGTTTAATCAAGCTAAGAGAAACATTAGGTCTTCTTAGTCAAGGAGCCTATAAAGAATATCCAAATTCACTGGAAACTTGTTAAATGGAGAAATACGCCTGTGGCTTCATTTTTTAAACTTTTCAAATTTGAGCCAGTGTAACAGAACTCAAAATGTTAGTTCAGAGAAAAGCAACATAATGAACAAATTTATGTTAATGAAGAAATGACAGCCTAACATGTCACTTGAGTTTTCAGATTAAAAAAAAATGTATATATATATATATATATATATATATATATATATATATATATATATATATATATATGACACCTAATGAATGTGACAAAGTAAACCCCAAAAAAATAAAATTTTTGGAGAAAAGCATAGAAAAGTAAAACCAAAAAAAAAAGAAATTTTTGGAGAAAAGCATAGATTTTACTATGTATATTTATGTATGTTCAGGATGTTCAATAGACAACGTTTAAAATTTTACATGTCCTTTAGCAAAGTATTGTACATTTAAAAAATGTTCTGTTATTTTTGTTTTTGATTTCAGCTTGGTCTTTTATTTTATGCTACAAAATATGCTGCCATTTTTTTTTTCATTTTCTATTTTTGAATTAACTATATATAGCACGGTGTTAAATTGAAGTATTACTATGATTGTTTTTATATCTTTAGTATTTCCTTAAATTTACACCATATCATATTTGATGAAGCATAGTGGCATATTATGATAAATTTGCATTAATTCTAGTATAAAGTTAATAAGCAAAAAGTGAAGTATAACATTTTAGTTTATTATTTATGTTACCTTAACTCCTTATATTTCCTGTTTGTTGTTATTTTTAGATCGTGGAATCATATTGCTGTCAGTTATTCTGTTAATTTCTTTTCACTAGTGTAGAGAAAAAGCACCTGGATCAAGAGTTTAAAAACTAATTTTATTATGCAAATACCTATATAGTATGTGCATGCATTGCCTGTTATTTGGATAGTATCTGTCAAGAATATTATGATTTCATTATGCATTACACAGGGAGATTCAGAGTACATTATTTTAAAGGTTGATTCTTAGTAGATTAATGATGAGGGACATAAATTGACAACATTGCAGTATTTAAAAAATGCTAATATTGGCATTTAGCATGGTAAATCCATTTTAAAAGCATAATAAATAATATAAAGCAATCTGTATATTTCTAATGTGCAGAAAACATACATACAAAAGTATACTTAACATTTAGTAGACCTACTGAGAGAGTTAGGTTCTTACAATGGCATCTTGAAGAACAAACTACATATTCCAGTTAAATCTGTTGGAGTAATATATGGACTTGTTGCAATCTGTGTTATTGCAGATGGCCCATAGTCGAAAATTCAATATCATGATTGGCTCCATACATTTTAGATAATGACTCAGCAAGGAGAGTGGGTGGTTTCCCAGCCATCTTGGATTTTCAAATGTCCTAACAATTTGTCCTGAACTGTATATGAATTTAATAATATATTTAAAATTCACCCTGTAGAAAATTAAATTATAATTCTTTATTTTAAAATTCCTTATTCTTGACACTGCCATACTGGGCCTTCTATTTTCATCTTCAGATACTTGTAATTATTTTATGCTTACTTTCATATATTTTCTTGGGTGCTATATAATCTTTAGGATTGTTTTAGCCCATACCTTTCTCTAGGAAAGTTGCTGTCTATGAAATATGTTCATATTTTAAACACTCATTCAATTCTGATACATTAATCAAAAGTTTTCTCTATTAGACTCATCCAAAAAATGTGGTCAAGTACCTTCTGTAGTAGTACTATCCATTATGATATCCACTAGAGTTATGTGACCATTTAGATTTAGATTTTATTAATAAAATTAATGGAGTTTAAATTAGTTTCTCAACCGTATTAATCCCATCTCAAGTCCTCAAGAATCATTGGTAGCTATTGATTAAGTTTGTACATTATGCATGAGAATATTTCCTTTGTTGCAGAAAAATTTCTTAAACAGCCCTTATATTTTTCTTATAGATATTTCAACTTAGTTTTCAAGTCTGCCTAATTTCCCCCACAGTGCTACTGACTAGCAAAGTATTCCAGATCTTCTTATACTAAATGTACTTTTTGAGAGTTCAAATAATCAGGAACATGGACCATGTGTAATGCGCAATTTTCAATTTTAGGTTTTTCCTTCATTAACACTGCAATGTGAGAGAAAGGTGTCAGTTTAATTTATTTTTACAGTGAAGATAATTCTTTGGAACTCCTAAAGTTTTTTTTTTAAATATATAAATTTACCTAGATTCTTAGATGTGGCCTTAAAATGTGGTTGTGCTCCTTAAAATATCTGCATAATTCTTAGTATCTCTTTTGAGCTTAGCAGTGAAGGATGTAAAGTATGTAAGCAGAATGAGTTTAATTTGTGCCTCAAAGACAGATCACTTACAGATAAAAAAAATGTATGATAGACTTCCTCTTCCAGTTTTCTAGTGCTTCTGATTTGGCATTAGATCTCAAAAGGTTTCTAAGATGTATAGACCAGGTAAATAAATATGCTAAGCCTAAACTAGTACATTATATTGAATCTTCAGTAAGGGAAAAATGAATTTCTGTGAGAAATCCAAGCAAAATTTTAGAGGAGATCATTTTGTAATGCCTATTTATTTATTTGCTGGTGCAGTAGAAATTATATATTGTTCATCTTCTATACAATTTCCTTCAAAAATTGTGATTTTTCAAATTATCCACATGAAGTAGTGAGATAAAAAATGATTATACTCATAGATATGCAGGTCTCCCTGTGTACATGTTATCATAGCCCTAATTATTTTTTTTCCTTTTGAAAAATGTAGGCTCACTTTCTCATTGACATTGCTAAATATACACATCCTCAATGATGTGTTTTGCAATAGTGACACTTATATCTGGCCTGTGGCCAGTACATCCTATTGTGCCTTGAACTATGGGAGACTATTGGGTAACTCAGCAGAGCATCTGGGAAACTGAGCTTTTTACCTTTATGTTTCTGGAAATGGTGCTCCACTTCAGTTCAGACAAAATAGAGGAGGGGGGAGGGAGAGAGGGGAGGGAGAGAGGGAAAGAGAGGAAGGAAGAAAGAAATTAAATAATTCAGCATATATAAAAATCATCAACTGTTTTTAGGATTTTTCCCATCAGTGCTGATTATTTTCCCTTTCTTTACTGCATAATAAATGTACATTTTTATTTCCTTTATTTAGGCAATTTTATATTTTATGAAAAATAGCCCATATCACTTCAATTTCTTCTTTCTTTGCTATAATTCAGTAATTTCATAGAAATATTCCAGAATGCTTATGTTACATTAGTAAAAGAGTTTGATTCACACTGAACTCACATTTAAATCATTTATTTAATATCTTCTTTTGTTCATGTGTCCTCTTTACACAAGTGATTTTTGATCAGTATATGTATTCTAATCATCTGATGAACCTCAAAAACCAAAATATTAGTTTGGATTACCTCCCCATGCTAATTAATAAAACCCTCTATCATGTATTTTTATTTGACCACTCTTCTCTATTTTTCTGAAATACACTATTCTTACAAACTTCACGTAATTTAGTATGTTTGTTACAAAGTTAGTATATACACATGTATACCCATGTTTGTGTTATATCACTCAAACTCTAACTACTAATTGGGGATTATTTAAACAAATCATAGATCATTAAGAGTTTAAGAAATTTTTTTTTCCTACATGTCTTTCAATTATTTAATCACTTCATTATGTGATAAGTAAGAACCAGGTTTCAGAATGTACCATTGTCTGATTCAAATGGGAAAGAAATGAGAATTAATATATCAGTTTACATGAGAATTTGGGAAGTATCTCTAAATTTATATCAGTTATTCTCAACTCTAAGACTGAGTTGAATAGAGAGCACACTTCTTTAAGGACTAGCTCAGTTACACTGGTGTTATACACTAATAATTTTATAATTAAAATACGTACACATCCTTATTTATGACCCTTCCTCTCTAAAAGAAGTCAGTTGATAGCATTAAAGGATAAAATTAACACCAATTTATTGTTAAAGCATGAACTTTTATGACATCAAATTAACATTAAAGACAAAATTATTAAAATATTATCAAATTCTTGCAACATTCCACCGCTTAAAATTGGTGTTCATCTTTCACTTTTGCAGTTACAATATGAGTCATTAAATATGATGTGTCATGTACTTGTTGGATATGTAATTGGATACATTAATTCCAATACATTGAAATTGTATTTTTGATGAATATTGAAATGGTATATTCAATGCTTGAGAGTATAATCTGAAAAATAATTATCCTAGACTCTTAATAGATTTAGTTTCCCAGGCTCGCCTTGAACTTGGAATTTTTCTGCCTCAGACTCCCAGATTTCTGGGGAACTCTTTTTTTTTTCACTTGGGAAAAATACTTTGGATACCATCTGTTCATTGAAAAAATTATACTCCTTGTTTTTCCACAAAAACCCAACTTTCCACTCTGCTTTATTTTCTCTGGTTTTGATTAAACAATGTAAGAAATTAGAAAAAAGAGGAAAAGGTTATATAGACTTTTATTGAAAGGTCATATTTCTGAATACTAGTTCAATCTAATTTATAGCATCTTCATTATATAGAGAGTTAGGTGACTCTTTTTGTTGTATTATAAGCATATTATTTTCCTACCTTTGGGTTGATTGCCCTGTTCAGAATTTTTTTGAAACCAAACCAAGTTGGTACTGCTAGAAGAAAATTTTGATGTATCTCCCTTAACAAACAAATACTTTAAAAATACAGTTTACTTTAAAATGCTAAATAGATTAATTTCTCCAGTTTTACTATGACCTTACAATTGTTTCAAAAAAAGTCTTATTGTCAGAAAGATGAATGGATTATGTCCAGGAAAATTTGCAACTATAGAATCAATGGAGTTTTTCAACAAATCTTTTTTAGCAGAATGTCCAAAGTTTCTAATTAAGGTCAGTCTCTGAGTAACATGTAAATTTATTCAATCTAATTTTGATGAATTTAGATACTACATAATGATTTACTATGCAGTGCTTCTACAAAGTTTTCAAGTTAAAGAGATTAATTGTCACTATATAAAATAACTGGTTATATGGAGTACCTGGTTGAAAATAAGTTTCTTTAGTCCTAATAACACAGGGTACTTCAATTATGAAATTGTGAAAACCATTGTTACTATACGAAGACTTTTATCTTCTTGTTCATTTTAAATTACTAATAGAAATTGGAACTGTTGAATAAATTTTCTTGTAATTTTTAGCCAACTTATATGAAGCATTAGAAATAGATTTATTGTTTGCTGATTTTAACAAGCAATTATAGAAATTTAATTTAAATATTTTCAATTATATACTATTAAAATTTCTACAAGGGGCTAGGGTTATTGCTCAGTGAGAGAATGTTTGCCTAGCACATGTGAGGTCCTGGGTTCTATCCTCAGCACCACATAAAAGTATATAAATAAATAAATAAATAAATAAATAAATACATTGTGTCCAACTATGACTAAAAAATAAATATTAAAAAAAATTCAACAAAATTTAATAAATGAAGAAAATTTTAAAAGAATTAGAAATGCTCTTGATCCTCAGCAATTGTTGAATTTTAAAGAAACTAGATAGATAGATGCATGCATGCATACATACATTGTTAAAGACTGTGATAACATGCACATATCTTTGTACCCCAAACCATTTGTCCAAACGAAGATATTTTTATTCAAAACATTTTCTCCCTTTTTCATCATTTATTGAATTCTATCACCTAAAATATTATAAATTTAATTAAATTTCATAGGAATGTCTAACTTCATAATGCCATTTCAAAGACCCACACTATACCCTGAGATAAAGGAGGAAAATATTTTTATATTTATTTTTAAGAAAAGAAATAGAGTGAACAACAGGCTCTATTTCGTGACTTCACATGCATCACCATTAATAGTCTCAATATTCATGAGAATATAAATAATTTCTAAGCATTCCTCATTGTATCACACCATAATGGTCCTTTTAAAAAGTGATGACTTCTTACAAAGGAATTAGTGATAATGTTCTTATTTTAACTCACTATTTATCAAATAATGTGTTTCCTGAATTGATACATTGTGACTACAGGAAATATCCACAGATATTGCCATATTGTTGAATTCTGTTAAAAAACTAGGAAATCTGGGTTAACAAAGTGGCTACTTAAAAGGCACAGGGCAGTCCAAACACACAGAAAATCAGGTAAATTTTTTCTATGGTACAAACACATAGATAGTACCTTAGAAGAAAGTTTGAAATGATATAAATAATTTCCTGTATATAAGAAAATAATACTTGAAATATGATTTTGTTTTATTTAGTAACATTATTTATGATAAAAATGCTTTTCTGAAACTGGAATGGTATATTTATTATTCATTTTTTAAAAATATTATTTTTACAAACAATCATTCAAGGACATAATAAATTATAAATCATGCTTAAGTTCTATTTGACTTTTATTCAGAAAAGATGGATCTCAAATTTTTAGTAACTTGACAAGTCTCTTCAGTCTTTCTCTGGTATTTTGGTTAGGACTGTAGCAGCACCTGATCATTGACTATCAGCTCAATGTGCTCTGTGACTGCCAGAGAAAACTGACTGACTGCCAGAGAAAACTTATTTTAAGGAACTTCCCAGACATATAAAAATGTGTTCTAAAAATACCACCTTTGACATTTTGTAGTCATGTAAATTTGATTCAGTGTTCATGGTACCACCATTAGCATGTTGCCATTGTCATAGTTCACATTCAGTACATTATAAAAATATGCAAATAACACACTTCACAATTAGTTCACAAGAACAATTAAGTAAAAATATATAGATATCTCTTCTTCAAGATACAACTGTGTATTATATTGGGGTATTATAACATGAAAATATAAATAAGTAATCTAATCTACCCAGGGTGTCTTTGGGAATTATTTTTATTCGGTTTTCCTGAGGGTATGGTGCATCATTAAGACAAAAATTAAATTAATTAAGTGAATTATTTTAATGTATGTGCTCAAAGAAATGAATAATTTGTATTTTTCTTAGTTTCTAAAACAGAAAATTTAGTTATTTTAGTACCTAATAATTACAAATAAACTATTCTAAGAAATTTGCATCTTTTTACTCTCTCAGGACTTTTTTATTGTTGTAAAAAATATTATTTTTCTACTTTCACAGTGGTTTAGAAGAATGTACTTAGTGGAAAAACTTAAACCACAATACTTTAACTTTTATACTAACAAGCTTAGCAACACAAAATGTTTTCACAAAATATCCATATTTTTCTTGGAATTTTACAATGTAAAACAAATTTTCACTAGTAGTTTTCTGGTGCTTGTATAGATTTTATAGATATTCCCTTTCTTGGAGATTTAGTTAAAACACCTGATATTTTGATTATGTCAGGATATAAATGGTAATAACTTCTTGAGTTTCCAATATTTTTACCAGTGAAATTTAAAAATCTTTGAACAACAGTGAAACTGTAACAGAAATAACTTTACTGATTTATTTTGAAGGCATTTGTATTAAATCTTGTTATAATTCTATTCTTGGAAGAATTTGATATTATTTTAGAGTATAAAGAAATTTTTGCTAATTTTCTACTATACAATGGCAACAGTTAATATGCTTATGAATTTATTAGGGTATATACTAAAGCATTTAAATACACATTATAAAATGGTAGAATACAGAATTACTGGTGTTCTGATTCAAAATATTTTACTTTCATATGAATTCACATTTGTAGAATTAAATTGTAGTAGAGGGGATGTGTTCAATGTTGATCTCATTCCACCTAATCAGAAAGAATAGGCTAAATTCATTTTATGATTCATAGGGTGGAGCACATTTTGGTTACTGGTAATTGAGCAGGTAGAGTCAGTATTTTTCAGTGAGTCATGTCATTGTTTCCAGCTGTTCATTCCCTTGTTGCATTCTGAGCCCAGCTGGGAAAACTGCACCTATACACTTGATTGGCAGTGTCATGAAACTCGTTCTTAAACTTTTGCTCCTAGAGTTGGCTTACACATTTTTCTCAACAGTGAGAAACATGCTGCTTTTAGAAATGAGGTAGAACCTGAAAAAGCTGAGACAATGCAAACAGATTAAAAACAATGTCAATATCTTACAAGATATTTCTTAATTTTTCAATGCTTATTTTATTACATAGGATGCAGCTAGTATCTGTAGTTACAAGTGTATCTTCCTATACTTATAAATCCAATCATAAAACCAAATTTGGAGATATCAGTAATATATCAGTAACAACTGGTAAAGATAATTTTTGAAAAATAAATGGTAAGGCCTCACTAACTTTCTAAGGCCATTCTTGGAAACTAGTGAGGCCTTAAGCAAATTTGTAAAAGCGTGTCTTGAAATTAAATATTAAAAAAAACAGATGAGAGGCTGGGGAAATATCTCAGTGGTAAAGTATCCCTGGGTTAAATACCCAGTACTCTCCCACCCCCAAATCTGCTTTTCTATAAATAGTGTGATGTCTCCACACAAATTCCACATCTTGGAGGAAACAGCATAATCTGATGGACTACCTAGGTTCTAGGATTTGCTCTAGCAATGTTACTTTGGCCACATATCCATAGTCCCTTAATTTTAGTGCTTTACTTAGAGAAGAAATTATTAGGAAGCTATAGGGTTTCTAAAGCCAGTGTAGAGTTTATTTCTTCAATACACATTTAGGTAGTGAATGGAAAAGTTGAAAAACTGTAGGAATCTTGGAAGCATTGTGGAAGTACCAGTTCTGCATATTGAGCTCATTATAACAAAAGGCCTCTATGTTTTAAGTTTGACTGTGAGGAATGGGCCCAATATCCAGAATTGACCCTGCTGCTGTTTGAAATAGTGGTACTCCTGTTGATCTTTCAGAAAATTTTACTTCTTTAAAAATCCTGTAATCAATTAATAAGCTCCTTGAAAAGGAGCAGGTCATGAAAATTCTGTTTGTGTTTAAACAATGACAAAATGTGCAGATGTACTCAATATATAACTTTCTAACATGAGTCAAGAAAACATTTTTGCAAGTGTCTTGAATTTCAAATGTCAGATCTCCAAGTATATCAGTTGAGACAAGATAATTGGAGATTTAAGAATTTTACCAAAACGTCCAATTTTGACTTTGGGGGTTCTTTCTTTTCTTTTCTTTCTTTCTTTTTCTAATATTGGTCTGTTATTTATTTGGTTGTAGTGATATTATATCATTGTACATATTAACTTTTTTCAGTGTACTTGTGTTTCATTATCTTCTATCAATTAATAGTATTTTATTGATTTTTCTGCATTTACCATTACAATAATATATTTGTTAATTGAATTGTGTGTATATTACACATATATTTTATTTATCAGAGCTATCGATCCTATAGGTTGTCATGTAGAAACACTACAAAGAAGACTAAGAAAATAACAGTATGAGCTATATTAGAGCATATTCAATGGATAAAAATGTGAGTTGGGCTAGGATGTCTAATGTTCACTAGTGAGTAATTGCATGCAGTTTTATGGGATTTGAAAATTTTAACATTAATTAGAGACACTTTAGGGGCTCATTTTCCCCTGTGAATTGAGAGGTGATTACATTTACCTCCAAAAGGGTTTTTTCAAGGATCAATTATCTTGACAGAAAAGAGAAAATTTGTGAAGTAACATGGAAGTACTAAGTAGGAGTGGGGGGAGGCTGAACAGAGAGATGACAGAGCCAGGCTGGACTTTGAGACTCCTAGAAAGGGAGGGCTGTTAGCAGATGGTCACAAATATATAATTGCCTAATGATGACATACTACACATCTGGCATATAGCTAAGTTTCAGAAACCTGAAAGAAATGAGGTTCAGTAATAATGTGGAGAAAATAAGTTTTCAGAAAGCTACAGATGGTTTTTGGTTTTGTTTGGTTTCTTTTTCTTTTCTTTTCTTTTTTTTTCTTTTTGTACCAGTGATTGAACCCAGAGGCACTTAACTTCCAAGCCACATTTATAGCCTATTTAATTTTTATTTTGAAATGATGTCCCTAAGTCATGGAGGGTCTTACTAAGCTACTAGGCTGGCTTTGAACTCGCAACCCTCCTGCTTCAGCCTCCCACGTTGCTGGGATTACAGAAATGCATCACCAACCCTTGCTACAGATGTATTATTAAAAGGACTTTCTTTGATCAGGTTTTATAGGGTTTTGTGCAAACAATAGCATTTCCCATAAAAAGATTCTCAGAGCAAGATAGATGTGGTTTTTTATTATGGCATTTAGTAGTTAGTCAAGAGCAAAGTAAAATTGTGGGGAAAGTGGAAGTAGCATATAACTTGCATAACTTAACTTGATAAAGTGGGAGTGTGTCTTAGAAAAAGTATCTAAACACAGCTGTATTCTCAAGCACCTTTTAACACTGTCCTTATAAATCCTCTCATAGCTGGTAACACGCCTGGAAGTGTCCAACGCTTTGCCACCATTATCTCACTTAATTCCACATTGATAATGAGGTATTGTCTAGAGTTTGAAGATCAGGTTTCGGTGGCTTAAGAGGTTAAGTAACTTGCTAAAATTCACACAGCCAGTGATTGGGAACTCATTTAACAGGTAAAACGTGGACTTAAAACCAAATGGTTTCTCTGGGTCATATGTCCTTATAGAACTGCAGCAGCTTCTAGCTGCATGCCAGAATATCACAGCTTGTCTTTAACCTGGCAAGATTCACAGTCCTGCTTTTAATTAGCTAATTATAGACTTTTATTTTCTAAATTAGCTGTTCTCACTCCTTAGGGGTGTGGAACCCAGAGAAATGTCACTGACTCTGCTCTGGAGACCACCAGGTCCCTGCTGAAAAAAAACTTACACAAAATTTATCATGTTTAATCCTCTTCTTTTTACTATAATTTCTTCACAATGAAGGTAAATTTAGGCAGAAACTAAATACATGATGCATAATGTTTTCTGTGTCATTTGATTCTATCTGACTTCATATTTTGGCAAAAGCCTGGGGTTCATGTCAGACCAGGTTATTTTACTTAAGATATTTGAAAGAAATTAACTGTGAATCATTATTGAACAGCAGTACATTACAGTTTTAAAAAGTACACATTTGAGTCAGACACCTGGGATAAAAAACTCATTTCTACCAATCATTTCGAGTGTAACTTTGGACAAACTACTTCAATTGTTTATACTTCATTCTCTTAATCTCTTAAATTAGGGAAACCCTTTTCATAGGATATATGTAAAGTGCTTAGAGAAGGATGTGGCATATAAGAAGAATTGTAAAAAAAATTAATACTGTTGAGTAGCAGTAGTAATAGTAGTAATTTCATTAGTGCAATTAGTGAAAAAAATGCATTCTAGAAACTACTTGTATCTCAATAGTAAACTCTATTATGTATCATATTTCAAGTATAACATCATCACTACATAATTATTATTATATATACAATTATATACTATAATAATTACGAATATATTATATATACTTATGTAATATAACTTATATTATTATAAACAACAAGTTTGTGCTTCAACAAGTCAAACAACTCATTCTAGCCATGCCCCTAAAATCTTAGTGATTTTACCAAAGCAGATATAATTATTGCTCGGGCTGGACTCTCCAGTGTGGGTTGGAGAAAGATAGCTATCTAGGTTCCACCATGTGCTTCCACATATCCTTTGTTCTCCCTCAGAGAAAGTACAAATATGTGAAGTTTCTAAAGTTACCAACAAGAAGAAACTTATCACTTTATTCAGGTATTTTTGTCCCTTTGCTTTTGCCAAATCAAATCACATAGTCACACCTTACTTCAAAGAAGAAAAGGATGACATTCAGTCTGTAGAAGAAGAAAGGCTTTTGACAAACAGCCCCATGACCTCACCCTGGGAATGAGCTCATCTTCTTTCTTGCACTGTGATCTTAGGTGCATAGCCACTGACATTTACCCAGAGCTTTCTAATGAAATTAATATATACCAGGAACCAGTTAAAATGCTTTAACTCATAATTTGAATATGTGTTTTTTTAAATGGTCAGGTTGCTGTAACCGAACATGAAAATATGAATGGAAAATGAAAATTCTCCAAAAGGATTTAGTACTGGCAGAGCACCTCTTAGCACTATGATGGCATGAGAAACCTTTCCCCACCCCCATTGCTTACAATATGTGCATAATTGCTATGAATATTTTTGGATTATTTTTATTGAAATAGTTTAAGTGGGTATAGACTTACAGCTACTATGAAGAAGAAAATGAACTAATTATTCGCAATGAGTTAAAATGAAGATAGATTGCATCAAATTTAGGTGATGATCTACTTTGCATCCCTGTAAAATGAAGAATCATAAGCTACGCACCTGGTAACTGAATCTCTTCATGGAAAATGAATAGGGCATGACAGAGTCAATCTGTTCATTTCAGCTATATTAACCAGCCATGAGAATTCCTAGACTGTCTCTCAGAGTCAATATACATCAAGACGATGACATTAATGAACAGATTGTCCAAAAGTTAGTGAGACTCACTGAAGTGTAAATGCAAATATTGTGTTTTGTGTGTTTTTAAAGTAATTATTTTTGGAATTTATCTTATTATCACATTTGATAATGTATTTAGAGAAAATAAAAATTCTTTTAGCACAGATATTGGAAATTATAAGGAAGACATTAAAATTACAGGTCAAGAAATATTCCAACTGATCTTAAGCAAGTCAAAAATATAAACCCAGTCATAGAACAATAATTTAAACATTAAGCAACCTTTTCATTTTTAGGATTTACTATTGTAGAATATTTATAAGGAGAGAGTAAACAAAGGTAAGAATAATTTCATTGTGAAAATGAGTGTATATTTTAGAGAATTTTTTAAGACCTTTTAATCTAATTACTAAAAGGTATTGGTTTGGTAAATTTCTAATGGCATGCTGCAAATACTTGTGAGAATTATGAGACCATGACCTTAAAATAAATGAATCTCTGAACTGTTTCTGTTTCATGAAGAGTCCAAGGGAAACCTTCTAATTCGTAACTCTGTGGTTGAAAATTTAAATTTCCTGCATCTCTATCCTGAAGTATTGCCCTAGCTCAAAATTGGTCTACTTATTTCTACTCATCCCACCTACAGTTCATTTTCAACACTGTAGCCCCAATTTCTCTGATATATAAATTAGAGGATACAATTCCACAACTCAAGCCTTCAATAATCTCCATTTCACTCCAAACCAAAGTCTTTCTCACAATCTACAAGGTTATACACACTCTGACTCTTTCTGTCCTTGTCTCCATTCATGCCCCTACTACCTCTCTCTGCTCCAGTCAAGCTAGCCTCTTTGCTATGCCAGAAACATCTCTTCCTCAGCATTTGTTGTGTGCTGTTGATTTCCTCAATACTTTGTAATCCATATTGTTTTCTACTGCACCAAAATATGTTTCAGTCCTTTCTCAAAAGCACAGATAGCCCTTTACAGACCACCCTCCCAAACCATTTCCTATTCTCCTTACCAGGTTTATTTTTTAATAGCACTTGTTACCATCTAAAATAGTCTATGTATTCCACCCACCCACTTGCAATCTTATTTCCCTAAAATATAAGATCCATAAGAATAAGATGTGTTGTCTATGATGTTCAATGCAATCTCTCAAACTTGGCTAATGCTAATATTCATTCTTGAATAAATGTTTTTGCTTGAGATTCAAGGAGTTAAAAATATTTTCTTCACTTGATTAAAAAAATTATATTTTAAGTGAATAGAGATATCATCTTTAGATAGCATAATTACTGCGAGAGTTGTAAGATAGATAAAAATAAATACAGAGCTGTTAAGAGACAAAATAATATGGAAGCATGGGTGGTGAATAAGTCTTTTAAACCATCATAACAGAATTTATCAAGTCAAGGCCCCTGTCACCTGGAGTGTATAATGTGATGGGCCAAGTGTATGCTGAGCCTTATGCTGAGCCCTAGGGTATACCATGCATGTCTTTCCAAATAGTCACTTTAACCCAAAGATATGAGATTTTGCTTAAAACGGGCCACTGGAAGATAAGTTCTAATAGTTCTTGATTTTTTTCTGTATTAGGGAGATAATTTTTTGGAAAGATTAGAGAGACACTGCTTTAGCACTACCTATGTTTTAGAGCTGAATTGGATTTACTTCATTAAATGTTTATTTGATTACTTACTAAGTGCCACAGTACGGCTGCAGCAAAACAACCAGGGGGTGACGAGCAACATGTGTACAGTGATACAGCAGGAGTGGGAGCCATTTATTGTAGGACAGGAGTGGTATATATACATTCCACACAGCTTATCTTAATTAACATAAACTAGATACAGCAGTCAAATAATAAGGAATCTCCACACTTACTGGCTTGCTGGTGCCGTCTCACAAACCACTCCCCCTGGCAAAATGCCAGGCGCCATCCTGACATTTCCCCCTTTTGTTTAATTTAAATAATGACCATAGTGGTTTTTACACAAACAGCATAAATAAGCAGCTACAAGCAGAAGGGGAGGATACAAAATGCCACAATACCAAGCCAATTGATGGCTCCATGCAAGAAGCCCTTGGAAAAATAATACCAGCAATGACACCATTAGCAAAGATACCGAGTTACAGTTTGTTGTAGATTACAGTTTGTTGTCTCAGTCTAGGTAAAGCATTGTCTCAATAGATTAACTCACAGTCCAGGTAAGTAACAGTCAAGGTAAGTTCTGCAGGCAGCTAGCTTGATCCGAAGTCTCGTCTGGTTCTCAGCAACACTGGAAATTCTTCCACCTTTGTCTTCACTGGCACTGGGACAAAAGCAGGAACTCTGGATGGCTAAAGAAAATCCTGTAGTATTCCAGCAGGCGCTAAAAAAACAACCTTCTAAACAATTTAGTACATTATCTCAAGTTTTTTTTTATATTTGAAATAAGCCTTAATAGTGCTCTTTACTCATCAACCTCCAGGTGTGGGAGAACCATTGTAGCTTAGTTATTGGCATTGAAAATGACCAAACATCAGGGATGCTTCTGGCATCTTCTGCTGGCTGTAGTGTCCAGGGCAGCCCCAGATGGCCCTGGGGAGTGTCCCGGACTCAAACTTTTTCCAGGCAGAGGGAGCAAGAACCCATGAGACTGTGACTCTAGGTCAGGTTTGGATTTGGGCTCTAACAGTGGCGTCCCGCTCCCTGAGTGGGGGGTGATTCTTGGAAAGTCCTTGCTATGCCATGACCGGCTCGTGCATGTGGCAGCCTCCGAGCAGCTTCACACATACTCCAGTAATGAAAAGTATTTAGTAGTAGCCTTTTGTAATTCTTTTTTCATAATCCTTCCTCCTCTGAACTTTTTTCTTCTTTCTGACTATAATTCTTGAGCTTCCATCAACACATGCCCTAACTGCTCTTGGTTCCACTGGGGTGCCTTCTTCCCTTAGTAATTTATTTAGCACCCCTTCCATATTTTCATCACAAAGACAATACAATACACCAAGACAAAACAAGACACAAACATACTGCATCAATCTTCTCATTTTCTCAAAATGACCATTTTTCCTCTCACCCTATCTGCCTAGGGATGAGCAGATTTGCTCCCATCCTATCTAGGGACAGGCAACTTTGTTTTCATCACTTACCCCCGAGTGTCCCAGGGCTCCCAGTATGGGACAAAACCTGCTGCAGTCCGGCTGCAGCAAAATAACTGGGGGGTAATGAGAAACTTGTGTACATTGATACAGCAGGAGTGTAGCCATTTATTGTAGGACAGGAGCGGTATATATATACATTCCTCACAGCTTATCTTAATTAACATAAACTAGATACAGCAGTCAACCAATAAGAAATCTCCACACTAATGGCACGCTGGCGCCATCTCACAAACCACTCCCCCTGGCAAAATGCCAGGTGCTATACCGACTTGTTTACAGACTCTAATAACTAAGGGCAAGAAAACCATTACTGAATTTGCTAGATTTCTTTTCTTACTTCACTTCCTTGTATAGCGTTTGTTAAGGATAGATTGGCTCTAATTTATCAAATTCCTAGAACAATGTCATACACATACTAAGCAATAAATGTTTAATTTATCTTTCCATATCTGTCTGCCTTTCTATAGTAGGATCCCTATGTTTCAAACAAATATTTTCACTTTTTCAGTATCATATTTCTCTTACTGTTGATGTATAGAACTGCATAGAAATTGTTTATTATTTGTAATTTTACGTGGCAAAATAGGGACTTTGTTGTGATGTTCAATGCTTTCAGGCTTATAAGAAAGTTAGAAAACTATAGAGTAGGCAAGAAAATCTAATAAAAGTCAAAGACCATAAATATTTTATATAGTTGAGGCTTTAACATCCTGATGTCAACATGGCAATGGTGGAAACCCTGTGCCAAGAACATCATCTAGATAAATCTTAACACCCCCAAAAATTCTTTCAGGCAGTTTGGCATAAAAGAGTAAGTAGAGACAATAAAGATAAATTCTCTGAGTTCCAGCTTTGTTACTCTAACCATATTACTTTGGGTAAGATATTTAATCTTCCTATGACTTGATGTCCCTATCTGAGAGAGATTAATGTTTATACACCATAGGATTTCACTGAGTAAATATCTGTACACATTCTAAAGAGTGTTTGCATGTACTATGTTAATAAGTAGACTTGGCATTCACAGACTCTTATGGCTCCCAAATTACCAGATAAGGTTCTTGTTGGCCTTTTGTAATATTAACAGTAATTGCATTATAATATCTCTGGTTTGTACTGGAGTATAAATTAACACATTTTTATGGTGACTCTTGTTGATAAATGTCTCACCAAAGCACCATTATTCTTTCTTTGATTTTTAATGAGGTCTTAGTTTTAAGCAGTGGCAAAAAAAAAATCAAATAGAATTGATACACCCAAGCAAATTAATTTTAATAAATATTTTAAATCTATTAATTTTTTGGCTTTTTTTCACATATCATGATAATTAAATTTTAAACGTCATTTCAAGAATAATGTTAAATATTCTTCACAAAAGTAATTATTGATTCATAGAAATAGAAGTTACTGTGTTGTCACATTCTTGATTATATTTGGAATTTCATTTACTTTCAAGTAATGTAGCTAAATAAAACCCAGATGTAAATTGCCAATTTTTCATTTCTGTGAATACATCATAGTACAGATAGCTTGTATGGGATTTTCAACCCGAGAAAAATAAACTATAAATAAGTGGTTTTAAGGCATCATTTCACAGAAATTGGAGACTATATTCTGTGGAGTTTTGAATTTATATCCATAAGGTTTGATTTGTGAGTTGTTATTTCTTATACAGCACCTTGGAAGCACAGAATTGAAAGGCAATGAAAAGAACTTGAATAAGATAGTGCGTTGAGGAAAAAGCACAAGAACCAGCTAATGCCCCACATGTGTAAGGAATAAGAAATTTCATTAGAGGGTTATGGGACTGTTTAGGCAGTGATAAGCAGGTTTAGCATTGGAAGGAAGGAAGGGAGGCATCTGCACTAGAGAACTCAAGTTCTGTCTTTGAAGTAAAACTCTTCAGTTATTAAATCATGTAGGTGATTGACCTTAGAAAACTGTAGAGTGCTAAGCACTATTAGTATTAACATAATAATTGCTTATGTTAATTTTCTCTATAACTTTATGGTATTTTTTAATCCATATTGGTTTTCTCTCCTTCATGCTGTCTATTTTCATATGCAATTTTTGAGCTGTTCACAGCCTTCAGAGATAATTTATCTATTTGACATAGTAAGAAAACAATATAGATCAATTGAATAAAGCATCAATACAGCATTGATGTCTATTTATCTGTCTATAAATATGTCATGGTGCTGAATAATTAACAATTTCATGTATGTTGATTAATTTTTACTCTATCCATTCATGTACTTAGCAGCACATTTTAAGTATATGATAGAAGATATAAAAATAGGGATAAAACTTTTGAAATTTAGAAATATTCTTTTAGTATGTTTAATATTAATATCTAATCACTGGGTATAAACTAAAATATTTATATGGTGGTAGAATGGTAATATTATTAATCCAGGTACTACAAGGACATGATTTTATAAATATATAATCCACCAAGTTACTGTCACTTGAGCCATGATCATACTTCAAAGTTATAAACTTAATAAAACAGATGTTGTAGTGCTCACAATTTTATTGTTGAAAACATTATTGACCCAACTTCATCTAGGCAGGTCATTTGATAAAAATTGCAGAGTGTAAATAGACATGTCAGGTTCAAAAAAGCATTAGCTTAAAAATGAGGTCAACATAGGTTGATTCTCTCAGTTCTTTGGGCAGCTGAGCCCTCTCCAGATTCCAAAGCCAGGTTAAGCAACAACAGGGCAATTTCCCCCATCAAAAACTGCTTGAAAGAGGGGTAGCACCTGCTTATCCTAAGATTTATGAAGATTATGAATTTAAAAAAAAATTTAAAAATTAAATACTTAAACTTTCAGATATATGTCATGCATTACTTTCTGTGTATACTATATTGTGCTCTGTGTATCAATCATAGATTATAATTGTTGAACACACATGCTTAATGTTTAAAAATGCAGAGCACTGTACTTTCCTTTAACCATGTACTTAAGTGAAAAAAAAAATGTAATATCTCAAAAGCTAAAAAAAAAAAAACCTCACAACATACTTTTTGTGACTAATATCTTCTCTCAGTTGGTGGCTGTCCTTTAAATTTCTTGTTTGATGAGCACAGGTTCTTACTTTTAACAAATTTATCAATCTTATAGCTAGTTCATTTTTATATTTTGTTATAAAATCTCAAGTTAGATTTTTTTTCTAATATTTTCTACAACACTGGGTTTTTCATAATTAAGACTTCAATTCCTCTTTGACATTATTTTCATAAAGTGAGAGATAGGATAGTCTTGTTTAATTTTTGTTGTTGCATTATAATCACACATACAGCAAACCACACAATTTAATCAGTTTGATTCCTCAGTACCGCTCCTCATCCCCTTTCTCGGTTTTACTGGTCTCTCTTCTATTTTCATCAGCATAACTACTTGTTCCAGACTCAATCTGTGAAAAGTTCCCTTTTTTACATTCAGCTGCGGGGCAATGTCTGTCATGTATTCATTTGTGTGTTCTCTCAGGCTTCAATTCTACTCTACCAGAGAGTACAACTACTTCTTTGCAAACACGACAAACTCTAATCACTATAGATTCTTAGGAAATCTGGACATTTGCAAGGTGATATCTTTGCAAGAAAAAAAAATAATCCCCTAACAGAAAAAAAGCACTTCCTTGGTTGTATTTTGCTTATTCTTTCAGAAGTCTGGACTCTATTTTTTATGGACTCCTCTCTACTCTGCTACATAATGAAGGGCGGTAGAGCTAAGAGTTTCTATCATTGATGGTCCTTTGGAAGATCAGCAGTGCCTTGAAACAGTTGCCTACAATTACTTTGCATCTGGACAGTCTCTTGGAACATCCAGTAAACCAAAATAATTTAAATAGATGTCCATTCTTCAAATAGTATATTGTCCAATATAATCTTTTAAGATAAGGCACATAAATAATTCATAAATAGTGATATTATAGATATTTCTACTTCAAAAACTTACTATTTAGTCCACCTCATTTAAATCACTGTGAATTATCTTATAATGATACTCTCAGTCTCTTAAAACAGCAGATGAACTCTTGTATCTACTATATCTTAGAATCAAAATTTTCTCAATCACACACCGTTTCTCCCTGTAGTTTCACAACATCTTAACAATGGACGTTGGAAGGTTGAGCTTTCTGATAACTAGAAAGGAACTACACGGTCTTTTCTGGTACACCAGCATGTATATCCGAATGAAGGTTAAGGTTAACTTAATTTCTCACTTCAGTTGAAGATCAGTTCTTCTACCCTTTTGTCATAATCCTATCAAATACATAGAGAAGCTGCTCTATTCTTGAGTTATATTTGAATTTGCACAGGGAATTAAATTTTAGCTTTCAGAAACGGAAAGGTTTTATAGGATGACAGGACCTTTTTGTCTGTATTTACCATAATAAGTAGTGACCCTGGAGTACTAAAGGGGTTTTCATAGGGGCCTTCAAAGAATAAAGGGGAGTCAGAGCAGGAATATGTGAGTGGATGGTGTTTCTGCTAATGGCATATGGTGTACAAAAGGCATTGCTAAACTCATACGGGCAAAAAAAACAATATTGTATTTAAAGAATATTTAAAACCTGGGTGTTAGCATAGTCATTTACATTGATGTAGTTATTCTTGAGCAGTTGATGTTTTTCCATTTAAACATCAAACACTGTCCTTATCAAGTTATAAAAAAACATGCAGGAGCAATAAATTGTCTCTACTACATTCTGAGCTAGAATTTTTAATTATTTTGCTGAAATTCAATCCATTAAAGAAAGTCAATCAGATGGCAAAGAAACTTCATGGAATGTAAGGTAGTTGGCCCATCTAATTACATGAAAGGACAAATTTCATTTGTTCATTGGAGCTTTTTTTGAACTTTGCTTCTAAGATCAACGAGCTGAGCATTAGTAGCCTTGGAAACAGGGACGTTCATAAAGAATGAAAAGTTCTGAGTATGAATTTGCAAACTTGCCTAGTTCTGAGTATGAATTTGCAAACTTGCCTCTCCCCAATTTGTAGGATCAGAGTTGATCTGATTTCAAGAATGCTACAGAGATTCTTCAGCCTATGACACACAAATTCTCGATACTTCTATAATTCTGGGCTTTCATTAAATTGTACATCAGTATATCTGACACCCTGCTCTCTTCCAAGAAGCACTTACGTTGGAAAATTTCCTTGTGAACGATCATAATTTTTTTATTTTCACTCCTGCTCTTACTACTAAAATATGCCCCGTTTCTTGTTGCAAGTGTCATAATTACTGGAAACTTAGAGATTTGCATATGGTGAAGAGGCTTTTGTTATTTTATCCAGAACAGAAAATGGATTTATTCGCTCTAAGACACTAAAAACATTATGGGTTATGCTGCAAACAGATATTATCTTCTCAATGCATTGCCTAGCAGCAGCTGATCATTGGAATGCTCCCCAAAGTCAACCATTTTGCTTCATCCCCAAACCCAGGCCATGATAAATACCTTACATTTGCATTACTCTTTTAAAAAGTTTTAACTATTATAACAAAATGCAATAGGGTGACTTATTATGAACAGAAATTTATTTCTCCCCATTTTGGAGGTTGAAAATTGTAAGATTAAATCACCAGAGCATTTGCTTTCTGTTGAGGGACAGCTTCCTAATTCATTGTGCTTTAATCAACTTAGTTGACACTGTGACCAAAATAGCTGATAAGAACAATGTAGAGGAGAAAAATTTTATTTTCAGAGCTCTCAATTTATAGACTGCTGATTCCATTGCTCTAGATTCTAGGTGAGGCAGAATATCATGGCAGAAAGCCTTGGTGGAAGAAAGCAGCTCAGGATATGGCAATGAGGAAGGTGGTGGGGGAGAGAGGTCAACAGTCAACAGGTCACAAGGGACAAAATATATACAAAGACATGGGTGACCTAGCTCTTCTAGTCACATAATACCTGCCTAGGATTACCACCAGTTAATCTATATCAGTGGATTAATGCACCTATTAGACTAAGGCTCTCATAACCCAATCATTTCACCTCTAAATTTTCTTGCATTTTTTTATACATGAGCTTTTGAGGGATACCATATGTATATAAACCACAACACAAATGCCTCTTTTTTTCCTACATCCTCAAGACTTAAGGAGGTAAAGAGCTCCTCAGGGCCTTTATTATGGGTACTAATTCCATTGATGAGGACTCTATCCTCATGACCTAATCAACTCCAAATGGCCCTATTTTAAAACCATCTCACTGGGTAAGATTTTGAAATATGAATTTTTGAATGGAATATAAATACTGAATCCCTAAAACTTATCAAAACTCTTTATTCATCTTGGAACCTCCCTATGTTACGTATTCCTAGTAAAGTTTTCTTTTGGTGAATTTAGGAGGAATACTCAGGCTTTCTCCTTGCTGTTTCTGAGTTCAATAGCTGTTACAGTTGGTAATAGAAACTCAGAAGAGATTTTTGCATAGAAGTAATAAGTTTAGACACGAGGTAGTTCTATATTAATATTTAGTTGTGTTTCATAAGGCATAAACACACATACCTAATATAGAAAACTTGCTTTCTATACCAGATCCTGGATAATTTCTTCACAAACAGGATTTCATTTCCCCCAAATAATAATTTTGTCACTTTCTAATAAATCCCTGTTTTGTATCACAAAATATCTGAGAGAGGTTAAGAACTAGCCTAAGGTACTGGAAAATGCCTACAGATTCCATAGCCTAATGGATTTCAGCCACTCTGGAATCAGAATTACCTTGTGATATCTAAAGTACTAATAACTTTGTACAAACAAAATTTTAACTTACCTCTTTAGACAAATGAAATAAAAATCTCTCTCGGACCTCAACACTAATTTTTAGATACTATGGGTCATCCTATAGTTTCTGGGAAATGTTTAATATTTTATGTCATGCATTATTAACTTACAGAATTCAACTGCTTGAAGCAGTATTCTTTGGTATCAGTAATAGTATTAGGATGTTGGTATTTTTTAATGGAAGCATAGGATTTGGTAAGGATAGCTTAGAAAGAAACAATTCTTTTTTCCTATGGAAGAAACTATTTCTTGTTATGCATAGTAATGTAAAAGAAAATATTCCAAAAGTAGCCAATATTAATTCTAATTAATTATTTTCTCTATAAACTTAACAACTGTTTTCTCTTCATTTTCTCCATAAGGTGTACTACAGTGTAATATGCTTTAAATGAATTCAAAAAAGCAGACTGACTTACATGTTGCAGGTTTATAAGTTAGAACACATCAATTGAAGTCAATTATTCCAGTACTTAAAACTTTGCTTATGCAACACCCCATCAACCCTAAGGAAAATGAGTAGAGTGTATAAAGAGATTTTAGATTATTAAATAGTATGTTTTGAAATTTTTATTTTCAAATGTCTGTTAGTGATAATTTTAATATTTAACAAATTCTTTAATATGTAAATTTTTATATACTACAAAATTTAATTTATGACTGTGC
This sequence comes from Callospermophilus lateralis, assembly GCF_048772815.1. NCBI lineage: Eukaryota > Metazoa > Chordata > Mammalia > Rodentia > Sciuridae > Callospermophilus > Callospermophilus lateralis. Next base: position 1,336,332 of record NW_027512416.1, on the reverse strand, counting down.
TAAATATTATTTTCTGTCTTCCCCTAAGGACAGATCACATAGTGACTGTTATCTGTATAGTATTTCACCTGTCAAGTTTTTAATATCAGTCTAGGCTACTCCTATTTTGTATTATTTAATGCTAGTCTACTTTCATACCTATTTTCCATATTCTTAATTACTTTTGACATTTGACTGTGCCTGTGCTTAAGTATGAGTGTGCCGGGCCAGTGAATATATGCATATGCAAGGATTTCTGGCCAAAAGGGACTGTAGTTATAATCACCTCCATGTGGGCTCATCATCCTACTCCATCACTCTGCTTTTGATTGTATCTGTGGGGACTGAGGCAATTACATTTTCCTATGCTACATTTGCTTGAAATGTTTCATCTTGTTCCTCAGAGCAAGTTTATCTGTAATTTCTTACAGACTGTGCAGTTTTTAGGTCATATCTTCCCCTAAGCCCCAAAATTCCTTCTTATATCTTTTGCATTAGTCAGTTTTTTACAACTATAGCTAAATAACTAAGGCAGATTAATTGACAAAGAAAAGTATTTATTTTGCTAATCATTTTTTAAGCAAGTCCAAAGAGTATGGCTTAGTTTCTGTCCCCACCCTTGGCTTCCTCACAGCAAAGATGTATCTTCCTGGGTGCCCTGGTATTTCTACCTCTCCTTAGAAAGCCATCAGTAATTCAATTGTGGATTGAATTAGAGCAGTACTCTAATAATCTAAGTGAATATTCACCTAATGATCTAATTGAATTTATTTACTTACTGAAGGCTCCACCTCTAAATTCTTTAGTCAAATTAAAGTTTGTTACCTCTTAATACCATTACCAAGACTTTATTGATTACAATGCTTCCTGAGTTCTGGAAAACAAACCATATTCAAGATTTTGCTTTTCATTTAGGCCCTGTAATCCATGTCTTCTCATACAAGATAGAATTATTACATGCTCAATAACTCCTAGATGCTTAATTTATCTCAGCACTAATCCAAAAGGGCAGATTCTTATGTGAGACCATAGACTTTTAGCTATAAGTCCTTCTGAAACCAAACACAAGTTACAAACTTTGATGATCTATCTCCTTCATGTATATGTAGAAAGTACCAATTAAGATTAAATAAAGGAATAAAAGGAAGATCAGTAGAGGAGGGGGGTGGGTGGGTATTGAAATCAAATTACTTAAATGTATATTTCAGTCAAAAGGAACACAAATACTATGTATAAATTTAATGCTCTAATAGAAAAAATACCCAGTAGTAGGACAGACATTGGGTATACATTTCTATTTTAAAAGGAAGGAATGAGTAATTAGAAAAGGGTAATTGAACCAAAATAAGAATGAAACCCAGCAGTCCTTACAGGGTGGACAGTCTGGGCCTGCTGGCTTTGCTTGTTACAAGCCACTTGGCCACTCTTTGGGGCTTGTTCTGCATGCTGCCTGCAGCTTTCCTTGAGGGGTGTATCCCAGTGCTGTTTCAGTCTCTTCCCTGGGGTGTCCTCTGTAGTTTCTTTCTGACAGTTCCACAAGGCATTGCTGCCATCAGAGGCTCCATGCAAAAATCCCAGCCCTGAACTGCACTTCTGCCTGCTCTTCCAAGGCTTCTTGTGAAGTCTCAATGAAATTTCCATCACCCCCTCATTTTGCATTCTGTGTCCCTGCAAAACCAACCTCACATGTGTGACACAAAGGTGTGCTACCTTCATGTGGTATATTTGAGTCCACATGAACAGTGGCTGCAGCTCTTGAGTTCTTTGCTGACCAAATGCAGGGAAACAAATCCCCAAACAGTCCTGCATGAACCTGCAGAGAGCACCTCAGTTTCTGTGAACCATTTCTGCTCCTTCAGGATTCTGAGCCTGTGATGGTAATGGTAGCCACAAAGATTTCTGAAATTAGGCTTTTTCCAAATTGTCTTACTAATGAGCACATGTCATTTAGAAAGTGGTTTTTCCACTCTACCCTTCTGTTATAAATGTGCTTTTTCTCACTCCTACCCTAACCAGGCTGTGAATTATCCATATTTTTCTTTTAAATTGTACATTTCATCTTTAGATTAACCCATTGGTTCCAAATTCTATAGAATACAATTGAAAATAACCAGGAAGGAGCCTGAATGGTGTTTTGACTACATATTTTCTCCATTAGATATTATAGTCCATCATTTCTAGATTTGGCCCTCCATAAGCTTCAGAGCATGGACATAGTTCAGCCATATTCACAGCAGGGGTGTGACAATTGTTGATTCCAATTTCCAGTAGAATAGTCTTCATTTGCATCTGAGTCCTTATCAGCATGGTCCTTACTGTCCGTATTTCTATCAGCATCCTTTTCATGGCCATTTATCCCATCTTTGAGATATTTCAGATCTCTACAGGTTTAAGGCTCTGAGAGGAGTCCCTCTTGGATGCATCACAACATGGCAGGCACCATGTTGTGTATCTCTCAAATCTATATCCTATCTCCTTCTCCTTATAAAACCACCAGGACTCCATCAAAGGGGCTTCATCCTAATAAAGTAATGAAACTTAATCATTTTTCAAGGGCCCTACCACTAAACATCATAGGTCAGTTAGTTTCTACCTTCTTTGATATCATTGACATAAGATTTTTGTGTTTAAATTCTTTCCTGAGTTCAGAGAGACAACCCATTTTCATACATAGCCTCTGAGGTACTCAATTCATCATGAAAGAATTATTTAGATAACCTCTGTCATACAGTCTTCCAACAATCATTTTATTAAAAAGTGGAGAAGTTTTTAAATATCTTTCAATTAGCATTTTGAAAAACAAAAACCATACATATGATAATAAATTCACCTGTATTTTTAGTTTAACACTGCTTGTATTTTACTGTTTTATTATATATCTGTAAGTAAGGTGTGTTTATGAAAACTTCTTTTTTAATACAAAAATAGTGTAAATTTAAACTTACATGCTTATGTGCCTATATATGACCAAACACCCAATGAACATATTTTATACTTTTTTAACAAAAACATTTGTAATCTAATGTCTTTCCAGGTCAATAATATTCAAAGATAATTAAACTATTTTGCTGTATACTATCATAGTAATAAGGTATAAGATATTAACTAATAGATTATTATTTATAATTCATACAACTTAAATTATAGAACACATTTTTATATAAATATTTAACCTGAATATAAAGAATGATTTAATTGGAATTACTAGATCAAAAGTATACACTTTAATAAAAGCACACATATACTCCAAAATTTTGGCAAATTTTTCTTTGGAAAGTTTAGTAAGTGAAAATTCTCATATCAGTTTAACTTTATTTTCATTTTCTTTAATGATGGTTAAATAGGTATGCATATGCACACATATTTATATGCATATATAAAGAACAGAAAGTTGATAGCTGAAAATGGCATCAAAATATTGTTTTACTCAGTGGCTCAGGAGGCTGAGGCACAATGATCACAAGTTCAAAGCCAGGCTCAGTGACTTAGTAAGGCCCTAAGCAACTTAGCAAGATATATATATATATATATATATATATACACACACACACACACACACACATACATATATCTATTTATTCAAATAAAATAATTATTTATTTATTTATAGGTTTTATATAGATAGATGGATAGATAGAAAAGTTATAGAAAATGACATATATATATGTCATTATCTATAATTTTCATTTTTTTATTTCAAATGAGTATGTTCAGTGATTCCAATGTTTTATTATTTATATTGCCAAATATATTAACTTGTGAATTTCTTCTCTATTCCTAGTCTTACAACCTTCTTCTCAATTGCAAAATTAGTTAATCCAAAGTTAGTTATCCACATCTTTTTCTTTGATTTCACTTCTTTTATTCTAATTTTCTCATCTAAGTGTTGAGTCTGCTGGATGCAGTGACTCACACCTTTAATCACAGCTGGTGGGGTGATCCCCCCCAAAAGTTGAATCCATCTGTGATTAATTATGGTATATTATTAAGGTCCAATTTAATTTTCCAATGAAGCAAATTTGTTCATTGAAAAAATCTTCTTCTTTGTATTGAATTGCAATTCTCTTTATTTATTTATGTATTGATTCATGTATTTATTTTAAATATTTTTTAGTTGTAGTTGGATAAAATGCCTTTTTTATGTATTTTTATGTGGTGCTGAGGTTTGATCCTAGTGCCTCATATGTGCTAGGTGAGCTCTCAACCACTGAGCCACAAACCCAGCCCCTGCAATTCTATTTTTTACTGTGTACATGAACATGTGTCCACACTTGTACATGCACATTTGTATCCACATCTACAGTAACATCATCTTTAAGATCATTTGTTTGTTGCCCATTTTTTTTAGGTTTTTAAATTAATTGTTTAATTAAATGATCTAATTCAGAAGCCCTCACAATTTAATATCTATTTTCTGTATTTCAACTGAAATTTTTACTTTCAGTAAAAAGTCTCAGTGAAAAACAATAAACTCTAAACATGTTGATCTCATAAAAGTTGTGAGTAGAATAGTGGTTAGGCAAGGTTTAGAAGGGGTAGGGAAGTTGTCAATAGGAATAGTTTTATAGTTAGAAGGAATAATTTCTGGAGTTTTATTTTAAAGTAGAGTGACTTAGCAATAATGTATAAAGAATTGAAGAGAGAATTCTGAAGGTTCTAACTTTAAGAAATGACAAATATTTAAGAAGGATTTGTTGATTACCCTGAATCTATGATTACACAATGTATACAAATGTTTAAACATATTATATCAATCAGAAATAAAATGAAACCTAAAAAATTCTCAATTGTTATTTTCTCCAATCTTGCACAACTCTTATAAATTAATTCTCAAATAATTGACATTTATGCAATAATTAGTCTTCCCATGTAGGAATAACACTCTGAGAAATTATGTAATTAGATAAGAAACTTAATAATTGCAAAAGTATTGCATCTATGGGACACAGAGAAAATAATTATTACTTTTGTCCTCAATTTAAAGTAAAAATTATGGAATATTTTATACCACATCTGTGACATGCACCGTAAATTATTAGACAGTATTCCTTCTCTGTGAACTAGGGCAATCTCAGTGGCAATGTGAGCTTGTAAAGCTTCAGGACAGATTTGTGTCTTGATAAAAACATTTTTGAAAAAATCTTAGATCCATCAAATATAATATAGAAAAAAACATATCCTTTCTATTTGTCTTCATTCTGTTATGCACACTATACACTCCCTCCCATTTTCTAAAATTGATCACTTTAGTTAAACAAGAAAACATTTTATACCATGGAAGTTATTGAATCATTTTGCTGAGGTAAATTTTAGTTTATTCAAGTTTTGAATGTTTGCTTTAGAACTGAAGGGAAAGGCATTGAATAGAAGGTTTCAAGAACTTAGCTAGGAACATTGGTTGGGCAGTGATGTCAAGCAGAGCTCATTTTTCCTTGCTGAGTGCTTCTGGAGAGTCCACCAGGAGGTCAGTACCTTCTTTGGTTTTCATGCTAACTGAGTTCAGGGCTGCTACAATTTCAGTTCTCGGGGTTCATGTGGCTTTCTAAAACTTATACTGGCAGTAATTTTAGATTTAGTGAAGAAAAAAAAGTCAATGAGGGTGTAGGAACCTGGAAATAGGATGCATTTTCCTTCTGAAAGGATCTTCAGGCGATAAGTAAAAGTTTATCTGTGAAACACTATATTGATAGAGGTAGGAAAGTTGATAAGGGCATGGTAACTCAGGTTGTTGAACAGAATAAAACTGAAAAGTAGTGTTATAATACAATCATCAATTATTTAATAAAAATATTTTTAGTTATAGATGTGCACAATAACTTTCTTTTATTTATTTATTTTAATGTGGTGCTGAGGATTGCAACTCTATCACTGAAAACCCCAGCCACACCAGTTATTTCTTGCAAAAGTTATTTTTGAGCTCATTAAATGAATGAGGTACATTCTAAGTGCCAGGTATTTAGCACTTAACAAGCAAGTTTTTTCATACATCTGAGGGTGTAAGTGGTTCTTACAGTTTCCTGATTTATAGAAGATGTTAAAATAAATGCCATTATAAAGAAGAGAAAAATAAATGTAAGATCAAAGAAATTTTATCCCAGAATATATGTGTGTATTTACATTTGTATTTGACTTTTTGCAAATAATAATAAGAGTTAACTAAAGTGCTTGTCAATTTTTTTCTGATCTTCATGCAATAAGTGATGGCCATGTTTATACTAGCAACATGTCATAAAATATCTATAGGTTAGAATAAGCTTATGCTTGTTAGTATTTTTCCTAGTGTAATGATTCTGGTAGCACCAGATTCAAACTATAGAGAGCATTGCTTTTAAATAAGTGACAACTATGAACAAATTTCCATTTGACTTTTAAGTTGGTTAATAATCATCTGCTATTTAAAACATCTAGCTCAGATTTGTGTTTCTGAAGTTAACTAGAATGGTCTGCACACAAATCATTAAGAATTCCTGGGCCATTTTATATTTTTTATTCACAGTATATTTTTAAAAATTACTGTATCATAATCTTACCTGGAATTTACATTTTAATTTCAGCTTTGCTTATACACTTAAATTATCCAGCTAAAATATTTTACAGAACATTATCAAGAAAATATTCTGATATAAATCATATGTCTTGTTAATTATTCATTAGTAAGCAAATATTACCACAATAATATTATGTAATATTATTTAGAGTGTGAAATAACATAGAAATATTCTGAATAACATATATTCAAAGCTTGAAAAAATAATTTAGTTATCTATTGGATAGACAAATGGAAATTCAAATAAAATTAGCCTCAAACTTGCCATGTAAATTAGAAATAGTTATACATAATACTGATTTACTTGTCATTTTCTATGAAACATAGTCATGTTATTACATGTCATATTCAATTATAACACTATTAAGTTTGTAAATAGTATGAGCATATCATTAACAAAAATCAATAATACATTATTGTATTTCTGTGAGTGTAAAAATCTCCAGTCCCTGTTAAAACCACTTACTAAAGGCTTTGAAGGGTTTTATAAATTCAACGTGTTACTGCAATGTGCTGTTGGGGTCCATTACTAAGAAAATAGATATTTTCTAGATGGCATTGAGATACATCTCTAAAACTTTAATTAAAGTGTGAAATGTAAGCTGGGCAAAAAAATAAAAACTACCTCAGTCATCAAAAACCACAGGAACACAAGCACCAAAGCAGCAAATTGTTGAATGAGCACTGCACAGTGCATCTTAGCCAAACTAATGATAACCTGAGGGTTCATAGATATCAGGCTGAGGGCAGATTGAATAACAGAGAGTTTACAATTCATGTTAAGAGTCAATTGGACCCAATTAATGGTCTGCCCTCAGAAAATTAATGTGTTTTTAAGGTACATGTACAATATTATCCACAAATACCCAAAATGAAAATTGCAATTTGTTAAAACACAAAGATTATGAAAGTCCTGTTACATTTTCATTTTTACATTTAATCATTTCATTTAGTTTACATGGCAATCCCTAGTCACATACTAGCTTACATATTTTGATGTGTTGTCAAAATCTTTTCATCAATTTCAATACTTAAAGTTGAAACTAAATAATTCCATTATTATATTTTAAGAAATTACCACCATGAAGAAAATAGACAGGAGATTCATCTTGTCCTCAGTTTACTTTGCTTTCTTTGTGTATTCTCATGCAGTGCTTTTTATTTATGATGTTGAGAAAGCCATGGGAAGGTGAATTAACCTTGTTTAAAAAACCAGAGAAATGGTATTATAGAATGTTTAGTTGTTTCCTGGTGGTGTCTTTTTCAAAAGGTATATGAAAATGACATTATAGACAATATCAAGCTACAATTAAATATTTTTCTGTCAAGGAGAGAGGAGATTTCAGAAATATGAATCTGCTCTTCTTTGGGCCTATCTTGAATTCTGGCTTTTATCCACAGCCAACTGTCAGGCATAGATTTATGTAAACATCAGTTCCTCACAGGTGGGCCTGAGATATTTCATTTCAATCTTAAAGCTAAAGTTTCTTGACAGACAATATTTTAGGAAGACATCTCCTGAGATTTGCTCTCAGTGCAATCAGGCATGTCTCGATTTGTATAGGTAAATCTCTGCATTTGCTCTATCATTTCTTGTGAGAGAATGTGCTCCCAATAAATACACACATTAAGATTTGCCTTTATAAAATGTCTATCCATCACTTGTTTAAACATGATATTTATGCATTATTATTTTTGTGGGATAATAAATTCAACATAAAGTATTCATTTCCATTTTAAAATTACAACCTTGGTTTCAGACTTGATAAGGGTATGTAAATTGTCTCAAAAAATATTTTATATAGAAGAAATCGTGTAATACCTTGAATTTCAAACAAGTTTCACATTAGTCTGAAACACCATATGAAATAGAAAATATCTGAAAAGTCCAAAGTACAAATACTACATGATAAAGGGCCCAGAATATGTAGGAATCTAAAACTATTTGTTTGTATGAAATACACTTATGGTCTCTCCAATTTTACAAATTTATTGCTAGCTTATATAACAAGAACTATGGAATTACATTTACCTTTGCAGATGCAGAAAACACACAGCAAAAGTCAGACAGATATTAAAATATTCCAGCCATGCCATGAGATGATATAATTTCCATTAACTTTATAAAGCAAAATTAAATTCTTCTCTAATTATACCTAAGTATATTCACAAATCTTTAAAGATAAATAGTGATTTAAGAAATTTTTAAGAACTTAAGTATACACTTAAGAAAAAGGTCCTGAGTTATTTTTTAAAATTATTTTAATGCTGTTTTGCTTTAGGTTTTATATAATAAATTTACAAGAGAAAAATAAATGCTTTTTCATAGTGATATACTATGTACTTAAGGATGTGCAGCTTAATATGTGTTTCTTTGTAGTGACATATTTCTAACAGTAAAAAAAATTAAAAAATTAAATACTTAAGTGATTCTGTTCTGGTATGTCTTAGGAAAGAAATAAATGTGATGAGCTTATAAGGGATATTATCTCTGAAGATGAAGTTCATATCCATGAAGAAATTACAACTAAAAAATATGAACTACTTTGTAAAATGTCCAAGTTTCATATTCAAGTTTCATTTAAAACTTTATTTTTTCTTTCTCATTTTCTGGAAGAGGAAGTGATCCAGTATTTGCCTCTTAGGAAAATTAAATTACTAACCAGTAATTACAGTTCTCTGAATTTAATATGCTCAGTGGATTTGCATCAACTTTCTTGGGGCATTTGGGTATATGATTTCTAGCAATGTAACATTGTGATTTTAGTAATCCATGCTCTCATTAAAATGAGGCTTTGGTGGAAGAATAAGATAAGTGTGAGTTTTGCATTTTGTGTCCAGAAGATGATGTGATGAAAGGAATACATGGAGCAGGTGACATCCGTATTTCTTCCACCATGTCTAGGAGCATGTTTTGAAATATAAATAGAGACATTAGGAAATCAGCAAAGGTATAAAGTGTGTAATTGGTTTAGACATTTTCAACAGGGTTGAGTTTGAATATATTATCTTAGGAAGAAACAAATATGTTGTCATAAATAGGATTGACTTTTGAGAGCATTAGGTAACCAGGACATGGATGTTTTTAGTAATCCATGCTCACTTTCCTTTTAGGCTTTGGTAAAATTATAAGTGTGACCTTTGCATTTTGTGTCCAGAATATTATTGTGATAAAATGTATATATAGATCAGGTGACATGAGTATTTCTTTCACCATTTCTGGAGCAATATTTTGTAGACGTAAAAATTAGTATTGGGAGTATAAATAGGTGTACCTTGGGTCAATGAATATGCAGATCATGCATGAATAGACCATTCTGTGTGTAAATAATATAACTGGTTCCACTTTAAATAATGGATTGAATTGATATCTGAAAATATAAAGGAAATCTTATATTGATATACAATCATTCATTCCAACAAGTTATACATCTAATGGTAAGATTAGGGTTATGGTTTATCCTGAAAGGTGTGTGAGTTTTGCTTCAAAAGTGATTATGAAAATCAAAAATAATGTGTTTGGAAAGAAGTCTCATGAAAAGAATAGTCAATAAACATGGAGAAATACGTGTGTTCTGAAGCAGTCAGTGATTGAACGTGAAACACATGCCTATAAATTTTCGAACTTTTGGATGAAATATATATAGTATGATGTGCATAAACTGCAGAAATAGTAATGTATCAGTGTTGAATAAAAAATGAACATCAAAATACACATCATGTCCCATTGGAATCTACTTGCATTGATGTTAATCTGGGTCAGTTACTGTAAAAATATTAGGATTTTTATGCACCATTCACTGAAGTTAGTTTTCAGTACTAGAAAATAAATATGTATTTCAGGTGGATGAATATTTCTGATAATAATCTTGTGAAAAGTTGATTATAAATCCACATAAATCACAAAACATTGTAAACAAAACACACACACGGACATTAAAATGTAGCAATATATACGCCAATTGAAATTCATCTTGAAATATATATCATCAACTGATCCAAAACTATTTATTTAATGAACTTGGATTTATGTATAATGTTCAACTAGGAAGCTCCCCCATAGATTGAATTTTCTGTTCCAACAATGTTTAGGAGGAGTGAGCTCCTAAATTTGTATGCAAATATGTGCTACACAAAAATCTTCCCACTCTCATCCAGAACAATGCCTTGATATTACCTTCGCCCCAAGTAAGACACAATTGCAGGAGAAGAGTTAGAAAATCTGTGAATACATATCTGGAATATAAAATTCTCAGGGGTTCACAACCTTGGAGGTTGTAGAGGAGTTTCCAAAAGTAAGGGACAGGCTTGATAGGCCCAACCTGATCTTTCATTAAAATGGGAGCCATCTTGCCACAAAGCCGTGAAAAGATAATTTTGGCTTTAGTATAAATTACTGCAAATTCTGAACCTGCTTGGAATGCCTGCCCGTGCCTTGAACACATCCATGCCTGGCTCTCTGACCAGATAACAGCGCTCTCTGAAAGTTTAGTGACACCTCATAAATATTGGCCTTCCCTGGCCAGACAACGACCCTCTCTAGGGCTCTAATGGTCCTCATAATTTCTGATGTTGGGGCCAGCAAAAAAATGTAAACTACCATTAATGTGATGCTTTCAAAGTTCTGTTATCTGTAACCCCCCTTTTGTGTAACTTTCTGGGCTATATAGCTGGGCTGTAGGAAAGGTGGGGTTGCTGTCTTGTTCCCGCCATTTTGGGAGGGAGAGGCAGCCCAGCCGGTTGAAATAATAAGCTTGCCTTAATTTGATTTTAATTGGAGTCAGTGGTCTTTTTTTGCATCCTAGTCCAACATTTTGGAGTTCCCCAGCGAGATGACCCTGCCCGACCAGATCACAAGACCAGACTGCTGAAAATTCTGAAGCTGGCCTTCTCTCCAGGGCACTGGGCTGGAGAGCCACTCTAGGCGGTGTGCAACTTGAGATGTTTCAAGACCTTTGAGTGAGCCTTCGGTCTGGGGAGCACTGCAGTGAACCACCGCACTAAAACTATTAGAAAGCACCTGGTGGAGGAGGCCTCCATAGGTAAGTGGCGCCTTTATAACATCTGATATCTGGTTAAGGGAGATCTCTTCAGATGACAGAGAGGTGGCCTGGGGAGGCTCACATACACTCCTGTCCAGGACAGTAATGAGAATCGTTGTGTCCTCTGTTCTGTTCTGTAGGGAATTCCTCTGGAAAGGTAGATAGGTGCTGACGGGCACGCGGGCGGTCCTACCCCAGAGCTTTAGTAAGACGTTGCATTGCTCCTCTGTTTTTCTGTTTTGGCACCGGGATTCTGTTTTTTTGTGTTTTGTTCTGTGTTCTATATGTTTTTTGTTTGTTTATTTTTGTGCATTTTGTTGTGTGATTTCTGTGGTAAATCTTAAGGATATTGCACGTGAAAATGGGTAACAAAGCAAGTAAGCCTGAGACCCCTTTGGACTGTGTTTTAAGGAACTGTGATGAACTTTACCACCCTTTGATAAGCAGGATGAGAGAAGCCCCTAGCTGGCTGTCTGGAGCACACCCACTGCAGATGGCAGTGCCTGCTGGGGAACGAAGAACTGAGTATCTCCCAGGTTAACAAGTGAAACTCCTTTAAAACCCCTTGTCCCTCCAGATCAAAAGAGTCACAACATTTGGGCAGAGTCCCCTTGTTTTTCCTTTGTTAGAAAAGCAATAAACATCCCATTTTCTTATTCTCAAAATCCTGTCCTCATTATAAAATTGGCTTTAATTCGTTTCAAGGTCAGGAACCAAACTTTAAGTTACAAATTTTGATACCCTCCCCCGTACCAGAACTTTTTTTTTTTTTTTTTATTGTTGGTTGTTCAAAACATTACATAGTTCTTGATATATCATATTTCACACTTTGATTCAAGTGGGTTATGAACTCTCATTTTTACCCTGTATACAAATTGCAGAATCACATCAGTTACACTTCCATTGATTTATATATTGCCATTCTGCTGCCTTTCCTATCCTTTACTATCCCCCTCCCCTCCCCTCCCCTCCCCTGTTCTCTCTCTACCCCCTCTACTGCAGTTCATATCTCCCCCTTGTATTATTTTTCCCTTTCCCCTCGCTACCTCTTGTATGTAATTTTGTATAACCCTGAGGGTACCAGAACTTTTTGAGAGCTGACTACTGAAATGTTAGGAGATGGAGCATGCATGGGGTGGAACTGAAACAGAAGAGCTAATCCTGTAAGTAAAAGGAGGGACTGAGGGATTCCCAGCAGCTGCTAAAGCCCTGTTGCTTCAGGGAATTCCCTCCATCCTTCCCTGCACTGTAAGGATTATGCCACCTCTGACTTGTTAAAAAAAGAGAAAAAGAAAACGGGGACACTAAATGCAGTAAAGTCACCATGGAGATCCTTGGTTTTACATTTCAGGTTGCTCCTCTGTAAAAACATCTGGTCCCCTTGTGGGGATATCTGTGGTGCCACTGCTGTAGGAGATTTTTTCTCTTATCTGCTCTGTTTTAAAGGCTTCTGTCTGTCACCCATAGTCTGGAGTTCCTTTCTGTCTGTCTTGTTCCTTTGTTTCTGGCCCTTTCAGACATGTACAATAATGTGTTGATATTATAAATTGTTTTGTGGAAATGATCTTAGCTGAATGTGTTTCTAAATGATGATGTTTTATTGTAACAATCTGGAATCTGAATGCCTTTTTGAAGCATTGCACAATCTTGCAGTTAAAAGTTGGGTTTAGGTAATTGTTTAGTTTATGATTTCAGATAATTCATGCCAGAGAACTTAAATACTTAGGATGGAAAACTAAAGAACTCTACTTCCAAGTTGGCAAGTAACTTCCCAAACATTCAGTCTTTTTTTCACCATTTTGAATTGGGTAGCCTGGGAAAATGTCACTGTGTGTACCAGTGCATTAATTTGGACAAGGATAGTAAATCATAGTATGGTATCTGTTGACAAAACAAGATGTAAAGATATAAAATTTTGTGAATTGTATCTTAAACTTGTATCATAATTTTTAACATACTAACCTGAAAATTATGGTTAAAATGCCTTAGGCCTGAGGTGTCTGCTCAGAATAGCAGTTTTTTCCTGCTCCTTCTAGACTTAAGCCAGGACTTATGTTGAAATGCAAATGAAAGAAGCCTGCAAGCTCAGTAGGAGACTGATCTGAGGTGTAAGGGGAAAAAATGGTAAATTGGATGGTATTTACTAATTACTGGCCAGGCATTTTTTCTAGGACTCTTATTTTTTTCCTTAGATTCTGGATTTTTTTTTTCGGGGGGTGGCTCATGATTTTGATCCTGCAGACCTAGGTTAATGTTTTTCTGATCAGATCTATCTTTCACCAACTGTAGAGTTTTTGAAACATTGCAATGGAGATTTAACCTGCCAAAAGTCTCAAGGCCTTTACTATTATTATGTGTGCACACTTTTGTTATTTGTTGTATGTCTATATATACATATGTCCATATATCATACATATGATACACAAATTAACATATATAAGGAGCGCTCATAAAAACAAATTTTAAAAAGTGGATCCAAAGATCTTTAATTCTCGTGATTTAAATGGTTCAATTGAAATTGGATAAACAGATAATAATAAACGTCTTTAAATTTAAGCTTAAAAGTTTTTCTAGGTGTTCAAAAATCTAATAAAATATTAATGTCTATTAGATGTCTAATATGACTTGGTTCTAGGACTTTTCCTTCAACAAAAAAAATGGTTTACACTGTTCAATACATTTGTCTAATATTTTGATAAATAATTAAGGAAATATGATATGGGATTACTCATTCATGAGTACTTTTGTTAGATATCTGATTTACTAAGGTCTGTATAAGTTTGTACTAAAGTATGTATAAGATTGTAAAAATCAGTCATGTGTTAAAGAGACAAACATTTCTTAAAACATAAGTTTACCCATAACATTGTGTTTATTAAGTTTTATTTTTTGTAGAGCAAGCAACAATAAAAATTAAATAACTGATTAAATAAGAACTGTTATTTTAGAGCACTGTACTGCCATTTCTTTAAAAGCTAAACTGGGTTAATGTAGAAACATCAATGTAATTTTGATGCTATTAACGTGCTCATATCTTCCAGGTATACAAGTCTGTAAGGTAGAAACTTAAAAGAGCATTATATCAAGCTGGTGTTCTGAAGTTGTATGGTAAAAAAAAAATATATTGGGCATTCATTTACCTGTTATCAATAATATATGTAAAGTTTTATGTTCCTTTTTAGATTGGGAGCAATTTAAATATATTTTTAATTTAATGAGAGCCTAATCTATGTAAAGGTTAAGAACGTTCAGCCTTTCTTTAATTCACGTTTTAAATGTGATATCATATGATGTTAGCTAAGGTTCATGTGATCTCAAACAATTTATGTAAACTTTGTAAAATGATATTTAAAAAAAACAAAGATCAGCTTTAGAACTAAAACACTTAAGATTTATAAAGAGTCCTGCCTTACCTGAGATAAGGCTCTGTGTCCTAACTTACTATATGTGAGAATAACTATGAAAGCAGTAGGTCAGATTTTATTTCATTTAAAGTTATGTTCAAAAGTTGTTGTTTTTTTTCTGTCAAGATTACTAGGATCTCAAACAGGGGATATAATGCACAACTCAGCCAAAAAATTCAGGGTAGCTATTACACGAACTAAGTATTTTTACTTTTGTTAATTTTATTTTGAAATTTTCTTATAAGTGATCTAAAGACTCCCTGTTAGTGTTTTACAGATGTGTTGCTTTAAGAACACAACATGGGTTTATTCAAGATAATTAGTCATCACCTACAATACAGACAGAATAATACAGATCCCAATTAATAAAAAGATAAATAATTATAAAGTTATAGACATTAAAGCCCAGTACTCTTAACATAAGGCTGTTAAAATTTATTTGCTGGATGTTTAAGATTAGGATTTAAAATTAAAGTTAAATGAAAAGGGCCAAGAAAACCAATATTTGGCTCTTGTCCTCTGAGTCAGTCTGAATCCAGGGAACAGGGGACTTCTCTAAAGAGCTTTGCATCTCTGAGCCACATAACCTCCTGATCAGGGAGATTAATGAGACCACTGGAGAACAGAAAGCCAATCAGTGCATTTGTTACGAAGATGAGAGTCATCAGAGAAGGGAGACATCCCTGATGCTTCCAAGGGAAGCCAAATGGTCAAGCAAGACCTGGACCCACCTAGCATAAATGGCACTAACAGAACTGAGAAGCTGCTCTCAAGTTTCTCCAGGAATGACTCCCATAAAAGCTCAGCTGACTGGTAACAATATATAGAAACAAAAAGTCAGATTCACTGCTTCATCTTAAATACTTAGCAAAGACAGTGAAAACCAAAATACAGCCATTCCTGTCCATTTTTAATAATAATAATAATAATAATAATAATAATAATAATAATATTTTAAGGTATACACTTTATGTTAGCCTCCCAAAATCAGTAAGACTGGAGGTTACAAAGAAGGATTCTCAGACAGGAATGCCTGATAACCATAAAAAGAGACTATCAAGAGGAGCTGCCATAGGCAGAAGTTTTTAGTTAAAAGTCTACAGATATTCCTAACCTACACAGGTAGGCTTCGTGTTTGCTAGTACGATTATCCAGCCCTGCATAACAGAATTAAAAATTTCTCTATTAGACACAGAGGTCATACTAGTAGAAGGATTTTGCAAGATCAGATGACATTAAATTATTAAACTGTAACTTATGTGGAAGGACAACTGTAACACTAAAAGTTAAATATTAAGATGACAGTCCTGATAACTGGGAATATTAAAGACTGGTGAGGGAACTTCTATACAGTGACATGTTCTATCTGCTGCAACATTTATTCAGTTCTCATGTTTTTTGTTTCTCTCATAGAAGAACATATCCCCAGATGACTTTACAACCTGTTCGTACCCAACCAGACTTCAAACCGAACTGACTTCTAAAAGGCAACTCATGTCCTTCAACTGAATTCTAAAAGGCAACTCATGTCCCTCACACCGTGCCCCCTCACATCATCCTCTTTCAGCTCAGAAGAAGCCAAAATTTGTGACGCCTCTCTTCTTACAACAATGAAGCCAAAAATAAATAGACTATCAATATAAGTAATTAATTAAGTCAGGAAAAATCAGGAATTCAGTTTTGGGTGAGTTCTAAAAATTTGGAGACTGTTACCTGAGGGATTAAAATTTCCTCAGTGCTCTTCCCCTACCCTATCAAAGATTTGAAAGGGACACATTAGAAAAGGGGGGAATGATAGACCCAACCTGATCTTTTATTAAAATTGGGAGCCATCTTGCCACAAAGCCATGAAAAGATAATTTTGGCTTAACTATAAATTACTGCAAATTCTGAACCTGCTTGGAATGCCTGCCAGTGCCTTGAACTCACCCTTGCCTGGCTCTCTGACCAGATAGCAACCTTCTATGAAACTTTAGTGACACCTCATAAATATTGGCCTTCCCTGGCCAGAAAACGACCCTCTCTGATATTCTAATGGTCCTCATAAATTCTGATACTGGAGCCAGCAAAAGAAAATGTAAACTACCATTAGTGTGATGCTTGTCATAGATCTGTTATATGTAACCCCCATTTTGTGTAACTTTCTGGGCTATAAAGCTGGGCTATAGGAAAGGTGGGGTTGCTGTATTGTTCCCGGAATTTTGGGAGGGAGACGCAGCCCGACCAGTGGAAATAATAAGCTTGCTTTAATTTGATTTTAATTGGAGTCAGTGGTCTTTTTTTGTGTCCTGGTCTAACAGGTAAACACTCCACAAACATGGAGCTCTGCCGGCCTAAAGACTTCTTGAGAAACTCCCTCTGAGGTTGGGCACTTGAAATATATGTTGTTGTCAGGAGCTATAGCTTCCTTTCTAGTGAGAGCATCAAAGCTGTGTCCACATCTATGTGACACAGAGGACATGGTTTCTTGTTTTCCAAAGGACATGAGGTAGCACTGCTGAATTCACTCTTTGTAGGTAAACTGTGGCCACTTAAGGCTAAGTGTCTCTCCATGTGGACTGTGAAGCAATTTGGTCATCCTCCACTTTTTGTAGTGTTTCTTCCTGCTGCACTGGGAGTTTGGTATTTGCTTCATGAAATACAACGAGTTCAACTGGGACCCAGTGCTGGAGGGAGTTCTGTCACGTGTGGTGGGTCACGGTCTGCAGGAGAATGCAACAACCAGGATTCTATCCCACATAGATTGCCCCCTTGACTATAGCAAACTGATTCTGAACATTGTCTTGAAAATCTCCATATAAAAAGATGTCTTTATATGGAGAAGTTTCAGACATATAAGGTTCTGCTGGATGCACCATGTCAGTCACAAGCCATTTGGAAGCCAATGGCAGATCCACATGGCCCCACGACAGATGTTTTATCACACAACTGCACAACACTGCTCTAGGCCCACTATTCAGTAAGCTCCAACTTACTGGTATTTCTGTTCTACACCATTTTCATAAAACCAAGTCAATAAAGGCACTGTCTGGTACACTCATGATCAGCAAGAGGAAATCAAAAAGTTCTTCAGTGCCACCTAGTCATGGGATTGTCAAAAATTTCGTGGTATTTATCTAGCCACTTTTCAATGATGAAGTTGGAGGCATTGTAGGTTTCAATTCATTTAGGAACCATTAAATGGTGTGAAGCTCATTTCAATGAAATCTCTGGAGAACTCTCACAGGCAAATCTTCCCAAAGAGTGGCCAAAAGGTCACATGAAGCCAAGCCCATTGAGGTCTACAATGTAAGGTCCATGTGCGTTTTGACTCTCAACAATGACTGCCAAGTTTTTCAAAATAAAATCATGTGATATCCTGGCTGAGTTTCCCAGTGATCTGTGAAAAGCCACCCTGGGCCTAGATCTCAGTTTCCAAGGGTGAATCTCATGAGTGGCCTCGTAAAATCCCAACACAATTCATAGCAATACTACTCTGAGGTCAGTTCCAGAAATCAGTCTCTAAGGGGAATCACACCAGAGTTCAAGCTTAGGTGGACCCAGACATCTCTTCCAACTGCCACACAAATGACCAAAATTGAAACTAAAACATGCCCACATGACACTCATCTTCTGCCCTGAAACCTCTCCATATAACAAGATGCCTTTACATAGAAGGGTCTGATGGCTGCACCATGTCAGTCACAAGCCATTTGGAATCCAATGGTAGATCCTCATGGCCATACCACTGATGTTTTTTCACACACCTTCCAACCACTGCTCTAGGCCCACTACTCAGCAGGCTCCAACTTATTGGCATCTCTGTTCTACACCATTTTCAGGAAACCCAGTCAATCAAGGCACTGTCTGGTATACTCATGATCAGCAACAGGACATTTTAAGGTTCTCCAGTGCCAACTGGTCATGGGAATTTTAAAAAAGTCATGGTATTTATGTAACCATTTTTCAAGGATGAAGTTGGAGGCACTGTGGGTTTCAATTTATTCAGAAACCATTAAATGGTAAGGAAGCTCATTTCAATGAAAGCTCTGGAGAACTCTCACAGGCAAGGCTTCCCAAAGAGTGACCAAAATGTCACTTGAAGCCAGGCCCATTGAGGTCTACAATGTGAGGTCCATGTGTGTTTTGACTCTCAACTGTGGCTGCCAAGTCTTTCAGAATAAAATCATGTGATTATCTGGCTGAGATTCCCAGTGAACTGTGGAAAGCCACCCTGGCCTAGATCTCAGTTTCCAAGGGTGATTCTCATGTGTGGCCTCCTAAAATCTTAACACAATTCATGGCAATACTTCTCTGAGGTCAGTTCTAGAACTAAGTCTCTAAGGGGAATCACACCAGAATTCAACCCAGGTGGAACCAGTCATCTCTCACAATTAAAACCTTAACACTCCCACATGGCCCTCATCTTCTTCCATATAGACACTCATCATAAACTCTGGCTGGAGGTTTCCATGAGGGGCACAGCCCAAGACAGTGTCCAAAATAAGCTGCCTTGCCCCTCATTTGCCTAAAGTCAGGTTGGCATGGACACCCTTCCTGTGAACCAGGAGTGATCAAATAGGCCTGCCATTAATACTGCTCCGCTTCTCCAATTTGAGGCCTACTGACTGTGGGGTTTAGATTCTTTTTGTGAATTGGAGGCATGAGAAAACCCAAGCACTATGGGCAAGCCACTGCACGGCTTTGAAAAACCCATTTGTCCCAAAGGTTCCCTATTCTTACTTGATGGAGGTCAGTTCCCTAACAGAGGAAGGCAAGAGGCTTCATCCCCAATGACTGCTCTTTTGGCCATTATGGTTTTGGATGCACACATGGCTTCTTTCTTTAGATCCATCAGGTGCTTAGAATCTAAGCCACAGCCTCACACAGGGCCAAGAGGCTGATTCAGACACATCCCTTTCCAAAGCAATGAAGCAAGGAGCCACAGGTGATGCTCATTTATTTCCATTTGAAAACTGCGTTCTTCAGGCTTCACAAAAAGGTGGCCTGAGTCAAAGACCTTCCTGATATTTAGGGCAACAGAACAATAGGTAATCAAAAGTCCCAAAGCAGGGTTTCTCCACTGAGACTTTCCTGGTCACACTGATATCTGAGTTTTGTGAGATGCTCACCATTCCCATCAGCTATCCAGTACATGGCCATGTCACAGAGCATGGAGGTGGTACATATCTTGGACACAAAACCATGAGCCTATTCTGGAGAGTGGCCAGAATTCAGGAAGAAAACAGAAACTTAGGAAGTTAGTAGGTGTTGCCCATCCATAAGGCAAGCCACAGTCCATTCATAAATTGGGCAGAATGAATGCTGGGAAGATATTTACTAAACAGGACACATCCATTGATGCATTTTCTTTTCTAATGTCTACATCCATGGACACAGTGGGATGCACAGACATAGAAATATCGCATTGTGAAATGACTTACTAGAAACAGTCCTCTCCAAATCAAACAAACTGCATTTCCTACTTATTCTTAGAACATGAGACAAAACCACAAACTCACACCCACACCCACAAAGCACCTCCTTCACCCAAGTAGGTCTTTGATTATCCGGAGTTTCCTCTGACTGGTGGTCCATACTATGTTCCCCCAAAATGGCCGGTACTGTCTCAGATCTGGTGTCTTTGCAAACTCTTTGAAGTAGTCAGGAGCCAGTGGTGAACCACTACCTGCTTTCTCAGGAAACACCCCTTTTCAGAGCTCTCCTGGCATTTGGCAATCCTCATATCAGTAGGTACCAAGGAAGACTTACTCTGTCCTTGGTTATACCAAACAACGGAGCCCACTGGGACTGGAACTGTGACTGGCTCTTGGTGCCTGTCTTCCTGGATCCCAAGGTAAGGGAGTTCCCTCACCAACGAAGTGAGGTAGGTTGCTTCATTCAGGAAATGAGTGCGCTTACTCCCTTGGCAAACACTTTGTCCTAACAGTTGCTTCCAAGGTTCCCATGAGATGGAGGCTGCCCCTACTTCCTGTGACAGTTTCAAAAGTTAGAATGGTATATCAACCATAGGAACCCGGGAACAGCTCTCCACACAGGCCTGGTTTGGTCCATATTCTCTACATTAAGTAGAGAGAGGCTGATTCAGACACAGCCCTTCATCCTGAGTAGGTTGTTTGCCATGGAAGATGACTTTTGCTCTCTCAGGTCTTTCATAGCTGCCTACGTCTTCTCCAGGGATCATTTCGGCTTGGAACTTTGAGGATCTCAGCAGGTGGAAGATCCCCTACATTCCTGCATTGTAAGACCAACTCTGTCCCTGTTCTTCTGTAAAGTTAGATTGAGGGAACAGTGTTTGGTTAGGGTTAATAACAGGTTTGATTTGGATTAGGAATCATTCTGAGCAATGAATAATGGTATTGGGAAAGTGCGATATTTACAAGAATATATAGGTGAAATATAAGTATGAAAACAGAAATCTAGGTAAGATTTGAAGCCCAGAGGGCATTGGCCTCTTGATTGGGATACTTAGCTTTGAATTACATTCTGCACTGATGTCTGAGATAAATACATATACAATGGATTAGGACCTTGTACCTTGGATGATTGAATGTCAAAGAGAACATCCAGTCAAAAAGCTATAGTCGGTAGGATTAGGAAGAGTGTCGGTAGGTTTAGAAAGAATAGTGATTATAGGATTTGGAAGAAATGTTTTTAGCAATAGGGTTTCAGTTAGAGAGTGAATGTAATTGTCAGCACATATGAAGAGTCAGTCAAAATGATAAACTGGGAAAATATGTAGGAAAGCAGATATCAATAGAGACATGAGGAAATCAGGCAAAGTATAAAGTGAGTGATAGGATAAGACATGTCCAAGAGGCTTGAGGTTGAATATATAATCTTAGGAGGAAACAAATATGTAGTCACCAATAGAATTGACTTTTGAGAGCATTAGCAACCTGGACAGGATTGTTTTTAGTAATCCATGCTCACTTTCCATTTAGGCTTTGGTACAATCATAAGTGTGACCTTTGCATTTTGTTTCCAGAATATTAGTGTGATAACATATATATGTAGATCAGGTAACATGAGTATTTCTTCCAAAATTTCTGGGAGCAATATTGTGAAGATGTATAAATTAGTACTGGGGGTACTAATAGGTGTACTCTGTGTCTATGAATATAGAGATAATGCATGAATAGACCATACTGTGAATAAACAGTATAACTGGTTCCAACTTTAAATAATGGATTGAATTGATATATGAAAATATACACAAAATCTTATATTGATATACGTACATTCATTAAAACCAAATATACATCTAATAGTAATATTAGGGTTATGGTTCATTATGAAGGGTGTGTGAGTTTTGCTTCAAAATTGATTAGGGAAATCGAAAATAATGTGTTTGGAAAGAAGTCTCATGAAAAGACCAGTCAAGAATCATGGAGGAACACATGTGTTCTGAAGCAGGAAGTCATTGAAAATGAAACAAATGCCTATAAATTTGCGAACTTGTGGATGAAATATATATCATATGAAGTGCATGAACTGAAGAAATTGCAATGTACCAGTGTTGAATAAAAATGAATTTCAAAATACACACCATGTCCCATAGAAATCTATTTGCATTGATGTTAAACTGGGTAAGTTACTGTAGAAATATAAGGATTTGTATGCACCATTCACTGAAGATAGTTCTCAGTACTAGGAAACAAAATGTATTTCAGGTGTGTGAATATTCCTGAGAATAATCTTGTGAAAAGTTGATTATAAATCAACATACATGAATTTGAATTAATTTAGAAAGTGTATAATAAGATGCATATTTCATATTTTGAAAAATCTGGAGAGTATATATATATATATATATATATATATATATATATATATATATATACACACACACACACACACACACACACACACACACAGAGAGACTTTAAAAGTAGGAATATAAATGCCAATCGAAATTCACCATGAAATATATATCATCCACAGATAAGAAATATTTATTTTACTGAACATGGATTTATGTATAAAGTTGTTAAACTAGGAAGCTCACCCATTGGTTGAATTTTCATTTCCAACAGCGTTTAGGAAGAGTGAACTATTCTAACAATTTGTATCTGCCAAGTCAGCCACCTCACAAGAATGTACTTGTGATTCCAGGTAGGATTCTATATGTGCATATAAAATTACAGGTGCTGAATAGGCTGCAGAGAAAGGGAGACAGGAATTCACATATTTGTTTACTTTAGAAGTACATGGAGAACTATTTCAACAGAAAATTGACTAGATTTATAACTCTTACCCTATATAATGCAAAAGGCAAGTCCAACTATACACCATGCCTCCTCTGAACTGCTTGTATTTCTATTCTGTTTGGGTTTTTATTCTCCATCTTATTAGGATTAGTAGTCAGAGTCTAGTAGTGTAGTGGTTAGTGTCAGGGATTCAGTATTTTGAATGGAAAATTGGAAAATGAATCCAATGTATATGTAAAAATGTTCTAAACAAAAATCTTCCAACTCTCATCCAGAAAAATGCCTTGACATTACCTTTGCCCCAAGTAAGACACATTTAGAAGAGAAGATTTAGAAAATCTGTGAATACATATATGCAATAGAAAATGCTCAGGCATTCATAAGCTTGGAGGTGGTAGAGGAGTTTCCAAAAGTAAGGGACAGGGTAAACACTCCACAAACATGGAGCTCTTCTGGCCTAAAGACTTCTTGAGAAACTGTCTCTGAGTTTGGGCACTTGAAATATATGTTGTTTTCAGGAGCTTTAGCTTCTTTCTAGTGAGACCATCAAAGCTGGGTCTGCATCTATGTGACCTGGAGGACATGGCATCTTATTTTCCAATGAACATGAGGCAGCAGTGCTGGTTTCTCTCTTTGTAGGTAAACTGTGGCCACTAGGGGCTAAGTGTCTCCCTGTGTGGACTGTGAAACAATTTGGTCATCCTCCACTTTTCGTGGTGTTTCTTGCTGCTGCACTGGGAGTTTGGTATTTGCTTCACGAAATACAAGGAGTTCAACTGGGACACAGTGCTGGAGGGAGTTCTGTGACATGTGGTGGGTCAGCGTCTGCAGGAGAATGCACCAACCAGGCTTCTATCCACATAGCTTGCCCCCTTGACTATAGCAACCTGATTCTGAACATTGCCCTGAAACCTCTCCATATAACAACATGCCTTTACATAGAAGGGTCTGCTGGCTGCACCATGTCAGTCACAAGCCATTTGGAATCCAATGGTAGATCCTCATGGCCATACCACTGATGTTTTTTCACACACCTTTCCACCACTGCTCTAGGCCCACTACTCAGCAGGCTCCAACTTACTGGCATCTCTGTTCTACACCATTTTCAGGAAACCCAGTCAATCAAGGCACTGTCTGGTATACTCATGATCAGCAACAGGACATTTTAAGGTTCTCCAGTGCCACCTGATCATGGGAATTTTAAAAAAGTCATGGTATTTATGTAACCATTTTTCAAGGATGAAGTTGGAGGCACTGTGGGTTTCAATTTATTCAGAAACCATTAAATGGTGAGGAAGCTCATTTCAATGAAAGCTCTGGAGAACTCTCACAGGCAAGGCTTCCCAAAGAGTGACCAAAATGTCACTTGAAGCCAGGCCCATTGAGGTCTACAATGTGAGGTCCATGTGTGTTTTGACTCTCAACTGTGGCTGCCAAGTCTTTCAGAATAAAATCATGTGATTATCTGGCTGAGATTCCCAGTGAACTGTGGAAAGCCACCCTGGCCTAGATCTCAGTTTCCAAGGGTGATTCTCATGTGTGGCCTCCTAAAATCTTAACACAATTCATGGCAATACTTCTCTGAGGTCAGTTCTAGAACTAAGTCTCTAAGGGGAATCACACCAGAATTCAACCCAGGTGGAACCAGTCATCTCTCACAATTAAAACCTTAACACTCCCACATGGCCCTCATCTTCTTCCATATAGACACTCATCATAAACTCTGGCTGGAGGTTTCCATGAGGGGCACAGCTCAAGACAGTGTCCAAAATAAGCTGCCTTGCCCCTCATTTGCCTAAAGTCACGTTATCCTGGACACCCTTCCTGTGAACCAGGAGTGATCAAATAGGCCTGCCATTAATACTGCTCCGCTTCTCCAATTTGAGGCCTACTGACTGTGGGGTTTAGATTTTTTTTTGTGAATTGGAGGCATGAGAAAACCCAAGTACTATGGCATGCCACTGCATGGCTTTGAAGAACCCATTTGACCAAAAGGATCCCTATTCTTACTTGATGGAGGTCAGTACCCTAACAGAGGAAGGCAAGAGGCTTCATCCACAATGACTGCTCTTTTGACCATTTTGGTTTTGGATGCACACATGGCATCTTTCTTTAGATTCATCAGGTGCTTAGAATCTAAGCCACAGCCTCACAGGGCCAAGAGGCTGATTCAGACACATCCCTTTCCAAAGCAATTAAGCAAAGAGCCACAGGTGATGCCCATTTATTTCCATTTGAAAACTGTTTTCTTCAGGCTTCACAAAAAGGTGGCCTAAGTCAAAGACCTTCCTGATATTTAGGGCAACAGAACAATAGGTAATCAAAGTCCCAAAGCAGGGTTTCTCTGCTGAGTCTTTCCTGGTCACACTGATATCTGAGTTTTGTGAGATGCTCACCATTCCCATCAGCTATCCAGTACAGGGCCATGTCACACAGCGTGGACTTGGTACATATCTTGGACTCAAAACCATGAGCCTATTCTGGAGATTGGCCAGAATTCAGGAAGAAAACAGGAACTTAGGAAGATATTAGGTGTTGCGCATCCATAAGGCAAGTCGGAGACCATTCATAAATTGGGCAGGATGAATGCTTGGAAGATTTCTCCTAAACAGGACACATGTATTGATGCATTATCTTTTCTAATGTCTACAACCACGGACACAGTGGGATACACAGACCCAGAAACACTCGCCTTGTCAAACAACTTACTAGAAACAATTCACACCAAACCAAACAAACCGACTTTCCTACCTATTCTCAGAAAATGAGACAAAACCACAAACCCACACCCACACCCACACCCACACAGACGCCCAAGTAGGTCTGTGACAATACGGAGTGTTCTTTGACTGGTGGGCCATAATATATTCCCCCATAATGGGCTGTCCTTTCTCAGATCTGGTCTCCGTGGCCAACTCTGTGAAGCTGTCAGGAGCCAGCAGTGAGCCACTACCTGCTTTCTCAGGAAAGGCCACTCTTCAGACCTTCCTGCCATTTGGCCATCTTCACATCAGTAGGTACCAAGAAAGACTGACTCTGTCCTTGGTAAATCTAAACAAGTTTGACCACTGGGACTTGGACTGGGACTGGCTCTTGGTGCCTGGCTTCCTGGATCACAAGTTCAGAGAGTTCCATCACCAAGGAAGTGAGGTGAGGTCACTTCCTTCAGGAACTGAATGAGGTCACTACCTTGGCAACCACTATGTCCTAACAGTTGCTTCCAAGGGTCCCATGAGATGGAGGCTGCACCTACTTGCTCTGATATTTTCACAATTTAGAATGGTATATCAACCATAAGCACCCGGGAACAGCTCTCCACACTGGCCTGGATCGGTCCATCTTCTCTACATTAAGAAGAGAGTGGCTGATCCGTCACAACCCTTCATCCTGACCAGGTTGTTAACCATGGAAAATGACTTTTGCTCACTCAGGTCCTCCATAGCTGCCTACATCTTCTCCAGGGATCATTCCTGCATGGACCTTTGAGTTTCTCAGTAGGTGGAAGATCCCCTACATTCCTGTATTGTAAGACCAACTCTGTCCCTGCTCTTCTTTAAATTTAGATTGAGGGAAGTGTGTATGGTTAGTGTTAATAACATGTTTAATTTGTGTTACGAATCATTCTGCTGGATGAATAATGGTATTGGAAACCTGCGATATTTATAAGAATATATAGGTGAAATATATGTATTAAAACAGAAATCTAAGATTTGAAGCCCAGAAGGGCATTGTTCCCTTGATAGTGATACTTAGTGTTGAATTACGTTCTGCACAGATGTCTCAGATAAATCCATATACAATGGCATAGGACCTTGTACATTGGATGATTGATTGTGGAAGAGAACATCCAGTCAAAAAGGGATAGTTGGTAGGATTAGGAAGATAGTTGGTAGGTTTAGGAAGAAGAGTGAATATAGGATTTGGACCAAAAGTTCTTTAGCAATAGGGTTTCTGTTAGAGAGTGAATGTAAATGTCAGCACATATGAAGATTCAGTCACAATGATGGACTCTGGAAAATATGTAGGAAAGCAGATAATAATAGAGACATTAGAAAATCAGGCAAAGTATAAATTGAGTGTTAGGATTAGACATTTTGAACAGGGTTGAGTTTGAATATATAATCTTAGGAAGAAAAAAATATGTAGTCACCAATAGGATTGACATTTGAGAGCACTGGGCAACCTGGACATTGATGTTTTTAGTAATCCATGTTCAGTTTACTTTAAGGCTTTGGTAGAATCATAAGTGTGACCTTTGCATTTTGTGTCCAGAATATTACTGTGATAAAATGTATATGTAGATCAGGTGACATGAGTAATTCTTCCAGCATTTCTGGGAGCAATTATTTGAAGTCCTATAAATTAGTACTGGGGGTACAAAGAGGTGTACCCTGTGTCTATGAATATAGAGATAATGCATGAAGAGACCACATTATGAATAAATAATTTAACTGGTCCCACATTAAATAATGGATTGAATTGATATCTGAAAATATATAAGAAATCTTATATTGATATACAATCATTCATTCCAACCAGCAATACATCTACTGGTAATATTAGAGTTATGGTTTATCATGAAGTGTGTGTGAGTTTTGCTTCAAAAGTGATCATGGAAATCGAATATAATGTGTTTGGAAAGAAGTCTCATGAAAAGACCAGTAAAGAAACATGGAGGAAAACATGCGTTCTGAAGAATAACATGATTGAAAGTGAAACAAATGCCTATTAATTTGCAAAATTGTGGATGAAATATATATACTATGATGTGCATAAACTGAAGAAATATTAATGTACCAGTGTTGAATAAAAATGAACATCAAAATACATATCATGTCCCATAGGAATCTACTTGCATTGTGAAAATTTGCTTATAAATCCACATACATGAATATGAATGAGTTTAGAAAGTGTATAATAAGACACATATTTCATATTTTGAAAAATCTGGAGAGTGTATAAATATATATATACACACACACACACACACACACAAACACACAGAGACATTAAAAATAGCATAATATGTGCCAATTGAAATTCACCATGCAATGTATATCAAAAATTATTTGTTTTATTGAACATGGATTTATGTATAATTTTGTTCAACTAGGAAGATCACTCATAGGTTGAATTTTCAGTTCCAACAGCGTTTAGCAGAAGTGATCTCTTAAAATTTGTATCTGCCAAGTCAGCCACCTCACAAGAATGTACGTGTGGTATCAGGTAAGATTCTAAAATTGCATGTAAAAATACATGTGCTGAATAGCCTACAGAGAAAGGGAGACAGGAATTCACATATTTGTTAACTTAAAAACACATGTAGAACTATTTCAACAAATAATTGACTAGATTTATAACTCCTACACTATATAATGCAAAAGGCAATTCCAACTATATGCCATGCTTTCTCTGAACTGCTTGTATTTCTATTCTTTTTGGGTTATGTTTCTCCATCTCATAAGAATAGTTGTCAGAGTCTAGTAGGGTAGGTGTTAGTGTCAGGCATTCAGTATTTCGAATGGAAAATTGGAAAATGAATCCAATGTGTATGTAAATATGTGGTACACAAAAATCTTCCCACTCATCCAGAACAATGCCTTGACATTACAATCGCCCAGAGTAAGACACAATTAGAGGAGAAGAGTTAGAAAATCTGTGAATAAATATCTGGAATGGAATATGCTCAGGAGTTCACAACCTTGGACGTGGTAGAGGAGATTCCAAAAGTAAGGGACAGGGTAAACACTCCACAAACATGGAGCTATGCTGGCCTAAAGACTTCTTGAGAAACTACCTCTGAGGTTGGGCACTTGAAATATATGTTGTCGTCGGGAGCTTTAGCTTCCTTTGTAGTGAGACCATCAAAGCTGGGTCTGCATCTATGTGGCATGGAGGACAGAGTTTCTTATTTTCCACCGAATGTGAGGCAGCAGTGCTGAATTCTCTCTTTGTAGGTAAACTGTGGACACGGGGGGCTAAGTGTATCCACATGTGGACTGTGAAGCCATTTGGTCATCCTTCACTTTTCATGGTGTTTTCTGCTGTTGCACTGGGATTTGGGTATTTGCTTAACGAAATACAAAGAATTCAACTATTACCCGGTGCGTGAGGGAGTTCTGTCACATGTGGTAGGTGAGGGTCTGCAGGAGAATGCACCAACTAGGCTTATATCCCACATAGCTTGCCCCCTTGACCATAGCAACCTGATTCTAAACATTGCCCTGAAATCTCTCCATGTAACAAGATGCCTTTACATATAAGGGTCTGCTGGCTGCACCATGTCACCCACAAGCCATTTGGAAGCCAATGGCAGATCCACATGGCCCCACCACAGATGTTTTATCACACACCTGCCCACCATTGCTCTAGGCTCACTACTCAGCAGGCTCCAACTTCCTAGCATCTCTGTTCTGCACAATTTTCATGAAAACCAGTAAATCAAGGCACTGCCTGGTATACTCATGATCAGCCACAGGAAATCCAAAGATTCTGCAGTGCCACCTGGTCATGGGAATTTAAAAAATTTCATGGTATTTATCTAGCCATTTTTTAAGGATGAAGTTGGAGGCACTGTGGGTTTCAATTCATTCTGGAACCATTAAATTGTTAGGAAGCTCATTTCAATGAAATCTCTGGAGAACTCTCACAGGCAAGGCTTCCCAAATAGTGGCCAAAAGATCACATGAATCCAGGCCCACTGAGGTCTACAACATGACGTCCATGTGTGTTTTGACTCTCAACTCTGGCTGCCAAGTCTTTCAGAATAAAATCATGTGATATCCTGGTTGAGATTCCCAGTGCTCTGTGAAAAGCCACCCTGGGCCTAGATCTCAGTTTCCAAGGGCGACTCTCTTGCAAAGCCTCCTAAAATCCCAATACAATTCTTGGCAATACTTCTCTGAGGTCAGTTCCAGAACTCAGTCCCTAAGGGAAATCACACCAGAGTTGAAGCCCAGGTGGACACAGTCATCTCTTCCAACCGCCACACAAATGACCACAATTAAAATCAAAACGCTCCCACATGGCCCTCATCTTCTTCCATATAGATACTCATCATAACCTATGGCTGGAGGTTTCCATGAGGGGTGCAGCCTAAGACAGTGTCCAAAATATTCTCCCTTGCCCCTCATTTGCCTAAAGTCAGGGTGGCCTGGACACTCGTCCGGGGAACCAGGAGTGATCAAATAGGCCTGCTCTAAATACTGCTCTGCTTCTTCAATTTGAGGCCTAATAATTGTGAGTTATAGATTTTTTATGTGATTTGGATTCTGGAGAAAACCCAAGCCCCTATGGGCTAGCCACTGCAGGGCATTGAAGAACTCATTTAAACCAAATGTTCATATTCTCACTTGATGGAGGTCAGGAACCTTACAGAGGAAGGCAAGAGACTTCTTCCACAATGACTGCTCTTTTGAACAATTTAGTTTTGGATGCACACATGGGATCTTTCTTTACATCTGTCATGTGCTGAGAATCTAAGCCACAGCCTCATACAGGACCTAGAGCCTGATTCAGACACATTCCTTTCCAAAGCAATTAAGCAAAGAGCCACAGGTGATGCCCATTCATTTCCATTTGAAAACTGTTTTCTTC
Source organism: Callospermophilus lateralis (assembly GCF_048772815.1). Classification (NCBI taxonomy): domain Eukaryota; kingdom Metazoa; phylum Chordata; class Mammalia; order Rodentia; family Sciuridae; genus Callospermophilus; species Callospermophilus lateralis. Next base: position 1,305,554 of record NW_027512416.1, on the reverse strand, counting down.
AGGCTTCCCAAAGTGTGGCCTGAGGCAAAGACCTTCCTGACATTCAGAGCAACAGAACAATAGGTAAGCAAATGGCCCAAAGCAGTGTTTCTCCACTGAGACTCTTCTGATCACACTGATATCTGAGTTTTCTGAGATGCTCACCATTCCCTTCAGCTATCCAGTACATGGCCATGTCACAGAGCTTGGAGGTGGTATATATCTTGGACACAAAAACATGAGCCTATTCTGGAGAGTGGCCAGAATTCAGAAAGAAAACAGGAACTTAGGAAGATATCAGGGGTTGCCCATGGATAAGGCAAGCCGCAGTTCATTCATAAATTGGGAAGTATGAATGCTGGGAAGCATTCTACTAGACAGGACACATCAATTGTTGGATTCTCTTTTCTAATGTCTACAACTACGGACACAGTTTGATACACAGACCCAGAAACACTCGCCTTGTCAAACGACATACTAGAATCAGTTCACTTTGAACCAAACAAACCACCTTTCTTACCTATTCTCAGAACATGAGACAAAACCACAAACCCACACCCACACCCACAAAGGCACATCCTTCCCCCAAGTAGGTCTGTGACTATCCGGAGTGTCCTCTGACTGGTGGGACATACTATGTTCAAATTAAATGGCCTGATCTGTCTCAGATCTCTTCTCCTTGTCCAACTCTGTGAAGTTGACAGGAGCCAGCGATGAGCCACTACCTGGTATCTCAGGGAAGGCCCCTCTTCAGAGCTTTCCTGGCATTTGGCCATCCTCACATCAGTAGGTACCAAGAAAGACTGACTCTGTCCTTGATAATTCCAAACAAGTGAGACCACTGGGACTGGGACTGGGACTGGCTCTGGGTGCCTGTCTTCCTGGATCCCATGTTCAGAGAGTTCCATCACCAAGGAAGTGAGGTGAGGTCACTTCCTTAAGGAACTGAATGAGGTCACTGCCTTGGCAACCACATTGTCCTAACACTTGCTTCCAAGGGTCCCATGAGATGGAGGCTGCCCCTACTTCCTGTGACACTTTCACAAGTTAGAATGCTATAACCACCATAGGCACTCAGGAACAGCTCTCCCCACAGGCCTGCTTTGGTCCATCTTCTCTACATTAAGAAGAGAGAGGCTGATTCAGACACAACCCTTCTTCCTTACCAGGTTGTTTGCCATGGAAGATGACTCTTACTCTCTCAGGTTTTTCATAGCTGCATACAGGGATCATTTCTCTCTTACTCTCTCAGGTTTTTCATAGCTTCTACAGGGATCATTTCTCCATGAACGTTTGAGGTTCTCACCAGGTGGAAGATCCCCTACATTCCTGTATTGTAAGACCAACTCTTTACCTGCTCTTCTGTAAAGTTAGATTGAGGGAAAAGTATATGGTTAGGGTTAACAACATGTTTGATTTTGGTTAGGAATCATTCTGCTGGATGAATAATGGTATTGGGAACCTGCGATATTTATAAGACTATAGTGGTGAAATATAAGTATGAAAACAGAAAACTAGGAACCATTGGAAGCCCAGAAGGTCATTGGGCACTTGATTGGTATACTTTGCATTGAATTACATTATGCACAGATGTTTCAGATAAATAGATCATCAATTTGGCATAGGACCTTGTACCTTGGATCATTGAATGTAGAAGAGAACATTCACTCAAACAGGGATAGTCACTATGATTAGGAAGATAGTTGGTAGGTTTCAAAAGAAGAGTGAGTAAAGCATTTGGACCAAAATTTCTTTACCAATGTTGATTCAGTTAGAGAGTGAATGTCAATGTTAGCACATGTGAAGAGTCATTCACAATGATTAACTGGAGAAAAGGTGTAGGAAAGCAGATATCAATAGAGACATTAGGAAATCAGGCAAAGTACAAAGTGTGTGATAGAAAAAGACATTTTTAACAGGGTTGTGGTTGAATATGCAATCTGGAAGAAACAAATATGTACTCACCAATAGGAATGATATTTGAGAGCATTAGGGAACCAGGACATGGATGTTGTTAGTAATACATGGTCACATTCAATTTAGGCTTTGGTACAATCATAAGTGTGACCCTTGTATTTTGTGTCAGGAATATTACTGAGATGAAATGTATATGTATATCAGGTGAGTAGAAAATTCATCATGAAATCTATATCATCTACAGATCCAAAAATATTCATTTTACTTAACATGGATATATAGGTGAAATATAAATATGAAAACAGAAGCCTAGGTAAGATTTGAAGCCCAGAAGAACATCAGGCCTTGATTGTGATACTTACATTTGAATTATGTTCTGCAGAGGTGTCTCAGATAAATCGATATACAATGGCACAGGACCTTATACCTTGGATGATTGAATGCCAAAGAGAACATCCAGTCAAAAAGGTATAGTCGGTAGGATTAGAAAGATAGTCGGTAGGATTAGAAAGAAGAATGAGTAAAGGATTTGGACAACAAGTTTGCTTCTCCAATTTTAGGCCTACTGTCATGCATGGGTGATGCTCATGCATGGCCTCCCAATATTGCAACACAATTCATGGCAATACTTCTTTGAGGTCATTTCCAAAACTGAGTATCTTGGGGGAATCACACCAGAGTTCAACCCCAGGTGTACCCAGTCATCTCTTCCAACCACCACACTAATGACCACAATTAAAACCGAAACACTCCCACATGGCTCTCATCTTCTTCCATACATACACTCATCATAACCTCTGGCTGGAAGTTTCTCTGAGAGGCGCAGCCCAAGACAGTGTCCAAAATAAGCTCCCTTGCCCCTCATTTGCCTAAAGTCAGGGTGGCATGGACACCCTTCCTGTGAACCAGGATTGATCAAACAAACCTGTGGTTAATACTGCTTCACTTTTCCAATCTGAGGCCTACTGACTGTGGGGTTTAGATTCTTTATGTGAATTAGAGTAATGAGGAAACCCAAGCACCTATGGGCTAGCCTCTGCAGGGCTTTGAAGAACTCATTTGACCCAAAGGATCCCTATTCTCACTTGATGTAAGTCAGGATCCTTACAGAGGAAGGTGAGAGACTTCATCAACAATGACTGCTCTTTTGGCCATTTTGGTTTTGGATGCACAAATGGGATCTTTCTTTAGATCCATCAGGTGCAGAGAATCTAAGCCACAGCCTCACACAGGGCCAGGAGGCTGATTCAGACATATCCCTTTCCAAAGCAATTAAGCAAAGAGCCACAGGTGATACCCATTCATTTCCATTTGAAAACTGTTTTCTTCAGGCTTCACAAAGGGTTGGCCTTAGGCAAAGACCTTTCTGACATTCAGGACAACAGAAGAATAGGTAAGCAAAAGGCCCAAAGCAGGGTTTCTCCATTGAGACTCCCTGGACACACTGATATCTGAGTTTTCTGAGATGCTTACCATTCCCTTCAGCTATCCAGTACATGGCCATGTCACAGAGCTTGGGGGTGGTACATATCTTGAACACAAAACCATGAGACTATTATGGAGAGTGGCCAGAATTCAGGAAGAATACAGGAATTTAGGATGATAGTAGGTCTTGCCCATGGATAAGGCAAGCTGCAGTCCATTCATAAATTGGGCAAGATGAATGCTGGTAAGCTTTTTACTAGACAGGACACACCCATTGCAGCATTTTTTTTCCTAATGCCTACAACCACGGAGACAGGGGGATACACAGACATAGAAACACTCGCCTTGTCAAAGACTTATTGGAATCATTCCACTCCAAAACAAACAAACTGACTTTTTTCCTATTCTCATAACATGAGACAAAACCACAAACTGTCGTCCACACCCACGAAGGCAACTTTTGCCCCAAGTTGGTCTGGGACTATCCAGAGTGTCCTCTGACTGGTAGGCCATATGATGTTCTTCAAAAATGGTCTTTCCTGTCATAGATCTGGTCTCCTTTGTCAACTCTGTGAAGTTGTCAGGAGCCAGCGGTGAGCCACTTCCTGTCCTCTCAGGAAAGGCCCCTCTTCAGAGCTATCCTGGCATTTGGCCACCCTCCCATCAGTAGGTACCAAGAAATACTGACTCTCTCCTTGGTAAATCCAAACAAGTGAGCTCACTGGGACTGGGACTGGTACTGGCTCTTGGTGCCTGGCTTCCTGGATCCCAAATTCAGAGAGTTTCATCACCAAGGAAGTAGGTGAGGTCACTTTCTTCAGGAACTGAATGAGGTCACTGCCTTGGCCACCACTTTGTCCTAACAGTTGCTTCGTATGGTCTCTGAGATGGAGGCTGCCCCTACTTCCTGTGACACTTTCACAAGTTAGAATTATATAGAAACCATAAGTACCTGGGAACAGCTCTCCACCCAGGCTTTATTTTGTCCTTCTTCCTACATTAAGAAGAGAGAGGCTTATTCAGACACATCCTTCCATCTTGACCGGGTTGTTTGCCATGGAAGACGACTTTTGCTCTCTCAGGCCCTTCGTAGCTGCCTACATCTTCTCCAGGGATTATTTCTGTATGGACTTTTGAGGTTCTCAGCTGGTGGAAGATCCCCTACCTTCCTGTATTGTAAGAACAAATCTGTCCCTGCTCTGCTGTAAAGTGAGATTGAGTGAACAGTGTATGGTTAGGGTTAAAAGCATGTTTGATTTGGGTTAGGAATCATTCTGCTGGATGAATAATGGTATTGGGAACCTGTGATATTTATAAGAATATAGACGTGAAATATATGTATGAGAACAGAGATCTAGGAATGATTTGAAGCCCAGAAAGGCATTGGGCCCTTCATTGGGATACTTAGCTTGAATTATGTTCTGCACCGAGGTCTCAGATAAATCAATACACAATGGCATAGGACCGTGTACCTCGGATGATTGAATGTAGAAGAGAACATCCAGTCAAAAAGGGATAGTCCATAGGATTAAGAAGATAGTATGTTTTGGAAGAAGAGTGAGTCTAGGAGTTGGACCAAAAGTTCTTTAGCAATAGGGTTTCAGTTAGAGAGTGAATGTGAATGTCAGCACATGTGAAGAGACTGTCACAATGATGAACTGGGGAAAATATGTAGGAAAGCTAATATCAATAGGGACAAGAGGAAATCTGGCAAAGTATAAAGTCAGTGATAGGATTAGATATTTTCAACAGGCTTGAGGTTGAATATATAATCTCAGGAAGAAACAAATATGCAGTCACCAATAGGATTGATATTTGAGAGCATTAGGCAACATGGACATGGATGTTTTTAGTAATCCATGCTCACTTTCCATTCAGGCTTTGGTACAGTCATAAATGTGACCTTTGCATTTTGTGTCCAGAATACGACTGTGGTAAAATGTATATGTAGATCAGGTGTCATAAGTATTTCTTCCACCATTACAGGGAGCAAAATTCTGAAAACTTATAAATTAGTACTGGGGATACAAATAGGTGTACCCTATGTTGATGATTATAGAGATGATGCATGAATAGACCATATTGTGAATAAAGTATATAACTGGTTCCAAATTTAAATAATGGATTGAATTTACCTCTGAAAATATATAGGCAATCATATATATATATATATATGAATTATATATCAAATGGTAATATTAGGGTTACAGTTTATCATGAAGAGTGTGTGATTTTTGCTTCAAAAATGATTATGGAATCGAAAATAATGTGTTTAGAAAGAAGTCTAGTGAAAAGACCAGTAAAGAAACATGGAGGAATACATGTCTTCTGAAGCAGGAAGTGATTGAAAGTGAACCAAATGCCTATAAATTTGTGAACCTGTGGATAAAAAAAATATATCCTCTGATGTCCATAAACTGAAGAAATTGTAATGTACAAGTGTTGAATAAAAATGAACTTTAAAATACACATCCATAGGAATCTACTTGCATTGATGTTAAACTGGGTCAGTTACTGTAGAAATATTAGGATTTCTCAGCACCTATCACTGAAGTTAGTTTTCAGGACTAGGAAACCAGTATGTATTTCAGGTGGTTGAGTATTTCGGAGAATAATCTTGTGAAATGTTGTTTATAAATACACATACAGGAACATGAATGAATTTAAGGAGTGTATAATAAGACACATATATTTCATATTTTGGAAAATCTGGAGAATATATATATATATATATATATATATATATATATATATATATATACACACACACACACACACACACACACACACACATACAAATTAATATGTAGCAATATATATGCCAATCGAAATTCATCATGAAATATAATTCATCCACATATCCAAAAATATTCATTTTACTGAACATGGATTTATGTTAATTAAGTATAATGTTTTTCACTAGGAAGCTCACCCACAGGTTGAATTTTCAGTTCCATCAGTATTTAGGGGGAGTCATCTCTTCTAACAATTTTATATTCCAAAGTCAGTGAGCTCACAAGAATGTATGTGTGATACCAGGAGGGATACTATATATGCATAAAAAATTACATGTGCTGAATGGGCTACAGAGAAAGGGAGACAGGAATTTTCATATGTGTTAACTTTAAAAACTCATGGAGAAATATTACAATGAAAAGTTGCCTAGATTTATAACACATACTCTTGATAAAGCAGAAGGCAAATCCAAGTATACACCATGCTTCCTATGAAAGGCCTGTATTTCTATTCAGTTAGGTTTCCTTTTCTCCATCATATTAAAATTTGTAGTCAGAGTCTAGTAGGGTATGGGTTAGTGTCAGGGATTCAGTATTTCAAAAAAAATAATTTTTTTCCCTTTCTTCCTCCTCCTTCTTCTCCTTCTCCTTCTCTTTCCTCTTCTTATTTAACAATTTCAAATGTTGAGGTTCATGATACCCTCACACAGCCTTTCACTAGTTTTGTTAGGGGTTGATGGTGGGAGAGATGATGAAGACCATTGGGTTTTCTGTACCATATGTTTACTGGTATCTATGAGCCAGTAATGGAAGATAGTCACACACACAAAAAAAGATCTTATATTGTCCTTATAAATTGTCCTGCTGAGCATTTCTCCTTCTCAGTACACAAAATAGAAACATGAACTCTCAGGGTTCCCCAAAGCATTTTTTTTTTCAGATTTGCTATGACTTTCAACAATATTTTAAGAAGACAACATTGAATATCCTGGAACTTGTCTAGATGAAAAAAATAAGCAAAAATCAATGAAATGAAAGTAAAAAAGAAAAAGTTTAATATTATTAAATACTTTATCCTTTAGTTTTGACAGGTTTGTTTTATACTTATAGTCAGTGGAATTTTTATGTGAAAAGGCATCTAAAATCATCTTATACTCTTAGAAATTTTATATGTGCTCAAAAATATTCATAAACAAATAACCTATACATATCATATGTATGCTTATATGTGTGCGTATATGCATACATATATATGCATAAAATAATATACATACTATTATACATAATATCATATAAATATTTTAGCAGTGACATTAAGCCACTTTTTTCTTCCATATAATTTTTTTACCCTGATCCATCTCTGTCCAGCAACCTTCTCAGGCCTGTCAATATCAATCAGTTCTCATGACTTAGAAAAAAAGGTTTCCTTTCCTGTAAACAGTTCATTAGACCGATTGCCTACCTTTGCTGAGTGTACTTCTGCCAGTCCCCATCCATCTGCATGGTATAGGAAATCAAATAACAGCCCAAACTTTGAAAAATTTATAATGTTTTCTGGTAATTGCAAATATATTGCAAATGTTTATTATAAATTATTTCAAATATGTTGGTATTTTGCTTACCCACAAATATAATTGTTTTAGTAAGAGAGGATTATCATATTTTATTACTGCTATCCTTTCTACACAGTTCAGCAGATGCCAATAACTAATTGCCTAATTCTGATCCCTTTCTGGGGTTTATTAAAAATTTTTACTACAACATATATTTTTTTCTTTCCTTTAAACACAAATTTAACACCCTTCCATGACATAAACTGAAAGGTATTTTTTCTTTCCTGCCCCAATCTTTAAAATTAGTAAAGTGTTTTAGTCAGCTTTTTCACTACTGTGACTAAATAACAAGAATAGCACAACTGTAGAGGAGGAAAAGTTTATTTAAGGGCTCACACCATAAACAACAGTCTCCATTCCTCAGTCCTTGAGGTGAGATAGAATATCATGGCCATAGAACATCATGGTGAAAGAGCATGGAGGAGGGAAGCACCTCACTTGATGATCAGTTGGCCGAGAGATGAACTCCACTAGCAAGATACAGAATATATGTTCCCAAACCACATCCCCAATGCCCCACCTTCCCAGCCACATGCCACCTAACTTCCATTACCACTCAATTAATCCCATCAAGTGATTAATTCACTGTGTTCAGGCTTTCTAAACCAATCACTTCTTCTCTGAACCTTCTTGCCCTGTCTCACACATGAGCTTTTGGGAGACACTTCACATCCAAACCATAACAATAAAGTATAGATAATGAAGTAAAAAGGAGATTATTGCCAGCTGTGTTTAACTACGGATATATTATAGAGAAATATCTCAGTTGCTACTGGATTAAGAGTGATTTGAGATTAAAAACAGCCAGTGTCAAAATAAATATTTTATTTTTAAGGAAATCCTATTCACTTTTATTTTACATCATGTATTCACACTTAATTTTCCATTTATATTGCAAATCTTTCAATTTTAAATGCAAAACTTTCTTTATCTTTTAAATTATTTTTCTAGCTATATATTTTAGAGCTAGGATATTTTAGAAATATTATTTGGCATTATTTTCCTGTTTATTTCTTGCTTTAAGAATTATGTTTTCATTAAGACTCTTATTTGATGTATTCATCTGAAAAGATATTATAAGTCTGTGTAAAATAATCCCATTATCCTTTATCAGTTTATTAATGGAAACAAGTGTAGTTGGAATACAGAATTCCAGGGCCTGAAATGCATAATGTGACTGAGAGAATATTACTGTCATGCTTTAATTCATGATCAGAAATGCATTTGGAATGGAGTAAATAAGAATTCAATTTGACATCAAAATGCTTTGCCTTGTCCATATGTTTTGAGACTTTATTAGCATGATAATTTGTTAGTTGAATTTTTATCATTTAGTCAATGAAGACAAGGATATTTAAATCTTACCTTCCTTTCACAATGGAATTTTTACACAATGAAATATTAATTAATAATTTTAACCCTAATGTAGCTTTATATTCAATACAAAGAATAAAGAAAAAAAATTACATTTTCTCAGACTTAATAGAAGAGCAGCATGTGGATGAGTCCTGTTGGCAGAGGGCAGATGTGAAAACTTGAGGGGGAAATGCAGAAAGCTTAGTAATAATAATTTTCTATCAAATAAACCTAAAAATATCCTGACCAATTATTTTTCTATGGAAACTTTACACACAAAGAATGCGAAGTAATGGAAAATGAGTGCTTGAATGATTTATACAACATTAATAGGTGTAGGATTGGACCAAAATTTGGGCTCATAGTCTAAGTAAGATCATACTCTCCTTCATAGTAAATTTTAAATTGTGTCATCCACTGGAATCTGAACTTGAAATCTTGACAAGCAACTCTTAAGTTTATACTGGGAAGGATGAAAAGGAGGGAGAACAAAGTGCCATTTAGATGCAAGGGAACTTGAGAAAAGTCACATTTTAATAATTAAATTATCAGTCTACCATAGTTTGAAGGAATCTAAACAAGGCCTATGGTTGAAAGGCCTTCAATTATGTAGATATTTGTAAGCATTATGTTAGTGAGAATTTCCAGGGAATGCCTAAAATGGAAACAAAATATGACCAAAATATGATCATCTCTGCATCAAGTAACCCAGTCATCATGTGGGATGCAATCACAACATATTCAATGACATCTGAACCCACTATTTGAGATTCATCAAAAATTTGTTCTTGACTACTTTTCTTCATTCCTAGATTATTCTTAATATTTCTTTTTACATTGGAAAATTTCTTTCAATATTAGGGTTTTTTTTGTTCATAGAGAAATAATTTTTCATTTTAAATTCTGCGTTATTGTGTGGCTTTTCTCTTCTAATTATATGCGTACTGATAACATCCTAATATGTTTATTCAGCATTGTTATATACATATGGAAGAATTAATGGTATTCAAAAGAATCAATTAAAACAAAATAAACACCACTGATTTCTGCCATAGGTGTTACATGACAGGAAGAAGTGAAAATAATATTCACTGAGGAATCACTCTTAGGTGGCGTATTAAGTCACTTGATATTCATCATCTCATTTTGCCCTTGCCAAATTAATCAGGAAGCAGAGAAAGTCTACTGGACAGTTAAAAAATATATATTCCAAAGACATGCCCCAAATGCCCGCCTCCTCCAGCCACACCTTACCCATCTTTAGTTATCTTTCAGCCAATCCTTTTAAGGGAAATAATTGTGATAAGCTTCTTATAACCAAATTATTTCTCCTCTAAACCTTCTTGGATTATCTCACACATGAGACACCTCACATCGAAACCATGACAGACACTATCAATACAAATGTAATAAGCAGCCTGATATGTAGAACAGACTTGAAAGGGTACTGTACAAAGGAGGAAAATTAAATAGCTGATATTTGAAAATATATTAAATTTCAAAAGTACTTATGGAAATGAGATCTGGATTTTAAAACAGAGAAATATGAAACAGCAATGATTGGCTCTTTCAAGCACCACAACAACTACAGAATATCTGTGAGAATGGAAGAGTTCAGACTTTTAGAACACCAGAGGATACTGTGTTGGATTTTAAAGACCACATTTGATTTCTAGAAAGATTACAGTATCATTGCTCATGATAAGCACCACACTGATGCTTATCAAGCTCCAAGGGAGCGTGTTGAAACCAGGCCAAGAAGCAAGACTTTCTCCCTATTCTTCCTGACTAATTACGTGAGGTGCTTTCCTTCACCACACTTTTCCACCATGATGTTTAAACTCACCTTGAGCCCCAAGGAATGCAGTTGGCTCTCTATGGACTGAGACCTCTGAAACTGTGAGCCCTGAAATAACTCTTTCCTCCTCTACAATTGTTATTATCAGGTCTTTTAGTCACAGCAGTGAAAAAGCTGACTAAACCAGTGTCATTAGGTATTTGTTTTTATACTTTGTTGTAGTTCTTTTTTAGTTCTATGTAATCCAAATATCTTCTTTGATTCTTTATTTTTTTAAACATTTATTTGCTTAATGTTGTCTTTGTGAAGGGAAGTTATTAATTTTAAAGGAATTACAAAAATATCCTTAGGAATCCATATTTTATGTCTTATATTAAAAATATGGAAAAGATCTTTTAGTCTGAATACATAAATTTCCAAGAGAGATTTGTTACCCCCCTATATCAACAAAAACAAAAAGCATGACCTAAAACATTAAAAAATTGAAACACATTTAAAAACATGAGGACATCAGGAAGTTTAAATGAAACAAACTTCCAAAAATATCGAAGAACATCATCTACAGAATGATTCTGTGCCAAGCCACCAAGTTTTTCTCAAGAAGGAGAAAAAACAGTCAAGCAGACTGTTTTCTACGTGAAAAACTTCTTCAAAACTTATAGTGGTAAAGTTGTATAAGAAAATGCTCATGATCTCCATAAAACACAGGTAAATTGGCCTACCCAGGCTGAAGAATGACAACAGAGCTGAACAAAGTCAATATACAGAAAAAAGGAGGTTGTATCTGAAGAGTAAAGAAAATCCTATGGTACTCTCCTACCTGGCAACCAGACTTCAATGCAGGGAAAGGTCAGCTAAATTTCCCCAAAGCTGGCAGTTTAAGTACAAAAAAAAAAAATCACTGGGATTCTAGGGCATATTCATTGAAAAGTACAGATTTCACAAGCAAAATATTTAAATTTAGTGATGAAGTAAACAATGCTAAAGCACAAACAAATTTTAAATCTAGTTCATCTACTGAGTCAAAAGACTATGTATGGATTTAGGTCTCATTCCAAATCTCTAAGACAAAAAGTGCATACCCTTTTTTAGATATAAATATTATTTACAATCTTCTTTACTGTTATTTTACATGAAATGTCCAGCACATAACAAAATTATAAGACACTTATTATACACACACACACACCACACTAAGCATCCATACTTAGATTCATAGTTAGAAATGCTTGACAGGAATTTTTTTTTCATAAGCATAATAAAATATTAAAAGATCTAAATGGCAAAATGGACAAGACATACTTTCAACAAATATAGCTTTTATGTATTTAGTACCATGTAATATAAAAAGCCTTTATAATTCAAAGTGAAAAAAATTGCATAAGTCATAAATCTTTCAAAAAAGATATCAGAATTATCATATGATCTGCAATTCAACAATGCTATTAGGTAAATCATATTAAAAGCAAAATGAATAAAAAAAGAGTTTTAGTTGTAGTTAATCAGAAACACTAAATTTGAACGTACCAGTCTAAAATTTAGCAAGGATGTGGTGTACCTATATCTTCACACGTTGTTTGTGAAAATACGAACTTGTTGTCCATTTTGGAAAACTGTTAATGAATATAGTAAATTTATACAAATATCAAACATCTAATGTTTTTTCTCCAAAGGACTTATGGAAGACTGTTTATGAAGAGAATAGTATAAGAAATTGTGTGGTGTTGGTACAATGTAATATTAGCAAGTGATTTAAAAATAAAAATATTAAAAATAGAAACCAAAACCAAACAGTTACACAATCTATGCTTCCATTTATATTAAACCCAAGAAGATACTAAACTAATCTCAAGAGTACTAATTTCTTAGTCATTGCTAGTCAAAGTGATTACCTGGAACTGGTAGGCACGGATCCCAAGAAGTCTTTCTGCATGGTAAAAACATTGTGTAGTTTTATTTTTATGATCATTACATGTATATATAGTGTGCAAAATATTGAATGCTTAAAGTCCTATTCTCCATTAAGTAGGACATAAACTAATTTTCTATCAAATAAGACTATTGCCTACCTTCAGTTACTTATAGTTTAGTTAAAATACAAAATAAAACATTTTCTACCGGAAATAAAGAGGATAGGTACCCTAATAACTTCTAATTCCTTATACATTTTTTTTTCTCAAATTTAAATCTTTGATATTTTTTTAAAAAATCATTTTAATTCCCTGGATAAAACAATGTAATTTATCAAAAAGATAAACCTTAACCCACTTATGAGTGATGGTTTTTTCATTATGCCATCTATGTGTATGGGTATATTTCTGGGCTCTAAATAATATACCACTGCTTTACTTATCTATTATTGTACAATTTTCAAAACTTCTTAATTAATATAGCTCTATAATGGTTTTCAATGCCTTATAAAACTCTCCAAGGACAATTATTTCTCTTCTACTAATCACCATCTTCTCCCAGCCCACACAATAGCTATTTCTAAACATTACTATATATTCCTCAGTGTTCTTGCTTTGAACATGTTCCCCATTACACTCAGCAGAATACCTTGAGTCCTACTTAATAGAGAATATAATGACTTCCAATCCTTCCACCTACAGACTTATCAGCATCATCAATCATTCTTATAGCCTTCCTTCCAGTTTAGTAGAGGAGATGTTACTGCTGTGGAATAGCAGTAACTATCCTTTGAATCCCATCGCCTCCCATTTTGTCAGGCATTTTATGCCATTCATTACTCTTTCTTTCCATATGTTATCTAATTTTAAAAACATTTTATCTCAGATTTTTTTCAATTTTCAAAAATAACAGATTTTAAATATAAATCTTAAGATTCAAATAAATTAGAAAATATGTTGATATTTATATCTATTCTGTATGTGCATATAGTATCTGCCAATGTTATTGCTGTATATGAAATAATATTGTACTTAAAGGTTTAACAGTAGGACTCCTAAACATGTCTCATGTCATCAAAACTTCCTATAATACATGAAAACCTCTAAATGGAATTACATTATATGGATGTAAACATATCCCCATTGTAGCATAGTGTGTTCAAAATAATAAAAGTACTTGTGATTTTTTAAATGATACAATTAAGAATCCTAAAATATGAAGACTCTTCTCACATATTCATGTTGTGATTATGATACACACATATTTTTTATAAACCTCTTCTTATTGACACAAATAGAGGAAAATGAACTTTATTATCAACATTGATATTTTCTTTTAAGTCATCTCTCCTAATTATTTTACATGCTAATATACAAAATGTCTAGAATTTCCTAATGGCTAAGTGGTATTCCGAAACTATTGTGCTCTATTAACTAATCTCCTATTTTTAATTTTCCATCCTCTACCCTCCATTATTTCTCTGAATACTCTTATCTGTCCCTTTGCTAATGTTTATAAAGTTTTTGTTTTGAATTCTGTTCTCCATGGATGTAATTTTTCCTGAAGTATAAATCACAGATTCCTCACAAATCTCCAAAATAAATTTGATCTGTTTTCAAATCTTACATCCATAATTGATTAGAAGTTGGTTGATTCCAAAGGCAAATGAAAGTGAACATTTCTAAATAAGAGTAATCTGTTTCCTCAAAACTTGATGCCACGTTTTCATATTACTCAAGAATCTTTTTGATATTAGTTCTGTTTTGGTAAATGACGATCTTGTTTCTCTACTTACCTAAACCAGAAATAGAAATCATCATCAAATCCCTCATTCCTCATAGCTAGTCAGGGGCAAAGTACAGCAGACTTCCTTATTGCCATTCAAAATTGTTTCCTCTGCCATCTCCTCAGTCCAACTGCTTTATTATTGTTTGCTTATATTTACACTTAATTACTAAGTGAGCATTTTAATTGACCTCTCTGAAGTCACCCAAATCCCCACTCTAATATTTCAACATATACACTGCTACTGGTGTGATATTTTTCTAAAACATGGTTAATCATTACTTAGACTTATTTTGCTTGAAAATAAGTTTTATTTAATGTTAACATGAAAAAGTAATTTCCCCCTGCAATCACAATTCAAAGATACTCCCCAATATCATTGTCTGGCTAGTCAAACTAATCTATGTATTATTGTGAAGTGACTAAATTATTATTCAAATGACTTTAAAATAGTTTATCCAGATTATCATGGTGAATTCAACTGAATCACATAAACCCTTAAAGGAAAAAGAGGAAGGCAAAGGAAGATAAAGATGAGGATAGTCATAGTTATTGTTTGCTTATATTTACACTTAATTAGGGAAGTGGTCAGGGAAGTCAGAAAGATTCAAAACACGGGACGAATTCAACCCCACTTTGATGAAGGAAAATCCACGAAAAGCATGAGCAAGAATGTAGGTCATACAAAAGTACAAATTGTGGGCCCTGCTGATGGCAGGTGCCGCAGCCTGGCTGGGCACAATTCAGGAACCACTTATCAAAAGAAACTAACTTTATTTTTAGAACCACACACGCCAACCAAAACAGCTCCTCAGGAAAAACCCTCAGAGCCCAACTGCCACCACCGGCTTCCCACAAGCCTCTCCTCCACCCCTTTTTACAGGTAGACATTGAAGTGGACCTAATTCGGTTTTCTTTTTAAAAGCCTCTAAAGACAAAAAGCAGCTTAAAACCTAACTACAATGAATTAAAAAAAATGTATTCACTAAACTACTGGTCTCCGGCACCATTTTCTGTTTTCTGTTGCTTTGATGCAGGCTCTTCTTTGTCTGGTTTTGGGCCCCGGAGCATTGGGCCCCCCTGTCCATTTTTTGGCAATGGAGCCCGATGCCTTTCTCCATGATATCGTGGATAAACACTCGGTCCTTGTTCGTGTTTTGATAATGGAGTACCCTCTATGGTGGTTTGAGAACGGCATTCATTAGCCCAATGTCTCCCTCTACGGCAACGTGGGCAAATACCCGGTATTCGATTCCTTTGATACCTAGTTTTGATAAACCCTCCTCCTATGGGGCAATTTCATTTAAAATGTCCTGTTTGTTCACAATTGTAGCATGTTCTTGGCCTGGCATCTAAAGACTGTTTTACTGAAGCTGCCACGATTTGCCCTTGTTCATTAATGTCTCTGGCATCTAAAGCCTGTTTTACTGTAGCTGCCACGACTTGCTCTTGTTCATCAATGTCTCTACATAACTTAATATATGTGTTTAAATCTTCATGTTTCCATGGTCTAATGATATCTCTGCACCAACGATTCTCTTGGTCATAAGCCAGTTGTTTTATTAATGGCATTGCTTGTTCTGTATTCCCCAAAACTCTGGTAGATGTTTGAATAAGCCTATCTACAAATTCAGTGTAAGATTCATTAGCTCCTTGTATTATCTTAGATAATTGACCTTGTAAACCTCCATGTCCTTGTAAAGTCTTCCATGCCTTAACTGCATCTACAGCAAATTGTGAATATACACCAGGATCATATGCAATTTGTTGCTGATGATCCTCATAAGGTCCCTTTCCTAACAAAATATCTAGATTTCTCTGAGGATAACCAGCTGCTGCATTTTGCCTAGCCGTCTCCTTGCAAAATTCCTCATTGGCAACCTTCCATAACAGGTATTGTCCTCCATTTAGCACAGCTTTACACATATTAGCCCAATCTGCTGGTGTCATGTTCAAGTTGTTAATGGATTCGACCAAGCTTACAGTGAAGGGTGCCTGAGGACCATAGGTTGTTACAGCCTCTTTTAGCTGCTTCACTCTTTTGAAATTTAAAGCATGGTACATTTTCTGCCCTCCTACCTCAAATACAGGGCATGTTAATACTTGAGATCCTGTCTCAGGATCCCAACTATCAACTGTGAGGGTTGGGAGCCTCCCAGCATATGGAGGTGGTGCTGTTGATTGGACACTCATGCCCTCTGGTGATAGAAAGGTGTTAGTAGCAGTCTCCTGTTGTAACTTTTCCCCTGATGGCTTTTTCTGCTCTAAACTTCCTTCCTCTGTCTGACTAGCTCGAAAGACCTTCTCTTTTACTTGAATTTTTTCCTCTTTCTGACTAACTTGAGAGACCTTCTCTTTTACTTGAATCAATATGTCTTCTCCTTCCTCTACCTTTGTCTGAATTGAAGGCTTTGGACTAAGCAAACAAGATATGAACGTCCACAATGGCAATGTGCCAACTGGCAGAGTTCCTGGGCTGCTCTTTTCTATTCTTTTTAAATCTTCACCATGATGGTTCCATTGTGATATATTTAACAACACCTCCTTAAAAAGCCATGGATTTTATTATGTCCCAGTACTTTGTCCTTTCTTTCTGGTAACTCATTTTAAACTAACTTCTATTGTTGGCACCGATAATCATTTTTCTATTTATTTAAAAGGCATTTTTCTAAAATAATACCATCCCTTTTTTTGAGTAAATTTTTAGTATCCATGCGTGCCTCTTTTCCAAGTAGATTGATTATTATTATTATTATTATTATTATTATTATTATTATTATTTTAGTAACAGGATAATCGTTTGCATTCTTCTTTAGAAAACAATGTTAGAAGATTGTTAGCTGATCTATTTTTTTTTCATTCCTAGCTTATTCTTTCCCAAACTGGAGGTCATCCACATGTGACTGTGTGCTTCACCTTATCTACCCTAACACTAAGCACCAAAACATAGTCTACACTTGGCTTTTCACATTTTGTGCCATTCAAGGCAAAGGCCAGGATGAATCCTAATACTCATTCACACAAAGATAATAAATTTGCGCCAGATATGTTGGTACATGCCTACAATTCCAACAATTCAGGATGCTGAGACAGGAGAATGCCAAATTCCTGGCTAACCTCAGAAGCTTAGCAAGATCCTATCTCAAAAACAAGCAAACAAACAGCAGAAGGGGGGTGCAATGAGGGATGTAGTTCATTAGTAAAATGACCATGGATACAATCCCCAGTACTGGAAAAAACAAAAATAAATAAATGTATATGAGATGTGTGTATGTGTGTGTATAGCATATGAATTGATCTGGAATTTTTTCATCTATTTTTATTTGGTTCAGAATGCATCTTTAGGAGACCTCATTAATAAGCTAATTTAAAATCTCACACCAGGCAATAAAGTTTAATTTTCAGCACCATGTCATTATCCTAGAGATAATGACTCTATTTAAAATAATTTTGTCAGAGTTTGTAAATATCTTTTCTTGTGCTAAATCTGAGGCATGCATTTTTTAGTCATAATAGTCAGCAATTAAATAATCCATAGGATCTGTGTTGATCATTTGTATATGCTAAATATGAACATACATACATGGATGAATCATACCAAGGAATAATAATTTTAGTGTTATAGAATCCTAAAAGAAAGAACATGGATCATTGTTTTACAATTAACTTTTGCTTCTGCTTACAAAATATAGGTGATAATATCAGTTTAATGATGGTGTATGACTTTCTTTGATATAAATCTTTGTTTTGCATAATTAGGAATAGAACCTCACAAATTAATTTGATTAATGATGAATAACTTTGTATTTAAGTTACATTATACTGAAATTCATGTTTTGGAGTATTTCTTTTACTCATCAATATTTTTGAATCATTCATTTTTTTCTTATACAATGTTGTTCATATAAAGGAAAACAGTAAAGTGAGGTTGAATGCCAGATGTTTAATGAGTACCACTTCATCTAGCCTACTTCAAACAGCATAATGCTCTTGCAGAGGAAGGATTTTCTGTCAGTATTTCATTTAAAAATACAGTAAATACTTCTAAATGATTTAATGACTCTGTTATTTCAAATCAGTTAATGATTCAACTGAACAGGGGAAAATATGTTTATTTCCACATTAATTCTATGAAATTACATCAGGTCAAGTAAACAATATTGAGATGTTTAGGATAAATAAATACCTGTATAAATAGAGCATATTTGCATATTTGTCTACGGAAATTACTTTGTTCTCTATCTAAGCATAAGGTCAGAATGCAATTTACCTGCAATAGCAAAACACAAAAAGAAAAATAAAACACTCATTTTTTCAATTAAACTCTCTGTTCTGCCTTACTCCAAAGTTTAACTCCTCATTGTAAAAGCCACACCATTTTGGACAATTGAATCTCTATTCCTTGTGTGCTAAATCTACATTAGACTAAGGATTTACCCCAAATTTGTTGAGAGGATTAATAGATACTCCATGTAAAATGTTTAGTGCATAATTCGGAAACTTGAAAGTGTCTAGTAAATGTTAATTATCATTATTTTCATTATTTCTGAAAGCACTAATCAGATCAAATTAATCATCTTACATTTTAGACCTCTATTTCTACTAAAATAAAATGGTAAGAACATTCAAAATGATGGTCCAATTTTCTTTGACCCTTGGCAGTGATCATCGATGTGTATGTAAGACAGCATACTTATACAACTAATTTGGAAAATGAAATGCAGCTCTCTTCCATTTTGACTATTTTTTTCAGGTGATTAAATGATGCCTGAATGCCTGAACTAGCATTATTGTTAAGATTTAAAGTCAATTTATATCATCTTTCCTCTAGGTTTTGTTTAAATTATTAAGATTGTTATTACATGGAGGCATATTTTTGTGACAAATCTGTCATTAAGTTTTAAGGAAAAACATTGTTTTTAAGATCAAAACCAAATTAAAGAGTGTTATTCTTAAATGTTTTTTGTATGTTAAATATCTTGTTTAATTTACAGCTATGGTGGTAAATGTCTATAATCCATGTTTCCAGCTAGGCTGAGGAGGGAGGATTACAAATTCAAGGCCATTCTGGGAAATTTAGCAAGATGCTG
This sequence comes from Callospermophilus lateralis, assembly GCF_048772815.1. Taxonomy (NCBI): domain Eukaryota; kingdom Metazoa; phylum Chordata; class Mammalia; order Rodentia; family Sciuridae; genus Callospermophilus; species Callospermophilus lateralis. The sequence continues at coordinate 1,285,945 of NW_027512416.1, read as the reverse complement.
TCTCAAAATAAAAAAAAGTGAAAAAAAGGAGCTGTGGTTGTAGTTCAATGACAAAGAGCCCATGGATTCAATCTCTGCAATCAGAAAAATAAAATTAGTTTAACTTAAGTAGGGTATAAATTTAAATACATACCAAAGTTCTCAGACACTGCAGATGTACTGACTCTCTTATTAAAAAATACCCTTAAGTATATTGTTCATTTGTGTTCAAACCAAAAACTTTATGTCATTCAGCTTTTTATTTCTTACACTGAGAGTGTTTAACATTATTCCTGATAGGTTTTAAAAGGTAAAGAGATATATAATTCTTCAGAGTATTGGTATGAGTCATGCAATATATTAAGTCTTACACAGTTTTTAATAAATTTCTCTCATTAAATATTATACATAGCATCTCATATAATGCACTACAACAAAAGAAATCATACTTTTATAAGCATAGTGTTGTGCGTATATTCAGTGCTTGCCTAGAATGTATGAGCTCTGAGTTCAATTCCAAATAAAAGCCAAAAAAAAAAACCTTACCTGAAATAGAAAGTGAAAAAAATTGGTTTTATGGTTTAGATATTAGGTATCCCTCAAAGATCATGGGTGAGATAATGCAAGAAATTTTAGAGATGAATTCACTAGGTTATGAGCATTTTAACCTTATCAGTGAATTAATCCCATCATAAGGATTAACTGGTTGGTACTTGTAGGCACATAGGGTGCATAATTGGGAGCATGACTTTGGGGTATATAGGGAGGGGTATCTTTCTCTCTGTTTGTTTCCTAGCTCATGTCTAGATAGGCTTGTAAAACAACATCTGACATGAGACTCTGATGTCAAACCTTTTTTAATCCCTCCATTTAAGTTTAAAGTTTAGATACATATTATCAATCAAAATCATTAGAGATTACTTGGCAGTTAAGTATTCTTTGATGTATACTGAGTATGTCTTTTTTTTTTAAAATTTAGCCATCCCTTTATTATACAATCATGCCAAGAGGTTGGTCAAATTGTGCCATGGTAGATGCAGTTTTGGGAAATAGCAAGACTTAATAAATGTCTGTAGACAGATGTCTAATAAGCAAAATGGAAACAAAGTTTCAGTGGGTAAATTCAATGATAATTAGCTTTAATCTCCATCTTTCCTTCTCATCCTATCATTATAAGTAATAGGACTATAACATTTTTTCAATCTAGACTGAACCCAGGAGTACTTAAGCACTGAGCCACCTCCCAATCCTTTTTATGTTTTATTTTGAGACAGTGTCTTGCTAAATTGTTAAGGGCCCTGCTAAATTTCTGAGGCTGACATTGAACTTGTGATCTTTCTGCCTTAGTCTCCCAGTTGCTGGGATTACAGATGTGCACCACTAAGACCAGTGACAAATGTAACATTTAGTACTCAATTAGTAATGTGAACATTAAGATTTTAATATAAATATTGATAAACTTTGCATATATATCTAGCTACCATTCCATCTACAATATTATATTCCTACTTCCACTGTATTATTATTTATATTATTTATTTTTTTTCTATTTTAAAGAAAAGAAACATTTGATAGGTTCATAATACAATCTTGTAATTATGATTCCATGGAGCTCTGAGGGAATCCAGATGATATTAATATTTTATATGTAAGTATATGTGTGTGTGGATGTGTGTTTTCTAGCCAACTAGTATAATAGCTGAAGGATTGAGATGTCCTTTCAGAGTGTTAGTCATAGAGTAAGTACTGTAAAAACAGGTTAGATGAAAGGAAGAAAAGTTAAGGGGTGAGGAAGAAGAAAATTGAAATAAAAATTGTGAATTCTTAAATTCATAATTATGAAAAGTTCAAAATAAAAAAAAAAAGCTTTAGTAGTATTTCCAAACAAATTGATTTCCTAACACAATTAATGCTTTTCAAAAATGTTTATTTTAAATTTATATATGGAACATTGAGAACATTTCAGTCATTTTAATATGGGTACCATCAATATAAATAACTTTCAAAAGAATATGAAGCATGTTATAAATTTTGGCATATAAATTACATATCTAACAAAAATTGAAGTTTTAAAAGAAAAGCTATTAAAATTTAGGGAGAATTATTTTTAAAAACATCCTGTTATATTATTAGATGATTATTAGGGACTTTGTTATAATTAAGAAATGAAATGCATTTCTTCAAAATTACCTAAAAGTCCCCCAAACTTCCCCTAAATTCACAAATTTAATCCAAAGCTGAAAGTGTAATTATAAAACATAAATGAGATTTCTAAATCTATGATGACTTTTATTTAACTCAAACCTAGTCAGTATTAGAAATTACCCTTGGTTTTAAAGAACAACTCAGCTTTTCCAATTACATTAAAAGCATCAATGAATTTCCATTATTATCATATGTGCAAGAGAAAAAAATAATTTAATTTTCTATGTCCTATATTTCTTGTCATTTCTCAAGAAAATAAAATGGAGAAAACATTCAAGTTGCATTTATTATAAACATATCATTATGGAATTCTAAGCATTTAAAACAAAAAAAATATCATTCACATAAAATATGGTGTAGAATAATATTTACAGTAGAGGAAGTTTGATATTAATACAAATATTTAAAATTATTATGTTATGACTAAATCTCCTTCAGAGAAAAATGTCAAAATTCATTTGGAGATTGTTAAATTCTGTTATATCAATATTCCTGTGTTTCTTAAGTAACTATTTCTAGTTGAAGATAGGGAATGAGGTGAATGGTAAGAAAGCTAGAGCACAGTTATAATCCTGGGAACTTTCTTGTCATACAAATTTGGGAGTTCACCATATTTGTGCTCCTATTCACTAGAAAAAGGAATATTGTTTTTTTAAAAAAGTGGGCATATACTAAGAAAATGAACTGACTTTATGCATTTTATACCGTGAGCTAGTTTTCGTGTCTAAAGTTAAAGTTGCAGTGTTACAATTAATTACATTTTTAGAATTATTAGAAATATAAAGGTAGTTTTGGAGACAACACTTTTCAAACAACCAGGTAAATTTCATAGTTTTGTATTAATTGACATTTTCTACTTACTCTAATTTATTAAATTAATGCAAGCATAATTATAATACAGTTCTGGAAATTTTTCAATTTATTTGAAGTTAGCATTCTAAAGTAATTTACATATTCAGAAAGTCGAAGCATAAAGTTCATTTGAATTATTCATTTGTGTACTTTTAATATTTATTTTTTCCTCAAGCCCCCTTATTTTTGCTATACAAAAAGAACATGAATTTTCCTGTAATGATTCAAAACAAGATGTATTTTAGCCTAATGTTTATCGTAATCTTTATAATACTTTTAAAGTTATCTTAATGCTATATCTTAATTTAATGCTATATCTTGATATCTTCGCAGTAGTGTTTTTAATATTTATCTTTATTTTCATGCCACAAACACTAGAAATGCCAATTTAACTTTAACTAAAAATAATAAGTATAGTCTACTGAAAGAGAAAAATAAGCATTAAAGGATGTGTTTCATGAATAGCATACAATAAAAGTTTTTTATATATATATATATATATATATATATAAAACTTAAAGTGTATTTAACAAAATGAAAAGTGGTATTGATGTGTTAGTTCACTATATCATCATTAGAAGCAAAATATATTTTATTTATTCTATCAGAATGCATGAAATTTAATCACATTTTCTTACAATTTTTAAAGACTCTTAAGAATATGACAACAAATACGGAAAGTAATCCCTAGCTTCCAATTCTAGTTCTCTCAGATTTTCAGGTTAAAATTATTAAATTGTCTTATATTTTTAATTTTGTCTTTCTTATTTCTTAGATAATATTTAAATCTAAATTTGTCTTTGAATATAAGACATAGATCCATAAGATATTCTCAGGATCATATTCATTATCGAAGATTGCTCTTGAAATTTAACACTAGACAACTATTAATTCCAGAAAATATTTTCATTGCATTTACTGTATGCCAGGTATTTCTGTTTCAAACATTCTGTATAATTCTTGCAACCTCTCAATGAAGTAAATTTTATTATTAATTTCAGTTTGCAGAGAAGGAAATTTCAGCACACAAAGATCAGATTACTTGTCAGCACCATAAACCCAATAGGTAACAGAAACAAGTTTCAAACTTGGGCTAGGACACAATTTAAACTTTACCACGTGCTCTCCATCTAGTTCCCATTCTTCCTCTACAAGCATAGGAAGGAATAAATTTTGATTTTGTGGAGATTTTAAGGCTATGGGGCAACCTTCAACAATGTAGAGACATCATGAAAAGAAAAAGAATATCAAAATTACAAATATTTATTATACAGTGACTATTTAATTAAAATTAGAAAATCACAATAAATATATTAAAAATTAAAATACTGCAAAACACATAATATGAAATCAGGATGATTGCTCAGTAACTCAGTGACATGCTACACTTGACATTTTCTGATCATTTCTTTATAGGAAAATATTATAAACTAAATTTTTACATAAGCAATAGAAAGGTAACAGTACTGCCTTTGATTTTTTACAACATTATTTTTAGTTTTTATTTAAAAAGTATAGTACTTCACACATAGGAATGTATTTCATAGTACCTATATAGGATTTGATCTATAATAACAATAATATAATACTTTAATAATATACTCTTCTTTCCACACTTCCTTCACAGTTAAAAGAAAGTGACCAAATCCATTATACTCCTAATTTAGACTGAAATAACATTCATTTGTAAATATTCACCACCCATACCTTGTCTTCTACTGATAGTTTTGTTAATTGAAGATTTCAGAAATGATAATTTTATTAACCTGGCAATGTCTTAATGTGAAATGTTAATGCATTGTGAAAACAATAATATTAGTGCCTTTAATTCTAATCCAATTAGACAATGAATTAAAGAAAACCAGAGCCAATGCAAAAAATCCAGCATCATGTCAGCACTGATCCCAAAAATAAGAACAAGTAGGATACACACACAAACACACACACACACACACACACACACACACACACACACCACGCAATATATATATACACACAAACTAACATATATATATATATATATATATATATATATATATATATATGTATACACACACACACATGTATACACACATATATATATGTATCTATGTGTGGGTTTGTGCATGTGTGTGTCTATCATCTATCTGTCCATTTCTATCTTTGAGAGATTTATCTAAATTGATTGGATCATGTAATTTTGAAGACTTCAGGAACTTTATGGGCCCAGGGTAAGCTATGGTCTTCCGGTTGTCATTTATTTTCTAAAAGAAACTGACATATTATGGAGTAAAATATTAGCAAACTCCAAGCTGTATACTCAAAAGAATGACTAAGATACATTATTGAGAATTATAGAGTACCACTTATAAGGTATAATGAAACAGTTTTGATTGCATAAGCCATGTTGGCATTATTTTACCAACTTAATTTTATGTTTCCTTTAAAACTGAAGACATTTTATCATAGTAGCTAATTCTTTCTCATTCACTCGTTTTATTTTGTATTTCCATTCCCAATCTCAGACCCACTCACTGAGTAGGGAGGGGTAGAGAGAGAGAGAGATAACAAGAGAGAGAGATGCCAACCTGATAACGAAAATACTTTTTAAATATATTACTACTAGTGAAGAATAAAATCATTTTTAATGGTAGATATGCATGATATACGTGCTATGATGCACATTCATGATGCACACTGTGTAGAAGAACTATCCCTGTGGGAACCATTAACAAAACATTAAAGAGGTTTTGTTTAACACTCAATGCCTTCCTTCAAAGTTTGTTAATTTCATATAATCCCAATGTCAAAGCATCATTTTCAACACATTGAAAACATAATTGCCTTTTAAAAATGCAATGAGTACAGATAAAAATTTTATCTTCTTAGTGAGAAAACCAGTAGGATGGCAAAACTCGTTCAAAGAAAGACACAAGAAACTGTATTTTCAATGAAAAAAAATGTCAAAATATGATTGCTAAATTAGACAGAAAATTGATTAACACGCATAGGGCAAAGAATACATACTATCTGTAGTTGTTATTTCTGCTGGACAGAATTAACAGAAAGCTCCTTCAACAAAAAATATCTGCATTATTTAAATTTTCTACATCTTTATTAGTAGTGTCAAAGAGGCTAGACCCTAATCAATAAATAATAACCCTGAATACAGATGGCATCTGCATAAAGGACTAGGACCCTATAATTTGGATGTTGTTGGAAATACTAATGAGAGTATGTATGTGAATTGCTTTAAAAAATAGAGTATACTAGGCAATGTTACACTCCCTTGGACAGTTGGTTATTTTCTTTCCTTCTTTTCTTTTTATTTTTGGCAATTTTGCTAAAAACCTAAAACATTAAATTGTTTTCATAGTTTAGGAATTCTTTTTTATTTAATAAACCATAGTTAAGCAGTGCCATTATATTTTCTTGTAACTGTGGTAACAAACATATCTCCATGATTTATCTGTCTTGAAAGAGTCCAAAACAATTTCTCTGCACATCTACATACCATCAAATTTTAACTACAAATGAGATTGATTTGGGGAGATTCCATGTTCAAATGGCAGAAAGAAGAAAAAACCTAGACTAGTACAAAATTATGTGATGATACACAAGACATTGATGTTACTAAAAATATAGACATATGATAAAAACCCATAAAATAATTTTACTTTTTTAATTGAGGGAGATCTAGGTTCTTGGACAAATGAACTGAGAGATAAAAGAAAAAAGTCTATATTGTACTCCATGTGTTTACATGATCGTCATAAATTCTGTTCATATATTATTTGAGACAATTTATTATAATAAATAGAAATAACTTGTAGTGTCACATCTTGATTTTAATGTTTTAAATTTATTTTGGGGGTTCTCTGCAGACCCAGGACTTTTAAACATATAAATTGTTAGAGAGTTAGGCAAAGCTGAATTTTAAAATATCCGTTTGACTTTTTTAAAGACATCTCATCATGGTCTCCTGAAAACATTTTTTTTTTCACCTGAAAACATTAATCTGCAACAACATACCTTTAATTTCAGGCACTGTTGCAGACCAATGGTAAACCTATATTGGTTAAGTATTGTTTTTGCAGCTAAAATGGTAATTTTATCAAAGTGTATGTGCCTCAGTTTCTTGTTCCATGTATTTTTGTTTGTTTGTTTTAATCAGCTATGGCTGATTCTAAAAAAAAAAAGTGGAGGAATAGTACAATTGGGAATAATAGATTTTAAGAAAACATTCAAGAAAAAATATGCTTTAAGTAAATAAATGTCAAATTGTGAGTTGATTTACCAAAACATATTTAATGTTATCAGTTTTGAGTAAAATACTATTTTTGAATGAGTTCTATTCAGATTGGGGTAATATTTATTTTCAATATTTGGATAAAGGATATTGACATTAATTTAAAGAACAAGCCAGTATTTGATTAATAAAATTTGACTGGGATTAATGTTACATCTGTGCATTAATACAATTGTACATGGATCTCCCTTATATTGAAAAAGGGTTCTTGCAGGAAATACAAAATAAGTTCATGTTTGCCATGGTTCATGTTTGCCAGTACCTATGGGATTTCTCCCTCTCTCTGTCTCACTTTCTTTCTGATTTTGGTAATAATAACAAAATAAAATATTTAGTTATCAAAAATTGATGTAAATAGTATGTAATTCATGGATGTATATTCTTATTTTTCTAAATCTTAAATTAATTGCTATTTCACACATTAGAACATAGGATAAGATAAACAGCACCAATTGCTATCAGCAGTTTCTTTAGATCTGGGGATTTCTGTTTGTGTAACAACTTCTGTTATAACAGGATCACTGGCAATCAGAAGTATACATAGATGAGAAAATATAAAAGCAAATACATAGTAAAAAGTGATATGAATAAATATGGAAAAATGGACAAGAAAAGAGTACAGATGAAGTATCAACAAGAGTTGGAGAAGCAAAAAGAGTCATAGTATGAAGAAATTTTAAGGCATAAATTATTATTTCAACTCTTTATCTGACAAAATAATAAAATAAAAATATTTAAGAAGAATGATAAATAATCATTTTAGAAGTTGCAAAGGGGAGGACCAATTTTCAACATTGAATATTTCATTGCTATCTGATTCTTTACTAACAGGGAGAACAACCCTGTTTTCTGGCACCTCACAAGCATTTTCACTCTGACATTATTATATCTACATAAATAAACTGAAAAAAATAATCTGTCCCTTTGGAGAGGATCTGCAGAGACATATTTTTCAAGACCCACTTATTAGGGAAGTATCTATAGATCAACAATTTTATATAAGACACTAGCATAAAGAATGGATCATTAAAATACTTGAATACAGTGAAGGCAAGTATAACAAACAGAAATGTAGGAATTATTAATTTTCAAATAATTGTCACAAAGTTAATATATGTAGCTATGACCCATATGAAAAAATAGAATATTTCTAGGACTTCCACTATATGCCTCCTGCTACTCACCACTTTCAGCTTTTTCAAAGGTAAAAAGAATTAGGGTTGTTTTATAATACTGATAAAATTTTTCATATTTAAATTTAGAATAAATGGAAACTTAACATACTTTCACATTTGTGGTCTTTCTTCCAGATGTATATGTTGTCTGAAAGTTATTTGTTGATATACTACTTAGCAATAATTATTTCATTTTTGTTGCAAATGATATTCTACTATAAAATGCACCACGATGAACTTCTCTATTAGCCTACTAATGGAGATGTATGTATGTTGTTTTCAGGTTTTGAGTCAATTTCTAGATAGTTATGTTGAGATTTACTAGTTGGTGCCAGTTTCCAGCTTGACTATTAGTTTTAGAAATAACCGTAGTGTATGTAAGTACTGGTTGTTCCAAATTCTCACTAATAATTTGTATTGTTCATATTTTTATATGATCTGTATATGGGAATTATATACTATTATTTCAGTGTCTTCAGCTTTTTTTCCCCGATAACTAATGAGGATGAACACTTGGTCAATGTTTTAGAACACTGAGTATCACTTTGAGAAAATATGTAGAATCCTTAGTCAAATTTTTATTGGACAATACTTTTTCCTTCTTGTTCTAATAGATTTGTTGGAGAGCTTTTCATCTTTGAACATACTATCCTACAAATGTCTTTTCCCACTCTGTCACTTGTCTTTCCACTTCCTTGGGATATGTATTGACTAACTGTAGACAGAAATTAAATTATAGTGACTCTTAATATTTTGTTTTTAGCTAATTGTATAGATAAAAATCATCAAAAAATTATATATAAGCATTATTTGTCACATTTGATTTCTTAAAAATAAAAATTTGTTACTACCCTGTAGTTATTTTGAAATATGGAGTTCTGAGACCTGTGAGAAAATTTTACCTTTTGAAAAATTTCTCCCAAAGATAGTAGTATCATTATTCATAGAAACAACATTGCCAGAGATTGGCCTAAAATCAGAAACATCTTAGAGCCTTTCAAAAGTTTTGTTTTGAATAATATAATTGATATTATAATAAAAAATCATCCATTTATTTATTAAGAATTTTTTAAGAATTTTGTGAATACAAATTTCCATTAGATTAACTAAATTATTAAAAAAAAAACAAATTTTAACTTGATTCACATGTTTTACAGTTTAAATTTGCATGAATTCTACATGGAACACTCTTTATTAAAGTCCAATCTACCTGTACTACTCCCTCTATTCTATGTCCATTATCCTGGTTTTTAAATATTCACTTTCAATTCCTTACTCATGTCCTCAGAGTTCTATCCTTTGCTCTTTTCTACCACTCTTCTTTCTTTGTCATAATACTTTCCTACATTATCCTTACACACTACGTTGTTTTCAACTGTACAGATATACACATAGATATTAAGTGAGCATCTTTAACTTAGATGATCAAATTTTCTATAGCACTTACACAAATTTTTTTTGGCTGTATCTCAAGTCAATAGCTTTCCTATTGAAAAATTTTAAGTTAGTAGGTACTACTAGGATAGGATTTGGCCATGTTCCTATAAAAATGTAAAATATTTAAGTTGTCATTTAAGACAACTTTGGATTTTAGTTAACTTATTTAAGTGTATTTAAATAAAACAAAAATAATTTGCAAACTGGACATTTATGGATAGTAAAGATAATTTTATTTCAGCACTTCAGATATATTGGGTCATAACTAGTAACCTTATTTTAATATTAATATTTAATTTAAGATAATACTGTTTATGAGAGATGATGGATGATGGCTGATACATTAAAAAACATAACAAAGAAGGACATGCAATGAATCGCTTTTTTATAGATGCTACATTGTATTAAAACACTCTTACTCACCTGCCTACCTTAAGCTAGATCTCAACATCCCCTTTCTGAATTTTAATCCTGGGCTCACTGCAGCACCTGCTTAGTTCTCTACCTCAGATCTATTTTCACAAAGGCCATTACTGCAGTTGGTATGGGCACCTCTAAGTTCAAGCAGTGGCCAAAGAGTAGCAGCAGTCTGTAGGGGTTTGGGTGAACTATATCCATGTGGGCTTGTGTGTTCCCCCATGTGTGTCAGGCCCTTCCTGTGGCTGCATGGCAACTAGATATGAGCTCTATATTTACTGTTTCTGTGGTAAATCTCAAATGAGTAAATAAGTTCATGTAACATACTTAATAAAATATTAGGTAAAGTTAGCAAAGCACAAGAACACAACTTATTTATTTAAGTGTTTTCTGTCATGATTGCTCATAGCAGCGACTCTAACAAGAGCCCATATCTACCCTTGCCTTATCATCTACCTTAAACATATGAATTTCCAGAGATAGATTCTTCCTGCACAGAAATGCTAGAGTTACTACTATCTGGAGTCACACTTTTTTAAAATTATAGCATTCTTATTCCAAATATTGCCTTTTAATTTGTATATTTGAATTATCTGTATTGATATTTAAATCCATTCTGTTTAATGTATGATGCTGGGGTCATAGACTGTGTCTTACCCACACACAACCCCCTGAATGCCTGTTTCAACATACTTCTCCCCATGGTTCTAAGAAACTAAGAATATCATACTTCCATGTTAATGAATTTCAATGATACATTGAATGAATAGAGGGAAATATAAAATTTAAAATAGTATTTTATTTTATTGGTGTTGGAGATTGAGCCCTGGGGTGGTGGGCAATTGAACTACATCTCCAGTTCTCTTTAACTTTTTGATTTGAGATAGGGTCTCACTCTCACTAATTTGCTAAGACTAGCTACTAATATGTAATCCTTCTGACTCAACCTCCACAGTCACTGGGTTTACAAGCATATACCACCATGCCTGGCTTTTAAATCGTATTCAATGCCCTTATTCTATCATATTTCATGTGATCTTTATCATAGGCTAAACTTTCAAAAAGGTAGAATTTATTAAAATCTTAATTTAGTAGTTATCAGATGACAATAAAAAAGTCCTGCTTCAAATAAGCTCAGTGAAAGTAAATGATATTAGAAAGCTTGTCTTTTTTAGAAGCATTATTTAATATGTATACCTGCTCACTTTCTTGTTCCTTGAACATCATAGAACCCTAAATTAAATTTAACTATAGGTTTTTAAATATAGTTTACCTACTGAATGAATCAATTAGTATAATTGATTAGCATGAAACGAAATTGTCTGTATTTCCACCCCCCAAATTACTAGTTGCCAAATTATTTCACAGTTAATTAAAATATCATTGGTATGAAGTTTATGAAGCAGTCATGAATATCTTAAAGAGTTATTTTTAATTGCATTTTTTACTGGTGAGTCATAAACTTTAAAATATTTCTTAGAAATGTGGATGGCTGTACCTGAAGTATGTGTAGCATAGAATTTCTGTGAAGACAAATGAAAATCTTTAGTATGATTTTCTTCCACTATTTTTTTATTTAGAAAGAAATTTATGTTATTATGGTTTTATGTTTGCAAATTAATCCTATAATAAATCATGTTTTTGTTTCAGTGTTAGTATAATATTTGCTATTTATATTTGGTTTAAAATGTCTCATCTAATCCACAAAAATTGAAAAGAAGTTTTTCATATTTCAAAAATATTAATAATTAGTATCTAGCAACTTAAATATCAATAAAAAGTTAAATAACATTATACTGATTCTAACAGCAGTTTAGAATCCTTATACTATGTAATATGTTATTTCCTTATGACAGCTTTACTTCAAAGATTATTATGTATAATAATATATATATTGTATATATTGTATAATTGTAGTAATATGCTTAATAAAAAATATTTATCAACATTGTTTTTCTGTTATATTTTTCTTTTGATTCTCGTTTTAATTTTCTTTACCTTTAATATAAGAGTTTTCTTTATAATTTCTTTATAATTAATAATTTTTCTTTATTAATTTGTCATTGCTTGTCTTGAAATTCTCATGTGGCATGAGTTATATATATGTCAACATACCATCTTTGTAAGGGATAGTAAAAATTATGTATCTGAGTAGCCAAGGCCAATATTTTTCCCTCCTGTTTACCTATTTTTATGCATTACAAGGATAGCACTTTCTAACCTATAGCTTTATAGATATTTTTACATAATATATTTTAAATTTACAAAATTTCATCAGCTATCATTTGTTTCAAAATAGCATTGACTTTAGATGACAGTGTTTTAGGTTGTTATTCCTATAGGACTTTACCACAGTTGGAATGGCCAGATCTTAATTGCTTATGATGAAAATGATAGTGAATACATGGCAGAGCAGAGGTTCAAATTCTATGAACTTAGTGTTGACTCCACAGCTCTCTAGAGGATACAATATTGACAGTCTGTATCTGCAAAACCTATATCTGTGGATCCAGTGAAATTCGAGTCAAAATTGTTCAGGAAAAATAATAATTAAAATGAATACAATAGTCCAAAATAACAAATTAAAACAAAATAGTGTAAGAACTATTTACACATTATTTACTTTCCATTGAGTGTAATAAATCCCCTAAAGATGATTGAAGGTATGCAGGAGAATTGTGTAGGCTATTTACAAACATCCCTTCTATGAAAAGGGCTTAAACTCCTGAGGGTTTTGGTTTCAGCGGTCCTGAAGTCAATCCTCCACAGGTACCAAAGAATTTGAGATTGACTTAGGAAAAGCAATTGAGCTCAGGCATGTAACTGAGCTCAGACAGGTAACTTAGAGAACTTCCCTAAATTGTCTGATTCAATCTAGATCAAAAGTGGGTTTTTTTTTTTTGATTTTTTTTTCTCTCCTATGTAGAAGAATTGACAAAGTGAAAAGAAAAAAAAAAGCAATCTAAGGGAGGTGACACAAATAAGGTACCTCACCATAGAACATAGTAAATAAGTTTTTGTTCCTACAGAACCCCAGGCAGTGATATGGTTAATATGCATGCTATTTGGTGGTGTGGAGTACAATATAGTGAGTCTCCACAAACTCATCCTATAAGAAGGGCAGTAGTGTCAACGCTGGGGTGGATGTTAGTGTTCTCAGTGCACTTCACAGAGTACTTATTCTCCATATGTAAGGAGAGGATTACAAGATAAGCCTAAGTAATGTTGAATCAGGAAGGGCTAAGGCAAGACTAACCAGATTAAGTTCATAGAATCATATATTATAAGAAGGCACAATAAACATGAAATTAGTCTTCTTATTAAAACCTTAAGTCAAAGCCACAAACATGGGTACCAGATGTTATATCTTTTCAGAAAGATCCACTAATAATTGAAGCTGTAAAGTATCTTTCAGGGCCTACAAAACTGGGTAGTGTTCTCTTTGCCACTGAGCCCTCTTTCTTCTCACTGCCTTACTCTCCCCATCAATAATAAAAACACAAGTGTGAATGAAGAAAGGGAGAATTTCTCATTTTATCACTAATGTTAATGAGGAAATCACTTCTAGAAATAAAGTTGTTTTGTTTTGTTTGTTTTACCTTTCCTGACTATCTGGGAAAGAAGTGAGATTCTTCCTCACCAAATATAGTGAGAAAAATTGGTTTATGTTTCAAGACATAAACTCATTACTATGAGGCTCATCCTTGGATACATCACACTGGAGGTCTATGAATTATCAAAGACTGGTCTCTTATGCTTTTGTTGGGAAGTTTATGTAACAATTGAATCTCAAACTCACCCATATGCTCCTGTAGAAGGGGACAGTTTGCTACATGTTCCTATATATATTGTTCAGTAATTTTTTTTAGTGGTATTGCTTGAGGGACAAGCCTAAAGCAGAGGAACTAGACGCATCTGTGGCACTTATGGAAAGGAAACAATGAGGAACGCTCCATGGTTCCTTGACTTCTACTCATGGACACGGAGGATTATGCAACTGGCTGCCCAGTAGAAATTTGTCTTTCTATTTAGACCTTAAGTCAAAGCCACAAACATGGGTACTAGATGTTCTATCTTTTCAGAAAGGTCCACTAATAATTGAAGCTGTGAAGTATGTTTCAGGGTCTGCCCATCAGAAAGAGTGAGACCCTACCAAGGGATAATGGCACTGCAGAAGGCATATTGAGAGAGAACTGCTCCTTTCCAAAGAAGTCCTTACAGAAAGAGCAAACTAAGTAAAATCTAAATTTACTTCTCAAATATTTTTCTGAACATTGTGTCCTGAAGCTACAACTTAGTAGATATTCACAAAGCAAGCCAGATGGGAAACATGTTTTCCATTAAATATGGTGAACAAATTATAAGTGGGGTCAACTAACTCTCTCTTCAATTGCGCTTCTCAGTCTCAGTCTCTGAAGTTTAGAATGGCTAGATCTTTAAAACAGAAAGAGGAATCTATGTGAGAAGAAGCAGATCATGTTACTCCCATTCTTCCCCTTGAAGGTCCTGGGGTAGGAGGAGGAGAAATGAAAGAATAGCCAGTGCATTCTTTCTACTTCAGCAACATTGGCAAGAAGCCAGCTTGGACTCTGCTTAGGGTGTGGGTTGCATGTGATTAATCAATATAAGATCAAATAGAACATTTTATAAAAATTTTAACAGAAATTTAAAGTAATTAAACAAAAATGTTCTAGACATTTAATAAGAGAAAATAATGAGTAAAATATGTGTCTTACTGAGACATTTTATTGATACAGAAACATTCTGAGGATTATAAATGGAAGTCATGATTTGTGCAACAATTTTGGAGTTATAATGCCCTACTTAGGCATGACCTCAATAACTCTCATAAATATTTATATATACATATTTCTTCCTCATGAATAATAACACATTTTATTAACAATTTCCCTTTGTTTTCTTCCTTTATGTAATAAAGTTGTAAGAGTAAATGTCAAAATTATGTTTCCTATACTTTAAAAGTATATAGTACATGATTTTAAATAAGTAAGTTGAGAAATTCCCTAAATTATTATTGCAAAATGACATTTAATGAGAAATTTCTTGACTTCTGAATTTATACAAATTCTGGTTGACTCAGAATAACAGTTCTCCTGATTGACAAAAACTGCTTTTTTTTTCAGATAATCCACCTTCAAGAGAATGAGGAATCAATATACATGGCAGACAACAAGGAGTTGGCTACACAATCTTTGAGATGATTCTCCATGTATCTGAGATACATAAATTCAGAAGAAAATCAATCATAGATTTTAGATATTTTTATATTTTTGAAGCCCATCCCGTTGTGTCAGTTGATGCCAACTTTGATTTAGAAAAGAATATATTTTATTTTGCTGTTTTATATCACTACACCCTTTCTCTCTATTCTCTACTCTTTTTCTATCTCATCCTGGTGTTTCTTTGTTTTGTTTTCCTTTGACTACTTTTCAGAAATATTTAACTGATACTTAGTCATCTCATCCCCCATTCAACTAGAGGTGTTTGCCAACTTAATATTTTTTTATTTAAAATTCTTTGTTTTTAAGTTTCTCTGTATATGTGTATAGAAGTAATACACATGCTTTGAATTTTTATTTTTGCCAGGTCTGTAATATACAGAATTCTTTTCTGTTGCTGGGCAGCATCAGAAAGTTGCAGCTCCCAGAGGCAGCCATGCGATCATAAGAGTAAACAAGGAAGACTCTACAGGGTATTGTTTTGCCAAACTATGTTGCTTAGCAGATTCAAGATACTTGTTGCCTTTCCAATTTACACTATTTTCAACTCAGGATGAGTTTATCAGGAGGTAATCCAACTATAGGTCAAAGAACATCTTTATTTCTAGTGCTCCAGGATCACAGTAGACCTCTGTTGTCATTGTTCCAAGACAATGACAATCTCTATACCAGCAGGTTAATTTTAACAAGAGATGAAAAGAAAAGACAAAATAGAAATAAAGAAGAATTTCAATATTTAGACTTTGCCATCTCTAATCACTCCTTTACTATAACTTTTACAAAGTTTATGATAGTACATGGTTTTAAATATTGGTATTACTAATGCATTTTTAAAATTTTAAAAGATTTACAACACAATCTCTTTTTTTCTGTTTTCTTCCTAAATTTGACTTCATTTAAAAAATGTTACTCTTAAATATTTACAAAGAACCTGGTGGGATAGGCATAAATAATCCTTGT
Organism: Callospermophilus lateralis; assembly: GCF_048772815.1. NCBI lineage: Eukaryota > Metazoa > Chordata > Mammalia > Rodentia > Sciuridae > Callospermophilus > Callospermophilus lateralis. The sequence goes on along the minus strand of NW_027512416.1, from coordinate 1,269,392 downwards.
CGAATATTTCTAATGACAGTGCTTTTGAGTACTATGCTATAAAATGACACTGGAGAGCAATGTAGTAGCTCTTTTGGAATATGGGGAGATCCCCTTCTGTACAAACCTAAGACCAAAAAGGTACTCAAGCACGCTCATTTCTCTTGGAAATATTTGGAGGCTTCTAGATGCTCAGATAGTTGTCTGTGAAAGCCAAATAACTGCATGTTTCAAATATTCTGAAAAGAAATGGGGGGAAAAAGAGAGAAATCAATAAAGACTTATTCAACCACAATTTGTAGGGTGTAGTTAAATACACATTTTTCCTCACTGGATCAATTTCAGTGATTGCATTGTAATAGTGGTCCTATTCCAGAATCAAAGATGACCCTTGTCAAGGTATAATTTTCATGCCAGGTTTGGAACAGGTAGCATGTCTGCTATAAAACTGAGATTATTGCCAAGCCTGGCTGCAAGGAAGCATTGCAAAATAATGATGTTATCTGTCTCTGCTTTCCCTGGTTCTGTTCAGAAATACTTAATAAGTCTGTGTAACATGCCAGGTTTTCCAAATATGAGTCAGTCCTAATGATAACCAAGAGTTTGGTTTTGTTTGTTTTGATTTCCCCATTTCCTCTGATGGTAGCTTTGAAATTTAGTGAAGAATTCCAATTCATTCATTTACTTATAATAGTAGATATTTTACAAAGTGCTATGTCCTTATTCAATGTATTAGTTATATACCAGTTAGAAAAGAGAAGCCATCTAGTAACTGAAAAAATAAATTTCAATATAATAAATTATACTTGAACATGAAGTTAGAGTAAATAATAATAAATTTACTAGTAAGAGATAAATATAAATAGAGAGAGATAAAGAGATATACACACATATATATACATATTTTATAATATATATATTTATATGTATATTTAAAGAGATACATATAGATATAAATAGGATACAAGAATACTAGATAAAAAAAAAACTTCTCCTAAACTAAAACATAGTGTAAGTTCCAAAGGAAATGTGTTCTTCTGAAGGCTGAGATCCAAATACATGAAGAAGTCACACCATGGATTATCATGTAGCAGAGAAGCCAATGTGGTGCCACAGCAGTGGATTCTGATGAAAGTTCAAATTCTAGGTTTCCATGGCAAGAAGGGGAAGGGAAGATGTCTTTGTAGAGGCAACCTAAGATAGTGTCTTGTGAAAATTGATGGCCAGTGGGTACTGATGGCTTCCATGCACTCCAGGTCACAGGAGTTCTCAAAATTTCAGGAAACTGACCATTGAAAAGCCCACCCCCCCAACACACACACCCAAAATAGGAACACCATAATGGTTTTCATTCTCATTCTTTTAAACTGCCTCATAATTCACTAATGTATGTTATGCCATACATTGCTTTGTAGAAACTGAATGTTTAGGTGTGTGCTCATGAAGAAAATTGTCATGCAAGTCATTGGGCAATTGAAACTTGTATAACTAATACATTAACACAGCTGCAATGCTTTTCTTAATGCTTCATTAAGGACATGTATATGTGAAGTATGAACCTTCAGTATGAAATTTACATTCATTTTTATATTGAATAGTTCCAAAATCTAATTCTAAGTTTCTCAGTAACCACATATATACTATATGCATAAGAATCTGTAATGGTTAAATGTATTTTGGATAAAAGATTTGCAAAAATAGAATTATGGCATCTACTGTCTGTTTCATTGCATTCTCAAATTTATTTTAAAAGAGTTTTTTAAAAATATGAAATCCATATAAAATTAAATTTAATCATTTTAATGGTACTATTCAATGATGATATAAAGTTCTGTAGCCATCATTACAAGTTAATTTTTTTTCTTTTCTATTTCCTTTAAAAAAATCTCTCCTGTCATTTAATTGACATATTCCATTCTTATTTCCTCACCATGTAATAATTATCTACATATGTTTCTTTCTGAATATGTCATAAGATTGAAATCACATAGTTTGTGGCTTTTTCTGTATGGTTAACTCACTCAAAGTAATATATTTTAAGTTAATCATTTTGTATCTTACAATAGTATTTATCAGTATTTATTTTTACTGCTACAGAGTATAATGTTGTAGAGTTATTTTCTTTATCCTTCTATTAGTGAACAGTTGAGTCATTTGTACTTTTTGATTATTATGAATAATATGTCCTGGTATCCATGGACAATGTTTTGTGTAGACATAACATTTTCATTTTTCTCTGTAGATACTTAGGAATGTATTCTCAGGTCATATGATAACTCTGTTCTTCCCTGATTTTAAAAGTACCTGTGTAATTTTGTTTCCAACAGTAATGCCTAAGAATTCCTCATTCTTATAGTATCACCAACTCTTGTTATTGTTTGTAAGTTTTTAGTGTAGCCTTTTCAGTGAGAGTGAAATAATAGTGTCTTGATGTGTTCTTATTTGGATTGCTAGAATTTTTTCATGTGTCTATTGGCCATTTACATGTTTTCTTGAATATATGTCCATCATATTCTACATCATTTGCATGAAGTGAATTATTTGGTATTCTATTCTATTCTTTATATGTTATGTGTTCAAGTTATCAGACCTACTACATTAACAAAGATTTTTCTCCTTGTTAGTGGGTGGTATTATTACTTTCTCACTTGTATACTTTGCAACACAAAAATTTATAAATTTTGTTGTAGCACAACTTACCAGTTATGTCTTTTGTCACTTGTATGTTTGATTTGATGTCTAAGAAATTATTTCCAAAAGAAGGGGAATAGATCTTTATTTTTTATGTTATCTTCTAAGATATTAGTAGTTTTAATGCTTAAATTTATTTACAAACTTATTGTGAATTTTTAAAAACTATGGTGTTAGAGATAGGAATTAAAATTTACCTACTTGAATGAGAATAGTCAGTTATTTAATTAAGTGAAATTTAGCACCTGCATTGAAAATTAATTTACTATAAATGGAAAAGTTTATTTATTTGCTCACAATTCTGTTCCATTGATTTGTATAACAATTATATATTACTTTAACTATGTAGTGTTACAGCAAGTTCTGAAATAGAAATATATGTGTTCTATGACTTAGACTTCTTCATCAAGGTGGTGTTAGTCATTGTTTTATTATTAGTATAGGTATTATTATAATCCAATTTTAATTTCAAAATTATAATTTCACATTTCTTGACAAAAATTTGAGGTTTAATAGGAAATGACTTGAACTAATAAATCCGAATTTGAAATGTTACCATTGTAATAATGTTACATTTTTAACTTGAAATGGGCATCAGATCCATGAACATAAAATGTCTTTCCATTTCTTTAATTATTTTCAACAATGTCTTAAGATGGGCAAAGAAACTACATAAATAGCAGATGTATAATAAGATGCTTAGTCTATTAATCATCAACAAAATTAAAGTTCGAAAGTATCACTTCACTACTGTTAGTATGACTACTTGAACAAATTACATTATGTGCATGGATAAATATAACACAATGCATTTTATTTTAAATATAACTATGATTTATCAATTAAAATAAATATATAAATAAATAAATAGAAGATGGACTGATAGACTAGAGGAAAGAAATCAGGGGGAAGATGTAAACTGAATGGGGTTAATGCTGGGGATTGAAATGGAGAAAACTGTTATATTCATTTATGAATATGTCAAAATCAACCCCAATATATTACTTATAGTTATAATGCCCCATAATTTAAAAATGCAATAAAGACAAATCAATGAATAATATATAAATAATTAAAGTAAAAGAATTTGTTAATTTAAAAAAGTTAAGAGATAACAAATGTTGGTGAGGCAATGGAGAAAACGGAACTCTTATGCATTGTTGGTGAGAACATAAATTGTTACAGACATTATACAAAACAGAAAAATAGAATTAGCATGTTATCCAGCAACCCCACTACTTGACACATATCCAAAATAAATGAAATTTCAGTATAAATCTTTTTTTCTATGTATGTATCTGGTACTTGGATTGAGCCCAGGGGTACTCTAACAATGAATCATGTCTCCAGTCATTTATAATTTTTTTAAAGGCAGAGTCTCACTGATTTTCCCATGTTGGCTTAGAAATTCCAATCTTCTTATCTCAGTCTCCACATTTTGGGGGGGACTATGGGCATTCACCACTGTACCAAATTTCATTATGCATCATATACTACTACCCTTATATGAATGATATTGCTTTTTAATTTTATTGTTCATCACTAGCATAGCAAATTTTTTCATCTTGTGTCCTGTTGAACAATTTTTTTATTTGAACTAACAGTTTCTGTATTGATATTCTTTTCTTGAGTTTTTAAAATATAAGATCAGATTACCTGGAAATAGGCATGGCTTTATTTCTTCCTCTTTGACCTGAATTTTTTTTTAAATTTCTTATGTATGTACAATTCCTTGGCTAAAATGCATAGTACAATCTTATTTTTTCTAGAATGTACCTGATTATTTTTAATTTGACAAAATTATTTTGTATTTATACATACACAATGACTTCAAGTACATATACATTGTGTAGTGATTACATTTAGCTAATTAACATATGCATTATGTCTTACATACTTATCACTATTGTGGTGAAGTGAGAATACTTAACATCCACTCTGCTAGCAGTTTTTAAGGGTACAAGACATCCTCTTTAACTACAGTCACCATGTTGTACAATAGATCTACTCAACTTCTTTCTCCTATATGTATTTTTGTATTATTTAATCAATATATCCTCAGTCCATCATCCATCTTCCCCACCTCTAATGATCACCGCTGTGCTATTTCTGTGAGAATAACTTTTTAAATATTTATTTATTTAACCAGGTGATAGTATGTTTTTTTTCATCACAGCTAAACATTGCAGAATACCTATCCAGGAGTGGAAGAATGAAACATAAAATGTAATGCAAGCATATTAGAGCCCATGTCATACACTATGAGTAGTCAAACACAGTGAGTTAAATTTGCATAAAAACACATGGATAGATTGCAGAAACACGTTGGGCAGGAAAAAGAAGAAAAGAACAGGAGATCCCAAAATACAGCACCATCAATGCTAAATTAAATGCCCAAGGAGCATTGTTTTTTTTTTTTTTTTTCGAACATCTGTAGTTATCTAAGTAAACATGTAATAGGTATATTGCCAGGGGATGCATCAAATACACTAGTGGTTATCAAAGGGTTGGAAGGTTAAGCAATAGGATTAGGAAAAACAGACAAAGTAGAAAATTATGACATTTTCAAAAAGAGAGCCTCTAACAGATAGATAATGACAGTAGTAATTCAATAACTAAGAAGTGCTGGCTAAAGTGAATTATACATAGCCAGTCTTTTGGAAGAAAAAAAAAAGGCATGAAGGAAAAAAAGGAAGGAGAAAAAACTGATGAAAACATGAGATTCCTGGAAAGAGATAGAGAGGGCACTTGGCAGGAGGATCAAAGTCTCAGATGAGAAAGATCATGCATGCAGCATTTGTCTTTCTGAACCTGGCTTATTTCGCCTAAAATAATTTTTACATGTTTATCTGTGTGGTTACTAATGACAGGATTTCCTTTATTAGTTGTATTGCTGGATCATATTAATTCCTATTTTTATTTTTTTTTTGTGGAGCTTATTACTGATTTGCATAGTGGATCTACTCATTTACATTCTCACGACCAGTGTGCAGAATTTTCCTTTACTCCACATCCTTGCCTACAGTTATCTTTTGTCATTCTGAATATACTCAATTTTACAAGAGTAAAATGATATTTCTCTGTTTTGATTTTCATTTTGCATATAATTAAATGTTGGTGAAAGTTTATCCATACATCTGTGTTCTGCATTATTTTCTTTCTGGTGCCAGGAATGTAACCCAGGAATGCTTAATCACTGAACTACACCTCCAACCTTTTTTAGAGAAAGATCCTTGCTAAGTTTTGAGACAGAGACAGAGACAGAGCCTTGCTAAGTTCCTTAGGGTCTCATTAAGTTTTTGAGGCTGCCTTTGAACTTGGGATCCTCCTGCCTCAGTTTCCTGAGTCACTGGGATTCTAGGTGTGCACGACCATGCCCAGCTAGTTTTACATTCATGTTTAAGTCTTTAATACATTTAAGTTGATTTTTGTACATGGTGGAAGATGAGGTTCTGATTATATTCTCTTGCATGTGGCTATCCAATTTTCCCAGCAGGATTCATTGATGAGATTGCCTTTTCCACTTTGTGGGTTCTTGGCAACTTTTTCTAAAATCATTCAGCTATAAGTTTGCAGATATATTTCTAGACTCTGTTCTGATCCCTTTGCCAATTTCTCTCTTAAGCCATCATCGCACTATTTTGGTTATGGAAGCTTTGTGACATATTTCCAAACCAGAGAATGGATGTGATGCCTTGAGCTTGTTCTTCTGGCTAAACATCACTTTGGCTTTTTGATTTTTAAGAGTTGGTAAGATAGTATCTCTGAGAAGTTTTCCAAACAGGGAAAATTTATTCATGAATGTTCCAAAGCTGAGATTGTGTTTACAGTGAATGAAACATTGTGATGAAAAAAACTTAGGGAGTTTCTTCATGCTCAGACCAGGGCCTTCTCAATGTTTCCTAATGTGATCAGCATTTTAGATAGGCATATAAGGGACCACTGAAATAATCTTAAGGACCTCTAATCTCACAAAGTTTAGTTAGTGTTCTAATAAGCCAAATCAATGCGGCTCTCTTGAATACAACTAATATCTACATGTAGATAAAAGAAAAAAAAATCAGTGTTTTGCCTTTAAAATTAAAATATTTTTGTTCAGATGAATTTTCCTTTAGGATATTCCAAGTAGGAGATAATTGTTTTTGAGGCATTCTTTAATAGCAGCAGATAAAAATGACTTTGTACAATCTGTTTGTCTCCCTGGGAGAGTTGCTGTGTTGTTATTAGTACCACCAAGACAAATTTTATGCTGGTGAATAAATTGCAATCTGAATCACCAGCTCCATTTTGCAACGTAATGTTCAAATGGACAAGTTACATAATGCACAGTCTGTCTTTGTGAATAACTGACTTCTTTACCAATCTCCAGATGATAAATACAGTTAAGTACCATCAATAATAAATTATTATATATTCAAAATTTAATTCTGGTGTACGTAATATATTATATAGTTTACAACAAATCAGTATTTGTATATTACTCCCCTTCCCATTCAAGTGTATGCATTCCCAAACTCCCAGTGTATGCCAAAACACTTCAAAGTATTTCAAACTCTGTATTTACTAAGTGTATTTCCCCTACATATACAGAAATATTATAAAGCTTAACTTTTATAATAGACACAGAAGTAGATTAACAACAATAATATTTAAAAAGTAAAGAAAAATTATAACAATATACTGTACTGAAAAATACATAAATGTTATGAATAGTTTATTTCTGAAATTTTCCATTTAATATTTTCAGACCATGGTTGACCATGGGCAACTAAAATGGTAGAGACCAGAACCACATGTAGAAGGAGACTAAGGTTGTCTTACTGGCTCTAGCATCACTCCTAAACAGATTTTTGACTCAAGTGAAATATCTGATGCAGGGTTGCTTGCTCTACTTTTTAATATTTATTTTTTGGTTAGACACAATACCTTTAATTTGTTTTATTTATTTATTTGTTTGTTTGTTTGTTTATTTATTTATTTATTTTTATGTGGTGTTGAGGATCGAACCCAGGGCCTCCAGCATGCTAGGTGAGCGCTCTACCACTGAATCACAACCCCAGCCCAAATACTTATTTATTTTTAGTTATACATGGACACAATATCTGTATTTTATTTTTATGTGGTGCTGAGGATCAAACCCAGTGCCTCACACATGGGAGACAAGTGCTCTACCTCTGAGCCACAACCCTAGCCCTGGTCTTTTTAATTACTATTTTTAATTGGTCTCCTTGATTGGCACTATAGGAATCATTTTGTTGCCTACTTCTGGAGCAAGCAATAGATTCAGGGTCACTCCATGTGAATTGGGCTGGCAACAAAAAGTCCACACAAACACAAAAGACCTTTTTCGAGGGTCAGTTATGGCTATGAGACCTCAGGGGTCAGCTCTGGCTCTTGAGGGCCAAAGGAGCAAGGGAGGCAAGAGAGTGAGCACAACAGAACCCCACTCCCCCTGCCATTTGTTGGGAAGAAGACATTTGACTATGTCACCCAAATAAGGCAAAGGGGAGGGTTTCCAATGGTGGTGTCTTGCTTAGTGTTGTCTTGTGGTCAGCAGATTGATCCACATCTTGGCAAGTCACACCCATCTCAGGTGCTATGTGCGATCACAGGCTGAGCAAGGGAAAAGGCACTTTTGTGTCTGACAGCCCAATCAGTGCGCAATGTCAGACACACAGCCCAAGGATGGCTCATGACACAATTTTACTTTGTTTACTAATCTTACTCTCATTTCCTGCAATGATTATTTATCACTCTTTTGTCTCCTCTTACTTTCAATCTAACACATTCTAGTTTTCTCCCATACAGGTCTCTGGTCTTCATCAGATATCTTTCCTAACTCCTCACCCTAAGAAACTCTGTCTGTATTCTTCAGTGAACAAGAGCTCTGGCCACATGCATTTTTCTTGATAATCATCTTTACAATTTAGGTGATCTTATCTACTGGTTTGAATTAAAATCCAAATAAATACCTAAACTTACTCAACTATATCTCTGCTTTGAAATATCTCCATTGTATCTTTACTTAGAACTTAAAGTTGCCATGTCAAACCTGAGTCTCTATCAAACATCTCAGGTGATCAATAACGATCTGTGCTACCAACTTCTGTTCACAGAAACTAAAATGTCTCCAGGGCCTCTCTGAACTCTGAAAAAGTATTAGCTTTCATCTCCTTGGCTAAATATTTTAATCATTTTACGTTATTAGATATTATATAGAAATTATATTCTGTTAAAAATTTATGCATTTAATATTCACTTCTTACACCTAAAGTGGTATGACAAAATAGGTAATGATTGTATTATATTTTATCTTTATCAATAATCAGTTTTCTTAGTAAAGTTTATTTAAATGCCTGCTCTTCCTTCTAATCTTGAATGGATTCTCTAGCATATAAATTTTACATATATGAAAGGGTCTAATTTTGACTGTTTATTATTTTAACCAATGTTGATAACAAGTTGTCTTAAATACGAACTCTGTAATAACATTATATCTTTTTGTGGGTTCCAGTTTGCTCATTTTGAGTGTTCTTGATTCTCAAACACATATTAGAATCAAATTATTTGTATCATGAAATATCATATTATGATTTTGATAGGGATTAATATGATATCTATAGATTGGTGGGGAAAATTGCATAAATTGCACATATTTATAATAAATGTGAACTGTTACTTAACCTATTAGAGTCTTCAGTGCATTCAGATTTTCTTTTTCTTATCATAAAAAATCTTGCACATTTTTAGTTCAATACTATGTTTTTACTATTTTCTTTTTAATTAGTCACTCATCTTTTTATTATTTATTTTAATGACACTTTTTATTGGTGCATTATAGTTGTACATAATAATAAGATTTGTTGTTACACATTTGTACATGCTCAAATATGACAATAAAATTTAGCCAATATCACTTTCCAGCATTTCCCCGATCCCTTCCTACCTCCTATACCTTGGTCCCTTTCCTTTACTGATTGCCCTTTGATTCTTAGAAGACCCATCACCACCTTTTTTGTCTTTTTTCCTCTGGGTTTGACTTACTTCACTTAACATGAGGTTTTCTAATTCCATCCATTTTCCTGTACATGCTATAATTTCATTTTTCTTTATTGCTGAATAGCATTCTTGTATGATGTTTTCTTTCTTTATTTGTCTGTTGATGGACACTATACTGGTTCTATAGTTTGGGTACTGTGAATTATGCTGTTTTAAACATGGGTATGCATGTATCACTGTAGTAAGATAACTTAGTTCTTCTGGATAAATACTGAGGAGTGGTATAGCTGGGCCATGTGGTGGTTTCATGCCTAATCCTTTGAGGAAACTCCATACTTTTTTCCATAGTGCTTACACTAATTCATAGCCCCATTAATAGTGTAAAAGTATTCCTTTTTTTCCCCCACATCCAGCATTTACTATTATTTGTATTCTAGATGATTCACATTCTGACTGGTATGAGATGAAATCTTAGGGTAATTTTGATTTGCATTTGCCTAATTGCTAATGATGTTGAATATTTTTTATCTATTTGTTGGATATTTGTATTTCTTATTTTGTCAAGTGTCTGTTTAATTCATTGCTCCATTTGTTCACTAGGTTGTTTGATTTTTGGTGAAAAGAGTTTTTGACATTTTTATTTATTCTAGAAATTAATCATCTGTCAGAACAGTAGCTAGCAAAGCTTTTCACCCATGATAAATATTCTCTCTTTATATAACCAAATGTTTCCCTTGCTGTGAAGAAGCTTTTTAATTTGATGCAAACCCATTTCTTAATTCTTATTATTATTTTCTAAGCTTTAGGGGTCCTATAGAGAAAGTTGTTTCCTGTGCCTAAAAAGCTGGAATGTTGATCTTACATTTTCTTCTAGAAGTTGCATGGTTATTGGTCAAATTCCGAAATCTTTTACCCATTTTAAGTTGATTTTTGTACAGGGTAGGAGAAAAGGATCTAGTTTTATTCTTCTACATGTGTATAACCAGTTTTCCCAAAAGTATTTGATAAAAATACTTTCTTTTCTCCAACATATGTTTTTAACACCTTTGTCAAGAATCAGATGACTGTCTTGTGTTCTATACCATTTGTCTATGTATCCATTATTTTATGCCTGTACCATGCAGTTTTGTTATTATAACTCTGTAGTATAATTTTAACTCGGGTATTGTAGTGCCTCCAGCATTGCTTTTTTGGCTTAAATTTGCTTGGAAAGTTCTGAGTCTTTATTCTTTCAAATATATTTTAGAATTTTTTTTCTAGTTCTGTGAGAAATATCATTTGTATTTTTGATGAAGATTGTTGAGAGCCACAGCCGAAGGGGCCCCAGCAAACTTCCAGCTGCCAGCAAACTTCCAGCTGCCAGCTGATGATTGGCTCACAATGGCCCCAGCAAACTTCTAGCTGCCAACTGATTGGCTCCTCTATGATGATGCTCATTGGGCTGTTTCCCTGCCCTTTCAGACCATGGAGCTGCTCACTGGGGGACTTTTTTTGGCTCTGCCCATGTGACCCAGCCAATCAGCCTCAAGAGCAGAAGGAGTGGGGGAGGTAGAGAGGCTTGTGGGAAGCTGGTGGTGGCAGTTGGACTCTGAAGGTTTTCCTGAAGAGCTGTGTGGTTTGGCGTGTGTGGTTCTAAAAATAAAGTTTGTTTCTTTTGACAAGTGGCTCCTGAATTGTGCCCAGGCAGACTGTGGCATTTGGTGGCTCCCATGGAACGACTGAGGGTAAGTGATAAGGTAAACTGCTCGCCCCTGAGGGCAGGGCGAGAGAATGGGTAGCCATTTTAAGATTCTTCTTTTGTTTTGCTTCACTTTTGTTTTAAGTTGCCTGTCCCTGGAGATGTGTAAGATGAAAGAAAAACCACTCACATCTGAGGAACAGATAGGGAGAAAGGACAGATGGACATTTCAGGAGGCTATTATAATTATTTTTTGTTGTTCCAATTTTGTTTTTCTCTGTTTCAGTTTTGTTTGGTGTTATCTTGTTGGGTTGTATTATAGTAGAAATATGGGATCAGAAATTAGTAAAAAAACAAACCGAAAGAGTGTTAAGTAAATTGTTAGAGGAAGGAGGCATCTCAGTAAAATCAAGAACACTCAGGGCATACGTTGATACAATATAAAAATGTAGCCCATGGCTTTTTAAGAAGGAGTTGTTAAATATATCACATTGGAACCATCATGGTGAAGATTTAAAAAGAATAGAAAAGAAAAACCCAGGGACTCTGCCAGTTGGCACTTTGCCATTGTGGACATTCATATCTTGTTTGCTTAGTCCAAAGCCTTCAGTTCAGACAATGGTAGAGGAAGGAGAAGACATATTGATTCAAGTAAAAGAGACGGTCTCTCAAGTTACTCAGACAGAGGAAAAGATTCAAGTAAAAGAGAAGGTCTCTCAAGTTAGTCAGACAGAGGAAAAGATTCAAGTAAAAGAGAAGGTCTCTCAAACTAGTCAGACAGAGGAGGAAAGTTTAGAGCAGAAAAAGCCATCAGGGGAAAAGTTACAACAGGAGACTGCTACTAACACCTTTCTATCACCAGAGGGTGTAAGTGTCCACCTCTACAGGAGACTGCTACTAACACCTTTCTATCATCAGAGGGCGTAAGTGTCCAACCAACAGCGCCACCTCCATATGCTGGGAGGCTCCCAACTCCCGCAGTTGATAGTTGGGATCCTGAGACAGGATCTCAAATATTAACATGCCCTGTATTTGAGTAGGCAGAAGGGCAGCGAATTCACCATGCTTTAAATTTCAAAAAAGTGAAGCAGCTAATAGGGGCTGTAACAAACTATGATCCTCAAGCACCCTTCATTGTAAGCATGGTTGAATCCATTAACAACTTGAACATGACGCCAGCAGATTGGGCTAATATGTGTAAAGCTGTGCTAAATGGAGGACAATACCTGTTATGGAAGGTTGCCAATGAGGAATTTTGCAAGGAGTTGGCTAGGCAAAATGCAGCAGCTTGTTATCCTCAGAGAAATCTAGATATGTTGTTAGAAAAGGAACCTTATGAGGATCAGCAGCAACAAATTGCATATGATCCTGGCGTATAAATACAAATTGCTGTAGATGCAGTTAGGGCATGGAAGACTTTACAAACACACGGAGGTTTACAAGGTCAATTATCTAAAGTAATACAAGTAGCTAATGAACCTGATGCTGAATTTGTAGATAGACTTATTCAAACAGCTACCAGAGTTTTGGGGAATATAGAATAAGCAATGCCATTAATAAAACAACTGGCTTATGAGCAAGCGAATCATTGGTGCAGAGAAGTCATTAGACCATGGAAACATGAAGATTTAAACACATATATTAAATTATGTAGAGACATTAATGAACAAGGGCAAATTGTGGCAAATGCAGTAAAACAGGCTTTAGATGCCAGGCCAAGAACATGCTACAATTGTGAACAAACAGGACATTTTAAAAGGAATTGCCCCATAGGAGGAGGGTTTCACAAAACTAGGTATCAAAGGAATCGAATACCGGGTATTTGCCCACGTTGCCGTAGAGGGAGACATTGGGCTAATGAATGCCGTTCTCAAACCACCATAGAGGGTACTCCATTATCAAAACACGAACAAGGACCGAGTGTTTATCCACGATATCATGGAGAAAGGCATCGGGGCTCCATTGCCAAAAAATGGACAGGGGTCCCAATTCTCCGGGGCCCAAGACCACAAATATACAGAGCACTGGAGGAACACAGCAATCCCATCAGGGTGGTGCCCAGGACACATTGTCCATTAGATCCCTCATCAGACAAACCAGAGAGAGTGCAGGGTTGGACATCTGAGCCTCTGCCAGATAAGTACTAACTCCAGAGATGGGAGTTCAACTCATTCCCACAGGGGTAAAAGGACCTCTTCCTAAAGGAACAGTAGGCTTATTATTGGGACACAGCTATTCTGCTCTAAAAGGTCTTATGGTAAGTCCTGGGGTAATTCATCCTGATTATGAAGGTGAAATAAAAATTATATCCAGTTCTCCAAATGGTATATCAATAATTTCACCAGGAGATAGAATAGAACAGTTACTAATAATACCCAGCCTACATGATAAATTTTCCAGTCGTACTGTAGAAAGAGGTTCCAAGGGACTGGGCTCCACAGGTGTAGATTGGGCTATGCTTTCTTTAAATTTAGATTCTCGCCCCATGCTAAAACTAAATATTCAAGAACATGAATTTAATGGGCTACTGGATACAGGTGCAGACCTTAGCATCATCTCTCATCAAGAATGGTCAAAACATTGGCCATTACAACAAGCCACTCAAATGCTTTGAGGCCTAGGAGTGGGGACTAATCCCCATAGAAGTGCAATGGTATTAGATTGGAAGGATTCTGAAGGATGTGAAGGAACTATACAGCCATATGTATTGGATCATCTTCCTGTAAATTTATGGGGACGAGATGTCCTAGATCAATTAGGTTTGACATTAACAAATAACATCAACCAAAATGCACCCACTATTATGACTAGACAAGGTTTTAGGAAAGGAAAAAGATTAGAAAAACAAGAACAAGGTATAGCAGCACCAATACAAATAGATCAAGGAACAGACAGACATGTGTTGGATTTTCAGAGAGGGCCACTGAGACAATAAAAATTACTTGGAAATCAGAAAGACCAGTATGGGTTACTCAGTGGCCCCTGACTAAAGAAAAGATACAAGCAGCCCATGACCTGGTCAAACAACAATTAGCAGAAGGACATATACAACCTTCTGCATCTCCCCATAATACTCCCATTTTTGTCATCAAAAAGAAATCTGGTAAATGGAGATTATTCCAAGATTTAAGAGCCATTAATAATGAGATGGTTATTATGGGACCTGCTCAACCGGGGATTCCTCAATTGTTTGCTTTGCCAAAAACCTGGTATGTTTTAGTTATAGATATTAAAGATTGTTTTTTTTCAATTCCAATTCATCCCGAGGATAGTCCACGTTTTGCATTTACTATCCATGCACCGAATCATGAAGGTCCTGATCAGAGATATGAATGGAAAGTACTCCCTCAAGGGATGGCTAACAGCCCAACTATGTGTCAAATTTGTGTTAACAAAGTAATCCAGCCACTTAGAAATCAAAATCCTGAACTACAAATATTTCACTATATGGATGATGTATTATTAGCAAAGATAAAAACACATTGCTAGAATGTTATGCCACACTTACAAACTTATTAAAAAATTATAATCTAGAGATAGCAATAGATAAAGTACAATTAAGTTTTCCTATTAATTATTTATGAGTTCTATTATCCTCAAGCATGTTCCGTCCACTAAAAATTCAAATACGAGTAGATCAACTCAAATTACTTAATGACTTTCAAAAGTTATTAGGAGACATAAATTGGATAAGGCCTTATCTAGGTATACCAACAGGAGAGTTGGGACCTTTATTTGATATCTTAAAAGGTCCATCAGATCAAAATTCACCCCGCATGTTAACGCCTGAAGCAAGAAAGGCATTAAAATCATTGAAACATATATGGAAAATATGCATTTG
This sequence comes from Callospermophilus lateralis, assembly GCF_048772815.1. Taxonomy (NCBI): domain Eukaryota; kingdom Metazoa; phylum Chordata; class Mammalia; order Rodentia; family Sciuridae; genus Callospermophilus; species Callospermophilus lateralis. The sequence continues at coordinate 1,254,204 of NW_027512416.1, read as the reverse complement.
GATAGAATTGATATAAGTTTGCCTTTATTATTTATTGTACTACCAACAAAAAATATTCCTACAGAAGTATTTTGGCAAGAAGGTCCATTATTATGGATACATTTATCTTATTCTCCGAACACTATTTTTACTAGGTATCCTGAAGCTGTAGGACAATTAATACTCAAAGGAATAAAAGCAGCAAAGGGAGTGTTTGGAATTTCTCCCAATAAAATTATTACTCCATATACTATGAATCAAATTGATGAGTTAGCTAATGAGTTAAATACTTGGGCAATAATCATGTGTAAATCTAATGTTTCATTTGATAACCACTTACCATCTAATCCTTTATTGTCTTTTTGGTCATTGCATCCTGTAATTTTTCCAAAAATGACAAGAAAAACACCTATCATGAATGCTCCGAATATATTCACTGATGGGTCAAATAATGGTACAGCAGCAATAGTTTCACCTAATCAAACTTTTACATTTTTAGTACCCAAACAATCAGCTCAAAAGGTAGAGCTTAATGCAGTATTACAAGCTTTTATGATGTTTAAATATTCTGTATTTAATTTATTTTCAGATAGTCAGTATGTAGTTAATGCTATAGTATCCCTTGAAGATCCTGGTAGGATTTCCCCTTCCTCTACTGTTTTTTCTTTGCTTTCCACTATACAAAGTCTAATCTGGGACAGAAAAGATCCATTTTTTATAGGACATATCTGGGCACAATTCAGGAGCCAATTGTCAAAAGAAACAAACTTTATTTTTAGAACACACACCAAACCACACAGCTCCTCAGGAAAAACCTTCAGAGCCCAACTGCCACCACCACCTTCCCACAGCCTCTCAACCTCCCCCACTCCTCCTGCTCTTGAGGCTGATTGGCTGGGTCGCATGGGCAGAGCCAAAAAAAGTCCCCCAATGTGCAGCTCCATGGTCTGAAAGGGCAGGGAAACAGCCCAATGAGCATCACTGCAGAGGAGCCAATCAGTTGGCAGCTAGAAGTTTGCTGGGGCCATTGTGAGCCAATCATCAGCTGGCAGCTGGAAGTTTGCTGGGGCCCCTTGGGCTGTGGCTCTCAACAGAAGATTGCATTGAATCTGTGTATTAACTTTAGTAGTATGGACTTTTTAGTAATATTAATTTTGCCTCTCCATAAACATAGAACGTCTTTCCATCATCTGAGTTCTTCATTTTTTTTCTTCAATGTTCTATAGTTTTCACTGTAGAAGTCTTCCACCTTCTTGCTTAGATTTACTCCTGGTCATTTTATTTCATTTTATTTTTTGAGGCTATTGTGAATCGAATTGTTTTCCTGACTTTTTTATCAGAAAAATGTTGGTATGTAGGCAAGCTATTGATTTTATACGTTGATTTTGTAACCTGCTGTTGTGCCAAATTTGTTTATTAGCTCTAGCAGTCCTTTGATTGAGGTTTTTGGATCTTCTAGATATAAGATCATATCATCTGCAAACAGTGATAATTTGACTTCTTACTCTCCTGTTTTTATTCTTTTATTTTCTTCTGTTGCCTAATTGCCCTGGGTAGAATTTCTGACATTATTAAGCTGGGGTGGTGAGAGTAGGTATACTTTTCCCATGATTTCATTTTTTCCCCATTTCCTCCGTGGTTGACTTTAGTGTTTCCATAGATAGCATTTATCATGTTAGGTTTCAACTATCCCTGGTTTCCTGAGGGTTTTAACTATAAATGGGTGCTGAATTTTTTCAAAGGCCTTCTTTACATCTATTTAGATTACTAAGTGATTTTTGTCCTTAATTCTGTTAATGTGATGAATTACATGTATTGATTTTCTTATATTAAACCATCCTTGATTCTATGGAATAAAACCAATTTGTGGAGTAGAGTCTTTTTCTTCTTTTTTTTTTTTTAATTGAATGCAGATGAGTGATTCTATATTTAGGTGATCCACCAAAAGACTGCTAGAGTTAATAAATAAATTCAGCAGAGTAGCTGGTTACAAAAATCAATATACAGAAACAATAGTTTTCCTATACACCAATAATAAATCTGCTGAGAAAGAAATTAGGAAAACTAATCGAAATAGTCTAAAAAAATTCACAATAGCCTCAAAATAAAAACAAAAACAGAAACCAATCAACCTAGGAATAAATCTAACCAAGGAGTTGAAAGACCCCTATAATTAAACTACAGAACATTGAAGAAAGAAATTGAAGAAGACCACAGACCATGGAAAGACCTTCCATGTTCATGGATAGACAGAATTAATATTGTTAAAATGGCCGTACTACCAAAATTTATATACAGATTCAATTCAATGCCCATCAAAACACACAATGACATTATTAATAGAATTATAAAAAAAAAGTCCTAAAACTCATTTGGAAAAATAAAAGACTCAGAATAGTCTAATTGTAAGCCAAAACAGCAATACAGGCAGCATCCCAATACAATTTCAAATGAGACTACAGAGCTATAGTAACAAAAACTGCATGGCACTGGAGTAAAAACAGACACTTAGTCCAATGGTACAGAATAGAAGACACAGAGACAAACTGAAACATTCACCCATATGCTTCTTGTCAAGGGTACAAAAAACATACATTGGAGAGAAAAAAAAAACAGCCTTTTAAACAAATGCGACTGAGAAAACTGGTTATCCATATGTGGAAGGATGGGACTTTTATCTTTTACCCTGTAAAAAGTCATCTCAAGTGGATCAAAGACTTAAGAATTAAGTCAGAACCTATGCAACTGAGGGAATCATTGCCTGTGCCTATATGTTAGAGTGTTTACACTTTTTTAAAAGAGTTGCATAGGTTCTGATCTAATTCTTAAATCTTTGATCCATTTGAGTCTTCTTAATATGTTATTGAACACAATTGCTAATATTTTATTAAGTAATTTTTCTTCTACGTTCATCAGGATTATTGGTCTTTAGTTTTCTCTCCTGATGTGTCCTTATCTGGTTTTGGTATAAGTGTGATACTGGCTGTATAGAATGAATTTAAGAGTGTTCTATTCGTTTCTATTTCAGGGAATACTTTGAGAAATTTTGGCATTAGCTTTTCTTAAAGGTTTCATTGAATTCAGTTGAGAATCAAACTGGTCCTGAGATTTTCTTTGCTGAAAGGCTTTTTATTATTTGAAAGGCTTTTTATTACTTCAATACAAGTTACTGGTCTGATTAGATTTCCTATGTAGTGTTGATTCAGTTTTGGCAGATCATATTTTTTTAGAAATATATCTATATCTTGTAGGTTTTCCAATTTATTGAAATATAAGTTCTCAAAATGGTCAAATGATCTGTTGAATTACTGAGATATCTATGGTGCTTTCTCTTTTTTCATCAGTAATTATATTAATTTAGATTTTCTCTTTTATCTTCCTTTTGTTAGTTTGTCTAGGAGCTTATCAGTCTTGTTTATCTTTTAATAGAGCCAACTCTGTGTTTCATTGATCCTCTGAATTTTTTATTCTCAACTTCATCATTTTGGCTCTTATCTTAATTATTTCCTTCTTTTTACATAAAAGATACTTTTTGCCTCTTTTTACTGCAATTGTCTTATGAAACTTACCTATTCTTTTCTTTGTGCAGACTTCTATTCATCTTTTGTCTTTGATTAATTTATCCTCTATAGTTAAATATAATTAAGGTTTGAGTACCAAATGTATTAAAATTATTAAGCTGTGGACATGTTTATATTTTACCTTCATTATTAATATTTTTTCTGAGAAAAATGTAAGTTGCCAGTTTCTCACTATCCTACTTAATTTCATTTATATTTGTGTTGCTGAAGACTGTGTCATGTGTATTTGTCCATAATTCTCTGTTAATTTTGAAGTGCCTACTTAAATTTATTTTTAACTGACACATATAAACATAGATGTCATTCATACTTGTTACCTATCATGTGCTGTTTGACACATGTACATTACAGTATCTCTACTGACATTCATTTTTTATTTCTGGTGAAAATATTCAAAATTCTTTCTTCTTGCTTTTTGAAATATATAGTGCATCATTGTCTGCTACAATCACCTTGTTTTGCAATAGCACATCACAGCCTTTTATTCCCACATAAGCAACATAGTACTCTCTCATTAGTACCCATAGCTTTTAGAAAATTTTGTTTGTTGTTTTTTGGTTCTTCCTGCTTTTAAGTTCTTTTGTTCTTTAAAACTCAATTCTGTGTATAAATATTTGAATGAACTTATCCCACTAAAATTCTGTATAATTTACTTGGACTTAAACTTTTATAGTTGTAGAAAACTTTAGTAATTTTTTCTTTAAATATGTCCTTATTCCTAGTCTTTCTGTTTCCAATCTACCCTTCAATGAATAGATTTCATAAAAATTTTTAGTCATTATTTTATGATTCCTCTGTGTGTGTGTGTGTCATATGGGTCTTCAAGGTCACTAATATTCTTCACTTACATAATAATTATCTCTATTATGGTACCATATATCACTGTGCCTTAATACATATGTGTACACACATACACACCCATATATATGTATATATTGTATACATGTGTACTTGTATGTTTATATAGTTGAGTATGTGTGTATATATATTGCATATATTACTTGCTCTGTAGTTTATATTTGAATTGAGGTTGCATGACTATATGATTTTATTTACTGTACTTCTCAGATAAATTAATGTAAGTATGGCCATAAGCTTTTGTTTTATTAATTCAATTATTATATGAACATATTAAATTGTGTAATCATAGATTCATTAACTGGTATAACTGACAAAATTATAATAAAATCAAATCTAATATTCTTAAATAATGTCACATATGAAAAGATTCAGATGGCCTGGTAATGTTTAACTATAGTGATTACATTCCTAGTTTATTTTAATTCTCCATTATCAGATCAAATGATTAAATGAATGAATGAAAAATGGAAGTAGTCATTGGAATTATGTAGAAAAGAACCAGAAGTTACTTTAGAATGAACCATGCAAATTGAGAAAGGAACACACACAAAAAAAGTATGAGTAAAACTAGTCCCATTGTATTTGGATATCATTCTGAAAATTTGCTAATCAATGAAACTATGATTGCATAATTGAGTGTGCTATATTTTACTTATGAAATCACAAAACATTATGAAAAATATAAGTACATATAGGTTGATCTCTTATAGGTTGCAAAGTCATTTAGAGGAATTTGAGTATGAATTTTTAACCAAAAACAAAAATAGAGTGGAAAGTAAAAGAGGAATAAACAATTTTATTAGGGAGATGACTCTACTAAATTATTGTAAGTCTAGTAGTATTCATATGACAAATGGTTATCACTTCAAATCTCTATTATAGGCTCGACACTTTTGATATTTGTAATGTAATACTGTAAAATTACAACTTGCCTTTGCATTATTTCATATATTTTTAGAATTAGGGATATTCTTGTGAACATGTGATAGTGGTGTTCACTACACAAAGCTAACTTCACTGTATTTATTGATGTCTAAAGGATTTTCAAGAGTGGTTTTGGTTTTCCATAATATTTCCATTATTTTCCATCCTGAATTGCATACCATTTGCATATGTTCTCTTTTGTCTCTAGCAATATTACATATAAATAGCTTGCAAAAAACATGGCTTAAATGCACAACCACTGATTTGTGTTCATGTGCATATGGATCAGATGTGTTTTTGCTTGATTCAGCTAGTTTCAACAGGGATCAGTTAGGCTTTCCTCCCAGCTTCGGGGTACTTTGAAAAGTATATTCCATGTGTCTGTATATGAAAACATCCAAGCTGAAAGAACATGCCCTATCTATGATGTAAAATCCTCAGGCCTACAGATAGTATAACAAGAGAGATAAAACCTGTCTCTGCTCATACACATTAATACTGTGCTTCGATGTGTTCGTGTTTCATGTCCCCTAGCATTCTTTGGCTAAACTCATGTGGCCAAATCAATATTTACAGGATTATAAAATAAAAAATTTCCATAGAAGGAGCTAAAGAAGATGAATATTTCTGAATTAAATCACAATATACCATGTTCTGTGAGTATGTCTTCATTATCAGATGAATTTTTTTTGTGAAAAATACCTGCAATGTTTGAACGTGATTATGACAAAGATCATGTTATTCGTGTTAACATAATTGGGGAAAATGTTCAATGTCAGAAACCTTTGTATTATATATTTTTTTCAACTTTAGACTCTTTTGATTTCAGAATTTTAATCAGATCTATGCAACTTTTTATAACCTCTTTGAATTGCCTTAGTTTATGACAAGGAATGTTAAATAAGTTGTTTATTAAAGATTTTTCAACACACACTATGATTTGGCCTGTAAATTAGCATTACAACTGAAGTATTGAAGTACCCAAGAAGGGTTATTTATAGAGAATCCAAATTAAATTTCCTCAAAGTAAATTTGTTTACTATTAACTCTTCTTTGTAGAAAAATATATTGCTATAGCTATATTTAATGAGATGCATAAATCACACTTAATGGCCTATGATTCAGATTATCATCAATTTAAGAGACAAAAATGTGAACACAGACATCTATCTTTCTGTGACTAGATAAGTTAAATTGCAATAGTTATAAATGAGGGGAAAGCTTTAGTTTTTAATACAGTAGCCATGGAACATTGCATGTGTCTTTTATTCTGTGTACTTCATAAATATTGAAGTATAATGTACAATGCTGATTAATATCAGAAGATGAAAATACAGAGTTGAAGTACAGATTATAACCCTCAAATCATTGTTAACGGAAGGAAGGAAGGAAGGAAGGAAGGAAGGAAGGAAGGAAGAAAAGGTGAGAGAAGGCAGGAATCCAGGACGATCAGTTTGGAGGATGAGCAGGAAAAAGACTGATTGCTTTATTAGAGGCATCAGCACTCTTTCTTCAGTGGCTTGTGACATTTGTAGATTTGGTAGTGTATAAAAGTCTAAACCTGGCTGGTTCTCAGATTCTTAGGAGATCATTTTGATACTTGCATTCTTGTGAGAAAAAAAGTGGAAGTCATTCATTTTGCCAAAATGAATGGATCTTAAAACATAACTAATACAGGAAGTCTTTTATGTACTTTAATATTTTAAAACATTTTCCTAGTTGTAGATTTCTGTCACCTTAACAACTAAAGCCATTGCCAGTGACTTTGATAGTTTATCTAGAATCTTAGATATTTAATGAAGGGCAAATCCTACTTCCTCCTTCTTCTCCTACTTTTCCAATATATGGCTGTGAAGAAATTGGTTAATCTCCCATCAATAGTGACTTATTTTCCTAGCTGTCTGATGTCATCCTCATACTAATGGTGCACAGCTAGTCACTGTATATATACATATATCATAGTGTTATGTGAAGAGTGGGATCAACAGTGTGGAGGGAATGCTCAAAGCAGATGGATGCTTTAATATCTTCTATACAGTTAGAGTAACCTCTTTCTAAACGTTAGGCTACAAGTACAATCTGTTGGATGGCTTTTCTGTGAAATATTTTACTTTGATAGAAGTAATAGATGTGGCCAGGCTTGGTGATGCACACCTGTAATACCAGTGACTCAAGGGGCTGCAACAGGAGAATCACACGTTTGAGGTCAGCCTCAACAACTTGGCAAGGCTTAAGAAACTTAGTGAGACCCTGTCTCATCAAAATAAAAAAAGAATGGAGATGTACTCAGTGGTATAGTGCCCCTGGGTTCCAACAAATAAATAAATTCATAAATAAATAAACACATAAATAAAAAATAAAAAATAAATTAATAAATAACATGTAAAAAGAGAATTAATTGCTGATAACCACTTTCTCTTTTCCAGGATGCATGCTTGATACCTTGGGATGAGTTGGGCATTTTGAAACCACTATGGAAAAGAAATAAGGACACAACACAGGATGCTTATGATGTCAGAAAGGAATAAATATCATAAAACGCTTAGATATTTTAACTATTTTATGAGTACTAAACAGCAGATATATCTAATTATATGAAGAAAACATAAGCCTTATCCATCAAATTTTCAGTTGTTTGTCAAAAGCACTCATTCATAGTACACACTGTTTATGTAAAACAAATGATGAACTAGATTTGCTGGTTAAAGAACATATATATTTTAAATTAAACTATTAATATTTTATTCTAAAAGTTATACAAACTCAATGCCCCACAAATAGCAAATAGGAATGCCTGATTTCTTACATTATAACTTCAATATTGAATTTTATTAATTTGTGAACCTACTAATATTTATTACGTATTCAATAGATGTGTCCAGCATTGTGATAATTATTTAATTATTTTCTTTCTTTTTAAGTTACTTTTATATTATCTAGTGCATTTGAGTCAGGTAGAGAGTCTTCCTTCAAAAAATAACTAGATAACCAAATATAATTAGTAATAATTTGGAAGTTTCATTCAAAGTCTACTTGTTAAATATGTAAATGTTAATTTGTATATTCCATATGTTTGAAACTCATTAAAATATCACTAGTTCTTGGGAAACTGAACACTTACATGCTTGTATAATCTTCATTTGATTAGTCAATGAAGCAACTAAACACCTTGCCACTCTCCAGATATCTGGAAAGCTGTACACAGCTGGTCCAAAAAAGGAGGGCAATAAAGTTCATGCTTGCTTCCTACATGCATTGTAATTTGCTAAAGAAACATTATATTTCTTTTCTAAGTAAATGAGGAATAATCACATTTTCTTAGTGATCCAAAGGTTGCAGGGATAACTCTTCTCATGCCTGCATCTACTAACTCTCCGAATGGTGAGACTGCATTTTACTTAACCATTCCTTTTGAATAATCTTCTGCACCCCTACCCCACTCCTCCCACAACATCATCCAGCAACATTCCCCATTCCCTCCAGCAGGCATTTGGAACATCAGTGGTATCTACCGAGTTGGTTTAGATTTTATTTATATTCTATGAGTTTGAATTTGTGTTTCTATGTTTCAGAAAAAAGTAATCTAATATAACTTCATCTGTGATTTTAAGAATAAAATAAAACCATTCTTCCAAAAATACTTTGAGTTTTAACATACCCACTTGTAACTTTGAACTGAAACATTGTTTAAAGGCATTTTGGGGAGGCTTAAGAAAAGCGGATATGACCAATACATCCCTAGGAGCAAATCATAGTCATAACAGTGACCACCTTGAAACAGAAATAGCTGGTTATAAAAATAACAGAAATAAAAGCTAAGTTGCCACATATCATAGGGAAAGTCTTCTGAATTATAAAATAGAGTTCTGAATTGGTTGTAATTGAGGGGTGAGATGGGAGGCCAGGGGCCAAACACAACTCTACAGAAAAAAAATAGAATCATGGAAGAGAAATGCATATTTATCAGACAATGAAAACAAAGAAAAACACCCTTTCTCAACAGTAAAGATTAGTCACTGAATTAAAGTCACTGAAGGAATACCCATGATGCTAAAAAGCAAAAATAGAATTTTCTGGTCAAGATCCTATTTATAGCTACATGCATAAACACACACACACACACACACACACACACACACACACACACACATATCTGTGCTCTTCTTTTATTATCACTTTTTTTCTCACTCTAAGCATCACTGTGCTGCAAAAGAAGTAAAAACTAAGAGTGATACAAAATACTGGTGTCTAATTTTCTTCTCATGTCTATGTGCAGACATTAAAAAAAATCAATGTGCAGTAGTCAGGTGTTTTCTAGTGCATTGTTTTCAATAAAATTGAAGAAGACTTAATCTAGCTGTCAGCTGACAGATTGTTAAAATGATTTCAGTGATAAAACACTGTGCTTTTGAGCATATAAATGAGAAATTTTGAAGTATTGAGTGGCTTTGCTATAGAAAAATTCTTTCACTTAAATGTAATTACTTAGGTGAAAAATTCTAAATGCTTATGTATTGTAGACTTCAGAAATTGTCATTAAAATACATAGAATAATAAATAGAAAAATAAATACATACAAAAATAAGTATTCATTTCATTAATTAAGGCATTGCCAATAGCTATGACCTTTATACAATCTAAAAGTGTTATATTTACTATACTTTAATTCGTAATAAATATTGTATTGATTATTAAACTCACAAAAAATAATTAAATTTGTAAACACCACAATGTAAATACATAAAATGTTTATATATTCCCATATTTTTGTTGTAGAAAGATATAGGCTTTCCGGAATAATTGACACATTAGCACAGATTTCAGATTTGAAGTTGAATAGAAATGTAAGTTCTAATATTGTTCTAAATAAATGGTTTTCAGACCTCAATTTAGACATATTCTTGTTCTTCAAGTAGTATATAATCAAAGGTTTAGAAACAAAAATATTAAAATTGGTCGTGCTAATTAGAAGGACGATAGATATTACTGATGTACCTGTTCTTCCTAATCTCCATTATGGTCTCTGAAACTCTATGAATCATAGATTTGAATATACTATTAAGATGATCTTTATATTTCTTTATAACAATTTAAATAATGTATAAATGTAATATGTCAATTAAAAAGATCCACTTTCCCATGCTTAGCATAATATTTTATCAGAAATTCAAAGTAACTGTCTTTTGTGTGTGATTTTTCATTTTAACTTTCATGTAAATGTCACATTTATTTCAAGATTAGGGTATACTAGCCTAGCTGTTTCCAAATAGGGTAGGAGGGGTTAAATCATATTCCTCAAGGTTACATTCTTTTACAGAAAAGTTGAAACTACAACCAATTTTCCATAGGTGTATATTCTCCCCTTTTAAGTGGCAGTTCTAAAAACTATTTGCTTTAAGAGGAGTATCACTCCCATGAAATTTTCCCAGAGTGTTTATCTAAATTGAAGGGAGAGTTGTGAAAGAGTAGCTACCATAAAAAGGAAATAACTGAGGCAATTTACTCCCTTCTTCCCAGTAGGAATTCACAGAGCAGTATATTCCTATAAAGTTCATAAAGTGAAAATATTAGAAAGGATCAGAATTCAAGTAGAGGGTGGAAAAGATTAGATTTTAACATGCTTGTTGAAAGTGGTTTTCTTAGAAATTTTAAAGGCATATGTGAATCAGGATCTGGCTGAAAAATTTAATTCTCTTTCAATCAACAATTTTTGGCTGGGATACAGAGTTTCTTTTACTAAAACAAAAAATATGCATTATTACTTTAAAACATTTATTGTCCAATTTATTATGCATGTGCATCTACAGAGAAGTTAAAATACACAGTTCACAGACCTCAAACACAAAGAGTGTTTCAGTAGGCATGTACCAGAACTCAAATCTTTACATTTATAATAGAACTAATAGATAATTCCAATGCACTGGTGCCTAAAGTACTATTTTTTTTCTTCTTCTTTTTGTTTGTTTTAATTAGTTATACATGATAGTAGAATATATTTTGACATATTTTACACATATGGAGTATAACTTCTCATTCTTCTGGTTGTACATGATGTAGAACTACATTGGTTGTATAATCATATATGCACATAAGACAGTTTTGTCTGATTCATTCTACAGTCTTTCTTATTCTCATTCCCCCTCTTTTCCCTTCATCCCCCTTTTTCTAATCCAAGTATTTTATAGTTTATAGACTCATTTGCAAATGCTTTTGAATCTTTGCTTCTACTCTTATTTGTTCTTGTGAACCTTCCTATAGCCATTCTTCATAAATAAACAATGTCTGACTTTTATCAATGTATTTCAGTCATTATTGTCTGTTAGTCAAAAAAAATGTGGGCTGGGTGTGTTGTTGCATGCCTGTAATTGCAGAGGCTCAGGAGGCTGAGGCAGGAGGATTGCTAGTTCAAAGCGAGCCTCATCAATTTAGCAGAGCCCTAAGCAACTCAGTGAGACCCTGTCTCTAAATAAAATACAAAATGGGTTGGGAATGTGACTCAGTGGTTAAGTGCCCCAGAGTTCCATCCCTAGGACAACAACAATATCAACAACAAATTGTGAATTTACTTAAAACAGCTATCTTTAAAAATCCATATCATAAACCAAATATATTAATGTATACATATGTACTTTATAAAGTTGCTACAAAAAATTAAACATGCATTTGACTTTAAGACATTTCTTAACATCAGGATATTACATAAATAAATCAGTGTTATTCAAATTTAGCTTCTGATAGGAAATTAAAACACAGATTCATCTTAAAATCATTATAAAAATTCCTTCCTAATTAGATATAGTATGTTATAGTTTTAGTTCAACTCTGGATCAAATTATGTACCCTAGAATGTGTCTTTTTATTTTTCTTTTTGCTTTGTGCATTAATAAAATGAAGATTCTGATTCATTAGGTTTGGGATTACTCATCAGAATGTGCATTTGTACTATTCTTCCAGTTGATTTCAATACTTGTGCTCTGGGAATCATGTTGTAGACAATGGTGCTTTAGAGAATGTTTCTCTACCAAGATGTGAATACTCTATGCGGTGTTTGTGTTTAACAGATGATACCATAGAGTTTTTTTTTTTCAATATACCTATCGACCTCATTAAGAGTATATGATGGAGATTTATTTTTCAGTTCATGAAAATTAAAATAACTTTCACTGTTTCAGGTAGTTTTCTTTTTTGCACTCACTGGTACAAATGGTGCCCTGTTAGAGTCTGTAAACAAGTCAGGATGGTGCCTGCCATTTTGCCAGAGAAATGTTAGAGTCTGTAAACAAGTCTGGATGGTGCCTGGCAAAATGCCAGAGAGAGTGATTTATGAATCAATGCCAGCGAGCCATTAAATGTGGAGATTCCTTATTGGTTGACTGCTGTATCTAGTTTATGTTAATTAGATAAGCTGTGTGGAATGTATAAATACTGCTCCTGTCCTACAATAAATGGCTCTCACTCCTGCTGTATCAATCTACACAAGTTGTTCGTCACCCCCAGGTTATTTTGCTGTAGCCGGACTGGGGCAGTGCCCTGTTCTCTTGAGTCTTCTGAGAGCTAACTTCCCTGAGACTCACTCTGCTATAAGGGAACTTTCCAGACGTCAGCAGCTTAACTCAGTAAATCTTTGGTCAAAAATATAGAAAGGTCAAAACCTTAATGTTAAACGAAAGTCCTCATCAGGTATAAAAAATAGTAATATCCATCATTCCAGAATCTTCTGGCCAAGAAATCAAAAAGAGAGGTTTTATATATTTGAACCTTAGAGTAAAATATTTCAACAGTCCTCAGAAAGATATTTTGATTTATTCAATTAAAAGCAGAAAATGAAAGAACAAAGATAATTACCTTTACAAGAAGTTCAGAAATAAACTGTTAAAAAACATTCATATTTTTAAGACTCTCTGTACAGATCAGACCTTGACAAATACACATGTGTCACCATGTGATGAAATTAGTGTATTACATCAGCTTCATAATTTACAGTAGAGAGCTGTTACAACATCTGGCCATTAGCTTGATTGTTCTTATTCTTGATATTCCTCATGAGCTCAGGAAAAACTCTATAACATATATTTCTAGGCAAAAACAAAGAAAGCAAGACAGAAAGAAAGAAAGAAGGAAGGAATTTTAAATTAAGGAAAGAGTCTTATTTTGCTTAATTGGTCACCAAAATCTATGGGAAATATCTCAGAGAGAATACACAAAATTCATTTCAGCTTCATAGAGGGAAAAATACTAGTTAAATCATGCTACCTTTTGTAATTCCTAGAATGTGGAGTTTGTCTACATAGTTGAAAACACACTGGGGATAAAAAAAAAAGTTAGTTCATTTGCATTCAATTACATCTCATTCTATTCTCTATTCACAAGACTTTGATTAGAAATATTATGATACAGATGTTTTACAGGTGATTTCTAGTTTATATTCCTTTAGGGCCTATCATGAGAAATACATTGATTCTTCTCCAAATGAAGCTAGTAAGCATTTAAATGCTCTATTGTCCTTAGGAATATGCTATGGAAGAATGGAATTAACACATGATTGCTCATCAGCAGACAGCACAAATATGGAATCTAAATGAGAGAAGCATTAGAGTTATATCAATAAAACAACACTCAACTATTGCTAAATAAGATACAGAAAACAATCTGTCTCCAGTAGTTTATACCTGTCTTCTTTTCTGTCTTGGGGTGTTATGAAGAATATGTTAGACAATGTATGAAAGTTGTTTTACAACCAAAGTTTTATAAATGAAGTTTTTAAATTTTTTGCAAGAATTGCACATTATATGTGTGTGTAGTCAGTTTTGGGAAGTGAATCTTTGCTTCTCAGTTGCTTCCTAATCTGTCATGAAATCTGTATCATCACATGAAGACAATAACAAAAGATTGAAAGTAAACTAGTTCTAAAGAAATAGTAAAAATTGTTAATGATTGACAAGCATCTTAAACTATTTAAAATATAATTTACAGATTTTTAGCTTGCCATATCTATGAATGAGTTTTGTCAAAACTCTCATGTAGATAATTAGTCCCCAAAAATAAGACAAAGAAAAAAGAAAAAAAAAAGGCTTCCATTGTGCCTACAGCCTCCACTGCACTGCAACTTAAATGTAAATCACACATTATTAAAATAATTATAATAGTTTTCCATTATACTAAAACATTCTCCTTGACTTTGTAAAAATTTTCATATTTCATAGTATCACATAAGAAACTGATATTATATATTATTTTTCATGTTCTTTGTTACTTCTAAATCTCATGACATAGTAATTTAAGTGCTGAAATATTTCAGTAATTCTTAGGACATTAATTACATTTAATTATTTTTTTTAAATTTACTTGGGCTTATATTAATCACTTTATAGAAGAAATTTAATTTTTTTTATTTTTAACACTTTTCAATTACTTTATGACTAATATATAAGAGAAAATTGTGTAGTATTACAAATTTAATTCTGTAAAGATTATTAAATTTATTGAGAGCAAAAGTTTTAGTCATCCTATAAACTAAGCTAGAATTTATTGAGAAAACAGCAAAACCTTGCTTCTTAAATTGTGGTCTATTAATCCTCAGTAGAAATGGTAAAGCTGAATTTACGAAATAGATTCTTGTAGTTAGCTTTCTGTTTCTCTGCCTTTGTCTCACTATATCAGATCCCTTTGAATTGTGCTCTTGGAAATTCTTTTTAACAAGCATTACAGTAAGGATTTATACAATACTGCTTAAGAAAACTATGACAATTTCTTTCTATTTTTCTACAAAATAATTCTTCACAAGAAGGATTGCCCTGTAGAAAACATAAGACACATTTTAAAGCATGATTAGAGTGATATTGCTCAATAAACTTTGAAGGTTATGCAGAAGATAAAAAGGCAGGTATAGTTTTTCTTATTCCTAGTCAAGGCCCTTCCCCTAATGAAGCTCTGATTCATGGAGCAGATGCAACATTTACCTTTACATTACTTTAGAATTCTAATGGTAAAATGCATTGCATTTTTGGAACATGGTAGGTAAGTTGCCAAGATAAAGAGATTGACTGATTTACACAAAATTGACTAGTAAATCCCTTACCTGAGAAAAACAAGCTCTCAGTACCTTCTGAGCTCAGAGAATAGCAAGCTGTGAGACCAGAGCTTGAGGATGCCTACAATTTTAGCAAAACTGTGATTGCAACCACTTCTCACCTCACCCAATTTAGGGCAATTACAGTTACAGTTGGGAGACAAGTGGTTTTTTGAAGGAAGCAAGATCATGCAGATAAAGTATTTCATTACTCCTTCCCCTCAAGACAGGTTTATTGACTATTTATCCCTACCAATATAGAATGTGATAGTCATATGTGCTTTGCTTTTGCCATCTGGGGGTGTCAATGACTTTCTTATTTCCCTAGTAAGACATGTTTAGCATTGGACTGAATGAAGTGGTGTTGGGTACAATAGCAGGAAGGTTCAGGAAAGATGGTACGACACGACTGAGATGAGGTGAGAAAAGCCCTTGGATGTTTGTTTCAGGTAAAGAAAATAGATCTTACCATTGCTTAGTTACAGGTGTAAAGGGAGAGAGAGAGAAAAAAAAGTGTGAGGGGACTAGGGCTTTCATTACACATTTGCTTGAAATGTCAAGATATGATTCTGAGTTTCTGGCATATTAAGAAAAGGTCCCTTGGGGCTGGGGATGTGGCTCAAGCGGTAGCGCGCTCTCCTGGCATGTGCGGGGTGCTGGGTTCGATCCTCAGCACCACATAAAAATAAAAAAATAAAGATGTTGTTTCCACCAAAAACTAAAAAAATAAATATTAAAAAATTCTCTCTCTCTCTCTAAAAAAAAATAAAGAAAGAAAAGAAAAGGAAAGAAAAGAAAAGAAAAGGTCCCTAGGCCTATTTCCTAAATAAGTTGACTATTTCAAGTATTTGAGCCAATTGTTTGAGATTGAATTGGCAAGGCTGGTGTGGCCTATATTCATCCACAGCAAGAATAAAGACAAGGACTTAAATCAATTATAATGATCAAAAAGGGAGTGGGCTGGAGAACAACATTCTTTCTCACCTTTGCATGATTCTGTTTTAATAAGATGATGGAAAACTGACACACACATACACAAATACTTATACATGGATGTATTTTGTTTAATAGATGATTCTTCTTCTTACCCTTCCTCCAAGGAAATGTGTCAGGGAACAAGAGCAACAAAAAAATAATGATTGTGAAAGAGCTGCACATGTCCCTGATTCGTCCACATCCTCTCTGATCACTGGGCATGTACTTAAAGCCTACATTAGTGCTTCATGAGCTTTGACTCTGGAAGAAAACTTGTGCTTTATATTTAATTATTATAATTTTTTAAAATTTTTTTTCCAAAGAGAGAGTGAGAGAGGAGAGAGAGAGAGAGAGAGAGAGAATTTTTTGATATTTATTTTTTAGTTATCGGCGGACACAACATCTTTGTTTGTACGTGGTGCTGAGAATCGAACCCGGGCTGCACGCATGCCAGGCGAGCGCGCTACCACTTGAGCCACATCCCCAGTCCCTATTATAATTTTTATTTATCTACTTTTTTGATGGTGGAGATTGAATCCAAGACCTTGGATGAATTATCTTAAATTTTGAAAGCTGCAGGAAAAGAATTTACCAACAAAAACCAAGAGAAAAAGTGAAGATTCTACTGAAATATTATTGAAAGAGCCCACGGCCTAGTGGTAACAGCAGGGATGGGGGATATGTTGAAAACACTTAGCAATGACATTAAATAAATGAATAAATTGTATAATGAACGTTTTTCAAAGAGTTAAGTAATATTTATCCAGCTTATTATCTTTACTTTTCACTGTCCCATTACATTTAGTTTCCTCAAAAGACATAATATTAGACTACAACAAATGAACAAATTACATGATTTGAATATGTCAAATAATATCTCCAAACCTAATGTTCCTCATTCTGAGTATGGTAATAATGCTGCCTCTCTCTCTGGAGTTGTAATATTTAATTCCTGTTTTGTGAGTAGAGGACGCAAATTTCTGACTGACATCTTGATTATTTAAAGAGAAAATGCTGCTTACTTGACCATTTGTAAGAGTGTGGATTACTACATAGGTTTCATATAGACTCATATTCAGAAGTCTTTTTTGAGCAGATGTCCTATTATCATATATAATACATACTTATTGGTCCAGATTGCAAATAATTTGTTCCTCTAACACCTTATGACATTTTGAAGGCCATCCCTCTATTCTTTAGACTTCCTTAGATTGCTGCCGAAAAGCAAGTGATCACAAAATAAAAATGCTCTAAATAATGGCCCTAAAAACACAATTCTACTAAGATTAAAAATATTCTCTAACCATGACTGTTAGTCAACTTCTAAAACACCTTGACCATTAAAGAATCAATTACTAACACAGATTCTCAGTAATATTACATCAGCCCAAAGCACTTAAATTCAATTTTAATATAATTTATTTTTCTATAATATATTTATTAGCTCTCTAATTTTGAATGTTTTACATATGATATCAAAGTTCAAGCACTAAGTGTTTATTCCTGGACAACATATTATGTATACAAAATGAAAAATATTGTTAATTTCCTTTTAAAATTTTACAATATTTAGATATTTAGCAGTTAATTAGAATAAGCTGAATTACTTTATAGTGCCTATTGTATTTGAAATAGAATTAAGGAACCTGTTTAACAAATATTCTGTTGTTTATGTTTTATCTAAATCAAATATTAGTCAATCAGAATTAAAATTCCAGATTTTATGTTATACCTTAACAATAGTAGTCAGTGGTGCATAAATTAAAAAAAAAACTAACAAAATAAAAATTAATTAAAAACCAAAGTTGCAGATATAGTTAATTTATTACTTTAATTGTGGTAATGGATATGTAGAAAATTATATGAATGTAATTGTTGAAAGTACAATGGTGATTAATTTCAATTTATATATCTTTAGTTTTATTTCATACAAGTCCTAAGGCAGTCAGATCAATCTAAATATTGATTATTATATTTAATATAATAAATATTAAATATAATAATCAATTATTATATGGTTATTATTCTTTGCTAAGCAGTGATCCATTAGAATCACTTTTTGTTTCTGCATATTTCATATTTCAAAATTTTCATTGATATTCTACTTTTTCTCCCATTCTTAAGATTAGGTGAGACATTATTAAAATTACTAAAACCTTGCTCGAGGCACAAAGTGAAAATTTTTGAGATCTACAATGCATTTTAAATCAAACAATCCAAGCAAATGCAAATTATTATGATGATAAAATGGTTGGCTTCAATATCAATCTCATGTTCTAATGGAGATGAGAATTTAATGGAGATGGTAGAGCATATGCATTTTCAACTGGCACTAGAGAAAAAATTACAAAAAAAGTTACAGTTGATTGAAATTGGTTGGCACAAATATTCACTTAGAACATTCAAAAATATAATGTCTAATATTATTCTGGCTAGATTTTGGAAACAAATGTACTTAACTGGCAATTATGTGGAATTTTTCAGATATTGCTGCAGAGGAACCCTTTATTGATGATAATCTATTTGAATTAAGCACAGGCAAATATCTTGCTTAGCAGAAGCTTACCCTTTATTTTTGTAGATTATGGCAACTTGAAAGAAACATTGTTATTGATATTTCTACAAAAGCCATTGAAAACAATAGAAGCACTTACATAAAGTACCTGAAAGGAAATTTTTAGTGAGTTTTTAAAACTGGACACATAATGTACATTTTGAATAAGAACATAATGGCTATGTTAATCTACTTTACTTCTTTTCTATATGCTAAGGAGCTGAGGTAGGTCAAGTTTACTTAGCAATTCTGGAAATAAATCAATAAACTGTTTACAAAAATACAAAGAATTTTATAAAATAATGGATATCTTATGATTTTCAGGGGTTCATCATCCTTTTTAAACAATATTATATTTACATAGTCTGCATTTCAGGGTGCCATTTGTTCTTGTACCCTTGTGATAGGAAGCCAAAATAATTTTCTGCCACTATATTTGGTGTGATTACAAAAGGCCTCTTAGAATTCCAATGTCTTAGTACATTTCATGTTTCTATAGCAGAACAGTTGATAGTGAGTAACTTATAAATGAAGGAATTTATTTTTTCTTCTAGTTCTGGAGGCTAAGAAATCTAAAATAAAGAGACATATGTGTGGCAAGGGCATTTTGGTGTATCATCTCATCCTGAAAGGCAGAAGGGTAAGAAACAGGGTAAGACATCGGAAAGGATAAGTGTTCAGTAACCCACTCCCACAATGACCATCATTAATCTATTCATGAGTGTAATGTCCTTATGACCTAAACAACTCTTAATTGTCATACCTCTCAACATTAATTCATTGAGGATAAATTTTCTAATGTAAACTTTGAGAGATATACTGAAACCATAGTACTAAAATATGCAAATATCCTTAAGTTTTAACATAAATTTCAGTTCAAATAAATGTTCTTGTATTTATATATTGTTCAAGTTTTTTTTAAGTCACTTGTAGAAAAAAATTATATATATATATATATATATATATATATATATATATATATATATAGTACTGGGGATTGAACCCAAGGACACTCAACCATGGAGTCACATCCCCAGCCCTTTTTTATATTTTATTTAGAGACAGGGTCTTGCTAAGTTAGCTTAAGGCCTTGATAAATTGCTGAGGGTGACTTTGAATTCATAATCCTCCTGCCTCAGCCTCCTGAAATTCTGGGATTATAAGCTGTGCCACTTCTCCTGACCTGTAGAAAATATTTTTAAATGTAGATATTGGAATCAGTTTTTCTGAGATATGGAGGTGTGTGATAGTAGATTACTATTTACTGAAGACCTACTGTGTCTCAAATATTGAAGTTTACAACATTCACATGTTGTTTCATTGTTTTAAAAAATATATAAGAAATAAAATTCATTTCAAAATGTATATCTGGGAGATTTAGGCTTGAATTGTTTAATACTTTGACTTTAATATTAAAGCTCTTATTTTATAATGACAAAAATTTTCCCTCTTCAAGGCTTGGTATAAAACTCCCATATTAATTAGTTACTATAGTCAAAGACTATCTCAAAAAAAATTTTATATTTAACAACCCAAAGTAATAATTACTGAAAGTAAAGTTTTCAATAAGAAGTAAGCAAAGGATTTATATTTTATTATTAGAAAAACAAACAATTTGTGGGGGAGGAATAATAGGTAAAAATTAAAATTAAAGTAGTTTTAGAAGCTATTTTATTTTTATTATTTATCTTTCTGAATGTCAAACTGTTTACCTCTAAAGTGAAGAAACTAACGGTTGACAAGTAGTTCATTCTATGATTCAAATGATCAAAGTCATGTAAAACATGGTAGTCATGAGAAGCATATATTACAGTACTATAAATTTAAAAAAATTGTTCTTTCTTTTTTCTTCCTGGTAGAAAAATGGACATAAATAAACTAGTAAGGAAGATACGGAAAGCATTGAATCTTTCAACTTAAAACTGTAATTGAATGTTTAGGACAGGGCTACGATAAATTGTAAGAACTGAATATATGTATATAACAGAGTGGGGGATTTTAACAAATATCTCAGAAAATGTGAGGACAAAGACAATTGATAAGTATCTATTGTGAAGGAAATTCTCTGAGCATTCCTAGCATTTCTGCACATCCTATGAACAAAAATACTAAACTTTTTTTTCCCAGAACTATTTTTTCAAGGATATTTAATAACTAATGGCTTTGGAATGTAAACATAGTGTTTCCTTCCAAAGCACAGAAGTTCCTGACAACCATGGAAGACAGAGACAGAGTCTCCCCCTTGAAAAATAGCTGACATTCATAATGTTCTATACAAAAGATTTGAATCACACGGGCTAATAGTCCTGTTGTAACACAGTTTAGTGAATTCCTGGGTGCCATGGACTTTTATTCTATTGGACTTTGGGAATTATATTTTAGGGTGATGGCACCTTAGGGGCAATACTCTGGCTACTCTGATTTTAGGGAACAATAGACCATTCTTTGACCCAGAAGTCCTGTGTCTTTTGTCAGCAACTATGAAACTGTATAAGCAAACCTGTTAGCTTGCTTTTGGTTAAAATCTAATACTCTTCATAGTTTTTCTAATGAAGATAAAATCAGGAAAGAATCATGACTAAAAAATGAAGGCTACAAATCAGATTAATAGTATATGTGGAAGACCTACAGGATTCAGTAGTCAACATTCTGACCAAATTATATAGTCAACCAAGCAATAAAACATTTTCATTTTGCTGACTGTCCCATTAGCAGGAAGTTTGATTCAGTGACTGTTGTCTCAATTATGTGTTGGTTGTGCTAACTAACTGTCCTTTTCATAGGTAAACTTACTTACCAATCAGGACATCTGTCCCTGCTTGCCCCATTTCAACAACTAAGGTTGCCCTAAGATATATCAAGGATGGGCAGAAAAGTAGGACAATAGTTACGGAAACACATAGTGAGCAGGGAATGAGAAAAAATCACCATAATTTGGAGATTAGGCAAATTGTTAGAGCCATGCCTGGTTCACTCAGGAAATGAGAGGCCATGCAATGCTTCTTAAGTAGTAATGACAAAAAATGTGTTGTCTTATGGTTCTACCTCCTGTGAGTTTATCATATTCTTCTTAGGTCAATATAGAGATGGCAATGCAATGTCTCAAAATCGTTGAAATAAGGGAATCTTGGACCTCTCAGGAAATATTTTTATGAGACAGGTAAATTCACACAGGAAAGCCTAGTGGGAGTCTGACTAGATTGATGGCACTTATTGACTTGAATTGGGTTTACAATATTGATACAGTAGACTCACTGGAAAATGATCAGGTGATGCAAAGGATCCAGAACAATTCTTGTGGTCAGCCTTATCACTTTTGGAAAATTCACTGATCTTTATGTTGAAAGTGAGTGAGGACTTAAGAGATGTGATACTAGAAATCAGGTTGTAGCTTCAGTGAGTTAAGTATGAGGCAGATAAATAAGACATAGTTTAAATGCCAATTGCTGACTTCTTAGAAAAGGGACTCCTAAAGATTAAAGTAAAATGGTGTCAATTATGAAAAACTTAGCATGTGATTCAGAGATTTAAACACACCAGATACATTTTAAGTTGATTTAGGTTAACAATCAATTTAGCAATTTCTGCAAGGTGAAAACCAAAAGTAAATTTATCTTGTTTGAAAGAAAAGAGTCAAATTCTGTCACCTTGCAGTCCCAGAAGAGATATGAACCCACGTGAATATGCTGAGGAACTTCAGAAAGGGGAAGGACTCAAGCTTTTATGAACATTTTGGATGCAGGTGCTCAAGTCACCAAACTATCCATTTGTGTGGAGCAAGAGGAGCTCATTTAATCAATGAAGCGTGACTGAGGTTCATAGTTGGAAAAGAAAGGGAATGTGAATTTGTGGGTAGAGATCTTTGGCCAGCACAATATATGGTTTATGACTTCTGCTGAATGTATAATAGCTATTGATGTTTTATTTGTCTGTAAAGGCATGGAAATAGATAAGTATCCTCCTTGATTAGGAAGAACTCATGTATAAATGTGCTAATGGGACACATGAATAAGTCCATCAATTTATACTCAAGCAGATGAAGAGAAATATCATGGAATCAAAGAAGGAGAAAAGGAAATTGTGGTCTTGAATTAGAAATTAAAAATTATATGTGTAGCTAAACAAGGAAACAGCTCAATATAAAAGTCTTATACAGCCAAAGAAAAAGCCTAATGGAGGTGGAGATTTACAAAAAAAAGTCATCACTTGCTACTTTAATTTTGATTCATTAGTTCCAGTTGTTTGAAACATTAAGGCTATCATTGAAACATTAAGGCTATCATTGCACACACTAATGGAACTTGTTCTGCTGTCTTGGACATTTTCAACTCTTTTCCCACAAAAATGGTATCTAAAGACCATGATCAATTTGTATTTGTATAGCATGGTCTCCACTTTAGATTTGCAGGACTCTCCCAGGAATTCTCAACTCCCCCTGCTACTTCTTAATAGATTGATCAGGATTCAATGAAAAAGCCTCTACAGCCAGATATCCAATATTTTCCCTATGCAATGATTATTAGTTAGCAAAGCAGAAGCTTCTCTGTCAATAGTCCTAACTCCTTTTACTATCACATCTCCAGCAGCAGGAAGAGTTGGAAAAACCTGATTAAATTCTGGGGATTGCTCTTCTCAAGCTTATCAGGAATATTGTCGGCAGATTTACATTGTCTGTACTTTTGTCAATCAAGGAACAAAAGTTGTTATCTTCAAAGCTCCACCAAGTACTTTGGATACTTGAGGTAGTATGAACATTCTACCCGGTGCTTCACATCAATGTGAAGTATCCAATCAGCATTCTTTGAGTGGAGCCCAAACCAACAGGTTTTGCTGTAATCCATCTAGTAAGCTATCAAACACTCTCTGTATAACATCTCCATATAATTCCATAATAAAAATTCAAAATTCAAACATTTTCAAAATTGAACTATGATTTTGGAATGTATACATAGTAAAATCAGATAGAAAAAAGAGATTTTAGGAAAGTAGCTTTTATTATGGAATATATAGTTCATATTTTAGGATTCAAATAATTTTTTATATAAGTTGAATTATTTGAGAGAACTATTTAATTGAAAGTCTAGTGTCAACAGGAGTAAGGGACTTTGTAGGATCTGTAATGCCCCAATTTTTTTTTATAAATTAGTCTTCAATTAGATGCCACCTTTGTCTAACTGCACTCCAACTTGACAGGAAAATGTTTGAGCTCTGGAAAACCTGAGAACAAGCAAAGTGTTTGGTATGACCACCAATTTATTTTTTTCCAAACAAATCTGCACTACCAATTCCCTAGTCATACTTGAGATAATAGTGTGCATTGCTGAAGAACTATTAAATTTTAAAGAAACCCATATATGCACTAAGACCAATACTTAGTGTTGATATTCTCAACTATATTCTTGGTCATGGAGTCCCAAATGAGTACTTTAAATGTGCTAGCTGGCAGGAAGGAAAAATTCATGGTGTTTTCTGACCTACTTCCTATATGAGATAAATAGCTGAAAATCAGCAAGAGAGATACCTGCTTTGTGACTAAAAAATGGAGGTGACTTGAAAGGGAACTCAAAATATGAAGTAATGATATTTATTCTAGACGTGTAATTGGAATATTACATACACTTAGAAAAGTTATTCTCAGCTGTCCTTAAAAGGTTATGCTTATTTTGTTCAATATAATATCTCCTAAAGCTAAACAGAGGGAATAGAATTGACAAAGTTGACAACTGAGTAGAAGAAAATAACCTGGCCTATTGCAGAATGCTTGAGGAGAGACACAATAAAGAAATGGACTAGGGTAAAGATAAGATAATTTTCCAATTTCTCACGCTATTTATGTATTTTTCAAATATTGTTTTTGTTTATGTGTTTCTAAATAGGAAAAAAATCAGACAAACTCATAATCAGTACCAAAATTCCCATTCTTTTGAATAAAATTCTATTTCTGTAAGAAAATCTATCTTTGAGATACACAGAAACTCATTATAAATTTGTTGAACGAGGAAACTAAATTTGTATGATATCATCAATTTCTCAAAGTCAAAACAATGCTTTTTGAAAAAAATCTGGATTTTGCATTTCTCAAAACCAAAATATTAACATCTTGTGTACACAAGTCTACTATATATTTTGCCATTGAAGGAATGATGCGACTATCTATAATAATGACCTTTTGGGATACAAGTCAGTTTACTTCACTTCTATGAGGATTTCAAAATGTTGTTTCATTCCTTATTTTACCTCCTGTTGAAGGTAAACCCTTTGCTCTAAATTGAGAACTTGAAAACATCTATTTCAGTGTTTTTTGAACATTACCATGTATATGACTCATCTAGGAACCTTAAAAACAATGGAGTTTTCAACTTAACAAATTTAACATGTTGTAAGTGAGGTCTGCATTTTTAACAACCTTCCAAGGGATATCAAAATTATGGGTCTACACACCCCACATGCCACAAATTTTTCCAGAAAAAAAAGTCAAATAAGCTAAATGACTTCCTCAAAATGAAGGTACCAAAGTGGAGAACACTTGAGTGCACTGCAGTTCACCACATAAATGATCTCTGGATGATTGGATGAGAAAATTACTTCATTACATGACCTGGGAAAGCCTCTGACATGAGAGTTGGGGGTTGGGGGTCTCCAAAGGAAATTTTTTTTATCCTAAACACAGATACATTTTAAATTTTAAAGTAGTGCCTTTTCAAACTGTCTGCTTCGGAGGACTTCCATTACTTCCCCAAACCACAACTACTGTAGTTTAGTGGTGGTGTTTCATAATTGTCAGTGTTGAATTTATTAAGTATTGCATGGTTTAGAAAGAGAGGGACAACGAGTAAAAAATAAGGATTAAAAATATATGGCTAGGGTTGTGGTTCAGCAGTAGAGTGCTGGCCTAGCACATGAGAGGCCCTGGGTTTGATCCTCAGCACCATATAAAAATAAATAAAGATACTGTGTCCAATTTAAAATAAATAAATATTTAAAAAATATAGACAGAAGGTATTTAAGCTGTTTGCATGTTTTAGAATACACCATGGACTGAAGTTCAATTCAACACTATGCCATGTTCTCATCGATGCTTCCTTAAATGTAATTTAATTATCCAACAATCAAAGAATTTAATGTTTATGTACTAAGATTTGACTTCTGAAAATCCAGTATTCAGTGTTACTTTGTGAAAAATATTGTCTTGTAGAGTTCAATACTGGAATAATGAAAGCTATTAAAAGTGGCTTATTTTTCTGTTCATGAAATTTTGTTGCTCAGAAAATGCAAAGTTCAAATTCAGGTATTGATGATTTTCATTACATTTCATTTCATCTATGATGTAAGCTTCATATAGATTATCTTAAATTTTCAAACGCATTCTTTTTGTATTGAAGTATAGAATTCAAATTTTGTATTTTTGGCTTGTTTATTTTTCTGATAGAATTTAGTAGACTGTTTTAGACTTCATGGGTACTCAATCAATGGTTATGGACATGCTGATAGTTTAAGTCCATTCTATGTTAACAATCTATTATAAATCTGAAATTTCTCTGCTTGGATTTTATATGGTTCTGATGCTTAAGGGAGCATGAAAAGAAACAGCTGCCATCTCTATTTTAACACAACCAGTTGCTGAAAATTATTGGACAGGTGGTTGATAGACCTAGTAACAGTTCTGGAACAAGTGTTAAGGCTTAAATGATGTTAGGTCACTTTTCCAAGCTCAATGTCTCCCATTTGGTAGTAGCAGATGAGAGTATTATTTTGTCATAAAGTATATCATGTGCTGAAGTCATTTGCTATAGATCAAATTACTGTTAATGTTTTTTATTTAAACAAAGAACACAATTTGCATTCCCCATCCAATTTTTATGTTTTCTATTCTACTTTTTCCCTAGGTATTTCTTCTCTGATTGCAACTCTGCCAGACTCAACTCATATATATTACACTATATTTATTTATATGTATATATACACATAGCTTATATCCATATATACACATATATACATATGTGTGTATTGAATACTATGCTGTAAATAATAGTATCAAATTTATTTTTCTAGTCCTACTTCATGTGTGCTTCATTGCATGTATTTATTTCTTGTCATTTATTGAAAAGTTAGAATATACAATCATGGTAAATACTATCCCCAGTGGCCAGGTAGTACAAATTATTTTTTATGTTTTATATTAGCCTTTATAGAATAGTATACAAACTTGTTAATTTTATCACAAAAAGTTTTACAATGAAAAATTGGAAAAACATTTAAAATCTTATTCAAGAGAAAATAAAGCCCATATTTTTACTGTTAACTGATAGGCTTTGTTAAAATTTTATTTCCTTTCTTCCTGTGTCTCCCATCTTAGTTGTGCAAATAAAGATATTAAAGATTCATTGAACTTTAGGATTTAGTGTCTAAATAGAGACTTGAATGATGAAAATATTTTCTTAATGTAACAGAGTAACAGTGATTTATAAGATTTGCTATACGTTGTATTCTCTTGTTAATGAAGCAGTCATTCTACAACTATTATAAATGCTTGAACATTTCAAGATTTCAAATGTAATTACAACTTGGTTTATACAGTAGCTTTTCTACCTATGTAAAAATTAGAATTTTGTTGAAATCATAAATAATGTTAAATTTCATTCCAGAAAATTCATGTCATGTCTTTTCGTGCTCCCACTAGCATTTAGTTAGAGTGCATCTTTCAACTCATCATAATAAACACTGAATATTAATTAGCTTCTTAAAATTTTCTAAATATTTGATAATTACTTGTTTAATTTTCCTATTTATTTAATTATTAGACATACTCATGTTCACATTATTGATACTTCCTAAAATTTGTCTACCAAAAATGCCATAAAATATTATGTAATTTATTAATTTTCTGGAAAATTAAAATGTATTAATTAATACACACTACAGCTTTGGCTGTGTGTTTTCTGTAGAACTATTATTATTATTTTTTTCAAATTCCGTTGGTGTGCATACTTGTACATAATAGTGGGATTCGTTATACCATATTTCTATATGCACATGGCATAATTTGATAACTTACTTCCAGTTACCTTTTCTTTCTATCCTCACCTCCCTCAAAAATATATATTTCAATTTGATGTATACAGTTCAAAATGACAAGTTACTCAAGTCTAGTGAGATTTATATTTTATGTCATTTGTTTATATTTATTAAAAAAGATAGTCCCGAGCTCTGATAGTCAATGATTATTCCTAACTCACATTTTACTTTTAGTGATCTACTTTGGTTGGCATCTAGAAAAGATAACCACCTATTATCTTTTCTTTATAAAACATAATTATCTTACTTATTGAATTACCCATTAATTAGGCACAATTTAACTGTGTTTTCTTTCTTCAGAACTGTATCTGCATCATGGTAAAGTAGATCAACACAATAAACTAACATGGACACTATAAAATTGTATATGAAGGCTCTTTTGAGACATCTCATGGGAACTGATGCTCTGTTATCACCTTTGGGTAAAACAAAGTACAACAAGTAACTTCACATTCAGCTCCGTTGTTGTTGTTGTTGTTGTTGTTGTTGTTTTCCAACAGAGCATTATATGAATCTTAAAGCAGAGAAATTGAGACACAGGAGAGGATGATGTGACTCTGGAGGGAAGAAGTAGAGATCAAAGATGAATTTTGACCATGGTGTTCAGGAGAATATGTAATAAAGAGAATAAGTGTAAGGAAAGGAAATTTCAAAGATATGCATGAACTTCCCTTGTTCTTGGCCAACTCCTAAACTTTGTGTGCGCCTATGATTTGAAGTTCTAGCAGAAAATTGCTGCCTGGAGAGAAGTGGTCTCCACAGGGATTCTAGAAGATACATGTGTTTCTTGAAGATAATAGAGCTCAGTTTCACCAGAGTGGAAAGATACAATAAATAGTCAAAGTTCCAAATCCTTAGTAATTGTCAATGCTCACTCTTCCAGCTCAACTTTCCCTTCCCTAGTGGCTGACTCATGATACAAAAAGATAATATTTTTCTCTACATGCAAACATTGGTGGGAAACAGTAGTAGAAAGCTGTTAGAAAGTTGTATTCAGTGAAATGTGGAAAAGCCACAGCAATCAGAACCAGTATGATCAAGAAACTATGAAGATCCCTCAAGTAATAGTGAAGGAGTCTCATAATTCCAACGTGGATCTGCTTCTGGGTGGAACTTGTCTATGGATCTTTCACTGTTACACATAAAATGGTCATTAGAGATTATGCCCCTGGTGGCTATAAAGATTTTACAATCAAATTTGTGAGGCAAGTTTGAAGTTTTCATATTTTGCTTTAGAAATTGTTTTGATATTGTTGTTTTGCTATGTAATCCCTCTGGTTTCTTTGAAGAAATTTAAATAATGATTAAGAATGGGCTATACTGGATTTAACTTAGAGATATAGAATCTGGGAAAGAGTATTATTCCCATCCTTGAAAGAAATAAATGGATTAAAAAGAAAACTAGACAGATTTCAATTTAAGGACTCTTATGACCCTGCTGGAAACTTGTCGTTATGGTCACTCCCCCTACAAGAGGAAAAAAAAACAATAAGAGGGATAAAGGAATTTTCAGGGTAAAATAAGAGTGAAGCTTTTACTTTCTTGGAGGGTGTGGTAGTATACTGTATATTTCCTTAAGAATATTCAACTAGATGTTTTTATTAAGTTTGGAACACCTAGAGGTCATGGATATAGAATATTTTTATCTTTTGCAGTCTACTCCATCCAAGGACTCTACATCATCAATATTAAAAACTTTTCTGTGCATAAAACCCTTTGAAAACAACATGCAAGAATATAGTTCCAACCTACATGCTCTATAAAGGCCCTGCATTTAGAATATGTTAAAAAATAAAATCTTAGAATTTAATAGTGAATAAAACATCAAAACAGCAATAAAATAAGAAAGCCACAGCAGTCATAAGATGATACAGTTAGAAGCTGGGCAAAGACATGAACATACCTTTCATCAAAGAGAGTATGCAGATAGCAAATGAACACATGAAACTATGTCAAACCTCACTAGTCACTAAGGGAATGGAAACTAATATCATAGTAAGATACAAGCACATGCCTGTCAGAATGAATAAACTGCACAGTAGTGACAACAACTGCTAACATGGATACTGAGAAACTAGACCACTCCTACAATGTGGGTAGAAAGTAGAATGATACAGCCTCTGTGGGAAAGTATATGACAGTCTATACAAAACTAAACATACATTTACTATATAACAATTCAGTTTTGGATACTTATTCTGGAGAAAAAAACAAAATAAAAATTTATTATATCATATTATATTGTATTATGTATTATATAACATTGTACATTACATTACATATTTTATATATATAATATTTTACACTAAAAAGAAAAGAATCTCACATGAAAATGACTACAGCTGCACTATTTCTAATAGTCATTGACTAGAAATAACCCAACTGAAACATCCTTCAGTGAATGAATAGCTAAACAAACCACATCTATATCTATTTCTTTATGCATATCTATGTCTATATCACAGAATACTATTCTGCAACTAAGAGGAAAGGATTGCTGGTATACAGAACGATTTAAATATACCTCAAGCTCATTATGGTAAGTTAAAATAGCCAAACTCAAAAGGTAACCTGTGACTCCATTCGTATAAGTATCTTGAACTGAAAATGTATCTTAAATTACAGAGAGGGAGAGAATGACTGGGTTACTAACAGTGAAGAACAGATTGCTTATGGAAACTGAACAAATAATATGATATAAACTTCTGTGATGAGGGAAGAGCTCTATATCTCAATTTTAGTAGTTTATACATGTCACAAATTTCACAAAATATACATATATATTTAATTAATGTATACACATATTTAATTAACGTTTGTCTTTTGGTTTAAATTGTACTATATACTTAAAATAGATTTAAAATCAGGGACACTGGATAAATAAAACAAAAGAAATTTATGTATTACCTTTGTACTTTTCTGGGAATCTGTAATTATTTTGAAATAAAGTTTAAAATGTTGTAAAAATGGGCAAAATATCTGAGCAGACCTTTCATTGTTTGGGGCAAAACTGAAAGCTTTCCTAGACCTGGAACAAGACAAGGATGTCTATTTCCAACACTTTTACTTAATACAGCATTGGAAGTCCTAGTACAACAATCAGGTATAAGAAAAAACATTAAAGTGCACCATTAGGATGTCTGAGTGTGAGTTTGCAGATGACTTGCCCATATGTAGAAAACCCCAAGGATTGCCACAGAAACTTACTAGAATTACAAATGAAATTAATCAAAGTTGCAAGATATAAAATTAAGAAACAGCCATTAAAAAAATGGTTGGTAATTTCTTATAAAATTAAACAAATATTTACTGTTGGACCCATAATTATTCTCTCATAAATTTCTATATGTGCACTTTTAAAATATTATGTTCACACAAAACTATGTGAATATTTATAACAGATTCGAACATATACACTGAAATTTTCAATAAAAAACAAGTTGTACTTCAAAAGATGAATGGAAAAGCTGTGGATCACAAACAGTGAAATATTTATCAACAATAAAGGAAATCTGTATTGAGTTTTATAAACACAAAAAACAAATGTATTTAATAATTTTAAAATGCAAGACTGAAAAATAAACATTAACTGATTTAATTTTATGACATTCTAAAAAATGAAAAGTTGGAAGAGAAAACAGGTTAATTGCCATGAGTTGGTGGAAAGTAGAGTGGTTGATAAGATAAGGACCACACAAGGCTATTTTGGGGGTGATCAAACTGTTCCATACTATTTTCAGATGATGAAAATGTACCATTTTATTTTTGAATGATGACATTGTAGTGGTTGATATAGGACTCTGCATTTGTCAAAATCCACAGATGAGAAAATCAACAAGAGTAATCTTTGCCATGTGCCATAAACAAGAGTCAATCAGGATATTGGGGAATACAAGGATAGAATCCTGTCAAAAATGAAACAAAATACATTAAAAACACATGATAATATGGCATGGAGGAGAAAAGGCAAAAAAAGAAGTTATAGCATATGTAATATTACATATATGTATATATTATACATCACATGTATATGTCATATAATATATGTTAGATATATGGCAAAACATATTTTGATTAGATTCTCTAAAGCTAAAGTAAACAAGGATTGTACATAAAAACTGTACCATATTTAATAAACTTGTGCACAGTGGTATTGGTTACCAGATCTGAAACTACATAGATACTGGGTTTCAACAAACATGTAAAAATGTATAGTGACATACTGTATTGATTTATTTTCTGTTGGCAGCAAAACACCATGGCTAAATACTGTATAAATAAAATGGTCTATGCAGTTCACATTTCTATAGGCTGGAGGTCCAAGATCAGGTGGCCTATTCTCTTTGGCCTCTGATAAGGGCTTCCTTGGCTTTGTTACATCCTGTCAGATGGTGTCATGGTGGGAGGACATGTGAAACGGAGAGATCAGATGGCAAGACAGGAAACTAGATACTTGGGAGGAGCCACTCTTGTCCTTTCTATAACAATCTACTCTCGCTCAAGAGTGAATTCACCCCACAAGATCACCATTAATCCCTTCTGAGGTTACCCCAGAGACCTAATAACCTCCCTGAGAGCACACCTCTTAAAAGTCTCAGGACTTGAACACTGCCTTCTTGAGGATCAATCCTCTTGCATGTCAACCTTTGGGGAGACAAACCATATCCAAACCAAAACTTGCTCATACACACTCACTCACACATACACACAACACAGATTTATAGATATATAGAAATAGACAATGGGAATCGGCTTTTTCAATATCAAAGAAAACAATTATAATAAACAAGGGGTAAGGATAGAATGAGCTGTTTTAAAACAGATTACATTTTTTATTAGTGCATTGTTATGATACAGAACAATGGGCTACATTGTGACATATTTGTACATGCCAATAACATACCTTGATCATATTTATCCCTCCACTCTCCTTTCCCCTTCCCTCACTCCCACTCCCTTCCTCTTCTTTAATAGTCTCTCTGCTGATTTTATCTTGTGTTTCCTCTTACCCCTACGTACCACATATGAGGAAAAACATGTGAATCTACCTTATTTCTCTCTGTGTCAGCCTTATTTCACTTATCATTATCCCTTGTTTCTTTCATTTTTCTGCAAATGACAAAATTTTGTTTCTCTTTATGGCTGAATAATGCTATATTGTGTATGCAAGCCATATTTCTTTACCATTCACGCACTGCCAGGCACCAAGGCTGATCTCACATCTTGTTTATTGTGAATTGTGCTGTAATGAGCCTGGGTATAGAGGTATCTATGTAGAATGCTGATTTAAATTCCTTTTAGTATATACCAAGAAGTGGTAAATCTTAATTATATGGTAGTTTTATTTTTTGAGAAATATTCATATGATTTCCATGGTCCTTGTTTTAAATTACATTTCCAACAAAATTGTACCAGTGTTGCATTTTCCCTGAATTCTTATCAGCATTGCATTATAGTTGATTTCATAATTTAGGAAGGCAGGAAGAAGAAAGGAAAGAAAGAAGAAAGGGAGGAAGATGTATTAGTCAGTTTTTTTCAGCTTTTTTGCTGGTGTTACCAAAGACCTGATAAGAGCAATTAGAGGAGGAAAGGTTTATTTGGTGCTCACAGTTTCAGAGGTCTGAGTCCATAGATGGGTAACTCCATTGCTGTGGGCTCAAGATGAGGTAGAACATCTTGGTGGAATGGAGTGGCAAAGGAAAGCAGCTCAGGAATTGAATCAGGAAGGGGAGAGAGAGAGAGAGAGAGAGAGAGAGAGAGAGAGAAGGGAGAAGGTATGGCAAGGACAGGAGCAAAGTGAAAGAGCTCCCAACTGAAAAAGTGCCAAATTTGAGCTAACAATGTCTGTAGTATTATACAATAATGGAAAGAATAAAATGTATACTCATAATTCTATAGTGACTTAAATGAATCACAAGGTACAAATCTTCCTAGTTGCAAGTAAAATAAAATAAAAAAAGTAGAAAGAATGAAAGAAATGGAAAATCAGCATTAGGACACCAGATTAATAACTCCTGAGCTAAGATCCACTGATAATTGGCAAATTTACACGTTAGACTTTGAGAAATAGGGCATTTGCCTGACTTCACATTATCTATCCCAAATATTTATTAATTAGCAAGATGGCTTTAACATAAGACCCCAAACTGTTTGATATGCTTTCTTCCAGGAGATGAATTTAACTTCTTCCCCTTACATGTGACTTGGATTTAATTACTTTTTTCTCATGGATTAGAATTTGGAAAGGAAAAAGTGAGTGACCCGACATAGAGAAACTTGGCAGACACCCTCGTAATCATAATGGAATGATTCAATGATGAGTCATGTTGATTTATGTGCCCATTAGATTTAAAGATATGGTACTTTCCCCAAAATAACACCACAGTCTCATCATGAGGAAATATCTAACAATCTTAAAACGAGTAACCCTATAAAATTACCTTACCCATTTGATGGAGTGGTTTAACCCTGTGGAAGTTCTGCCGCTATCTAAAGTTGACTTCTTCTAAGCTCTTGGCACACGAGAGTGAGTAAGAACAGCACACTGTTCTCAGGACATGCTCTGCTGACATGGTCAGACTTGTCACGAGTTCCTCTTGAAACTGAGATTTGCTTCATGTGTTCTCCATGGTTAAAATTATTTTGAGATTATTTTTGATACTTTGTTTCCCTTGAATTGTGCTTAATCATTGGACTTATATCTGAGACAGAGATTAAGAAAGTGGCTTATAAACATTACATTATTTTAATTTATTCCTGTTATCTTGCTTATGTTAACCTCAAAGAACTTGCTGTATACCATCTCACTTGCTGTATACCATCTCACTCCATGGCAGTCATTATGAAGTCAAACAACAAGTGCTAGTGAGGATGGGGGAAAAAGGTCCACTTAAACACTGCTGGTGGGACTGCAAATTGGTGCAGCCAATTTGGAAAGCAATATAGAGATTCCTTGGAAAACTGGGAGTGGAACCACCTTTTGACCCAGCTATTCCTCTTCTCCAACTATACCCCAAAGACCTAAAAACAGCATACTACAGGGACACAGCTATATCAATGTTTTTAGCAGCAAAATTCCCAATAGCTAGACTGTGGAACCAACCTAGATGCCCTGCAATGGATGAATGGATAAAAAAATGTGGCATTTATACACAATGGAATATTACTCCGCACTAAAAAAATAACAAGATCATGGTATTTGCAGGG
Source organism: Callospermophilus lateralis (assembly GCF_048772815.1). Taxonomy (NCBI): domain Eukaryota; kingdom Metazoa; phylum Chordata; class Mammalia; order Rodentia; family Sciuridae; genus Callospermophilus; species Callospermophilus lateralis. The sequence goes on along the minus strand of NW_027512416.1, from coordinate 1,218,980 downwards.
AAAGTGGATGGCATTAGAGCAGATTATGCTAAGTGAAGTTAGCCAATCCCTAAAAAACAAATGCCAAATGTCTTCTCTGATATAAGGGAGGTGACTCAAAATGGGGTAGGGAGGAAGAGCAAGAGAAGAAGATTATCACTAAATAAGGAAAAGAGGTGGGAGGGAAATGGAGGGAGAAAGGGAATCACACCGAAGATGGAAGGAGACCCCCATCATTGTACAGAATACATGTATGATGATGTGAGGAAAAATAAAAAAGAAAGAAGTGTGTCACATTAGATTGGGTAGAAAGAAGTGATGGTAAGGGAGGGGAGGGGAAGGGGGGAAAGGAAGGACAGCAGAATAAAATAGACATTATTATGCTGGGGGTATATACGTGACTGCAGGACCAATGTGATTCTGCAACCTGTACACTCAGAAAAATGAGAAATTATACCCCTGATTCAAATGTATGACATGTCAAGATCATTGTACTGTCATGTGTATCTAATTAAAACAAATAAAAAAATAAATAGAAAAAAAAAGATTAACATAAGGGAAACATAATGGCTGGGCTGCTTAAAATAAACATCCTTAGCTTTCCAGGGTCACCTGTGTCCTGTTTCTTATCTCACTCAGTTCCTGGGCACCAATGTTGAACACCCATTATTTATATTAAAAGTGTAAAGTGCATGACAAATATGGAAAGGCTGAGAAATTGTCACAAATAGGAGTTGACAAAGGAAACATGACTAAATCCTGGATTGGATTCTGAAACAAACAAAAAAAAGAGGTGTAATTAGTGGAGGAGACAGGGTAATTGATTTTAGTTCATAGGATATACAATATTAAATTATGAGTTTTTAAAACTATATCCTGGGTGTATAAAGTGTTAACATTGGGAAAGTTCTTTGAGGAACATAAAGGTACTCTGTAGTAGCTTTATAAGTCTCTTGTAAATTTTAAACTATTTATTAGTTTGTGGTTTTTGTTATTTTTGTTTTCTGCTTAATGTTTTTCACTAGCAGCACATATATTTTTCCTTGTAGCTTAGGTTTCAACTGTTATTTCTCTCTTTGTTTTATTGCCATATTTTTTTCTTAATTCAATAGAAAATATTGAGCCATATGTGACAACAGTCTATGTAGGATGTCCACATACTTAATCAGAGCTTTGCCTCAAGGCTGGGGTGGCCCTAGTTTTCAGGGAACTTGTAATGGATGTTATTTGCTTATAACCTTTTCCAAAAATATTTCTCATTGTCTAGATCCAGAAGATAGATTATTTTACTCCAAAATGCTTTCGACACACAGATGTAACTACTTTCATCTCTGTTTGAAATCTGGTTAATTTTTTACTGAACTAATCTCTATATTATATTATCATGCTCAACACAGCAAAATAGTCAATATTCAGTAATGTATCAAGTTTTTCTAATTTGTTTTTTTTCTATAACTAACGACTAAGTAGCAATTGAGGTACTATGCAAGTTATTGTAGCCAGCACATATGCTAAATATTTTGTTAGTGATTAACATAAACTTCTTTTCAACCTCCAAATTCAGATTATTTGCCATGAAAAATCAGATACTTTAGTAACATCACATATTTTAATATTTTGGTTTATCATTTTCAAAATAACCATCTTTCAGTGCTAATTTATATGTTAGTCTTTAGGGACCATGTTGTAATGATAAAAGTATCCCGATCATTACAGACTTAAAGAAATAAAAGTTTATTTCTTCATCATCTAACAATTCAAGGTAGGTTTTGCCAGTGTACTAGAATCACAGGTCCACATGCTGGCTCCATTTTCTTACACAATTATTCACAGGTTATCATGCAAGTCACATTTCATCTCTATCTATCTCCCAAATGGTAAATTTGCCTATACTTACTAAGTATATCACTATTACATAATTTAATACAATATATACAATTCAATATTATAAAATAATATAAATATGTACATATTACATATAAAATATACTCAACATGTAAATAGCATAACACTTTATGTATAGCATTTAAATATATTAGAAGCATATACATGTGCCTATGTATTATATATACATTAGTAATATAGAGAAAAAAGAGAGACCACACACCAGGAAATGACACTTTTTAAAAGTACTTTTGCTGCTCACACTACATTCCTAATATCTTCGTCCACTTTACATTGGTATTAATAACAAAACAAACAAACAAACAAACAAACAAAAACTGATACAGAAAGAAAGGTTTATATAGCTCATGATGCTAAAGGCTGAAAAGCCTAAAAAAATAGTGCTGGCATTGGCTTCCTGTGAGGATCTCATGGTGCATGGCATCACAGGGAAAGAGTGAGTGAGAGAGAGTTCAGGTAGCAAGACAACAAGCCAGAGGGCAACCAAAGAAGACAATCATGCTCTATTGCACTCCACTCCCATGGTAACCAATGTAGTTCCAAGATTTCACCACCAAGAGATAAAGCATGAATTCCATATCTTAGAAAATATTCAAGCTGAGAATAGGTAATTTTCAGGGATAACTTACATATTTTCTACTTGCTACAATTTTTATTGTTTTTAGCTTACCATTTAATACATAGACAGTTAATTTAAATGATTAATGTGTGCTTTACTTTCAGCTATTAGTGCATGTCATCATGACTTAATGACTGTATGCTGAGTCCTGAGTTTTAAAGGTCTCATTTCCCAGTGCTACTACATTGAGGAATAAGCCTCAACCTGAATTCTGGTGGTCCAGAGTCATATTCAAAGCAGGATTCGAACTCAATTACATGAACAAAGCTGACCAAATGGAAAACAGAAACATAGTCTAGCTCTGTGAAGACAGGTATAGCTGAAATAAGTTATAGCTTCTTTTGATTAATAAAACGAAGATATTTGGTGTATTTTTTGAGTTTTTGTCCAATCTCTTTTAATATTTAATGATTTCAAATAAATTGTATGTAAATAATTATTTCTTGTTTCTTTTAAATTTATTTATCTATTTATTTATTTATTAGTTCTAATCAGTTGTATATGACAGTAGAAAGCTCTTTGATTCATTGTACACAAATGGAGCAGAATTTTTTACTTCTCTGGTTGTGCATGAAGTAGAGCCACACTATTCATGCACTCATGCATGTACCTAGGGTAATGATGTCCATCTTATTCTACCAACTTTCCTACCTCTTTGCCCCCTCCCACACTTCCCCCATTGCCCCATCCAAAGTTCCTCCACTTATCCCATGCAACTCCCTTCACAGATTAGCATCAACCTATCACAGAAAACATTCAGCCCTTGATTATTTGAGATTGGTTTATTTCACTTAGCATGATATTCTCTAACTTCATCCATTTACCCGAAAAATCCAATAATTTATTCTCTTTTAATGCTGAGTAATATTGCATTGTGTATATATGCCACAGTTTCTTTATCCATTCAGCTACTGAAAGTCATCTAGTTTGCTTCCACAGATTAACTATTGTGAATTGAGCTGCTATAAACATTGAAGGGGCTGCCTTACTGTAGTATGCTGTTTTTAAGTCTTTAGTGTATAGATTGAGGAGTGGGATATCTAGGTCAAATGATGGTTCCATTCCAGGTTTTCTAAGGACTCTACATAATGCTTTCCAGATTGCTTGCACAAATTTGCAATCCCACCAGCAATGTATGAGTGTGTCATTTTCCCCACATCTTCACCAACACTTACTATTGTTTGTATTCTTGATAACTGCCATTCTGACTGGCATGAGATAAAAATCTTAGAATAGTTGTGATTTGCATTTCTCTAATTACTAGAGATGTTGAACTTTTTTTTTCATATATTTGTTGATCTATTATATATCTTCTTCTGAGATGTGTCTGTTCAGCTCCTTAGCCCACCTATTGACTGGGTTGTATGTTTTTTGGTGCTTAAGCTTTTTGAGTTCTTTATATATCCTGGATATTAGTGCTCTATTTCACATGCATGTGGCAGAAAATTCGCTTCCAAAATGTAGGCTCTCTCTTCAAATCATTTGATTGTATCTTTCGCTGAGAAGAGCTTTTTAGTTTGAATTCTTCCCATTTATTTATTCTTGATTTTATTTCTTGTGCTTTAGGACCCTTGTTAAGGAAGTCAGGCCTAATCAGATATGATGAAGATTTGGGCCTACTTTTTCTTCTATTAGGCTATGGTCTCTTGTCTAATTCCTAGGTCCTTGATCCACTTCAGTTGAGTTTTGTTCATGTTGAGAGATAGGGGTTTAGTTTCATTTTGCTGCATATGTATTTCCAGTTTTCCCAGCATCATTTATTGAAGAGGCTATCTTTTTTCCAATGTATACTTTTGGTGACTTTGTCTAATATAATATTGGCTTAGTCTATGTGTCTTCTATTCTGTACCATTGGTCTGCATGCCTATTTTGGTGCCAATACCAGGTGTTTTTGTTACTAGAGATTTGTAGTATAGTTTAAGGTCTAGTATTGTGATGCCTCCTACTTCACTTTTCTTGCTAAGGATTGTTTTGGTTATTCTTGGTTTCCTATTTTTTCCAAATGAATTTCATAATTGCCTTTTCTATTTCTATAAGGAATGACATTGCAATTTTAATTGAAATCACATTGAATCTGTATAGAACTTTTGGTAGTATGGCCAATTTGACAATACTGATTCTGCCTATCCAAGAGTTTGGGATATCTTTCCATCTTATAAAGTCTTCTTCAATTTCTTTCTTTAGTATTCTGTGGTTTTCATTGCAGAGGTCTTCCACCTCTCTTGTTAGAATGATTCCTAAGTTGTTTTTTTTTTTTTTTTGAGGCTATTGGAAATGGGGTAGTTTTTCTAATTTCTCTTTTAGAGAATTTATCAATGAGGTATAGAAATGCATTTTATTGGTGGATATCAATTTTATATCCTACTACTTTGCTAAATTCATTTATTAATTTTAAAAGTTTTCTGGTGGAATTTTTTGGATCCTCCAAGTATAGAATCATGTCGTCAGCAAATAGTGATAATCTTGGTTCTTTTTTTTTCTATTCATATTTCTTTAATTTCTTTCATCTGTCTAATTTCTCTAACTATAATTTCAAGGACTATATTGAATATAAGTGGTGAAAGAGGGCATGCCTGTCTTGTTCCCATTTTTAGAGGAAATGCTTCCAGTTTTTTTTTTTTCTTTCCACTTAGGCTGATGTTGGCTTTGGGTTTAGCATAGATAGTTTATACTATTTTGAGGTATGTTCCTACTATCCCTAGTTTTTTCTAGTGTTTTGAACATGAAAGTGTGCTTTATTTTGTCAAATGCTTACTTGTTAATTGATATAATCATATGATTGCTATCTTTATGTCTATTGATGTGATGAATTACATTTATTGATTTCTGTATATTGAACCAAACTTGCATCCCAAGAATGAACCCCACTTGATCATGGTGCACTATTTTTTTAACATGCTTTTTATACGTTTTGCCAAAATTTTATTGAGAATTTTTGTATCTATGTTCCTCAGGGGATATTGGTCTAAAATGTTTTTACTTTGATGTGTCTCTGTCTGGGTTTTGTTATCAGGATGAAGCAAGCCTCATTAGAATGAATTTGAAAGGGTTTCCACTTTCTCTATTTCATAGATTAATTTGAGGAGTATTTGTATTAATTCTTCCTTGTAGGTCTTGTAGAACTTGGCTGAGAATCCATCTGGTCCTAGGCTTTTCTTGGTTAGCAGGCTTTGATGGTGTCTTCTATTTCTTTGCTTGAAATTGGTCTGTTAAAATTGTGTATGCCATCCTGGTTCAGTTTGGGTATGTCATATGGCTCTAGAAACTTGTCAGTATCTTTGAGGTTTTCTATTTTACAGGAGTACAAATTTCAAAATAGTTTCTAATTATCTTCTGTATTCCAATAGTGTCTGCTGTTATATTTCCTCTTTTTTATCATGAATTTTAGTAATTTGAGTTTTCTCTTTCTTCTTTTCATTGGGGTGGCTAAGGGATTGTTTATTTTCTTTATTTTATCAAAGAGCCAGTTTTTTCTTTTGTCAAATTTTTGAATTGTTTTTTTTTGTTTGTTTGTTTGTTTCAATTTCATTGAGAATTTTAAAAATTTCCGCTCTTCTGATTTTTTTTTTTGGTGTTGCTTTGTTCCTCTGTTTTTTAGGGCTTTGAGGTATAATATCAGGTTGTTTATTTGTTGACTTTTTCTTCTTTTAATCAATGAACTACATGTAATGAACTTTCCTCTTAGTACTGCCTTCATAGTGTCCTAGAGATTTTGATATGTTGTACCAGAGTTCTCATTGATCTCTAAGAATTTTTTTTTATCTCCACCCTGATGTCTTCTGTTATCCATGCATCATTCAATAGTGTATTATTTAGTCTCCAGGTGCTGGAGTAGCTTCTATTTTTCATTTTATCACTGATTTCTAATTTCATTTCATTATGGTTTTTAACATGACTTAGTTTCTCTTTTGATTGGTCTTTACCTTAGTTTAGTTCCTCCCTTTGCAGAGTTTCATTTTGTTTTTCATTTCATGAGAAGATGTAACATTTTGCCAAGAATGTTCTGTATTGTGGGCTTTCTTGCTGTAAATTCTTTTAACTTTTGTTTATCATGGAAGGTTTTATTTTGTCATGAAATCTGAAGCTTAATTTTGCTGGATATAAGATTTTTGGTTGGCATCCAGTTTCTTTCAGAGCTTGGTATATGTTGTTCCGGAATCTCCTTGTTTTAGTTAGTTACACATGACAGTACAATGATCTTGACATATCATACATTTGAATCAAATGGGATATAATTTAATTTTTTGCATGTACAGGTTGCAGAATCACATTGGTCATGCAGTTACATATATACCCACAGCAATAATAATGTTTAATTTATCCTGTTGTCCTTCCATTTCCCCCTTCCACTCCCCTCCCCTCCCATCACTTCTCTCTACTCAATCTAATGTGTGCCACTTCTATTTTTTCCCCCTCACATCGTCATACCTGAATTCTGTAGAATGAAGGGGGTCTCCTTCCTTCTTCCATGCAATACCCTTTCTCCCTTCCTTTCCCTCCCACCTCTCTTCCCCAGAAGTAATTTTTTACTTATGCTCTTCCTCCCTACCCCATTTTAAGTCACCTCCCTTATATCAGAGAAGACATCCAGAATTTTTGGGGGGAAATTGGTTAATGTGTACAGGGTGCCATTGGATGAGAGCAAGAAGAATTTCTAATGTTCCACAACTCATTAGGGAACTATGGTTGACAACATTTAATTGTATATTTGAAAAATTTTAGTAGAAAAGATCTGAATATTTTTACCATTAAGAAACAATATATGTGAGTTTTTATGGATATACTAATTATTCTCTTTTGACCCATTCGCATTATACACACACACACACACACACACACACACACACAAATGAAAATATCACATTGATTTTAATAGTCTATTAAGTTGTCTACTTCTATGAGAGGTTTATATATGATCATAGGTATGCTTATATTATTTATGCAAAACAATAGAATATTTTACTTAAATATTAGATTGAGTAATAAAACAAGTGTAAGTTACAGCTCAGATCCTCTAAAGTGGGAATAATTATTCTTAGCATAATAGGGTACTGAATTAGGAATATTTGCATGTCACTTATAAAAGAAAATGACTTGCTTAAAAGAATATGGATATTACACTCTTTCTTTATACTAAGGATTGAAAATTGACATTGTAATATATCTGACTTTTAAGTCTTCATCATCAACTTGGGGAATCTCACCAACTATGTTTGCTTAGTCCTAAATCTTATATTTACTTTATCACTAAGCGGAAGCAAGTTCACATTAATTCTTTAATTCTCCAACCCTCTTTATTTATCTTAAAAATTGATAACTTGAATTAAATATTATCTGATTTTTTTCTGTTCTGATAATTTATAATTATTTAGCTATAAACATAAAAATAATAAAGATGCTCATTTCCTTTCATCAGGAACATTGTATTATTATGCTTTCTTTCTTTTTTTTTTTTTTTGTTTGTTTTTTTCCGATTGGTTTTGTTTTGTTTTGTTTTCCCTGCTCTGTCTTTAGGCTTACCATGGAGGAAGAAATGGAGGCACTAATGTCATGTTGAAATATTGAAAAATAAAGGATACAAATTCTGAATATATATATAAAAAGTAAACAAAATAGCTCCTGCTTAACAAAAACCTCAGTTTTCTGGTACTTTCTGAAGATTTGAATAGTAACAATTCTTGGAAAAAAACTAAATTTAACATACTTTCAACAATCCAACATTTGAAATTTTTAATCCTCTTTCTGCCCATCCATAAAACAGTTTTCTTGAAACTCTTGTGATTTTACAATACTGTAATTAATTTTTAAGAAGCAACAAATTTTTGTGGTTTTGTCTACTTCTACACTACAAATGTGAATGATGTAGATATATATCTAAACTTTATCTGCTTTCAAATATTCCTTTTGTTTCTCAATCCTCTAGCCAAATATAAATCTTAATAATATTACAACTATTGAAAGTATTTTCTAAAAGCTTGGTAATTATTTTTAATTAATATTGTTAGTCAAAGATATCATACAATTAATGTTATTAAATAATTTAACTAACATTTATAATTATCAAAAATTAATGCCTAATATTTAATACAATTTCTTATGTCTATAAAGTGTTGTTTCACAGAAAAAATTGGGTTGAATATTTCTTGCAAAATTATGATAACATAAATAGGTTACAGATAATGATGTTAGTCAAAATTGTAAATTATTTCATACATCATAGGCACAAAATGTGGTATTACGGCACAACTATAGTATTAGAATAAACGTTAACTAGAAATTTTCTTATTTTAAAACGTGCAACTACTATTTAGTCAATACACCTAAGTACCTTCAATTTGAACCCAGTAAGCACTATCTCATTGGCAATCTAACATGTTAGCAAATAAAAATTTGTAAAATTATTTAATTTAAAAAAATATAAGTGTCTTTCCCCTAAATAAATTGAGGGGTTCAGGGTGTGCTCTCTCTCTTTCCTGTTGCCTCCATTGTTTTTCTTGCCTTCCAGAGTGGGAGCTAATATCGGAGAACTCAGAGCCATCGCTGAACCCCGAAAAAATTGTTTCTGTGTTTGTGTGGGATTTTCTGTTGCCTCTCCGGCCAGCTGGCAATATCAATCCCCATCCCTTTTTATTTTGTATTTTTAAACTGGGTCTCACCAAGTTTCTGAGACTGGTCTTGAATTTACAATTTTCCTGTATTGATTGGGATTAAAGCATGGCATCGTTTTTTAATATCATTATTTTGGTCAGGTTTGCTTTTATTTATTTAACAGAAAGAAGAGATGGTTAGGTTTTGTAAAGTAGCATCCTTTATTAAATCTGATGTCAAGTCTGTACAGTAGTTTTACTAGTATTTTGAAAAAATAATAAACAATAAGAGATTGATGGAACTCGGGAAAATAACCAAGATATTTCAACCTCACACTACACAAAATAAAAATAACAGCAATTAAAAAACATGTTCTATATTTAGAAAATTTGGCCTTCATATAATTATATATATATATATAATATATATATATATTATATATATATATATATATATATATATATGTGTGTGTGTGTGTGTGTGTGTGTACATGTATATATGCATGTGCATATATATGTTAGAAATATAGATGTATACACACATATAAACACATTTGAATTGTATTTGCATTTATTTTATATGCATTATTATGAAAAAAATCAGAATTTAAAGGATTCATTTGACTGAAGGTTGGAACTGTTCTATTTAACTGTTTTCATTTAGGTAGTCCCCAGCAATCGTTTCTCTAAAGCATTAGTCATTTGTAATCTTTGTCACTAATAAATTGATTGCCTAATTAAAAATAAAAGTAAATTGAAGCAAGCTTTTCACTGTTTCTGGGAAAATTAAAAGTTTTTATTAATACAATTTTATAGAAATAATGCATCAAAAATCCTGCTAAAAGAATCAAGTCTATTAGTTAAATATTTATGTTTTTAATATTTTACATTATGTAAATGTATAAATATTGCTAATATTCAGGGAAATTCATTCAATATTTTCAATATTATTTGCAGATTCCTTATATTTTATTAGGAACTCACTAAATATTTTTTTGAATTCATGTCAGGTTGTGACACATAGGAATCATAAAACAATACTCTTTCAAGTGAAGATCAAATTAGGGAAAGACAAATATTAAGAAGACAAATAAATAACAAAATTATAGTCTGTGCTTTACTTTATAAGAACATAAAACATAAAATAAAACAGCGCTGAATTTTTTGATGGCATGATAATAGGTAATTTAGATATTGTCATCTTGTAATACCGCTGAAGAAATGACATGAGATCAGCAGTCTCAAATGCAAGTACAGCCAGCCATGTGACTATCTTTAGAAAGAGCATTATGGGTAGTTTGAAGGCATCCATAGTCCTGAGTCTGATGGATCAAATTATTTTTTGTTGCCTTGTAGTTTTCTTTTTTTCTTGTGTCCTTATCTCGTTTTGATATCAGGGTAATGCTGATCTCCTAAAATATGTAAGAATTCCTTCCTCTTTTATCTTTTGGAATAACTTAAAGAAAAATGATAATTAGTTCTTTAATGCTGAGTAGAATTCAGCAGGAAACCATCTAGTCCTGGGCTTTTCTCTGATGAAAATATCTTTATTATTGATTCAATCTAATTATTGTTGTTGCTCTGTTCAGATTTTCTATTGATTTATAATTCAATCTTGGTAAGGTGTATGTGTCTAGGAATTTTTTTATTTATTCCAGATTCTCAAATTTGTTGGCATATAAGTTGTGCACAATAATTTGTAATGATGTTTTGTATTTTTGTGGTGGTTTTACTATTGTAATATTTCCATATTAGAACAATTTTTGCTATAAGCATAAATTTTGGTATATTTCATCTCCATCTTCATCTATTTAAAGAATTTTCTGAACTTCCTTATTGATTTTTTTCTTTTTCTTTCTTTCTTTTCTTTTCTTTTTTTTTTTTTTTTTTTGGTGCTGGGGATTGGTGCTAGTATTTTATCAACCGAGCTACCTCCCCGACCCACTGATTTCGTTGTTCAAAAATGTTTTTTACTTTCCATGCACTTGTGTAGTTTCCAAAGTTTGCTAGGTTTAGAGCACTGTACACTGTAGTAAGAGAAGATACTCAATATAATTTCAATTTTTTAAAAAATTTGATGACACTTGTTTATCATCCTATCATATCATGTATCCTGGAGAATGTTTCAGGTTCTGATGAGAAAGATGTGTTTTCAGTTACTATTGGATAAAATATTATTTTCATGTTTGTTAGGGTCTTTTGCTTTAAGGTGGAATTTTACTCTGTTTATTTTTGTTGAATTTTGTCTGGATGATTTGTCCATTGCTGAAAGTGGGGTGCTAAAGTCTCCAGCTATTATTGTGTCAGAGCCTAATTCTCCCTTCAAGTTCTATTAATACTTTCTTTGTATATTTGTGTGTTCCAGTACTAGATACACATATCTGCTTTTACTGAATCATAAGCTAATTACCTTCTTCATCTTTTTTTCTGCTTATTATTTAAAATCTGTTCATCTAATATTCGTGTGGCTACTCCTGCTTTCTTTTGGGCTTTAAGTGCATGACATATATTACTATTTCACCACTTCAGTTTCATTCTGTGTGTATCCCTAGAGGTAAAGTGAGTTTTTTGTAAGTAACATAAGGTTGTACCTAATTTTTTTCTTCCATTCATTTGCTCTGTCTTTTAACTGAAGAATTTAATACGTTTACATTCAAAGTATTTATCGATGGCTAAGGTGTTAGTACAGTCAGCATATAATTTATTTTAATAATAAGATGATTATAGTATATATTATTATAGTATATATCATAATAATATAATATTATAAATTAATAATTAATAATATCAATCAATATAGCATTGATAATTAATATTATATAATATTAGTAATTATATAATAATATTATTATAACAATAATATCTGGACACATTAGAACCCCACTTTCAGTAGTGAACAAATCATCTAGACAGCTGATTTATGAACATTATGGAAATTCAAAAGCAAAAATTTATAATCTACAAATGAAAAATAATAGGAAATCAAAACATACTATGAGAGCAATATAATAAACCACCCAATTAACCCCCTGTATGTTATTAGTTTGTGTTGTCTCATAACCTGAAGAATATTCTTTTTATTTTTCACCTCTAAGAGCATAAGTACAACATTTCTGGAGGTAGATTTGGCTGAGCTAAATTTTACAGTTGACATTTTACCTTCTCATACCTGGATATATTTATCATTATTTACATTTACGGAAGATTTCTGTTACTGTATTTTTAAATAAATTTCTAGACATTATCAGGTGTTTCCTGAACCTCTATAACCCACACACATTCTGTTCTAATATTGTCCCAAAGTTTCTGTAAGATTTTTTTATTCCTCTTCATTTTTATTCCTCCTCCAAATGTATGTTTTCAAATCGAATGTCTTCAAGCAATTTTTTTTTTTCTATTTGACCTAACTTGCAAGTTCAGATTTTTCAGCAGTCTCTTGTTATGTTATAACTGTTTCAGTACTAGGGAGTAATCCGACCCTATGATTGATCCACATACACTGCTAGTATATTGTTCAAAAAGAAACATGAAAGAACTTCTACATTGTAGACTATCCCTGTAAGTCTCTGTCTGGGGCCAAGGTAGGAACTGGGATACCTCATCCATGATCATTTGATACTGCAAGATTCTGCCTGGCTCTGGAAACCCCCAGATTTCTATGTCATACATCTGATCACAGATGCCACTGAAATATCTACACTCTAAAGTTATCATCCATCAAGATAAGTACAACACTGGCTTAGCATCAAGGCCTATGGTGCTATTGTCTCCCTGTTGCTGAGATGAGATGGCCTAGGACTGCTGCAATGAATAACATGTGAGGTTGGCTGGAATATAATTCTTATAGTCTAGGGCTGCACATTTCACCTGGCAATGGAGATGTTCTAGAGGCTCCATCCTTAAGCAGGTCTGGTGATTGGAGCTGTTATAATCTGCCCAGTATTAGGTTTCACTAGCGTGGCACCAAGTTTTCAGGCAAAAATCTTCTGATTACAAACCTGTCCTAGCCCCAGTGTGTGGGGTCTTGCATCATGCTGTTCTGCTGGAGGTTGGAGTAGTTTAGTACTGTTGGTCTCCAAGGTGCCTAGGCAAATGCTAAACTAGGTGGTACTTGAGATTCACATCCATAAGATCCTGTAGTCTTATGGATGCTATGGGGCCCACACTATAGCTGGTGTTAATGTAAGCCATGGCATCAGTCTGTTCCACTGGGACCAGCTCTCCACTCGGTGCCAGGGCAGTTTTAGCACCTTATCTATGTGTACTAGCTTGGAATAGCTATGCTGCCCAAGCTTGGAACTTGCAGTGTAGAGACAACCCCTTGGCCATCAAAGTTCGTGCTAAACTAGGTCACACCTGAGTCTTACAGGCCTTGGGGCCTTGCATAGTATTGGGAGGAAGACAAGTATACAGGAGGCAATTTCCATGGATGGAACTTAAGCAATCAAAACTCAGGTCTCTGTTTCCAGTGCCAGGTCTCCACCTGATACTAGAGCCCATGTAGAAGTTACATTTGTAATCTCTGACCTGCATATTAGACCTTCAGTTTCTACCAGGTGCTGGGTATCATAAAGCCCTGTATTATCTTTTGTACCCTGTTCCCTAGCAGGTGGAGTCCTGCTCCCTGCTCAACCATCAGAATTTGGAGATCAGTAAATGGATGCATTCTCTTTGCTGTCTTAACAGAGTTCCAGCAACTCAGTATATATTGGGCTGGTGGTAGGGGTCTTGGGGCTTTATCAAGCACTGGTTTGCACCATAGCAGGCCTGCTACTCAACACCTCCCAACTTATAATGCCTCTCTCCAGACTAGGTTGGTTGGAGTTGAGAGGGGAATGACTAGCTCATTCTTTTCTCCCTGCCTTCTATCATGCATCTTTTCATTTTGTTATACCAATAACAGGCACTATGGTACAAAAGATTTCTTTACCTATTTTTTTCTAATAGAATTATTTGTTTATTTACCAGTATCTCCTAAGATTTAAGTCTTTATCTACATGACTTTGGTGAAGTTATCACATCTTTCTTTGCCATGGTTTGAGGAAAAGCACAAACATTTACTTTGAATTAAATAGAATTAAATAATATAAAAAGTAGCTAGTATGTAATCTGTGATCAATAATCTTCTAATTATCACCATGAAACACAAACTTGACCATGTCACCTCCCTGCCTTTGAAATCTTTATTAAATTGTTTTTTTAAATTTATATATGACAGCAGAATGTATTCAATCATAGTGCACATACAGAGCACAAACTTTTCATATCTCTGGTTGTATATAAAGTGTATTCACACCAATTCATGTCTTCACACATGTACTTTGGATAATGATGTCCATCACATACCACCATCATTTCTGATCCTATGACTCCTCCCTTTCTCTCCCTCCCCTCTGCCCTATCTAGAGTTTGTCTATTCCTCCCATGCTCCCTCTCCCTACCTGTCTATGAATCGGCCTCCTTATATCAGAGAAAATATTCAGCATTTGGTTTTTTGGAATTTTTCAACTTTACTCCATCTACTTACCTGCAAATGCCATGATTTTATTCTCTTTAATTGCTGAGTAATATACCATTGTGTATAAATGCCACATTTTTTTATCCATTCATCATTCAGAGGGCATCTAGATTGGTTCTAAAGTTTAGCTATTGTAAATTGTGCTGCTGTAAACATTGATGTGACTGTGTCCCTGTAGTATGCTGTTTTTAAATCCTTTGGGTATATACTGAGGAGAGGGATAGCTGGGTCAATGGTCATTCCATTCCCAATTTTCCAAGGAATCTTCATACTGCTTTTCATATTGGCTGCACCAATTTGCAGTCCTACCAGCTCTTGTGAAGGTAAGTTGGTGTGTGGATATCTCTTTAACTTGGGATATACTGTCGATGCTTCTTACTCAGTTGCCATTTTGTTACTTCTTCTAACTGGTAGTGTTAGAGATGATGAAAAGTTAACAGATTGGTATATATTTTAAGTTGAAACTTGCTAATGGATTTGTTGAAAAAATAATGGAAACAGAAAAATAAGAGGTTTGTATGATTTTTCTTTTTTAACTGCATAAATGCTAATGTCCTAAATTGAATTAGAAATGACTGAAGAAGGGAAAGATTTGTGGTTTGGGAGGCAGATTATCATAAGCTATCAGAGTCTTAGAAAAGTGAATGGAAAACTGTGTTAAATATAATAAAAAATATTGAGAAATAAATGCATGAGATAAGTCATGACACAGAGTTAATGACCAAATAATGAATCAGGGCTTTAAAAATGAATAATGCTGTAGGGTAACTAGAGATTATTATAATTTAGAAAAGGTTAAAATTATTATTCAAAATACATTAAGAATATCAGACTGAATGTAAATAACTGAATGCAAACAAGTAAAATTTCTACTTGTGATTTCTACATTAGTCATAATGAACTTGATTTCATAAATTACATATTTAATGTGAACATGACACTAAAAAGCAAAACAAATGGGAAAGAAAGGCTACCTGAAAGTTAGCCACTTTGACGCTTTATACAAAAAACATATAACAATGCAAAACTGTCTAAATCTGTGGTAAAGTAATGTATTTGTGCAAAGTGAGATTTTTAATTATATACTTTCTGCTAGGTAAATTTTTTAATTTTTTTTTAATTTGTGAGACTACTATTAGATTTAGACAGTTTTACATATAATACATAATGTATATATATTTATTTCTATATATTTATTTCTATATATATATTTATAAATATATATTTATTTATAATAAATATATATATTTACTAAGAGTTTATCAAATAAAATGCATGTTTTACATGATGGGGATTTTAATGGTTTGAATATGAGGTGTCCACAAGAGACGCAGGTGGGTACAGTGCAAGAATGTTCAGAGGTAAATGAATAGATTATGAGAGTTGCTACCTAATGGTGTATTAATCCTCCTGAATGGATTAACTGGGTGGTAACTGTAGGAGGATAGGATGTGGCTGGAGGAAGTAGGACACTGGGACATGGCTTTGGGGTTTATATTTTTGTCCCTAGCATCTTTGCTCTCTCCTGCTACTTCTTGATGCCATTTCCTGAGCTGTTTTCATCCACCATACCCTGTCACCATGACATTCTGCCTCACCCCAGTACCCAGAACAACAAAGTCAGAAACCATGAAGAAGCTCTGAAAATGTGAATCAAAGAAACTTTTCCTCCTCTTAGTTGTTCTAGTCAGATATGTTGGTCACAGCAATAAAAAAAACTGCCTAACACAGAAATTGGTAACTAGAAGTGGGGTCCTGACTGTGACTATCCTGTGATTATGAGTGATAACTACTCATATATTAACCCACTTGGATGGACTAACTGGGTGGTAACTAGGAAGACAAAGTGTGTTGAAGAAGGTAGGTCACAGGAAATGTACCTTTGGAATTGTGTATCCCATCTCCAACACTTTGCTCTAGTCTCTCTCTCTCTCTCTCTCTTTCTCTCTCTCTAGCTCTTGCTCTCGCTCTCTTTCGGTATCTCATCTCCCCAACTCCCACCCCCATACCCCATGCTTCCTGAGTATCAGGTATCAACTGAGCTGCTTAATTCTTCCATGTTTTTTCGTCATGATGCTTTTCGACACCTCATAGCCAGAGTGGCTGACTACAATCTGAAACCATGAGCCAAAATAAAACGTTTTCTCTTTTAGTTTGCTCTTGTGGAGTATATTGGTCATAACAATGCAAAACTGTCTAAATCTGTGGTAAAGTAATGTATTTATGCAAAGTGAGATTTTTAATTATATACTTTTTGCTAGGTAAATTTTTAATTTTTGTTTTTAAATTTGTGAGACTACTATAATAACTCAGACTTTTTTTCTTTTTTGTAAAAAGTATATGTCAAGTACATTTATACAGGAAATCAGCCAGGAAATTTTGTAAATAAATCAAATATTTTCATGTGTTATTATTTTTTTATTTGAATCTATAAAACTTTTAAGGCTTTCTTTCCAACTCTACACACTGCATCAAAAATATAAAGATCACATAGGCCCCATAAAATTTAAGTATGCTTTGGAATTTTTACAATGTAGTGTTTTATGTATCCCCTTAAGTAAGAGAAAATATATAGTCTATGTGATGTGTAAAACAGAACACTATACTTTGTTTTATAACTAGATAGATAATTTTCATTTATTTAGATTCTTAGCATATTAGAAATGTAAATATTTAGAACAACTTTATTTTCTTGTATAAAAACATAATATGAAAATGTAGATGTATTTGGCCACATTCTTAAAAATGTAATATGTACCTTAAAACTACATTGACTTTAAGAGAAAATAATTAAATATGTGAACATAAAGTACTTTTCTACCTTTTATGATGATACTAAACTTTTAAGGATGAAGCAAATATAAAAAGTATTAGGACAAATGTTAGCATACTTATTACTAAAAGTGAACCCATATTTTTAAGAATATAACTTAATTAAATATCTTTAAAATGAGAGTTCATTAATATTTCATCTGCCACAAGAAAAGAGGAAAATAAGAAACAACACAAGTCATATTTAGTTCAACTCTTTACCCTATTTTTGGTTAGAAATGTAGATTCAGTCTAAAGTAATTATATGAGTCTTTGATCTTTTGTAATATTTGTAATTGATTTAAATATCACTATATTTTAAAAGTATCACCTTTTGGATTTAAACTTATAATACATAACTAGCATTCATTTAGATATCCAGATTTAAATATATGCTCTGTTCCCTGAGAGCAACATTTTATTAAAGAAAATGAATTTTTGAAACATTCCTTGGAAATGAATGTTTTCCTATTTCTTGAAAATATAAGTACATTCATTTGTTGCTCCCACAAGTGAAAGAGTTCCTTTGATAGGTCATACTTTTCTTAAAAATAGTGATGTGATTAATGTTTTTATATTTAATGTGTTATAATAAATACCTATTGCCATAGCTTTGTAATATGCACATATCAAAATTGAAGCAGTTAGTGAATAAAGTGGATGTTAAAATATGACAATTAAATAAAATTAATGCTGAAATAAGTTTACAAATTGATGAAACTTGTTGATATTCATGATGCTGATAAGGTGCACCTTAGAATTTATTTATATTACTATGGACAGAACCATTTGCATTAATGTCCACTTTTTTTTAATCAAAGTATGGTGTTTTAGAATAGCCCAGGAGATAATCTCTCCGGGATGTATCAGAAAAACTGTAGTAGTTTTGCATACATGAAAGTTTTGCCACTTTGTCTAACAAACAGCCTTTTCTCCCTTTGATCACAATTATAGCAAATAAAAATTATTCTTGATGCAAAAAAGCAAAATACAAGAAAAACCTGCTACCATTATGTTGTTCTGATAATTTATATAGTTGAAATAATACTTTCAAATGCCACATATAATGTCTTCAGATTGCTTTTAAAATCTAAAGTCATGTAGTATTGAGAAAACTTCCAAAACTTTAAGTTTTAGCTACTTTTAAAAATATTTTATAAGAAATGTTGGATTGGCCACAAAAGCCTTTTAATTGCTTGGACACCAATCAATACATACTCTATCAGGTTTTACTTTTAATACACATACATAAGATTCCATTGTACATTTTGGTGCATAATCTTCAAAATATTCCAAGAATAAATTAAACATGAAGCCATAACTATTACTCAGAGTAAATATTAAACTAACACTATCAAATATTTATTTTATTAATTAATGAGGTAAAAGTACGAATCATGCAACTGGTTTCTCATTTTTTTTTTGGTATTAGAAATTGAATTTAGGGGTACTCAACAACTGAGCAACATTCCTAGCTCTATTTTGTATTATTATTATTATTATTATTATTATTATTATTAGACAGGTCTTCATTGAGTTGCTTAGTACCTCCCCATTGCTGAGACTGGCTTTGAATTTTCCATTCTCTGGCCTCAGCCTTTCAAAATTTCCAGGATGACAGGAGTGTATCACCATGCCCAGCTTATTGATATATATATATATATATATATATATATATATATATATATATATATATATATATATATTTTTTTTTTTTTTTAAAGAGAGAGAGAGAGAGTATTTTAATATTTATTTTTTAGTTTTTGGTGGACACAACATTTGTTTGTATGTGGTGCTGAGGATCAAACCCGGGCCACATGCATACCAGGTGAGCGAGCTACCGCTTGAGCCACTTTCCCAGTCCTATATATTTTTGAAAGAGTCAAAAGAGTAGATGTTGGGGGAATCCAAGATGGCTGGTCAGAGGGAGGCAGAATTCTGTGTGTTCATGACCTGGGACTCAAGTAGTGATAATAATGCTTCTCTAGAGCAATATTCCTCCTCTCAGGCAGGAATCATGGCCACCATGCCCATCTAGGGTGCAAGGCTTTAGCTTCAGAGTAAGTCTCCCAACTACTCACCCATGTAGGACTACTGGGTACCTAGTGGGATCACTGGCATCAGCACCTTCAGAGAACTTTTATCCACCCACTTGAGCAGAAATCATGAACACCACTTGCTCACAGGACACCTGGCAGCTTCCCACATGCAGGAACTCCAGCAACCATTCCCATGTGAACCCCCATCTATCAATGTGGGGCTCCCTTGGTAGCCTCCATCTTAGAACTCTACAGAAATGGAGATAGTTCCCTATGTGCAATAGCCTGCTTTACCCAAGAACTTTACACAGGCTCTGAAGTCAGCCAACCACAACACAATGCACACCATAGAGCTCATCTCTAAACTCATTGTTCAACATTATCACCTGGCTCCCCCCACCCTGCCCTGAACTGACACCCCATGGCTGAAAGTAACCACCTCCATCTTGAGTCATCTTCATCACCATCTTTAGTGGAGGCAACCACCAGTTTGGAATTCTAGCTGGCCAGGTACCCAGTTTCTAACTCCCCACACACCCAAGCAACTGCTAACCAGAAATTGTGAGTGCCCAAATCAAAAAAATGTTTTCAGCGGGGCATGTTCTCATTGCACCCAAAGTACCATGCCCAAGAGCTTTGAAGATAAAGGTTCCTCACTAGTCTTCCTACTTACTTAGTCTCCCTTTCTACTCACTAGGAAGTAGTAAGGGAGAGGGTGAATGTGATAAAGTTTACAGACTAACACAGAGACCAGGAACTGGGAGGACTTCAGGTGAGATAAGAAGATAAGACCAGGTGCTCACATCACAAGAGTGGTCCCAAAAAGAGATTATTGAGGTGCAGTCTCCAATTGGGGATTGATGGATCCCACACCCCACTTCCAGATGCCCTCCTGTTGGAACCTTTTACCTCCCTTGGGACTGCGGCCATTATTGGGTGTTGGTTGAGGCCGTCTCATGGGTTAGCATTTCTGTATACGTGACCTGGCTGGATCAGCATTTGCCGGCTTTTAGCCCGTGCTCAATCTTTTTACTTTAGCCCCACCTAATGGTTTAATCTGAAATCTGCCTAGGCCCCTTAGTGACAGTGATGTAACTGCTCCTTATTGGTTCTTGCTACTGTCTCTTCTTAGTCTCTCCTAGCATATATAACCTTGTCCCTGACACAATAAAGTTGAGATTATTGCACCTTCATGGTTGACTCCTCTCCTGACCCGGTGTGATTGTGTGGGCCAGGTTGAGTGATGGGCCGGGTCCTGATACTTACCCTCTCGCTCAGCCCAGGAGACACTAGCTGTTCTAGTGCGCTTCACTACCTCTGTCAGAGGGCGGTTCTGACAGCTGGTACCTTGGAGACAACAGGCTGGTCTCCCACATACCATTGTCGTGGGGGGGCGACACCCTCCAACCAGAACCACCCCTCCGACCCTGGTTATATTCACCATCCTGAGGGCAGAGATACTAGCTGACATTTATTGGATGGGAAGGGAAGCAAGAAAAGACACTGATCTCCAACCAAAACAATCCCTGTTTCTTCCTTCAAGATTTTTTTTCTTCTCCCTCTCTATTCTGTCCTCACAACCCCAACATATGTGAAACCAAGTACTTTGTATGAATTAGGATTTTGAGACATATGATATCTGAATATTTTATGATTGTTTTTTATATTCTTTTCTGTTTGCTTTCTTCTTTTCTTTTTTTTCCACCAGTTTTTACTATTTTAACATTTTTAATTTTTCTTAATATATATGTGTGTTTGGGCAGACAAAGTAAATGTCTTCCCACTTGTTTAGTCTACCCAAATTACTTCCTCACTCTTCCTTTCTACAAATCTTCTTATTTAAATTTTTCTTTTATACTTCCTAAGATATAATAGCTCTATATTCTCACCTCCTACCTCTTCAGCATATCATTATACTCCTCATCTCAGTTCTTTGTCCACCATGAGAAACTGTATACCCTTTTACAAACCTACTGAGTATACTGTAGATAATAATTGAATTCACCATTTCTGTACATTGTGCCTAAACTGAAAATCTCTTCATAGCAGCTATTTGGTTAAGTCTGTATTTGGTTGTATTGGCATCTGTTAACATTGTTACTCACCTCAAAAGAGAAGTATTAAAAAACCTACATGGGCATTATAAGCCTATAGGGTTAAAAATGGTAACACCTCAGATCCACAGTGCAATATGAAAAGACAAGAGGAGAAAGTGCCCAAAACATATCAAGATACCACAATACTAGAATCCATGGTCAGCACAGCAGAAGAAACAACAGAGAAGGAGTTCAGGATGTATATGATTAAAATGTTCTGAGAATTAAAGGATGATATAAGAGAGCAAATATAGGCAGCAAAAGATCGTTTGAAAAAGGCTACATAAGCAAATACAGGAAGCAAAAGATTACTTCAATAGGGAGGTAGAGGTTCTAAAAAAATACAAAAAACAGAAATCCTGGGCTGGGAATGTGGCTCAAGTGGTAGCGCACTCACCTGACACGCGTGCAGCCTGGGCTCGATCCTCAGCACCACATAAAAACAAAGATGTTGTGTCTGTCGAAAACTAAAAATAAATATTAAAATTCTCTCTCTCTCTCTCTCTCTTTCTCTCTCTCTCTCTCTTTCTCTCTCTCTCTCTTCAAAAAAAAACAGAAATCCTTGAAATGAAAGAAACAATAAACCAAATTAAAAGTTCAACTGAAAGCATGACCAACAGATTAGACCACTTAAAAGATAGTACCTTAGACAATGAAGACAAAATATATAATCTTGAAAAGAATGTAGACCACACAGTGAAAATGGTAAGAAACTATGAGCAGAACATTCAAAAAATATGAAATAGCATAAAAAGACCAAATTTAAGAGTTATTGGGATGGAGGATGGCATAGAGTTCCAAACAAAAATTTTCCAAACATGAAGAATAAATTGGAAAACCAAATTCAAGGGGCTTACAGGATGCCAAATGTACAAAATCACAACAGATCCACAGCAAGGCACATTATAATGAAAATGTCTAACATACAGAATAAGGAGAGAATATTCAAAGCCACAGGAGAAAGGAACCAGATTACATATAGACAGAAACCAATTAGATTATGTGCAGATTTTTCAAACCAGTCCCTGAAAGCTAGAAGAACCTGGAACAATATATATTAATCTCTAAAAGAAAATGGAGACCAACAAAGAATCTTATACCCATCAAAATTAAGTTTTAGATTTGATGATGAAATAAGAATCTTCTGTGATAAAAATAAATTAAATATTTTACAACTTGAAAGCCTGCACTACAGAACATCCTTGGCAAAATATTGCATAAAGAGGAATTGAAAGACAATAAAACTCAGCAAAAGAAGGTATTACACTAAAGTAAAAACTAATCAAAAAAGAAAGCAAATCAATTTAAATAAAAAAAAGGCTGGGAATCCAAATCATGTTTCAATAATAAGCCTTAATGTTGATGATCTAAACTCACCAATCAAAAGACACAGACTGGCAGAAGAATTAAAAAAAAAGACCCAACAATATGCTGCCTCCAAGGGACTCATCTCATAGGAAAAGACATCCACAGATTGAATGTGAAAGGTTGGCAAAAATCATAACACTCACATGGACCGAGGAATTAAGCAGGGGTGTCCATCCTCAGATCAACTAAATTAGACTTCAAGCCAAGGTTAATCAAAAGGGATAAAGAAGAACATTTCATATTGCTTAAGGAAACCATTCATCAACAAGACATAACAAAAAATAAGTTTATATGTCCCAAACAATGCATCATTTACATTCATCAAATAAACTCTTCTCAAGTTCAAGAGTCAAATGGACCACAACACAATAATTCTGGGTGACTTTACGTACATCTCTCATCACTGGATAGATTGTCCAAACAAAAGCTGAAAAAAGAAACTACAAAAATCAATAATGCAATCAATAACTTAGACTGAACTGACATATATAGAATATTTCATCCTTCAGTGAGTCAAAGGCATTTCTGTATATCAGTGACAAAATCTCTGACAGGGAAACGAGGAAAACTGTCCCATTGACAATAGCAAAAAAAAAAA
The DNA here is from genome assembly GCF_048772815.1 of Callospermophilus lateralis. Lineage (NCBI taxonomy): Eukaryota > Metazoa > Chordata > Mammalia > Rodentia > Sciuridae > Callospermophilus > Callospermophilus lateralis. The sequence goes on along the minus strand of NW_027512416.1, from coordinate 1,195,460 downwards.
AAAGAAAGAAAGAAAGAAAAATACAGAACACTAAAGAAAGAAAGTAAACAAAAGAGCTTAGAAGATGGAACTATTTTTTTTGGTCTTGGATAGACAGAATTAATATTGTCAAAATGACCATAATACTAAAAACATTATACAGATAGATTGGATGCAATTACAATCAAAATACCAATGATATTTTTCATAGGAATAGAAAAAAGTCATGAAATTCATCTAGAAAAATAAGAGAACCCAGAATAGTTGAAGTAATTTTTAGAAAGAAAAGTGGAGCAGGTGGCATCACTATATCAGAACTTAAACTACACTACAGAGCAATAGTAACAAAAACAGCATGGTATCAGCACCAAAATAGACTGATAGACCAATGGTAGAGAATAGAGAACACAGAGACTAACCCACATAATTACAATTATCTTATATTACATAAATGTGCCAAAAACCTACAGTGGAGAAAAGATAGCCTCTTCAACAAATAGCACTGAGAAACCTGGAAATCCACATGCAACAAAATGAAACTAAATCCCTATCTCTCAACATGCACAAAATTCAACTCAAAGTGGATAGAGGAATTAGAAATTAACCCAGAGACAGTAGGCCCAAATCTCCATCATATTGGATTAAGCCCCTACTTCCTTAATAAGACTTCTATAAATCAAGAATTAAAATCAAAATTAATAAATGGGATAGATTCAAACTAAAAAGCTTCTTCTCAGCAAAAAAAAAGAATCAGTGGAGTCACTGAGCCACCGTGGAGGACTCAGCAGCCTCCCCCTGGAGACCTCCCCTTCTGCCCCCCCCCCCCGCCACCTTCTCCCGCAGCTGCCTTCCGCAGGCCATTTCCACCAAGGAAAAGGAATTGTATGGTATGTCTGCTATGCAGAACCTCCACTCTTTCTACCCCTTTGCTGATGCAAGTAAGGGTGATGACCTGCTTCCTGCTGGCACTGAGGATTATATCCATATAAGAATTCAACAGAGAAACGGCAGGAAAACACTTACCACTGTCCAAGGGATCGCTGATGATTAAGATAAAAAGAAACTAATAAAGGCGTATAAAAAGAAATTTGCCTGCAATGGTACTGTAATTGAGCATCCAGAATATGGAGAAGTCATTCAGCTACAGGGTGACCAGTGCAAGAACCTATGCCAGTTCCTGGTAGAGATTGGACTGGCTAAGGATGATCAGCTGAAGGTTCATGGTTTTTAAGTGCTTGTGGCTCACTGAAGCTTAAGTGAGGATTTCCTTGCAATGAGTAGAATTTTAAGTTTTAAAACCTCACAGCTTGTATAATGTAACCATTTGGGGTCCACTTTAAACTTGAACTAGTGTAACTCCTTCATGTAATAAGCTGAAAAGAGCCATGCTGTCTAGTCTTGAAGGTCCTCATTTAAACAGAGGTCAAGCAGTAGGTGCCTGGCAGTGTCCACCCTGAAACAAAGCAATAACATGATGTCTCAGTAAAGCCCAGAGCTCCAAGATCAGATGGCTGTGTCGGACCAGAAGCTTCTCAACTCTCCCTCAGCTGAGGCCCCTGCCCTAAGAGTGTCATGACCTGTTCAGGAGGAACGGGGTAAGGCAGCTGTACCACTAGAAGGGGGCCTTTTGTATTTTTTTTGCGGGGGTTGTTTCATTTTGTTTTTAAAAAAGAATCCCTGGTGTATAACCTGACCAGGTGGGCAGAACTCAGGGGCCACCTTCCTTCCAGTGAGGTGATGTGACATCTGGCTTGCCACTAAGGTCTTCTTTTTGACTAGACGTATGCTAGCTAAGGGGTGTCCAAAACAACAGAATATGAGGTCAGCTTAATATCAGTTAAACTTTAGACAAGGGAACAAATTCCAAACTGATGTTATCAGTCCTGTAGCTAGCTGTAGAGCTTGCAACTCACTAGCAACAGCTGCCCAGTGCCATGTGAAGTGATAAACTGTTTTTTGGTTTTCTTTTCTCCTTCCACTTTTAATGTTAAGTAATGTATTTAAACCCTTATTTAAATAAAACTTGTTTCAGAAATAAAAAAAGAAACAATCAGTGAGGTGAATAGAGAGCCTATATTTTGAAAGCAAATTTTTAGCATGTGCACATTAGGTAGAGCACCAATCTCTAGGGAATATAAAAACTCAAAAAGCTTAACACCAAAAAACAAATATCCCAATCAATAAATGAGCAAAGGGACTAAACAGACACTTCTCAGAAAGTGATATATATATATAATCAATCAACCAATATATAATAAAATGTTTAACATCTCTATCAATTAGAGAAATTCAAGTCAAAAATACTATAAGATTTCATCTCACTCCAATCAGAAATGCAGCTATTAATATTACAAACAACAAAAAGTGTTGGCAAGGATGTAGGGGAAAAAGCACACTCATACATTGCTGGTGGGACTGCAAAATGGTGGAGACAATATGGAAAGCAGTATGGAAATTTCATGGAAAATTGGAAAATAGAACCACCATTTGACCCAGCTATTCCAGTCCTCAGTCTATACCCAAAGAACTTAAAAACAGCATACTACAAGGACACAGCCACATCAATAGTTATAGCAGAACAATTCACAATAGCTAAACTGTGGAACCAACCTAGATACCCTTCAGTAGATGAATGGATTAAAAAATGTGGAATATATACACAATGGAATATTACTCAGCAATAAAAGCAAATAAGATCATAGCATTTGAAGGTAAATGGATGGAGTTGGAGAATATAATGCTAAGTGAAGTTAGTCAATCCCAGAAAACAATCAGTTGAATGTTTTCTCTGATATAAAGACATTGATTCATAAGGGGGTAGGGAGGGGAGCATGGGAGTATTAGATGAAGTTTAGATAGGGCAATGGGGTGGGTGGGGAAGGGAGGGGGAATGGGGGTAGAAAAGATGGTGGAATGAGATGGACATCATTATCCTAAATACAAGTATAAAGACACGAATGGTGTGAATATACTTTGTATATAATTAGAGATATAAAAAATTGTGCTCTACATGTGTAATATAAATTGTAATTCATTCTGCTGCCATATATAACACATTATAATAAAAAAATTTAAAAAGTAGAAATTTTTTAATTTGCTATTTTTGCAAATTTATATTTTGTTTTTAATTACCATTGTTATTATCTTACCACCTATCTTTAAATGCAATGCTACATTTAGGTTGTGATATTTTGGTTATATTTCTATTAACTTGCTACATATATTTGGCTTTTCTATACATTTTTAATCCTATGAATGTCTGTTTTAGAATATGCATAGTACATATGCATAAAATATTGTTGAGATAACTCAATGAAAATTGCACATAAGCATCCAAGCATATATTTTAAACATTATAAATACTCACTAAAATATAGCTTTAAATAAATTATTGAGCAAAGGCAAATGTAGTGAAAAAATGAAAAAATTGATCCCTTACTATTTTTCATTCATTTACTTTTTTTTATTTGACCTAGAATTTAGAGTACTCATCTCATTTTTATTGGATGAAATATATATAAAATGTATAATGATGAAATTGGGGTAATTATCATTTCTATCTGACCAAATACTGCCATTTTTATGTTTTATAAACCTTCACAATCTTATCACCTAGTTATTTTGAAATGTATACTTGTTGTAGACTGTCATTATGATTTTGTGTTATATAACTTTAGGATTATTCCTAATTCTTTTTTTGTAAACTTTTTTATTAGTGTATGTAGTTTTGCATAATACTTAGGTTCACTTTGAAATAGTCATACATACATGCAGTTCAGTCTACTCATTTCATTCTCTAGTCCCTCTTCTTTCTCTCACCCTGAGATTTCATCTCATTCTACGCTTGCTTATAAGAATAAGGATGACAATAAATGCTAACAAGGATGTCAGATAAAAAGGTACTCCCACCTGTATTTTTGTATTTATTTTTTACCCTCTCAATGTTAACCCTTCCTCCTGTCCTTCCTAGCTTCTAGTGACCCCTGTTCTACTCTATTTATGTTCAATCAGTTTTTAGTTTACAGTGAAACTACGACAATGAACCTATGAGTTTCCAGTGAAACTATGAGTGAAAATATGACATTTGTCTGTCTTTATTTGATATATCTCAAATATATCCTCTAGCTCTATTCATGTTGACCTCATCTTTTTAATAAAGCATATGTATTCAAAAAGTGGATAAACTAGAAATAAAAGAAATAAGAAATTTATAAATGTAAGGCAATTTTAAGTAGATTTTACATAAGTAATATAGGAAATAATATCTACTAACCCCCAAATTTTGAACTTTTTAATATATTCTATCATTCTATTCAACAATTATATCAATATTTGAAGTTTGATATTTAAGAGTCAAAGGATAGAGTAATTAAAGAAAAACATATGTAACAGAATTATAAAAGGAATTAAAGTTTCAATTCTGGGGCCTACTGGTCAATATGAAAAGTTTCTTGAAGTAGATGATTGAGGAATGGAAATTTTAAGAATGGCAAGGCTGGGCTGGGATATGGCTCAAGTGGTAGCGCGCTTGCCTGGCATGTGTGCAGCCCTGGTTCCATCCTCAGCACCACATACAAACAAAGATGTTGTGTCTGCCGAAAACAAAAGAAATAAATATTAAAAAAAATTCTCTCTCTCTCTCTCTCTCTCTCTCTCTCTCTCTCTCTCTCTCTTTCTAAAAAAAAAAAAGAATGGCAAGGCTTTAGAACAATTCAAGTAGTTATGCCATAGTGAAAAAAAGATGATTTTAGTGAGCATAGTTTTTCAATAGTTGGAAATGGCATGTTACAAGATAAAAATAGCAGAACTAATTACTGGGGCAAAAACAGATTTAGAGTTTTAGAGCATGTAGAAATGTAAGAAAATGGCAAGAAATCAGACTCAAGGCAAAGAGCAGGAAAGTCTGAAATTGCCATACAGGATTATAACATAAATATTTATTGTATGTATTATGAAATGCTTGTTATCAATGCATTTTAAAAAATAGTCTTGAACTTGTATCTACTTAAATCAGTGATATGCATAAAAATTTCTCCTATGGACTCTTAATTATAAAGAGTGATTTTAAGTCCTGAATTTTAGACCATTTGTGAAACTCAATTAAATTCCACTAAGCCCAAATGCTAACTACTCTGCCAACTTGTAAAAGAGCACCAACGAACATGTTTTTAAATCACTAATATATCAGTGCTAATATCTCAGTGGCAACCATGCAATAAGAGTTTTAGCATGATTGCATTAATTTACAAGAAAGATATTAGGACAATAATTGGATGAAAGCATTATGCTCATAAATGACACATATAAAAGTAAACATTGTAGAACCATATTACCAAAGGGAATACAAAATGTGACTCTGTAGTTATGATGTTAGAAAAGAAACCTTCTCTTCATATTCTCCATTTTGTTTAGAAAATACAGTATGCTATGCCAACTCTATTATGGAATCAGATCAGTTTATCTGACTAGTTGAGAAATTATGATCATTATTAGATTTATTTTTAGCATCTGTTATCATGTTACTGTATATGCAATATTAAAGACTACCACAGTCTGAGTTCATGTTACATTTGCAAAATGATGCAAGAGAAGAACCAAAGATAATTAAAAGTAACCCCATGACCACAGGGGAGATATCTTATAACAATAAGTGATAACACATATTATAATAACAAAATCATCATCTATTTGAAAAATTGATTTCTTATCTAATAGAGTTTTCAAATACATTTTATACCAAAAGGTGCTACAATATAAGATATTTTCCATAAATGCTAAAAAATATGAGATTTAAAATATGCACTGTAATACATGTCAAGTAGATATCACTATTGGTAATTTGAATTTATTAAGCAATAAATGTGCTGAGGTTCTATTTCATAACATTGCAAAAATATAAAAAAAAATACCTTTGAAAGAATTTTTGAAACTTATGTATTAATATGAATATAACTACTCCAGTTATTTTAAATTGCAGCTATGCAGGAAGATATCATATTTGTTTTATTTACATTGGAATTAATTTTCATGCTGCATATTCATCATATATATTTATAAAATTTAAATTATCATTTAAAATTTATTTGAAATTGGTGTATATTTGGATCATTCATTTGATTGGCAATTTGCTCTCATATAACTGGTGTTGGATATTCAAATCATAGAGTTATATACAGAATAAATTTAGGTGATCATAAAGTGAAAAAAGGGAATTGAATGCTGCCAGTGAAATTGAATGCTGTGGAGTGCTGGCAACTTAGGGACACAGAGTTTCAGATCCTTTGGTGATAGAATTCACCAGACTGCAATTCGCATCTCCACAGAGCATCGAACAGAGGACTGAAGTTTGCACTTAATGGAGATACAACCAGTTCCCTCCCCATCACCAGACACCCCATTGTGAAAATGGGCTGTTGCCATTTTGGAAAATCTACCTCATAGCTCTGGGCAGATCTCACAGACAGCGAGATTAGCTACAGATCAACGGTGATGACTTGGTGAGTGCCCAACAAAGAGCATTCAGCTCATCTCGAGCGTGGGGTGACCAGGGCACCACATGCCCAGAGTGATCCCAGGGCTGTGAAGAGGAGCCCAAGTGACTGTCGCCTGGTGAGCAGGAGAAGTGAGGGGGATAAAGGCCAGGAGCAACCCAAAGAGACCGGGATTGGAGAGGCGACCAGCAGGGGAGGCACCCCACATGGATTGCTTCCTACATCCTGAGGGCCGAGACTCAACCTGGAATGCACAATGCCATCTACTGGTAGAGAAGAAAACAGAACTCTAAGAGTGCATTTTTCTTTTTTTTTTTAATTTTAATTTTAAGTTTTTTCTTTCTTTCACTTTCTTCTTCTTTTCTTTTTACTTTTCTTCCTCCTTCTCTTCCTCTCCCAACCTCCAAAGCGTTACTATTTCAACTACATGTAATACATTAAATGCAAATAGGTGAAGGTTTATATGCTTTTTATTGTCTTCCCAAATACTAAGCTACCCCAAAATACTCCTGTATATTCTCCTGTTAATAAACCCCTTAATTAGAGCTCTCTTCCAAAGTAACTAAGATATATTAACCCCCATATTCTCACATCTTTCCTCTTAAACATAAAGTCCTACGTTCAACCCTCAGTTCTCTATACACCACCAGAATCTGTATGCCTTTTATGAAGCTAATGAATTTACTTTAAAGTACAATTGAACCCAACATCTCTAGACATTATCTCCCATCACAAAGGAGAGACCTTGGAGCTATACAAAAACAACACAAATATATAGGAACAAATAATAACACAGCAGTCACACAGAGCTGGAAAGAAACATGAGCATCATGAAAAAGCAAGGAAAAAAAGGAACACAAACAATGCAGGACAACTCAACAATAGAGGAGTTGTAGCTGCAGCAGAAAAAATGTCAGATAAAGATTTCAAGATATATATACCTCAGTTGATATGGAGTCTCAAGGATGACTTTAGACAGCAAATGCAGACAATGAAAGATCACTTTGACAATAAATTACATAAACAAATCCAAGAAGCAAAAAATCAACTCTACAGGGAGATACAGGTTATACCAAAAAAAAAAAAAAAAAAAAGAAATCTGGAAATGAACGAAATTATAAACCAAATTAAAAACTCAAATGAGAGTATCACCAGTAGAGTAAACCAATTAGAAGTCAGAAAATCAGACAACGAAGACAAAATATATCATCTCAAAAAGAGCCTAAACAACACAGAAAAGCTGATAAGAAACCACAAGGAGAACATCCAAGAAATCCGGGATACCATAAAAAGACCAAATTTAAGAGTTACTGGGATAGAGGAAGTTATAGAGGTCCAAACCAAAGGAATTATCAATTCGTTCAATGAAATAATTTTAGAAAACTTTCCAGACATGAAGAATGAAAAGGAAATCCAAATCCTAGACACCTACAGGACACCAAATGTACAAAACCACAAAAGACCCACACCAAGACATATTATATTGAAAATGTCCAACATGCAGAACAAGCATAGAATTTTAAAAGCTATAAGAGAAAGGAGGCAGATTACATTTAGGGGTAAACCAATTAGGTTAATGGGTGATTTTTCATCACAGATACTGAAAGATAGAAGATCCTGGAGCAACATGTTTCAAATGCTGAAAGATAATGGGTTCCAACCAAGAATCTTGTATCCAGCAAAATTAAGCTTCAGGTTTGACAATAAATAATAAAACATGATAAACAAAAGTTAAAAGAGTTCACAGCTAGAAAACCAGCTCTGCAAAACATCTTGGGCAAAACATTACATGAAGAGGAAATGAAAAACAATAACGAAAATCAACAGTGGGAAGTAGTACAGTAAGGAGGAAAAACTAATCAAAGAGGAAAAACGAATCAAGTTAAATAACAAAAATAAACAAACATGGCTGGAATTATAAATCATATCTCAATAGTAATCCTAAATTTTAATGGCTTAAACTCACTAATCAAAAGAAATAGGCTAGTAGACTGGATTAAAAAAAAAAAAGATCCAACAATATGCTGCCTACAGGAGACTCACCTGATAGGAAAAGACATACATAGACTGAAGGTGAAAGGTTGCGTAAAATCATACCACTTACATGGACCTCGGAAGCAAGCAGGGGTGTCCAAACTCATATCAAATAAAATAGACTTCAAGCCAAAGTTAATAAAAAGATAAAGAAGGACACTACATACTGCTAAAGGGAACCATCCAACAACAGGACATAACAAACATTAATATATATGCCCCAAACAATTTTGCAGCTATGTTCATCAAACAAACCCTCTCAAGTCCAAGAGACAAATAGACCACAACACAATAATCATGGGTGACTTTAACACACCTCTCTCACCACTGGACAGACCTTCCAAACAAAAGTTGAATTAAGAAAGTATAGATCACAATAACACAATTAATAACTTAGACTTAATTGACTCAATTGAATATATCAAACAAAATCAAGCAGAGACACTTTTTTCTCAGCAGCACATGGATCCTTCTAAAAAATAGACCATATATTATTCCATAGGGCAACTCTTAACAAATATAAAGGAGTAGAGATATTACCATGAATTTTATCCGATCATAATGTAATGAAGTTGGAAATCAACGATAAAATAAGAAAGAAAAATTTCTACATCACTTGGAGAATGAACAATATGCTACTGAATGAACAATGGGTTATAGAAGACATCAAAAAGAAAATTAAAAAAATCTTAGAGATAAATGAAAATACAGATACAACACATCAAAATCTATGGGACATTATGAAAGCAGTACTAAAAGGAAAATTCATTGCATGGAGTTCATTCCTCAAAAAAGGAAAAGCCAACAAATAAATGATTTCACACTTCATCTCAAAGCCCTATAAAAAAGAGCAAATCAGCAGTAGAAGGCAAAAATAACTAAAATCAGAGCTGAAATCAATGAAATTGAAATAAAAGAAATAATTAAAGAAATTGACAATACTAAAAGTTGTTTCTTTGAAAACATAAATAAGATTGACAGACCCTTAGCCAATCTAATGAGAAGAAGAAGAGAGAGACCCAAATCCTAGCAAACAGGATGAAAAATGTAATATTACAACAGACACTACAGAAGATAATTAGAAATAATTTTGAAACCTATACTGCAATAAAATAGAAGATAGTGAAGGCATCAGTAAATTCCTTAAGAAATATGATCTAACCAGATTGAATCAGGAAGATATACACAACTTAAATAGACTAATAACATGTGAGTAAATAGAAGAAGCAATCAAATGATTACCAACCAAGAAAAGCCCAGGACCGGTCGGATATACAGCAGAGTTTTACGAGACCTTTGAAGAAGAACTAATACCAATACTCTTCAATCTATTTCAGGAAATAGAAAAAGAAGGAGTACTTCCAATTCATTCTATAAGGCCAATATCACCCTGATTCCAAAATCAGAAAAAGACACTTCAAAGAAAGAAAATTTCAGACAGATATCTCAAATGAATAGAGATGCAAAAATCCTCAATAAAATTCTGGCAAATCAAATACAAAAACACATCATAAAGATCATTCACCATGATCAAGTAGGTTTCATTCCTGGGATGCAAGGCTGGTTCAACATAAGGAAATAAATAAATGCAATTCACCAGATCAATAGACTTAAAGATAAGAACCATATGATCATCTCGATAGATGCAGAAAAAGCATTCAACAAAATATAGCACCCCTGTATGTTTAAAACTCTAGAAAAAGTAGGGGTAACAGGAACTACCCTCAACATTGTAAAAGCTATCTACACTAAGCCTCAGGCCAGCATCATTCTAAACAGAGAAAAATTGAAGGCATTACCTCTAAAATCTGGAACAAGACAGGAATGCCCTCTCTCACCACTTCTATTCAACATAGTTTTTGAAACACTAGGCAGAGCAATTATACAGATGAAAGAAATTAAAGGCATAAATATAGGATAAGAAGAACTTAAACTAGCACTATTTGCTGATGATATGATCCCATACCTAGCAACCCCAAAAAGTTCAACCAAGAAACTTCTAAAACTAATAAATGAATTCAGCAAAGTGGCAGGATACAAAATCAACACCCATAAATCAAAGGTATTCTTGTATATCAGCGAGAAATCCTCTGAAATGGAAATGAGAAAAACTACCCCATTCACAATATCCTCCCAAAAAAAAATACTTGGGTATCAACTTAACAAAAGAGGTGAAAGATCTATACAATGAAAACTATAGAACCCTAAAGAGAGAAATAGAAGAAGACCTTAGAAGATGGAAAGATATACCTTGCTCATGCATAGGCAGAATTAATATTATTAAAATGGCGATGTTACCAAAAGCCCTCTGCAGATTCAACATGATTCTGATCCAAATCCCAACAACATTCCTCACAGAAATAGAAAAAACAATTATGAAATTCATCTGGAAAAATAAGAGACCCAGAATAGCTAAAGCAATTCTAAGCAGGAAGAGTGAAAGAGGTGGTATTGCTATACCAGATCTTAAACTATACTACAGAGCAATAATAACAAAAACAGCATGGTACTGGCACCAAAATAGGCTGGTAGACCAATGGTACAGAATAGAGGACGCAGACACCAACCCACAAAATTACAACTACCTTATATTAGACATAGGTGCTAAAAGCATGCAATGGAGAAAGGATAGCATCTTCAACAAATGGTGCTGGGAGAACTGGAAATCCATATGCATCAAAATGAAATGGAATCCCTATCCCTCACCATGCACAAAAGTTAACTCAAAATGGATCAAGGATCTAGGAATCAAACCAGAGACTCTGCGTCTAATAGAAGAAAAAGTAGGCCCTAATCTCCATCACGTGGGGTTAGGCCCCAAGTTCCTTAATAAGACGCTATAGCACAAAAATTAAAACCAAGAATCAACAAATGGGACGAATTCAAACTAAAAACTTCTTTCTCAGCAAGAGAAATAATATGTGAAGTGAATAGGGAGCCTACATCCTGGAAACAAATTTTTACCCCTCACACATCAGATAGAGCTCTAATCTCTAGGGTATACAAAGAACTCAAAAAGTTAAACAACAAAAAAACAAATAACCCAATCAACAAATGGGTCAAGGACCTAAACAGACACTTCTCAGAAGAGGATATACAATCAATCAACAAATACACGAAAAAATGCTCACCATTACTAGCAATCAGAGCAATGCAAATTACAACTTCTCTAAGATACCATCTCACTCCAATAAGAATGGCAGCCATTATGAAGTCAAACAACAACAAGTGCTGGCGAGGATGGGCGGAGAAAGGTACACTCATACATTGCTGGTGGGACTGTAAATTGGTGCAACTAATTTGGCAAACAGTATGGTGATTCCTTGGAAAGCTGGGAATGGAACCACCACTTGATCCAGCTATTCCCCTTCTCAGACTATACTCAAAAGATCTAAAAAGAGCATACTACAGGGACACAGCCACATCAAAGTTTATAGCAGCACAATTCACAATAGCTAGACTGTGGAGCCAACCTAAATGCCCTTCAATGGATGAATGGATTAAAAAAATGTGGCATTTATACACAATGGAATATTACTCAGTACTAAAAAGTAACAGGATCACGGAATTTGCAGGGAAATGGATGGCATTAGAGCAGATTATGCTAAGTGAAGTTAGCCAATCCCCCAAAAATGTCTTCTCTGATATAAGGGAAGTGACACAAAATGGGGTAGGGAGGAAGAGCATGAGAAGAAAATTACTTCTAGATAGCGAAGAGCCATAGGAGCAAATGGGAGGGAGAAAGGTAATTGCATGGAAGCGGGAAGGAGACCCCCTTCATAATATAGAATACAGGTATCATGATGTGAGGGGAAAAAAAAAGAAGTGTGTCACATTAGATTGGGTAGAGAGAAGTAATGGGAGGGGGTGGGGAGAGAAAGGGGGTAAAGGAAGGGCAGCAGAATAAAACAGACATTATTATTGCTGTGAGTATATACATGACTGCATGACCAATGTGATTCTGCAACCTGTACACTCAGAAAAATGGAGAAATTATATCCCATCTGATTCAATTATATATGTCAAGGTCATTGTACTGTCATGTGTAACTAATTAAAACAAAAAATAAAGTGAAAAAAATGAACTGCACAGTGCTTTTGAAATAGTTTCAGTTTAATATCTCATTTTTCAGTTCAACATTATAGAATCATGTAGGTTAAACTTGTTTCAGATCACAAAATTAGTACATATGCATGAATCAGCCTAAAACTATATTGTACCATACTCTACCCAACTCATAGTGTTCTCTGTATTATTTCATATTTCAAAAAGATTTGCTGATTTCTTCAGAAATTTCATTTGTAATAAAAAATGAACTTTTGACACATCCAGAATTAATCTAGGAATGTATCTAAGAGAAAGGATCCAATAATAACAAACAAAATATTAAATAATACTCATTTTAATAATTACATGGATGCATTCATGAAGCTAATCAGCAGTATAACATATTCTCACAAATATATATAATGTCAGAATCAAAAGTAAACCAGTGACCATTGGGGGATATCTTTTAAAAACAAGAGAGGATAGGTAATATAAAAGGAAAAAATTAGAAATAAAATATGTAAATAAATAATACATATTCAATATTTATTTTTAATTAGAAGTAAGCTGTGGGGACAAGTACACGGAGTACTGCATACATGGCCTACATTAAAAAAATAGTCTTGAACTTGAGGCCACTCCCCTCATGCTAGGGATGTGATTGGCAGGCTGCTTACCCTTTAGGCACATCCCTGGGCTTGAGGCCATGTGTTGCAATCCCTGTGCTTGCTTGACAACCCACTTCTCAATTGGTCGCTGCAAGGACAGTTAGCAGAAATTGGACTGGTGGCTACCTGTAATCTGCCTAGATACTGCATGAGTATACCTACATGGTAACTGTGCAATAAAATCAGACCTGCTTCTTGGTCTCCAGAGGTGTTGATTAGCAACTCTGTAGCTACACACTCCTCTACCCTGTTCTGTGGACCTCCTCACTGGATGAGAGACAGCCCATGCAGTAGGTGATATTTTTCTACTTGGAAAAATTAGTCTTACAACTCTCACACATACCAATGGCACATGTATATATGTATATGTATGTATACATATATATATATATATATATATATATATACAACTACTATGTATAACTATAATGCTCTAATAAAAATATATATTACATTTTTATTAGAGCATTATAGTTATACATAGTAGTTGGGTTCATTTTTGATAAAATCATACATGCTTGGAATTCAGTTTTAAGGTCCACCCACATTTTACTCTCCTTCTCACTCTCTCCCTAATCTCCTTTCTCTACTCTAAGGATATTCTTCTGCTTTTTTACTTTTTATTTATATTTGGTACTTTCTACAAATACATAAAGGCAAAATTCCCTGAGGTCTACTTATATATGCATGTAATTTGATTTATTTTGTTAAATTAATTTCATATTTCCTTCCCTTTCCCTTTCCTCTGACCTCCCCCTCAATTGAATTCTTCTATTCCACTGATCTGCCCTATATCTTTATAATATCTGATCCCTTTCCTCCACCTTTTCTCAGGTATTTTGTTCTAACTTCTACATATGAGAGAAAACATTTGACTCTTCATTTTCTGTTTCTGATTATTTCACTTAGCGTGATGTTCTCAATTTTCCATAATTTACCAGAAAATGCCATAATTTCTTCTTTAGGACTGAGTAAACTTTATTGTGAATATGTTCCATATTTTCTTGATCCATTAATCTACTGAATGGATTAATTGATTTCATAATTTGGCTATTCTGAATTGTGCAACTACAAACATTGAAGTGGATAAATGTATCACTATGGTATGGTGATTTTGGTTCTTTTGGATAAGTATCAAGGAGTGGGATTGATGGGTCATAGCATGATTCCATTACAAGTATTTTTTGAGGAATCTCTATTCTGCTTTTCAGAGTGGTTTTACTAATTTACTGTCTCACTAGCAATGGATCAGTGTACCTTTTCCCACACATTCTTGCCAGCATTTATCATTTATAGTTCTGAAAATTGCTATTCTGACTGGAATGAGATGAAATCTTAGTGTAGTTCTGAATTGCATTTTCCTGATTACTAGAGATGTTGAATATTTTTTTTCATTTATTTGTTGGCCTTTTATGTTTCTTCTTTTGAAAAATATCTATTTAGTTCTTTTTCCCTATTACTGATTTTTTGAGTTATTTGTGTATTCTGAATATTAATTCCCTATTAGAGGAGCAACTAGCCTAGTTTCTCTCCCCATTCTATAGATGATCTTAATCATGGCCTTTACTACAGAAACTTTGTAACTTAATGGCATTCCATTTACTGATTCTTGGTTGTATTTCGTGAGCCTTAGGGATCTTGTTGAGGAAGTAGGTGCCAGCATGTATATGATGGAGTGTTAATTTTATGTTTTCTTCCAGAAGTTGCAAGATTTATTGTATAACTTCTTATTCTTTGATCCATTTTTATTTGACTTTTGTGCAGGATGAGAGGGATCAAATTTCTTCCACATGTAGATAATCAGTTTTTCCAACACCATTTTCTAAAGAAGCTATTTTCTCCAACATATATTTTTTGCACCATTATCAAGTATCAGATGACTGTAAGTATGTGGGTTTCTTTCATGTCTTATGATCCATTGGTCTTTTGTCTCATTTGTTGTCAATATGATGCTGCTTTTATTACTATAGCTCTGTATTAGCTTTCTTAAAGAATCTCAATAAGAATAGCCAGAATCTTTTAAGGATTGACAAGCTTGAAAATCCAAAGTGAAAAATTCTGTCATAAAGACACCAGATAAAAGGGAAAATACTAGCCATAGACTGACTGTGAAAGCTGTTTCCTTGTACCTTGATCTGCTGACAATGATGTGGTAGGAAGGTTCAAATCATTCAATGACATATTGTTTCAACCATTTACTTTCCTTGTATGTGAACATTTCTTCTGGGCTTCAGGATCTGGAAGCACTGAATTTCATTTCATATCCATTTTTGTCCTTAATGATATAGATATTTCCTGTTATTTTTCTTTTATCTCTTATTATTTTCATATTCACATTTTCTTCTATTCTGGTATTCAGATTAATCTGTGGAATAATAAATCTGGGATACTCTCCTACTGTGTATTGCTTCTTGGACTTGTGAGATTAGGATATGTCTATATAGAGCTCAACCTCTTACATAGTCTTACTTAGCAATGTAATTGGTTTTGTTTTCTTTCCTTAGGAAATTTAGGGAAAAAAATATGTCTACTAAAGACACACTTGTTTTTATTCTATTCTTATTGTTGATTACATATATTTTTAAAAATATATTTTGTTATTTCTGCAGAGTTTAAGAGACCATGTAAATGTGTACTTACTGAACCCTTTTCATAGAATTTCAAGTTTTGGAATATAATACAATGAGAATACATGATATACAGTATCTATGTAAATAAATTGACCAATGGAAAGTAACTAGAAATTACAAATTTCTTTTTAATAGTAGAAAACGTGAAAAAAGAGAAATAATTTAGAAATTCAACATTGTAAGGACAATAATAATCCTGCAGTAGAAATCAATCTCATGTTAAAATATATTTTATTCAAAACACTTGGTTTTATATTATAGATTACACCCAACATACAATATTGTTAAAATATAATTGTATTGTATATTCTTTTTGAGTTGTAGTAATCAAAATAAGAAAAATTCAGACTGTTACTGACATTTAGATTGCCAAATTCTTCAAGCATTCATTCTCCTAGTTATTTCCATAGGTTAAATTGAAAAGCCTATGCCTTTAAAATTGTAACAAAATATACTTCTAATACTATCATATTTTTTTGATATTTAAAATTCTCAGAAAACGGAATCATTATTCATAATTTAATGAATTATTGTACAGTTTGAATATTCTTTAAATTAAGTATATATATTATGCATTATTAGTTCATGGTGTATATGATAGACACTATTGTTTAATAGGCTACATTATTAAAATTATTATTATCCTAGCACTATTGATTGGTCTTTTATCAAAATAGCAAATGAAGAGAAATGCCAAATATACTCATTAATACTCCATGTAAAAACTGTTGATATAATCTAAAACTATAAATATGTCATATGCTTTAATATTTTTCATAATACATGAATATATGTGATATTAAAAATGTTCTATAACATAATTTTTAAAAAAATCTGCTATATTATAAATCAGGATCAAAGATTTAATAATTCGAAGTGAATCTTCTGTGGGACTGCCACATATATTTTTCTCAATTCCTAATTTTGTGTTATTTCTTTGAAGGAATATACATATTTGAGTTCAAGACCCATACCTACAATAAATTTTGAAGTAAAAAGTTCTACTTAATTTTCTGTAATATTATATTTTACAATTTCAGAATTTGGGCATAATCATTTAAAGATTGAACATAGGAATAAAAATTCCACTATTTATAATAATTCTGAAATTTATTATTATGCTGAGATATATCATTCTCTAAAATATTGGGCTAATGAAATGAATTAGCACTATATGTGTATTTTGTATGTATGTATGAATTTTATACACATAAATTTTAGATTCAATAAAGCTTATGAGTATACATTTTTCTTGGCTCATGAAAATGCTCAGAGAATTTACATGAAAATTTGATTCATCAATATACAAAGTTATTCCTGTTTTACGACCCCTAGGATGCTTAAAAGCAATTCATAATGAATAATACCGTAATGACAATTGGCACTGGGTTTGATTTATAACAATGTTTGGGGAAAAGTTGTCATTCTAAATACTAGAATGTGATTCACAAGCCAAAATAATCACCAGTGTTATATCTTTCAACATCATAATTCTATTTTGTCCTAAAACATCTACACGGAATGTCAGTATCTCTCCAGATGTGAAATTTATTGAACATTCTTTATTCATTGCAAATATGAGTCATTAAAATTATGTTTTTCTATTATATAAAACATTTTATCCCTGAAAAATGAGTAGTACATGATAACTAGAAATAAAAGCATTTTCTGAATCACTTCCATTATATATTTTGTCACTTAACAAATATTACTATTATAAATTTAAGGGGTAAAAACAGTATAAAATGTAGCATATCAACTCTATATTTTAAAAGCAGCTATTTTTCTTTGTGATTCTATAAAGGTTGCCAGATTTTTTTAAAAATTATTTTAGGCATCATTTTATTTCTGTGATAAATTTAATGAAGTATGCATGTATGATTATGTACTTAGATATTCTCCACCTCACCCTTCAGCTATAATGTTCTGTTTCACTCATCCCCAAATATTCATAAATGTAATTAATGAATTCATCCCAAACACTGTGAGTTAAATAATTGTAAATTATTAAATAGTAAATTTAAACTTTAAGTTATTGTTTATTAAACATTCAAATAAATAGATCACTAATAATTTTTTTGTTTTGGGTGTTAGTTTAACTCAATTCACTTTGAGTTGATTCATGATTGAGGATTAAAATACATTTAATTTCAGCCATCTTAATGTGAATAGCCACTTTTACATCATTTATTAAAAAGATTTTTCTTTCTCCATTTTGTGTCAGCAATTTTTTGAAAGCAATTGACTGTGGATGATTTCTGGGAATTTCTGTCTTATTCATTCAGTCAATTTGGTATTATATGTGCCAGTAACACCCAATTTTGATCACTATCACTTTGCAATGTATTTCAAAATCAGATAATGTGATGCATCTAATTGTGTTCTTTTTGGTCATGATAGTTTTCACTAGCCAGGATCTTCCATGGATCCATACAAATCTTAAGACTGAGACTGTTATTCTCTTTTTGTAAACACAATTTTGGAATTTGGGTAAGTCTGTAGATGTCATTGGATAGTATGAACATGGTGCAGCGAATATAACTGCACAATAATATGGGTTATTGAATATAAAGTCACCCATAATGTACAGGTGACAAAAACAAAAAGGAAAATTGAGACTGCATCAAATTAAAATGATCTACACAACAAAGGAGACAATTAACACAGTGAAGAGTCAATTCACAGATTGAAAGAAAATATTTGCAAATTATAAATTAGATAAAGGGTTAATATTCAAAGTATGTAAAAAACTCAAACTACTCAGTAATGATAACAACAATAACAAAGTAACCCTATTATAAAAAAATGGACAAAAGACCAGAGTAAACTTTTCTCAAAAGAAAGCATGTAAATGACTATCTCATATATTTTTAACTGTTCAGTATCATTATCACTAAGGAAATTCAAATTAAAACAAAAATGATCTCTTACCTCACACCTATTAGAATAAGGATTAGCAAAAGTATACAAGTATTACCAAAGATATAGAAAATAACAAACACTTGTACATTTATGTAGGAAAACTAATTAGTACACCCATCTTGAAAAGTGTTGTGAAGTTTCTTCAAAAAACCTAAAAGTTCATATATCACATGGTCCAGAAATTCCATTATAGAATATGTTTACAAAAGAATTGAAATCAATATGCCCAAAACATGTCTTCATTCTCATGTTTGTTGTAGCACTATTCATACTGAGGAATATATGGAATCAAAATATGTGTCCAGAAGAAAAACTGTCAATTGTGACAACATGGATGAATCCAGACCACATTATGTTAAGTAAAATAATTTAGATACAGAAAGATAAATACTTCATGATGTTACTTTTATGAGTGAGCTTAAAAATATCTAAATCATTAGAAGAAGAATATTATGATTTGGATCTGGGATATCCCTCAAAGTTTTTGTGTTCACAGGTGGGGATTTGGATAAGTTGTTGGATCAATAGGGCTCTGATCCACTGATTAATCCATTGATGACTGGGAGGTGAAGCCTAGTTAAATGAAGTAAGTCAGTGGGGGTTTGCACTGGAATGGTTGACATTCTGAACCACCCCTTTGTGTCTGTCTTGCTCTCTTTTTCTCTGCTTCCTGGACGTCATAAGCTGAGAAACTTTGCTTCACCTCACCCTTCTGCTATAATGTTCTGTTTCACTCATCCCCAAAGCAATGGAGCTGACTGACCATGAACAAAATCCTCTGAAACCATGAACCCAAATAAAACTTACCTTCTCAAAGTTGCTCTTGCTAAGTATTTTGGTAACAATGAACACTGATTTTATTAAGGAGAGAAAAGAAAAACTGTGACCTCACTTATTAAAAAAAAAACATAGAAGCAAGAAGATGATGAAATAATACTACCTATTCTCCTACTCAAAGGAGGAAAATGATCACAGGATTGAAAGTCACAATTAATACTTTTATAGAATGAAGAAAATAAATATGATTTAAGCAGAAATTTGAGAAATTGAGACCAGATGAATCACAGTATGTGAAATTCTAAAATTCTAAAATGTTCTTTTTAAAAATTTTGGCAAAATAGATAAGTGCAACCATATGGAAAGAGGTATGGAGATTCCTCAGACAACTTGGAATGGTACCACAATTTGACCCAGCTATTCCGCTTCTCAGTTTATACCCAAAGAACTTAAAATCAGCATATTAGAGTGAAACTGCCACATTTATGTTTATAGCAGTTCAACTCACTAAAGCTAAATTATGGAACCAACCAGGTGACATCCAACAGATGAAGGGATAAAAAGAATGCAGTATTTATATGTGATGGGATATTACACAGCCTTAAACAAGAATGAAATTGTGGCATTTGCCAGTAAAGGGATGGAGTTAGAAAACATGTTAAGTAAAATATGCCAAACCCCCCAAAACAAAGGCCACATATTTTCTCTGATATGCAGATGCTATTTCACAATGGTAGCATGGTCTAGAGGATAATAGAATTACTTCACATTAGATAGAAATGAGTGAAAGGAGGGGAGGGGGAATGGGATAGTAGAATGAATCAGACATTATTACCCTATGTACATATGTAACTTTATGAGCAATGGGATTTTACATTATACATAACCAAAATAATGATGAATTATATTCCATTATATATGATGTACCAAAGTGCATTCTACTGACATGTATAAATAATTAAAACAAATAATAAAAAATTAATGTTACCTTGTGGTTTTCCAAATAGGTAAAGGTGTGCATATATTCTTGAAAACAATGAGGGATAGACGCAAGTGGATTAAGGAGTATAAATATGTTTCATTGGCTCAGAAATGAGTAAAGGTTTCCATTAAGACAAAATTAAGTCAGACTTTCAAGAATGTAATTTTGCATGCATCATTCAGTTAATATAGGTTATGCTTCATTTGCAAACAACTATATATTTAGTAATTTATGATAACAGTTTCCTTTAAAGCCTGAACAACATAACCATCATCAGTTAGCTAGAGTCTATAATCCAACTGAAATATTGCAGAGTGTCATGTGAAGGTAGAGAAAATGGAAAAGAACACATTGAATTACAATAATGACTACCATTCTGATTACAAAATATCAAATATACTCCTATTAGAGAAGTGCCTCCTTTTTCATTATAGTAATTCACCACACCTGAAATAGGAATTGAAAAACATAATCCAAGTGAAGAGTGAGAAATTTTATCAACTTATGCATAGTGATTAAGGGTTATTTTAGTCAAGAAAAGTGAAAGGTCTGAGATTGTACACTATATTAAAGCCACTATCATGGATGCTGTTAAGAGACACAAGACTCCTGGGTCAAAGATAAATAATACGGAATATTATTCACAACAGTAGCAGCAGCCAGAGTCTCAACATTTTGTGTTTGTGAGAGAGTGTTGTGTGTGGACACATGCCAGTATACTGAGCCCCGCTTCTCACATGGTGATATAAAAAAGGCAACATATGCAGGGAGTTCAAGTTCAGATAGGAAGTAAGTATTCTTGCCCTTTGCTTTGTAGGGAGCAAGTATGTCTGTAGAAGCTGTTGCAATATAAGCATCATTGAAATGGTATTCTGAAACAAAGAACGGTCAGTGTTCCACTTCAAGTGACATGCAAAATCATGAGAAACTCAGGGAAAATGTCTTCCCAAAAGTTCTAAGCCAAAAGTCACAATATCTTTTTAGTTTAGGTCAATTATTTTTTCTTTGCTAATACAGATCTAAAATTTTTAATTCATTTTGTGTTTATTTGACTCCTGTTAGAACCATTTACTAATAACCTAGCCAGAGTTGCTATAAAATATTTCCTTTAAATTAATCATTTTATTGATACAAATTTTATACATAGTAAAATTAATTTGTATTAAATATAAATTTCAGTGAGTTTTAACATTTTAATGCCATTGTACAATCTAACCACATTGTAAATTTAAAACATTTCTATCACTCCAAGGACAAATTCCATGCCTAGTCACAGCTAATTCCAATTTTTTTTAGGAGGGTCGGTACCAGGGATTGAACTCAGGGGCACTCAACCACTGAGCTACTTCCCTAGCCCTATTCTGTATTTTATTTAGAGACAGGGTTTAACTAGGTTGCTTAGCACATGGCTTTTGCTGAGGCTGGCTTTGAACCCCTGTTTCTCCTGCCTCAGCCTCCTGAGGCATTGGAATTATAGGCATGCGCCATCGTGCCAGTTTACCTATTTTTGAAAGAGTTTAGTAGTAGAAGTTTTTTAGTTTGTTATTTTTGTATATTTTATAGTTTACAATTATCATTGTTACTATCTTAACACCTATCTTTAAATGCAATGCCACTGCACCGGGCTTTAATCTCAATTTTTACATCCAGCAGTAGTCAACTTTAATCCATTTTTGTCTCCAAATAGTTGCCTTTTCTGGGCATTTTATATAAAATAGGATCATAATGAGCCTTTTGCTCCCTGGCTTTTGCATTTAGCATAACATTTATGAAGTGCGCCAATAATGTATCTCTAAGTAGTTAAATTCTTTATATCACTAATTATATTCCCTTAAATGCATATACCACATTTATTATTTTTCACTAATTGGTGGACATTTGTTCCTACTTTTATTCTCAATAATGCTGTTATAATCATTTACATGAAAGTCTACATGAGTACAATGTCATTCTTCATGAGTACCCAAGAATAGGATCTCTGAATCAGATGGTAATTCTACATTTAACATTTTCAGAAATTGTCAAACTGTTTTCCAAAGTCACCATACCATTCTACATGTTAGGGTTTTAATTTTTCACTTTCTCCTCAACATGTGCTATCTTCCTTAGAAATTCTACAAGGTACGAAGTCACAACTTTATTGTGATTTGGATTTGCATTTTCCTAATCTCTAATAATTCAGTTCACCTATAATGTGCTTACTGAATAATTTAGATATGCTACTCCAAACCAATTCTATGATTATTTTAAAGTGTATTGTCTTTTTATTTAGTATTATACACCTACATATTCTTAATGTCAGTCATTCATCAGGCACATTATTTCAAACTATTTTCTTGAAGTCTCTAAGTTGATTTTTTTCTTTCTTATTTATTTTAAAGAGCAAAAATTTTGATTTTTTATCGCTTCTATTTATCACTTTTTAAAAATAATTTGAGTGTTTACAGTCATAACAAAGAAAATGTAGAGAAATTATAATTGAAGAGCATACATTATTTTTTCTTTATTTATTTGGGCCTCACATTTAGGGTTGTGTCAAGCACACTGGTTACATTGCTGTAATTCTTCCTTAAAATGTTCTAAAATTAATTTTAAGTTTAATTATCAGACCTTAGTAGAAAAACATAATGATCAATTAATTCCCACCAAGCTGTTTTTTCCTAAATAAAGTTATTTATTTCATGATACTTAGACCTTAACTCAAAGAAATTTTTATTGATTTAGTGATTGTTATTACTCATAGGTGTGACCATAGTGTACCTAATTTGGTCTCTGGTTCAACAGTGAGTTTAATTGGTATGTATTGATAAAAGCATTTCTGGAACTTGTCTTTATTTAGTGATTAGAAACTATGGTATTTCCAAAGATACAAGTTGCCAATTTTGAAGGTTTTTTTCCTTGTCTTTTTATTTTTGCTTTTAAATAAGTCAATTCCTTTCTGAGAATATTTTTTATTATTTTTTTGTATCGCTCTGCTAAATATAGCAATGGAAATAAAATATTTATACTAGCCTTGTATTCCAAAACTCTTCTCCTACAGATAAAAGGGTATTCCATAACTAGTGTGCTTCCCCAGTTCCCATAGACAAATGGTTACCAAATAATATGCCATTAAGTAAATATCATCATCTGTCTGGTGTACAATAACTACTTCCTTACAGAGCATCACAAACTCACACCCACCTTTACTTGTTGTGTGATAATACATACACCATAGAATAATTTATATATTGGACAGGATACAATAAGTTATGTTACAGTAACAGTACGCAACAGTCTTAGTAGTTTGCAATAAGCAAGATCTTTCCACAAACAACACAATCATTAGATATGGGCAGGATGGTACAAGCTATATCCCATATGGAAGAACAGATATCTGAATGTCTATGGTGATGCTTTGAATAGTTTATTGGCTACCATGAAAAGTTAACTAAAGAGATAATAGAAATGCAGGCTATAGACACTTGTATAAACAGTAATAATAAGGATTAATACTCTGTTCCTTTCTTTTTTTCTTCTTTTATTAAGGATAAAGACAGGGAATGAATATAGAAAACAGTTAAATAAATGATAATGAAGGCTAATGAAAGAATAACATTCATTAATACAAATTGAATAAATATTTCAGGTAAAGATGTAAAAGTCTGTAAACCAAATGATAAGGTCTATTTATAAGAGACATAAATGAAGCTCAATAATTTTATTTGAATAAGCATGGAAAAAATTATAGGAAATATACCACAAAATAATTATCTGAGAGAAAATCTGAGCCTGCTTTGTTAACATACAACATTAAAAGTAAAACATAAGATGCAGATCATTTTACAAGCAAAATGATAGATTTAATATTACACAAATTGATGCATCTATAAAGTGATATATAGTAAATAAATAAAGAGCTTAAAATCATCAGTAAGGAAAATTGCAAGATAAGCCCACTCAAGAGCTCATGATTATAAATCTTATTTGTTTGTTTTCCAGTATCAATGATTGAACCCAGAGGCAGTCAACCACTGAACCACAATCCCAGCACTTTTTATTTTATTTAATTTTGAAATAGGATCTTGGTATATTGCTAAGACTGGCTTTGAACTTCAATACTCTTGCCTCAACCTCCCAACCACTAAAAGGATTATAAATCCTTAGTAAGATATTCAAAAGAATATAGTAATGCATAAATGGAATAAATAGTATTCCATGATCAGACTGAGTTTTCATGAAAGCAAACTGATAATAGAAAATCAATTTCATTCAGGATATTAACTTTAGAGGAATTATAGAGCTATCTTAGTAAATGCATAAAATTGTGTGATAAAATTTATATATATATATATATACATATATATATATATATGTATATATATATATATATATATATATATATATATATATATATATATATATTGGTTATTTAAATATTATTTACTGATTAAAAATTAAATCAGTTCCCTATATGTTTCAGAATTATTTTTATCAAGTATTTAATATTCATGTCATTGCTGTAAACAAAAACACAAAGTATATAGAGATCAAAAAAATCACTGTGATTTTTTATTATTTGCTTGTTTCAGGAAAGACTCATACCAGTAGAAAATTTATGCTAACATCTAGGGGATTGCAATAACGTTGTTGGTTAGAAAAAAATTCTAAGTGTGTGTGTGTGTGCATGTGTGTATAAAGTATTATATATATATATATATATATATATATATATATATATATATATATATATATATATATATATATATAAAGTATTCCATCAGGATACCAAGAATCAATGAATATCAATATTTCCAAAAAAAGACAGAAATATTTTCAAAAAATGACACAAAATATATGCATGTGTATAGCTATACATATACAAACATTTTGATAAAAAAATCATTTATTATTCCTTGCCCTGTCTACACACAAAATTGTAAGACTTGGAATTATATCACATCCCACAAAGAAATGTAAACTGCTATTTAAACTGTTATCCTCCCTTGCCAGTTAAAACTTTATGTTTTCTACATATTGAAAGAGTTTCTTTCTTAGTTAGAGTTAGTTTTAGTCATACACAATTCCTGCACTTTTGTAAATATAAAAAATGAGCCATAAAATTAATTTACTCACCTTAAATGTCTACAAACTTAGAATTTTTACACATTTGAATTACTTTGTGACCCAGAAAGTAATTGTTAACATATGCTTCCCACAATGTTTCTTTTTTCCCCCAAGAGTTTTAATCATGCAGGATTTTATTTCAATATTAAAATTTGAGTCATTCTACAAACCTTTGATATTTTTATTTATCAAAATTTCTAGTGTCTCCTTTTTCTCAGTTCAATGACATATTGCTAGATGATTATAAATTTCCCCTTACTCAACAATAATTCTCAGACAAAATAATGTTCACTTCTCTATGCAGTGTATGCATTGATTGCACCAGCTCTCACTGGAGCATCTGATATCCTTTTATCTATATGAAATGGTCAGTTTTTTCAGCCTTCTGTGGTATGGCTTTGGTGAGACAGATATTTCATCAGCATGCAACTCATTAGCCCAACATCAACACATCTTTATCTACTCACTAGCTGTTCTAATGTCTTTCTAAATCACTTAGTCATTGCTTTGAAAGAAAAGGAATTGCAATTATTCCTCAATGATGTTTAATTCATAGCATCAAATGCAGATTTCACTTGTCTGTTTTGTGCTGTTCTGCAATATCTTTACCCTAAATCATCAATCACAGCATGATAATTTAAATAAACTTTTAAATTTTTTGAGTAATTTTATATTTACTAAAAATTTACGTAGTACCAAGGTTCACAAATATCTTGCACCTCGTTTCCCTCATTTTTAACTTTTATATTGTCATACATTAGTGAAAACTAATAATAGAACATTAAATTACTTATCCTCAAACTCCAGACATTATTTAAGTTTCACCACCAGTTTTTCTAGGAATATCATTTTTTTTTCAAATTAGTCGGATACCTTATTTTCCCTTTTAGCATTCCCCCCTGCATCCTCTAGTTTCTAATAATATCTCTGTCTTAGGTTTCTCGGACCTTGACAGCATTGTGGAATATTGGCCAGGTGTCCTGTAGAGTATCTTCTGTCTAGATTGATATGATATTTATCAAGATTGGCTATGTTAAATCCTTTTGAATATAACTTGAGTAGTTAAACACACAAGAAGATTTAGTGAAAAGCTGCATATAACTCAAATGAAAATGCATTCTATGACCATCTATGACCAAGGACATGTTGCTCCACTAATGACAACTACTACTATGACTGCCTTACTTTTTAGAAGCCATCGCCTGTCTTTAATATTAACATGTTAACAGATAAAATTTAGAATTTATGAAATAAAGCAATAAAAGAATCTACTTAAGATTCTTTTCACAATAAGTAATAAACATGGGAAAAATGTTACCTGACTACTGCACACAATATAAATTCAATAAATCCTGTTTTGAATTGGAAAAGAAGACTATGTCTTAAATAGTATGGAGATCACTCCTGCCAACACAGGTTGTTATTTCTGGGCATTTTCCATCTCAGCATAAGGCACAACCAAATGGTGGGGTTACTTATGATAACCAGAAATAAATCTAGGATATAATGCAAAGGTGGAGTTTCTAACAAAAAGAGAGGACCAGAAGATATAGACAAGCTTATTTTTCTAGGTCACAACTTACTACAAGAGTGTGAGGTTAGAGTGTATCAGTGAAGACAAATGTGATTTAAACCCAAAAGTCCTTGGCTGATTTAAACTCTAAAGATTACTTCATAGAAAGACATATGTATTAAACAAAAGCAAGAACATGAGCATTATTTTTAAGAAGGCACAGAAAGTAATCTGAATCACATTCCATTCTGTTATACACTGAAATTTATAGTCAAGTTATTTTAAATGATCAACAATGAAACTATGTACATATATAACTATACAAGTGGTGTGATTCTACATCATGTATAAACAGAAGAATAAGAAATTATACTCCATTATATATGATGTATCAAAGTACATTCATCTGTCATGTTTGACTAATTAAAACAAATAAAAAAGTTTTAAAAGGTGTATTAAATGTTCTATAGCAAGGCAACATACAGCATATGGAGTAATAAATAGCATGAGAAAAAAAGAACAGACTTATGTCCATACATGAGCCCCATTTGTATTTGATTTGAACAACAGATTTAGAATTTAAAAAAAAATAAGTCATTTTCATTTATCTGAGAAAATTTGTTCAACAAGAAATAGTGTTTAAACTTTAGATATTACAAATACACAAAAGGATAAGCAATTGTCTTTCCCAGTGCCAGGGTACAAAGAGAACTTTTTCAGGTAAAGTGACTCAAACTTAAATTGTACATAAAAGATACTAGAGCAATAGCAATTCATGAATAACTTTTATTTGAATGACTATAAGAGTACAAAAAGTGAAATGAACTTATTAACAGGGCAAGCAGAAAAAAATTCTATGGAGAAAATGACATTTAAATTCAAATTGAATATTGAATTGCCAATAAGTTAACAATTATATGTAAAGATGATTCAATTGAGGAGAGCAGAAAAAAACAGGTGGAACAGAGGACTGTCAAATAAGCAAAACAATTCCATATAATACAACATTGGAGAATACATTTCACCATATTTTATTCAAACCTGTAGAATGTTTATGATTAAGAAGGAACCCTAAGTGAACCATGGACTCTGAGGGATAATTCTGTGTTGATGAAGTTTAATCAATTGTAGTAAATACACCACTCTCCTGAGGAATGTTGATTCTGGGAGCTAAAAATTCTATTTGAAAGAGGAGGTTTTATGGTAAATCTTTGTGACTTCTGATCAAATTTGTTGTGAACCAAAATTTGCTCCAAAATAATAGTTTAAAAAGTAAGTTAGCTATAGTTTTGAACTCAGAGCCTCTGAACAAATGCTCATAAAGCTATTTGTAGTCAAGGAAAGACTTTATTACAGGTTATATGACTTCTGCATATAAGATTTCTGTGAAAATCTAGTATATAGAAAGCATTTCTTTGAACAAAGTTAAATATCATGTGATACACTTGAATTAAAATATAGATGTTACTAGGCTTAAAAACACAAACACACAGCTTAGTAAATTTGGGACAAACCTGTAATCCAGATACTCAGGAAGCTGAAGTAATAGGATCAAAAGTTTGAGGCCAGACTGAGTAACAAACAGATCCAATTTCCAAATAAAATTAATAATAAGGGCTGCAGTTATAGCCCAGTTTGAGAGTTCATGCCTAGCATTCATAAGGCCCTGGGTTCATCCCCCCAATATAAATAAATAAAACCTCAAACAACTCTATGTTTTAATGAAGACAGTAACTTAGTATTTTTTATATAAAAAATTGATCTGATGAGAAAAGTGGTTTGCTATGGAAATAGGAGGAACAGCAATGCACTTTAAAGTCTACTTAAAGAAGAAATAAATTATTGAGGAGCAACAGAAAGTTATTAAAGGTCAGTTAGTGAGTTTGTAACATAATAAAATGGCAATTAGAAAAAAATAAATTCATGGTGCATTTAGAATAAATTAAAGTAAAAGAGGTATGGAATTTTAAATCAGGATTTTGTCTCAGAAGTGAGAACATTCCTAGAATATGAGATTTATTTTTAGTTTTGTACTTTTTCATAGCAGCTTATGCTAATTTGTATTTTACCCCACAAAATAGATAGCTTTAACATAGGAGTATTGATTCATGCTTTCACAAATATGTGCTGCCTCTAATTCGTGGCTTTGTGTACTTTCTGGGAAGTAAGTTTCTGTTTAGTCAGGAAATGGAAGTGTCAGTTTGTCAGACAGAACTAGGAAAAAATGGGCTTCAAATGAATCTTAAAAATATTGAATGTGTAATACAGTGTTAACAATTAAATGGAAATATATAAATTTAAGGGGGAAATACATACTTTCATTAGGGATGAATTGAATGAAGAATGAAAAGAAGATACTAGGATTTAATTGAAAATCTGGGAGGATAGTGATAATGATATCATTCACTGAAACAAATAAGCAAACAAACAAAACCTGTTGTGAAAGGACCAATCCTCCCTTCCATTCTCTTACCAAGGGGCCACTCAGAATAATACCACATAAAGTTCTAATATCCATTTATAACCTGTTCCAGTTTTATTTGCCATATTGTTTTGTGTGTGTGTCTTGAGTACACTATGCTACTACATACTTATCCCTTCTTGTAATCCTTAAAAGCATGAATCAATAAGGATGATTTGTTGTGTACTAAAATATGTTTCATTTATTTCTTTTAAAGAAAGTGTGTCCAAAATAAGTTACATTTTCTGCTCTTCCCTATTTTTTTATTTTTTATCCGGCTTTTCTGACAGATAATAAATACACTGCATCTGCCTTGTTTCCCTTCTCTGGCCTGCTTTTAATAACTTACCATGATCAAATCAATATATATATATATATATATATATATATATATATATATATATATATATAATATGACATAATTATGACATATATGATATATATGATGTGTGTGTATGTGTGTGTGCATACATATATACATTTTCAATATTCTCTTTACATATGGTTTTGAGTTACTATTTGGTGTCATTTTCTTACTAAAATTACTTCTTTCTTACTCTTCAAGAATAGTAGCTCTTGGGCTGGGGGTGTGGCTCAAGTGGTAGCACGCTCATCTGGCATGCGTGCAGCCTGGGTTCGATCCTCAGCACCACATACAAACAAAGATGTTGTGTCAGCCAAAAACTTAAAATAAATAAATAAATATTAAAATTCTCTCTCTCTCTCTCTCTCTCTGAAAAAATTAAAGAATAGTAGCTCTTTACATGTTAGTTATTGGCATGCATTTTATATGCATATATACAAACACATATATATTTGTATATTCAGTTATTTTTTATAAAATTTTATTTCTGGACTTAATATATACAATATATGTGAATAAATTTATATTGTATAATGTGTATACATTTTAAACCCAAGTATAAAAACGTTATAATTTTTGACTGTTTTTCAAACTAGAAAGGACAAAGAATACCAAAACATAGGTTTGTATGTTCATGTAATTATCTTTTATAATTACTTACATAATTGCTGTAATGATACTCTTTATTTCATCATATGGATTTGAAATCCTGCTTACTGTCACTTTCTTCTGGTATGAAGATATTTCTCAAATAAAAATTTTATTAACTATGAAAATTTTTAAACTTTTTTTTAGAGATGTTTCTATTTTGCCTTCCTATATGAAATATATTTGGTGGATATAGGATTCTTGATTAGTAATTGCCTTGTTTTGGTGTTTCCTAGCTCTTTGAAAATGTCATTCCATTGCCCATGGTCTCATCAGAAGGCTACTGTTGCCCTTTTTACATGGCCCCTGGGGATAAAAAAAGAATGTCTACCTACTTGTGCTCTAAAAAAGTGTCATATAATTGGTCAACAAAAACATGAAAAAATGTTCAACATCTCTTTCACTTAAAGAAATGCAAATTAAACCTACACTGAGATTTCTCATGTCACTCCAATCCGAATGGCAATTACCAAAAATACAAGCAAAAACAAATGATGAAGAGGAGGTGTAAAAAAGGTGCACTCATACATTGCTGGTCAGAATGCAAATTGTTGCAACTACTATGAAAAGTAGTCTGGAGATTTCTCAGAAAACTTGGAATGGCATTATCATTTGATCCAGTTATTCCACTCCTTGGTTTATACCCAAAGGACTTAAAATCAGTATAATACAGTGATGCATTCACATAAATATTTATAGCACCTCAATTCATAATGACTAAACTATGGAATCAAACTAGGTGCCCATCAACAGATGAATGAATAAAGAAAATGTGGTATATATACACAATGGAATATTACTTAGCCATAAAGAAGAATAAAATTATGCATAGGCCAGTAAATGGATGCAACTGGAAAATATCTTGCTAAGTGAAATAAGCCAATAGCAAAAAAAAAAAAAAAAACAAAGACCAAAAGTTTTCTCTGATATGCAGATGCTAATCACAATAAGGAGTGGTGGGTAAGGAAGAATAGAAGTACTTTGAATTGGACAAAGGGGAACAAATGGATGGGAAGGAGAATTGGAAAAGGAAAGATAGTAGAATGAATTTTACATTACTAACTCATGTTCATATGTGATTACATGACCAATATAATTCTACATCATCTACAACCAGAAGAATGAAAGTTATGTTCCACATATGTATAATACTTCAATATAAATTCTACTATTATGTATAAGTAATAATAAAAAACATATATAATGAAGAAAAAGCATACTTGTGCTTGGCTTTCAAAGGTTTAACTATGATGTGTGCTAATGGATTGTGACATTCTTTTTCTACTGGAATTACAATTGAACGGAATTTGATCTTTATTTCCTCACATATTGTGTAGTAACCTCTTTCACTTCCCTATAATAATCTCTTTCCTTTTTGGTACTTTCATATGTGTAGGGCAGTACATTTCCAAATGTCCCTTAGGTTTCTACTGTGCTATATTTTTGCTCTCTGTACTTCATACTAGATAATCTATTTTGAATGTTGCTAATTATTTTTTTTCTTTCCTCTTATCTCTACTGATAAGACCTTTGTAATGAACTTTTACTTATCGTTGTTATACTTGGCAACTTCAATATTTTCTTCTGAATTACACTCTTTAATGGTATTATAAATTTTTAGATATTTCTTTGATTCTTTTTTCCTTGTTTACCTTTACTTATTTAACAATAATTTTCTTTTATTATAAGAACATATTTAAAGCACTTGATTTGAGATCTTTACTTTGTTTATTATTTGGCCACTCAAATAATTTCTACGGACTTTCCCCTGACAGTATTTGGATCTCAATTTCTTGTTGCATTTCTCTTATGGTTTTGATGAGATCTGGATATTTTATATAATATACTCTAGCAAATTTGCATATTGATCTCCCTACTCTACAAGAGGTGAGGCAGGGAGAAGTTTTGGAGCTTTTTTTTGTTAGTATTTGTGTTTTTAATGTATTTTGGATGAGTCTGATAATCTAATTATGCTGAGTTTTTCTGCTTTATAATGATCAGCTCCTGGTAATTTTTGTTTCATGTTAGTTATGTTAACTTCCCAGCAATTATCACCCTTTGTAAATGGATCTATATGTAATTTGGAAAATGCATTTGAATGCAGGAAGCTAGTAGTCTCTCCAGTTTTTATTAACTATTGATCTGGAAAGGATTATAAACTAGAGGTAGAAGGGAGCAACATTTTATTTATTTATTACTTTTAATGTGTGTAGAATCTCCCACAAGAGACTTGTGGGAGACATAGACTTCCACATTTATAGTAAATATGAAAACTCATCAAGATACAATATGAAATGTTCCATTCCGTGAATATTGCTATTAAATTATTTGCTGCCTTGTTGGTTTGTTACTTGACTCAATTTGTATCATTACCATGGTAATGTTGTAATACTGGCTTTTCTATATTTCTAGATTATTCTCCCACAAAATCAGTATTAGTTTTTACAATGTCACTAAGAATATTTTTGAACTCATTTAAGTAAGATTAAGATGTGTGTTATTCTTCATGTTTACTTTTATTTACATTTGTTTCTTGTTAAAGAAATGAATTTGGGAAAGAACTATTTTCAGAATTTAAGAATAATTTATTGGCTCTCTGACTTTATGTAGATATTTTAAATGCTACATATGCTCAATAAGAGAATGTATTCTTAACACATTTCTGTTAACTATAGGCACAATATTTTAAAATCTATGAATGAATTCATCTTGCACAACTGAAACATTATATACCAGTTGTACAACTCTTTATCTCCTTCCCCTGAGTCTCTGACAGGAACTATCTTTCTGTTGCTTTGGTGACTTTACTTAATAGGAATAGATTAATGCAATGCTTGTCCTTCTGTGACTGACTAATTTTCCCTAGAATAACTTCTACAAGGTTCACTTATGTTATCTCATATGGCAGTATTTCATTCATTTTAAAGGCTGAATAATATTTTATCCTATTGCTATTTAGCCTTTACTTTATACCTACATTGGGAGTAATAGTTTTCATTACTGAATAATTTTAAAAATTAAATGAGATATCACATATAGGACCCTAGTATTTCATAGAAAATATTAAAAGTTCCTATGTCCTTGCTGCTTATATTATAAAATGTAGAATAAATCAAGTTTCTTTCAAATAGCAAAAGCTTGACTCCTGTTTTACAATACTTTCTACCAGTCTGTCATTAGTTAGAGAATTGAGACCACTTATATTCAATGATATTATTGAGAGAAGTTTGCTATTTCCTGATATTTTGATTTGTTTAATATATTTAATTTGTCTTGATTTTGATTTGCTTAAGTGTTCCTGTACTGAGGTTTATCTATTTGGAGCTCTGTGGCTTGTATTTAAATTCTATGAGTGTAATATTTTTATAAACATTTCTGTACCTAGCTTAGTGGTTAGTTCATCCTTAATTTGGAATGATTTAATTTCTGCTTGGTATCTGGATGATAGATTTGTTGGATATAACAATATTGGTTGGTAACTCTTTTCTTTCAGACTTGTATCATGTCATCCCAAGACTTCCTGGATTGTAGAGTAAGAGATGGATGAGAAGTCAGAAAGGAGCCTCATTAGTTTGCCTCTAAATGTGATCTAATGTTTTTCTTGTGTAGATTTTAATATTCTATACTTAATAGGATAAAAAGTTCAATTCAAGTGGAGACAGAAAAGAAAGAAGAGTAACTATTGTCTTATCTTTCACAGAGATCTCTAGTCAAAATTAATCGGGAGATAAGAAAATCACTACATATAGGTAAAGGGAACAATTCAGCAAGAGTTATGATAATAAATATTTATGCTTCCCAAATCAGTGTATCGAATTACACAAAACAAATACCTTTGACATTAAGTCTCAGTAAGACCCCCCCAATCCAACAATAGTGGGCGATTTTAACACACCTCTCTCACAAATAGATCATCCAAATATAAAAGCAATAAAAACCAAATCAATTGGATCTACAGACATCTATAGCCTATTTTATTGAACAACAACCAAATTCATTTCCTTCTCTGTAGCTCATGGATAATTTTCCAAAATGAACTATGTTTTAGTTCACAAAGATCTCTTAGCAAATACACATAAATCAATGTAATCTCTCACATCTTAGCAAATCATAATAGAAACGATTAGAAATAGAAATCAACAGTAGGCAACATCATAGAAGCCACATAAAGCGCACGGAGATAAAACAGTGCACTTATAAAAGAGCATGGGTCATAGAGAAAATGAGAGGAAACTTTAAAAAGAATCTTACAATCAGACATACATAATGATATGACAAAATCTCTGGGACACTATGAAAAAAAGTTCTAAAAGAAAAATTTAAAGCATTAAATACTCACATTAAGAAATATATTATGTTATATCCCAAGCCCCCAAAGAAGCAGAAATCAGCTAAATACAAAAGCAATAGAATACAAGGAAAAAATTAAAATTATAATCAGAACAAAAATTAATAAAATAAAGACAAAACACAAAGGATCAACATAACAGAGGTGATTCTTTAAAAGAACAAGCTAAATTCTTAGCCAAATTAACCAAATGAAAGAGAGAAGATCCAAATCAACAAACTTAGAGATTAAAAATGGTGATCTTATCACAGACATTTCTGAAATTCAGAGAATCATTAGAGACAATTTTTGCAAACTTATATTCCAATAAATTGGGAAATTTATAAAAATTAACAAATTTCTAAACACATACAGCCTACCTAAAATGTACCAATGGGTTATAGAAAATCTAAACACATCAATATCAAGTGGAGATTGCAACACTAATAAAAGTCATTTTCACATGAAATAGCCCATAACCAGATGGATTGTCAGATGAGTTTTATCAAACATTTAAAGAAGTATTAAATTAAACTCTTTTCAAATTATTCCTTTAAATAGGGGGGCACAAAAGCCCCCAATTCATTCTATGAAAGCAATATCAATTTAATAAAGTCAGATGACAGAGTATGAAGGAAAAGAAAAAAAATCTAAAGACCAATATCCATAGTGAACATAGATGCAAAAATGCTTTAAAATATTAGCTATGTGTATTAAAAAATACAATTAGAAAATTGTGAGGAGATTCAAGATGGTGACTTAGAGAAAGGCTGTATTTCCAGTTGCTCATTGGCTTGGGATTCAATGGGATTACTTATTCTCCATATGGTGGTTGAAAGAGGGAATTTAAGTAAATTCAATATCAGTCCTCACAGTTTCATAAACTTAGGTCCATTAAAAAAGGGATAAGAATTACTATATCGGAACCTAGCTAGTTGGTGAGTGCTGTGGTGGTGCCAGTTCACCACAGAGAAACACCACAAACAAATTTGGCACAGAAAAACCTGAGGGACAGAAAAGCAGCCTGAACAAAGCCAATACAAGTTTACACAGTGAACTGATTTTTCAAAAGTGTTTCTCAACCACAACTGGGTAACTGAGGCAGGAAACTATCTTGAGCAGACAGTGCTGCACCTGGCTGCTTCAGGAGTCCCTAAACATCATAACACATATTATCATATTGTCCTTGCAAGTCCCTGCTGTCGGACCTAGTATTTACCTAGGAAAACATGAGCAAAATAGGCACACAGATGATTGTATGCAGGGACCTTCAAATCAAGAGATATGGAGGGGAGTGCAAATTGCTATCCATTTGAATTAGGTGTCTCACATGACCAGGTAAGCAGGGTAGGAAAATTAACATATAGGCATAAATATACTCAGACTAAGCCTAGGAAAGCAGTATTTATGAGCAGTAGAGTTTATGAGACCTGTGGAGGGTTGTCTCCCCTGTCACAGGAGCAAAAGTCTCAGGAGGTTTCGGAGATCCAGTTTGAAAGCAAAGATCAGTATTTGCCTGGGCTAAGGGAGTGCTAACCTAAACTTTCCAGGCAGATACCATACAACGAAATCCCCAAGGACTGATTAGAGTTAATACACAGCAAACAGAGCTTTACTTATAGAACACTGTAGTATCCCAACCCTGAAAGTGCATTGATTTGGTCTGTCTGTGCAAAACTCCAATCAACATTACATTTGATTCTGTCCTACTTTATACTGGTGAGAAGCAAAGTTGAAAGATATTTCAACTAGCTTCAATTTCAGACCACTCCAGCTGGCAATTTGGTGAGCAACACAAAAACAGGAAAAGGCTATCAACACCCAAACTTTGTGCTTGTGTTCTCTCTCTCTTTCTCCCTCCCTCGCTCTGTCTCTCTCTCTCTCCCCCTCTCCCTCTCTCTCTCTTTCTCTCTCTCCAAAGTTCAGGAATACATAATAAGAAGGACAGTTCTGCACACACAATGACTTACCACCCACTTTGACAGTTTTGACCATTTCAGTGGAAACAATTCATTAATTTTTCATTAAGAATCTTATTTCCTCCTTTGTGTGTGTGTGTGTGTGTGTGTGTGTATGTGTGTGTGTGTGTGTGTGTGTTTGCTTTCTTGCTGTGTTGATTAATTTGTTGGTCATCATACATATACATAATTTCTTTCTTTTTTATTTTTAACACATTTTTAATGGTTGCTATGTTTCCTTGTCTTTTTAGTATTAGGACTTTTGTTTATTTATTTTTATTTTGTTTTGTTTCTCTTTGTATCCTTCCTTTGCCTTCTTAAATTCAAATTTTCATGTTCTGTCTTTCTCTCTCTCTTTACATACAATTGGATGTTTTATTTTTCTTCTCCTTCTTTATAGACATCACTTGCTACATCTCTCTCTTTTTTTACTTCACATTTTTTAATATTCAAAACCTTATTTTACATTCCTATTGTATTTTGTTTTATGTTAATGAACTCTATTTTATCATGTTTTAGAACTATTTGGCCCATATAACTCCTGTACCCACCACTCATGTTGTAGCTGTTATTAGTACTGTGGAAGGCATTTTTGATACCTACTATTTCCATCAATGCCAGTCAAGTTCATGGCTATATATATAAATATATATATATATAATTTTGTATTGGTTTGGTTAGGTAATTAGTGTTACAGATTTCATCAAAGGCAATTGGTCTTCACTTTAATGCTGTATATTTCTTGCTTCTGTTTTTGCTATTGTTTGTTTCTACCTTTTCTTTTAGGTATTGGGAATCTACTGGGACGCTGGAGACTCTGTTGAGGAGATAAACCCAGCAAAAGTCAGCATACATTGTTCAATACACAAATTAAGCATGCTAAAACTTCCTTGATACTTAAATACAAATAATAAGAGACAAAAACCTCAAACTAATGACCAGGCCCCAAGGAATAATGGCTAGGAGGGTCCTCAAGTCCCATTCATGGACATTTACTACTACAGAAAAAACAAACAATTAACAAAAAGACTGTGGATATGATATCTATGAGGTATCTCAATCTAGATCACTCTGCAACACTTTGGCAAGAAAAAGATGTGCCCCAAGGCTCACACATGAGTGAACAATAAATCTATCCCTGCAAATATATAAATCAAATACAGGAATAAATTAAATATGAAAAAAGGTAAAATTATGCCCTGTAAAGTTCATAATACTTCTGAAACTGATTCCAAAGATCTTTGTGTGGAACAACTTGTTCCAAAGATCTTGAAGTGGATGAAAATACCATATAAAGAATTTAAAAGAGTAATTATTAAAAATGATCAAAGAATTACAAGAGAACACAGAAAAGGAATTGAGTTAATTAAGGAATTCAGTATAGGATATAAATGAGAAATACCAAAACAAGGGAGCAAAAGCAAAAATCTTAAAAATTAAGGAAACAATAAATCTAATAAAGTGCTCAATTGAAAGTCTCTCTGATACAGAAGACCATACTGAAGACAGAATCTCAAACCTAGAAAACAAATTGGTCAGCCTTGATATTTGAATAATAGTAAAGAAAACAAAATTAGTAGCCATGATTTGAAAAATGCAAGAAAATATTAAGAGACCAACTTTAAGAATCATTGCAATAAAAGACAGCTATGAGATGCAGACTAGTGGCATGTTAACCTCTTCAGGCAAATTATAAGAAAAATTTCCAAAATTTGAGAAAAAGATAGACATTCAAATACAAATGTGTTTAGAAGCCCAAATAGAAAAAATCAATATAGATCAAAAACAAAATACAGATGAATTGTCATAGAATTTTACTAGGCATTTGAAGAAGAAATGCTAATGTTCCTCAAATTATCCCATGAAATAGAAAGTGATGGAACACTTCCAAGTTAATTCTATGTAGCCAGTATCACACTGATACCAAAAAAGAACATACCAAGGAAAGACAACTGCAGAGCATATATTCTTGATTAACTAAGAGGAAAAACCTTTAATAAATTATTAGAAAATAGTATTCAACAATGTATTAAGAAGATTGTACATCAGGACAAAATTGGTTTTAATCCCAGGATTGCAAGAATGGTTTAACATATATAAATTAACAGATATAATTAAAGACAAAAAACACAAAGTCATATCAATAGTTGCAAAGAAAGCCTTCAACAAAATTCAGCACCTGCTCATGATTAAAAAAAAAACACACTCAAAAAAGTATATATAGAAAGAATTTACCACAACATCATAAAGGCTATGTATGTAAATCTAAAGTCAACATAATAATGAATGGAGAAAAACTGAAAGAATTTTCTCTAAAATCTAGAAAATTACTCCTTAATGCAGTTATTAATGTAGTAATTAATTACTCCTTAATTTAGTGCTAGAAATTCTAACCATTAGGCAGGAGAAGAAAGTAAAATGAATAAAAATAGGAAAGGAAGAAGTCATATTAATTCTCTTTGCAGATGATATGATCCTATACTTAAAAGATCTAAAAAAGCTCTACCAGAAGACTGCTACAGCCAATAAACTAATTTAACAGAATAAGAGGTTACAAAATCAACATACAAAATCAATAACTTTCCTATAGAGCAACAATCAATTTACTAACAAAGAAATAAGGAAAACTATCTCATTCACCACAGCCTCAAAACAACAACAACAAAAAAATCAATTAGAATTGTTCCTAGTTGATTCTAGGAAAAAATCAATGATATGAAAGCTGTATAAAATGAAAACTGTAGAACATTGAAGATAATAAAAGGAGCAGCTACTTCCCATGTTTGTACATAGGCAGAACTGAAAATGCTAAAATGCCCATACTACCAAAAGCAATATAAAGATTCAAGGTGAGCACTATCAAAATACAATGACATTTTAAAACTAGGAAAAATAGTCATAAAATTAATTTGGAAGACTAAAAGACCCTGAAGTGTCAAAGCAATTCTAAGTCAATAGAGCAATGCTGGAGGCATCACAATACCTGACTTTGAATTGCCCTACAGAGCTATAGTAATAAAAACTGCATGGTACACATATAAAAGCAGACACAAAGATCAATAGTACAGAATAGAAGACACAGACACAAACCAAAACAGACAGAGTTATCTAATCCTTAACAAAGCTGCCAAAAACATAAATTGGAAAAAATACAACCTTTTAAACAATTGTTGCTAAAAAAAATGATTATCTATACATAGAGGAATGAGACTAGATCCTTATCTCTAACCCCACACAAGTGTCATCTCACAATGTACAAAACAACTAAGAAAAAAACTTCGCAACTCCTAGAAGAAAATATGGGGTTAACACTTCAACAAATAAGCACAGAAAACTACCTTCTCAATATGATTTTAAACCTCAGGTAATAATACCAAGACTTAATAAATGGAATGACTTCAAAGTAAAAAGTTTTTTTTTTTTTTTTTTTTTTTTTTTTTTTTTTTTTTACTGCAAAGGAAATCAGAATGGAATAAGAGAACGTACAGAATGTAAGAAAAATTTTTGCTAGTTATAGTTACTCTTCTGACAGAGGATCAGTATCCAGAATATAAATAACTCTAATAACCTAACAAACAAACAAACAAAAAACCCAAGTAACCAAATAATAAATTGGTAAATGTACTATGCAGATGATTCTCAAAGTTAGAAATAAAAAGGGCCAACAAATATATGAAGAAATCTTCAACATCATTTGCAATGAGGTAAATAGAAATCAAAACCTTACTGATTATCATCTTAATGAAGTTAAAATGACAGCTATTAAGTATACAAACAATAATAAATACTAGAGAGGACA
The DNA here is from genome assembly GCF_048772815.1 of Callospermophilus lateralis. NCBI lineage: Eukaryota > Metazoa > Chordata > Mammalia > Rodentia > Sciuridae > Callospermophilus > Callospermophilus lateralis. Next base: position 1,154,754 of record NW_027512416.1, on the reverse strand, counting down.
TGGAGAAAAAGGAACTCTTGTAAACTGTTGGTGGGACTGTAAAGTAGTACAACTACTGTGGATATCGGTATGGAAATCAGAATGGAACTAGCATATGACCAGCTATATCATTCTTTATCCTAAAGAATTAAAGTCATACTAAATATAACTATCATATATATAACTATATGTATTTAACTATATATATATCTCACTAGAGTGATACGTGCATACCCATGTGTATAGTACCACAATTCACAATAGTTAAATTATGTAACCAGCCTAAGTCTCTGTCAATGGATGAATGGAGTTAGAAAATGTGGTATATATACACAACAAAGTTTTATTCAGCCATAACAAAGAATGGAATTATGTTATTTTCTGGTAAATGGATGGAACTGGGAAATACCATCTTATGTGAAATTAGCCAGACTCCAAAAGTAAGACTTAAATGTTTTCTCTCACATGTGTAAGCTAGAGTAAAATAAGGAGACAAAGACTAGAAAGTAAATGGTTGAAAGTTTTCTCTCAAATCTGAAAGCTAGAAAGAGAAGAGAGAGAGGAATAAAACAAAGACTAATCTTTGAGGACTATAGGAAGTGTTGGCTAATACAGTCACCAAAATTATGCTATTTCCACGTATGATTTTACCACAATGAATCCTGCTGTTTATATAATTATTATGCATTAAAATAACAATGATGGAAAGGAAATCAATAGAGTAGAGTCACTGAACTAGGGGGAGGAAGGAAGAGAGAGAGAAAGAAGGTACCATACTAAAGAATGTGGTTGATAAAACTATGTTGTGTGCATGTACAAATATTACATAACAGATTTCACTATTATTTACAATGATAATGGCTCAATTAAAACGAACAAAAGAAGTGAGATAATAATGAATTACTTTATTCTAAGTAGTTCAGTGAATTGGGGTAAATTCCAATTTCCACAATCATGAATTTACTGATATAGCCACCCTGTGAGCTTGTGGTTAACTTCAAATGAGCTTAATGAGGTAGTTAAAGGAATAGCATTCAGGCAGGCCTGGATCAAAGCTGGGAGGAATTTTTCATTAAGAAAATTAGTACTGTGAATTTGGTATTGATTCATCCCAACTTTTAGTCAGCAATTACTGATAGATAAAGCTGTTAAAAGCAGTGAGACCTGGTGGGAAAGATGACTAAAATAAATCAACACCTAGTAAGAATAATCAAAAGAAGTTTTGATGATTCAGAGAGGGTCTGTTGAATTCTGGCCTTGACTAAGTTGTTCTAATTGAGAGTCTGCAGTTGGCATTTGAAGATAATGGATCTCTGCTGATGTGGAAGCTACTATGTATTCCACTATATGTGGTTATGTTTGTGTATTGAACTGGAACTTTAAACAGAATTAATTTATACGTTTACTGGTAATTTTAATATCTTTGAAGTTGTTTTGTATTCATTCAGTTCTGATAGTTCTGATAGCTAAATAGCATTTGCCTTCTAAACTGAAAATTTGTAAATTAAAGTATCATCTTTATGAATAATAATAGTCACATTTATATTTGTTTAGTTGAATAAAAGCAGGAATTAAAAAGAAGCAAATTTCTGAATCCCTCTGTAGATAGATGCTCTGCCCTCATGCACACACACACAAAAAATGCCACCTGTTTGTGACATTGTTTGTCAAAGCCTGTCTTTCAGTCATTTTCAATACAACATTGAATACTAAGAATGGCTGCAGCAGTGAACAGCATGTAAACCCATTGCTGTGTGAATGTTTAATTAGACTCATGCATCTTTAATCATAACATTGACATAAGTGATAAGAGTCTTAGCTCTTTCTAACCTCAGCATTCCTGAATATCTATGACATTTTCTTCGTGCTCTCAGGACGTTTTAAAAGTAATTTTAATCAGTTTAATCAGAAAAACACCTCCCTTAAAATGTATTCTGATAAAAATATACTAGTATGCTAGACACTCTGCAAATTGCTTATAGGTATATTTAACGCCATGATAATAAACTGCAGACCTCTTTTGTGTAGGAATTAGAGACAGTGGAAAATTCATAGTCAAAAACACAGTAAAAAGAACAGACCCATATTTTAAGCATATTTAAAATATTTTTTAACTTTTCCTATCTCCACACATCATGTCTAACTTAAATTATGGATATATACAGAGTTACAAAAAATTGTGCTGTATATGGGTAATAATGAATGTAATGCATTCCAATATTGTCATGTATTTTAAAACTATATTTAAAAAATTATGGATGTGAATTTTAAAATAAATAGACTTTACCTCTAATAGAGTTACAAGTTCTTGGAGATTCTGACTCATACTTCTTACATTTTCTCCAAAGTGTCAAAAATAAATGACCACTAAAAGAATATGGGCATGCAATAATTACTCATTAATTCACCAAATATTTGGTAGGTGTAGACCTGTATGCACGATCAAGCACTAGAATTTATAGCAATTCAAAGCAGCAATTGTGAATCTCTGGTTGCTCACCTCCCTTCCCTTCTCTCTGCACTCTGCTTTGTGAAGCTAGGACCAGCTCTCTTCATTTCTCTCTGGCCAGCTGTATCCTGTTGGTCTCCACCTACATAAAGGATAGAGGAAGACTAGAATCCCTGAGGGGGAAGTAGATGCGGACTCCTTTCCTTTCCCTCTTCATTCTCATCAGGTTACCCCTACTGCACTTTGTTGCCAATGATAGCATTTTTTTTTCCTAAAAGCAACTTTAGACTTCAATTTGTTGCTTTTAGAATACATTTCAAACAATTATACTGTTCTTTCAGTCAAATCAGTACCTGCTGTCTAAAGGCTAAATACCAATTTCCTGGATCCCAGATCCTTGTTTCTAAAGACCCACATAAACTGAGTAGCATCTTAGTGCAGATGTCCTGACATCAATCCTATGTGTCCTTTTCTCTGAAATACTATGTTTTAATTATTTCACTTTTTTTTTCTGTTTCCCTGATTGGCAGTTACTTCCTGCTGCAACACTTATGCAGTACAGTACTTTGTTTCCTTTTCTCTCTCCTTAGTTAAGAATTCTAATTTTGCCAGGCACAATGGCACATGCCTGTAATCCCAGTGACTGGGGAGGCTGAGGCAGGAAGATTGAGAGTTCACAGCCAGCCTTAGCAAAAGAAAGGCGCTAAGTAACTTAAATTACAAAAGAGGATGGGGATATGGCTCAGTGGTCAAGTGCCCCTGAGTTCAATCCCCAGCTCCAAGAGAAAAAAAAAAAAAAGGATTTTATTTATTTATTTATTTATTTATGAGATAAACTAGATCCAACATAAAATTGACCATTTTATTAATTTCAAGTGTACAATTTAGTGGCCTTGGGTACATTTTCATTGTTCTGAAGCCTAACAACATATTTTATTATAAGACTGGAATCCTGAATCCCGTATGTAATCAAAACAGTAAGTTCCCATTTTTCCCTTCCTCTTGTTTTAAGTTACCCTTCAATGTTTTGTCCTTTAAATTTGACATTCTAGGTACTCAGGTAAGTGGAACTGTACAACATTTATCCTTGTTTCACTTAGCATAGTGTCTTTATGCCTCATCTAAGCTGTATCATTTATGCCAATTCTTTATTTTAAATCCTTTCTGTTAAAATAACTTATGTAGTTTCCATCTCCTAAATTGACCTTGATCAGTGCTGTGGTTCAGATGACTTACACTTTGCCAGGCGAGAAATTGTTTGCCTTCAATTCTCAATTAAAAGTTAATGGAATCATTTTCAACTGATAACTGTTTCCATAAGGGTCAATTATTTGAGCTCTCAGTCATTTATTACTTCTGAGAGAAGAATTTTACTTAAAATGACCCACAGAAGTGTGAGGGCAGTTTTCATTTTCAGAGAAGGGAATGGATGCTAAATTTTCCCATGGTGTTGTACCTACCATAGGTAGCAGGGTTTTTAAAAAATTATTATTTTGTTTAACAGAGAACATTAACTAATTATATTTTTCACCTAAATACATATCCTGAGTTAAGGGGCCTAATCATCTCAAGTAAGAGTTCATTATTCATCAGAAGAGTTTATATGACTATCACAAGTTACATGGAGATGGAGAACTTGATTAAAACTTGGCTAGTTGTTTTTTTCCTGCTTCATCTTACCATGGCTTAAATTATATCCCATGTAAGTGAGTTTTCTTGTTAATAGTGATGAATAAACAATTTGAAAATCAGCCTGGTGCTATACATAACTACAGATAAATACTTATTTATCAGTCAATTTACAAAGTTTATAATATCAAAGCATTTTGACAATTTCTTTACACTCCATCTTTTTTTACAATATCTAACTGATTTTATTGGGTGGAATCTTCAGAAACATCTGGGCTTCAAGTCAAAATGTGATGCTCTTTGAAAGCTGATAAAAATTTCAACATAATATTTGAAGATAATCTTAGAGTATTTTAAAAGATGTTGTCAGAAATGCTCTTTTGTTGGAGATGTCAGCCTCAGTTTTTAATCTTAGATTTCACTAAATGTTATTATATTTAATAAAAATTCTCCAAAGCAAGTAATAGTTATATGTATTTTATGCATATGGATATACCATATTGCTTTTCAGTAGCAAATGTTGTATATTGACTACCCTAGAGTTATACATCCTTCCCCTTTTACTCTCCTCTTTCTTATTAGTATAACTCAAGGTAAAGTAAAAATATGCCCTAATGCTAAAGACTTCATGCAAATGAAATTGCCTTCTAACATCAGATTAGCCTTTGACCAGCCTTTCTGAACTAGGGCCTGTCATGTGATTAGCATTAGACAAAGGAAGGTAAAGAATGTTGAAAACCTGCTGAAAAACTCACATTTAAAAAAAAACTTAAAAGAACAATGATTAGGATGCTAATGATATTAGATTGTATCTATTATCAATAGATTGTATCTATTATCAATCTATCAATAGATTGTTATGATAGCTATCTTGCAAATATAATAAAAATTAAGGGTAGGGCACTGGGATGGAAAGATCAGAAAGCCTTCTTGCTGCCACATCTAAGCTTCCCCATAACCCTAGACTGCCTCTGTCTCTACCTCTTAAGTAAACCGTAACTGCTATCACTTGTTATGCTATAATTTAACAAGACTTTATATTGAAGCTAAAACATTCCTAATATTAAATTAATTTCCTATTAATCTATAGTGGAGAAGAGATTATCTTTATAAATATTATTTCTCAAACTGGTACATAGTTGGAGGAAATATAGATTATTAATCCTGTAGAATTAATAAATTCAAGTTTTGATTAATAAGAATGATATTTGTAATGTTCACATCTAGTTTTCTTCAAAGGAAAATAATCTAATCTATTATTTATGCTTACTTCAAATAGTGAAACAAAATTTATTCTAGTAACCTATGAAGACTCACAATAAAATATTGGAAGTAATTATATTTGAGACAAAATAAAGACTTTAAATAATGCCTTTTAAATAAGGCCTTTTCAGTGATATAAAAGCTTTATGATAAAAAGCCTTCATAAATTCCAAAATAAAATAAAAACAACAATAAAAAATTTGTTATTATAAAGTAATAACTTTGGATACCTAGAGGCATAGATGTTCTCAATATTCTGAAATTATTAGCTATTAGCTTTGGATAGGAGAGAAAATAAAATACTACATGCATTAATTTTTATCATTTTTATTTTTTATATAGTAAAATGCCTTATACATCATATTACACATAGAGAGAACTTTTCATATATCTGGTTATATATAAAGTATATTCACAGTAATTCATGTCTTCAAAGATGTATTTTGGATAATGATGTCTATCACATTCCACCATCATTTCTAACCCCGTGACTCCTCCCTTCCTCTCCAAACCCTCTGCCCTATCTAGAGATTGTCTATTCCTCCCATGCTCCTTCACCCTACCCGACTTTGAGTCAGCCTCCTTATATCAGAGAAAACATTTGGCATTTTTTTTTTGAGGATTGGCTAACTTCACTTAGCATTATCTTCTCCAACTCCATCCATTTACCTGCAAATACCATGATTTTATTTGCTTTTATTTCTGAGTAATATTCCATTGTGTATAAATGCCACATTTTTTAAAATCCATTCATCTACTAAAGGGCATCTAGGTTGGTTCAACAGTTTAGCTATTGTGAATTGTGCTGCTATAAACATTGATGTGGCTATGTCCCTGTAGTATGCTGTTTTTTAAGTCCTTTGGGTGTAGATCAAGGAGAGGGATAGCTAGATCAAATGGTAGTTCCATTCCCAGTTTTCCAAGGAATCTCCATACTGCTTTCCTTATTGGCTGCACCAACTTGTAGTCCCACCAGCAATACATGAGTGTACCTTTTTCCCCACATCCTCACCAATACTTATTTTTGTTTGTCTTCATAATAGCTGCCATTCTGACAGGAGTAATATGAAATCTTAAGTAGTTTTGGTTTGCATTTCTCTAATTGCTAGAGATGATGAACTTTTTTTTTATATATTTGTTGATTGTATGTCATCTTCTGAGAGGGTCTGTTCAGGTCCATGGCCCATTTATTGATAGGGTTATTTGTTTAGTTTATTCATTTGTTTGTTTGTTTGTTTTTGGTGTTAAACTTTTTGCATTCTTTATATACTTTAGAGATTAGTGCTCTATCTGATGTGGGAGGGGTAAAAATTTGCTCCCAGGATGTAGGCTCTCTGTTCACCTCACAGATTGTTTCTTTTTCTGAAAAGAAACTTTTTAGTTTGATTCCATCTCATTTATTGATGCTTGGTTTTAATTCATGCACTATAGGAATCTTATTAAGGAAATTGGGGCCTAATACCACATGATGATGATTAGGACCTAATTTTTCTTCTATTAGATGCAGAATCTCTGGTTTAATTCCTAGATCCTTGATCCACTTTGAGTTTAGTTTTGTGCATGGTGAGAGATAGTGGTTTAATTTCATTTTGTTGCATATGGATTTCTAGTTTTCCCAGCACCATTTGTTGAAAAGGCATTCTTTTCTCCAATGTTTGTTTTTGGCACATTTGTCTAATATAAAACAATTGTAATTTTGTGGGTTAGTCTCTGTGTCCTATATTCTTTACTATTGGTCTATGCATTAATTTTTAATAAAGTGAATTTCCTTGAAATTATTTATTCAGTCTTTCATTTGTTTGATCTCAACATGGATAAAGTAAAATTTACTACAGAATTTTTAGACTTGGTTTAATTCAAAGATCTATTGGTTTCCTGAGAAGTGCCAGATTATAACTATTAACACTTTAAAGGTCATTAAAATATTTATTCCAACTACTTAATGCCCTTTTTCTAGAGTGAAAACACCTATACATAGTTCCTAAGTGAATGAATGAGATAGCTTTACAATAAAACCATGTTTACAAAAACATCACCAGCTCTCTAAATTTGGCCTATGTGCTTTGGATATGGCCTATCATCAGATTGAAATCTCTAAAAGTTTGCAAAATTAAAGCTAGAAACATTATTATGGAACAAGTAATGGATTTGGGGAGAGATCTGGTAATAAAATTACAGCAGCTGACATGCTATCAAACATCTCCCACCAACAGTTTATGGCATTTAAAAATTAAATATTTTTAGAGAAGAAAATATTCTAAAATAAATAGAAAGCTAATCTTTTAACACATGTGTGGTGTTTGTTTTTAATATATGTCTTCTTCCTGCTTTATGCCTAACAGGAAACTCATTGCTTTTTACTTAAAAACAGAATCCATTCTATTATGTGCTACATAAAATGTATTTCGATAACCACAACTTTTTATTTCCTCGTGTAGTTTCTAAGGATCCATAATAAGGGAACAGGGTAGTAATGTGGTTCTCAATCAGGATGAATACATCTACTTCTTAATACACGACCTGCTTAAAGCCCATAATGCTTTTATTTTAGGATATTGAAAAAGCTTTGAGTTTATTTAAAAATAAAAAAAGATATAAACTCTTATGTCAGAGAAAATGTTTCAATATTAATGGTAATATTTTTATAAATAATAAAACTATATGTTTATAAATAATAATTACTATATGTCTGACTAAAATAATTTAAAATGAAAACAATTTTAATTTTTACTTTTTGTATAGGGAATCTTTCACTCTTCCTTTTTCTGCCCTGTTCAGAGATACTTGTGTGTGTGTGTGTGTGTGTGTGTGTGTGTGTGTGTGTGTGTAGGCAGACAGACATATACATACATACATACACAAAGTCAGAGAGGGAGAGATTGAGCAAGAGGTCCATAAAGCAATAAGAGAAGGGCAAAGTGCCTAGGTAGAGTCTAGGAAATAAGGTAGAAAGGTTTCTTGAGGTCCACAGCATCTCTTGAAGTGCAGTTTGTCAATCTGTATAAAATTTATGAATACTTGACTGAAGATAGAGGATCCCCTCCAAAAATTATTCACATAGCTGTTGGCTAGAGGTTTTAGCCCTTCTCCTCTTGAGCTTCATGCTGCTTGTGATTGTCTTGCCCCTAAGTGAGTGATCCCTAAGAAAATGTGCATGAGCAAGCATATGGAACAGCAGCCTGTCTTTCCTAAGATTGGGGCCATCTTGGTGGTGAGCTGACACAACAGGAGAGTCAGGACAGCCACTGGGCTACAGTCTCCTATGTGGAGTATAAAATAGAATACTGAACCTCAGACATGATTGCCCTCACTAAATCTAAAATTATAAGAATAAATATTATTAAAAACATTATTTCCAAGTAATTGAATACATCAGGATTTTGTTTGCTTCACATTGTTAAATTTAAGTAGAATAAAATGACATTAATAAGAAGCTATTGATGGTCATTGAATATACCTAATCTGATAAGGTTTTCAAAAAGATCTTTTTGGAATAACTATGCTCCATATTTAAATAACCCAAACATTCTTAATAAAAGAATAACTTACTATAAATATTTCTGTATTTCCTTTGTTTTGTGTATTACTGCTTAAAATATACTTTAGAACAAATTTAGCATAAATAAGATCAAGTATTAAACTGGATGAGATACTACTGTAATTTCTTTCTTTTAAAAGACATCCCATGAAATTGAAATGTAGTCTTATATCTCAGCTAGTAACTACTTAGGCATTGAACCCAGTCCATAATCCAGGATACTTCTTGATTTGCCATGTCTGCCAGATTTATCTTTCCCCTCAAGAGACTGCAAATAGAGAATGTACTTCACTAATTTCTTTTATGAATACATGAACACAAGTTGCATGCTTCTGTGTGAAACTAGGGCTAGCTTCTTGGTTTATTCTTCCTTTTCCATTTTTTATTTCCTCCTATGATTGCAGACTTTTTTGTTACTGAGTTTAAATATTAAGAAAGCAGGCATTTTTCCATTTCTAGCTAATAGAACTTACACAAATCCCTTGGCTACCGCAAGGGGAGAAGATAAACACAAATGAGATGAAAAAGTATATCAGTCAGAACTGGAAGATGTTAACTTGAGTTTGAACCTGAAGTAGAATAGTCACTGCTTCTTGAATCACAGTTGCTAATAGATACCGGAAATAATCCTTTCCAGCAGAAGCTTTAAGAAATAAATAAAAGTTGCAAACAGTTGAAAATGAATATGGTCCATGCAGTTCTTTCTCTTCATATCCTAAAACTTCTATTTAATATAAATTTGAGGATACGTGAGACACATTCATTTGAAATGTTAAGTCATTTACATAGAAAACATTAGCTTATGCCACAAAGATTTTTAAAATATATCTTATCACTTGCCCCTACATTTTCATTTTGTTTATTATATAGGTACCATTCTGATGAGAAAATTTAATGGTTTTTACTAGATTTTTTTTCCTATTTATTTCAATTTTATCATTGTTTCCCACACTTAACATTTCTTTTCTCTATAAAATTCTAAATAAAAAATAACATACTATAAATATTTCCATATTTCCTTTGTTTTATAACTTAAATGATTCATCTATGCATTCATTCAACAATTCAGAATTTGTTAAATATGATAAGTCAGTGTGAACTGCCAATTGTGGAAAACACAGACAGAAGTAAGTCCATGTTGCTGACCTAAGATACAGCATTCTTGATAAAATGATCAGAATCACCCCATTAATATGTATTTTAAGCAATTATGTGTATTAGTAACAAATATTGCACATTCTTTTGTGCAGGGATCTCACATTCAATTAATTGCCTTCTGCTGTATTCATACATGCCTTAAGATTACAAAAAAACCAAAATACCCTACTTATGCATAAAAAATAACAAAATAAGGATAAATACACTGTACAGATCAGAAATTGTTGGTTTTCTTGTTGTTTCCTTCTATAGTCAAATGCAGAGAGGTTAGACTGATTGGAGGCAATACATTCAACACACAACTTCACTTACTGAGGAAACAGCAAAAGAAGAGATACTGGCAGGAGCTAACTAACACCCTCTAATTAGAGGAGCAAGAGCAAGCCATGGGACAGATGGAGAGCAAAGTACTTGGATCAATTTTTATAGTGCAAATCAACAGCTTTGAGAAGCAGCTGTGCTGGGAACTAGAGGGTTTGTTCAATGCCTAAACCAAGCAGGAAGCTGGTATTTCTGTGTCTCCTCCCTCATGAGGCATCATGTAGCACCAGGAAGACCAGGAAGAACCATACTTTGCATGAGTTATAGAGGCAGGACAAGGGAAAACAAACAAGACAACAAGCAAACAAGAAAAAGTTGTGCTGAAATTAAAACCTTGGCAATATGGCTTCCAGTAGTCAGTGAAGCCAAACAGATGAAAGTGACTGTTTTGGAATTGGCAGTCCCTCACAAGCTCCTCAGGGCTGTGGATCATTGAACTCAAAATGTCTACTCTCATCAACCAGTGCTCTGCATGACATCTCTGTTGCAGAATACATTTCACATTAGTCTGAGGATTTTATATTTCAACTATTTTCTTTCTTTCCTACCTCTGTTTATTTCAATTATATTAAAAACAAGCATTATAGAGTATAGATTTTTAAAAATAGATTTTGTGAAAAAACAGGAGTGTCAACAAAAGCTAAACTCCTTGTTATTATGGATCTCAGTACCAGGAAAATATATGGTCTCAAGCCCAGGTTGTCTTTAGCTCAACTTGGACTAATTCACGATCATGCAGTATTGGTGGCTTCTGATGCAACCTGACTGAGTTAAAACAAGAGGATTAAGATGAAGTGCCATGATTTTTCAAAAAAAAAAAAAGATTGACTTATCTTGAACAGCAAGAAGAATAGTTATTATTGTCAAACTTATCTCCTGCAACATTTAAGATTAATTTTTCACTTTGATATCATTAAATAGTAGGTTACTACATTAAAAATATTCAACTCATTGAGTATAAACTTTATTCTCTGAACTCAGCCTCCAAGAGATATAACATAAAATATCTATATATTTTTAAAATTGAATTAATATGACTAAGAAGCTATGTACTGACAGCCTATTAGGAATGTCAGTCTCCATTATTAAGTTTTTTTCACTGCTCTGTGTGTACAAGAACAATGGAATCCTAAGGAAACCTCAGACACATCATAGGAGATCTGCTTATTTGTAATTAGCTTACTGCTCATTTGAGGAAATAAACCAATGGAGAGAAAGAAAAAGAAAGAAGAAAGAAAAAGAAAGAAAGAAAGAAAGAGAGAGAGAAAGAAGGAGGGAGGGAGGGAGGGAGGAAGGAAGGAAGGAAGGAAGGAAGGAAGGAAGGAAGAAGAAAAGAAAAGAAAAGAAAAAGAAAACTTCAGAAACTGGACAAGTACCTACATTCTTTAGCTCACCAGAATTGTCTATATTGTCCTTGCCTCAGAGTACAAGGTATCTTGAAATTTTCAGTTCTGCTTATGAGCCAAACTTGGATTTGGAAATCTTCACTTAATGTAGGAGCCAAAGAGTGCTATCTAGAATTACCTAAGAACAACACTCAGCCATTGTCCTAGTTTCTGACTCCTTCCCGACCTGGAGTGTCTGAAGGGAACCTGACATATGAACCTTTACATTGCATCTATTTGGAATCTTAAGCAATCCCCCTCCAACCTCAAACTTTAAAGTCATTCTCCTCTTTCTCTTCCATATTTTCTGAATATCCACAGGAATATCAAATGTTTAGAAATCAGTAAACAGGAATAAAGTTGTACACATACTGCTGGTATTTAGCCTAGCAGAACATTTCTCTCCCAGGGCATGGAAACAAATAGTCTCATTACCTAATTGAAAGTGGAAAGGCAAGTCCAGAGAGAATAAAACACAAATTAATATTTCCACAAATTATCCTGCCCCTTACATAATTGAAATAAAAACAATACCATCATGGTATATTTTAATTTTAACTGGATATTGTAATTAATTTACTAGCGTTTTAAATCCACAATAAAAGATAAATTATTCTGGTAGTGATATGTATGTTCCTCAAAATTCGTAATAAATTACCTATTAAATATTGAGTCCTATGCTCTCATTACTAGTGATTAATTAGCAAATTATAATAATTTTGAATATAATACCAAATATATGTCAGGAGTTTACATACATTAATTCACTAGTTCTCAAGAAAGCTGAATCATGTAGTATTCCAATATTTCATATGAGTCAATAAGATTAAATTTATATAAAGGAAAATAGAGGTATGTATCCAATGTCAGTATTCTGTATTTTCCAATCCTTATCATCTCACTTTTTAAAAATAAGAAAGAATCCCAGTATCAGTTTTGAGATGACATGTACTCCCTTGAAAATACCAGTATCATTGTTAATTTCAAAGTATAGTAAGTAATTATGCATGTTATCTTCTTTTCTAATTCCCTTAAATACCTTTGATATTATAGCCATCTCTTTTTTAATGTTCATTAGAGTTTTAGCAAATACTTTGATTAAAAAAGTGAGGTTGTTTATGATCGCTTTATTAAAATAATATTTTGGTTAATTTCCTAGCTATTTTTATATTTAACTCCTCATTTTATTCTTTTAATTTTCAGTGAGTTCACTTACCAGGTGAAGAATAAATAAATTTCTTTTTTTTTTTAAACTTTTTTAAAACGTTATTTTGTTTACTTTTTTATGTGGTGCTGAGGATCAAAGCCAGTGCCTCACTCATGCTAAGCAAACACTCCAATCCTGAGCTACAACCCCAACCCCAAATAACTTATTTTTCAATGTCCCTTATTGTTATAAATATTCTGTGAAATCTCACTTCAGTGATATACAGATGTATAATATTTTAAGTATTTTTAAATGCAAATTATGATAAATTTAGACAATTTATCTTTACATTATTCAATAAATTATAATTATTTTAATTTCCAATTATTTAGTTTTATATTTTTTCTTTGGGACATTAAATTCTCATATAATTGCACTGTAGTGTTGGAGAACAGAATTTATACAATAGTCGATGAAAATTTTTGAGACCGATTATAGGATGTATGACATATTTTCTATATATTTTGAAAATAGGCAAATTTTACAATTGCTGAAAGCAAAGTTACTCACATCTTGATGAGATCAAACTTGTTGATTTTGCTAAAGGCTGTTTTTCTATTCATTAGCTGTATAATTAGTTCATAAATGGCCAGTGTATTTATATCTCCCACTATAATGATGTGGAAACTCTACAGGTCCATTAATGTGTAGTTTTTTATATTCAGGCTATGTTTCAGGTATGACATTCATAAAATACATGTACCATGTTATTTAAGTAAATTTTCTTATATTACAATAACTTTCTTTATTCTTAAAAATATTTGATGTAAGATTATTTATTCTGACATTAGTATGGATTCATTAATTAAATAGTTTTGTTTTAAAGCAGACACTGCTACTTTCAACATGTGTGTATGGGAAGAGTAGGGGAACAATGCTCCAAACCTCTTCTTTCCAGGAGAGGCAAAGGCTACACTTAAGAAATATTTGGAGCTGGGCTCTAACTGTTGTGGAATAAAAGCTAAACTTCTGTAGCCTAAAGAAATATGTTGGTTCATAAGTATTTTGGTTCATAAATATTTGTGCTCTTCTAAATGTTCTATGCCAGAGAAAAAGAACCACAACAAGAAAATTATCATCAAGCAAAGTTAAACGTGATTATATACTGTTAAAACTGTCCATTGCACAATCTCTGAAGACATTTTATGTGTAGTGACAATTGCTGTTGTAGTGCAAGACCTGGTGTCACTTAAAGTGTTAAAGGTGATCTACTGTAAAGGAGACACTTGTACTAGAAGCACTAACAAGACCATCAGTTGTGTAGCCTATGCCTTCTGAAGTTATCTTGATGTTTGACAATTTAGTTTCAAAATTAGAAGCTGAAAAGTTTCTTTTCAAAGCAGAAAAACATATGTGTTCAGCTTTATTCACTTGAACCATCAAAACAATGATTAGCTCAGAAAAATATCCCAGACTCCCACACAAAATGTGTTTGCTAACATTACATAGAAATGATCAAAACAGAAGTGATTTTCAGAACCTATACAAGAGCCAAAATATATTTTAAAAAAACAATTTAAAGAAGACTCAATTATAAAGAGCTCAATTATTTCTGTGTTATTAAGAAATGGAAATCTTGTTCTCCACTATAGATAGCCTCAATGTAAATGAAAGTACCTCTTTGGAAAATAAAGACAGTCTTTGGAAAATAAAGACAGTCTTAAAAATTCTACCTGCATTTCTTTACTTATAGAAATTAACTTGACATTAACCTATATTTTACACCAATAATTATTAAAATTCTTCCTGATCATCATGAATCCAGTATCAGCATATCTAACTCCTACTGCAAAACAAAGAAAGATGACAGGTCTTCATTAGCAGAAGTAGACACTCTTCTTCCAAGGCCCTTTGAACAGGAATCGTATTTGTAACTGTTCCTCAATTCCTTCAAAGTTACACATAACAAATACACCTACAGGAACCTTTTTTTTTTTTAAGAGAGAGAGAGAGGTAGAGAGAGAGAGAGAGAGAGAATTTTAATATTTATTTTTTAGTTATCGGCGGGCACAACATCTTTGTTTGTATGTGGTGCTGAGGATCGAACCCGGGCCGCACGCATTCCAGGCGAGCGCGCTACCACCTGAGCCACATCCCCAGCCCCTACAGGAACCTTTTCTATGAAAGGTTATAGGAAATTTTGAGTTATATAATTTTGACTAAATTTGAATTATAGATTTTGAGTTATATAATTTTGACTACTCCCTTTAGAGGGAGTAGGCTTTAGTCAAAATTCTATAGAGAAGTCACTTTTTTGTTTTCCCCTAAATATATCCATAGTATCACATATCTGTAAACAGTTTTGATGTTGAAATTAAAGAAACATATCTACAATATATTACATTTTACTAAACGTTGCAAATAAAAATCTTGCAAATAAAAACATTGCATTTATACACCCTGCTGTTCTGATTTAAATGTGATTAAAAAGTTTGTTATTGTTAAATTGGAAAAATAATTTGCTTCTACTTAATTCAAGAAATATGTTTTATTCAAAAGACTTCATTGGACAATGACTGCAGATACTCCAATAAATATTTGGAAGTTGTAGAAGTTTTTAATAAAAGATGTGATTCCAGGTCACAGAAAATAAACAAGCCTTTCAAATTTTGAGTTCATTTCATTTAACTTGAATTTCTGAAAACCATTGATCCAGAAACCCCTAGATTAAAAAAAAAATCAATGTTCAAATCATGATTTATTATAAGTTATAAACAAAAAGTGTTTCCCAATATGTTGCATGAATTTAAACTTCAAAACAAGTATATTGAAGTTAATTAAAGAAAAACTTTAAAAAGGTTATCATTAACTTTTGTAATTGAACATACAAAAGCTTAGCAAAATGCCAGTAACTCCCACTGCCCTGTAAATTGATGTGATACTTTAAATGGTGATAGATACTTGTGAAAGGAGAAAAGAAATTGAAATTAAAATGTAAAGGACCAGGTTTTGTAAAGTTTCTAAGCTGCACTCAGAACCTGAAATTCCTGTGGCAGTTAAGACAAGTCCTAGAACTGCCCATTAGATGTGTGTCAAAATCATCCCTGACCACCTAGTTACTTAACAACCCCTTCCCAGAAACTGTGCAGCTCAGCACGTATACATCTCAGGGCTTCAACCAATCAGTTTAAATGTATCCCCCTCCTCAGGGCTAACCAATCACCCCCTGCCCGACCTGTTCCCGCCGATGAATGTGCTAATCATGTTTTAGAGTTGTTGTTTGATTTTCCTGCGGTATATGATGATTTGCTAAGGGAGGCTATGATGTATGTAGAGTCCCTGCCCTCTCCAAAGCATGTATATAAACTCTGCTCAAGTTGTTCTTGGGGCTCTTTGTTCTCTGCTCTTCTGAAGTGAGCTCTGAGCCCCAGCATGCTGGACCCCCAATAAACCCTTTGCTATTGCATGAGACGGTCTCTTGGTGGTCTTTTCCTCCGACGATCGCCTGACCTTTTCACTTGTAACAGTACTATATTTTAACAACAATAATGTTTATGTCACACAAAGTCAAGAAATTGACTGGCATCTTAGAAATGTAAGGTCCAGAACTAAACACTTTCTTTATTTTCATTTATTTATTTATTTCTGTTACTGAGGATTGAACCCTGTAATCTACATCTCCATCCCTTTTTACTTTGAGACATGGGCTTGCTAAATTGCTGAGGCTGCCCTCTAATTTGTGGTCCTCCTGCCTCAGTCTCCCTGGAACACAGACTTGTGCCATCACACTGGACAACATAGCACTCTTTTTAGGAAATGTTCCAGTTTGGAAAGAGATCAGTGAAAGATCTTAAGTTGCAATCTCAATAAAGGACTTCATTTGAGGAAAAAAAAAGCCAAGGAAAAGATGAAGCTCCATTAAGAGAATTTGTTTAAAACAGAGGGTTTGGAGCATTCAAAAATTTGTAGATAGTATAGTTGGTACCATAATGAACCATTGTGTATTCTGGGATGTGTGGTCATGTCTTATAGGTTCTGAAAATCACTTCTGATTTGCTTTTTTCTGTGGAATGCTAGATAGCACCCATAGTTTGTGTGGGGTTATTTAGGATATTTTTTAGAGCTAATCATTGTTGTTTTGATGATTCGTGTGCATAAAGCTGAATAGATATCGTTTTCTGCTTTGAAAATAAACTTTTCAGCTTCTAATTTTGAAACTGAATTGTCAAACAGCAATATAACTTCAGGAGAAGGCTTGGACAACTGTGGCTCTTGTTAATGCTTTTAATACAAGCATCTGTTTTACTGGAGATTGATTCTGACACTTTAAGTGACACTAGGTCAAGCATCACAGTAACAATTGTTACTTCACATAGAAAATTTTTCAGGCATTCTGCAATGGATAGTTTTAACACAGTGTTTCATAGTTTAAGTTTGCGTGTTGATAATTTTTTTGTTGTGGTTATTTTTCTCTGGCATAAAACATTTAGAGGAGCACAGATATGGTTATGTTTCCAGAGGCCAAAATATTTACTTAGCCTACAGAATTTTTGTGGATATAGTCTACTTTATATTTAAGTAGTTTTCTTGGTTTATTTTTATTGATTTAAACTTCACAATACTCAAATCCTGTTACTTTTACCTTCTAACCCTGTAATTATTTTTTGTTATATTTTTTTACTTGAAATTATATGATAGCAAACGAAAGGGATACTAAAATTAGACACCATATACACAAGCTAGTTTACTGCAACTCTAAGTGCTTGTCACTTAAATGACATACTTTAAGTTCAGTCTAATTAAAATGTGGTTCCTGAAAGCACCAGATCATAAATAAGTCTTATTTCACCAGTTCCTCAGGTGTGTGAGGAAAACACATGCACAAACACAGAAAAATTATGAAAAAACTTCCACTCTCATCTATATATTTATATTAACTATGTCTCATCCTTTTAGAAAATAAGCAGAGTAAAACACCAAATCTCTAAAGTGTTCTTTCCTCTTCCCATAAAACCTATACAAGTTAAGGAGAAAATGAGAGTGAGTTAAGACTAGAATGTTCGGCTATATATTAACTCAAAGGACTGACTTTTCCTCACATGTGATAAGAGTCTGGGCAAGCTAATGAAAAATTACTTGCTTGCTAGTACACCAGGTTACTCAGGAGGCTACTTGTATGTTGAGAGCCACAGTCAGAATGACTCCTGGCATATTGCCAGAGGGAATGCTTGAAAGGAGAGATGATGATTTGGGTTAAGCTGTATATAATTGCTTTGATGCTGGATTGATTGAGTTGTATATGGACCCTGCTCCAGGAATAGGGCGGCTCCGGGAATCTGCCTTGGCGCCTGCTACTTTGGGGGAGGGGGATCAGGGAGATTGCGCAAGGAGCCCAGTGGAAGGACTGTGTTCCCCTGTATTGTGTGTGCAGTACCAGTGAGAGTTGGGGGATAAAGAGTTGCTGTTTGAATCTACAAGGCTTTGTGGCAGCTCAGTTATTTGTACAGCATCCCAAAGAAAGCTAGGCTAGTGATGTCACTAGTCAACCTATCCCACTAGCTGAGCACAACAGGTCTGTCTACAACACAACTATAATTACAAAAATCTATCTTTCTTATTCTGAAAACATTTTCAGAAAAAGATTCATGAGTTAAACTCAAGAATATCCTTTTTATTAGCTGAAAAATAGTTCTATTTCTTCTTAAAAATATTTTTGAATTGAAAGTATTAGTTGATTTGGAATATGATAGAATGAAAATATGCTTTATAATGTCTTTATAATGCATAAATAATTTGAACTCATAAGTTTTTTACATTTTTAAAAATAAATGAGGCCTGGGGTTGTGGCTCAGTGGTAGAACACTCACCTGGCATGTGGGAGAGCCTAAGTTCCATCCTCAGGACCACATAAAAATAAAGGTAAATAAATAAATAAATGGATATGTACAAGTAGAAAATTTAAATAAAATAGATGATATATATTTATGAATTTATGGATTATATCTATTTATCATAACATGACTTAAACAGATTTAAAATTATTAACATTATTCATTTTATTTAAAGTACAAATAATAAATCAATTATATGTTAACATCAATAGAATTTATTCAAAAATTTTTGTTTCAACACCACTGTTATTTTCTGGATTTTTTTTAATGTCTGTGTCCTTGGGAGACAGCATATTTGTTTTTGCTTCCCATCTGCCATTATATGTTTATTTGGCTGATGTATATAAAGAAATTCTGTCCTTACAGATATAGGTCAGGAACTATTTAATAATTTTTAAGAAAATTGTGGCCATTATAATGTAATAGTACACCAAATCTTAAGAACTGATTTTTATCTTTAAAGGTAATGTGTAATTAGAATGTATAATTAGAAATTAGATTAGAAATTAGAATTGGGATGTGTAATTAGAAACCAGACCAACATTGCATTCTGTATTTTTGTAAGAGAATGAATGTGAAAAAGGTAAATAATACTTTAGAGTTGTGAAAAGAGTTTCACCTTATAGCACCCCAGAGAGTATCTTGAACATCTTTAGGTATCCAAAGCAAAATGTTGATAATTGCTATCTCTAGTCATCATTACAATCAAAGTAGCATCTGATAAATGAGTATTTACATTTTTCTAAGAATTAAAAAAAATGATTGCATATTTTATGGCATCATTTAAATTTTTTTGAAACTGCAAAAATTTTAAAAGTAGATAAGTATTAAGAAAATACTATCACAACTAGTTTACATTCTTTACAAAAGTTCTTTTAGTATGCTTGAGAAGACCAAAAGGTAACTTTTCCAGTCTTTGAATCTATTAAGTAAGTCATTATCTACTAAATGTTTAGATTAGAAATTTAAATCTTAGTTATATATGTTATTGTTTATGATGTTTTCTCATAAATTTCTCTTTCTGTTGAACTTCATCAATTTAACATGCTAATTTTGTTGGTTTACCTTTGTTGGAATTTCAGTGGTTTCCAAATGCTGTTGGATTACAGGATTTTAAAACTTAAAATCTTTTATAGTATTTTTTATATATTTATATGAATAATATATCACAGACTGAAAAATAAAATTATCTTTTTAAAAATAGATAGTCATATTACTAACAGAACATTGAAAGAATGTCAATAATGACACTTTTAGGAAAATGAAAATGTTTTATAAAATACGTTTAATTTGCTGTCAATTTCTGATAATTTATACTGATTCAGGTAAAAGTGATGTATGCTATATGTACATATACCACATATATGTATGTATGTTTAGATATAGATTCAAATATAAAAAAATATAGTTATAGACAAATATACAATGAAAAGTATGTTCTGAAATATTTCTCATAATTCTCAATATTATAATTTAGTGTGGATAAGACTGTGGAATGAACATATCAGTTTAGTACAGGTGAAATTATAGGTAACATCTATCATCCCACTTTATGTATGACAATTTTATTTTCAAAAAGTACATGTATAGTTTAGTATTAAAATTTGTCACACTGAGTATGAAAATAATAATTAAATGTTTTTTATGTAACTCCCCACCTACCAGCAATTGATTAAAAATGAAAACAAGGTAAAACTTCAATACTAGGATTTATTAATTCTTAAATGATATCTTCTCAGTGATTTGTTCATTTAATTTTTTTCATAAAAATATTACTGAACAAAAACTATGTAAATACATTTAGTCATACGCTAATAAACTCACTCATTTTTTTTTAGAGAGAGAGAGAGAATTTTTAATATTTATTGTTTTTTTTTTTTTTTTTTAGTTTTTGGCAGACATAACATCTTTGTATGTGGTGCTGAGGATCGAACTCAGGCCGAACGCTTGTCAGGTGAGTGCGCTACCACTTGAGCCATATCCCCAGCCCACATACTCATTCTCATATTCATTTTTGTTAGCCATGCAGTGATAGATGTTGAGCGTCCATGTGAAGTGCAAATTTGTTCAAATCTCAGCATTTGTGGAACTGAGTTTCTGGTTTTGTTCTTAGATTATCTATTGCTATGGACTTACTAATTTTCTTTATCTTACTTATCCTTGCCCTACTAAAAACACAACTTCTTGCTCAGCTTTGTAAAGAACAAGAATCTTTTAAGTCATCTTTAAAAAGATATCTTTAACAAATATTTTAGTATACACCTATTTCTTTGTCATAACTATTTAAATATGATTTGTAAAATGTATGTAAACATACCTTAAAGGCTTATGGTATTATTCAAGCAATAGGGCATGATGATTAAATATTTTCAATAAAAAAATGCCAGAAATATGTTTTTTTTCCTATCAATTATGTATGGAAAATTTGAGCCCTTCTCCATGTCATTATACCTTTCTATCCCAACACATGTGTCTTCACTACTCCACATTCGAAAACACTTAGATAATTTCAAACCAATGTAGTTCTGAAGATCAAAACTGAACCCACTACAAGAATTCCTATCTGTGTCAAAGGTGGAAGTGGTTCAAGAAACACATCATGCCCAATTTGACAACCCAATTGAGCGAGGTTAACCAGCCTTTACTTGTGAATTCACACTTTTACTATATCTGCCACATCTCCCTCTCTCTCTGGTCTCTGCAATAAAATGCATCTAGTACAATTACCTGTGCACTCAGTCTAGTGCTTTGTTTTCATGCCCAGTGATGATGCAAGGCTTTGAGAGGGTCACATATTGAACCCTAAAGGAAATCACTGACCGGAAATTTCATCTAGAAGTAAAATATATTTAAATTTAGAGATTATGGATAATGCATTAAAGTGATTCTATTAAGTTAATTAGGTATTAAAAAGTCAAAGAGTAAAGGAAATTAGTAATTATTTTGAAGTCAAATTACTTAGTTAAATAATTTTCATTAAACTCAAATAATTTTTGTTTCTTTTCCGTTTTGCTTTGCATTGCATTATCACACACATAGCTATTATCACAAAACCAGTAAAATAAATTTATGTTAAATGAATAGATCATAATTTTTTTTAGAGAAACACTAAATTTTTGTTTTAAATCCGGAACTGAAACTGTCTTTTGTGGGTTTTTTAAAGTACCAATAATTTCTATTTTGAATTAACCTATGTTTTATATATTAATGAATTGCTTTACATGAATCATCTGAAAACTTTGTGGTAAAAGGAAGACTATTATTACTTAGAATTTTTTGGATTGGAATTTAGGCTGTACTAACCTGGGTCACTAATTGACATGTTGAGATGGGGCACTCTAGGATGGTCACATTCACATATCTGGTACTAGGTGTCTGCTGTAGATTCACTTGAAATTGCTTTTAGGGAGCTAAATATGGAGATGTGCTTCAAATTACAAACATTCTGACACATTCTATTGCAACCTGAAAATCATCAGGTGAGCCTAGGTTAAGTTGTGACTAAAAATATCTTACCTCTTGAGGGAAAGAGTTTGAAAATATTGACTATATTAAATATGCCTTAGCTTGCTAAATTTTTTTTGCATGTATAGTTTTTGACTAATTTATTAAAATATAACAAGGCAGTGTTTGAAGCAAGATAAAATAGTGGATGGGCTCTATTATATGCTCTTTGCATCATACAGATTCCTACATATGATGGTTTCCAGGTTTTCCATTCCTACATATGATGTGTTTTAGTTACTTAAATTCCTGGATTTTGGCAAATTATTTGCATTTTATAAATCACATCTGAAATTTATTAAGTTGGACATTAACCACATTTAGTGTTGTCCATGATTTCTTCAAGTCAGTATCTGAAACTTAATTTTTTAAAAAATATTTTTTAGTTGTAGTTGACATAATACCTTTATTTATTTACTTATTTATGTGGTGCTGAGGATCGAACCCAGGGCCTCACATGTGCTAGGCAAGCGCTCTACCACGGAGCCACAACCCCAGCCCCTGAAACTTAATTTTTAATTCATATAGTAGTTGATTTATTTTAAAGTTACAGAAATACAATAGTATGTCCCCTTGAATTTAGTATTTTTATACAAGCTAAGTTTGTATAAGAGGAGAATAGAGATTGATTCTAATTTTATATGCACTAGTTTTGAACATTCAGTATATATAATATCCTTACCTTGATTGAGACAATCATGTATGCATTGGCTAGTGAAAATATGTCTTAAATGAAGTGTTTTCACACTTGCTAAAAGTGCATATATAAAAATATTAGGACCAAAAACTGTTTTATTGATAGTATTATTGAAAGACCTAAGCAATTTCGTTCTGCTTGGGATCTTATTTTGCTCTGAAACTTAACCTCTGACTTATTGTAATCCTAAAGTCAAGAAAAAACCTACAGAAAAGCTCTGTGGAAACAGTTCAGTTCTCGGAAAAGCCGGAAAAGCCGCAGATAGGCCAAGATAACCACATATCTGAAATTCCAGATGGCTTCCACCTAGGTGTGGTAACCAATATCTAAACTAGAAGCCCTGCAGTTTGGCACTTAGTCCCCTTGTGACATCCTCATGGTTTAAACCAATCAGTTTAAATGAATCCCCCTCTTGTAGTGACCAATCCCTCCTACCCAAGTTGTTCCCACCAGTGAATGTGCTAATCATGTTTTAGAATTGTTATTTGATTTTCCCGCGGTGTGTGATGATTTGCTAGGAGATGCTATGATGTATGTGGAGGTCCCTGCCTTCTCCATAGAATGTATGAAACTGCTGCAAAACCTGGACTTGGGGCCTCTTAGCGTCACCTGTTGCTGTGTGTGTGTGCGGAGGACCGAGCTAGCTCGCAATAAACACCTCTTTGCTGCTTACATCGATCTTGGGTCTCTGGTGGTCTTTTGGGGGTCCCGAATTCGAGCATAACATTATCACGTTTAGTGTCATATAAAATCATTTACTCATAACAATGGTATTTTGCAACTATTATTAGTATACTTGAGTCTTTTTTGATTTAGGTAATATTTAGATGAGATTTTGAACTTTAGACTTGAAAGTTGATGTTGTATTGAAACAAGACATTTGAGGCTGTTGGGATGGAGTAAAAATATTTTATTCTGTGAGACAGGAATTAATTTGGGGGAGCCAAATGAGGAATATTATGGGCTGAATATTGGCATTTCCTAACTTGAATATGTTGAAACTTTTCCTTCTGATGTGGTTGTTTTAGGAGGTACAAGTTTGGATGGTAGTAATTAATGTGCTGATGAGAACAAAATACTCACAAATGGGATTAGTACCTTTAGAAGTGTCCTGAGAGAGATTGAATATGGAAGCTTCCTACCATGTGAGGATACAGAGGGACGCCAGCAGTTTGCAATCTGGATGAAGTCTTAACTAGCATACAATCATGGTGGCATCCTGATCCTGAATGTCCATTCTCCAGAACTATGTAAAATCAATTTCTGTAGTTTTTAAAACATCCAGGTATGGTAAATTGTTACATAAGCCTTATAATTGAGGTGTCACTTCCTTATACAAGCTAGCACTTGCTGCACAACAGTAATCTGAAACAGGATGACATAAAGAAACAAACATTTAATTCTCATCCAGCCACATTATTCAGCTAATCTGACTGTGTTTCATTGTGTAACTCTGATATGAGCACTGGCTGAGTCACTTCCATATTTGGAGATGGAATGAGGACTCTGCTCACAGCTTGCCTCAGGCTGACTCAGCTCTGTACCTTCTCCTCCAATGTTTATCTTTTCCTGAAACCAGCAAGCTAGCCCGTGAATGAAAGTAACTAAATCATTAGGAGAGTTAAAATTTAGGATCTTACAGTTTATAAAATGCCCAATGTTTAGCTCCTTTTCATATCATCACCTAAAAACTAGTGAAAATGTTACCTTCCCTCTAAACAGGACATGTATGTGGTTGAAGCATGAGCAGATAAACACCATATACACAATCAGAAAAGCAAGGAATGTGAAGGACAGAATAATTGATGTTGCACAGAAATTTTTAAATGCCACTACACACTAGGAGAGTACTACCAGAGAGTTTTCTCTGGAGGTGAAGAATGATGGTTGAGTAGACCTAATTACACTCTCTGGGCCTTGTTCCAAAAGTCCACTGCTTTCTATTCTCTTGTAGGTCCTTCCTTTTTATCACATTTCTTAGTCAATTATGAGGAGG
Source organism: Callospermophilus lateralis (assembly GCF_048772815.1). Lineage (NCBI taxonomy): Eukaryota > Metazoa > Chordata > Mammalia > Rodentia > Sciuridae > Callospermophilus > Callospermophilus lateralis. Next base: position 1,129,797 of record NW_027512416.1, on the reverse strand, counting down.
CATTGAAAATTTTCTTTTTATCATTTAGCCTACTTCTAGCTAGTTGAAAGGTAAGGGCTAAAAGGAGTTAGAATCTTTGGAAGAGCCTCCGACTTGGAAGCTGCCCAGGCTGGAGGTACTAAACATATCTAGTGAAAATAAGCAATTGTTTTCTAGAGAAACTGTGAACCTAAGATAATTCTCAAAGGGAAATTAAACATCAATATCCAAAGTACATGTATGAAGACACAAATTGGTGTGAACATACTTTTTATACAATCAGAAATATGAAAAATTGTGCTGTATATGTGTAATAAGAATTATAATGCATTCTGCTGCCACTTATTTTTAAAAAAAAAATCGGTAAAAAAATGTAATATTCATGAATGAAATAAAAACAGAACCTCTCCAAAAGATGTGAGATGCAGATGAAAGAAAACAGTGATTTGAGGGAAATTTATAGCAGATAAGAAAGAAAAAAAATTATCTAAACCTCCATTATAAGGACCTACAAGCAGAAGAGCAAATTAAACCTAAAAATGGTAAAAAGGGTAAAAACAATAAATATTGGAACTGAAATTAGTCAAAATGGAAGAGATAAGCATTAAAGGAAAAGAAAAGAAGGAAAATGCATCACACAGTTATAAACATTTAAAAGGAATAAGAGTACATCACTACACATTTTTACAACAATAATGAATATTTTAAGCACTTTTCCAATAAATTCAACAAATTAGAATAAATGAATAAATTGCTTAAAGATAGGGTTATTGAAGCTTACTAAATAGAAAATAGATAGTGAAAATAGTTTAAAATTCATTTTTTACTTTAAAATTTTCTTGCAAACAAAACATTTTCAAGAAAGAAAAATTTCCTCTGTGTAGAATATTGCACTAGGGAATTATACCTAGAATATAAGCATAAACTCTTTCTGACTGAAATTACAAACTCATTCTCTGAGGTCAACATTACCTTTATACTAAAATAGAAAAGGCTCTTAAAAGTGAAGTGCAGACCAATATCCATACTGAACAATGACACAAAATTTTCTAACAAAATGACAGACACTCATATTCAACAGAACATAAAAGAGATAGTACAACATGACCAAAATGAGATTGAGTCTGAAATGAAGAATTTATTTTGCATTTAAACTCAACCAATGTGTAATACCTGTGACTAAGGAGGCTGATGTAGGAAGATTGCAAGTTCAAGACCAGCCTCAGCAACTTAGTGAGACCTTGTCCCCCGCCCCAAAATAAAAAGGACTGAGGATGTAGCTCAGTGATAAAGTGCCACTGGGTTGGTTCAAACCCTAATACTAATATATATATATATATATATATATATATATATATATATATATATATATATATATATATACACACACACACACACACACACACACATACACACACACACGTACATGTATATGTATGTAATATAATTATATACATATACCTATTTATATAATATGCATATATGTGAAATTGACTTCATATTTATACTAAGAGAGAAACTTTATGTATAAACATATATATTGTGTATATAGAGACTTGAAAAATGAACATTCTAGAAGTCCTTATGAAAATCTTATACCCTAGCTACAGAAAGCAGTTTCCTCAACTTAAAGAGGAGACAACTGTAAAAAATTTCTAGCTAACATCATACTAAATTAAGAAGAACTAAGTGCTCTGTTTCTACAAAAAAAATAAGACAAAAATTGGTAGTCATTCCACTTTTTTTGAACACTAACGTGGGGATTCTTGATAGTGCCATAAACTTCCACTAATAATAATAATATTTATGATACCATCTATATTAAGATGAAAAAAGCACAAAAATGGAAAAGGAAAAAATATATTCACAAATAACATAATTGTCTATTGAGAAATTTTGTGTGAACTTAGTTTATTTTTTTAAAAATAAGGGGCATGGTAAAGCACATATTAAGATGTGCAAAGGCCCTGGGTTAAATTCCAAGTCATCAAATGAGTAAGAATATTTTTAAAAAGAAGAAAGAAAGCCTACTATTACTGAGTTTATTAAAACTGAAGAATACATTATCAATATACTTAATTATTTTAAATTTCTATAAATGAACAATGACTTCTTTTAAAAATATCTATCATATAATCTTGTCTTTTCAATATCCTCATGGTTAATCATATGTGTCCACTTGTCAACTTGAATCAGTAGCATAAGAAGACCCATACTTATTAATTTGACTGGCATCATACAATTCATTGAGGGTTCCAATATAGCAAAATGGAAATTGAAGGGTGACTTCTTTTTCCCTTTGAGTTGGAACATCCATCTTCTCTTACCCTTGTACATCAAAGCTCCTGATTCTCAGGCCTTTGAACTCTGAAATTTAGCTAAGTGTATCTTCCTGAACTCCCAACTTGGTCTCAATTATACAACTGGCTACCAGTTTTCCTGGTTCTCTAGCTTGTAGGTGGTAAAAACTTCAGGCATCCTAATTGTATGAGGCAATTCCTATAATACTACACTATCTACCATCATTCATTTTCCTAATGACCTAGTTCTAAATCTTTTCATGCAAACTCTCCCATACAAATAAATGACTTAAATTTTTCTATTATACAATATATATTAAGAGATGAATTGATAAACCACATTATTTTTTTTCATCTTTTGTTATGTCTACAGTGTTGAAAAACTTCAGTTATGTACTGTTACGTGATCACATCTGTGTCACCCCAAGTATGACTAAACACTTTGCAGTGTGTTATTTTCATTAAATCTGAAAAGAGATCAAATACCTAAAGATCTAAATATTGCCAAATCAAAACAACTGTTTCAGCAATTTGCATAGCCATTTTCACTTTAAGTTTGTGGTATAATTAATATCAATCTCATTAACTTCAACTTACTTACTGAGTTCCTCAGGTTTAAGGACTTGAGTGAATACACTAGAGACTGGAATCTCCACTTAACTTCTTTAGTATCCAGCATTCATAGTTGCTCTGTGTGCAAGGTTTGTGTTATTTTGTCCTGGTCTTAAAGTTTCTTAGTATTTTGTCTTCCTTGTTAACAATAAAATACTGATTTTCTCATCATTATGTCACTCTGAAAGCTGTTAATTTGGTGACAGGACAAATTACTTTCTATCTCTTGTACTTATTTATCCTCTGATCATAATCAACTATTTTCCACTTCAGTATAGGTATAAATTTATTATTCTTCCTTCAATTTTTCTGGCCGAGGAACCCTTCCTGTTATGAGTAACTTCTTGGAAAGTCTGCTCTCCCTCTACTTAGTTCTCCTTTCTCAAAAGATGGATAATTCATCTGAAGAAAGATTGCAATTAATGGCCTAAAACAATTATTTTACAAAAATTATGTTTATTTCTTTCTAATTTGTTAAGCGTACACTATATCTACACACTGGAGTAGATAATATCCTTGTTATGGATGAAAACAATTTTGAAAGAAATATGTTGCTGGTGATTACTTGATCTCACAAACTGTACCCTTTATTAACTTTTGTTACTTTACATAAGTGAATGACAACTAATTGCACTTTGAATCTAAAAATACTAAGTGAATCTGACCATTGTGCCCACCCATAAGAATGGGGTCTGAATTAAAATAAGATATATCCCATGATTATACAATTTTATCAAAATGTATTATTCTGTCATGTATAACTAAGAAGAATCAATTAAATTAAATTTTAAAAAGAACAAGGGATAGAAAGAAGTCAAGGAAGCAAATCCAGTAGGGTTTTGGGGATCACATGGGCACTTATAAGTCTTGAAATACTGGATCCACTCTGTACCTATATATATATTTCTGTTTCTGTATCTGAAGCTCTCTGCTGTCTATATTTCTATTGATCTTTGTGTCTCTCTCCATCTCTCCTAAAGATACAGCTGAGAATCAAAGGAAAACATCTGAAGCCCTGATCTTACTGTATCCAAATCTCATATTATTCCTGAATATTACAATAAATTTTCTTATTGTTTGAAAATATGAATATTTGAAAATCACAATGAAGAAAGAACATCAAACTTTTGAAAGCTTCTTACCTGTTGCAGATATTGACATTCCTAATTAGAATGCATAATAATTTGTCTAGTAAGTAAAGATTCTAAAATATAAGATATTATCCTTGAAAGATAGCAATTATCTTTATTTATTTAGTTAGTTATCTTTGGAAAGGACTAATTTAGTGAAAAACTAGCATTTGGGGGAATGTTGGCATGTAGTGATCATTCAAATGCAATGATTCATCTAAACTGCTCAGGGTGATTATTTCAACAGAATTCTATTGTGCCTTTTGTATCTCTCACAAGGAAAAAAACAGACTTTTCATAATTCAGATCAGGCACAGGTATTCATTACCTTTTCTGAGAACATAGTTACAAAGGCACTTATCTCTAATAATGGAAAAATGAAAAGGATTCAAAGAACTACACAGACAGATTGGTTAAAATGCAAGAATATTTTTGTCACATTCTACAATGTGCCTAGTTCAATTTTGTCATGTAATTCTTCAGGATGAGTATTTCTAAATGAAAGTAGAAAAACCAGACTTTATCCATAGAAGACTCTTAGTCAGAAAACCATTAGTTCTATGAAGAACATAATTCTAAAGGACCTTGATTTCCTCCTGTGAATATAAAAGTAAGAAGCAAACCATAATGCTATCTTTACACCATTTAAGAAAGTCAAATTTCTGTTATATTCCAAATTCAGCAGTGTCTCAAAGTAATTATCTGGAGACACATATTTGAGAAAATTCTTAAATAGCAGTTCCAATTAGGCCAGCAAAAGGAGATGTCATTCTGTATGGATTTTGTAAATTGGGGCAGTTGTATTTTAATTATATAACAAGATAATATAAAAATGTGAGCTAATTTGATCATTGGATATATAACTCTGGCCTCAAAGCTGAATTTGATGCTGTTCTCTGTCAGTCTTCCTCTGTGATATTCTTCAATTTTCTTTCCTTGATGTGGAGTGGCAAAGATGTTACCAGTCTCCTGGGAATACATTTTGATCATTACATGCCTGGAAAAGGAAACTAGAAGCATCAAAACCAATCTCTGTCCCTTGGTTTGCTTCCTCCATAAATTCACAGTAGCTGTGAAACAAAGTTTAGAATAGCCATCATGTGCCTTTATTGAAGAAAATATTTGTTTGAAAATTTTTTGAAAAGGTCTATTATTACTAAAAGATAAATAAAAGCTGGTAGAACAAAATACTGATCAAGGAGGGGGTATGGACAATTTTTTATCTACTTAATATTCAGTTTACTACAAAATATTTTGTGAACTCTCCAAACTCATTTACCTGAACTTGGGAAAGAAGATCTATGAAGGAGTTTTAGACAGCATTTTTGTTGGTACCTGGACTTTGGTTTTGATCTAGATGATACCCTCAAGTTTCAATTCCTCAATGGTTTTCTCATATATAAATTGTGAATTGTAATACTATGGTTAATAATACAAGACAGAACTTTTTACATTTTTTTCTAGAAATTTACATATATTCTGAACTGTGATGGACATGAACTTGCCCAAATATATGAATAGATTAATGCAAACTAATGGGAACAAGTGCAATATGGAAAAACAGCAACAACAAAGAAAACAGAATCAAAATAATAATAATAATAATAATAATAATAATAATAATAATAACAACAACAACTTTGGCTAAAACTTTCTGTTTTTTGGCATTATGACCACAGGCTATAAAACGTGTAATGTCTAGTGCCTCATTAAATACTAAAATTCTCTATATGCTTTCTTCATTTCTGTTTAAATGCCCTTCTAATTGCTTTATATATATATTTTAATTATTTAATGATTCCATGCTCCTTCTTTGCAGATATTTCCTGTGCATAAATTAGTATTTACCTACACATGAAACTTTAATTTTAAAAGGTCAGAAATCATGCGTATGCCAGCATTTTATTCCTAGTAACCAGTGTATTATATATAGTAGTTATTGAATGAACATTATGTTTAATACTTGGATTGATAAATAAATTGTACCAATGTCTTTATTGAGATTATAAACATTTTTCACCTCATTTTATTTAGAGAAAAATGTATTCTCACATAAATGAAATGAAAGTCATACATTAATTCAAAACTGTCCATATATTAGAACTAAAATTTATTATCTTCTTCTTGAAATATATTATCTAAAATAAAATGTATTATCTTCTAAAATAAAACTAAACTAAAATATATTATCTTATTCTTGAAAATAATATTTTGTTATGCTTTTTCTTTTAAAATCAATAGTCAAAAATTTATATATAAAATAATTCATAACATATAGTACATTTCTGTTTTTCCCAAAAAAAAAAAATTCTGAAAGGCACTGTCCTGATTTATTAAACATTTAGGTTTTCTAAGAGAGAATATATATGTATCTTCACACTACAATGTAAACTATTTATGAGCAATAATTTACATGTGAAATAAAGTCAAATTTTAGACCCAACTTTAAAACTTAACAATGACATGACTGTTGAAGAGTTTTTGAAATTACATAAAAACTTTTCTTTTTTGTCTCTCATTCTTTTCTTTTTTCTTTTTTTTTTTGTGTGTATACCTTTATTTAATTTAAATGTATAAGGTGATAACTAAGTCAAATGTTTAAAATATGAAAAATTTAGTGCAGTACCTCATTTTGTTTGCACTCAAATTTTTTAGTAGTATCATTTTTATCATAAGGATTATTACATTGTTCAAATTATAAAAATAAAATTTTCTGGTAGTAAAATTAAACAATTTGTAGCTATTAGAGGATTAAAATGTATCTGAGATTTTTTTGATAATAATCTGAGTGTAAATTTATTTTAAAATATGCTGACAATATAGTGATAGATTCTGAAAGATGATATTTATGTAAATATCTGCTATCCATTTGATTTTCTAAAAAGAAAAAATAAACACACACTTTTCCAAAATCAGCTTCTACATAGGCAGTGGCTTTATTCATTCATTCATTCATTCATTCATTTATTTTTGCATTTTGTTGTGTTTTACACAATTAGTGGGAATTCTAGTTTTGGTAGTACATTTTTCCATGTTCACAAAATGACAAAATACTTTCCATCTAATTTGATGTTGTTCAGCCAATAACCAGAGATTATCAGAGAAGCTGTAAATAAGGGTTCAGAAGACCAAGTTCAGGATCAATGATTCATTAGAATAATTCACAGGACTCAGAAAAACTGATAAACTTACAGTTTGCAGTTTATTAGAATGAAGATACATAGATTAAAATCAGCAAAAGAAGAAAACATGTGAAACAATACCAGGAGAAATCCTGCATAGGCTTTCAACCATCCATATCTAGTAGAATTGCATGGATGTTTCTAGTTTTTCCAGATATAAGTAACAATATATGTGATTGTTGCCAACTATTAAAGTTTTCCCAATTTTTTTATCCATGGTATTCATTGGAAACCAAATATGTAAGTTATTCAGCACCTATAGAATTGAAATCAGCTACTCAGATTTTAGTCCTCAGGGGAAAAAATTGTTGTTCAACATAAATTACATTGCAGGCATAAACTGATCAAATAAATATTAAATGGCCCAAGGCCTTAGGCATAAAAAATATCAACTAAATAATATTGCCAGCATAACTTATTTGGATACTTCTGCAAAGAACACGTGTAAATGAACAATAGATCTCTTAAAAGATTCTCAACATCACCAATCCTTAGGAAATGCAAATCAAATCATAACAAGATATTTCTTCACTTAATTAGTTTGATCATTATCAAAATAATTAAAAGGTAAGTAATGGTGAAGGTGTAGAGAAATTGCAACCTTGTACATTAATGTTTACAATGTAAAATCGTGCAGCTACTCTGAAAAATATCATAGTTTTCTAAAAAAGTAGGTCCTAAAGTTGAAATAGTAGAGTGCTTCCCTAGCATGGGACAGGTCCTGGGTTCATTCTCCAAGAATAAAAAATAAATAAATTTCTATAAACATATAAATAGAACTACCCTGTTTCCTCGCAATTCTACTCATGAGGATTTTTCCAAGAAAATAAAAATCAGGATCTCACAGAGATATATAAACTTCTATGTTCACTGTAAATTATTCACATTAGCAAAGATTTGGAAACATTGACACATAGATAAAGGGAATATGGATTATACATACAATGGGTTAAAATGCAGCCTTTAAAAAGAAGAAAACTTTAACATATAACCACCCATATTTTAACCTTGAAGACATTATGCTAAACACAATAAGAGGGGAAGTTGCTGAGTGATTCTATTTCTATGATGGAATAGAAATAGTGAAACCCATGGAAACAGACAGTAGAATGCTGGTTTCCAGAGGCTAACGTAAGGATAAAATGGGATTTGCTGCCCAAGGGGCAGTACTCTTGTATTTATAAGATAAATAAGTTTTAAAGACAAACTAGGGATAACAGGAACATATCTCAACACCATAAAGGCTATCTATGCTAAGCCCCAGCCAACATCATTCTAAATGAAGAAAAATTGAAAGCATTCCCTCTAAAAACTGGAACAAGACAAGGATGCCCTCTTTCACCATTTCTATTTAATATAGTCTGTGAAATACTGGCCAGAGCAATTAGACAGACAAAAGAAATTAAAGGGATACATATAGGGAAAGAAAAAATTAAATTAGCACTATTTGCTGATGATATAATTCTATACCTAGAAAACCCCCAAAGTTCCACTAGAAAACTTCTAGAACTAGTGAATGAATTCAGCAAAGTAGTAGGATATAAAATTAGCACCCATAAATCAAAGTCATTTTCATATATCAGTGACAAATCCTCTGAAAAGGAAATGAGGAATGCTACCCTATTTACAATAGCCTCAAAAAAATTAAATACTTGGGAATGAACTTCATGAAAGAGGTGAAAACTTTATACAATGAAAACTACAGAATCTTAAAAAAAGAAATTAAAGAAGACCTTAGAAGATAGAAAGATCTACCTTGCTCTTACATAGGCAGAATTAACATTATCAAAATGACCTTACTACAAAAAGAAATTCCTATTAAAATCAGATTTAATGCAATCCCAATTAGAATCCCAATGGCATTCCTCATAGAAATAGAAAAAGCAGTCATGAAATTCATTTGGAATAATAAGAAACCAAGAACAGCTAAAGCAATCCTTATCAGGAAGAGTGAAGCAGAAAGAGTGAGTATAAATAGAACTACCAACTCTCCATATCTAGTAAAATTGCATGGTTGTTCCTGGTTTTTCCTAGGTGTCATCACTATACCAGACATTAAAATATACAACAGAGCAATAGTAACAGAAACAGCATGGTATTGGCACCAAAACTGGCTGGTAGACCAATGGTACAGAAGAGAGGACATAGAGAACAACCCACAAAATTATAATTATATTAGAAAAAGGGGCCAAAAACATACATTAGAGAAAAGATTGCCTCTTCAACAAATGGTGCTGGGGAAACTGGAAATCCACATGCAGCAAAATGAAATTAAACCTCTATCTCTCACCATGCACAAAGTTCAAAGCTGATCAAGGACCTCGGAATTAAACTAGAGCCCGACCCCGCATTTAATAGAAGAAAAAATAGGCCCTAATCTTCATCATGTTGGATTAGGCCCCAATTGCCTTAATAAGACTCCTATAGCACAAGAATTAAAATTAAGAATCAATAAATGGGATGAATTCAAACTGAAAAGTTTCTTTTCAGCAAAATAAACAATCTGTGAGGTGAATGGAAAGCCTACATCCTGGGAGCAACTTTTTACCCCTCACACACCAAATAGAGCACTAATCTCTAGGGTATATAAAGAACTCAAAAAGCTAAACACCAAAAAAACAAACAAACAAACAAAACAAATAACCCAATCAATAAATGGGCCAAGGACATGAACAGACCCTTCTTAGAAGATGATATACAATCAATCAACAAATATATAAAAAATGTTCATCATCTCTAGCAATTAGAGAAATGCAAATCAAACCTACTCTATGATTTAATCTCACTCCTGTCAGAATGGCAGCTATTATGAAAACAAACAACAATAAGTGTTGGCAAGGATGTGAGGAAAAAGGTACACTCATACATTGCTGGTGGGACTGCAAATTGGTGCAGCCAATAAGGAAAGCAGTATGGAGATTCCTTGGAAATCAGGGAATGGAATTACCATTTGACCCAGCTATCCCTCTCCTTGGTCTATATGCAAAGGACTTCAAAAGAGTGAACTATAGGGACACAGCCACATCAGTGTTTATAGCAGCACAATTCACAATAGCTAAACTGTGGAACCAACCTAGATGCCCTTCAGTAGATGAATGGATAAAAAATGTGGCATTTTTACACAATGGAATATTACTCATCAATAAAAGCAAATAAGATCATGGCATTTGCAGGTAAATAGATGGAGTTGGAGAAGATAATGTTAAGTGAAGTTAGCCAATCCCCAAAAATCAAATGCTAAATGTTTTCTCTGATATAAAGTTACCGACTCATAGTGTATGTATATTCCATGTTCCCTTCACATATCATTAAATGAAGCCCTCAAGCTGCTTTCTTCTAGATCTTCATAAAATATGCAATAAGTTATTGTGAACTATATTCACCCACCAGTGCTGTAAAATACTAGAACATCTTAGTTCTAGCTATGTTTTGGTACCTACTATCCAAATCCCTTCTATCACTTTTCTCCTGCCCACCTCCAATCGTCTGGTAGTCACTGAATAGCCATATTCAGACGACATTTTTCAGCTCCCACATATGAGACAGAACATAAATTATTTGTTTTTCTGTGTCTGACTCACTTTTCTTCACACAAAGCCCTCCAGGTCTATTAATTTTGCTGGAGGTGAATGGATATTATTATTTTTGTGAATGAATAGTATTCCATTGTGTATATATGCAGCATTTCTTTTATATTTTAGCCATGTGAACATTACAATAATAAATATTGGCATGCAGAAAACTCTCTGATATGCCAACTTCAAATCTTTGGATATATATTCAAATTATGAATCTATATTATATGATATATATCCTTTTAGTTCTCCATATGGCTATAGTAATTTTTATTTTTACTAAAAGTGTCTAAGAATTCCCTTTTTTACACATTCTCACCAGCATTTTATTTTTATTTTTTGGATTTTTGGTAATAGCAATTCTAACTGGGGTAAGATAATAGTTTAGTATCTCATTGTGGTTTTGCTTACATTTCCCTGATGGTTAATGATGTTGAACATTTTTACAAGTTTTTTTTTCAGTTTGTAATTCCTCTTTTGAGAAATGTCTATTCATGCAATTTGCCCATTTTATATTAGATTATATTTTTGTTATTGAGTTTTTTAGTTTGCTATATATCTAAATATAAATTTTTGTCATTGAAACAGTTTACAAAATTTCTATTTACAACCCATTCTGTAGGTTGTCTTTTCACTCTATTTATTTTTCCCTTTGCTGTGCAAAAGTTTATTAGTGTGATATATTCCCACTTTTTGCTTTCTTTGCTAATTTTTGCTTTGATGGCCTGTGCCTTTGGAGACTTACCAAATTATCATTGAGCAAGTATTTCTTCATTTGCTATACGTACCTTGGACCGTCCTTGGAGATGGTAAATTTTTTTTTATTTTGGCTTTTAAAATAATTTTTAATAATTAAGTTTTTCTTTTGTTGAGGAGACATTCTACTGATCTCATTTTGTAAATACTGCCACTCCTTCATCAAACATCTAACTTTAGCCCAATGGCCCTGTCCATGTTCAGTTCCAAATATATCATTCCATCTGGTAATGAAATGCTACTAAATCTTCCTAGGCAAGCAGATAATGTAACATTCCTCCTTTGTCAATATTATGTGCATTAGAATGACAGGAGCTTTTATACAGATATTACTTGAAATTATCTGCTGCAGTTGGCACCATTATTTTCCAAGATCATAGAAACCTACATTGTGGTTAACAGTTTTACTTCTACAATAAAAGCTCTTTACTTTACACATAAAATAGTCAGATCATTTAGAACTATGTAACATCAGTATTTATTTATTTTCTAAGTATATAAAAATGTTTAGTACAGCCCTTCCAAAACTTATAGGTTGGTATCTTAAAATATTTTCTCTCTCTTTTTTTTTTGTACCTGGAATTGAACTATGTCCAGCCATTTTGAGTTTTTTGTTTTTGTTTTTTGTTTTGTTTTGTTTGTTTGTTTGTTTGTTTGTTTAGAATCAGGGTCTCAGTAAGTTGCTTAGGGAATAACTAAGTTGCTGAGACTGGCTTTAAACTTGTGATCTTCCAAGTTGATAGGATTATAGACAAGCACTTTCATGCCTGGCTAAAACATTCTATCCTTAGATTTAAAGCATGCTGTTACCTCCTTCTTTGGGACAGCTTTGATTACAAACATATGTCTTTATCAAATTCTCAAATTTTATTACATTTCTTGTTATATTTTAGAAGATAGTAAGTAATTACAGAACTAAATGTATATCAGATTACTGTTAGATCCCACAGAAAACTTTATAGCTTTTAGTGACAATAGTAATTTTTAATTAAATAATATAAGATGTGTTAATAAATTACAGAATAAGAATAAAAATTTATGCAAATTCCAAAATTAAGAGGAAAAACTTTAGATAAAATATGTTATCATTATAAGTTTTGTCAAAGAATGCATGATTTTTATTTTACATTTTATAGCTGTTTATGTGGTAAATGTTTTATGAATGTAATTATTTTAATTTTCTTTGAGTAAAGAGGTCAGTAGGTAAAATTAAAATAATATTCTGTAGAATGACTTTAAATTAAGGAAAATACATTTTTATAAGATTATCAAAACTAATTTTTTCTAATTATTAAATAGAGAAAATAGTAGACAACTGGACTTACCATATTAAAATACAACCTAACTATGATACTTTGATATTTGATATTCCTGATGATACATTGCGTTTAATTACGTTTATTTTTTCAATCTTTCTAAATCAGAGTTTATTAAATTTATTAAGGAGTTTAGGTGTATCTTAATAATAGTTTTAAACTAATCAAAACACAAGTAATTTAATATCTACACATAAACCAAAAATACCAGTATGTTCTTAAAGCTCTCGTGATTATATTGTTATTGACCCACCCATATGACACTTCTTGTTTTGGTATGATTCTCTGTAGTAGAGTATATGATGAAATTGGAAAAAATGAAGTTTATTTGAAATTGCATCTTAAGTGTGTGTATCTACTAAATTCAATTAACACAGGCTTGTTTTTACAAAGATGTGACTTGAAACAACTAATATTTTCAGTTAAAATTGACAGTAGTATTAACTAAACAGAGAGAATACATCCATAGAAAATTGTTAATGTGGATACTTTAAATCATCAAATCAGTTTTATAAGGTAATGACTCTGAGATAAGATAGAAATGGAATATTTAATTCAAATATGTTATATTAAATAAAAATGAAAATCAAAATACAAATACCTAGAGAACCGGAACTAGCTATCTTTGGTATTCAAAATCATTTTAAGTGGATATTCAAAAGTGTTGGCAATGTATAATCATATAATATTTGACTGAAGTTATTTGGGTTTGGATGAAAATGAAAACTGAGTTCTTACAATTTTTTGAGTATCTACAAACTATGTAAATACTTTTTTAAAAAGTAGTGATAAAAAGATACTTTTTCCAATCAATTCTTCAAGCATTTGAGGAATTCTTAAGAGAAGCAAAACTAATGGATAATATTTATGGAAAAGGAACACTTTCAAAATAAAGACAAGGAATAAGTTCCTATTGTCATCTGAATAGTTGATTAATTATCAGGTTCAGAAGGCCATTCTTAGATTGTGTGTCTAGGTCAAGTATAACTAAGAATTGTGGTCTGAGTTTGCACTGTGCAACAGAACTGGGTCAAGAGATTGAGGAAGTTATCCCAGGTAGCAGGAGCTGGACACTGTGGAGAGTATAATGTGTAAAAAAACATAATCTAACTGTGGTTTGATGAGGTACACACTATATTTTGATGCTAGAGATGGATCCAGCTGAGCCTTTATATACATTGAAGATTGTCTGCCCAATATTTATAAACAAACATATATAATTGAGTAATTATAAGAATGAATAAATATATAAAAACAAATTTATAACAAATGTATATTGATGAATTGAAAAATAACAATAAATATATAAATGAGCATACAGTTTTATAAATAAATAATCCATATTATTATGAATAAAAGTGAAAACAAGTAACAAATAAATATTACTAATAATAAATATTAGTAATGGGTAACTGTTATTATCAATAGAGACATATTAGTAATAAACAAATAGTAAACAATAAATGTATGTATATTTATTCACCATTAAAATTCAAAAATATATACTTATATATATTTATTGTCATATATTTATCATATGTACATTCATCCATTAGTTACTAATATGCATTATTTATGTATTTATTCAATATCATAATTATTCAATTTTACTAATTGCATAAATTAGAGAGTTTTATTATTTTATTTCCATGCATGCATATCATAATATGCATGTTCCTTGATTGTATTCTCCCTGTTTTACCCTCCCCTTTATTTCCTTATCCCTCAGTAGCTTTCTCTTTCCCTAATCAAATATTTATTTACTAAACAGAGTTTCATCCTCCTGCTTAAATCCCTTCCATGTCCAGATTTGCACATGAACCAGAATTCTAGTGTGGGTTCCCAAGTCATCCTGATATTGTCAGTAATGTTTGTCCAGGCCATAATGTGAGAGACACAACTGTCAAAAGCTGGATTAAGTAAAACTTGGACCAAAGTGGATAGCAAAAGTTTTGTATATGTTTCAATAATTTTTTCCTACAGATTTATATTAATCAATCTTTCCCACATATTCTTTTTTTAATAACTTTTATTTGTTCTTTTTAGATATACATGACATTAGAATATATTTTGACATATTATATATACATGGAGTATAGCTTATTCTAATTAGAATCCCACTCTTATGGTTGCACATGATGTAGAGTTTCACTGGTGGTATAGTCATATATGAATATAATAAAGTTATATTCTTTTCATTCTATTGTCTTTCCATTTCCATCCCTTCTCCCTTTCTTTTATTCCCATTTGTCTAATCCAATGAACTTTTATTTTTCCCTCTCTCTCCCATATTATGTGTTAGTATCCCACATATTCTTTTTTTTAAATTAATTTCTATTGTAGGTTGTTCAAAACATTACATAGTTCTTGATATATCATATTTCACACTTTGATTCAAGTGGGATATGAACTCCCATTTTTACCCCATATACAGATTGCAGAATCACATCAGTTGCACAACCATCGATTTACATATTGCCATTCTGGTGTCTGTTGTATTCTGCTGCCTTTCCTATCCTCTACTATCCCCCCTCCCCCCTCCCCTCCCCTCCCACATATTCTTAACAAGTCACATGGAAGGGTTTTTTCAACATAACTTTGCTTATAATATTATATATAACTTATAGCCATAGGCACATCAATGGTATAATAGTGTATTAATGTCATATCTTACAGTGGAATCCTGTAGATACATGAACAAGCCACACTTACATTTAGAAATATTAAATAATGTACAGAAAATGCCAAAAATGTCATTTTAAACTCATTAAAATGTGCAAGATGTGTTCTTAACATTTTATATATGTAAATACATATTATACATATAATATACATATATTTCTAGTTTTTTATCAAAAGTTGAACATGTTTGTTAATATATAAATTTTTTGTTATGTAAGATTTTAATATATAAAAATTTTGTTAATATATAAAATTGCTTATAATTTATAAGTGATTTTTATATTATACATTATTATTTATAAATAAATTGTTAACAGAGTATAAAAAATTAGGGCAGTATTCAGAGGTGATAGTAGAGGATAGTAGAGGATAGGAAAGGCAGCAGAATACAACAGACACCAGAATGGCAATATGTAAATCAATTGTTGTGCAAATGATGTGATTCTGCAATCTGTATATGGGGTAAAAATGGGAGCGCATATCCCACTTGAATCAAAGTGTGAAATATGATATATCAAGAACTATGTAATGTTTTGAACAACCTACAATAAAAATTAATTAAAAAAAAAGTTAAATTTGCTTTTTTAATAATGAGAGAGACATGAATATTTTCAAATTTAATGTTTAAGTATTTATTTTATTTTAAAATTTTGTGCAATTTATTAGCTGCAATAAGAAATAACCTACCAAGTAAATGAAAAAATATGTACTAATTCTAATTTATATGGTGAAATTCAAAATAACTAATGTAATTTTAAATTATCAAAATACATTTACAGGAATCCTAAACATTAAAAAACCTAAATTGTACATTTAAAAATTGATCACATATTTTTAAGTTAAATATTACTTATGATAAAGCAATAGTTATTTATTATATTGGCTAATATTTACAAATGAAAATCTTACAATTATATACAAATCCTAATACGTGCTTATGCATATGTATGTACATGTGTGTTTGCATATTTATTTATTTATACATATGAGTCTTTCAGATATTTGTGCTATATGTGTATGTATATATCTCTCTCATGTTATACTGTAGTCAGTACAATTTTTTTCATAACTCTACTATTTATTCTAAATATTATTAGTTTTGGAATTAGATGACTACATTTTTTTGCATAATTGCTCTGTCACATTTTTTAAAAAAATATTTTTATTTGTAGATGGACATAGTAATTTTATTTTATTTGTTTAGTATTATGTGGTGCTGAGGATTAAACCCAGTGCCTAACACCTTTGGCAAGTGCTCTACCACTCAGCCACAAAACCAGCTTCCAGTACAAATTTTTTCAGAAAAATCTGGGAAAGCAAAGAATCTATAAGTTATTTATATATTCTCACAGAGGCTTTTTAGAATTTCTTTCTAGAGAATATTATCCAAAATATGCAGAAAAATGTTCTTATGTGTTTTGTTGTGTTTTTTCTTTCTCATTTGTTATAACAGTTTGTAAGTTTTTGTTAAAAAAAATAAGAAATTTTCGGAAATCTAATATTTGGAAATCAAGTGATGGATAAAACAAAATCTACACTAATTATTGGAACTTTTATTTACTAAAAATGCTGTTATTTCAGAAAATTTAACAGCATGAAAACATTCCTGGTGTTATCTTGCCACATATACCCCAAATCAAAATAAGGTAAAATATGTGTGTATGGATAGAAAGGTAAATTTTGCAAGTGTCCTTCATAAATTTCTTTTTCAGCAGCACTTCACCCTACAGCTCACACATGATATCATATATCATATTTTTATTTTCTCATGGACTTCTCTTCAGTTTACAAATCTATAAAGAGTACATATTATACTTTGCACTCTTATATTAAAACATATTTTGTAGAAATATCAACTGTAGAGCAATGTTAAACTACATATTTCTTTACTGCAGGAAATGCATGGTCCAACAAGAAATATTTTTCATTTCATGTTTGAAAAAATATTCATGCTCAGTTTTTCAAATTAGAATAGTCTTAATTAACACTGCAAAACTTCCTCATGACTACTGAAATTTGGAACTGTAAATTCTTCAGTAATCTACTAATAAACATATTGCACTTTATCATTGGTGTCTGTCATTTGATCTTAAGAGATAAAAAATAATTGCATTTAAGTGATATATTATGCTTGATTGGTAGCAAAATTCAGATATAAATTACTATGAATCATAACTGATTAATCAAGATTCTGACAAGAAAAAAACAGTCACTGTAAATGGTCAAAGAATAAAGCAAGAAAATATAGAAAGCAGGAGATCACCACAACCATGAAACACCAACAAAATATAACTTGTTCAATCAGCAGGTGTAGGATTCTCAAGGAAGCTTTCATGGATGGTGTCAATAGATAACATGAGTTTTTCTAAAAGTTTCTGAAAATTTCCTGTCTATAGCCTTTTAGCAACTGCTACCACTGGAACCAAAATTTCCTTTTCCACTTGCGGAATAACAAGTGAATTTTTTTTTCATTATCAGAATCTAAGTGAGAAAGAAATTCTGATAAATGAAGTTTCCAGGCTTATTTCCTCCATATGTGAAAGGAAAGAGATGTAATGTTGAGCTGATGATAATCAATAATTAGGTTCCAGCAATCTGACTTTGTTAAAGTTACAATCACTTCAATTGAGTTTTTCAAACATTTGAGAGGAAAGAAAAAAGTAAAAAAAATTATTTGGGCTTTATAGAAATTCATTTGATTAATCAATTTTAATAAATAAACTTGCAATTTAAAAAAATACAGAATACAGATAACAATGGTTAGGATATGGAGAAAAGGGAAACGTTTGAAAAGTTGATGGAAATGTAAATTAGTACAGTCAAAAAATTAAAAATAGAATTACCATATGATCCAGCACTTCTGTCACCAGGCACAATTCAAAGAATATTAAATCAGTGTGTCAGAGATATCCATGTTCATTGCTACAATATTTACAATATTTGAGAAATGGAAACAACCTAGTACCCATCAACTGAAGAATATATTAAGAGAATCTGTAAATATATATAAGAGAATACTATTCAACCATAAAAAATGGAATACTGCCATCTATGTCAACATGGATGGAACTGAAAATCATTTTTTTATATGACTTAAGTCTGGCACAGAAGGACAAATGCTGAATGAACTCGCTCATATGTTTAAATTTAAAAACGCTGATGAAATGGAAGTTGAGAGCAAAATGGTGGATATCAGAGCCCAGATAAAGTAGCAGGTGATGGGTGAGGCATGGGAAAAGGCCAATCAGTAGGTGTTAAGTAATCAGTAGACAGGAGCAAGAAACTCTGGTGTACTAGTGCACACCAGAGTGTCTATAGACAAAATAAAATATAATGTACATTTTAAAAAACTAGATGAAATGAATTTAAACATTTTCATCATAAAGAATCATAAAGACATGATAAATGGAGAGATAAATATATTGACCTGTTTGAACATTACAGAATATATATCTGTATTAAATATTACATGACATCCTATTGATACATATACTTATATGTTTATATGTAATACCAGTTAAAATTATCTTATAAATAAATAAGGAAATAAATTGTTTTTTGGCTGCTTCCAAACTTTGAAGAAAGTTTGAAAACAAGAACTTATAGATCAAAATTACTTTATTTGATCATGAAACTAATAATAAACCATACAATGGATGATAAGAAAACATGAAAGATGAAAGATCATGGTCTTAGTTAGATAACATCCCTGCCTAAGTTTTATTTTTTTTCTGAGTGACCAATCTGTACACATAGTATGGAATAATTTTCTCTAGATAGCCAATTATTGTTATCTTTGTTCTTGTTTCACAATATTTTGAATAATATTACTGAGATTTCAGAAACATGCCAGTGTATTAACTAAAATTCTAGCTGAAAGAAACTGTAATATTAGCAACCTACAATAAATCCATACCTCATCATGGACTCAACTATGACAATAATAACATATCAATATTTTGCCAATATTATACTGAAGTATTCATCCTGAGATGCATTTTATAAATAATTAAGATTGATAAGACTTCCTAGGAAGTTCAAGATTGTACTGTTTATAGTCTACATAAAATATATGAATTTCAAAATTATTGATTATTGAAAGCATAATGTGATTTATACAACATGTTATTTTTCAAATATTAACATCATAAGCATTATATTTACTTGGTTGCCTAGAGACATTTAAAATTATACATATCAGACTTTTAAAAGTAATGAAACTTAAAAGACACAAAATTAGTTAAGATACTGCATGACATGGAATTTATTAACTGACCCTTTGAGATAACTGTTTTGACTTATCACAGGTATTTTGTTAAAACTTCTTTCCCAACAAACTGTATAATTATTAATCTTCCAATTAAAATAGAATTCTTCTTTATTAGTTTTCAAAAGTAATAACACTGTAGATATAACAGTATTCTAATCCTTATGCACAACGGAGGTCATCATCACAATATTTTATATGCTATGTTCTGGAAGACCTCATATGTACCCCTCAGTTGAATGCTAGATTAACCCCCTCACACAGTTAGCCATTTACATTTTTTTTCTCTCTTAAATTATCACCAGTCACTTTTCATATGCAGTGAAATCCTTGTGCCTAAAGACGTCTTTTATCCAGAACCCAGCCAACTTTTTTTTTTTCTGGTGGTCAACTATACGTAGAGAGCAGGTAAGACATGTTCCTTAGGCTTATGTGTACCTTTAGTTCCTTCACCATATGCCCTCCTTGTGCAATTGGAATGTGAATGTGATTGTCTTCCCTAGCCCTTCTTTTTTTTTCTTTTTAATGAGGGAAATTAGGACAAAAGATGTTTAGGCAATGAAAATATCATATTTTGTCTCAGTTGTAGCTAGAAACTTTTACTAGATTGTTACTCACTAGTTTCCGCTTTTTTCCTTGTTGATTTTTTTTCATAGAATTGAGTTACCAGATCATGGGACATGAAGTTTTTAAAATATTAAGAGATATTTTTAAATTGTTTGCCAAATACTTGTAACAATTTGTATTCCCACCAACAAAATATGAGAGGAACATCATGCTGAATCATTATTGAACTATGATCCTCATGTTTCCTTTATGATTTCTTCTCTAGAAATCAAATCTGAATTCAAGAATTATCCTACCTATAAAGCTCTCTCAATCAATATAGTTCAAAAAAGTTTTTATTGTTCATTTATACAGAATTTCCTAAAATTTTCAATATATATTTTATTGCAAAGGATTACTAATCTTATTTTATATATCACACAGCTAAACATTCTGTTCTGCCTTTTTAAGTATTTTTCAATTAATTAATCTTTTAAATAACTAATAAAATCTACATGAGAAAGGATCATGTCATTGTTTGAAGATTTAACACAATTATCTAAAATAGAGTTTTTTTTAATCAGTCAACCAATTCAATAATTCTCACAGGTAATAGTTATCATTATGTCCTAAATAATCTACAGTAAAATCTCATTAATTAGGACCAATTTCACTAAGAATAAGTTCATGACTTAATTATCTATATTACCTTTTAGTTACATTGCTTTTCATCATATACTTTTGACTATAACATAGGTACTTCTGTAGAAAATTGGAAAATATATGACTATAATTTGCATAATTTGTGACATGGTATTACCCATATCTCAAAGATGAGTATTTTATGAAAATATTTCAACTATTCTACTGTTAAAGTATTTTTTGTTCAATTTTTTCTTTCTTGTTTATCTGAATTTTACAGGAGATCTATTCCAAGTTGAGTTTTAAAAAACAGTATATGTCTTCCAGGAATATAATATAAATTTTAAGACCAAATAGAAAGAAAAAAAAAATGTCAGTTCACATTTAATATAATACTTTGAAGATCCTATTTTGTGAGAAATGAAAATATAGTCATTGAAGGAAATTTTACCTTGTTTATATTGTACCTTCTTTAAGTTTAATTAATATAATGACTATATATCTTCTTAACATAACAGTTTTCATTTAGGAATGTGGTTCAAGTGTTCACTACTTGGCATACTCTATAATTGATATGTTTTCCTCTCTAATATTATCTTTCTGGCTAGCACCTAATATTTGTCCATCACTGTGTTTTGAATTCTAATATTTATTCAATTCATTACCCATAACTAACTATAGAATAGCATTCTGATTTAATTTTCTATATGTGCAATAAATGCAAATTATATTTCTATATTTGTGATAATTTCATATTCAGTATCAGACACTATTTTAGACACCTGTTTCATGATGGACATTGGTAGTTTTCCATTTTAAAATACATCACTCCCTGAAGAATAAACACTCTATAAATCATGACTTATTCATTTGATCCTAGTTATTATCAGGAATGCCTTCATTGTTAGAGTCCAATTACTCAAATGTGGTACTTCTCTTTCCTCTTGAAAATCACTAAAAATATTTCAATTTTTTATTACTCTTCAATATTATAAAATAATTTATCAACATTTTTGGATTGAGAATAATATTTATAATACCATTTTTTATTATTTATGTATTTATTACCTATATTATGCTCTACTATATTTCTTACACATATAAATGAATTGCATGTGATATGATAACCACACTTTCCACATGTCCACTTAAATATCATTCACATTTTTTTGAAGAGAATAAAGACCTTTATAGTTAAGTTAAATCTTAGCTGAAATAATGGCAACCCCAGGAATCTTTGTACCAAGGAAAAAGAAGTCTTTGATTTTTCCTATATATATGAGTTTACTGGGGATGGCAACTCCAAAAGGCTTAATCTACTTATTCATGGAATCAGGATAATAGAGATTTTTGACAAATGTCTCCCAAATTCACCTTTCTGATGCCCATAAACTGCCTACTGGTAGGAGAAAATATTACCGTGGAAGATTCCAAGATGGTCTTTATGTGCCAGGTCTAGAAGGAACATTCATCTCTTTCACTTGTTTTCCATCAGACAAAATTCAATGCCATCAACTTACCTAGGTGCAAAAAGGAAATGTAGCCTCTGTCCAAATAGTGTTTTTCAACAGCTGATCACTATGAAAAAGGAACACAAATTTCCAGTGGATATTTAGACATCTTTGTAAAATTGTAGACAAAATATTTAGTTAAAGAATATATTAGAAACTAGTTTTTAAGTGAAAATGAATACTTTGGTAGCATGATATTGGTATTTGTAGGAAAGAAAGGGGATTAGAAAAAATTTAAATTATGTAACATCCATAGAATTTTGACCAACATAAATCTAGAAATATTAGTCTCTACCTTAGTCATTATCAGTAAAGAAACTATGGTAACTTGGAAAATATGGAAATTAGCACCCAATATGGTACCACATTTTTTTCTATCCTACCCTTTTGTGCCGGTTTACAATGTGACTTTTCTGCAATTTTCACAACCTTTACATCTCAGCTTGTCTTACAACTTGTGTTCATCCACAAAATGTGGCTGAGAAATACAGACTGCTATCTATGGATTGAGACCTAAAATAAATTTGAACCCAAGGCTTCCAGCTTCTGCTTTGCCGTCTGGGAGTGCTTCCTGATATTACCATGATGGGAAACCTATTGAAAGAAATGCTGGGAGAGAAAGAAGCCAACTTTCCTAGGTTTCCAAGACAAATCCATTCTTCAGTCTCTGTTAGTGAGAATATAAGATCAACACAGGAGGTGTCCTCAAATCTCACTGACTTGTAAAAAATAATAAATCAATATTGCTTCCAATTTCAATGTGGATTGTTATGTAGTAAAGTTAATTAAAACAAAAGTTCATTTTATTTTTAATTTTTTATATAGTAAAAGTTTTAAATGTTCAGAAATAAAGGCATACACCACTCAAAAAATGTATGTTTTTGCCTTATTAGTTTAGTTTTTTTAGTTAATAAAGTGTTATGTAAAATTTAAATCCTGATCCCAAACTCCTTCTCCTCTTAACAAAGGCCATATATATTCCTTGGAAAGTTATGTGCCAGTACAGTACATATATTAATGACTTTTTATTTAATTTTCTTCACAGATAATATAATTATTCTAGGTTATATCTTTGATACAGGCAATTTTAGTTTATTCAACTGTTATGGTTTGAATGTGGGGTGTCCCCCAAAAGCTCATGTGTGAGACGATATGAAATGGTTTGGAAGATAAATGATTGGGTTTTAGCTTTAACCTCAGTACATTAACCCCTGATGGAATTAACTGGGTGATGACTAGAGGCAGGTGGGGTGTGGATGGAGGATGTGGTTCATTGGGTGCATGGCTATGGGGTATATATTTTTACCTGCTGAGTGAAGTTTTTGTCTCTGTCTGTTTCCCAATCATCATGTGACCCAGATCCCTCTACCACAGTATTCCGCCATGATGTACTACCTCACCTTGAGCCCTGAGAAATACAGATTGCTATCTATGGATTGAGACCTCTGAAACTATGAGCTTTCAAATAAATATGTCTTCCTGTACACCTGTTCTGGCCCGGTCTTTTAGTCACAGCACTGAAAATGCTGATTAAAACATTCATTTCCCACTATTATTTCATATTTCATTGCAAGAAAAGATCAAAAGTTATTTTCTCCATTTTATATCATAAAATGTGTGGATCAATTCCAATTATTCCCTCTTAAAAGCAACCCTCACCATATATCCTTATTTATGTCTCATTATTTATGTGTGCAAGAATTTTTCTAAATGATCCATGGTCATGATTACTTTACATGTTATTATAGTGGTTTCATCTCTTGCTCTTATTCCTATTGCCAAATCTATTATCATTTTTTTATGTCCTTTAGTTTCCAAAACATCTCCATTCATTTTGAGTATTAATTTTAAATGTCATTCATATAAAGATTTTCTTAAAAATGTAAAATAGCATTCCTATGCAATCTGCACACAAAGGTTAACAGGAAAATTAACTATCTATTGTGAAGGTAGATGTTACAGGGAAAGTACAGAGTCCTAAAAGCATTGAATTTAGGAATAGAAGATGATTGCTCTAAGGATTTAGAAAAATCTCTTAAAAGAAGTAATGTGTAAGGTGAAAACTAAAGGATTAAAAAAAAGGTTATCCAAATGAAAGGAAGGATCAATGACAGAGTTTAAAACAAACAGAGCATAATGAAAATATTGACTGTTCAAGCAGCTGA
Organism: Callospermophilus lateralis; assembly: GCF_048772815.1. NCBI lineage: Eukaryota > Metazoa > Chordata > Mammalia > Rodentia > Sciuridae > Callospermophilus > Callospermophilus lateralis. The sequence continues at coordinate 1,105,134 of NW_027512416.1, read as the reverse complement.
GCATAGTCCCATGTGGCTTGAATCTTGTACAAGTGGTGAGCAAAGGGGCAGAAAGACTGCATGAGTTCATTTTTGGACATTGATGATATATTAAGAAATGTTGATTATCTCTTGAAGAAAATGGAAAGTAGAATAATGTTTGAATTTTAGAGCAAACATTCTGAAAGTGTGCAGAAAACTGAAAACAGGCATGAAAAGGAAGTTTTAGGAAGGTCAGCTAGAGAACTTATGGTGATGGCTTAACTTCTGACAAGGCAGTGAGGCTGGAGAGACATAGGTGGATTTGATAAGTAGGAGAGTGGATCTTGATCAGTAAGTTTAGTAATTGCATGACAGAGACTGAAGAAGGTGGTTACCATAAAATTTGTGTAGTATGAAATAAGAAAATCACATGTCTCAGAAATCTAAGATACACAAATTTTTAATGGACAGATACAGGGCTGTTTCTAGGGCATTTGACTCTCAGAGTACATCATTTTTTTTTTTGACCTTCACCACCCACAAACAAAATTATTTTCAAGAATGCTTTTTTTAAAAAATCAGGAATAATAACCCATTTTATGATTTATTCATTTTTAAAGTAACTAAACTTTTAAAAAATAAAATTCAGATACATAATTTGATTTTAGTAAAACATTTCATAAATGAACTATAATTTGCAATTTATCAAATAAAAAGATTATTTTTTTCATACTCCATTTCACTCTTTTTAGTTTCTAATTGAAGAAAATCTCTAAGTAATCCTACAGAATAAAATAATTGAAATAAGTCGAGTTCTGCTTCTTTATTATCACTATCATATCACTCCTAGTTTTGAATCTACTAGTTAAGGCTCAAATGGGAACTACAATAAGGACTCACATCAGAAAATGAGCTCCCACAACTCCCAAACTTGTGGGAGTTGTTCTCAACTTACTTTCAAAATAAATAAAGATAGACGAGTCACTGTGTTTCAGGAGCCTAAGGAAAGCCTATGGAAAGTTCTCTTTTACACCACTCTAGTGGCATCTGAAGGAGTAACAGCCTGTATCTTTCACATGCTTTCTAGTTACAGCCCATTTAATATTTTACAGAAAAAAGTTCTAGATGTAGTGTCATATCCAAACTGTCTTTCTAAAAATGAAAAATTCATGACTGAAAAACAGTTCTTTTATAGACTTTTATGTTCAACCCTTCACTCACAAGTGAAAGAAATGTAAGATTATGTACCTTTTGGTAAGAAATGCATGAAATAATTTTTTCTTCAACATTTCCTTTTTATAACATGTAATGAGTGATTTCTGTAAAATAATCTGTGATAGTAATTTAATAGATTTTCTTAGGTGATAATTACTTTTATATAGAATAAACTCAACTGAAATATTCTATATGTATTTGTATTTAAATCACTTGTATTTTAGTAAAAAAATAATGATAGTTAATTAGTAGATTCTAATATTTAAAAATATCTCCTTATGGTCATATTAAAAGTAAAAGCAACATTTTTTTGAGGGGGTACTGGGAATTGAATCCTTGGATGCTCTGCCACTAAGCTACATCCCCAATCCCTTTTTATATTTTATTTTGAGAGAGGCTTTCACTAACAGCCAAGGTTTTTTTTTGAACTGGTGATCTTCCCAAGTCACAGAGACAACAGGTGTGTATCACCATGTAGAGATTTAATGGTTATTTTTAAAAATCATGAGGGAATTTTAATGTTTGTTATAGATAGAAAGTTTATAGTGAAGTTTACAATGAGAAAACCATAAAAAATATTAAATTCTATTTTTCCTAGATAAGAAATATCTGCAAACATTTTATAAAGGAAAACAAAATTTTATATGAGTAGTTTTGAAATCTAGAATTTTTATCATGAATATTATCTCTAATGTGGCTTTTCAAACTTCTTAAGATTTGGCAAATATTAACTATGAGATTCTATCTATATTTCAATTAGAATTGGTGTTCTCATGAAAATAATAACATTTCTAAAGATCAATAATTTTCATATTGAAAAAAATTAGTTAGTTTATTAGCTTTTAAAATACATAAAACAGACCATTAACATTTTTACAAATTCTTGGAAAAATCTTTACATTATTAAAAATTTTAGTTACTGATATTTTTTAAATGTTATTCATGCTTTAATGAAAATACATAAATGTATGATATCAATGTAATCATCTTGCTTTTTTCTTCATTGCCTTTGAAATAATATAAAAGGTAAATTTGTATAAAATTTCAGAGGTTGGTAGCAATGTTATCTGTAAAAGAGAAACTTTGCAGATTACAATTGCCATAAAAATATGACTTGCTTTTGAAAGAGGTATAAGGGGTTGATGGTAGTTTTTTTTCCTAATAAAATGTAAAAAATGGAAATGACTAAAAGTTTTTACAGTTTTGTTAATAATCTAATTTGGCTAGATATTATTTTTGGATCAATAATCTGTTTTATAGGGTTTGTGGGGCTCTTGGTATGGAGGTTTCTCTTCTCATTCATTTACACTACCATCATTTCCATTGAAAATAGAGTGTATCATATTTTCTTTACAGTTGAAATGATCAGAAATAAGAAAGTAAATATGGAAACATATCATTCATGGCATTATACATGAAGCTATAAATGACAGAGATCTATTAAAGATGTCAAACAAATGAGAATCATATATTAGCTTAAATAATTTCCTGGAAGAAATCCATAATCCACAGTCCAAGCAGGATGAACAGGAGTTCAGCAGTGACCCTGAGCTAGGAGTTCAGGTTACTGAAGGTGATTAGAGTTTTCAGGACAGATTAAGAAAAAACAAGTGTGAGTTAATAGAGAGGGTTTTCAGGATGTGTAGAGGGGCCATGCCTGGATATTCAGTTAAATCTTTTTTTAAAAAATTTGTTTTAATTAGTTACACATTAAAGTACAATGATCTTGACATATCATACATTTGAATTAGATGGGATATAATTTCTCATTTTTCTGAGTGTACAGTTTGCAGAATCACATTGGTCATGCAGTCACATATATACACACAGCAAAAATAATGTCTATTTTATTCTGCTGTCCTTCCATTCCCCCCTTCCCCTCACCTTCCCTCCCATCACTTCTCTCTACCCAATATAATGTTACCCACTTCTTTTTTCCCCCCCATATCGTCATACCTGTATTCTGTATAACAAAGGGGGTCTCCTTCCCTCTTCCAAGCAATTCCCCTTCTCCCTCCTTTTCCCTCCCACCTCTCTTCCCTATATAGGGGTAATTTTCTTCTCATGCTCTTCCTCCCTAACCCATTTTGAGTCACCTCCCTTGTATCAGAGAAAACATTCAGCATTTTTGGGGGATTGGCTAACTTCACTTAGCATAATCTGCTCTAATGCCATCCATTTCCCTGCAAATGCTATGATCTTGCTATATTTTAGTGCTGAGTAATATTCCATTGTGTATAAATGCCACATTTTTTTGTCCATTCATCTATTGAAGGGCATCTAGGTTGGCTCCACAGTCTAGCTATTGTGAATTGTGCTGCTATAAACATTGATATGGCTGTGTCCCTGTAGTATGCCATTTTTTAGGTCTTGAGTATAGTCCAAGAAGAGGAATAGCTGGGTCAAATGATGGTTCCATTCCAAGTTTTCCAAGGAACCTCCATACTGCTTTCCAAATTGGCTGCACCAATTTGCAATCCAATCAGCAATGTATAAGTGTACCTTTTTTCTCACATTCTCACCAGCACTTGTTGTTGTTTGACTTCATAATGACTGCTATTCTTACTAGAGTGAGATGGTATTTTAGAGTAGTTTTAATTTGCATTTCTCTGATTGCTAGCAATGGTGAGCATTTTTTCGTGTATTTGTTGTATAATATAGGCATGAAAAAAAATCACCTTATTCCAAAGAAAGAACATGAATAGGAAGAAAATTACATTTCCTCAATCTCAGAGAATTGCATATTATCAAAAGAAAAATGAGAAAATAGCACAATCCAGGGTACATTGGTTAGAATATAAAATTCTTGCATCGATTTTTTGCATGTGAAAATTTACCCTAATATACACAAAGCTCTACTCTCATCAAAATATGAAAAATAAAGCTTAAAAGTACAGGATAAAACAAACTTTTTCTGAGTTGTCTAACCATGTTCCATAACAGGAATATAATGAATATTTTTAAAAGCAAATAAAAAATCTTATGTGTCACAAGGTAAAAATCACACTGTATAATATTCAATAAAAAATTCTCCAGACACAAGGAAGCATAGAAATACATCTTGTAATGCCAAGAAAAATCAATCAATCAGAACTGACTCAAAATGACATATTATTTACCTAATAGGAAAGGCATTAAAACAATCAGAATCACTGCTCTCCAAAGGTTCATTTAGCTAGAGTAGAGGCAGCAGAGTTTTTTGTAAGAGTCAAATAGTAAACATTTTAAGATTTGGGGTGATATAGCTTTTTCACAGACGTAGTTTTTTGACTTGTGCTAGTAGCGTATGAATATTACATAAGCTATTATGGAAGAACAAAACTCAATAGTAGTCATCAAATATAGCATTTTTATGAAGACAATTATCTCCAAAAATGAATAGAAACCAAACAAACATGTAACCCTATATAGTAATAGAAACATACACAATGAAGCAAAGTAATATAAATTAATATATAATGAAGCTGAGTAAAATTAAACTTTTTAAAATAAAGCAACCATGAGTTGACAGAATGTATCAAGTAACCAAAATATGTAAGTGTAAGTGGAGTCCTCAGAGAAGATGAAGAGAGAATACCAAAAAAATATTTTTCTTATAAAATTTTAAAGGTTTCATTCTAATATCTTCTTATATGGTTTCTAAAACCAATTTTGATGTGATCTAATCTTTGATCAACTATAGAGGAGATTTGTTTTCCCTCTCTGGAATTCTTTAAGATTTTTTTTTTATTTTCACTGATTTTCAGCAGCTTGAATATGGTATGCCAAAGTGTACTGTTTGCTATTGTTGTTCCTGTCTATCCCTTCACACACCAGTGTGTGTGTGTGTGTGTGTGTGTGTGTGTGTGTGTGTGTGTGTGCACACGCACATTTATTCCTGAAACTTTTGGATCTGTGGTTTGGTTTCTATCATTAATTTTGAAAAATTCTGAATCATTTTTTTAAGCACCTCTTTTGTTACTTTATTGCTTTTTCTTCTAGTACAGACATGTTGCATTTTTTTTCATATAATTCCTCTGTTCTTTGAAACTTTGTTCCAACTTCTTCATTCTGTTTAGTTTTCCTTTGAGCTTCTGTTTTGGAAATTTCCATTGATATTTCTTCAAGCTGCCTGATTTGTTCTTTCCTTTGCATTGTCCATTATATTTAAAATTTTGATGAAGAATGCAAACTTGGTGCAGGTTTCTTTTATGTAAAGTGTAACAAACCTCAAGCAAATGATTGCATGAGCAAAGCTACAGCAAGGCACTCCATAGGAGAGGACTGCCATCATCAACTACCACAGGGTGAGTGTTAAATAAAATAAACTTATTCTCATAGTTCTAGAAGCTAGAAATATGAAGCTAAAGTGTCATCTGGGTTGTGATGAGAATCTGTTCTGTGTTTACAGGTGGGCATCTTCTCCCTGTCTTCATATTTCTTCCTTTTGTACATGACTGCATCTTAATTTCCTCCTCTAAAAAGAACATCAGCCATACTGGATTAAGGTCTACCCTCTGAATTCATTTTATTAATTAGCTCTTAAAGACACTGTATTCAAATAAGGATATATTCTGAGGTACTTGGGAGTCAAAACAACAAAACTTGTTTGGGAGGAAGGTGTAATTCAGCCCATAACACATATCCTAGTCTGTTTTATAAAACTAAAAATAAGGAAAAATTCTTAAAATAGCCAGAGATCAAAAAATTCATCATGTACAGAGTAGCAAAGGTAAATGTAATAGTAGATTTCTCCCCTCAGCACACAAGAAATATAAAAAGACCCACAGACCTTGTAGCTTCTCCCTTCAGGATATTTATTGATTTCTTGGGCTACACTAGAGGCCAGAGAGATATGCTGAATTCTTTAAAGAGCCAAGAAAAAAAAACCTTCCATATTCTTTCTATATTCAATAATACATAACTGCTGAATTGCGGTGACTGATTCAATCTTTCAACCTTTCTCTCTATTGAGAGATTTGATACATTTTAAACTATCAAATAGATAGAGTCATTGTTGGTGGCTCACGACTCTATAAAGTTATAGAGTCAAAGGGAGAGTTTAGAGATAACACAAATTCATAGGCTCAAAACACATGGAGGACACATGGAAATCTGTTACGGTCTTCATTCTCTGTCTAAAGTCCCTAGTATTTTACTCTCAGATTCTGTAGATTCTCAAGGATAGAAAAAGCATATATATAGCACATTTCTTCTCAATGTCACACAATAGACTAGAAATTTGCAGATGCCCCCTCCAAAATAAGTAAGTTTATTGATGTCTTTTATCTCCAAAGCTGTGTTAAAATATATATTATCCTAGTTGAAAAGTTCCAGACCAACAGAGATTGCTCTACCACTCTTTTATCTGCCACCCCTTTCTTTCTCTCTCTCTCTCTCTCTCTCTCTCCTTAATATCAATTTGCTCACTCAGTTAAAGAACTAAAATATAATAATAGAATTTCTGGGCACCATATTAGAATAAAAGTGAAAGGAACATTAAGAAATATTGAGAGAAAATGTAACAGAAAATGGGCCAGAGATGATACTTGGAAGATGAATTTATCATGCAACTAATAGGAGTTACAGGAGAAAAAGTAACACAGTGAAAAACAGTTGAGAATAATACAATTTTTCTCTGAGCTAGAGAATTATTTCAGTTAAAAATTGTATAAGTCAATAAAACTGCTAACAAAATTACTAAGAACACACATATAGATGTCTTAAGGAAAAATCCTGAATTTTAGCAGTAAACATTTTTTTAAAAATTTAAAGGCTCCAGACAAAATAAAAGTGGTTTATAAGAAAGAATAGTATATTGAAATTATTTTTTTCAATGTTATGAACAAATAGGTTGTGATATAATATCAAAACATAGTCAATAAAGGGATAAGGTCCCTGAAAGCCATACCCAACTATGATATGATATTTTGTTGAGGCAAAAACATTTTTAAAGAAATACATGAAAAAAAGAAAGTATATTCCTTTTGTATTTTAAAGAAATACATACACTAATATACTCTAGCAAAAAAAAAAACACGAAAATGCATTGAACATTTTTTGCTTGATGGAGTTTTTTTGTTGTTGTTGTTTCATATGTTTTATATAACATATTGTAACACCAAACTTTTAATGATGTTTATAGAAACATCATTCTAGCCAGGGTGATGGCCCATGCTTATAATTTCAGCAGCTCAGTAGTCTGATGTAGGAGGATAGCAAACTCAAAGCCAGCCTCAGCAACTTAGAAAAGACCCTATGCAACTTAGTGAGATCATGTCTCACAATAAATACAATAAAAAGGGCTGAGAATGTGGCTCAGCAGTCAAATACCTCTGGGTTAAAGTACTGGTGTCAAAAAGAAAAAAAAAGGCGGGGGCGGGGGAGCTACAAAAAAGAGATAGTTGCCAAGGACAAATAGTTTGGAGAGGAATGGACATAAGCATCTTACTTGGATTATTTTGAAATGCTCTTATATTAGTTGAAAACATGTTTTATTATGGTAGTTAGGATTTGGAATATTAATTTACTAGAAATATTAAAAGTATGCTGTAACACACAGAGTCAAATTGTCAAATCGGATTTCAGAGACCACAGAACTTACTAAATTATTTAAAAGATACAAATGCTTTAAAAAATTATAGGAAATTACAGGACACAGGGGATACATTCCTCCTTAGGAAAGGTACAGGAGATCAGACAAAACTTTCCATAAATCCTTCCTCTCCAAAATGAGGATGTATGCCAAATTGGATAATGTACAAGGTTCAGACAAACTCAAGTGGACACATTACTGAAAAGGATGTTATTCTAGTTTGGAACTTATCATTTTATTTTCTATTGTGTATACAGCTTAGATGATTCTACTCCATTTTCCATCTAATCATGATAAAGCCCAAAATGGACTGTATAATTTACAGTTTTCAGTTTTGTTCTTTTTTAAAAGTTTTTTTTTTTTTTTTTACAAAAATACAAAAGCTTAAAGATACCAGTTATATATTGTTAAATGCAGTTAATAGGTAAAGAAATGCACCAGATTTTTCTAGTAAGCATCATCAATAGTTTTACAAGAGGTCTGGATGCTAGTATGTTTTAGTAGGGGAATTAAATGATCATTTCTTACTCCTCAAGCATCCTTCATCAAGAGAAAGATAACAGATTTAATGTAATCCACTTTATGCTAGCTATTTTAGAATCTTTAATAGAATAAAAAGTAAAACTTGAAAATGATAGTAAAAAAAGGAAACAGGAAACAGAAAAATATATAAGAAAGTAGTAGTAAATCAGAATATATGATTAAGTAAGTATTTATATTTATTATACAAACTGAACTGAATTTACTATGGAAATATTAACAAAATCTAAGGTTCAGTAAGAACCATTCAACAATACTTGAAAAAATATTAACAAACAGAATGAATATGTACCTATGCAAAACTAATAGAGTGACTGCTATATACATTTCCACATTTAATTAATTTGAAAATACAGACACAGGAAGTCTCATTAAATTTTTGAAGAATGGTCACTATTGTGAAAATACACGCTACTTTAAAATATTAGAGTAACTAAATGAAAAATAATATAAAAATATACTTTATACTTGTGGTTTTTATTTAATGAAATTCAATATAATTCAAGTAAAGAAAGAAAAATTACACCAGAAATTACAAAATATTTATAACGGGATAGTATCAAAGCAAATAGTATAAGCTACAGTAATAATTAAAGAAATGATTGATGTCTTGATTTCATTTTTATAAATCCTATACCAAAGGTAAATTCATAGTATATTCTAAAAAAGAATTCATTAAAAATAGAACAAATTAAATCTCAATTAAAACTAAAGAAGACATAACAATAAAGGAAGAATTAATGAAATAAACAATATAAAATAAGAGAAAGATTTTGATAGAAGGAAAAGTAAAGAAAGCCCCCTTTAAAAATATTACACAGTTTGACATATATCCAATAACATTTAAAATAAGAAGAATATTAATAAGAATGAAGAGGGGCTGAGTATCAGGATACACATCTGTAATCACAGCAACTCAGGAAGCTAAGGCAGGAGGATCAAAAGTCACAAGTTCAAAGACAGCCCCTGCAACTCAGGAGGCTGAGGCAGGAGGATCACAAGTTACAAGTTCAAAGCCAGCCCCAGCAATTTAGCAGGGATTTATGCAGCTTAGCAAGACTCTATCTCAAAATAAAAACGGTCAGTGGTGTGGTGCAGTGGTTAAGGACCCTTGGTCAATCCCCATTATGAATTTTTTTAAAAAAGAGCAAAGACAGCATAGGGCATGGTTTCACTGGATAACAATCCATTATTAGAGTTCTTCAGTACATATTTTTTCTTGCATCATATCTATTGGAAAATGATGATAGATGTTATAATTATTTATAGATATTTCACTATGGTACATTTAATAAACCTTTACTCTGATCTTTTTCTTTTTTAATCCTTCATAAAAGCTGTTCAAAAGTATAAGATTATAATCCTTAAGTTCAAAGTTCTTATCTAAGGTAGAAATATGGGCTCTAAGAATCAATTTATTGTACTATTTATTTGGTTCATTATAATGAAAATTTAATTTGATACATATTTTTGCTGGCACATGTAAATGTCTAAGAAAAAGGGAGAGAAAAATGAAAAGATAACTCATAAATTAAATAATGTAAAAACTATAATCAAGGACTGGGGATGTGGCTCAAGCGGTAGTGCACTCGCCTGGCATGCACGGGGCGCTGGGTTCGATCCTCAGCACCACATACAAATAAAATAAAGATTCTCTCTTTCTTTAAAAAAATATATATAATCAAATGTTTTGTAAATTTTGTCTGATATGATACACTGACTACATAAAGTTAAAATTTGATAGATATTTGTAATTCTTATTTTGTTTATATTCTCTTTTTTCATAATAAGAAAATTTTCAACATACCTGAAAACATTTCAGGTTCTGTGGCACTCGCCTGGAGGCCTTTTCATAAGTTTGACACCCTGACACCCATTTATCATCAAACATCATGCCATTTTTCAGTCAGTCATCATGACAGTGCTCACATCTCAACCAATTTGAATAGGTTTTGCATAATGTTATTTCTAACATTATATTCAACATTTTAGTAACTTTAAGACATGTCAGTATGTGTGTTTAGCAATTCTGTCAAAAAGCATTCATTTTTATTTAACATGAAAAATTCCTTAAAAATCAAATCTACTCATTATCTGGATCACATTGAAATACTCATTCTTCATTTTTATTTTTCATATTATTTACTATATAGAATTCCCAGCAATTCTTTACAGAAAATGGAAAGATTTTACATCCCTCCACATTTGTTAAAGAAATTTAGGTCTAATTTTTAAATGGCTGTTGAATGCATTAGTTTCTTTGAAGAGAAATCATAAGTTCCCTTTTATATTTAAATTGTTTAAGGTATTTACACTTATTAATGATACATATTAGCATTTAAAATTATTTGACCTTGATGAAAATGTGCATTGTATTCTCTAAAGAGAATTAGTGTAAAGTTTAGTTTTTAGCAAGTATACATAGTTCTTTCCTTATATACATAGGGAAATGTCATAAAGGCCACCTTCATGGCCCTTGTCATTAATAAACTTGTTTGATAATGAATGGAAGTGAACTTTCACCTAACTTATGTACTGTGCTTTAAGGCTCTTTATTCTTTGTTTAAACATAACTAGTCATTTTCATGGGACTATATGATATTCTTTAAATTTCATTAGGTGAGATAGGAATCTTCTAAATGCCCACTCTTCTGTGTTTGTTTTACTTCTTCTCATGGTTTGGATATGAGGTTCCCCATCCGCGTCCCTCAAGGGTAGTCGAAATGGAGTTCCTTTGGGTGGAATGGGCTGCCTGCAGAATAAAAGCTAAGAAAAGTTGAGCAGTGAAAAAAACCACAGGACACAAAGTAATTCTAAAAGCAGGGGTGGGACGAGATGGAGCTTCCATATCTTAAAGAGCAAAATCGAGCCTGGGCTTGCTTTCTTTATACTGAGGTACATCAAAGGTTTTCCATGGAATGTTTTTTACCAAATATGGTAGGAGGTGGGCTGTCTAGTTCCCAACAGGTTATGCCCAACTCCAGAGCTACTAGAGGAATCTTCATAGTAGAGCAGTGATAGAGGTCATGTGCCCTGGACAATCTAATGTGCTTGGGAGTTGGGGTGGCAGGGGGAGCTCGGATAGCTCCCCCCCAAAACCTAAATCTCCATGGCTTCATACCAAGTGAAGACCCTCGAGTAATTCACAGGTGGCCTCCTCTATGAGGTGTCCCCCAAAAGCACATGGTTACAGTATGAAAGCTGTAACTAAATCAGTGGATTATTCCATGTGGTGGATTAATAGTTTGAATGGATCACTAGGTGGTGACTCTAGGCAGGTGAGGTGAAGCTGGAAAAAGTGGTTCACTTGGTGTGTGCCTTGGGGACTCATATATTTTGCCCCTTTCTCTTATTACTCTTTCTCTGCTTCCCAGCTGCAATGAGCAGAACAGCATTCCTCCACCATTCTCTTCCACCCTAATGCTCTCCATCACCTCCAGCTCAGAACAAATGAAGGGACCAACCATGGACTTAATTTTCCAAATAGTGAGTCAAATTAAACATTTCCTTCTCCAGATTGTTCATGTTGGGTACTTTGGTCACAACGATAAAAATCTAACACATTTGTGATTGTTATTGTATTAAATACTATAAAGTCATGTTATTAAATAGTAAATCATGATTGGTTAAAGAAAAAGGTTGTTTTCATAAAATCATTGTTGAAATATTTAGAAGAGTAAAAAAAATCTTTTAAATTAGCCTCATATGCCAGATGTTTAATTGAAAATTTAACTAAAATCATTTTATAAATATTTGCCAACTTTGGCCATCTCCTAAAATTAAAAGGATTAACATACTAAGAAATGAATTGTGGGTGTGAATTTTGCCAGACAACTATTGTTCTAAAATTCATATTTAAAAGAGTTTCCTGTGCTTGAATACTTAGGTGAAAAAGTACATGTATATATACATTTTTTCTTAAAGTAATATTTAAGCTGTAATTATACTTTAAAAACAAATTTTATTAATTTATAAAACTCCAACAATATTTGTAAAATTACAAGAAAGCTTTACTGTGTATACAATTATGACATTGGGAACCTCCTACCTTCTTATTTTTATTTTTTCTTTGTTCTAAAAATACATGGCTTCATTTAGGAATACAGATATACTGGACAAATTTTGTGACATTCTTCCTAATTTAAGAATTTCTAAGCAATATGAGTTACGAGATTCATACAAACTTTTCCCAGCCTATCTTCATACACAACCAAAGGAAGTACTCATTTACAGATGCTTAATTAAATATGAAAAGCTGGTGCATATGGATATTTTAAACTGATTAATTAAAAAATATATGCAAATAGTAAACAAAACCATTGGAAAAAGCAGGCATGACACTAGAAACACACTTTCTGTTTTCCTTTTGAAGAATGCTGTGCAAGAAATTCTCAAGGTCTGTGTAGCTTGCTTCTGGATGGAATTAGCTGATAATTTATTTGCGTCAAAAGCACTTTATTTGCTTAAAAGCACTTATTTCTGGGTAGTTTGCTGCTTCCTTCTCATGCTAGAAATCAGTGGGTTTTGAATTTGGTTTCAAATGTCACTGGGTATATGCTGGCTGGGTATATGCTATGGGAGTTACATCCTCTGAATTCATACCACAATTTCTTTTTCATGTGCAGTAATCACTAGTCTCCTCTACTTCATCTAAGCTCTCTTTATGGTAGTCATTAATACCATTCAGACAAAAATCCTGCACTGTGGAACTCTCTTTATAACTTCTTCAACTATGTTAACTTGATTAGTGTAAGGGGTTTATTTATATTTAGAAAACAAAAACCCTCCCTAATTACAAAATAAAATTCACTTTAATTACTATAACCATGGTTATTCTTTAATTTCATTAAAATTGAAAATGTGTCCTCCTTGTGAACACAGAATCATTTCTCCTCATAAGCCCAAAATGACCTGTACATTATTTAATCATTCACCTCTTTCTTCTGCATTCAGTCTTTGAGTTTCTGATCCTTCATATTCAGAATTTAAATTTATGTCTATTTAAAAAAAAGGTAAATCAAGCACACAACTTATAAACCATCTCTCTTCTTACTGCTATTCTGACCATTCTTTTAAGAGCCTAAATCTGCTCTGTATTCTTTTTCCATTTCCTCATGACATCTACTTTCCCACTGACCCTACATCACTCTTACTTATGAGAGAACTCTCAACAAAGTCAGGCTATTTGTGTTACATAAAAATTTTAATTTAAATATAAAACAGTTTAATTTACAATTTTAAAGAAAATTTAAAGACAGTTTTGTTTTTCTAAGGAAAATGCACTTCTTAATTCAAAGTCATCATTCTGTGCTTTTGGCTAATTCCTCTGAATTGAAACACACTTCATCCATAACTATCTGAATTTTTCCTATAACCATAACCACTTCTCGAGCTTTTCTTGGTACACAGTTCTGTGTTTAAATTAGAGCTTCTAAAATCTTGAGCCTAATCCCACTTCCGAGAATCCTCAAGACAGTCACACCTCTGCTGTTGGCGGCCTTTCCCAGCCACTGCTTAGCACCCCAAGTACTTAGGACCTCCATATTCACTGATATCATTTCTGACTTGAAGAAATCTGTACCCAACTCTCATAGCAATTCTACCTGAAACATCCCAAAATCATCATGGCTATCATATCCAAAGCTAAAACTTTTATCATCTTGGGAAGATTAGCTCCTCCCAAGCTCAATGAGCAGGATAATCCATATAAAATGGCATAAATAGGAAACCTAAGGGTTGTCTTTGCTTTTCACCTCTACTCCCTTCTTCCTTCTTCCAGATCATTACCAAATCACTCTCTTACCAACTAAAACTGGTGCATTTTGCCTTCCAAATAGCTCTCCAGTTAGTCCTTTCTTTTTCATTGTCAAAACCAGAGATGTTTGAAAGCGATGTCATTATATAGTGCCTAAATGAATGTGGAAAAAGTTTCATTGACTTTTTGCTTCAGTTTCTTCATCTATAAAATCTGGAATAACAATGAGAACTAGTTGAGGATTAAATAGATTTATACGTTGACATTTATGAAGTGCCTCTGAAGATTTGATAAATGTAGTGTTTCTTTCATTTTTATCCATAGAATAGCAACAGGTCACTGTATCTTCACAGGGAACATTGAAACTTAGCTCTCTACATGGAATATCATGGTCTCTTCAAAATGATAATTTCACCATGATATCTCCTATATAAAACCTCATTAATCTTCTTCTCTTTCCTTAGAATGAAAAAAAAAGAACAATTAGTGCAATCCTAAAGTCTCTTGCTTATGTGATCTGGGCTTCTCTCCAAGTTTTTTCCTAGTCTCATTTCAGTTCCTCTTGTTTCTTCCTGAGCTCCCAGTCACATGTTCTATCAGTTATATGTATTTCTCCTTCAAAATATTAAGTGTTTGGAAATATGTGCATATTTTATTTTATTTATGCTTATTTGCAATGCCAGCCTACTAACATTTATGAGTAAAGAGGAATGTGTTTTAACTCAAACCTCAGAAACTAATGTGATATTTGGCTTATAGTAGGAATTTGATAAACATTTTTAATAGATCTATACAATAACAGATATATAAATGCATTTTAAACCTATAGTGATTTTATTTACTTATTTATTTCTTTATTTTTCTATTGTTTTAAAGGGAAATAACCAGGGGCACAGTTATAAAGAGTACACCTTGTTATAAGATTCTATTTTTATATTCTTTCTCTTGCCTTATAGTTTGGGTAACTAGTAAGATAAGCAGAATGAAAATTACTTAATTGTATATTTAAAGGAAAGATATTGTGTTATTAATTGGTGATAGTGAAATGTCAATACAGCAAATGAAATCAGGATAAAGATTTTGAAAATAAAAACACATATCCAAAAATACTAGATTTATTTTTCATTTGACTTTGTATTTCAGATAGTAGAGCATTTAATTAATATTTAGCAACATCTATTGAGTACATTTTTGTGGTAGTTTCTATTTGTATCACTTGAGGTTAAAATATGATACAAAATATTATAATATTTATGATCAAAGTGCTTATTATCATTTTTTGTATCTAAATCCTGATACACATACAAAACTACTTATTAGGGACCCTGAAAAAACTCATTAATCTCTATTTGCCTCCCTCTCTGTAATGATGAAAAGAGAGATAATAAGCTACCTTCATGGCTTATTGTAAAGAATACTTACTTTAGCATAGATTATTGAGGACAATGCTTTGTTTAAAACTCCATTCTTGACATAGCTAAATTTATATATAATATTTAATTTGGGGGTGGGAGTGTTGGAGATAGAACCTAGGGCAGCACTCATGCTACATAAGCACTCTAGTGTGGAACTACACCCTGCCCCTCTGATATGTTAGAAGATATATGATCACTCCCTTTTTATATAGCTTTGAGTCTTATTTTACAATTGAATGGGAAAAATAAGTAAATAGACACTAATACTATATTGTGATAAATAATGTCACACAAAAATAAAATGATTAATGCCATCACAAAAATGGAATATCTTAAACTGAATTTAGAGGTTTAGGAAAATTTTGCCCCATAATGTGGCATTATACAGACCTGCAAGTTGAGACCAATTTAGCCTGTGATGAACATGAGCAGTCCCACAAATGGCATCATACATAGAATTATGTATATGAAGTACTTTGACTTCTCCTGTGTGAGCCTGGAATCCATGCTGACCAACTAAATAAAAATAAACTTTTACACACTAAACAAAGATACCTCATGATGTTTTAATTCATTTTGCATTATTGTAACAGATTGGATAATTTAAAGTCAATAGAAGTATATTTGGCACATGGTTTTGAAGGTTAAGAAGTCCAAAATCCAGAGGCCCCATCTGGTGAGGGCCTTTCTGCAGAGACAGTCTACAGCACAAGGGAAAAGAGAAGGTGAGAGGCAGCAAATGATTGAATTAGTAGCCTCAAGCCCCTTTATAATCAGCATTAACCCACTCATGGATGTGCAAGCATTATGACCTAATCACCTCTCAAAGATAGTTTTCTCTTATTACTTTTTAAAGTGAAATTGGGGATCAGGTGACACTGTCAAATCATGGGAGTGCTGAAATTTGTGATTTACAATGACAGCATCAATTCTCCACCTTTTCCTTAGCCATCTATTTACTTCCAAGTATTTTGTATCTCTAGAAGTATACCTCTACAGAGACCCTGTTCACATTAAGGCAATCACTTTGAAAACTCAAAATGTTTTTAAAAATAGGAATTCAAATCACTTTTGATAAAGATTATCAGTCAGCTCACACTGCTCCAACAAAATACAATATATTCTGTAGCTTAAGCAGCATATTTTTCTCACAGTTTAGTAGGCTGGAAAGTCTTAAGATCAATGTGCTTTCCAATTCCTTTCTTAATGCCCCTTTTCCTGGCTTAAGGATGTCCTCCTTCTCACTATGTTTGCCATGTGGTGTTGGAGAGAGAGTTTTGGTCTTTCTTTCCTTCCTTCCTTCCTTCCTTCCTTTCTTTCTTTCTTTTATTGCTTTGTTTTTATCTCTAACATTATTATTTCAAACATACATTCTGATAATGCAGTAAGATTTCACTCAAAAATAACTTTCTGCTCTTGTTATTCTAACTATACATATTGATGGGTCACAATGTAATGATTTAGCACATGCATGTTGTATGCTATGATCAAACCAGGAGAGTTAACATTGCTGTATCCTTAAACATTTGTTTTAAAATATTTGTTAACACATAATAGTTGTGTTATATATGAAGTGTGGTGTTATACTCAATACCTGCATGCAATATGTAGGTATACCAATCCTATCTGTGAGGCTTGGTCCTAACATCGTCATCAAAATTGGTTATGTAACAAAGGTGTTCAAAAATAGTATTAATCTGAAAATTTATATCATTTCATGATTTGAACTCTATAATTTTAGAGGAAAACAAATGTTCAGTCCATAATGAAGACTATGGTTTTCTTTCATTTTTTTTCTCTCATTTGCTCCCTCACATGCACTTTCTTTTTTATCTACTTCATTTTTTTCTTTCCTTCTGAGTTTTTAATTCCTCCCTTTCCCTCCTCCTCCTCCTCCTCCTCCTCATCCTCCTCCTCCTCTTCCTCCTTCTTCCTCTTTAAATCTGTCTCCTCTTCCTCCTATTCTTCCTTCTCCTTCTGCTTCTGCTTTTGCTTTTCTGGCCATAATGGTTTGGATGTTGCTTAATTGTGTTTCATTAAAAACTCATGTAATTAAAGACACAGTCCCCATGATGATGGCAGGAGGTTTTTAGGTCATTGACAACATGCTTGAGTTCTTGTGAAAGGGTTGTTATGAAAGGAGCAAGCTGGGCACTTCCCATTTTCTGTCTCTGCTTCTTGGGCTTAAGATGTGGCTGTTTATTCCAACATGCTCTCCTACCATGATGTGCACAGCCAAGAAAGAAGCCCTCACCAGAAATGAGATGATGCAGGCACCATGCCTTTGATTTTTTGAAACACCATTTTCTTTTTTAAGTATTCTGTCTCTGGTATTTTGTCATAGTAATGTAACTGGAATTACACTGAATTAACAATTCTAGGTTGTTAAATATACCTAGATCTTTTATTTCAGGTGAATGTTGCTCCTTCATGAAAACAAACAAACAAACAACAACAAAAAAAACTACATGCTAAGAAAGAAGAAATGGGCCAGCATATGAAAATTTTAAATGTTTAGAAACGAGATGAAGAAAAATAAAAGCAGCTTTACTTTAATACTACTTTTTCACTGTTTGTATTATATCTGACATACTGAAGAAGGATTACTTGGTACAAATTATCACATCTATATATTAAAGAGTACATATTCAGATTACCTTGAAAATAAAATCCAATGCATGGACATAGCTTGCAGTTCTAACAACAATAAATGGACAGGAATATTTCATTGCTTTTTATATCAGACAATTTTTGCTTTAGTTTGTTGATGTTTTTCTGTTAGTTTTGCTTTGTTTTAAACTCTGAAGTCCATGGAAAGCAGAATGTGTCTGTAGCTTAATTTTATGACGGCCATACCTATCTAAATCAAAATCTATGCTGATGTGCTAAATCACATTCTTATTGGAAATTATAAATCTCTCAAAATGTCCATAAAGAAACCAGTAAATTAAAGTTAGAAATGTCAAGGAGACAGTCTCCTAAAGTGGTTCATCTATTTGCCATATATACTTTTAAGTTTAGTAGGAGATTTACATTCTGAATGTTCATCTTTATTTGATTATATATTTCTCTTAGGACTTAAATACTAATAAATTTGTTGTGCCATGATTTGAAGCAAATCATCAAGATCTGTCAGCTTGGTTCCTCAATGTCGAGTTTGGGGTTAGCCGAGCAACCTCTAGTTAGAAGTGCTTCCATGGAGACATTATACTCCTGGTGAGTGGCACCATGAGCTGACACACTTGCCTTTTCACTCTGCCAGGATTGAAGCAGTTATGAGAGGGATTATGAGATTTATCCAGGGCCAGAGTGCTAGTCATTGACTAGTTGGCTGAAAATTAGGTTTCGGATGCCTGATTCTTAACCCAATAGGCTGCGTAACATCCTTTGAGAACATTGGTGCTAAAAGATTCAGGCTGTTTCAATTTACTCTTTTAATTAAAACATAGAATTGGAGGAGAAACAGATGAAAGAGATGAGAACAGGGCTTAAAACATCCTCTAGCTCACCCTCAGCATTCTTTGTTACCATTCTGCAGGAAGGCTTTACCAACACATCTCTGAAGAATTGCCACTTTTTCTTTTTCATTATGCTACATGCCACATTTAGAGCCTCAGAACAGTACTTCACATTCCATTTCCTCAACAGAGCATCATTAGGGGGAAGCCATAATTTCAGACACTGACATCTAGAAAACACTACACATCTTTTTACTTTGTTATACTCCCTCATTTAGAGTAAGAAGCTGCAGATTAAAGAATCCATCAACAAGTCTTTTTTATTGAGCACACACTCTTCAGAATCTATTAAATATGGGCAGTAATCTAAATAAAAGTATAGAATTTCTCTTTAAGGTAATGATGTTGATGTATAAGAAAGAAACAAAGCTCTATGTGGTCTACATGATTTATACATGGAAAAACAGACCTTTGAAAAAACAAGCAAAAATAAAACAGATTTTTAGACATTTATGTTACGATAAAAACAATATTTGAGAGAATTCGGTTATTTCCTATTATGCATCTATTGAATGAATACAAGCAGGCTTTGGGCTGAATTTTAGACAGACATGACTCTTCCCACAAGCAGCTTACATTCTACAAGTGAGGCAGACAAGTATATGTGTAGTTACATAAGCATTAAATACAGTTAACTGGTAAGTTTCAGAAAGAATTGTCCAGGACATTGAGATTTGCTATCAAAAAACTTAGAATGTGACTATTGGAAATTGGATGTGCTACATGATCTCCAGTTATTTTTAATTATAGTGACACCAAATACATTTGAAACAAAAAATAATGAATTGTAGCAATGCATTATGAAGAGAAATTTAATGAAACGCAATGGAAGTAACCATCACAAGCCTTCCATGGGCTATGTGTGTGAGCTATGTGCATTTGAGTATGTGAGGGAACTGGTGGCTTTTCACACTGATTGGGCTGTGGGACACAAAAGTGCCTTTCTTCTCACTCTGTTTATGATCCCACGTAGCACCTAAGATGAGTGTGATTGCCAAGAAGTCAATCAATCTCCTGAGCACAGGCCATCACCAAGCAAGATTCCATCCTTGGATATTCGACCCCTTGCCTTATTTGGGTGGAATATTTTATCAAATGTCTTCTCCCCGATAAATAGGGGAGTTTCAGGTGCACTCACTCTCTTGCTCCTTCCAGCGCTGGAGATGATTCTTGGGGTCACCAAACCGACTTGCCCTTGATCTTAGAAACTTATGTTCCTGTGCTGTGTGGTTTTTTTCAATTTTCTTAGTTATTGATACAGCCAGCTCCTTTGAACCCAGCTCATGTCGCCAATCCAGCCAGCTGGCGACAAGTAACATAGTTCATTGTCCTAGCCAATTGTCTTGTGAAATGTTCTGAATATGTCTCCCTAAAGGTTTATGTGTTAGAAACTAAACTACAAATCCATACACTGATGGGGTTAGAGGTGAGACATTTGGGAGGTAATTAGGGTTGGGTAATATCATGAGGGTGGGGCCTCATGATGACATTAGTAGCTTCCTAGGAAGGGGAATACGGAGCTGAGGTTGAACACCTCTGCTTCGTGGCTGTGTTACATCCTTTGCCACATTATGACAAAGCAAGAAATCTGATACCCACTGTGTTTGCCATACTCTCAGACTTTAAGTCACCAGAAGCATAATTAATAAATCTCTGTTCTTTATAAACTATACACTTCACGTGTTATAGCAAGAGAAAATGGACCAGGACAAATGTCTACCACAGATACAGATTTAGACGTGACCTGGACCTATAATTAAGTCAGAAGTAGTTGGTAATTACAGGGCAGTGTGCAAAGACTTCACTGTCCATTTTGGCCAGTATGGAGTTGATATAGAAATAACTAGGTCAAGTTTACATGCATTATTAAAATGAATAGTGTACCTGTTTTATTTTTCAGAGCTTTGGAAGCATATATTTAATGTAAGAAACCATAAGTTAGCACTGCATTGTTGATAACATAGATTCCAGAGATAGCTCTGTTGTATGTGAATGCCACTTAACTGAGCTACCTAACCTTGGACAATGTACATAACAACTAGTATTGATTAACACATCTACTAAAGAATAGGAAAATGATATTACCTTTTGCATATCAAAAAAACTGACTTGAGACATACATTTCTGTATTAAAATAGTGCAGTTTTATGTAAAATATGCAATCCATAATATGGTAATGATGAGCCTTAGAATGATAATGAAGTTAAAATATTAACAGACATAGTTAAATTTAAACTTATCGTACATGATCATTAAATGGAGCCATAGACTATAAATTTTGAATTCTTTACATTAATATTTATATCAGCTAATATCCATTTAAGAAAGACCAACCAGGGAAGTTAATATAATTATTAATTATAAGAGAGAATTTTACAGGGATTTTCTAGTGGGAAGTAAAGAGAACTCTAAATATAAAAATAGCAGTCACAAACACTCAGGCTGAGAAACAATGCCTGAAGAAGACTTTTACTTTCTTCAGGTTGACATCTAGACCTTTTTGTAGAGGGCACAGTCCTGGTTCTCTGGATAGCCGAGAGGTACTGGTGGCATTCTACCCATGGCGGAAGTAGGAAGAAATCATGCCTTTGGGATGCCCGGAAAATCTGTTCTCTGTTGGGAGACAATAGCTGTCACAAACCAAGTGCAGGGCATTTAGGACATTAGCTATCATGCAAGAATTACAGTTACTCTGCTATAAAACCACCTGGTGGTGGGGGAAGAAGGTACATTGGAAGATGATGGGGAAGCAGCTGGCAGCTGAGTGCTCACAGATGTATACAGCAAGAACTGGCCATTGGAGGACCTGAAAGCAATGGAGAGGCTGCTGCTAAACCCACTGCAGAGTGGGCAGAAGGTCGGGAGAAACTGCTGGCTTCTTAGTGATGTTGGCCTCTGTCTCCCACAGAAACACAGACTGAAGAGTCAGAAGGGCTTTTACTATGTGTGAGAAAACTAAAATGAGAAGAAAGACTCCTCTTCCCGTGAAACCTCTCCAGCCCTTCTCCTGACAAAGCTTCATGTCAGCTGTACAGGAAAAAAAAAAGTATTAAAGGTCAACGACCATGTTCATAGAGCAGGGTGAATTCAGAATAAAGCAATAAATCAATAAAAGGTGTATTATTGAAAATACAGTTTAAATATGAAAAGTTCACATTTCTATCAGTACTTGTAAATTATTTATCTTATTTCACTTTAGTGTGAATCCTAGAAAGTTTCATGAATTTAGAAATCCACAAATATCATTTTGCATATATAATATTTAACACAAATTCCCCACCTGGTGATGAGTCTTTAAGAAAATATTGGATCTAAAGTGGAACATACACAATATTGGCAATATTGACACCGTGTATTAAATTATATTTGAATTCAATGGTTTCAATACTTTTATAGATAAGGTTTTACTATTCTAACATATAACAGATCCCATATTACATTAGTTCTTATCATAGCTAGCCCACCTATGGCACTGTCTCTTTGTGAAATGTTTTAATGTTTGGTTTCCACCATGCCAAGATATCTTCTTAGTACAGTTGTCTCATTACTATGTCCTTTCCACTTTCCATTATCTACACATCCATGGTTTCTCAGGATTCATACCAATCTGTTTTTACTTAATGGTCTCCTCACGCCATCCTGGGCCTTCTAATACTATCAATGACTCTCATAGAAAACAATATGATAAGGCATTATTTTTAAAATAGTTATAACATAATAGGAAATACACACACACAAACACACATGGCATTTTTGATGATGCAAGGTGACCAGCAATCCTTTATCCTACGTATGTGTGGCCAGGACCAATAGACCAACAGCTATCAGCAGTGATAAAGGATAAGTGGAATATGTAAGTAGGACTCAAGAAGTGTCATAAGGAAGACATTGCCAACCAATTATACACTGCCTAAAAGGGAAGCACTAGGCCAAGTAGGAACTTTCTGAGTAACTTTGAGAAAGCTGACAAAACTGAAAATCCTCACAGACTCCCAGTTTTGGAATTTTTTGGTGTTGTTGCAACAACATATTTGAGATTGGATTTTTATGAAGAACAGATACTTAATGCTGATAGCCCTGGGAAGCTTATTGTCAAGGCGTTGGCAGCTGGCAAGGCTCTCATTCTGCATCATTCTAAGGGACACTGTGGAAAGTGTGTTAGTGTTTCACCACTATGGTCAAAATACCTGAAAATAATAATTTAGAAGATAAAAAGTTATTTTGAATCACAGTTTCAAATGTTCACTTCATGGTGAGCTGGCTCTATTTCTCTAGGACTCAGGTGAGGCCTATATATTGTGGCAAATGGTCATGGAGGACTGCTGCTCTGCTCATCACAGCTGGGAAACAGAGTAGTAGGAGCCGGGGGCAAAACATGTAATCCCCCAGGCTCACCCCCAAAGACCCAGTTCCTCCAGCCAAAACTCACCTGCCTAGAATTACCACCCTGTAATCCCTTCAAATTTTAAGCCATGAAATATGTGAGCAATATGTAGCACTGATATTATGACAGCTACAGTGTCACTAGGCCATAGGAATGTTTCTGCTCTATTATATCTTAAAGGAACCACTTTTGTATATGTGGTCACTTGTTGACTAAAATATTCTTTTGGTCAGCTTTTTCGTTGTTGTGGCTAAAACCTCTGACCAGAAAAAATTATAGAAGAGGAAACATTTATTTAGGGACTCATAGTGTTTTTAATCCATAGAAGACTGGCTCCATTACTGGGGGCTCAAAGTGAGGCTGAACATCATGGCGGAAGAGTGGTCAAGGGAAACAGATTACATCATGGTGATCAAAAAGCAGAGAGAGAGACTCTGAGTTCCAGATACAAAATACATACCCCATCACCATGTCTCCAATGAACTACTTCCTCCAGCCACACCCCACTCGGTTAATCCCATCAGGGATCAATCACTGATTAGGTCAAGGCTATAATTTGATCATTTCTCCTCCAATCCTTCTTGCACTATCTCACATGTGAACTTTTTGGGGACACCTCACATCCAAACTATAAAAATATTATGGCAGACATGACTAAATAATATAGGCATCTGCATCTGCAACTGAGATCTGAAGTTGAAAGCCACAGTTCTCTTTTCTCCAAAAGGACCAATCTGCATACAAAATTTTATAAAAAAGCAAATCTCATGTTATGACATCTATAATATGTATATATGAAAGTAATTCATTAAAATCAACAATAGAACAAATAATAGAAAATGAACAACAGAAAATGATATTTTTAAACTATTCAAAGGTTTAGAATGTGCCTGCACTTTATTGCATTAGAGGAAAATAGTCACGCTTTATTTCATCATTGATAAGGATACATAACCAATAATACACATCCATCTACATAGTATTTAGTGAGTTTGTTTTCAATAGAACAGTAATTTTGTTTCAAAGACACCAAAATCCAGTTAAATATGAAGCACTTAGAGAACTTAGTTCTTTTGCTTATTTGGGTAATAACTGAATTTGATCTACCAGTATGATAGTACAAATAAAATCTTATCAACTCTGATCCAAAAATGAACTCTGAAATACTTCAAAATATGAATTTTTTTGAGTGTTGACAAGATACTAAAAGTGGGAAATTCGGGGCTGGGGATGTGGCTCAAACGGTACCGCGCTTGCCTGGCATGCGTGCAGCCCGGGTTCGATTCTCAGCACCACATACAAACAAAGATGTTGTATCCACTGAAAACTGAAAAATAAATATTAAAAAATTCTCTCTCTCTCTCTCTCTCTCTTTCTCTCTTTGAAAAAAAAGTGGAAAATTCTACACTTCACATCACCTGACAGATTTTAGTCAAAATGCAGATTCATTAAAAATATTGTATAAAATTACCCATCTAGTAACTACCCTCAACATTTACATAATTATTGGAATAACAGAAATGGAAATATCTATGAACACTACTTCTTTCTCGTCTCATCATATGATATTTGACAATCTTTAGAATAGTCTGCAGGGTCAGAGGTATCTCCCCTCCTCCTGGAAGATTTTGCAGTACTAACACTATGGAAGGAAGGGTATTACATCTCACATTCTCTATGTAAGCCATAGAACTGCATCCACACATAAATTAAACTCTCCAGATGCATTGAAGAATTTAATGCAGTGTTTGATTTTTCCCTAGCTAAATGTGAATTTCCTCTGAAGAATAAACAATAAAAGTAAACCAATTGTCCAAATATGAATGTCTGCTTTCCACACCTCAGTTTTTCCTGTTAGATTCCTTTGAATCATTTAGGGTTCTCATTTTCTTGCATGTAATTCCTTATCTATTTCAGATGGTCACCCACACCTAGCATAAAGAAAAATACAGAGACTGCTGTAATTAAAGAAAATAAAATATATTTAGAATCTCTAACCATTTAGTAATTTAAATTCCAATTTTCTTTTCATGTTTATTATTCAATCTTTTTTCTTAATTGTTTGTTTTGTCAGAAACATTTTTATCTAAATAGGAAACAAAATGTCCACCAGACATTATTTTTAAGCCACAGAAATGGAACCTTTAGTTTTGTCTGTTTATTTTATTTGTTATAATAATAACTACTCAGCTGTCAAGAAGCTAGTGAAATAAAACTATTTAAAATATAGCATGTGATTTATTATTAAAATAATTTTTTAAAAATTTGATCACTTATGAGAAAACCCTTTGAAGAAACTTTTGATGGATTTAATTTTTAAAGGTGTATTTCGGAAGAGATTCCTTTACAATTTTTTAAAATAAAATTTGTCTTATAATAGGGGGCATCTCAGTTGAGTTGCAGTATTCATTCTTCTGCACACTGTACAGTAATTCACATGGGAAATGCTTCATTCTGTCAGTAAACAGTGATGGAGGGAGCATTCAGATGGAGAGGATTCCCAGGGTGGTGAGTGCAAGCACTCAGAGGGCTCTGTACCACTGTATGCTGATCGAAATGCAGAGTAAGTTACTTAGCACTTCTGGGCATTGTGTACATTTTACAGGTACTGGACCTGTTACATGGGAGTGTGATAGCTACATTGTAGGCTTATTTTTAAAAACAAATTAAAATATGTGCTTTACACAGCATAGAAATTTTGCAGTGTTAGCTCCTCTATTTAATATAATGACTATGTACTATTTTAGGGAACAATATTCTGTATATACCTACTGATGGCACCGCAGGAATGGTCATTAAATTTTGCAACATGAATTTAAATGCTCAGTTTTATAAACAGGGTGATTATTAGCACTTCACCTTTTCTTTAACTGGACTATTTTAAACTGAAACTTACATTATATCCACATCAATTGTATAGATTATGCTTTCATGATAAAAAAGACTGCTTTGCTGACAAAATATGGTTAGATGCAGGTTAACTGTAAACTGATTTAGGTAATAGTATTATAGCATCTGTTTTTCTCCACTATATCAGAGATAATATTAAGATACTATAATATTTTATGAATCCTCAAGAAAGACATGATAGTTTGAAAAGAATAGTGTGGTAATGTTATTTATGTATAACTGCCAAAGGAACTCAAAGTTGGTTTTTTATTATTATTATTATTATTATTATTATTATTATTATTATTATTATTTTAATAGGTAAAAGACCTTTATTTGTATTAGACTACTTCAAATTTGAGCTCCCTTTCACCATTTTTTCTTATAATTTAATTGTAATGGAAATTCCAAAAAAATCATTATTAATTCCTTTTAAAACTGTATTTGATTGTATAATATTTGCTTTAACAAAATCTGACAAAATTATAATGTGAAGCATTTAGCATAACTCATGTTTAGTACAGAGTAAAATTTAGGAAGATGAAGCCTGCCTAACAATCTCAACTCCACAGTTATCATCATTTGCACTGTGAAAAGATATTGTACAAGTGATCAGTTGGGCACAATATACATAATGCATAGTAAATAGAGTAATAGGAAATAGAATTTAGTAGTTTAGTTAAGGAATTTGCAGAATTATAGTTTCAAAATTAAAATGCTTTAAATAATTGCTTCTGTTGAGTCTTTTACATCATCTGACTTTTTCCAAATGAACAGGCAATTATTCCAACCTAGTTTTTTCATTGTTTTCTTTGCTATTTTTAAGGTATACATAACAGTGAAATATATTTTTACATATAACACATACATACATACATACATGACTTTCCATTCTTGTCTTGTACATAATGTGATTACACTGGTTATGTATTCACATATGAACATAGGAAAGTTAGGTCCAATTTATTCTACTGTCTTTCTATTCCCATTCCCCATTCCTTTCCCTTCATTCCCAATTATCTAAACCAATGAACTTCTATTCTTTCCTCCCCTTCACACTTATTGTGATTTAACATCTGCATTCAGAAGGAACATTTGGTCTTTAGTTTTGGGGGATTGGCTTATTTCACTTAGGATGATAGTCTCTCAGTCCACCCATTTACCAGCAAATTCCATATTTAATTCTTCTTTATGGCTGAGTAATATTCCATTGTCTATATATACCTTGTTTTCTTTATCCATTCATCGTTGAAGGGTACCTAGGCTGGTTCTACTATTTAAATATTGTGAATTAAGCTGCTATAAACATTGATGTGGCTTCATTACATAGTATGCTGATATGAAGTCTTTTATGTATATAGAGGAATGGAATAACTGGGTCAAATGGTGGTTCCATTCCAAGTTTTCTGAGGAATCTCCATGCTACTTTCCAGAGTGGTTGTACCAATTTGCAGTTACACCAGCAATGTATGAGTGTATCTTTTCCCCCACATCCTTGGTAACATTTATTGTTACTTGTATTCGTGATTATTACCATTCTTGTTGGAGTGAGATAAAATCTCAGTGTAGTTTTAATTTGCATTTTTCTAATTGCTAGAGAGTTTTAACATTTTTTAATATATTTTTTGGTCAACCATATTTCTTCTTTTGTGAATTGACAATTCAGTTCCTATGAACATTTAAGGTTATTTGGTGCGTTTTTTTGGTGATAAGTTTTTTTAATTCTTTATACATCCTGGAGATTAATGTTTTATCTGAGGTAGAGGTGGCAAGTATTTTCTCCAATTCTGCAGGTTTTCTTTTCATGTTCTTGAATGTTTCCTTTGCTGTGAAGAAGCTTTTTAGTTTGATATCAAACCATTATTGATTCTTGATTTTACTTCTTGTCCTTTAGCAGTCTTGTTGAGGAAATCATATTCTAAACTGACATAATGGAGGTATGGGCCTCTTTTTCTACTATTAGTCTCTTGTCTAAAGTCAAGGTTCTTGACCCACTGTGAGTTGAGTATTGTTTAAGTTAAGAAATAGGGGTTTAATTTAATTCTACTACGTAAGGATTTCCAGTTTTCCCACCACCATTTGTTGAAGAGGGTATCTTTTCTCCAATGTATGTGTATGGCACCTTTGTCTAGTATGAGATAACTGTATTTATGTGGGTTTATCTCTGTGTCTTCTGTACCATTGTTCTTCATGTCTGCTTTGGTGCCAACACCATGCTGTGTTTGTTACTGTAGCTCTGTGGTATAATATAAAGCCTGGTGTTGTGGTACCTCCTGCTACACTTTTCTTGTAAAGGATTGCTTTGGCATTCTGGGACTCTTATTTTTCCAAATGAATTTCATGACTGCTTTTTCTATTTCTATGAAGAATGTTATTGGAATTTTAATAGGAATTGCATCAAATCTGTATAACATTTTGGCAGTATGGCCATTTTTGCAGCACTAATGCTGCCTATTCAAGAACATGGAAGGTGTTTTCATCTTCTAAGGTCATTTTCAACTTCTTTAGAGTTTTATTTTGCCTAATTGTTCTGGCTTGAGTTTAAAGGGCTCTGTTGAATACAAGTGTTGACAGAGGGCATCCCTGTCTTGTTCCAGTTCTTAATGGGAACTTTCTATTTTTATCCATTGAGAATATTGGTCTTAGGGTTAAAATATATTTTTTATGATGTTGAGGTATATTCCTACTATCCCTAGTATTTCTAGCTTTTTGATCATGAATGGATGCTTACTTTCTGCATCTATCTAGCTAATCATGTGATTATTTAAGACTATTGATGTGATGAGTTACATTTATTTATCTCTGTATGTCCAACCTATTTTTTTTAATATTTTTTCTCCATTGTGAATTACTGTATTAGTTTTGTATGGATGAATAACATCATTCATCCCCATTTCATTTAAGTGGTTTAAAAAGATGATAATAATTTATTGCCTCACAGAATATCTGGATCGGAAAATCAGAAGAATCTTGACTATACAGTTCTAACTGGGATTTTTCAAATTATTGTATTGTAAGTGCGGCTTTGTCCAGAGGATCATTCCAAAGACTTCTTTCTGCAAGTGCAAGTTGTAAATATCTGTGGGCTGGGACAGGTTAGATTCCTTGGGAATCTCTATCTTTCTTTGTGCTCTCTACATGATCTCCAAAAGAAAGAAGATTCAGGATAGTCAGATATCTTCCCTGCAGACTTTGGGTTACAAAGATAAAAAAGCTAATGAAGAAAGACATGAGAAGCCTGTTTTTTTTTTCTTTTTAAATCAAATTCTGATTGTCAAACTCTATCACTTATATTGCATTGTCTTTTTAAAAAGGGTCACTATACTAGCCCAAATGCAGGAAATAAAGAATTAGATTTAAATTTCTGTGGAGAGGATGTAAATAAATTGCTAAGAAGTTTAAAGCCAATATTGTCTGATACCTGCACATAAGTTATATTCCCAGCATGTTCAAAATATACTCCCCCACCTTCAATTGACCACCAAAATTTTCTTTTGTAGCATCAGACAAAGGAGTTCATCTTTTAAATAAGTTCCAGATATAGATGAAGCCTTCATGCCATTCCCTAATTGTACTTAAGTTACTGTCTTCATTTCTTGAGGACAATAACTTAAGTTCAATTCCCCAATTGGGGATTTTGATGTAAAAGTCTTTTCCCTGCATTACCCCACCAAAAGACAAAAGTGGGAGAGGATTGTGTAAGCACTATTGCTCCTTCCTCAAGAGTATGGGGGGATCTTCTTTACCTATTTATATCAGTTTACTTTTTTCTGTTGTCCAATTGCTTTGGCTAGTGTTTCAATGATGGTTCTGCACCTCTGATAAAATATTAATCTCTAGGATATATGAAGAACTCAAAAAACATCAAAAAAGCTGGATAACCCAATCAATAAATGGGCTAAAGAACTGAACAGAAACCTCAGAGAAGAAGAAATACAATTGATCAACACATATGTGAAAAAGTGTTCAACATCTCTAGCAATTACAGAAATGCAAATCAAAACTTCTCTAAGATTTCATCTCACTCCTGTCAGAATGGAAATCATCAAGAATACAGGCAACAATATATGTTGGTGAAGATGTGGCAAAAAAAAAAGGTACACTTATACATTGCTGGTGGGATGGCAAATTGTTGCAACCACCATGGAAAGCAGTATGGAGATTCATCTAAAAATTGGGAATGGAACCACCATTTGACCTAGTTATCACACTTCTTGGTTTCTACCCAAAGGACTTAAAATCAGCCTAGTATAGTGACACAGCCACATCAATGTTTACAGAAGCTTAATTCACAATAGCTTCCATTGGTTCTACGGAACCAACCTAGGTGTTCCTCAATAGATGAGTGGATTAAAAAAAATGTGGTATATATACTCAATGAAATATTACTCAGCTTTAAAGAGGAGTGAAATTATGGAATTTTCCAGTAAATGCTTGGTGTTGGAGAATATCATGCTAAGTGAAATAAGCCAATCCCACAAAATCAAAGCCCTACTGTTTTCTCTAATATGAGAATACTAATTCACAATAAGTTGGGGGGCACTAGGGAATAATAGTGTGAATTACCTTAGATTAGTTATAGGAAAGTGATGGGAGGAAAGGGGAGGGAACGTGGGGGTAGGAAACATGGTGGAATGAAACAGACATTATTGCTGTATATATATATGTGACTGCATGACCAATATGATTCTGCAACATGTACACTCAGAAAAATGAGAAATTATATCTCACCTATGTATGATATATCAAAAGAAATGCATTCTACTGACATGTATAACTAATTAAAATAAATTTAAAAATAAAAAAGTATGGGGAGTAAACAGAAGACAAACAGAAACCATCATTGAGGTAGATGCAATATTTTAAAAGTATTTTATAACAAAACTTACAATTTGCTTTTGTAAGCATACACCCAATATCTGAGAATGCTATCTTTTAAATAGATAAAATCAAAGATTTGGCGTAATGTTTCTCAAAATTTAGTTCTTGAACAAACTTCTTAAAAATAAAGTCCTTAATAATAAAAGTACAGATGTCTGCATTGCAACAGTTCTAATGGCATACTATTATATAGAACACAGTTATTCCCCTTATTAGCAAGATCAAAAGGTAATTACATCATTAATTCAATAAAATACACAGAGATACACTGAATTTATTTAATACTTATAGCTCATAGATGAGAAAAACTAATATAAAAATGTACTTTTTACAAAAATATAGATGAAAGTAAAGAATAAATCAAACTATATTATCAGGTGGTTATTTTGTGATGCTTCATGCAATGAAACAATTTAAATCTAATTATTTTTGGTTATTGAATTTGAGATGAAGAGTGTTAAAAATAAAAAATTAAAATGAGAGTGTGACAGATAAGGAACATCACTCAATTTCATTTTGAGTAAATTATATGAACTTATTATGATTCACTGATAATTTAAAAAATAAAAGTAGATTTAACATTAAACTATGAAATATTTAGATAATTTGAAGTAGAGGATATCAAGGAAAGCTACAAAAATTGCTAAAACACTGAAAACATTTCTTGTATCTTAAAATCAACATGGGAAACATGTAAAACTATGCATAAATAAGTAATTTAATATAAAATTATGATTTCTTACAGGACTCCAAATACATACTGAAAGAAGCTATCACATTATTATAGGCATCTTAAAAAATCCATTCTATTTGTTCTAAATATTCAATGATCTAGGCAACAGAGAAAGGCGAAACTTATATTAGTTTTCCGGAAAATTAGATAAGTCTAGTTTTAAATCTAGTTTAGGTAGATAAATCTTATGGACAGAGTACTCATATGTCTCATGCATACAGGAAGAAAAATTAGGTGAAAAATTGCTTTAAGTTAGCATCTAATTGTAAATACAGGAATTATATTTGACCAATGCCCAAGACCAGTAAATAAAAGGTAGACACTCATAATTGTCAAATCAATAAATGAATAAAACTAAAAAAAAAAAAAAGAAGAAATGGGATGGGCAAATTCAAGATGGTAGAGAGGAGGTAGGCTGAGATCTCACTTTCTCCGCATGTTGGGGAACAAATGGAATATAAAGCAACCTATATTCTCCAGTGATAAAGAATTGATCTGGATGAATTTCTCAGAATATTAATAAGAATTTGAAAATAAACAAAGATGAAACAAAGTATCACTGTACATCAAACATTATACCCTCCCCCAAAATAAAAAACAAGACAAGATAAAATTACTAAAGATTTATGGTAGTAACTCTAAGAATATATTGTGAAATTATTTAGAGTCTTCGGTGTGATTAAAGGTACTATGACTTGTGGGAGAAGAGTACAGCCAACCTCAGGGGAGGTGGGCTGCATAGCAAAGAAGAATGACAAGGAGAAAACAAAAGTTTACCTTCAGTATTTACAGTATTATATGGATAAATGAAAAACAAAAGTGTGTCTATTGAACATTAAAAATTTGATATATTGGGGCTGGGGATGTGGCTCAAGCGGTAGCACGCTCACCTGGCATGCATGTGGCCCGGGTTTGATTCTCAGCACCACATACAAACAGGGATGTTGTGTCCGCCAATAACTAAAAAATAAGTATTAAAGTTCTCTCTCTCTCTCTCTCTCTCTCTCTCTCTCTCTCTTTCTTAAAAAAAAGAAAAAAATTGTTATATTGAAAGATATCAAAGATTCTAAAGAATGCAAAATATGGTGACTGATTTGACACATAGAATATATTGACATATTCAAAAGATTATTGATTCTTTGAGAAAAGCAAAAGCTGAGCTATTAGAAGAGGACCTAAAATTGAGAATGTGTCTAAAGTTAAGACAAAATTCAGCAAGTTTAGACTAAACTAATTAAAACACATTTACACTTGCACACAACTGGACACTTTTGTTTTAATTACTAGGATGAAGAAAATACATATGTGTCTGCAGAGAAAAAAATTAAAACTGACATTTTTAAAAAGCACTGGAAACATGATGCCCTCAAATTCTTTGAAACTTTTAAGAACAGGAAAATACATATACAAAGCCATGAAAACTTTCACTCAGGAATTTTAAACCAATGGAATTTGCTGATATTTTGATGGTCACAAATAAATTCTCAGTCATCAAGTTTACAGTAGTGAGATAATTTATAAGTTAAAAAGATAATTTGTATGTCTATAATGAGTCTATCTTTTAAAAAGATAGATGAAGATACAATTTAACAAGGTACATTTTTAAGAATTTTAATGGGAAAGGCATGATATAAAATCCTGAGGGTTAAACATAACAAAGAAAACTAAATAATTGTTAATCACCTCCTTGAACTAGAATAGAAACATTCAGTTCTAAAAGAAGTTATTCATAGTACAATAATGTGTGTAGAAGGCATTTTTATTAATGAAATGATGATAGAGAAAGCCAGGGACCTAGAACAAAGAAGATTATGGGGCACTGCAATAGAGTGGACTTCATTCTGAGTAATGAGGAACTCTGAAAGAATTAAAACAAGGAAAAGATATGATTATATTTTTATGTTAAAAAATAATCCTACCTGAAACGAAATTCCATGGCACTGAAATCAAAACTATTTTAATAACACTTAGAAACATGGCATAAAATAATATGCATTGTAATTAGGCAAAATATCCCTGTTAAGTACATAAACTTATCTTTGAAACACATAAATTGTTTGTGCTTAGTCTCATGAGAACTGTGGCTATCAGGGTAATTATAGGTCAGAAGTAAGATCCTTCCTTGTTTGAAAAATTGCCTGTTTTCTTAGGAGATCAAATTCATATGTTAAAGACATCTCAATCTCAGGTTGATTGTTTCCATCTAATGTAAGTGGAAGAATAGATATCACTGAGGATTTCCATATTTAGTGATTTACTTCATAGTTGATAAAATATTACCTATTATCAAATTTCCTATTAAAAAACAATCCCAATGTAACATACCAGTGGGTTAAAAACAGCATGTATTATTTCTCACAATCCTATACTTGGTTAATTGAACTAACCCAGAGTAGAAGTACTTCAGAATTATCATCCTGTGTCATATTCCTAATACCTCATTAGAAAAAACAATCAGTCATAAAGTTGATCTGGATTCACTTTGAATGTGTACTAATAAAGGGTGTGTGTAAGGACAGGAACTATTTGTATTCATTTTTGATAATATATAATTTTAGACACCTAACATGCGGGCTACAAAAATTTCTAATAGACCTGATGTTGGGCCTTTGTGTTAGAATTTGAGGACTATCTTGAAAAGATGCAGTGATCCCTACAAGTCAAAACCACCAGGAACACACCTAAGATATTATGGGGCCTCAGAGAATTGTTGATATTTGGGCTGATATTTAGTGGTATTTGTAAAGGGTTTAAAAGTGCCTGGTTCTATTTTAAGCTAAGTACTGCCAGAAAGCAGGATTGATATCCTTGTGGTATTTCTAAGAGTGGGGGAATCAAAGCAGAGCTATGGATTTATTTAGTGCAAAAGCTAGGCAATAGAGATAGATGATCTATTTGTGGTTCTTAGTGTTCTTGTCTGTGTTTAGAAATGATTACTGCCTTGTCTTGGTTTTCTCTCTCTCTCTCTCTCTCTCTCTCTCTCTCTCTCTCTCTCTCTCTCTCTCTCTCATAGCTACAAAGTGACTTTCTATGACACTCGTGTCCTGAACACATATCTATGGTCATCAGGAAAAAAAAAATTTTCTATGTTTCAATCTTAGGTCAGTTGCCAGCTCACAGTAGGTGGCGTTTTTGTGTCCTCTTTCTTTCCCAAGTACAGATAAACAACACTCAAGACAGGACCTTGGAATATGTGGATGTATCTGTGCCTATGTCTGGCACAATATAAACAAATGTTAAATGTCTTAGCAATTCTGCACTTCCTGAGAAGTCCATGAGTTTAATTCTTCTTTAGTCAATCCAAATTTCAAGGAATTTCTGTCTTGTTTTTTTTTTTCAGTGTCTTGGGCTATCTCTGTTACCAGTAATATTCAGTGTACTATTATGAAATAATGACAGAATAATTCACCTTAAAAATTCACCTGAATGATTCTAGAATCTTGGCTTCAATTATGTTAGTGTATCAGCAGAGAAAAAGAGAATATTTGTACTCTTACATTCTAATTTGATCACTTAATTATTAGAAGATGTGGGTGCTAAAAAATAGCTTCCAAGTTATTCTATGATGGTGTACAGTTTGTCTTGATAGTGTTATATATATTTAATGTATGTATAATACATACATAAAGATTATACATATATATATATATATATATATATATATATATATATATATATATATATATATTTAATGTCAAAATTTAATGGAAAATAGAGGTTTTTAATTTTTACTAGTATTAGATTGATCCAGATTTCAGTTATTTGATTTTATGGTTAATAGTGACTATTCCAGGCTATCGATGTTACCTAAATATCTTGAGAAAAAAAGTTGTTTACATAAAAGAAATTCCTTATAACCTAATATAACAATGGAAATTAGAGTATATATAAGTTAGTGAAATAATCACAAAAGTAACCTAATTCTGTGGAAGCTGAAACTCAGAACCAGATGTGGATATAAAAACTCCCAAAGAAAACAAACAAAAGTAGAAATAATGGTTTGGTTTCCTACCAGATAATGTGATAGGTTTTGAACTATTTAAATTTCAAAAGACAAGGCAGTGGAGCTGAGAATTGGATAATGCATCTGGAATCCCCTGAGGTGGATATTGTAAACAATTGCACCTCTGATGTAATTATCAACCTAGTGTTGAGCTAGGAAAACATTTGCTCATGACTGACAAATATCATATACCTGGCTATAGAAAGTGTTAGTGTTAATCCAGTATAGATTGTATTCACAGCTTATGAGATATCATTGCAGTCTAATAGAAGTAGTAGAAAGTATTTTATTATCAACATTAAAGGCTACTCAGTTTATGCAGTAGAATTAAATGATTCAGATGGAAAACCATATATGTGCAGTGCTTTGTAATCTTGCCTGTGGTTCTCTCCAGTGTAATGTATGTGGATGAAGCAGAAAATAACAAAGCACACCAAGGAAAGAATTTCTGGAAAATGAGATTTATATCTTTATCAAAGAGGGAAAAGTGGGCAATAGCACTAATAATAAGACCAAATAGGGCCTCTGGCTTTCAGAAACAAAAAAAAGCCAAGGGTGTACCCTGTGACTTTGAAAAAGCGATTAAATTTGTAGCATCTGGTACAGACTACTAGCTACAAAAATGTGCATATGGTCTTAATAATTTCATAAATTAAAAAGACAATTGAGGATTTCATCATCAAGGAAACATCACATAGTAGATTCTAAACAAGTATAAGAGGCATGTTACTTGATCTTCCTAATCTCCATGTTTAGAAGTCATCAATAGCCTCAAGTCTGCAAATTTTAATTTCTTTATGGCACAGCCAATAATAAACTATTCAGATTGGTATTTGATAAAGTGAACAACCCTGATCTACTGTGTACCAGGTGTGTGTGTGTATATATATATATATATATATATATATATATATATATATATATATATATATATATATAAAGAGCAGTCACAATTAAGTTTCAGAAACAGCACCGAACTCTGAATATAAATTTCAAAAAGTAAAGTATGTTTTGGGGTCTGAACTTTGTATTTAAAATTCAAAGTATTTCGAATTATGAGACGAAGAGAAAGCAGACATTGCTGTCCTAAATATGAAATGTTACATAATATGTACAAAGGTTTTGAGAGTAATTACTGCACACTGTTTTCTGTAATACGATTGTGGATTAGTCCATATCTTTTTAAAAATATTTTTTGCTCCCTTTAACAGAAAAAATAAAGCTAATTTTTTCTGTTTTTGAAGAATAGTTTATTCCAGTATTTTTTTGTTAGATGACTTTTGCTGCCACCAAATGTCATCAGAATTTCTAGGTCATAGTTTATTCAAGGATATATTGACCCTTCTGAGGAAAATGAACCAAAAGGATCCTCCAGCCTCCACTTCCCTTAGAAAAATACAAATACAAAGAAATGATATGCACATATAAAAATATGTGAAATACTGAAAG
This sequence comes from Callospermophilus lateralis, assembly GCF_048772815.1. Classification (NCBI taxonomy): domain Eukaryota; kingdom Metazoa; phylum Chordata; class Mammalia; order Rodentia; family Sciuridae; genus Callospermophilus; species Callospermophilus lateralis. Next base: position 1,067,817 of record NW_027512416.1, on the reverse strand, counting down.
TTTCAATCTCTCAGCAAAAGTTAAGAGTTAGGACAAACACAGTGTGAATTTCTCACAAAAACAAACTTTGTATTGCTCTCCATGAGGGAAGACAATTCAAAATTGCAGGCTAACTATAGGTGTTTCCATGAACATCATTTCCACTGTCCTCCTCATTATTCCCTCATGTTCATACTTACATGAACACACACACACACGCGCGCACACACAAACACACACACACACACACTGGCTCCTCCCCATCAAACTTTTCATTCTGGAAATATATACCTCTCCTGCTTCTTGGCAAATCATTCCTATTCACAGAGAAAAGCATTGTGTCACAATTCCTTCCCAAATTCTCTTTCTCCACTACTACCAGAGAACTTAGAAGGACAAAGGCGAGTTTGTGTTTGCAAAGAAGTAGAAGCTCCAGGTGATTTATGCAATGTGATCAGTGAAGATGGAATGGATCCTCATCTGAGTTTCCACAGTGGAGAACAGAAGGTCAGCAGGCTTTCAGCATCTCTGTCCAAAATAGTATTTTCTCTCTTGGCAAAAGACGAATGCCATATTGAAGAAAGAATGTTCTCTCTGTTAGAAAGAATTTGTCCTTGTCCTTTAAGTACAATAGTGTAACTTGATAGTGCTAAGAAACATTGGTCTTTTTTCTTATCTCCTGTGGCCACTCCATGAAGTGACATGTCTTTCAGGTTATTGAGAACAGAGTAGAGGCTCTAGTTCCAGATTTTTTTTTGAGTGGGGATCTTGTGGGACATGCCAATTATTTTCTTAGCAACAGTCTTGCTTTTGGTGTATTAACAGAAACCCATAGACAAAGAGGCTGAGAATCTTTTGAATATATATATTTTTTGAAATTAAATATTCTGAGACCAATAACCAATGTGTTAAAAAACTCAAACTACGTCTCTTCTCCTCTAATCAATGCTTAAAGACTTCTGCTGTACTGACTTATGCTGTATTTTAAAAAGAAAGAAGTAACAGACTAGAAATACAATATTAATCATATTGTTTATAAAACATCAAATAGTAAAAGGTCCAGTCTATTAAATACTTTCTTACTTTTAATAAACACAATTTTAAAACTTGTGGCTATTTCATTGTGTAATCTATAGAAATGACCATTACTGAATTTCCAGAGACAATGTTTTTCCCTTCTTTTACCCTTTCTTTTGCCCTGTATGCTCCACTTGTTGTAAATGCCCTCAAGAGTAAATCATGTACTCCCCCAAAGGCTGGGGTACATTTGAGTGACAAAGAAATGTTGAATTCTAATATTACAATTTTGCTAACTTTGATTACTTTTTCAGACTATAACTTGTGTGTGATAAATTCCATGCCAAACACCTTCTTTATACTATGACTAAGAGAGAAAAAACATTCTCTCATGGTCATGCAAAACCTTATTTCCAATATTGATTTCTGAAAATCCAGTAAATTTTAAATTTATGTTATTCATAAAAGTTGCAAAGTCTTTATAACACTTAAGATTTTTTAGGGGGCTGGGAATGTGACTCAAGCGGTAGCGCCCTCGCCTGGCTCGCCTGGCATGTGTGCAGCCAGGGTTCGATCCTCAGCACCACATACAAAGATGTTGTGTACGCCAAGACTAAAAAATAAATATTAAAAAAAATTCTCTCTCTCTCTCTCTCTCTCTTTTAAAAAAAAGACTTTTTAGATTATGTATAGTATCAGAATGCAAAGTCAAAATCTGGCTGTTAGCTAAAACCACTGATGGTGCTTGCTATCACGATTAGCCCCTTCATATCATTGTGGTACTGTGATGTGAGTTGCTGATGACGTTTTTCAGTATTTGATTTTCTAATTTATTTGTAATTTACATTTTACTTTTTTCCCCTCTATTGGTGCCCATTTATTGATTGCCTAACTACCGTCAACTATATTTTTAAATAAAAATCAGTAATTTTTATTTTCTTAATTTTAATGTGTTTTTCCCTGGATATTTCTCATGTGAACATATTAGTATTTGACAATTTTGCAGAATGTGCTTCAATAAATAAATAAATAACATGTGGAGATACAAATTAAACTTCACTAAAGCCAACCTTACTGTTTTTTTTTTTTTTTTTTTACTTTCTAAGCCTTCACAACACCTTCAATAATTGGTTTTCTTGGTAAATAATCAATCAACTAATAACTGTCATGAATTTAAAAATCAATTGAGGCTTGGTACTGTGGAGCACACCTGTAATCCCAGCGGATCAGGAGGCTAAGGCAGGAGGATTGCCCCTTCAAAGCCAGCCTCAGCAAAAGTGAAGGGCTAAGCAACTCAGTGAGACCCTGTCTCTAAATAAAATACAAAATAGGACTGGGGATGTGGCTAAGTGGTTGAGTGCCCCTGTGAGTTCAATCCCTATTACACCCCCCCAAAGAAAATCAATTGAGCTTTTTTCCTTTAAAGTAAATATTCTGGGTATTAAGAAATGAATGCATTTAGAATTTTGAAGCAAACTTTTGAGAACCTGCAGTAAATATTTTCTTGCAAAAGTTATTTAACAGTTAACATAAATCAAAAGCAGGATACTATTTTGTGACAGACAAAAGTCTTATGAATTTCAAATTTTAGTGTCCATATGGTTTTACTGGAACACAGCCACATTCATTCTTTTACACTTTGCTTATAACTGCAGATCAGAACAGATGTAGCAATGATGGTATAGCCAACAATGCCAATATATTTACTATCTGTACTTTTGCAGAAAAAACATTTACTGACCATTGTCCTAAATAAAAGTGAACTGGCAGCATCTGAAATCTGAAAATTTAAAAAGTTTAAAATTTTAAAGTTTTATGACAGAAAAACTGAGCCACATCCCCAGCCCTATTTTGTATTTTATTTAGAAATAGAGTTTCACTGAGTTGCTTAGCGCCTCACTTTTGCTGAGGCTGGCTTTGAACTCTTGATCCTCCTATCTCAGGGTCCCAAGCCTCTGGGATTACAGGCATGCACCACTGCACTGGATAAGTAAACTCATCTTGAAAAATTGTTTATTGAATTTTTAAGCTTTGAAAATTGTAAACAATTTAAATGATATATAGTTCAAGTTTGATTAGCTTTGCATATTTTTCACAATTAATATTTTTAAGTACTTTATTTCAATGAACAAAAAATTAAAACACTAGTTCTAATAATTTTTACCTTAAGTTGTAAGTATACAACAGGTGCTTTAGTCAACTAAAAACACTGAACCATTAAATAGATACTTCTACATTTGTTTATTAAAAGTGTTTTAATGCATGAACTTCTATTTATAGAAGAATTGTGAACTAAATATACTCCTAACAAAATAAAACAAAAAACTACGAATTTAAAAACAGATTGTATTAATCGTTCTGCTTTCAAGAAAGAATTAAAAAGTTAATACTTTACTTAAAATATCTATCACTTCACTTGACATTTTTTGAGGTATACAATACATTATTATCATTTTTTGAGGTGTACAATACATTATTGTCACCCTTATGTACAACAGATCTCAAAACAATATCCCTTTTATCTATCTGAATCTTTGCACCATTTGAACAGTAACGTTGAAGCCCCTCTATAGCCCACCACCCATGATCAGCCTACTTTATATTTTGCATTTTATAAATTAAACTTCTTTTGGATTCTTCCTAGGATTATATTCCAAAGTACTTCTCTTTTTGCATCTGCTTTATTATTTCAGTTAGAATAATGTCTTCTAAATTCATATGCTTTATAATATGATAGAATTTCATTTTTTTGAGCTGTCACACTCGTGTGTGTGTGTGTGTGTGTGTGTGTGCATGTATCCACATTTTTTAATCCATTCATCTATGGATACACTCTTAGTCTATTGCCATATTTTAGTTATTATAAATAATGTTGCAATGAATATGGGAGAGTAAATATCTCCCTTGAACATATTGCTTTTATTTCTTTTGGATTTACTCCCAGAGGTGGAATTGCTAGATCGCATGCTGGTTCCATTTTTAACTCTCTGAGAAATCCCCATATTACTTCCATAATGGCTGGACTAATTCACCTTCCCTCCAAATGTGTACACATATTTATTTTCTGCACATTCTCATCAACACTTGTTATCTTTCATTTTTTGGTGAAAGCCATTCTAACAGATGTGAAGAAACACTTCACTGTGATTACCTTATCTGATGATTCTGTACATTTTTTTACATGAAAAGCTGCAGAACTGTTTACCTATGATTATAAATTTCAGTTCATTTACCAAATTTTATTTACCCATCTTGCCATATTCTCTCGTTGAATCTTTTAACATGTTGGTTTTCCTCATTATATTATTTAATTCCAAAATTATAGACAACATAATCACAATTATTTTCTAAACCTGTACAACTTTGGTATTGTAATTTTTCCATGTGATCATTTATTAAGGGTTTCTATAATTACCTGTAAAGTGTGTTGCTATATTTAGAGTCTACAAGAATTTTTCATTGGTGATTTTAATAAATTTTATCTAGATCATGAATATACCATTTGTTACAATGGGTCAGTCTTGTGCCTGCCTGACACATTTGTTGTCAATGTACTTGGATAATTGATAGATTAATAAGATGAGAATGATTCAGTGTTTATTTGGTCAGAAAGAAGCAATGAAAGCTCCAAGCATTTTTAGTAATATAAGAAAAAATGAAAACTGAAAAAAATTCTTCAGGTGTTTATAATAAGGAATTAACATATAAAATAAATGTGAAAGTTATTTTTTCTTGTCTAGAAACAATACATTGGGCTAGCTGAAGTGAAAAACTTTTCATCTCTATCTCTTGGTAAAAAGAAATCCTTGAAAATTAATCTCTAGAGATGGAACAGTGAGCTAGAGGGAAAATAAAAGAATGTTGATATCACTATCGTTTGTAGTAGAAATGTCACTGAGTGGCCATGACTCTGCTATATAACCTAACCTTTCTCAGGACTGGTCATTTATTTCTTTAATTTCTTGAAGACAGAATGGTGCACTTTTCTTAGATGAAATTAGAAATGTATTTTAGACATTTATCTTCATTGTGATCTCCTGTGTATGGTTCAGGGATTTCGCCACTCAGGTAGTTAATAAAATCTCTTAAAGTCTTTAAAATAGAATGCCCATAGATGCAGTGATATCAGACATGATATAATCACTTCAATTTAAAAATGTATTTCTGTTTTTTTCTGAAGTAACACATTGTACAATGTAAAAACAAAACATTGAAATGAGAACACTTTTAGTTATTTATTACAAGCAATATTAGATTTATTTGCTATACATATATAAAGATAAATAAACATAAAAAGCCATGCTCACCAAATCCAACGTGTTTTTAATAATGAAAACATTTGTTCATTTGAGCACAATTTAAATGATAATCAATTTGGGCAAAAATCCTGAGTCTTACCTCTTTCTCTACTATTTCAGCTCATGCATCCTTTTCCTGGAATCTCTAAAGATGGCTAATGACTGCTTTCTGATCCTCCTATTTCTAGTTTATTTCACCTTGCTGAGATATATTACACTTCATGTCTCATCAAGCAGACATTCTTATCTGAATCATTTGTGCTCAATTTTTAAATAAAATTTTATGTTTTTCTAAGAATTATGGAGATCAAATAAGCATAGAGATTTTTGTGAAATCAACTTGTGACAGAATTGAAATTGTACTGTATTTGAAGCCAGGCTTTTTTAAAAGGTGATACAAAATATGTGTAATAATAAGTACTTCCTCTTAAATGTCCCTACAAGTCAAAAACTATATAAACAAAGACTTAAATGGGGACAACAAAATATTTTTCACCTTTCTTCTTCTAATGTTCAATATTATTCCCTTTATTTAACTTTATATTGAACTAAGACATATTACTACGGCTGCTATTTCCAACACTAGACTTTGGTATTTCCTAGAAAGAGATGTAATGTTCTGTACTTTATTTTCTAGTGTAATTATAGTCATTTTCTCCATCAATTCATTGAAACTACCTTTTACAAATTAGGGAAGTAATTACACTACAGTAATTTACATGAAAGTTGATGTTATTTAATTTAGAACAAAGATGTTTAGTAGTTAAAGTATTTCTGTCAAATGTTTTTTTATGTGTTGGTAAAATAACAGATACCTTAAATTTTAAAAGTTTGTATCTCCTATTTCTATTTTTCTGGTCATTTTGAAAAAAAATGCTATATTATTTTTTCATTGGAACACATAAGACAGCTCTATGTAGAGTAAAACTGTGGTTGTTTGTTTTCATAATTACTGGAAAATTAAGTAGCAAGAACGTAATCCAGATAAATAAAACAATTTTTTAAAATTTTCCAACACAACATGTATTGCATTAGGCCCCACAATAATTAATTAAATAGTTTCATAAATAAGAAATAACCACAGAGATGTTCATAGCAATATTGTCTTAGATATTTCGTCAAGTTAGGGCAAATTTATGAAGACCCAAGAGAAATGTAAATGTTCAAGGAAAAATTGAAAATGATGCACATAAGTGAAGCAAAAATAGTTTTGATAATTCTAAGTGGCATAAGCTAATTGTATAAAAATAAAATAACTATTTCTAAATTATATCACCAAGAATAACTATAAGGATAAGGATAAAAGTGAATATGTAAGAATATAAATGTTTATGAGTATATATAACTCAAGAAAATATTTTCCTGAATATACAGTGTATCATAAAAATTTTAAATGAAAGCAAATTAATTTGTATTTAGGTCTAATAGAAAATGTTCTTAAATTTCCAATAAAAAGTCATGTTTACCTTGCTGAAGGAAAATCACTTCCTCTAAATTGTTGCTGTATTTGTTTTGGATATTGGAAGTTTTTTTCCCATATGACTTTTCCCATTCTTTTTTTTTTTCTGTTTCACTTCTAAATCAAGAATATATTAAAAAATACATATATACAAATCTGAACTTTTTCTTCTGAATTTTTATGCATATGAAAAAATTTACATTGATAAAAGTTGTGTGTGTATTCTGATTATATTTCTTATGTATAGGGTTTTTATATGTCCTCATTTATAAGTAAATATTTATCTATAGTAATGTGAAATATATTCATATGTATACACACACATTTGAGTTCATTTATATTTCTTTAATTTTAGATTTAGTTGAAATTATAATTTTCTTGTTATAATTCATATTTGTGTATCACTCTACTTTTCTGAAAATACAATACACTATTTTTTTCTTTGTTTTCAAATGCTAACATGATACACACAATTTGGAGCTGCTAAAAATAATTTTCACTTAGTATTACACAATCAAAATAATTTCCCATTATTTGCTTTAAAAATACTGTCAACTAAGCCAATTTTTATATTTTTATTTTTATATTCATATAATTTTGTAATTCATTTTCACTTATTTTGTTTTATTCTGTTATAAGAGAAAATAATATATATATATTTTTCATATGAATTAAACTAAATTAAAATTTACCGTTGCCCCTTAATTTCAAGATACACAATGTATGTGTATATCATTAAAGATTAATGCAACACAAATACCATGAGTAAGTATTAAAATCCTGAAGTCTTCAAATAATGGTGCTTATGGTATAAGGCTTCTTTGGAAAGATCATTCAATAACAACTATAACAATTTCAAGGTATTTTTTCAGACACATGATAAAAAGAAATTTTATCTACTCTTTTTATTTTAGAGTAAATATTTTAATGTTTGAAAAATGCACATCAGTTATGTAGACATTAAAGTATATGTTTGTTACCCATTCAAATGGTACCTCAAAGCATTTCTAATAATTTCTTTATTTAAATAACACACATATGCAATAAGTCAATCCTATGAATTTTCTAGAAATTAACCTAATTAATATAATTTTCCTGAGAAAACCTCAAAATTGCAGATAAGTTATTATTTTAAAATATCTCTATGGATGCATATTCAAATTTGAAGATGCTACTTTAAGAACTGTTTTTCCTAAATTCCTCCAAGAAACAATTTTCTTTGAACTGAGGTCAAATCCAGTAGATTTTAAATTCAAGTAATCATTATCTATGTGAAATTATGCAAGGGGAATGAGGCAGTATAAATTTACATACATTATTTTTTTTTTGGCCTTGCAATAGTTGTAAATTTTATCCATCATTTTTGTCAAGTATTCATACAATGAAGGCAATACCAATACCAAGGATTGAATGATTTAATCCAGAAGGATATTGAACCTTAGATATAAAGTACTTATTACTTATATAGAGAAAGAAAAGAAAATTATGCTAATGGTGCCAGCTCCCATGATTCCCTCACACCTGAAAAATCAAAAAGGATGATATTGAAACAAAAGAAAGCTGAATGACTGCAACAGAACTTATTAATACCCCATTATGGAGGAGGCAATTCTTTGCTGCAGTAAAACAGATTATTTCAAGAATTCTTGTCTAATGGGAGCAACAACCTCTCTCATGACAGGTTCCAGTGAGAAAAAAAGGTGAGTGGCAGATGGCTTCATAACATCTCAGAGACTTTTCTTGTTTGTTGTGAGGATAAAAAGGCATTCTCAGAAAACTAAAGTAGGCTAACATAAATCTTATGCCTATATATAGAGAGACAAAGTCTCTAAGATATAATGCCAGCATCATTTATTTATGATATCCATTGTTAGATGTGAGTATATAAGATAACATGTTTATTTGTTTATTTCATTTATTCTTTTATTTTAAATATAGCAGGGAAAGGAATTACAGAGAAAGTCTTCTTTTGGTAATGGGGAAAACTCTCCATATAACCAAATATTTGTAAATAGTATTTATAAAACTGACAAAAATATTACAAATAACGGTCTGAAGAACAATCAAAAACTTTGTAAACTTACAAGTTGACCCCTGAAAGAAAAGAAATATCTGGGTGGTTTTTCTCACTCTGGAAGCTTTTGCCTGATGACAGACCTAGCTGATTCTATGAGGAATGTCACTAATATAAAATCATTCAATCTTACTAATTGGAAGAACAGAGAGCAGAGAACCAAATGATACAAGTGAAAAAAAAAAGGAATCTGTTACGGAAGAAAAATTGTGAGGGAGGGTCTCTGAATATATATACTATCAAGATCTTTGATTATCCCTTGAAATATGAAGTTATGGGGAATTAGATGATCCCTAAGATAAGTAGCACACAATCTGGAATTTCATGTAAGAATTTTAAAATATCTGAATAAATCAGGCAAATAAAAACTAACAAAAAACAATACTTTTAATGACTTAGAGTCCAAATACTCTACAATGAATCACAAAAATATCAGATACAATGCAAAATGATTAAATACTTAACAAAACTGTTAATTGTGACTACACTCAAGAGAATATAAACATTTGGAAACTGAACTTAAGGAGACTCAGATGTTGAAAACAATGGACAAATACTTTATAGCAGCTATTTAATGTATGGTCATGAAAATAAAGAAAAAAAACAACACATGGCTATAATGAATCATAAAAATCTCTGTAGAAAAATAGAAACAGAATGAAGACAAAATGGAAATTTGATATCAAAAATGTAGTATTGATATATTTTTGTGATTGCAGATAATACAAGAAAGGCTATCAGATTGGAAGTTAGGGTTTAATCTTGAAAAAAAATTGAAAAATGTTGAAAAAACTTTGCCCTCTGGGACAGTATCTAAGAAGAAGTAAACAGATTTAATAGGTCAAAAACAATCATAAAATAAAAATAATGATTAAAGATTTTCCAGAGTTGGTACAAAATATAATTTTAAAGGAAGCAGAAGATTATTCATGTTATTCATGCTAAAAACTATTCATCCTAATAACACACACACACACACACACACACACACACACACGTACACACACACAGACGTACTGCACACCAAAATGCCAAGTTCCAAAGATCCAAAAATATCTTGACATGAATCACAGCAAAATTACAGAGTACACACAGAAAGCAATGACACAAAGGAAGGCCAATTTCTTATAAGACTGAATACCAGAAGATATTGAAAAGTAAAATTTAAACAGTTAAAATTTCATATTTTTATTAACAAGAAATACACTGATTGGGATACTTACCCTTCCTTGGCCACATGTCATGAAGAGCGTGTTCTTGTACAAGGCAGAATTTCTATAAAGTGAGGGAAGGCTTTCATGTGTTAACCCATTTTTCATGTTTTGAGAAATGTAGCAAGCTTGTTGTCCTGCTTATTCCATCATTTGGCTAATAACCTAATCAAAATAATAAACAGAAAACAGATGTAGTTAAGAAAATCTAATTCCCCACAATATCTTAATTTCTATCTCTATCTCCATCTCTACTTCCAGACTGCCATGAGTTGAGTAGTTGCCCTATATCATACCCTTTTGTCCTGCTGTTTCAGCAATGGAAACAGCTGATCATGGATTGAGACATTTGAAATTATATTTCAGAATAAAACTTTCTGAATTCTTTAATTTACTCTTGTTAGGTTCTTTGATCACAGCATTGAAAAACTGACTAATACAGAAATTGGTACCAGGAGTAAAGCCATATTGTGATTTATACCTTACCATTTGGCTCAAAAGCATTTGTTTTGAAAAGTTTGAGAATGTTGTCTGGAGATGTTTCCTAATATTTTAAGAAAGTTTAATGGATGATTCTGGTGGCAGCTCATAATTCCAGAGTGCCAAACAGTAAGATAGTTCTCATGGAGCTTCAGGTGGAAATTAAGACTATTGGGAATTTTGGATTAAAAGTCCTTAATGTTATGTTTTTCCAAAAAAAAAAAAAAACTTTTCTACATTTTTGTCTAAGACCTGTAAGTTTTTGTGTGGCTGAATTTAAAAGTGATTGGCTAATTAATCTGGCAGAGGAAATTTCGAGACAGTGGAGCATTCATGCAGTGGCATAGGTATTGCTGATAAACCTTTAGCCAGGTTTAGTGTGATAATTAGAAAAAGAAAAGCCAAAATATTTGAAAAACTTTCAGTTTGGCCAGAAAAGCACATGTAAAATTGAGACCAAGGAAGATATGTTTGTTAAGATTACACCACTAAAAAGAAACCAAGTACTTTGTACAAAGTCGATAGGAAAAAAATCCTTGGAGGCATCTCAAGAGTCAGCAAAAACCACACATCTTAGTCTCAGCCTCCTTCAGAGGCCCTGTAGCCATTGTTCAAGAAGTTCCAGCTGACTGCTAGGGCTAGTGACAGACTTTGGCATAGTCCATGTTGTGGCGGTTCTGAAGGCCTTCCGGATGCTGGACTTCTGGAGTCATGGCAGCCTCCACCAAGTTTTCAAAAAAAAAGGTCTGTTGGACCAGGCAAAGTTTAAAAGGGTCAGAATCCCTGCAAGCAAACCCTGAGGGAACAATGAAGGAAGGTGTGAGAGTGAAGCTGAAGCTAAAATTGAGACCTCAGAAATTAAGAGATGTCAAGAATATTGAATGTCTCCTGAGAAAAACTTCAGGCAGAAAGCAGAGCCAGATGAAGAGAGGGTATGTAGGCTGCAACTAGCAAAAATACAGGCATGAGGCTGAGCAAACCCTTCAAGATGTACATCTCACCACCACATTCCCTGGATGCCAGGTGTAAAGCTATAGGAATTAATATTTGACTGGATAGGTTTTGGTCTTGTTTTCATCCCATAATTTAATTGTAGGCCCATTTTTGTCAAATTTTGCTGCTGTGACTATAACACCTGACCAAAAAAATTGTAGAGGTGGAAGAGTTTATTTGAGGGCTCAAGGTTTGAGAAGTCCCCTGTCCATAAACAGTCAATTCCAGTCCTCAGGGCTCAAGGTGAGGCAGGACATCATGGTGGAAGAGTGTGGTGAAGGAAAGTGGCTCACAACATGATAAGAAAACAGAGAGAGAAAGTCCACTCAACAGATAAAAAGCTATACCCCAAAGGAATGCCCCCAATGCTCACCTTCTCTAGTCACACCCATCAGTTTCTACTCATTTAATCCCCACTAGGGGATTAATTAACTGATTGGGTTTAGGCTCTCATAACCCAATCATTTCTCCATGAAACCTTCTAACATTGTGTCAGACTCGAACTTTTGGGGTACATATCAGATTCAAACCATAACAGTTATATTGAATAATGCTTTCAATGTGCAATTAAATTTTGTTTGTTGGTACTTTCTACAAAGTTTTTGCATCTTTTTAATAAGAGATATTTCCCTGTGAATTTTTTTTGTAGTGTCTTGTATAGCTTTGATAACAGGGTAATGCTAATCTGATAAAAATGATTTGCAAGTCTCCCTTCTTTTCAACTTTTGGAAGAGCTTGAAAAGGATTGCTATTAATTCTTCTCTAAAAGTTTGCTAGAATTTACCACTGAAATCTGTGTACTTTGTGCTCTTCATAGATGGAAAATTTGTATGAGTGGTTCAAATTGTTTACTCATTACTGATCTACTTGATTTTCTGTTTCTTAGTGAATCACCCTTGCTAACATCCATGTTACTAGGTCATTAAGTTTATTGCTGTAGAGCTATTCAGAAAGTTTCTTATAATTCTTTGTATTTACATAGGAAAAGCTATGTCTTTTAATTGGATAATTTAACCAATTTAAATTCAAGGTAATAACTAATCGGTAAAAGCTTATTAACATCACATTTTGCTGTTTTTTATTTGTTTTATAATTCTGTTTTTCCTCTCTATCCATCTTCCTTGGGATTTGTGTTTTTATATTGGCATGTTTTATGATTTTGGGGGGAATGTCCCCCAAAGTCTCATATGTTAAAGACTTGGTCCCCAATGCAGCAATATTTCAGAGATGGAGTTTTCAGAAAATGATTCAATCACTAGGACTCATTAATGGTTTAATCCAATTGACTAATTAATTTGAACATACTACTGAAAGGTAGAAGAAACTGTAGACAGGAGGAGTATGATTGAGATGTAGCTTGGAGATTACATCTTATCCCTCGCCCCACTGTTTTTCTCTCTTTCTCTGCTTCTCAACTCTCATGAATTAAGTGAGCAGTTTTCTTCTGCTACAAATTGACACCATAGTATTTCTGTCTTGGAGAAAGCAGACAATGGACAGAGCCTCTGAAACTATGAGCCCAAACACATCTATTTGCTCAAGGGTATTTTCCTCAGGTATTTGACACAAGGAAAAAAGTTAACAGTCTGCTTAGATTTCTCTGTCTTGATGTATCTAGAGTTTTTCTTTCTGGTTACCATGACACTTACATAAAATAGTTTATGTTAATCATAGTCTAACCAAATAGCAATCTTTTTTTTTAATCACATGCAAAAACTTCATGTTTACTCCCCCCACATTTTATGTTTTTGATGATAAAGTTTACATTTTTAGTATTATGAATTCATAAACATATTATAAGGTTATAGCTATTTAATAGTATTTCTTTTTAAATTTTATACTATAGATATAAGTAATTTATGAACTACCATGAGAATCTAAGAATTTTTTTATTTTCCTGTTCTTTTTATACTTTCATGTTATTAATTATTATTTTTTTTCTTTTAGCTTGAACAATACATTTTAGTATTTTGTAAAGGAAAAGTCTACACTAGGAACGGACTTTTTTTCTACTCTGGTTTGTCTGGCAGTGTCTTCAACTCTCCGAATTTGAAGGAAAGCTTTGTTGTTCTACACTTCAATCCTTCCTGTGCAACTATTCTCTGTTTTTGTTGCACTGTTACAGCAGGTTCTCAACTGGATTTTTGCAAACATCTTAAATCTATTTTCTTTCACAGATACCTGTGAAATTTTATTGTGTAGAGGAGTTTGAAGGCCAGTATTTCATACTCCATCATCTTCCTAATGCCATGCTACCCTAGTGTTGTATTTTTTATAAATGCATGAGTTCAATTTCTGAAACAAAACTTATAAAAGATTCATAAAAGTAAAAATTATTTAAGGTTATGTAAGTCAATTATGAATCAAAAGAATATTTATTCCAAATCTCAGTATAACTTTTTCCTATTCTATTCTAAAATAACTGCAAAGTCACAACTCTATCATGAAATAAAAAAAGACTTATAAATGCTAACACTGCTCACTCTCCCATCAGATGAATCTCAGATAAAAAATAATGTTATTACAATAGATTTCAGATAATTGCATAATCTTGTGTGGACACATGAAATAAAACCACACAACACAATTAAGGGTAAAGTTTCATGGTGTGTTAGAGTACAGATAGTAATCCTCTTTCTCTTATAAATACTATACATCATTAAAATTTAAATTAAATTTTACAAGATACTTTAGTATATTTCAATTTATTATAATACTGATTATTTGTAAATGCTTCAAAAAGTTAGTTTATTGTTTTAATTTGATGATTTTTATCTTAATTTTTATTTTCTTCTCTTTATAATAGACATTTTTTTAAATCTTTTCCTAGTAAGACAAAATATTTAATATTGTCTGATTGCTTATTCCTCATAATTGTGTGAAGGTAAATTGTAATTATAGTTTCTGTGGGTATACTACAATTAAGCAATTTATAATATTCACTTAAGGAAAGTATTTTAAGAAAGCTACATCTATTGTCAATGTATTTGATCAGCCATTATTCATTTTCTCTTGGATTTGTTCCATTATTTAATTATTTTCTCTATGGTTATTTTCAATATATTTGTATAACAACTTGAGCTCATATTCATAAGACTATATTTAGAATGGGCTTATATTTGATCAACAATTGTATGTTATATACACAATTTTATCTTGTTTTAATGTTAAAAATCATGCTGTATTTTTTTGTGTTAGCCAAGATTCTCCAGAGAAAAATGAACATCATATTAAATTCATAAATGCATATGGATGGGCAGATAGATAGATAAAGGAATTGACTCATTAGTTCATTCATAGAAAAGCCAGTGGCATAGTTTAGTCCAATATGAGGTCTGAAGATATGAAGAGCCATAGACCCTGTCATAATCTGAGAGCCCCCCAAACCATGAGCAACATCACCAATGGCTGGAGATCAAAGTCTTAGCTCAGGTGAAAACAACTGGTTCACCATTTCTCAGTCGTTTAGTTCTATTCAGTCCCTAAATGTGTTGGTTAAATGCCCACCTTTCACTAGTAATGTTAAGTTTCCCTGTTTCGCTTATATATGATCTTTCTTTCTGAAAACTTTTTCTCATCATGCGCATGATTTTTTGTTTTCTTAAAAGTTTCTAATATGTCTAAATTAGGTTATTTCCCTGTTTCGGTACTCTTGTGTTCTCTACCTGAAGTTGTTCACTTTTCTTTCTGTAATGCTTGCAACTAAAGCAGGAATGCACACATTGTTCTCTGTAAAACTGTTAAATTTTCAAAATGTTAGGTTTATGTGACATTTTGAGTTTCCTCATCAAGGCCATGGACCCAATAAGGCATTTCTAAAAACAGATGAATTGACAAATCATGCAGTTAATTTTGTACCAAAATTTTGTATCGCTACAATGATTTAATATTATATAAAAATTTAAAGTTATGAAACATATATAAAGTAAAAACTCATATTAATATTTTTTCTTATTCTCTATAGCAAAAAAGGAGATATATTTGGAGGTGTTTTATATGTGCTGGATTTAAAATATAAAAATCTGCAATACAATAAAGTTATATATGAATTTAATTAATAAATTTTAGATAACTATTATGTGACACATATAAATTTGAAGAAAAACTATTATTTACATAACATTTGTTATATAAGTCTATAAACTGAATAGTTGATCATGTTGAAATCTTTTTAACATAGAGATACCAAGATATTCATTATATTCTTTTGTAAAAGCAGCATTTCAATTCACTCTGAATGAAAATGCAGATATCTGAAATCAATTACAGATTTTAAATAATACCACCAAATATATTCTTTTCATACTTACATTGCTTACCAATTAGCATTATCTTAATAATGTCAGGAAAATGATAGCAACCATCTCTTGAATACAAATTTAGTTGAATACCAACTAATTTAGAATAGGAAATAAGTCACATTCTGTTTGCATAGTAAATTCAGGACAGAACTAGTTCTTGGGGAGACCAGAGAACTACAGCATGAACATGTTCCCCTGGAGGGGCAGGATATGAACTATATTTTCTGACTAAAGTGATTTTTTTAAAGACTATTTTTTTCCATTGATGCATGTAATCCAAAGTAACTTGTGGTGAAAATACTATGTCCTTCTTAAGTAAATATAGTATTTTTTTGTCATTATATAAGTTTGGTTTCCTAAAGTTGGGATTCCTCAGCAGTAACACAAATTTAGAGTAGACGCAACATCTACCTCAGCCTCTTGCTTTATTTACCATAAGGGAAGTTGAAAGGATGGCATATTTATTTTCTAAAGCACTGTAACAAATTGCCACAAACAACAACTTAAAGCATCATAAATATACTGTCTCACAATTTCTATAAATCAGAAGATTGAGGTCATCACAGCTGATTTCTCTTTTCAGGTTTTCACTAAGTTAAAATAAAAATGTTCACATGAGCTGTGGTTCTCATTTGTAACTTGGAGTGCATTTACAATCTCATTAGCTGTGGGAACAGTAATTTCCTCACAACTGTGAGTACTGAAGTATTTATTTTCTTTCTGCCAGGAACTTCCCTTAGCATTAATATGCCACCCAATTCCATATCATGTGTATTCACAGGAAATTCATAACATTGATGTATTTAATTTTTAAATCCATCTGAATATGACTCCCTGACTTCCCCTCAGGTAAACTGATAAAAAAATCTGATTTAATGGATTCATTGATTGTAAAATATAATAATTATTAATATTATATAAACATTCTAGATGGGACAGGCTCACCCACAATAATCTCTTTTAGCATATAAGGTGACATAATCAAAAGAGTAATATCTCACAATATTCAGTTTGTACCAATAATCAAAGGAAGGATTTTGTTCAAGGGTAAGAAGGGTTATTGAAGATTGTCAAAGAATTACACCTATAATAATGCACAGAAGACTCAGACATTGACATAAAGTCATGGAGTTAGCTATGTCATACATAGTAAAAGCCCTTGGATTTAATACAAGAATATCATGACTTCTGTCAATGTTTATGAAACAGTGCCTTAACTTATTAGCCTGAAAGTAGAATAAAATTTCAGACAATTCACAGTTTTTGTATATTATCTTCACAAAAGCATTAGAGAAAGCACTAACTGGAAAAGGGTAAAACATTTTTTGAAAAGCTGATTGTTGTTGCTTTAACCTACTGATGATAGTAAATATTGCTCTTTGGGACTGGGATTACTGACATAAATGGAGATATTAGGATTCCAGAAAAGCAGAGGTCAGAGTGTAGCACAACCTTCAGAGGAAAGATAGATGTAATTTTCATGAGTATAGACATCAGAGCTTGCAGAAAACCTCACATTGCTTTCCTGACATGTGAAAAGAGAGCCATTATTGCAGAAAGGCTTAATATAGCCCTGGAATTTACCCTCCGGTTTCAGCCAAAATAATACATCAGGTGCTTTACAGAAACAATGCCAAACTTGGCAATACCATCCAAAACGTTAATGGGTTCTCTATTATATCCCCATTGTGCTCACTTATCTAGATGCTGGAAAAAAATAGAAAAAAAAAATGGGGAAAAGCAATAATCTGTTAGAACTTATATAATTTAGCCTCAATGGTAATTACGATGTGGGACAATTTTTACTTATATGTGACAATTACATTATCTTATATGTAGATAATAAATAGGAAATATAATGTTTATTATGTCCATAAGTAAGTAGATCAGAAAGTTATTTTTATATCAGAAATATAGCCGTCTAATTTTACTACCTTATTCAGGGTTATTTTTTATAAATTTTAAAATGTGGTCTTTAGAGAATTTGGTAGTTTGAACATACAGAGAATATTGCTCTGATACACTCAGGACATTATGCCATTATATAATAGTATCTAATAAATAGGAAGTTATATGTCCTTAAAGACACATGCAAAACTAAGGGCTGCTGATAAACCCCATGTAGATTAAAAAACCCACCATGTAAATAAAATGGGATTATGGGTCCAATCATCTGTGTCTGAGCCCTGCCAGAATTTCTGATTTAAGTTGAAGGACATTCCCTGACACAATTCAAATGACTTCAAAGCCTTTGTTGAGATCTTTTGGAGTTTGATAGGCAAAAGATGAAAGTATTCTTTGACTAGTTTATTAGGTGGTTTAGAATAATGCAAATATATAGTGAAATCTACAGCAAGACCATGGGTTATGTGTCTTGTTACATCAGTCTTGACATACCAGATCCAGTGATGATAAAAGAAAACTGTAGTAAAAAAAAGAAAATGTATATTTTAAATAATCTGAAGTTAAACATACTAGAAGAATCCTGGCCCAGATTCCTAAGGTCCAGTGTACTAGTGTTCATCTGAAGTGCAGTTCTTGCATGTTTTTGAGCTCTGTTAATTTTTAATGTCTGAACACAGGACATCAAATTATTATGTGACTGGAGCCAGGCAAGGTGGCAGACACATGTAATCCCATTGTATCTGGAGACTGAGGCAAGAGGATTGCAAGTTCAAAGCCAGCCTCATCAACTTGGTAAGACCCTAAACAACTTAGAAAACCATATCTCAAAATAAAAAAGGATAGAGATATGTCATGCAGTTAAGTGCGTGGTTCAATTAAGTTCCTGAGTTCAATTCCTGGTACAAAAAAAAAAAAAAAAAAGAAAGAAAGAAAAGAAAAGAAAGAAAGAAAAAAATATGAAACTATACCTTTAAAAAAAACACCTTCATATTATCAGACTTATTAAGTCATAGAATCACACAGGTAAAAACAACAATCTATCCTACACAGAAGTTATGAGTGGGGCCCAAACATATACAATATTTGATGTCAGTCACCTGTCTTTCATGAATGCCTTTCTTAAATTTCATCTAGAAACTAAGTGGGGCAAGAAGAATTTACCTAGCATCAACTCAAGGAAGAAAAAGAGCTAAATTTGAACAATGAGAGGGTTCATTCAAAATGATATACTAAGTAAAAATTGAAAATGATCTGGCTGCTTCAACATTACAAATCAACTAAGAGTTGGCTCAGAAGGATATTGGAGAAGAAAATGCTCCTACTAGCAGAAATTTGAGAACATTTGTTTGGACACTTTTCATAGAGTTTGGAAAGCCTGAGGCAAGAAGTTATAGACTATTATTATGAGAATTCACTTGACTAGTTGGTTAAGATTCTGAAAACAACAAGTTTAAAAGACTAAAGGCAAGAAATTTGTGAGGGGGGGACCTGTAGATAAAACTGTGTCTATAGCCACTGAATGACATATCTTCATGATTTATATCTGTATCCCCTTGAATGAACCACTATGAAAGCTGTTCTCATCTGTGTTTCAAGATAAATTTTCTTAGGAATGTTAGTTTTTCCCATTGTCTGATCCAATGTCAAAAGGGAATGTGCCGCATCATAGGAACTCCCAAAATATTGCCACTGACCAAGAAACCTAATTGCTAAATGAGACATAAAAATGAACTTAAAACATGGGGTCAAGTTTTGTTCTACTTGTATTATCCAGAAGCAATAGTCCTAGTAGAACAATGGAATGTACTATTAAATACTTAACTGAGGGACTATCTTAGAGAAATTTTCCTGAAGGATTGAAGTGATAATCTTGAAGATAAATTTTCTGCATTGGATAAATGACTAATATAATGTATGGAATCAAAAAGTAGATGTTTTTCGAATCTTTAAATAATAATTTTATTGAAGCAACTGGGAGAATTTGTGTTTCAAAGCTATGAAACGTAAGGCTCTTCTGGATCAGAGGACTGAGTTACTGGCACTAGTGATGGGAAAATGCTTCTACTAGCGGGCACAGGCAGATGTGGCTATTACAACCATTCAATCAGTTTGGGCTCCATATGTGGAACAGCAAGCAAGCAGTTACTCTACTTGCCAGGATCATTGGCTCTGATTACCATGAGAAGCTGGAATTGCTGCTACATTATGGGTAGAGGAAAATGTAAATATGAAACCCATGAGAATCCCTAGGACGTGATTTTTTCTTGCCTGGCAATAGTTGCAAATGCACAATTGCAATAATCATGGCCCAAATGAGTAACCTAAATAGAAGCTTTGACTTTTAAGGGATAGAGTGTGTCACCAACCCACCTAGAACTTTTAAGATACTAGTCAAGGTTGATATCAAGCTATAGTTGTTAGTATAGGAGGGAGAAAATTT
The DNA here is from genome assembly GCF_048772815.1 of Callospermophilus lateralis. Lineage (NCBI taxonomy): Eukaryota > Metazoa > Chordata > Mammalia > Rodentia > Sciuridae > Callospermophilus > Callospermophilus lateralis. Next base: position 1,047,660 of record NW_027512416.1, on the reverse strand, counting down.
AGTGTTTGGGAAAAACTGCAGCAATAAGAAAGGGAGAATGTTCCAATAACATTCCCAAATCATCTTTTGTAGGTGTTGCAACCAGCACATTGAAGACTACTCCAAAATTTATTATAATTTTGATTTCTTTCTGATCTAAACAAAATTTGTTTTTTTTAATTTAGCCTTGGGGTGTCTGGGGTGTGACTCAACAGTAGAGCACTTGCCTCCCATGTGTAAGGCACTGAGTTCCATCCTCAACACTACATAAAAGTAAACAAACAAAATAAAGATACTGCATCCATGCATAAATAAAAGTATGGTTTTTTTTAAATTCTTGATTTGTGTAAAACATATTGATCCAGATTTTTTCTTTTTAATAAACAAGAGAGTAAATTGGAAAAGAACACTAGGAATGATGAATATTTAAGGTTAGTCTAAAGAATTAAGTCTTTAAAGTGAATCAAATTGCCTGATTAACTGGCAAGAGAAACCTAGTGATGCTAAATATGCTAAATCAAGTAAATTTTTTTTGTTGAAGGAAGTGATCAATAATACCAGTAATTCTAAAGAACCCAGGAAGATAAACATAGAAAGCCCTTTTTTTTTGTTTTGCATTAATTTGATAATGACCAGGTATTAAGTTATTAGGGTAATTTTCACTCAATTTAAAACGCAGCAAGTTTTTTTCATTTTCTTTTTGCCTACTGAATATTTTCCTGATTGAGATTTTAGTTTTAATAACATATATTTAAGTGGTTTGTTTATATTTCTAATATTTTATTTCTATCCCTTTTGGAAAATGTATATACTTATTTAAACTTCTTAGTCTTGAAGTTCTACTAAGCAATGCGAAACAGATTAAAGAGATAGAAATGTAAAAGAAATATTAGCTAACAAGAAAGGGTGTTACTATTCATGTAATATTTCAAAATAACAAACAATTTAAAAGAGTATACTTCAAGAAATAATTATCAAGAATTTTTCTATTATTCTAATAACGAGAGACTGCAGGCTTATTCAATTCATATAACAAAAGGCCATAATATTTTAAAAAATACTTACAAGTGAAATATAAGAATGTACTGTATAACATTTAAGATTAGTGTATCCTTTTCAACTGCACACAAAAATATACAAAAGATGGAATTTAATATACCAGCAACCAATAAAAGAACATTAAAATACTCTTTAATCCTCCCACATGAAATACATAGGGATAAAAATATTTGAAGCACCAGGTGCTTAGAAATGCAACTATGTGGGAGTTTTTAGGATTAATCACATGCAATTACAAAGGCTTTATACACCCAGCTGATCTCCTTACTCCAGGCTTCTGAACAGTCAGCTCCTTTCCTTGTCTCCAACTCTAAGACATTGTTTGTTTTTCACTCAGTCTCAGTACTTTTGCTCTCAGTGCTTCTCCTTTCCCTGCTCTCAGCCCTTAAACCCATAGGAATTTAGGATTCTTTGGGGGACATTTTCAACAATGTGATGACCTCCACTGGTATGTGTATATACCTGACTTCTGATCCATGGGGTAAAAAAAATAAATGGAACAGAGAGGACTGGAGCTTCTTTTACTTTTAAACTCTGGCTGACATTATTGGAAGAAGTTATTAAAGACATTGAAAAACTATAAAACATTTCTGAGGGAAATTATAAGAGGACAAAATAAAAACAGACACACACTATATTCATGGATTGGAAGAATCACTCTTTGGAGAGTATCAGTTCCCACAAATTAATTTACAGTCTCAAATTGCAATCTCAAAATATCTGCAATATTTTTATTGAGGCAAATATTGAAAAGAAAATTATATAAGTCTATGGAATTACAAAAAGCCTAAAATAAACAAAATTATTTTGAAATGGATGAACCAACCTGACAAATTGACACCACCTGATTTATTTAAAATGAAGAAAGTCATAGATACTAATAAAACAAAATATAGAGACTATGTAAATACTTTTCCAGATTAAAAAAAAATTCACATTGAAATGAAAAAACTACAAGTGTAGCTTTTTTTTTAACTAAAACCAGAGTCTACACTATATTTTGTTGTCTTATCTCCTATTCTCCTGCAATCTGTGATATTGTCTTCATTTACTTTCATGACTTTTGAACTTTATATACATACATAAGCAATAGTTTTGTCCTACTACTTAATGTGATCTATTTTGAGATTTTTTTTTCAGGACAAATTTAAAAATCTTTTCAGTTCATATCATACAATTAAAAGGATTTTCCAAGTATCTCAAGTTCTGAAATGTTCTTTATCCATTGCTAGTTATCATTTTGGCATATCAAACCAAAGTACAGAATATTATATTATTTTTATTCTCATCCTCAAATTAACAAACTGTTTAAGTGAGCACTGCTGTTTTTGTCCAAAATCTACAGTTTCCACTAAAATTAAAATTAGAATCACTATCTATGGCCTCAAATCTTCTTTTTTTCCCCAATATCTCTTGTTAAACATTTTAATTTTCATTTTTTTAAATTACATAGATACCAAATATGAGGAATTACCTATCAGTACTTTTTAAAAATATTTGTAGTTATAGTTGACACATGCCTTTATTTAATTTATTTATTTATATGTGGTGCTGAGTATCCAACCCAGGGCCTCGAATGTGCTAGGCGAGCGCTGAACCGCTGAGCCAAAACCCCAGTCCCTTAGCACACTGTTAATTCATATTAAATCACCTTAAATAGCCACTTAGGATGTTTTGGAGTAGTCAGGCTTTTTTTTTCCCTTGTAGTAGGTTACTAGAGATTTTGTCAGGTATACAAAACATGGTAATATTCCATCAAATTTTTATTAGTTATTCCATCAGTATTACTAAGAAAGGAGGTACATTTATAAAACTCAACTACATTAATTCAGAAAGTATCTTGGAAAATTTAAATACTTGGGGAGACTGTACAACATTTATTTCTGTTATTCCATTTTAATTTACTGATTTTATATAGAATCTATTTAGATTTTAGTTACAACTATAATAAAACATTTAATTGAAATATGATTATATTAGTACACAATTCATTATTTAAAAGCAAACATTTCAGTTTAATATATTCACAAATTTCTGCAACTATCACCACATCTTCAATACCTAGATGTAGAATTAGAATTCCTTCCCAAAAGGAATATGCAAATTAACAATTACTTCCTCTTACTCTTTCTCTTTTATATCTATGTAACAAAAATTAATACAGTGGACATTAAATATAAATGGAATCACATAATATGTGTCCTTTGCATCTGGCTTTTTTCCTTTAGCATATATGATTTTAAGGTTCAATCATAAAATGGCATGTATAGGTACTTCATTAATTTTAAATTTAAATACGATACCAGCATAGTGACATACATTTTATTTGTGTCTTTTTTTAATTAATGGAAATTTGAGTTGTTTATACTTTTTGACTGTTATGTATTATGCTGCTGAGAACAGTCATGCACATACAAGTTTTCATATGAATATATTTTCAAAATTTGTGTTCAAGGCTAGCATTTTTGCATCATATGGTAACTTTATTTAACTTATTGAGGAGGTACCAAACTTTTCCCAAAGTTATCACACCATTTTACATTTTCATCAACTGTGTATGTGCAGCTTTTGGGGGGTGGGGTGTATGTAAGATTGATCTCAGGGACACTCGGTCACTGAGCCACATCCTAAAATCTATTTTGTATTTTATTTAGAGACAAGGTATCACTGAGTTAGTTAGCACTTCACTTTTTCTAAGGCTGGGTTTGAACTCGTGATGCTCCTGCCATCCCTGAACTTCAGGGATTACAGGCTTATTGCGCCTGGCACTGTATATATGCACTCTAATTGCTACAAATGCTCAAGATAAACTTGTATATTATCTGTCTTTTAATTAAAGATGCTAGTTATAGGGATATAGTTTAGTGGTAGAGTAGTTGCCTAGCATGTGCATTGCTTTGGGTTTGATCTCCAGCTCTGTAAAAACAACACAACAACAACAACAAAAATTATAAGTACTTAGTCATTTTAGAGAAGTATCTATAAAACTTTTGTGTCAGATTTACATATATATATATATATATATATATATATATATATATATATATATATATAGTTGCTATAATTGATAGATATTTTTGGTACTAAATAATCTATGAATTTTTTTTTTTGAATTTTGAATGTCATTCTGAGTGTCATGATCTCTTGACATCCTTCTTCATCTTTCCTGGATTACAAATCATGCCTTTTTCTGGCATATGCACATTCTTATTCATAAATTATCTAGTAGTTTTCTCACTTATCAGGTCTCCCATTAAAATATTACAGCATTAGTATTCAAGTTACCCTTATTTTCATTTGTAATGGCCCAAAGTTTGAATTCAATTGTTCAAATACATATACATATAGCCATTTATAATTGATTTATCTTGTTAGTTATTGCTAACCTCTTTATGTACCTAATTTATAAATTGATATTATGAAAAAATAGTAAGAAATCTAAGTGACTTTATATTCTAGCAATGTAGAAAATAGTGCTAAATAATTCGCAATTAAAGTATGAAACACATGTAAACACAAAAATTATATCATAAATGTTGACATATTACATTTGTTTTGATAGAATCCTACAGGAATAGTGCCTAGTGATTTTGAATTTGTTCAGAAGTGGTTTACTCTCAAGGCTCCTTATGTATTTCTTGCTTGCTGAAAAGGAGGAAGCACCAGTAATTCTCACATGCGAATATTTTTCAAAGGTAAACTCATATCAATCACTTTTCAAGAAACAATTCTTTCTCATACTTATTCTCCATGTTACTGAGTTTCTTATCAATTGATTTAACATGATGCTGTTTACAATTATTACCATTGCCTGTCATCACATGTATTGCTTACATATTACATGTTCTCCTTCTTCCTCTTATTACTTTTCTAATGAGACTATAATCATCATTAAGTACAAAGAGCCATCTGCTTATTTAAAAGAACCTGCAGATTTGACATGGTTATGGTATTACTTTATATATTAATTTGTCTAGGTAACTTCAGGAAAGGCATTAAGAGATATTTAATGTGCATGTGTGTGTGTGTATGTGTGTAGTTTTATCTATCTATGTATCTACCTATCTATATAGTTTTATGTAGACTAATAATATTTGTTATTTATATTCAATATTCACATGTATATTTATTATATATAAAACTTATATATAATATTATCTATGCTAATAACATATATAATTTTTATTATATATATATATATATATTCTCTTCTTCCAAGTAATAGCCAGTGGACTTCCATTCCTCTTGAGATACCATAATAACACATCTTTAGTTGTAGGGCATCTCCAGATGATTTTTATGTCCAAGCATATAGGGATAGCTACAAGATTATCAATAGTGTTCTTTTTTTTCTTCCCTTCCTTTTCTAGCATCTGTGCCCTAAGATAGCTGCTAAGTTTCTTTTTGAAAGTAACTAGTTAGTTTTTCTATTGCTGGTGTTCATCATAAGGGTTCTAAACTCTATGTTAAATCAGCACTCTTTATGTTTCAAGTTTTAATTAATATTTTCTTTGTAATTAATCTGAAAACTTTCTTTCAATTGTAGTAAGCAAAATAATGACAATTAAAAGATGCTCATTTTCTAATTTACATAACTTTTAAACATATTGTTTTAGTCACTATTCATCCATGTGACCAAAAGACCTGAAAAATCGAAGAGAAAAACAGTATTTTTAGGCTCATGATTTCAGAGGTTTCAGTTCACAGATGGGCAGCACCACTGCTCTGGACCCAAGGTGATGCAGAATATCAAGAGAGAAGGCAAGGCTGTGGCAGAAGAAAGCGGCTAGGGGCGTGGCAAGAAAGCAGAGAGAAAGCTTCACTTGCCAGAGACAAAATATAAACCTCAGTGACACATTTCCTCCAGCCACCCCTAGCTTCCTTCAGTTACTACCCATTAGACCTTATCAGTAGATTAGGCCATGGATTAGGTGGTCATGTAATTATGTCATTAATCTCATAACCTAACAACCTAATCACTTTGCATCTGATTGTTCCTGCATTCATTGTCTCACATATGAGCTTTGGGGAAAAACTTTATTTCCAAACCATAGAAATTAAGGTTGCAGATCAAAAGGGAATTAAGGTGACAGATAGAATTGAGTTTTCTAATCCACTGATTTTAGGATCTTCCCCAAAAAAGGGATATTACCTGGTTTTAGGTATATGTACAATCTAATCACATGAGGTTGTAGAAACAGCGTGGGAGGCAGAAGTGTGAGTTAGGGAGATTGGATGTGTGAAGAATTTGGCCCAATTTTTATGGCTTTGAAGATGAAGAAGGGGGACCAGAGAGGCAAGAGATGCTTAGTTTTATATCATCTCCACATGATTTTTCATGTCCAAGCATATAGTGATAGCTACAAGAGTGTCAAGCTAAAAAAAGTGGATTTGTGATGGATAATTTTATGCATCAATTTATGTGGACCTTCATGTCCAGATATTGGCTAAAAATTTTTATGGTTGCTTCTGTTTAGATATTTTCTAGATGAGATTTACATTAACTTCTGTGAACTTTGATTTTAAAAGTTTGCCCTTAATAAATAAATAGGCCTCCTCCAATAAATTAAAGACCTATAGAAAACTTGTCTCTCCCAAGAAGGAGTTTTCTAGTAGGTTGCCTTCAGAATTCAGTTGTAATAATTACTCTTTCTAGTTCCATCTAGCAGACTATCTTCAGACTGCTTCTACAACATGGACTCTTCCTGGTTCTCCAACAGAACACCTTCCGACACAAGCTGCAACTTTCTTGAGTTTTCAGCCTCTTGAACAACTCCATGAGATTCTGCACACTCCAAGGATCACAATTTCACAAACTAATATAGTAAAATTCTGTTTCCTCGGAGACCTCTAATATGAAAGTTGAATTTAATTATAAAATAATGAATAAGTATAGAAAATGTCTGAAAATTTGCAAACAGAAAAAAATTATAACTAAATTTAGAACAAAGTATTTTCATCTTTCAGCATTTCATAATGTGCAAAAATATTTGCCTACTACACAGAATTGCAGATTGGAAATTAATGATTTTGACACATTTTTTATTATTAAAATTTTGCAAACATTAATAATAGTGCAAAATTATTTCAGATGTAGTAAAATATGATGGGTATAAGGAGTAATCTAATAGACTAATTTTCAAAGTTTTAATTGCAGCATCTTCAAGATGCCATTTTATCTCCTTTGATAGTATTTGTGAATAATTTTCCTTGATTTAATTCATCATTGAAGGCAAATTTAATTATCTCTGATTCAACAAAAGTGTATCTTAGTAATGTATATGCTCAAGAAATTATGCATGCATTTTATGAACAACTAGAATATTAGTGTATAGCTTGAAATTCATGTATTACTGTTTGGTGTTATTTTGATAAAGAAAATTTTGTTAGTGTGTGTTTGTATTTGATTTTGATTTTGTTCTGAAAGCTTGTAAACATCAGACATAACTATTTTTTTAAATACTCTTTTATTCTAATCAAAATTTAATCAATTGACTAATTTGAATTTAGAATGGGAACTGTGGTAGTCTGCCAAAACTATGAGAATTTTTAAAATTGTATTTCACTGCTGTTGTTTCAATTTAGATAGAATACAAATATGCTAGGCATAATGAGCACATACATAGAATCACATATAAATACACATTATATTTCTATGTAATATTTAAGATAACATTCCAAATGACAACAAAGTGGTGATACAACTCTCTCTTATTGAATAAAAGCAAATTAAGTCTGCATCAAATCATTCTATTATCTGTCTACTTGTCTGTATTGATTACATACTACTCAACTTTATTACATACATTTTTTAGTCCAATTTTAGTTCAATTAATGTCAGAATATTAACAATTTTCATAAATTTCAAAGAGAACTTAAATGAACTCATATAAGTAGTTCACATGATTTTCATTGTAGGGTATCAATTCCCCTCAAAAGTGGAAAAATAACCTTTCTATTAGATAATATGGATGGCAATGAAAAAAACTCTCAAAACACATTGAAGGCACACCAAAGACACATAAGGTAGTTCAGAATTCCTCAATTTCCCAATTCCCACCATATTTTTTTTTTCTTTTTGAAATGGGGGATTGAACCCAGGAGCACTTATCCACTAAGCTACATCCCCAGAGTCTTGCTAAGTTGTTTAGGACCTCGCTAAGTCGCTGAGGTTGGCTTTGAACTTGTGATCTCCTACCTTGGCCTCCCAAGTGGCTGGGATTACAGGCATGTGCTTCCACACCCAGCTCCTCACCAATATTTTTGATACACACACACACACACACAAAATTTTACTCTAACTAAATGATATCTACATTTTCAGCTTCAAGTGCTTAAGTAAGACTATAATTCATAAACATTACCAATATACATAATAATTTAGATCTTAGAACAAATTAAAAATAAAAAAAGATCTTCACTCTAAGATGTCATGCAGTGAGGAAATCACTGGGAGATGAAGGGGAAAGGGCAATACATTTTGATTTTGTCACATATCCTAAAAGTTAAGAAAGAGTAAACCATTCTATTTTTATTGTATGTGACATCAATATAATATTTATTAAATTGGGTAGATATTTTTAATAAAAAATTTTACCTGAGAAAAAAACATTTAAGGCAGACTTATTTTTAGTTCACTATACATAATTAAAAATGACCTTGTCTTCTTTTAAATTTTTTTTAGTGTCATTCTGTACTGAATATTTTCACATTTAATAAGTTTCTGAAAAATTTAATGATGGATAATAATTAGAAAGAATAATGGATTTTATGGTGTCACACTTGCACATGCATATGACAAAATTTGATCAATCTCATTCCTAAGTACTTTCACTATCCTCTTCTGTTCCCCTCCCCTTTCTCTCTCTCCTAATCTCCTTTCTATTTTCATGAGATCCCTTTTTCCCCTTCTTTACTCTCTAGCTTCTACATATGAGAGAAAACATATGACCCTTGGCTTTCTAAATATGTTTTATTTTGCTTCACATAAGTTGTGATATTACATCATTTTTTTCTGCAAATGACATAATTTAGTTCTTCTTTATGACTGAATAAAAATCATATATATGTCTCCAAATTTTCTTTATTCATTTAGCAATAGATACTTAAATTTGTTCCAATACTTGGCTATTATGAATTGTGCTGATATAAGCATGGGTATGCAGTGCATCTATACCATTCTAACTTTAAACTTTTGGACAAATATCAGGAGTATTATAGCTGAATAATAAAGTGTTTTCATTCCTAGTCTTTTGAGGAACCTCCATAATGACTAATTGTACTAATTTGTAGTCCCACCGAGAATGTATATGAGTTCCTTTTCCCCCTTGTCCTTCCCAGCATTTCTTGGTATTTGTATTCTTGATGATTGCCATTCTAATTGGAGGGGGTTGAAATCTCAATGTAGTTTTGATTTGCATTACCTGACAGCTATAAGGTATTCAAATATATATATATATATATATATATATATATATATATATATATATATATATATATATATATATATATTTGGTGACCATTTGTACTTCTTTTGACAAAAAATGTTGGTAGAGTTCACTTGCTTTTATATTGATTGGAATATCTGTGTTTTTGTTTTTGTTTTTGCTTGTTTTTGTCATTAATTTTTTTTTTAGTTCTTTATGTATTCTGGGTAGTAACCCTATGTTGGAAGAGCAAAAGATAAAGATTTGCTACCTTTCTGTAGGTTGTTTCTTCATACTCCTTTGTTTCCTTTGCTGTGTAGAAGATTTTTAACTTTAGCCCATCCCATTCCTTATTTTGGGGGGGGGTACTAGAGATTGAACTTAGGGACACCTGACACTGAGCCACATCCCAAGCCCTATTTTGTATTTTATTTAGAGATAAGGTCTCAGTGGGTTGCTTAGAACCTCACTTTTGCTGAGGGTGGCTTTGAACTCATCATCCTCCTGCCTCAGCCTCCCAAACTGCTGGGATTATAGGCATGTACCACCTCATCCAGACTAGTTCTTGATATTATTCTCTGAGCTTCAGGAGTCACATTGAAGAAGTCATTCTCTGTACCTATTTTGATATTTCCTACTACATTTTCTTTTAGTAGTTGCAAAAATTTTGGTCTTCTAGATTTTTGATTCATTTTAAGTTGATTTTTTTTTTTGCAAGTTGAGCAATAAAGATCTAGGTCCAGTTTTCTATCTCTAGTATCCAGTTTTCCAGAAGCATTTGTTAAAAGGGCTGCTATCCTTTCTCCAACATGTTTTTGTCATGTTTTTCAAGTATAAGGGTTCTGTGTTTGGGATTGGGGTCTCTGGTAAACTTTGTGATGTGGCATGCTTGTTGGCTAGGAAGTTTCTGTGTAAACACACAGAATGCCTGACTGCTGCTAAACTTCTGTGCAGACACGGAATGCCTGGCTGCTGTAGCAATTTCCTTCACAAGGAACTTCTGTGTTAGAGCTTATGAGCTTTAATCTTCATCTCATTCACACAACTCCCAGGAATATAGGGACTCTCTTGTTAGAAAACCATAATTTTGTGCTCCACATGTGTAATAAGAATTGTAATGCATTCCACTGTAGTGTATTTAAAAAAATAAAATAAAAAAAGAGAACCATAAAGTTTCACTGAACCTAAATCTGTCCACACAAGAGTAATTTTATACAATAAACTTTCTTGAGAGCTACATAAAGTTCCTAACGTTGCATATTGGAAACTTAGTATGCAACTGAGGAATAAGCTGCATAATGTTACTAAGTCTATAGGCTGCCTAATAATATAATAAACAATATGATGCCAATGACCTAAAGTAAACTATTGATATAACTAAAGCTTGGCAGTTTGGCTTCTCTGCCATTCTGCCATCTTTCCCATCTCTGCATCTTGTCTCTGTGTCTTCTTTTCGTTTTCCTACTGTCAAGGATCAGATGACTATTTTTCTGTCTGTTTTCTGTCCTATACTATTGGCCTTCCCATTGGTTTTTATGCCATTACTATAACTTAAGTTATTATTGTGATACCTCCAGCAATGTACTTTTTACAAAGAATTTGACTATTCTGGGGCTTTTGTTCTTCTATATGAATTTTATGACTTTTTTATAGTCATTGACATGTTGATGTGGATGGAATTCTATCTGTAGATCACTTTTTGTAATAAACCCATTTTAACAATATTGATTCAATGCATACATGAAACTGGGACAGTTTTCCATCTCCTGCTGTCTTCTATTTTTATTTTTTTGTTGGGGGTACCTGGAATTGAACTCAGGGGTACTCAACTACTGAACCACATCCCCAGAACTTTCTTGCATTTTATTAAAGACATAGTCTCTCTCACTGAGTTGCTTTACTCCTTGCTGTTGCTGAGGATGGCTTTGAACTCGCAGTGCTCCTGCCTCAGCATTCTGAGCCACTGGGATTACAGGATGTGCTACACACCTGCCTTTATTTCTTTTTTCTTTTCTCTTTGTTTTTCATATATATATTTTACTTTTCCTTGTAGTATACTTGTCCTTCAGTGGTGTTTTCTTGTTTAGAGTTATTACTAGGTTTTGTCTTGTTTGTTTGTTTTTTGAGACTCTTGTGACCAGAATTGTTTTCCTCATGTTTCTCAGTGAGCTCTTTGTGTGTAGAAAAGCTATTAAATTTTTATATTGACTTTTTATCTTTGAAGATGCCTTTGGCTTTTTTTATGGTATTCATTGTTTTAAAAAATAAAACCCAGAAACAAATATCTTTTAAAAATGTGTACTTTTTACACTATTACTCTCAAAGCCTAATACAACTTTGGGGGGCACTAACATGTAGAATTAATTTGGTGTCTTTAATAAGTCTTTTCTATCAATTCCACATTTTTCAACATATTATGGAATTTTCTCTTCCAAATGGTTTCCCACAGTTCACAATACAACAAAAAATTTAAATGACTCTTAAAATTGTATGTTTATTATGTATAAGGAGAAACAGTTGGATAAAGTAAAGATTCTCTCTTCCTCTTTTTATTCATGTTGGTTGTCTTGTTAGTTTTCTTCTGATTAAACTAATTCTTTGTTATTTTGATAACTATATAATTCATACCTGGAGTTGCTATCTATATTATCATATTAGCACCAAAACAACTTTGGTTTCAAATATTTTAAAATTACACTGCCAAAATTACATAAAATTACATATATTTAATGAGGTTTATTTACCTTATAAATCTCTGAGTTAATATATCTTATTGGATAATAAAAGGAGTTTACACTCAATAAACACATGTTACACTAAACAGGCTACAAGACATTCAAATTCATTAATAATATTATCTTGTTGATTTAATGCTCAAGTTTTTCACGTCAAAAAAGAATGATATCTTTGAATTTATCACAAAATTGGAGAACCTGAAGACAGATACAGAAAGAAAAATACTACCTGCTGTTACTTACATGTGAAATTAAATATACAGAAAAACAAACATGCAGAAAAGAGACAGAACACAAAACAGAGGTTGGCAGGAGTGGGAATATGGAATTAAATATGGACATGAAGGTCAGAGAAATAAATGTATATATAAGGATAAACAGTCTAGTTATCTAATATACAACTTGAGGGTGACACAGAGTAACATTCTACAATATTTGGAATTCAGGCTAAATGAGCAGATTTAAGTGCTCTTGACATAAAAGAGAATAAAATTGGTAGCTATGTGAGATAATGGATATGTATTTTGTGTGAGTAATGTTTTTATTATCTCTATGCATCTCAAATATTATAATATTCATGTTAAAAATACAAAAAATATTTTTAAAATAAAATCATTACAACAATTACACCAAATAAAGATTTTTATTTGCTTGTTTTTATGTATTGGAAAACTGAGCCTTAAAATGGTTATTTGTTCCAACACAAACACACAGACATGTTCTTCATTCAGTCCTTTCAATAAATTAATCATTAATTATCAGTATCTAAAGTTTAGAATTCAAGAAACTTTGAAGACCACGTGGGACAAACAGTCTTTAAAATAGAGTGACTCATAAATAGAGTAAAAGAGGTATTTGAATGAATATAAATGTAATTTCAAATACCATCCAATAAATTTTGAGAGATAATGTCTCTGTATTTGTAATCTACAATTATATAAGCAACCAGTACTCATATTTTTGTAAACACCAAGATTTGTTTTGTTTTTTCCCAATAAAAAAAAAAGTAAAATGTTTCTCCACAGACCTCCTTTCCTTCAGGAAACATTTGTTCAGAATCTGGTTTATTATGATTTATACAAAAATGTATAGGTATAAACAAAAGTAACCCACTTTCCTACTTCTGTGATACACATCATATACTATTTTTATACAAAATAGCTGTTTTCTCTTTCATTTTCATTTTGGAAATAATGTAAATACATTCCTTAGTTCATATAAATAGACTGTGTTAAATTTGATGTAAATTTACCCCAATATCTTCACATTGTTTGAAATTCACTAATGCAAGTTATCACTTAGAAATGAGATTACATATGTAATAGTAACTAATGCCACTTATAGTTTTCTTTCAAGCAAAGTTAGAGGCTGAGATGGTCATTATTGTCCATAAATACAAGGCCTTCATTGGTATAGATGTCGTTCATAGACCCTATATTATGATTCAAAATTCAAATGCAGTTTTAAATAGAAAGTCATTGCCTTTCATATGTCATCAATGTCATAGAAAATTTATATCATGTATTAGATGTTAGATGATAGTTTCATTAAATTAATTTTAATAACTACATTTAAATCTTACATTTTTTTCTTTATGGAATTTTTGAGTAAAGAAAGCTAAAGTAAAATCATGCACCTAATATTTTGTTGTGGTCTGAATATGCCTCCGTTTTTGTTTTGAGACTTATTTGCCAATGTAATAGTATGAAGAAGTGGGTTATTAGGAGTGATTAAGTTAAGAGGTCAGAACACTTTTATGAGTAGGATTAAAAGCAAGTGAACTGTTATTCATTTTTAGCCTTTCCACTATGTGAGGAGAAAGGACTACTACTACAGGGTCATCTTTGGAACATCAATTATGACTTTATGAGCTACAGAATCTGCCAGTGCTATCATCTTGAACTTCTCTGGTTCTCAAACTGTGAGAAATGTATTTCAATTTGTTTGTGAATTACCGAGTTACTATGGTTTAGATTTGAAATATCCTCCAAAGCCCCATGTGTCAAAGGCTTGATCATCAATGCAGCAAGGTTTAGAAAAGGAATCTGGGTGAAGTGATTGGATAATGATGACTCTGACCACATGGGTGGATTAATCCATTGATGACTGAATGGACTTCTGTAGGGTAATGGAAACAGACAAGTAGAGCATGGTTGGAGAAGGTAGTTCACTGGGGTTATGCCTTTGGGGACTACATCGTGTCTTGAGCCCCTTCCTTCCTTTATTTCTCTCTCTCTCTCTCTCTGTTCTTCTCTACACCTCTCTCTCTCTCTTTCTTTCTCTCTCTCTCTCTCTCATAACTTTCCTCTGCCACAATCTCTACCATGGTGCTTTGCCATATCTGAGACCCAAAGCATTCAAGCCAGATAGCCGTGAACTAAAACGCCTGAAACCATGAACCAAAATAACCTTTTCCTTCTTCAAATTGTTTATATCAGGTACTTTGGTCACAGCAATAAAAGGTTAATACACAAATTTATAGCAGCAGAAAAAAGACTCAATGTTTTCCTGTTTGACATAGGTCTTACATCATATGAAAATTAATCAATTTTTATTTTAAAAACATTATTTACAAAGGGATCAACTCATGTTCTTTTTTAACCAGATATAATACAAGTGTACATATGCGCGCACGCATACACACACACACATACACCCACAAATTTCTTATGAATAGGACATTTTGGATTGTATCTAAAAAGTTATTGTAACAGTTGTGTTTGAAAGCCTATGAGAAAAGACATTTTATTTGTCGTAAAGTCAGTCACGCTACAAACATAAATGACATTAAACTTAATAACCCAGTTATGGCCATTGTTTCATAGAGCTACTGCTGGAAAATATTTAATTAATTCACTTCCAGAAAGTTATTGGAAAAAGTTAGTAATGATCATTTATTTCCTGAATAGATAAAATATCCTTTATATAATAATTTTTATGACAATTATCGTAACCTCAAATATAATAATTAGTAACTGAGTAAAGAAAATGTCTCCATTTATTCCAGTAAATATAAGAATAATTTTGAAATCCCAAACTCCACTACACACTCTTCAGTTTTCTGAAAATAAAGTTTTTATTTTATTTTGCATTAACAGGCACGTGCATGTTTTCAAAGCTCTTTCAAATATATTAAGAAAACAGAACTGCAAAATGTTAAGAGACATTTTATTATTGAAGATTTAGCTCATTTTGCCCAGGAATGGTAATGCAGTAGGTCATCAACCATTTGTCCAAGAAACTCACTTTTGAAAGGAAAGAAAGCATTATTTTAAAATTATTGAAATATAGGAAATCTACCTATTATCTTCAAATTCAGCATACTTTACTATATTAATCAAGGGAAAAATTATCTTGGGAAATATGCTCAATCATATTATATATATATATATAATTATTTTCTGTTTATAAGTAAAATAAAAAGAAATAAACAAAAAAATATGACATTAATAGGCACATACATTACCAAAGTAGGGTAAGAGCTTATTGTTCACTCAGAGATAACATGATTACAATGAAGAAAAACAATACTAAAGTACCTTAAAATAGGTATTATGATTTTATGGATGTTTCTTATTGTTTTAAACTTGTTTTACTTGAATTTCTCAAATCTTTTGAGGGAAAAAATATTCAAATTTTATTGACCTTACACATTATAATAGCATTATACTTGTACCCATGCCTTTGGAACTTGAATTAAATATAATGGTGGGAACATTATTTTTACTTCTGTTTAGTATATTTTTCTATTTTTGAATCTTCTCAGCATTAATTAATTCTTCAACTATTTTTGAGATCAGCCTTCACCATGCATACTTTTGTTTTAGCCTTTTAAAGCATGATTGTTTTGAAATCAGTGTTCTTATTATATTCTAAAACAATTAGTGAGTATCACATGTGATGGTATTTAGCAATTTCAATATTATATAAAAGTAAGAAAAAATAAGATTGTTATCACAAAGTTATCTTAAGAAAACAAATCACTATCACCATCAACAACAACAGTAAAACAAATGTACTTGACCTCTATTTTGTTTGAGACATAATGATACTTTTTTCTGGTACTAGGAACACTTTTATTTTTTAATCATAGCTAAATGTTTTGTTTTGATTAATGTTTTAATTAGTGTTCTAGTTACTTCATATAGAAAGCAAATAATATAGACTATGGCAAAATTATATAATGATTCTGTTTTGTTCCATTTGGGATAGAATAGGTGAAATTAATCTTCTTAAGAAGAATATTATAATATATCACAAAGTCTTAGTAGTACTCCCCCCTCTTGTCCTATAATTTAATTCTTTTCCATTCCTGACACCATTACCACTTTTTAGCCCCTTAATGAATACTCATATTTAGAGATAACAATGATGGTGATCCCCTGAAAATTCAATATTGGGCTTCCAAAATTTTCATTCAAAACTCTAATGAAAATATTCTCAAAAAACTGCATTGTCATTTTTTTCTACTAGGAGTGATCTCTTACCCAATATTTTTTAGTATAATAATGGTCAGCATAGCAGCCTTTGTTAAGCGAATACATGATTATTTTGAACAATAAAAGTATATCTATAAAACACACACACACACACACACACACACACACACACACACAGAAAGAAACTGCTTTGATCATGTATAATTACAGTGGAATTGATAAACATAAAATTCAAACTCCTTAGGCCAGCATTAAAAGCCCTCTGTAAATCATTTTGCATTAAGCAATGGAGATTCAGGTTGTTTTGGATCAATTATTACATAAAAACAATCAGGATATTTGGAGAATGTTTAATTATTTTTAAAAACAATTTAGATTCATTAAGCTGGTTAAAAGATGGGATAGGTCCCAGGGAGACTTCAGACAGTTTCCCCTATTGTAACCTCTTACATTTCCACAAAATAAGAAACGGATACTATTTTTAATACTGAGTTAAATTCCAAACTTTATTTGGATTTCTCATCTTTTTCACTAAGGTGTTCTTTTTCTGGCCCAGGATTCAAGTCTAGATATCACACCCATATATTTTTCATATCTCCTTATTCTACCCTGATCTGTAAAAGTTTTGCTTTTATTATTTCTCATGAACTTTGCCAACTTGAAGAGTTCTGGCCATGATGTTTGTTTGCTTGTTTGTTCTCTCTCTCTCTCTCTCTCTCTCTCTCTCTCTCTCTCTGTCTCTCTCTCTCTCTCTTGTTTTTTGTTGAATTGCACCAGAGCCTTGTACATGCTACACAAGTGCTCTACCACTGAGATATGTCCCTATCCCTGGCCACATATTTTGTTGCATGACCTTCAAGTTAGGTTTGTTTGTCTGACACTTTTCTAATGATTGAACTATGTTATAGATTATTGAGAAAAAAACGTTATAAAAGTGAGGTGTTCTTCTCATTGAATCATAAATTGGTACATGATACCCACAAAACTTATCACTGGTGATAATATCGATTATTGGGTTAAAGTATTATTTTTAGGTAACTTCGTTTTCAGTTAATATTTTTTACACCATAAGCTGTTATTTTTCTTTCTTTATTTTTCTCTCCTTCTTTCCTTTTCTGTCAATTGAACCTTGGCCTTGCATATGCTAGGTAAGAATTCTGCCACTGAGCTAAATCCTCAGCCTCCATAATTGTTATTTGTAATTGAGTCATAATCCAGCCCACTCTGAAGCAAAGGGGAGTTAAGTTACACCTCAGAGAGGGCAACATAGCTACATATATATTCAGGAATTTTGTAGTAAATTTATGACTTTCCTCATGTATTTAATCATTTATTTATATGAGTATGTATTTAGGTGTATTTATTTTATACTACAGGCTATAACAATACTACTCTCAGAGCTAAAACTGAAGATAACAGCTTCTCTATATTTAGTCTCATTCATAAATTATAATATTCATGAGCAGATATCAATGAAATAAGAAAAACTGAGGGAAAACTAATCTCAAACCTAGAGCACATTGTAGTGATAAGCTCTGAAGAGGGCTATTTTACCCATCATAGTTATTTAAAATTCTCTGTCTGGGAGTGACCATCTGTGCCGTCTTTATATGTAGTTTTATCATTGAGTTGCCTGTTCAGGTGTGTTTTTCTTGACTTTGGCATGCATTATAATTGTTTTTTTTGGAAAGGTGGACATTTTGTACAGAACAGTAGTCACTGAAAGAAGTTTTCTTTAATGTTTAGAAAAACACACAATTTCTTCTCCTAAGAATTCAGTGTGAAGATTTGTGTTAATCTATTTGGGAGCTAAATAGTGTGCAGTTTGTTGTTACTATGGTTACAATAGTTAGAGTCCTTCGTTGCTATGGTCATCAGAGACTTCAAATTACATCGTAATACTTTGTTTTGCCTATTGCCCCTTTGTGCTGCTTCCCTAAGAAGTGTGCCCTGAAGTTCTCCGAACTTTCTTCTAGACTAATTTTGTCTTGAGGCTTGCCAGAGTGATGTGAAAAGGAAGGCAATGCAGGGGGCTTTTGAGATGTGCCAGTGTTCTCAGATAACCTCGAGTCTTTGTCTTAGGCCTGTGCATCAGAGCTGAGAACTAGCCTTCACCCGTTTTCCTTACCCTGCTTCCTGAATGTAACACTTTTGTGTTGGATTCACTCTCCTTTCCCTCTGTACAGCTGCAGCGGATATGTACCAGTGTCCTCAGGCTACAATGGAAGAGTTGTTCCCTCTACAGCTTAAAACACACATTACTTAAGGATGACAAGAAAACTGGCATAAGCAGTGTCTTTCTTGGCCTTTCTTGTCTTTCAACAGCTGCTGTGAACTTTTTCCCCCATTAAAATGAATCATTCATTCCACAGGTGAAGTAGGGAACATAGTTCTGCATAGATGTCAGCAGTAGCTGTTTTTCCTTTCTTCAACTCAGTGCCATATAAAGATTTTGGGCTTTCTCTGAATTCTCAACTGATCCATTTTAGAGAAGCCAGATAGAGTTCTTTATAAAAAAAGCCTGAAAGTGGTATCCTAGGACAATGCCCACCGGGATTTTCTCTAGCACATTGTAACTTACACTTAAACTTTAGAGTTTTCATTTTTTTTCTTGAACAGTTTTATCTTTAAAAAATTATACATAGTTATTGTGTATAATTTGATGAGTTTAAAGATGTGCTCATATTTATGATGCAAACACTACAATGAAGGCACTGGACATCTCTGACACCTTCCTAAGGAAATTTTAAATTTTTCTTGTAAGAATATTAAACTTTATGGCTTATGTCATCTGATACAAGTTAGCAAATCTTAGATTTCTTCCAAAATTTTTTCTGATGCAGTTTCTCCAATGAGAGTAAGTCCTGGCTGTAGGATTTATCTAATGTCTCTTTTGTTGTTAGCATGGGAGTAAAATGCATTCAGCTCTGCATTTCTGAGATGACTCCTGATGTCACTGATGTAGTCAAATATTTACAGGAAGCTCAAAGTATCCGACTGCTACAGGGACAAGACTGTGAAAAGTAGGGAAAAGTAGATGGTGAGTCCCTTTCAGTGTCATTTTTCCAATCTATATGGTTGACAAATGAGAAATGTTTGAACCTTGGCAAATTGAGAAATGAAAGTAGTAATTATAGATATTGGAAAGGCCAGTAAAACTGCTAATTTTTACCTGAAACAATGATAAGAAAACACTATGAGCAAGTACACATCAGAAATATATCACAAAATCAAACATCAATTACAAATAACAAATACAGACAACCCTTGTGTCCATGAGTTTCATGTTTTTCAAATAAACAAAGATGAAAAACATTTAGAAAAAAGAATTGTATTTAAGATGAACACATACAAATTTTTTTGTCATTATTCTCTAAACCATACAATAAAACAAGTCTTTACATAGCACTTATATTTTATTAGGTAATATAAGCAATCTAGAGATTATTTAAACTACACTTGAGAAAATGTGTAGGGCACATGCAAACAATACACAATTTTTTATAAAGGACTTTAGTATCAGCAGACGTTGGTTTTCTCAGGGAACCTGAAAACAATTCCCAAAGTTTCTAGCTGGTGATTAGAATTTAAACTAGTTGATCTATGATGACTTTAGCCTCTAGCGTGGTTGACAACTTGACACAAAATTAAACCACAAGTCAGAGATTTGAAGTATCAATATGATTTTTTCATTGACAATATTATTATCTCACAACATACACTACCATGCCTGTAAAATCACAGGGCATTACTAAAAATTGTGAAAAATGTAGTTTGAACAGCAAAAACAAGCAGAGGAAGATAAAAGAAACGAAAACATCAAATGTTAATTTAAAAATTCTTGTGCAAAACATTCTCCAGAAGATGAAATGTACATGATAGAGAATTTAGGCAGAGAAGCAGATACTGTAAAAATAAAGCAAACAAATGTACAAGAATTGAAAAATGCCAGGACTGAAATTCAGAATGAGTTAAAAAGCAATTAGAGAAAGTATGAAGGAACATTAGTGAACTGAAATATAATCCATAACAACATGCACACACTGCAGCATATATAAATGAAAGGGTAAAGCTTGAAAAAAAAGTGACAGATATTAAGCACCAAACTATGGTAAAAAGAAGTTAACCAAAAGTCTAGGATCTTTTTCCCTTGTGAGATTATACTTTAAAACATTTTTTGTTAAATTTTTAATTTTTTGATTTATTTTTTTTAACTTAAGTGATAGTTTGTTCTCTGGAGTAAAGTAGACTCTTCAGTTCTTAAAAAGGCACTTTGTCACTTTTTAAGTTGCAAAAATTTTCTCTTTATATTTTACCTTGCATTTTCTTTTCTTTCTCTTGTGTCCTCCCATTTAACCTTGTCTGCCACAAGCACACAGACATCTGTAGATAAAACCTAGCAACAAAGAGTAGTTCTTACAGATCCAATAGATGTGTAGGATACTTCCATAATAGTGACATACATTAGAATTTTTCACTGAACTGACATAAAAGATGTTACTCAGGCAAGAAAAAATGATTTTTGATTACAGCTCAAAGAAACATGAAAGAATAATGACAAGGGGGTCATGAAAGCATATGTATGGTAAATATAAATATTGAGTGCTTAAAATAAAATCATGTGTTGAGCATACATATTTGGAGAGTGTAAATACATGGTAATAATACCACCAAAGACAAGAAGGGATGAAAAGCATTAAAATTTGTGAGGCCCTGTTTAACAACCCTTTGTTCTTCAAACTGATCATTGATTGAAAAATGATTGCTAACCTAGCAATAAATTATCAGAGCTTAATTCACATTCATAGGAGTGAGGAGAAAGATGCACCTTGAGATAATAGTAAGTCACGATGCCATAATCATCCCTATCAAAAATTATAATTGCTAGAGACACCATTAAAGGCATGATAACATTTAAACAAATGCTAACAAACAGGAAATATTAAAATCATGATTAAGAATTAATCAGGAAAAACTAACTAGCAAAGGGAAAGAGGAACATAGGCCGAAAGCATAAACAAATATATCTGTGATAGGTATAAATCAAATACATCAGCAAATATATTAAAGATACTATGCACATATAAAGACAAAAAATTAAAAGATAACATTTTTTAATGCTTTGCCACTAAGAAATGATACAAGTTTGAGGAGAAAGAGATTTATTAAACCTAATTTAAACATTGTACAAGGTATACACATATTGAAACATCAAATCAAATCCCATAAATATGTACAATTTTTGCTTTAATGTATCAGTGAAAAAAACAACTTTATTTAAAATTAAATAAAAGGTCTTCCTGAATCAATCAATAAGTACATGAAAAAATGCTCACCATCTCTAGCAGTCAGAGAAATGCAAATCAAAACCACCCTAAGATACCATCTCACTCCAGTAAGATTGGCAGCCATTAGGAAGTCAAACAACAATAAGTGCTGGCGAGGATGTGGGAATAAAGGTACACTTGTACATTGGTGGTGGGACTGCAAATTGGTGCGGCCAATATGGAAAGCAGTATGGAGATTCCTGGGAAAGCTGGGAATGGAACCACCATTTGACCCAGCTATCGCCCTCCTCGGACTATTCCCTGAGGACCTTAAAAGAGCATACTATAGGGATACTGCCACATCAATGATCATAGCAGCACAATTCACAATAGCTAGACTGTGGAAACAACCTAGATGCCCTTCAATAGATGAATGGATAAAAAAAAATGTGGCATCTATACACAATGGAGTATTATGCAGCACTAAAAAATGACAAAATCATGGAATTTGCAGGGAAATGGATGGCATTAGAGCAGATTATGCTAAGTGAAGCTAGCCAATCCTTAAAAAACAAATGCCAAATGTCTTCTTTGATTTAAAGAGAGCAACTAAGAACTGAACAGGGGGAAAGAGCATGAGGAAAAGATTAACATTAAACTGAGATGAGTGATGGGAGGGAAAGGAAGAGAGAAGGGAAATTGCATGGAAACGGAAGGAAACCCTCATCATTATATGAAATCACATATATGAGGTTGTGAGGGGAAAGGGGGGGAAGGGAGAGAACTGAACAACACCAGATGAGGTAGAGAGAGAAGATGGGAGGGGAGGGGAGGGGGGATAGTAGGGGATAGGAAAGGCAGCAGAATACAACAGTCACTAATATGGCATTATGTAAATATTGTGAATGTGTAACTGATGTGATTCTGCAATTTGTATTTGGAGTAAAAATGGAAGTGCCTAACTCACTTGAATCAAATGTGTGAAAGATGAAAAAAATAAAATAAAATAAAATAAAATAAAGAATATTCCTAGGTTGGCTTATTCTTAAAAAAATAAATAAATAAAAATTAAATTAAATTAAATAAAAGTATTACTTCTTCCAAATTAAACCTGAAAATTTAAATAGAAAGTAGGGTTTCATTTCTTTTTCTTTTTTTTTTTTTAATTTTGGAAACTTTAACCTCTATAAGTCAGCATGTAGATCCATAATTAACTAAAATCACTTTGAGCCTCAAGATAAAAATGTGAATTCTTGCTCCTTTGACTCTATTTCCTAAAATTCAACACCAAGACCAATATATTAGTATAAAAGGGTTTAAAAATTCTACAGCCTTAAAAATGGCTTTCCAATTTTTTAATTAAAACATAGGGGCTTAGGGAGCTAGGAGAGACTGAATAAGTTTGGTTTCAGAAGACTTTTAAAAATCTTTTAAAATTTCAAATTGTGCAATTTATACATATTTGCCAAGAGTTTTGATCATTATGAAGTAATAAACAATAGCAAAGTAAAGGTTACACATTTTAAAAGTTCTATATAACTTTTCTTTGAAAGGAATTTAGATAGTGTGTCTACTGAGCACTAACTATATGGAGATTCAATTGCAATTAAAATAGGTGATTGACCTAACCTTTAAGAGCCTTTGGAATCAAAACATTTTTATTATTTCCAAGTTAATTTCAACTCTCTGTTGTGATTTACACAATGTTATAATGTCCCAAGTTTGTTCCTTTGTCCTTGAAACTATGACTAAAAATATACACAGAGAATCAAAAACTGATAATTACAGTAAAAATAACTCCAATGAAAGGGTCAATATTTTATAAATCAGAATGTTGAGGAAGGGGAAACCTAATTCAGCAAGGTACACATTAAAATTCTTTTAAACAAAACATTTGCTTATAAATGGCAATGAAAAAATTGTTAATATTGAAGATCAATAATAAAAAAAAAATATGTGTCAGTCTTTACTCCGAGGTTTCAAGGGCTTTCAGATAAAACACAGTTAGATGAAATATTTTGAATAAACTCCAAAGAATTGGGCATTAGAGCTGCAGAAATACTCCTTAACATGCTGTTGTTGACTGAATTTTATGTATTATTCAGACTGCAAGAAAATTAAATGAGAAACTGTCACACTTCAGGTGTCATATTAAAAAAAATAGTTGGGTATAACTGTGATTTTTTAAAGTAACATTTCCCATTTGGAAGGAAGTCAGAAATATAACTGTCACTTTATCTATCTTCACCTTCTAATGTGTCAATTTCTAAAGCATCATACTCTCAGTTGCTTATATCCAAGTGTGCAAGAAGGAAAAAAATAATTAATAATTGATTCTTGCTTTAAACTCACTTTTTTTTGCAAAGCCGACTATATAATTCTTAGCTAGTCAATTGTTGTCTAATATATTCTACTTTAAATATTTTCATCAGTTTATCTTGTTTACCATCTATTGCACATATACTGTGTTCTCTATGTAAATAAGATGAGAGCTGGATTTATATCTTCTTTGATCATAGCTACATTCTCAATGTCTATAAATATACCTGGCTAAGGTAGATGCTCAATATTTGCTGAACATAGTGAATAAATCTTTCATAGATTGGGAATTATACTTCACATATGCAACCACACACCTCTGCACTCAAAAGTATTCACTTGTCATCTAATATGTATTGTGTAATTTGAAATTGTGTTCAAAGCATATGAAAGAGCTTAAAGAAATATCAAAATATTTGGAATTTGTTTTTTTAGGAATAAATCAAAGAAGGCTGACCTAAACATATATGAAACCAAGTATTAGCATATTGAGGACCGAGACAACTGAATACTATATTACTGTTGTGTTGTATATTGTTATTTTTCTTTTTTCTCTTCAATTTTTACTATTTTAATATATTTAATTTTTTTCTTTATATATATATGTATGTTTGTTTTATGTACTCTACTATCTTCCCACTTACTTGTTTACCCAAAATTACTACCACTATTCTCCTGCTACTAACCTTCTACTTGAGATTTCTCTTTAACACTTCCTAAGATAAAATAACTCTATAATCTCACCTCCTACTACCTCAGCAAGTCTTCCTATACCTTAACCCTGGTTCTTTGTCCACCATCAGAAATTGTAAACCCTTTTACAAACCTACTGATTATATTGTAGATAATTTTTGAATTCACCATTTCTGTATTTTGTGACCAACTGTAAACATCTTAATAGCAGGTATTTGGATTAAGGATGTATTTGGTTGTATTTGGATCTGTTAACATTGTCCTTCACTTCAAAAGAGAGGTATTGGAACCTTTGTGGGCACTGTAAGCCTATAGGGTAAATAACGGTAATGCCTTGGGATCCACAGCGCTTGAAGAGAAGACACACAAGCAATAAGAAAAGACAAGGAAAGAAAGTGCCCCCAAACAAATCAAGATACTGCATTATCAGAATCCATGGCCATCACAGAAGAAGAAATGACTGAGAAGGAGTTCAGAATGTACATAATTAAAATATTCTGTGAATTAAAGGATGATATGAGGGAGCAAAAGATCATTTTGACAAGGAGCTACATACACAAATACAGGTAGCTAAGGATTACTTCAATTGGGAGATAGGGATTCTAAAGAAAAACCAAACAGAAATCCTTGAAATGAAAGAAACGATAACAAAGTTAAAAGTTCAATTGAAAGCATTACCAACAGAGTAGACCACTTGGAAGACAGAATCTCAGACAATGAAGAAAAAATATATAACCTTGAAAACAATGTAGATGACACAGTGAAGATGGTAAGAAACCATGAGCAGAACATTCAAGAAATATGAGATAGCATAAAAAGACCAAATTTAAGAGTTATTGGGATAGAGGAAAGCATAGAGTTCCAAACCAAAGAAATGAACCTTCTATTCAATAAAATAATATCAGAAAAATTTCCAAATATTTTGAATGAGTAGGAAAACCAAATACAAGAGGCTTACAGGGTGCCAAAATTACAATAGCTCTACAGCAAGGCACATTATAATGAAAACACCTAACATACAGTGTAAGCAGAGAATATTAAAAGCCACCAGATAAAGGAATCAGATTACATATAAGTGGGAAACAATTAGGTTATGTGCAGATTTTTCAACCTAGGCCCTGACAGCTAGAAGATCCTGGAATAACATATTTCAGGCTCTGAAAGAAAATGGATGCCAATCAAGAATTCTATATCCAGAAAAATCAAGCTTCAGATTTGATGATGAAATAAAAACCCTCCATGATAAACAAAAGTTAAAAGAATTTACAACTAAAAAGTCTACACTAACCAACATCCTCAGCAAAATATTCTATAAAGAGGAAATGAAAAACAATGATGAAAATCAGCAGAGGGAGGTATTACACTAAAGAAAAAAAATAACCAGAGGAGAAACCAAGTCAATTTAAATACCAAACATAAACAAAAAATGGCTGGGAATATATATTATGTCTTGATAATAACCCTGAATGTTAATGGCCTAATCTCACTAATCAAAAGACATGGACTAGAAGATTTGATTAAAAAAAAAAGACCCAACAATATCCTGCCTCCAAGAGACTTGTCTCATAGGAAAAGACACCCACAGACTGAAGGTGAAAGGTTGAGAAAAATCATACCACTCACATGTACTGTGGAAGCAAGCAGGGGTTTCCATACTCCTATCAAATAAAGTAGACTTCAAGCTAAAGTTAATCAAAAGGGATAAAGAAGGACATTTCATACTGTTCAATGAAAACATACACCAACAAGATGTAACAAATATAATATATATGCTCCAAACATGGAGCATCAATATTCATCAAAAAAAGTCTTTTTAAGTTCAAAGTCAAAATGACAACAACATAACAATTCTGGATAATTTTAACACAGATAGTTCTTCCAAACAAAAGCTGAACAAGGAAACTATAACACTCAATAATACAATCAATAACATAGACTTCACCATATAGAATATTTTATCCTTCAATGAGTGAATACACGTTATTCTCAGCAGCACATGGATCCGTCTATAAAATAGACCATATAATATTCCACAAAGCAACTCTTAGCAATTAAAAAAGTAGAATACTACCCTGCATTCCATAAGATTATAATAGAATAAAGTTAGAAATCAATGATAAAATATAAAATAAAATCTACTAGAACATCTGGAAACTAAATAATATGCTACTGAATGATCAATGAGTAACAAAAGCCATCAAGGAGGAGATTAAAAAATTATTAGCGGCAAATAAGAACATTGACACAGCGTACCAAAATCTCTGGGATACTATGAAGGCAGTACTAAGAGGAAAGTTCATTGCATAGAGTTGATTCCTTAAAAGAAGAAAAAGTCAACAAATAAATGACCTTACATTAAATCTCAAAGCCCTAGAATAAAAAAAAATTCTACACCAAAAACAGTAGAAGACAAAAAATACTTACAATCGGAGCTGAAATCAATAAAATTGAAAAAATTGACAAAACAAAAAGTTGGTTCTTTTAAAAAATAAATAAAATTGACAAACCATTAGACATGCAAAAGAAGAGAAAGAGAGAGAAAACTCAAATTACTAACACACATGATGAAAAAGGAAATATAACAGATATTACAGAAATACAGAAGATAATTAGAAATTATTTTGAAAACTTGTACTCCAATGAAATAGAAAATATCAAAGGCATCAACAAATTTGTAGAATCATATGATTTGTCAAAATTGAAGCAAGATGATATACACAATTTAACCAGATCAATTTCAAGACATGAAATAGATGTCATCAAAAGTCTACCAACCAAGAAAAGCCCAGGACCAGATGGATACACAGCCAAGTTCTACAAGACCTTCAAAGAAGAACAAATATCAAAACTCTCCAATTTATTTCAGGAAAGAGAAAAAGAGGGAGCACTTCCAAACTCATTCTATAAGGCCAATATCACTCTGATTCCAAAACCAGGCAAAGACACATCAAAGAAAAAAAAATACTTCAGACCAATATCTCTAATGAATATAGATGCAAAAATTTTCAATGAAATTTGGCAAATCAAATAAAAAAACATATCAAAATGATATTGCACCAATTCGATTTTCTATTTGTAAATGAGTTTCATCTCAGGGATGCCAGGTTGGTTCAACATATAGAAATCAATAAATGTAATTCATCACATCAATAGACATAAAGAAAAGAATCATATGATCATCTCAATAGATGCAGAAAAAGTATTCAACAAAATACAACACACATACATGTTCAAAACACTAGAAAAACTAGGGATAACAGCAACATAACTCAACACCATAAAAGATTTCTATGCTAAGGCCCAGGCCAACATCATTCTAAATGAAGAAATATTGAAAGCATTCCCTCTAAAAACTGGAACAAGACAGGGATACCCGATTTCACCATATTTCTTGAAACTATGCCAAACTATTGCCAGAACAATTAGACAAAGGAAATTAAGGGGATACACATAAGAAAAGAAGAACTCAAATTATCACTGTTTGTCAACAATATGATTCTATACATAGAAGACCCCAAAAATTCTACCAGAAAACTTCTAGAACTTGTAAATCAATTCAGCAATGTAGCAGGATACAAAATCAGCACCCATAAATCAAAGGCATCAAATTCTCTAAAAGGGAAATGAGGAAAACTATCTCATTTACAATAGCCTCAAAATAAAAACATACTTGGAAATTATCCTAATGAAAGATGTGAAAGACTGCTACAACAAAAAACACAGAACACAAAAGAAAGAAAAAAAAGAAGACCTTAGAAGATGGAAAGATCCCCTTTGTTCTTGGATAGGCAGAATTAATATTGTCAAAATGACCATACTACCAAAAGCACTATACAGATTTAACACAATTCTAATAAAAATTCCAATGGCATTACTCATAGAAATAGACAAAGCAGTCATGAAATGCATCTGGAAAAATAAGAGATCCCAAATAGCCAAAGTGATCCTTAGCAAGAAAAGTGAAGCCGATGGCATCACTATACCAGAACTTAAACTATACTATGGAGCAATAGTAACAAAAACAGCATGGTATTGGCATCAAAACAGACTGGTTGACCAATGGTACAGAATAGAGGACACAGAGACTAACCCACATAATTATATTTATCTCAAATTAGACAAAGTGCTGAAACCATGCACTGGAGAATAGATAGCCTCTTCAACAAATGGTACTAGAAAAACTGGAAATCCATATGCAACAAAATTAAATTAAACCCCTATCTCTCACCATGCACAAAACTCAACTCAACATAGATCAAGGACCTAAGAATTAAACACTGCATCTAATAAAAGAAAAAGTAGGCCCAAATCTCCATCATGTCTGATTAGTGCCCGAATTTCTTAAAAAGAATCCTATGGCACAATGATTAAAATAAAGAGTCAATAAATGGGATGGATTCAAAAAAAAAAAAAATCTGCTTCTCAGCAAAAGAAAAAAATCACTGAGGTGAATTGAGAGCCTATATCTTGGGAGCAAATTTTTACCACTCCCACATCAGATACATCACTAGTCTCTAGGGTATATAAAGAACTCAAAAAGATAAAAACAAACAAAAACCAAAAAAAAAAAAAAAAAAACAAACAAACAAAGAACAAATAACCCAATCAATAAATGGGCAAAGGAACTGAACTGACCTGTTGGAACCTTTTACCTCCTTTGGGACTGCGGCCATTATTGGGTGTTGGCTGAGGGCCTCATGGGTTCTTCCAGAGCATTTCTGTATAGGTGACCTGGCTGGATTGGGGGGCATGAGCTTTAGACCTTAGCCTTGCCTAATGGTTTAACCTGAAATCAGCGTAGGCCCTTAGTGATAGTGACTACCTGCCCCCTATTGGTTCTCGCTACTGTCTCTTCTTACCCCCTCTTTCTATCACTATATAACCTTGTCCCTGACACAATAAAGTTGAGATCTGATGCACCTTTACAGCTGACACAGCTCCCAGCTCAGTGTGGTTTCTTCCCAAATTTGGGGTGAGGACTGGGCCTCTACCCTTACCCGCTCACTCAGCCCCTCGGAGATGACAGGCTGGTCCTGCCGGTCTCCCATGTACTCTTGTTGCAGGGAGCAACACTGACCCTCTCAGAAGATGATATACAATAAATCAACTAATACATGAAAAAATGTTTAATGTCTCTAGCAATTACAGAAATGAAAATCAATACTACTCTAAGATTTTATCTCACTCCTTTCATAATGGCAGCTATTAAGAACACAAAAAAACAATAAATATTGGTGAAGATGTGGGGGGGAGGCACACTCAGACATTGCTGGTAGGACTGCAAATTGGTGCAGCCAATATGGAAAGCAGTATGGAGATTCCTTGCAAAGCTGGGAATGGAACCACCATTTGATCCAGCTATCCATCTCTTCGGTCTATATGCAAAGGACTTCAAAAGAATAAACTACAGGGACACAGCCACATCACTGTTTATAGCAGCAGCACAATTCACAATAGCTAAACTGTGGAACCAACCTAGATGCCCTTCAGTAGATGAATGGAAAAAGAAAATTTGGTATACATACACAATGGAATATTACTTAGCAATAAAAGAGAATAAAATCATGGCTGGAGTTAGAGAATATAATGCTGAGTGAAGTTAGCCAATCTTAAAAAAATGCTGAATGTTTTCTCTGACATAAGAAGGATGATTCATAATGGGGTTGGGAGCAGGAGCATGGGAGGATTAGAGAAACTTATATAGGAAAAGAGGTTGGACGGGAGGGGAGGGACATGGGGTAAAAAAGATGGTGGAATGAGAAGGATAGCATTACCCTTCATACATGTATGAAGACACAAATATTGTGAATATACTTTATATAAAACCAGAGATATGAAAAATTGTGCTCTATATGTGTAATATGAATTGTACTGCATCCTGTCATATATAAAAAATTAGAATAAAAAATAAAGTAAAAAAGTAACACAAGTTATTTTTTCTTTTAGAAATTGTTAGGGACGCTGCTACAAGATTTGGTAAATTAGACAAAATTAAAAAAAAAACTTTTATATTATAGGTAAGATTTGTTTTAATAGTTAGCATGGAAGCACTACATATAATGATGTCAGATAAGTCTACTTCTCATTCTTTATTAAGAAAAACATAACCCTTAAAACTGTATATTACATAGTTTTAAAGCATATGAAAACAAAGAATATACATTTTTCAAAATAATTCCCTAAAACAAGTTTTTTCCACCATTTATAAACTTTTGGTGAGGTACAACAGAAAAACACCTTCAGATAGAAATGAGCATGAATTAAAATCCTAATCCATTTATAATCTATGACCTAAGTAAGAATCTCTTTTCTTTTTTTCTAATCTGTAAACTTGTGTTTCATGACATAAGGAGCACAAAACATGCACCAGAATACCTGACTATGGTAAGTCTAATAAATGTGATGTATTATTGTTTTGAAATGAATGCTGAATGGTGAATTCTTACTACACAATTCAATTTCTCCTCCATAACTCCACATTTCTCTATGCCACTAGTTATATATTTATAAAATAAATATTAATTTAATAAAATATATATTCAGCTTTAGGAATGCAATCACCATAAAATCACAGAGTGGGCAGTCAACTAGATGAAAAGAACCTCATACTTCTGAATCTTTTTATGGATTCATCTATCTAATATCTATTGAATTATTATTCTATTTCAAGTTATATGCTAGTCCATGATGGTAATGTAAAAAGAGGAAAAAAAGGTGTGTCTCTGCCCTCAGAGAAATTACTGTTTACTAGGAAAGAGAGGCATAAAATCTAAGCATATTAAAATTGATTTATAAAAATTTGAGGCACTTAATATGAAGTTAAAAATAATTGAAGTTACAAATAAATGTATCATAAAGACTCAATATTTTGTGAGGGACGACTAAGGTATGTGCTGCATATCTAAATACCTGGAAGATATTTATTTTTAGGATTTAAAAATAGGAAATTGACCATAGATAAATTAAAAAGTATTTTTTATGTTTTACAGCAATTTATTACATGTCCTTGATAAAAAATAACCATGATAATAGTCACGTTTTATAATATATAGAGATACTGAAAGTTTGAGATTCTCTCTAAATATATACATGTATATTTTAAATTTACATTATGTATGCTATATTCAAATTTTAATCACTTATATGATTCATATGTAACTTAAGCATTATATATGTCAATACTATACATACATATGTATTACATACAAGAAATTTTTGGCTTATTATGAAAAAGATAAGGTGATTATGTAATTAAATAATATGTAAAATTTATCCCTATTTCATTTAAGCTTTAAATAAAAAAAAAACATTACAGACAGAAACAGTAATGATAAATACCCAAATGATAGTATTTTAAAAAATTAAAAGAATTTTAAAAAATTGCAAACATCTAGTTCCTAAAATTTACAGATAGCTTAAAAAATGTTTATAACATGTAAGGTGTTTATTGTCCTTAGTGTCTTCATTTGGCTCCATGAGAAAGCAGATATACATAACTTTGGAGGAATGGTGAAGGGTATAGTAAAAAACACATTCAAGCTGTTGTTAGGGTAAATGTTGTTTCATATAAGTTCCTTGCATTTATTTATTGATGAATATTTTGGTGTTAAGATTGGTATTGCCTTTGCTAATTAAAATTTTAGTTTCTCAATTTATGTTGAAGTGTTTCTTCAATAATAAAACTTTGTATTTCTTTTGATGAATTACTTAGAAAAATTGTAGCTTGTGAGCACTCAAATATTAGATAATGTAGTAAAAATTATTAGGTAGAAACTGAATAAGTGAAAATAATTTCAAAGTAGGGTGACAGTACTTTACCAAACCACATGTCAAACTTATAATTTTTAAGGCTTATTGCTCTTCCAAATATTCTTACACACACTTGTGTGGCCACACATAAAAGTACTATGCATACAAAATTCTTAATATTTATTTTATTATTTTATTTACAATTTTCACTAGCAGCAAAAAGAGGCACACATATATATCATGTAAAGAGCTACTGGAAAAACTGACTATGTTTTAACAGCGTCTCCCCTACTTATTCCTTCCCCTTTCTCTAGATGTGTGTACTTTAATATTCAATTCCACATGACAGGGTTTTATTCTTATTCTTGCTTCCTACTTGACATCAGGAGATCTCTTAGAACCAGTAATGTGTGTGTACATGTATATGTATATATACATACATATACACTGATAAGCTTTCTTGAAGCAGAAATATCCTTTTCTCTCTGTTTTTCCCAAATTGTGAACTAATATTTCTCTAGGTTTAGCTTTAACTCTAATTATGCAGTCTTCTGCACAATTCCATTTCCTTTTCTTCTAGGTCAATACCATTTTAGTTGGTCATATTGTGTGATCTAAAACCTAAGAATATTCTAATGGATGCAAGCCTAACGTAGTATGGACAGATAATAAAATCTTCCTAGAAAAGGTGACACCTAAATTGATGAGCAAATAACTGCTGTTTTTTTTTTTTAATGTGTTTTCATTTGAAGAATCATTTCTCTTATAATAAATGTAAATACAAAGTGATTGTCAAATTGCTGGGTCAGCTGAAAACAGATGCCACCATGCTCTCTGAATAGTTATGTACTATTTTTGTGGACAAAATAGAAATGCTGGGGGATTTTGAATCAATTTACGTCATTCTTAGTAAGGAATAGCATGTCAAATCTTAAAAAAAGAAAAAGAAAAACTCTTTTTCAGATATGGGAAGGTAAATATAATTTATTCATCCTAAAATATCTAATGTTTATCCCTAACAAATCTAATGATTCCAGAGTAAATACTAGTGCATAGATTTATACTTTTCTTCTGTGAAATAGCAATATCATCTGGCAATGCTAATTGAGTTCGAGCAGTAAATAACTCCTACATAGTGGGCATCAATCAGACCCACATTTTATTTGTACTTATATATGTGTTCTATGAATATTTAAACAGCATTATTTTTAAATATGCAAATGCTTGCAATGAAAATGAATATAAACTATCTTCAGATAACTTCTGCATCTTTAAATGTACAATTAAATATACAAAGTAGAGGTTTGGAATTTAAATTAAAATGAGATTAATATGTGTAAAATGATTGAGCTCTTGAATATCAAATTAACAATCTATTGTCTAATCAGTGGATCTTATATTCTTACTGAAAACCAAGAGAAAATATTTGCAAAAAAAGTACAATATTGCATATTTATGATGTGTTTTAAAGCATATCACCTCCATCATGATCATACATATTTTTAGTATTCTTAAAAATGTTTGTTTTTTTTCCAGGAAAATTTAGCTTCTAAGAAGTCCACAAAATTCTGTGGTTATTTTTCATGAGAAAAACGAATTCCATACCACCTTTTACATTTAGTACATATAAACTTAACAATCAATCAATAGGCAGACATCTCTGTACAAAAGCTTCCAGAAAGTACTCCATAAATGTCAAGGCAAAAGAAGTGTGTTTTATGTTTGTTTCTTTAACCTATGGAATTGTCTAAAGGGGATAAAAGACATAAATTATAGTATTGGTGAATAAATACTTAATAAATGACATACACCCAACTGATTAAGGTCAAGAGAGAGGAGAGACAGTGATACAGAGAGACAGAGAGAGACAGAAAAACAGAAAGAGAATACATATTTTTTGACATCGGACACTAGTGTGTTTTTTAAGGTAATGATATAAAATTTGAGATTTGGGGCATATTTTGCAAATAATTTAGTTATCTGTTTTAAAGATACATTAATCTTCACTAGGAAATATTAACAGAACTTTAAATCTCTACTGGCTCCTGATTAAATACTCAACGTACTTCTGAAGAACAGTAGAGGGGCATAAAGAGCAAATAAAGGGCAATAGAAAGAAAGGACAATTTAATTGCAATCCCTTGGCTGCATACAATATTCTAACACTGTTAATGCTTCTGGATAATTAAAGAGTACCAATTCAGAAAAATAAAATCTGTTGAACTTTGATATGTTTATTGCTAGATGAGATTTTATTGAACTTGTATATGTTTTTCTTTTTCCAAGGTTCTGAAATTGGTTGTTTGGGGGCTGATTGTTCTGAAGGTTCTTTTCTCATTTGATTGTTGTGTCAAAACAAAGAGGTACAGAGTTTTATGTGTGTGCACTGTCCTTTACTTCTATCACACAGTAGAAAAACAACAGCAAGTGTTCAAAAATCGCCAGAAGATGACAAAATAATTATTCTACAACTGTATATTTCCTTGAACTAGGAGGTAAAATTTTTAATTATAAATGCACAATTTTTTTATAATATATTTTTGTTTTTATTTTTATGAGGTGCTGAGGATGGAACCCAGGGCCTCACAGGAGCCAGAAAAGGATTCTACCACTGAGCTACAACCCCAGCCCTCCTTTTTATTTTTGAGGGATGAAGAAGAGATATATGAGACATTCCACTAAAACTATATGCCACTTTTTTTACAAATGTCTTATTGGACCATGAATAAAGATGAATATTCCTAGGAAGACCAGGAGTTACAAAAATAGCAAAAGAATTTTCATGATTTACTGAAAATTTATATCAAAAAATAATAAAACACAAAAGGAGCAGTGAGAAATTTGTTACTAACAAGTTTATTAAATGTTCATTTAATCATGTACATTATTTAAGGAGTCTTGAACGAGTTATCTTGATTGTGCTCAGTGCTCCTAGTGCCCTTTTACCTACATGTGAATTCTCATAGATCACTGAGCAAAAAAGAAATGGACAGGAAGGACATTAAAACTTGGGATGAAAGTCTATTATTTATTAAGGATATATTGAATGTCTGCATGAAAATCAAACATCTACATTCATGAATATTTGTGGGTTTTTTATATCTTTATTTTATTTATTTATTTTTATGTGTGCTGAGGATCTAACCCAGGGCCTCACATGTTCTAGGCCAGGGCTCTACCATGGAGCCACAATCCCAGCCCCACATTCATAAATATTTGTATTTTAATATTCAAAATTCTGGAACTTACTAGTGAGAAAATACATTAATTTTGGTGTTGTGATGGGACTATTCTATTTTTTTGTGGGGGTGTAGTGGTTAAATAAATACATATGTTTTCTACATTAAAAATTGTACCCTTAAGAGAGTAAATTTTACTCTGTAAATATGTGAATGTCTTCACAAAAATTTGTAAATTATATATTACTTTTAACATTTTTCTCAAAAGTCAAGACAACATATACAACAGGAAAAAAATATCAAATATGCATGAAGTCATTGACTTTTAAATAATGGTTATAAATAAATTTTAATTATGGTGGAATAATTTAAAAGTTTAATCTTTGATCATTAAATTATTATAAAACTCAAACTTGTATGTTACGTGATGATTTTAAATAGTTCTCGGGTTGGGGGTGTAAGTCAATGTAGAGTGCTTGCATTAGGTCAGCCCAAGCACTAGAAGTTAAAAAAATAAAAAATGAGCATGACAACATGTGACTGTAATCCCAGTCTCTCAGAAGGTTGAGATAGGAGATTCACAAGTTCACAGCCAGCCCAAGAAATTTAGTGACTTTATCACAAACAAACAAACAACAACAACAAAAAAAAAAACACTTGTAAGGAATGGGGATGTAGCTGAAGTGGATAGTGGCCCTAAATTCAATCCATAGTACCAAGAAAGAAAAAAAATGAATTATTATTATTTTACATATCCGTATTGTAAGCACACTTGAATATCTTTATTTGAATATCAATATCTAGTTATTTTCAGTACACTAAAATTTTAAATATCCAGGACTCTTTCTAAGCTATAAATAATATTTAAATAAGATATCTGAGAGTACTGTCAATTATTAAAGTTAAATATTAGAATTAGGTAATACATGGTTAAGTTTTATTTAGAAAAGATCACAAACTTAACAGATAAATGAAGTACAGAGAATTTTTTAAAATTCTGAACAATTTGAGAGGAAATTATCCAAATGATATTTCAGTATTTTTTTATAATTTTCCACATCTGAGAATATTATTTTATATACCCTAATAGAAATATCAAATTTTAGACTTGGATATATTCTGTGTAATTCAACTTTCACCAATTTTCTAAAAAAAAAAAAAAAAAAAATCATACCTAGATGAACTATTCTAGCATTCCTCACTGAATTCATTGTTATGATCCATTAGATTCTATGATTTTGATTTTACATCATTTCTTTATAGTAAAGATCTTGACACTTGACCAAGTATTTTGAATGAAATTCCTAAACTATGTTTCTTTGATATTTCTTGTTGAGATTATTTACATCTATCTTTGGCAAGCATATCAGAGAATTCATTCTGTGTTCTCTATCAGGTGGTCTCCCCATGTTTATTCTACTCAACTTGCCTGGTATACCAAATAATATATATGGTATACCAGGTAAATTGAGTAGAATAAATATATATATATCAATCTACCACCCCCACCCTCCCCCCCAAAAAAAACACAGGTAAAATTTCTCTCTGATATCTGGATGCTAACACACAACAAAGTGGTGAGTGGTGGGGAGAGTAGAAGTACATAGGATTAGATAAGGGGAAATGAAGGGAAGGGCTAGGTGTATAGGAAAGGGAAAGATAGTGGAATGAATCGGACATAATTTTCCTGTGTCCATTTATGAGGAAAGCAATGATTTGAATCATGGTCTTTCAGACTCTCTTGTTGTTATGTTGCACTGAGAACTGTCTGTGCAGATCAAGATAGCCCAGTTGCTATGGGAACACCATATATGTATAGCTATATCTATCTATCTATCTATCTATCTATCTATCTATCTATCTATCTATCTATCTATCTATCTATCCATCAAAACTGGTATGCATTCAACATGCCCCACCTCCAGAGGAGAACTTCTTCTCTCCACTTAGATTGTGATCCCTTGTTCCAGTTATACCAGGCCATCACTCTCGGTCATGGAAACGCTCACTACTTTCTTTTGATCTTATGTGAATCCAGTTTTACCACAATTCATCCTTAAATGTCTACCTTATTCATCCCTACCTAATGAGTTTGAACTGATTTATTCAGAAAGGGAAAGAAAGAGGGAAGATAAAGAGGAGAAATGTAATACAATTTAAAATTTTAATTAAGTTTAATTTACATAAAATAAAATTCATTTCTTTGAGTGCAGATTTTAATGTTTCCACAAACAACTTCATTTGTTTAACTACCACTAAGTAATATATTTTCACCATTTTAATATATTTTCGTCATTCCTTACTGTGTCCTCTCTAGCATCAAATAATAACAACAGTCTGCTTTCTGGAACTCTCTTTTTTTCTGTACTCTCTTTTTTTCTGTAACTATCATTTTGCTTCAAAGTTACATGAAAAAGAAGAAATGAAATCATCAAGGGTATGTTATTTTTTTTTTGTTTAGGTTCCACAATTTGAAAGATGCTATTGATATTGATTCATGTTATTGCACATATTCTTAGTATTTTATTGTTTTCCATTCACTATTATATTTTAACTATTCACTAGTTGTAGATCTTCCAAGACTTGGGTTCTTTTATTTTTTCCTTTATAGATAAACATGACAGTGAAATATCTTTTGGCATATAATACATACATGGAGCATATCTTATTCTAATTAGGACCCCATTATTGTGGTTGTACATGATGTAGGGATTCACTGTGGTGTACACATATCTGTGTCATGTCCCTTCCATCTTTCTCAGCCACTGCC
Source organism: Callospermophilus lateralis (assembly GCF_048772815.1). Lineage (NCBI taxonomy): Eukaryota > Metazoa > Chordata > Mammalia > Rodentia > Sciuridae > Callospermophilus > Callospermophilus lateralis. The sequence goes on along the minus strand of NW_027512416.1, from coordinate 1,009,045 downwards.
ATTAATTAAGGAGATGCAGGACGAAGGATGATGGGGAATGAAGAAAAGTCAACAGACATACCTAGGGAGAAAAAGGTGGGGACAGGTGGAATACTGTCCTCTGATGCAGAAGCAGTGACCTAAAGCTAACTCAGCACATTTATTATATAGGTTTCATCAGCAAAAGGTTATTTGTGGAAATGTTTAGTAAAGCAGAGAACATGAAGGTTGCAGGACTGGTGAGACATCAGGGTCATCTTGTCATTCTCAGAATTTTCTATCCCTGGGATTTGGTGCCTGAACTCAAGATTCCCAACTTATAATTCTGAGCCTTTGTGCTGGGCTGGTGTCCCCATAGCAACTGAGCTATCTTACCTGTACAGGCAGTTCTCAGTGTAACATAGCAATAAGAGAGTCTGAAAGACCATGATTCAAATCATTGCTTTCCACATAAATGGACACAGGAAAATTATGTCCAGTTCATTCCACTATCTTTCCCTTTCCTATACACCTAGCCCTTCCCTGCATTTCCCCTTATCTAATCCTATGTACTTCTACTCTCCCCATCACTCACCACTTTGTTGTATGTTAGCATCCAGATATCAGAGAGAAATTTTACCTGTGGGTTTTTTTGTGTGTGTGTGAGGGGTGGGGGGTGATTGGCTTATTTCACTTAGCATAATAGTCTTTAGATCCACTCATTTGTTGGTAAATATCATAAAGACATTCTTATTTATGTTCAAGTAATACCCCATTGTGTCTATATACCACTTTTTATGTATCCATTGATATATTGAATGATACCTACATTGGTTACATAGCTTAGCTATTGTGAATTGTGCTACTATATATCTTAATGTGGCTGCTTCACTGTAGTATGCTGACTTTAACTACCTTGGATATATATGGTGAGTATAACTGGCTAAAATGTGGTTCCATTCCTAATTTTTTGAAGAATCTCTATTATGATTTCCATAGTAGTTGGACCAATTTTCAGGCCCACCTGAAAAATATGAGTGCACACTTTTCCCCACATTCTTGCCAACATTGACTGGTACTAGTATTCTTTATTGTTTCCATTTTGACTGGAATGAGATGAAATTTAAGTGTAGTTTTAATTTGCATTTGTTCAATTTCTAAAGATGTTGAGCATTTTTTATATATCTACTTGTCTTTTAATTACTTCTGTGAAGTTTCTGTTTAGTTTTTTTTTTTTTTTTTTTTGCCCAATTATTCATTGAGTTATTTGGGTTTTTGTTGTTGTTGTTAAGTTATTTGAATTCTTTTTTTTTATCCTGGAGGTTAATGCTTTATCTGAGGTGTATGTGGCAAAGATTTTCTCTCATTCTTTAGGCTCTGTCTTCACATCCTTAATTGTTTCCTTTGCTGTGAAAAAGCTTTTTAGTTTGATACCATCCAGTTTATTGATTCCTGATTTTACATTTTGTGTTTTAGGAGTCTTGTTGAGGAAGCAGTTCCTAAGGCAACATGATATAGAGTTGGACCTGAATTTTCTTCTATGAGATGCAGGTTTCTGGCCTAATATTGAGGTATTTGATCAACTTTGAGTAGAGTTTTGTATAGGATGAGAGAGAGAAGTTAAATTTCATTGTGCTATATATAGATTTCCAGTTTTCCAGGCATCATTTGCTCAAGAGGCTCTTTTCTTCAATGTATGTTTATGGTGTTTTTGTCTAGTATGATATAACTGTATTAACATGGGTTTGTCTCTATGTCTTCTATTCTGTATCACTGGTCTTCATCTCTTTTGGTGTCAACACCATGCTGTTTTAATTATTATAACACTTTAGCATGATTTAATGCCTGGTAATGTGATGCCTCCTGCTTTATTTTACTCACTAATTATTTCTTTGTCTATTCTGCAAATAAATTTTTGCAAATAAATTTTATGACTGCTTTTTCTATTTCTATGAAGAATGTCATTAGTGTTTTCATAGGAATTTCATTAAGTCTATACAGCATTTTGGCATTATGGCCATTTTGACAATATTAATTCTGTCAATTCAAGAACATGGGAGATCTTTCTATCTTCTAAGATCTTCTTCAATTTCTTTCTTTAGTGTCCTGTAGTGCTCATTGTGGAGGTCATTGTCGTCTTTTCATAGATTGATTCCCAAGGTTGTTTTTTTTTTAACATATTGTAAATTTTCCTAATCTCTCTTTCAGCTTATTCAGCATTGGTGTATAGGAACTGAATTTATTTGTGGGTGTTATAATTTTATATCCTGCTACTTGCTAAATTCAATTATGAGTACAAGAATTTTCTAGTGGAGGTCTTTAGATCTTTTAAAAATAGGGCTATGTCATCAGCAAATCAGCATATTTTGTGCTCTTCTTTTCCTATTTGTATTCTTTTTAATGTCTTTATTCTGTCTAATTGCTCTGTCAAGAGTTTCCAGAACTATTTTGAACAGAAGTGGTGAAAGAGGGCATTCTTGTTTCAGTTTTTAGAGGAAATGTTCTCATTTTCTCCACATAGAATGATTTTGATTTGAGTTTAGCATATTTAGCTTTGAAAATGTAAAGGTATGTTCCTACTAACCCTAGTTTTTGTTTTTCCAGTGTATTGAACATGAATTTATGCTGTATTTTGTCTAATGATTTTTCTCAATTTATTGAGATAATTATGTGACTCTTTTCTTTAAGTCTACTGATGATGTGGTAAATCACATTTATTGATTTTCTTACGTTGAGACATCCTTTCATCCGTGGGGTGAAAACCACTTGATCATGGTGCACTATCTTTTTAATATGTTCTTGTATGCAATTTGCCACCATTTCATTAAAAATTCTGCATTTAAATTCATCAGGAATGTCAGTCTGAAGTTTTTTTTTCTTCAATGTGTCTTTGTCTGACATTGTTATCTGGGTGATACTACCTTCAAAGAATGAGTTTGGAAGTGTTCCCTACTTTTCTATTTTGAGTAATAATTGGAGCAGGATTGGTGTCAGTTCTTCTTTGAGGGTCTGGTAGAAATCAGCTGAGAATCTGTCTTGTCTAAGGGCTGTGCTTTCTTGGTAAGCTTTTGATGGTTTCTTTAATTTCATTGCTTGAAATTAATCTGTTTAAATTTTCTATGTCCTCCTGGTTCAATTTGAGTAGGACAAATGTCTCTAGATATTTGTTGGTGTCTTCAAACTTTTCTATTTGTTAGAGAATAAAAATTTCAAAATAGTTTCAGATTATCCTCTGTATTTCAATTTAGTTTGTGGTGAAATTTACTTTCTCAGCACATATTTTAGTAACCTTATATTTCCCCCTCTTTCTCTTGGTTAGCTTGGCTAAGAGTTTGTTAATTTTATTATATTTTGTCAAAGAAGCAACTTTTGTTTCATTAATATTTTTGAGAATCAGTTTCAAATGTATTGATTTTGGCTTTGATTTTAATTATTTCATATCTTCTACTGCTTTTGGTGTTGATTTGTTCTTTCTTTAGGGCCTTGGGATGTAGTATTAGGTTATTTATTTATTTTGATATGTTATGCTGTTATAACATTCACCTCTAAGTATTGATTTTTTTTCATACCTTATAGACTTATTCTTCTATCCATTGTTTATTTAATAAAAATTATTTAGTCTCCAGGTGTTAGAGTGCCTTCTAAATTTTATTTTACTATTCATTTCTAATTTTATTCCATTATTATCTGATATAATGCAAGGGATTTTCCCTATCTGTATATGCTAATAGTAGCTTTGTGGCTTAAGATATGGTGTATTTTAGAAAATAATCCATATGCTGTTGAGAACAAAGTGTATTCGGCCATTAGTGGATGAATATTTTATATATGTTTATTAAGTCTACATTATTAATTATTTTTTTTAGTTTTATGGTCTCTACTTTAGTTTTTGTTAGGAAGATCCATTCAGTGATGAGAGAGAGGTGTTTTAAAGTCACCCAGTATAATTGTGTTATGGCCCATTTGATTCTTCATATTGACATTGTTGTTTGTTGTATATAAGTGCTCCATTCTTTCTGGCATAAATATTTTGTTTTTACTTTTACATTCAATGTTATTACTGAGAAATAATTTTTATTCCATGTCATTTTCATTTCTGTCTAGTTTTCAGTTTGAATTATTTTCTCTTTGATTGACTATTTTTCTAGTGCAGGACCTCCCTTTGAAGGTTTTCAATTTTACATTACTTTATTTTTTTGTTTTTCTTCATAAAATATTTTATTGAGTGTATTTTTAAGGCAAACTTTCTAGTTGTAAATTATTTTAACTTTTGTTTATCATAGAAATTTTTTATTTAATTTTCAACTCTGAAACTTAATATTGCTAACCATAGTATACTTTGCTGGCAGCCATCTTCTTTCAGAGATTGGTTATATTATTCTAAGACATCCTAGCCTTTAGGGTCTGGGTTGAGAAATCAGCTGAGATCCTAATAGATTTACCTGAAAATGTACCTGTCGTTTTTGTCTGGCAGCCTTCAAAATTCTATTATAGTTTTTTATGTTAGGCATTTTCATAATAATATGACTTGGTGTGTGTTTGCTGTAATTGTTTTTTTTCTTTTATATATATTTAGGGTATCATATGCTTCCTGAATTTGTTTTTCCTTTACTTTATTAAGGCTTGTAAAATTTTCTGATATTATTTTATTTAAAAGATTGGGCTTTCCTTTAGTTTGTCTCTCTGAGCTTTCACATATTCTGATGAATTTTATATTTGGTCTTTTAATGTCAGCCATATGTCCTGGAAATTATGTTCATGGGATCTTAGCATCTTTTCTCTATAGTCAAATTTATTTTCAAGATCATATATTTTGTCTTCATTACCTGAGACTTTATCTTCCAAGTGGTCTATTCTATTGTTGATGCTTTCCATTTAATACTTAATTTAGTTGTTTTATTTCTTTATTTCAAGGATTTCCACTTGATTATTTTTTCGGAATCTCTGTTTTTTTTATTGAAGTGGTCTTTCACTTTCTGTATTTTCTGATTTCACTCATTACTTTATCCTTTACCTTGCAGAACATTTTAATTATGAAATTATAAACTTCTTCTCTGACATTTTTTCCACAGTGGAACTGATACATTCTGTTATTGACGTATATTTGTTTGTTTGAGGTGTTTTGTTTTTTTGCATTTTTATGTTATTTGTGTGTCTACCCTTCTACCAATATGCATGATTCAGTAGAGCTTCTACCCTATAAACTTATAGTGTTCATGAACATTTCCAGTCCTCACAATTTAGGGGGAGACAAATAATAACAACAGCCAATGCAAAATAACATACAGCATTAAATCAAATACCTCTTGTTGTGACATCTACAATGTTAATATTCATAATAAAAAGAAATGAAGTGATCAGTAATTCCCTACAGTAAAAACAGTAAGTTTGCAAATGGATTTACAATTTCAAATGGTGAACAGGGAGAGAAGAGAAAAATGAATTATGTGATGATTATGAGGAAGTAGGAGATAAAAATAAAGGTAAAATTTAATTTTAAAAAATAAAATTAAAGCAAAAAAATTATAAAATAATAACAAACAAACAAACACTTATCTCTCAAAAGACTGATCCCTAAAAAGTAACTTCTTTCAAAAAAAAGCTAGAATGTGAAAAAATACATATATGTATTACTGTCCATTGAACAATTCAGCTCACAATTAAAGAGAGAAAAGAAAAGGAAAAAAAAAACATTCTCAATGAAAAGTTAAAGAAATTTTTTCCTTTGGAGTTCAAAAATGGTTTCACTTTCCTTCTCCACAGTATTGGATAAGGGGGCGCTGTAGTGTGATGTCTCCTCCACTCTCAGTATAGGGTCCCTGGAGTGTTCTGTGAGAGGAAATACTACAGCACTGTAGGTGGGGTTTAGGCCTTGGTAGACTCCAGATGCTTCATTGAATGCCAGTTGGTTTTAAGATTTTAAATCAGCCACCTCCAAGGCCCAGCAGTTGCCAGTCCATGCTGGAATACAGCACCACAGGGATCTGCCCTGGGTTCCCCCCGTGCAGTGGAGGAGTCAATGTTTGGCACCCTCAGTCACCAATGGACCCTGCACTTCCTGGACTTGGATTTACTCTCCCAACTCAGTCACTCCCACCCCTGCCCTTTCAAATACCTGGCCTGGCTTGTCCTTTCCAGCCTTTCCTGTGACACTGGACTCAAGGGGGAAGGGGGAACTGGATGGGTTGCTATGCCAATTCCCCTGACCCTGATTTTCTCCTGGTGACTTGGGCTCCTTCTATGTGGGGCAGTGTGGGTTTGCCAGGCCTATATTTTGGGCCCAGCTGGGAATTGCCAGGAATCGATTCCCACAGCTGTTAGTCCCTGTGGTGCAGCTGCAAAATGGCTCTTTCCTCTGTCCTCTCCAGGCACCTGGGAGAGATGTGGCCTCCTTCCCACACAAAGATATTGTGCCTCAAACCTTTCAGGTTATTTCAACATTGTCTTTCATATCTTATTTCTCTGTACCCAGACATACCACAGGCCTCCTAAAAATGTGGGTTCCTTTAATTCCTTTATCCCTCCACTTTGTTTGAGGGGTGCAGTGCTCTGACAGACAACAGTGGGGAGGTGGTGGTGGTATGGGAAATTTCTCCCTTATTTTATTATATCCATCTTCCTGAGTTCCAATCTGCTTTGAATGCCTGTATTAATTCCCAGTAAAGTCACCCCTTTTTAAAATTCACCCACCTTCCTGAGAATGTGCCTATTGTTTTTCTTTGTTTCAGGCTATGGAGCAGCTGGGTAAGCCACTTCCTGTATTCTGCCATCTTGACTAAGCACCCCCCAATACTGGGATTCTTACAATGAATGTTTCTATGAATATTGGCACAGAAATTATTGCGTGAATATGCTTTTATTTGAATTTAATTGAACTAGTGGATCATATAGTAAGTATAAATTAAATTTGATAAGAAATAGCCAAATTGTTTCCAAGAAATATAGTACAATTTTGGATTCCATTCAGCAGTGAATTAATATTCCAGGTAGTCTGCATACTGTGCAATGACAGGCAATGTTTCCTTTTGAAAGTTAGCTATTCTTCTGTTTGCATAAGTGTATTTTATTGAACTTTAAGCTTGAATTTTATAAAGACTTAAAAATTTTAATAAGATCATGAAATAGAATTAGTTTATGAAAGAATCCAATTTTTTAATTTATTTTATCTCTTTCCTATCTAGTGTGTTTACTGCTTTAAGACATGTTGTGTTTTGTTTTAACATAGATCCTTATGAACAGAAAACGTTATGTCTCACAATATTTCCTCAACAAAACATTAGTTACTTTTAGATATAAAAACTATTTTATTTGTTACAAATCTATACTTGAATATTAAGTTTTGGAACATTAGTTTAATATTGAATTACTGAATTAATATTGCCCTAAAAACTTAATAAACAGTCCTTACTCAGTCCTACAAGATATTGATGTATTTTTCATGATGTAAGCCAGAATTACTGGGGTGTAGAAACATAGCTTTTAGGGTTATCAATACAATTTTAATAATTGTAACATAATTGTATGTAATTGAATTTCTTATTATGCACTTGACTAAGATGTAACACAGCTCTTTAGAAATTTAAAATATAAACTTTTATATGATTCTTATGAGAGTCGACCCTTGAGTCATGTATTCATACAAATTGATAATAATATAATAAGTATGAAACCTATTGAATGAAAGAGAAATTCACCAACTGTCAAACAATTTTCTTTTCCATGTCATAAAAAATTGTTGTTAAATCTACGGAATATGTAGGAAAGAATTTTGAATATTGACATGTGTTTATGTCTATTCTAATAATTTTCTCTTACACACATTCATAATAAATTATTTAGTAAATTTTTGTAATGCAACTCAGATTGATTTAAGTTTGTTGCTGAACCCATCACTATAAATTTATCCATTCTTTTAGCATTCACTTTCTCTTAAAAAACTATCTTATTTTTATATTTACATTGTCTTATGAAATTTTGCATAAAGAGATTGACTTTACTTCACCTCAGAATTTTTTTTTCCCAGTACAAAATTACAGACAGAATTTGGCTTCAGTTTTATGGTATATTTCAGGAGAGTGAGATTCCTGAAAGGATGCTAAAATCCAGAGAATTACAGAAGGATCATTATTATTTGTTTTGTTTCAGTTAATCATAGTATGACAGTATAGCATATTACTTCAGGAAAAATAACTAGAGAAACTACAAATGCCTAGTCTACATATATTCTCAAATATATTTAGCCAAACTATTTCTACTCAACTCAGTAACAGAATTCCTTTAGGCTCAAGTGAACTCCATGCATTGCTGCAATATTTGTGCTACACAGTCTGTATATTATGGTCAGTGTTTGGTATGTGTTAACTCATGTGAGCATATGCTTGCATGCATTATTTTTTTTCAGAGATTCTTGAGAAAGATTCTCTCAAACAGGAATAGTATGCATTTTTATCAGCTTGCTTAGAAAAATATTCCCACACAATTTATTTTCATTTTGTTTCTCTCAAGTTGAGGTGCATGTTCCAGGTTGAGAAAAGAAACAGGGGACAAAAATTTCCTTGAATTGAAAGACATGGCATTTGTGCAAGTAGGTAGATAGAATATTTCACAAAAATGAACTAGAAAGAAGAAAGGTGAGATGTAAAAGCTGGAACTAATGTTATCATCCCAATCTGTTATCTGAGCTCTCAAGTTAAACATAGTATTGCAATGTCTGCATTTTCCCAGGAAAGTAGAACGCTATAAATATCCACTGCTTGGAAGCGTTATTTGACCTATAAAGAATCACCATCCTAACTGTGATTGCTGCAGAAATTGAATAATGGTTGTTTGCAAAGAGGCAAGCTCTCTTTACATTCTGGCTGAGCAGAGAAGAAAAGCTCATGCAAAAAGGCAGCAAAATATGTTATGAATTTTCAAGTTGGGATGGACATTTTTTTATTACACATTTCCAAGAATTACCAGTTTTAATCCAGCCTCCTGAACACTGTTTTAGCAGAAACTGTGGCATTTTGTTTCCAAACAGTAATAAAATTCTAGTTAGATGGTGTAATTTTTCATAAAGTTTATAATTGTGATTGAGGAAAACACACTATTTGCTGTTTCAAAGCATGTGTTCATGTCTTAGTGCTAAAGATTTAGAAGTGTTTGGAATATCATAAAACACAATTTTATGTGTTTGAAAATTAATAGGCTTATCTTCATTTTAGTTTGGTTTGTGTTCTGTTTTTGGACTGTCAGAAAAATTCTAATCACACAAATCCTGTAGTATTCTACCCATTGCAGAAAATGTCTTAGATTTCTTTAAAATATGGAAACAGTCCTTTTCACATTTTTCACAGAACTTAATGTTTTCATTAGACATCAGTCTAAGCACAAGAGATTTATTTACAGGTTACTGACTATGCTCACTTCAAAAATGATCCCCTGCCAAACTCTGTAGTAGTACTGTGACTACTGCTACCCAAATTTTGATATTAATTTATTTAATTCTATCAAACCTAAGAACATTATACCTTATGTGCTTTTAAACAAAGGATCACTTTATTCGAACAGTTATTATTATTTGTATGCAACAATATTTTATAATAAAAGATAAAATTCAAATACAAAATTGTCATTTAAAAATGTCATGATTTCTCCATAGATATCAAGATAAACCAAGAAAATATTGTATTTCTAATCAATAAAATGATGATATAGCTATAGAAATACTATATGGTAAAATGAAAATTATTCTTAATATCAAAGCCAAGTTAAATTCTATTCTTACATTGAAATAATTAATACCCATGTTCTTATAATAAAATTTACAAAATAAGGTCATTTGCTAGCATTGACTGTGTGTCTCTTTCCCCACCTCCTCTACCAGTGGGTATAATCAGCTTTTGCAATATAGAGAACAAAATGCAATACTGTATTATTTTGATGATTTTTTTAATGAAAATGATTCTCAAAAATGACCTGGTGTGATCATTCCTCATAATTAAGTAACTCTTCATTGTTTGCATCATTGTTGTCAGCAAAGTTTCTAGCAGGTTTTCTCATTTCCATTCTTGCTCACCTACACTTCACATCCCTAGGAGGGACATTAACATCTAATTTAGACTATTATTATTACCTATGATCTTTCCAAAATGTATCATATTACTTAAAATAAGTTCTCACTCTTTTTCCCTAACTCAAAACTCTGCCTACTTCCTCAATGTGCTTTTACACAATTTTTTTTCTAGTTCATCAATATTGCATTGTCATTCTTTCAGTTATATATTTTGCTTTTACTTTTTCTCAAAACAAATTCTATACCCTCAGAAAAGCCTTCTTATCTTCCTTGGCTAAAAGACACAAGCCTCATTTGGGTACTCTTGAATATACTACACAATTTAATTTCTTCTTAAAATACCACATGTAATTTTTTATTCTATGATTTTGTGCCTCCTCAGTCTAATAATATAAACTTCCTAAAATTAGACATTAAAAAAAATGCCAATGCAGTCTCCCACAACCACAAATTATGCAGTTGATTTTCCAACATTTGGGGAAATCATAGGGGTCAACATGTCCAGAGTGCCTCACATGTGATAACCACCTTTGTGATCGTGATCTGTCTCCTGCCAGGTAAGTATATAACAGTAGACATTTAATTACCTGTTAATCTTTTGAAAGAGGGCAGGTAAATATTACAATAGCATATGAACTGCAGTCAGAAATGGAGAGGAAAAGGTCTTTGGCAGAAAAAAATTAAACAAAACAAAACAACAAAACAAAAAATAGTACTCTTATCTTTCATGCCCAGACTTTGCTTGCACTTTACTATAAGCATATACTTCATCTATATTACCTATATTATATTTTATTTCAAAAATTGAAATAAAAATGCAAATTTTTCAAATTCCCAACCTGAAAATGCCTGTTACTAAGCAATTCTTTCCAAGACAATCAGGAAAAAAAAATATCTCCTACTAAACATCTGAAACTTTATATTTCATTTTGTTTACACATAGTATTGTTTACATGCATTTAATTATTTGTGCATGTGAATATTGCAAATTGTACCATATATCAACAGTGTTAAAGGAAGAGTCATAATCACTTTCAAATCCTGCCTCACAGCATGAATTCAAAGAAGCTAAATGCAATCTCCTATCATTCTTCCTCTTCACAGAGCACCAAAAATAGCTTTCTTTCTTGGGTCAGACATATTATATTGTGTGAGGAACACCATGGAATCAGGGAGTGAAAATGGAGGATAGGCCCAAGCTTCCTATAGTCTCTGGTCACATAGGACAAGTATTGTCATGTGACCCCTGCCATTGGCAGAGAGTTCTTGCTGGTCTCCTGGAGACTGCGTGGAAATCATTAAGCACTCTGTTATCAATAAAGTATACTGACAAGGTTAACATTGTCTCAGGACAAAGTTTATAAGGCAGCACTATTAATTTGTGAATTCAGTTCTTGAATAGTGGATATTATTACACAGGCATGAAGCTTATATTTTATAAGAAAAACAAAGTATAAACAAGTCAAAAATTGAAATTAAAAAAAGGATATTTTAGAATGTAGGCATCACTGAAAATATAGAATACTGTATCCCTGGAACTGGGTAGCTCCAGGACTTGAACATGATGATCAGGAAGACACGTTAAAGGACATAGAGTTTGAGTGAAAATCTAAATAACAACCAAAAATTAACAATATGAAGAATTGGGCCATAAATTTCTAGGCAGCATGTATAGAAAACCCATAGGCCAGATAAAGGAAAATTTATATCTCCACTTGCTTCAGGTTCCCATCCCTTTATTGAATAGCATCAAGCAAATCTAAAGACTCCATTGAGCTTACTTGCAAAGTTCTTCACTATTTCAGTTCTGTTACTCTACAGGATGTAAAACTGAGAAACAGGCAGGTCAGTCTTCATTTCCAAAGAAGCATTGCTTGTTACTGACAATCCCAATTAATAATAGTAATAATAATAATAATAATAATAATAATAATAGTTACTCTCTAGCTCCCAGGGTTTTTCTCAAATGAAAGGATATGTTGGTCAGCCCAAGTGAAAAGTAGATATTTTCTTTGAAATAGCAACAATCATTTATGAATCAAAATCAAGTGACTATGAAAATGTGAAATTAAGTAGATTAAATATGCTCCCATTAGTTTGCTTAGTTAATTTTTATTAGGTCAAAGAAAGACACACAGTTTGCACAGAAGTATCTTCAGTTTGAATAATTGATATCTAAAATTTTACTGTCATCTTTTATGGATTTTAATATCCATGCACTAGTCTCATTTTAATCTATTTGCTAAATGCTTCTTAATATTCTGTGTACTTATTGTTTTTTATTCCTTCCTTAGGGATACATAAAAACAACAGTGTTATCTTAAAATCAATATCCTAAATTCATGAAATACATATATTTAGAAGAAGTTTTCAATGTTATTTAGCTGAGCATGTTAATTGTACTTGTGAGAGTGGGGGACGAGTGTAGTTGCACATTTAAATAATGTGTCTATGGCTTTTTATGGTACTTTTTATGGAACTTATCAATTTTAATGTTATGATAGATTGCATTATTGTTTATAGTTATCTAGTCTTTCTTGTAGATACAGACAGGCAGGTACAGCATACTCTAGTGTGTATTACATATCACAGGAAGCAGCCTGTACTAGGGTGCTACCAGGATTATACATTCCTGACCATTGTGATACATTCTTACTGAAGTCAACCTTGACAACAAAATGCAAGTATACATGACATACTTTGTGTTATTTCATCCTCTTTTCTTTCTTGTTTACCCAGTCTCAATAATAAGGTGACCCCTCTGGACTACCCTTTCATCTTGAGTCCTAGACTAGGGCTTTATAACTGACACAGAAAAACATAAAACACAAAGAAGAAATAACTCTTATGTGCAATCCACTGAGATCTAGGTATGGCTTGTTTCTCCAGAGGCATTTGATAAAAATTGACTAATATGAATATACATAGGGAATAAATATTTTTGCCTACTAAATGTCAGGCATTTTTAAGGTGCTGAAATATTAGGCAACTTTCCTGTTTATCTACACTTTATAGGAGAAACAGATTATAGAATTCTTTTTTATATCACCTTAGAGCATTGTGGGATTCACTGATATAATCTTTAATATTGTGTCCTTGGATCTGGGCAGTTCTAGGACTTGAATGTAATAACCAGGAAGCCACTTTAAAGGGAGAGGGAGTTTAAGTAAAAATCTGAGTAACATAAGCTACTGGACCATAAGTTTCTAGGCAGTAGACATTGACAATCCAATGGCCAAGAAGTAGGAGTGGGACCTACATGAATGGAATATAGTGAGCTGTGAAGGCAATGGTAGAAAACATTTGGAGTTATAGTGCCAGGTTACATGAAGCCTTGTGATCTTAGACTAGGGCACATTTTAATCTATTCTAAGGGGAATCTACAACAGTCAAGCCTCACTGAAAGTAGGCTTTTAGTCCATTATAAAAAGTACCCACATCTTGACATCATTATTTTATTCCATTGACTTTTGATTCCTGAACTGATTATATGAGTTAATTTCATTATACTTTATCCCTCATCCCCTAGACTATCCTAAGCATATCAATACATACACCCTTCTGACAATATCTCTCTGTGACATAAAACTACTTCTAAGTCTCACCTTATCCCGAGGGGACTTCTCTGGTGTCAGTTTCCATGGTAATAAATCTAAAGAATTCTGTCCTTGCCTTCCGAGGAGAAGGTACACAATCTATTGTGTTTTCTCAGCAATTCAATATAATGTTCTCAGTCAACATTATGATTTTATTCATAAAGATATTCTATATTTAGGTAAAGAAGAATTAGTACCTAAGATAGTTTTAATATTCATTATTTAAAACCTAGCAGGCATTCTCTCTGTTTTTTGGATATGGTCATATAAACTTAAAATATTGTGACTCTATCATGTTCTTTAAAAAAATTAGTTTCTGTTAGAGTAGGACAAAAATAGTTGAAATTAAGATAAAAATTGCCCAGTCACTTGATAAAAATCTCTTTAGCCACAAATACCTGGTCATGGAACAAACAAAACAAAAATAAATATATGAAACCCTATATATGTAGTCTTCAACAATTTATTTTATACCTCTAATATCGATTCTCTCTGCAAATAATATGAATCATCTAATATTTGTGTCATTCAAGAATAAGTGTACTAAAAGGTAGAAATATAAGGTCAGAGGATATTTATGTGGAGAAGTGAGATTTGTCTAGTAGATTGTTTTACATGTGAAGCAAAACATTGTACAGAATTTGGGAAGCACATTTGATTCTGAGCTCACTAGTAGTTTCTAAGTGTCAAGACTATTACATGTCTTGCATGATCACAAATACAGGTAAAAAGTTTAACACAGGCTTAGTATTATTTTAAATTTCTATTAAATAAATATACTGCTTTTACTTTTCTTTTTTTCTTTTCTTGGTCTATTCTCGGACTTTTTTGTTTGTTTATTTCAGTTTTGAGAAGCAAACAAAAGAAGTTATGCCAGAGAAGTGCTCTATCACTGAGCTATAGCCACTCCCTAAAACTGATTTTTATTGTACTTAATATCTTAATAACAGAATTCACCATATTTTAATTTTATTTTCATGTGAAGATATAAATGGAGACTAAAATAATACTGAATTTTCAAATATATTTTGGCTATAAAATATATGTTAGTTAGCAGATCTAGTATGTTTGCCCAAATATGTAAAAAAAAATTCTCTAAAAATTTTCAGTAATTAGGTGTAAAATTGAAGAGAAATTTCCATCTAGTGTCTGGCCTTAATGAGGATGTACTATTCACAATATGGCCTAGTCTTCTGGCTAAATCCTCCTGCTGGCAAGAAATGTAGCACAGTCTGTAGATATTCTTAAATTAGAATTTCTACGTGCTGGTAGGAATTATCCAGTATTTGGCAACTGGTACTTCACGGATTTGACTCTTTTCAGCTTAATTTGCGATATTTCAAATCATTAGATGTCCTTTACTCATAGATTTTGTTTACCTTTAGTAACCTGAAATACCTCATATATGCAATTATTGTTTTTGAGGCATAAATACATTTCCTAAAATTTATAATGAAAATTTATATTCTGAGCATGGACAAAGTGGTATATACTCTAAACATCTCAGTGATCAGTGTCACACTCAGGAAATAAAGTTCATTGAAGAGAAATTTGATTTTATTTGGATAAGGAGAAAACTCCTGTCATTATCTGTAAAAACATTTTTACTAGGTTTTTTTGCCAGTTTTTTTTTTTTTGCCCTCCTGCTGAAGATGAGCTTGGTAATTAATTATTTGTGGAAGGAAGAGGATTACTGTAAGCAGATAAGAAACTAAAAATCTATTCAGTTTTAAGCTGGTGAATAATGGAAGCCTTTTTTTAGATAAATGGTTCTGATGGATTATGTCTACATTAGAAACATTATGTAAACATTTTATTTAGATGCTTTAAAATTCTTCATGGGAAGAGAGAGCATTTTAATATAATATACAACTTAATTTTTAATTCAAAATCTTTACTTCTAACTTATTTTGCTGAAAGATATTGTCAGATATGAATGCAAATTCTATCTTCATAACTAAAATACTTTTGAACATATGCAAATTGTGAGGTATTTAAAATAATGTTCATAATACTGACATCATAGGTAACCATAAAGTTCTAGTGAGATGTAAAATATATAAGTGCATAATCACATGAAATGAGCATTCAGTAAAATTTAGCTCCCATTAATAATAACAATAATAAAGACAATTACTAAAGCAATCAATCTATGAATAACAAATAAATTCTATTTGGGGTAAAGTCTTATAGAGATGTTCAACTTGAAAGAAAATTCTAATTGATAGATGGAAAGGATATTTTCTATGTAACATCTAGATATATTTCACAAATAAAGTTGTTGTTCTGCTTATTATTTCTTTGGAAAGAAGACAGTTAAAAGAGTTGTTTCTCTGAAACACTTTGGTCTGCAGTTTTATGATTTTAATTAAATAGAAGTATTCAGATAAAGAGCAATCTCTATTTTCAAAATGTACAAGGGAAATTGATCAGGAAATAATACAAATGTTCAACAATGTTTTCCAGGGTCACATTATGTGTAAAATGGAACAGAAATATGATGTGACAGACTATATCAAATCATATACTGAGATACATTCAGTGGATAATACAAAGGGAGCTCCAGTCCTGGTCTGCATTGATATATATTTCATTCTGTGATTTGCTTTTCATTAGTCATGTTTTGGTAGACAACTCTAATACATTTTCTAAAATTTAAATTTTAAAAAAAACACAGTATGAAGGAAGAGTTGTGATATGCATCTCTATGACATTTAGTCAAGGGTTTTATTTCACTATTTCTTACTTTAAAATATTGTAAAAGTAATTCTCCAAAGTTAGAACTCAATCTAGAAACAGTATGCTGACAATTAACATCTGAGAAACTACAATACATGTAACATTGATGACATGCAAAATTATTTCATGTCATATTGATGAGTCATTTATTTGACAAATAATTTTATATTTCAGGCTTATTAAAACAACGAGAATATGAGATCAATGACTTAATACATTATTCTT
Organism: Callospermophilus lateralis; assembly: GCF_048772815.1. Lineage (NCBI taxonomy): Eukaryota > Metazoa > Chordata > Mammalia > Rodentia > Sciuridae > Callospermophilus > Callospermophilus lateralis. The sequence goes on along the minus strand of NW_027512416.1, from coordinate 992,470 downwards.
TGGAGAAAATTGAAAAGAAAGAAAATTGAGTTGATTTAAAAACCATTAATAGAAAAATTATCACATAAATATTAGCATGGGTGGTGTACTGACAGGGCAAACTTTGCCAAGGTTTAAGGGGAAGACTGGATTTTGAGAAATATTAGCCAGATGTACTATATCTTAAATATTTTGAAAATTGTGGGAATAATTTTGAGAAACCAAAAATCATTTTACTTTCTTTTGTTATATTAGAAAGGAAAAAATTCTGTTAAAAATATAATCATATTATGTTTTCATAATTTTTTAATTATACATATTATAAATTTACAATTGTGAGACATTTAGGGGTATTGTAAAATAACTTAATATTGATTTTAAGACTAATCTTCAAATTACTTTTTTTTCCCCAAATCTTATTTGACATAATCACAGAAAACACATTTATGGTGCATCTTTAAATCCATTGTGTCTCGACTATTGTACTTCCTTCTCATAATCATAGAAAAAAAGATCTGTCATATATGAAATCACAAGTGTTTTGTCCATAAAACTGAATCCTTCTTTAGAAACCTAATCTGGAACCATATTTTATTTCAGTCTGTAAAAAAGGCAGTAATTGTTTAGCAAAAATGCTCAACCAGCTCTTTAGAAAAATATTGCCATTTATAATAGTTATGAAGTTTACATTGTTATTTTATCTCTTTCTTTTTTATTTGTTTTTTTTTCTTTTAAGAAAAACAATCTTTTTATTTATGCCAATGTATGTATTTCAAATTCTGTTCCCTAAAATACCCGCAGTAGGATCACCTGGTGTGATATTTAAATTCAGTTTTATGAACTGTTCCTACTCTGCTAAATCAAAACATTTATGGAGAAGGCCTGGGACTCTTACAATTTTCTCAGGGGGTTCTAAATCATAGTGAAAACAAAGCTTGAGAATCAGGAAGCTCTAGAGAATATTCTAATTAAATGATCACCATAATGATAGTTGACACCATGTTCGTTCTTGGCATCTCCCCTTCTTCCTGGTAAAGTTACTATTTATATAAAATGACACAATTTTCAGCTGCTTATGTACATATTCAGGTATATTTTCTATATGAGAAATTTTGCCTTTTCCACTGTTTGCATTTGGTCAAAATCTGGAATTGAATATCTTTATCTCATTGAGACAGAGTCCAGTGGGAAAGAAATGGCACACACAAATTGGAAACTTTCAAAGAGTTTATTTGCAAAAAATAATTTCAAAATCTTGGATGGTATATAGGAGAATCATAATAGTGCTTGAACTTGAAGTTAGTATCATTGAATTTGTGAAACGATAGAAGGGAAGGAGAGGATTAGAGCCCCAAAGAAAAAAGCATTTTGGAGAATTAGCCACACTGGGAGAAGCAATGACCTTTGGTGCAGAGTTATAGCAATCACTAGGCAGGATTTCAAAGTGGTAAGTAGGGGACTACTTTGACGTTCTTCTTCTAAAACCCATCAGTCCTGTGCTATGATTCTCTAATGGCTAACCCAACAGGAACTCAGGAGACATATAAACTCACAATAGAGAAGGGAGAATCTGGAGGAGCTTATAATCACGATACTAATCCTGAATATATGAAGATATCATTGCTGTATAATCTAGGTGGCTTTTCAATAATAATATTGTGGAGTACTGTTTTGTTATTGTGATGACTTGTGGTTAATACAGTTTTGCCAGAAATTTGTATATATTTGTGTTTAAATGTATATCTGCATGTAAGTACATATTGTGTGTATCCAAGAGTAACTGAAAAAAAGGCTAAAAATAGAACAAAATGTGCTCTTAAATATTGCTATCTTACTGCCACCTGTTTTAAACCTCATAATCTTGTTTTTATTTTCTTAATGTGCTTGACTTCTCTGGTTAATTGTAAACTTTGCATCTCATCTAATTATTTTGTTTTCTACACATTTACATGATCATACAATCAAAATACATCATGCATATAGTCTGCATTGGTTTCTTTCTGAATCACGCACACACACAACACACACACACACACACACACAGAGTATGTATTTATCCAAGTGACTGATTTGGTATTCTTATTTATTTTGAGTACAAATGTCACACATTAGACAAATTGGTAATTATTTCCAATAACATTTAACTTTTGCAAATAGATCGCAGATCAGTATAGATAAATTTCAATTTTGATTGAATGACTGAAAAATTAACTTTTAACAATGGCTGTATTTTGACATTGTCCCTTGTATCTATTTCTATTGTTTGTTTACAGAATACCTAACATAACTTACCTGATTCAAATTTAATCACCTTGTTTTACTAAATGATATGACTCAGACTTTCTGCAATTAGACTAGAAAACTAAGATGGCATTAGCTTTAAAACCAGCAGTTATAAGTAATTTTTCTATTGCTTCAAATGGAGAACAAGTAAATTCCTTAGATTATTGCTACTTGCTCTTAGCTTATGATTGGATCATATCTGTTACTTTTCTGGCAACTAATTCACCTAACTGTAAACTGCAGCTCTACCAAGGAATCAACTCTATCATTTTAAAGTCTAGGCATGGAATGAATTCAGCTTTTTTTTTACCCTTACCAATTCCCAAAATATAACAACTTGAGTTGTCAGACAAACAAGAGATAATAAGGGAGAATTTTGAAATATCCATCCCAGGAGATATTTAAAAATAGCATTGAATAATAGAAACCCCTCATGCAGATATACCCTTGAATAAAAATATAGGTACTCATTTTCTTTGTTTTTATGTCTACATTTTTTTTCAGTATTTTAGAAAAAAATGAAAAGTAGTAATACTCTAACAGGAAGATAGAGAAAAGCAATAATTAAACATAAATTAGGAAAAACCCATTGAATTGATGTCACATTTGCTTGATGGATATTGAGATAACACTATTAAATTATCTTTTAGAATTTGAGATTACCCTGAAATAAGCATGTTGTAGTTCTGAATAATTTCATTCTACTTATTTTTAGGTATTGATATCGTCATGAATTGATCTTGGACTGTGCTCAGATTTCTCAGAGGAAAGGTTTGAAAAATATTCTTTTGAAATAAAATGTTAACAGAACTGATCAAGTTACACTGAGAAGTGATGCTTTTAAATATTGTTCCACTCATTTACATGTTTATTTAAACATTTAAAAATATGTAATTTAATAAAAATTCAAGTAATTTTCATTGAATTTTATAGAAACTAGAACAGGTCACTGCAATCTTGGTTGTAGCATAAGTCTCCTGGACCTTGGGACTAAAATGAGGCCCAAGTATGAGAGCTTGACTTTTCAATAATGATTGGAAAGACCAACCAACAAACTTTGAGCACACCGAACTGTGCAATGAATATTTCTACTTAAAATGGCATTGCTTTGGAAACTAACAAAATATTAGGGAAATATCTTGAAAGACAGACATGTGTCTAGTTTTAAAAGATGGTAAACTATGCCATAAATCTGAGTATGACTTTTGAATTTTGAATAACAAATATTATTAAATAAAAGTTAAATAATGAAATTCCAAAAATTGGTGTGTATTCAATATTTCAGATTATGATAATGTTAATGAGTAAAGGATGTCTTTTACATTGTAGTTGATGCCACTGAAACATTAACAACCAGTGAGAAATACTGCAATGTGTGTTTGTGTATTTGTGTGTGTTTTGAAAGTCCTCCTTTATTTTTCATAAACATCTAGAATAATCTATTATTTGGGTAAAATAGTGAGGTATAAAATTTCACTATTAATGAATGTAGAATGAATAGCCATTTCTAATTCATAGAAAAAATTCAGACCACATAAAGAAAAATTAGATAAATTTGACTAGATATTCAAAATTTTGAATGTCAATAAATACCAGTATATAAGTTAAAAAGCATTGTGAAATATTGAATAAAAATATGTGTAAAATCTGTGACAGAATAGATTTTATATTTTAAAATATTTCATGTAGAGTTTAATTAATAAGAGAAAAGATAAAGTTTACATTATAAATCGAACTGTGAAAATTTAAATGATGTTCATTAAAAAAAAGAGAAGCCTATCTTGAATGACTAAGTAAATATTGTAAAACGTGCATGGTAGAATTGTTTAAAATATGTTCCTCTGAGTACTCAACATAAGCAACATAAAAAGTGGAAGATAAATGTATTTGAAGCATTCTTTTTGCCCCTTTCTGGAAACCATCCCTCTCCTACACCAGAGTTAACCATGGTCATAATTTTGTTTACCTTTTGAGTTTTCTTCATAAGTTTTAATTCCACTTTCTCAATGCTAATCTGTAGCAAAAATGTATTAATTCTCTACATGGATGTTATAACTAGTAAACTAAGCATGTTTATATTTGAGGAATGATAAATTGAATAGACTTTTCACAAGCATAAACAAGTTCTTGGCATTATTATAGTATCACATAAAGAGTAGTTTCACAATCTTAAAAAATTGCTATGCTCATCCTATTCTTTCTACCTAGCCCTTAACTACTGGTCACTAGTGACTTTTATACTGTCTTCATTATGTTCCATATTTTTAGATTATCATTTGTTGGGACTCATAGAATAGAAAACCTTCCCAGGAGATTTCTTTCACTTAGCAATATAAACGTAAGGTTCATCTATGTTTTTCGGTGACTTTATAACTCATTCTTTGTATTATAGAATAACAGTACCTTGTATGGAGATATAATTTATTTACTTCACTTCCTGAAGATATCTTGGTTGTTTCTAAGTTTTTACAATGGGGAATAAAACTAAAAATATTCCTGGATTTTTGCTTATTTGGGTAAAGACCACGGAGCATACCTTAAGATGGTATAATGAAAACATCATACACTTGGTAGCTTATAAAAATATTGAGTTATTTTTTCTAAAACAATGTTCCAATTACACATGTGTGGTAGTTAAATTTCCATCACTGTGATGCAATTTCTGAGATAAACAATTTATAAAAAAGAAAAGTTTATTTTGACTCTTGATTTCATAGGTTGCAGTTCATGGTCAGTTGACTTCATTGCTTTTGTGCCCATAGTGTGGCTGACTTCAGAGTGGAGAATGTGCACAAGAGGTGGCTGCTCACTTCATGGAAGCCAGGAAACAATAAAAAGTGAAAGATGGAGAGGTCAGAGTCTCGATACATCCTTAAGGGCACTTCCATAATGACCTCACTTCCTTACACCAGGTCCCACTTCCTGAAGGTTGCACCATCTCCCCAATAACACTACAGCACTACAGGATGGCAAACAATACTTTACTGTATGGTCTTTGAGGATATTTTAAATTAAAATCATTTTAACTTGTTTTAAAAGAAATAAAATAGGATTTTAGTTTGATACATCAACAATGGTGAAATTCACGACAAAACCTGTATCACAGACTTAAGATTTATAAAATATCACCCATTAATATACATGAACATATTCAGATATTATGGAAAAACTATACCCAATAATTAAGATGCGATTCACTTGTTCTTTAAAAATTCATCTCTAATTCAAATATTATCAACAATTCTAGATGATAAAAACCTGCTATGTTCAATAATAAAAATGTGTAAGAGAACAAATTAGGAATTTTTCATTCAGGCCACAATGGAGAATAGTAATAGATTTATACTTCTACTCTAAACAACTGGAGAAACAAGAAAAAATATATTCAGCCATCAATACCTGATTTCAAAAATAGGTAACAAAGGCATGTAAAACTGAAGAAAATGGAATAAAAGATGATAAATTCTATGATTCCAAGTATCTCCTTAATAGAAGATATTTTCAGAAGAGCTACAATTTGGCTAGCAGATAATTGGAGAGGTGGGAGATTAAGGAGGAAGTGCTCTTTATTCTAAAGAGAGGTATACTAGATTCTGATTTGAGCATGATGGTAAAGTAACTGATACTCAGGAAATAATTACTGTAAATCTATATTATAGAGCTTTTAGAGAGATAAGTTTGTATTGGTACAAGTTAGATGGAATGATACTGTAAAGCTTAGGGCATAAGGTAAAGCAATCCAGAGGTATCTCTTTAGTAGGAAAGCTAAATTTAACCTCAAAGTTTCTCTAGATATACACTAAGCAATGTTTATAAACAAGACTGGAAAGAATCCTGTAGCTTCAAATTAACTTAGATTACATGCTACTTCAATAAATTGTAACAAAATCTTAGTATCAACAATACAAAATTTAAAATATTTACAACCTGTCAAATATATTAGTCATAAAGAAGCAGGAAGTTATGCCTTATAACCTAGAGAAAAAAAATGTTTCTCTGAAAATCTGGAAATGGAAGTTGATGTAATTATTGTCAACAGGGAAAATGTTCAAGTAATTAGGGGAAAATGTGACTACAATGAAGAGAAAAGCAGATGATATAAAGATGTTACATAAAGTACTCCAGTGTCCTTATTGACTGTTCATTATTATAATTGATAAAAAGGAAGTATCCTCTTTAAAATTGTGCAGAGCACTCCTAGGCACATACCCACCCTGCTGAGTTGTTTATCTACAAATAACAGGAGAGATCTACTGCGCCAGATGTCCCTGAATCAGTCAGGCTAGGTGAGGACCCATAGCAACTCCCTACCAACCATCAATCAGCATGAGACAGGGAAAATACCTGGGATGCCAGGTGTCCATCCTAGTAGTTTATGGTGGTTGATAACATGTTGGGAAACCATGTAGTTCAGCATGTACTCCCCTTGTGGCTTAAACCAATGAGTTCAAACAAATCCCCCTCTTGTACTAACCAATCACTCTTACCCAACTTGGTTCCACCAGTGAATGTGCTAATCATGTTTTAGAGTTGTTTTATGATTTTCCCGTGGTTTGTGATGATTTGCTAAGAGATGCTATGATGTATGTGAAATTGCTGTGTTCCCCAAAGAGTGTATAAAACTGCTGCAAACCCTAGGCTCGAGGCCTCTCAGTGTCACAATTACTGTGTGCGCAGAGGACCAATGTAGCTTGCAATAAACGCCCCTTTGCTGCTTAAAAAAAAAGAAAAGAAAAGAAAAGGAAAGAAAGAAAGAATAAATGAAAATTGTGCATGTGTCTAATTTTTGTAATTCACAATTCTATGAGCTTTGCTACATAGATAAGTAGATAAATGCTCTCTTGTTATTTCCTTATATATTTAAGATCGTGTTATGGTTCAGATATGTGTTATCCCCCCAAAGCTATGTATAAGGTGATGTAAGAAAGCTTAGAGGTGAAATGTTTGGGTTATGAAATCCTCAACATAATCATTAACTGTATGCAGGTAAGGTATAACTGAAGGAGGTGGATCAATGGGAAACTGGGTTGGAGTGTATATTTTGTCCCTATGAGTGACAGCCAATATGTTCTGCCTCATTTCAGGCCCTTAAGAATGGAGCCAGATGTATATGAACTGAGACCTATGAAAACATGAGCCCTAGATAAACCTCTCCTCCTCTAATTGTCTTTACAGAACTTTTTGGTCACAGCCATGAAAAAGCAAACAAAAGCACATTGCTAAGTCCTCTTACTTGACAACATTATAATAAAGAAATCATAGTCTTCATTCCCCATGAGATTCTTTGCTTTGAAATTAGTTATTTTAATATTAATATAGACCCTTCAAATACCTTTTTTAACATTACCAGATGCTGCAGTTTGGCTGGGCAAATAACCAGGAGGTGACAAGCAACTTGTGAAGTTTGAAACAGCAGGAGCCGCTTTATTACGGGACAGCAGAAGTATATATACTTAAATAATTACACACAGATTAACTTAATTAAAATCATCTAGATATAGCAGTCAGTCATCACGGAATCCTCATCATCTTAATGACTCGCTGGCATTACTTCACAAAGCCACTCCTCCTGGCATACTGCCAGGTGCCATCTTAACTTGGTGGTGGCCCTCAACATCTCCCCTTTTTGTTTAATTTAAACAACAAGTATGTGGCTTAGGGACCGTGCCTGTTTTAGATTGTCCAATACTACATATGGTCCTTACCCGTCATTGGATGGTCTGACCTCAAATCCTCAGCCTCCTGTCATAGGTTGGTACCATTGCAATTGGATCTTACTTGTCTTTGACTACTGGCTGAACATACTTAGCCATACTTGTGGATAACCTGCTACAAGCAGAAGGGGGAGGATACAAAATGCCATGATACCAAGCCAATTGATGGTTCCTTTTGGAAAAATTGTACCACCAATGACATCATCAGCAAAGATTCTCCAGTACTACCACAATTTGTTTCATCAACAGATAGTTCACAATGCATATAAGTGACACATAGTCCAGGCAAGTTCTGCAAGCAGTTCAAAGCAGAGGAATCCATTAATATGTCCATTTCCTCCCAAAGTAAATCAACTCCTTGACTGAGCATCACCTGCTGAGCCACACCATTCATTGATGCATCTGTTTATACAGTTTGTGTGAAAGCCATAGAAGAAGCTATTGCAGCACCAGCTGAAACAGCAACAGCTGTGATGATGGTAGCTGTAATTCCAAATTTGGTTTTCAGTAACACTGGAAATCCCTCCACCCTCATCCTCACCAGCACTGGGACAAAGGCAGGAATTCTGGCAATGATGGCTAAAGAAAATCTTGTAGCATTCCAGCAGTCACTAAGAAAACAACCTTCTGAACAATTTAGTACAGTATCTCAAGATTTTTTTACATTTAAAATAGGCCTCAATGGTGCTCATAATTCATTAGCCTCCAGGTGTGGAAGAATCATTGTAGCTAAACTGGAGTTCTGGATATCAGTTGCCAGGAATTTAAGATATTGCTAACCCTGCATTTATCCACAGGAATAGCGAGGCATCCCTTGGCAGCACCTGCATCAAATAGGGAAAAAACTGAGGGCTCATTAGTTATTGGCATTGGAAATGAACAAACTTCAGGGATTCCGGGCGCATCTTCTGCCACCGGCTGTAGCATCCCTGGGCAGCCCCAGAGGGCCCCATAGAGTGTCCCGGACTCAAACTGCCACCCGGCACAGGGAGCAAGAGCCTGTGAGACTGTGTCTCAAGGTCAGGTCTGGGTTTGGGCTTGAGGCAGTGGTGTCCCACTGTGACCGCCTCGTGCAGCCTTGCGCACACAGCGCAGCAGCCTCTGCACCGCCGCATAGTAGTAGCCTTTTGTTGCAACTTTTTCTCTAATAGTCCTTCCTCCTCTGAACTTTCTTCCTCTTTCTGACTAGAGTTCCTGGGCTTTTATCAACGTATGCCCTAAATGTTCTTGGCCTTACTGGTGTGCCTCCTTCCTTCAGCAATTTACTTAACGCCCTTTTCATATTTCCATAATAAAGACAATACAACACACCAAGACAAGACAAAACAAAAACATACTGTATCAATCTTCTCCATTTTCCTGAAATGGCCATCCTTTCTCTCGCCCTATCTGCTTCTAGGGACGAGCAGCTTTTCTCCTGTCCCATCTATCTCTAGGGACAGGCAGCCTACCTTGTCACTTACCCCTGAGCATCCCGGAGTTCCCCATATGGGCCACCATTTGCCGCAGTCTGGCTGGGCAAAGTAACGGGGAGGGGGGTGACAAGCAACTTGTGAAGATTGAAACAGTGGGAGCCAATGTATGATGGGACAACAGAGGTATATATACTTAAATAATTACACACAGCTTAATTTAATTAACATCATCTAGATACAGCAGTCAGTCATCAAGGAATCCTCATCATCTTAATGACTCCCTGGCATTACTTCACAAACCACTCCTCCTGGCATACTGCCAGGCGCCATCATCTTAACTTGGTTGTGGCCCTCAACAACCAGATTACATATTTTGTTTAATATTAAGAAGTTATGTTTTCTCATCCTTTTATTTGCCATCAATTTTTCTTTGTATTTAATGTTTTTTAAGGTGCATATAGTTGTTTCTTGATATTTTTGAACCCAATCTGTAAAACAGTATTCATTTTGATGTGGTTGTTAGGCCACTTATAGTTAATATAAACATTGATATGGTTAGGTATATATTTCCATCTTAGTATTGTTTTCTACTTGTCCTAGCTTTTTTTTAGTATTGTTTGTTTTTGTCTTATTTTATATTATAATTAAACAATTAAAACAACATATAAATAGGTAAGTTATCAGAACTTATAACAGAGATTACCAACATTACAACATTATATATTCAATTGTATAAAAAGTTGATGCTCAATGGTACCAGGCTTCAATAAGATACATAATAATTATTATAATGTCTTAAAAGGTATAGTATATAATTAGTATTATAGTATAATTTATAAGAAAATGTTTTTTAAAAGATGTAATATTAAGCTTATACTACAATACCAAATCTACACATACTCATATTCGATTTTAAGTAAATATGTCACATTTTTAGTTTCTGATCATATGTATACATAAAAATATGTACTTCCATATGTTTATAGAATTATTATGAGTTCAATTTAAATGAATTATATACACATAAATTATAACAAAAATAATATAGCAAATAAGACTTTAAAATGGACAATATATTTGAACATGCATAATATCAAATATAAATATTATTGAGAACCACAGCCTAGTTGGGATGACACCTGGCATTTTGCCAGAAGTAATGGTTGAGATACAAGCCATTAAGATGATGCTGGATTGATTCAATTGTATATAGACCCCTGCTGTCCACCTCAGGCACCCACTACTTTGGAGTTCTCAAGGGGATTCCTGGGGAGTTCACCTTGGTGGGTGGAATTCCGGTGGAGGGAGTTCCGGTTGGTGTGGTGTACCTGAAAGGGCCACGTGGGTGGCGTTTGCATGAGTTCGGAAATAAAGTTTGTTCCTGCTTGAGTGGCTCGTGATTTGTGCCCAGCCAGACTGTGGCATTTGGTGGCCCCTGCGGGGAACGCCTGAAGCCTGGGGATAAGTGAAATTGCTCACCCCTGAGGGAAGGCGAGAGAATGGGTGACCATTTCAAAAAACAATGTGTTCTTGTTTTGATTTCTTTTGTTTTTGTTTCAAGTTGCCTATCCCTAGAAATTTCTCTGGCAAACTGGGAAAAATGTTTGGCTCAAGGTTTGAAGTTGTTTGGCCCTGAGGAATAGATAGAGAGAGACCTCGAAAATACATTTCAAGAAAATAGGAAAATTGATATAACAATTTTTTGTTCCATTTTTGTTTTATTCTGTTTTGGTTTTGTTTTGTGTTATCTTGTTGGGTTGCATTATCTTTATATTAGATTAGAAATTAGTAAAAAACAAACTGAAAGATTGTTCAGTAAATTGTTAGAGGTCCAGACTATGGTAGAAAACATGTTAGATCAAGCAAAAGAGAAGTTCTTTCAAGCTAGTCAGACAGAGGAAGAAAATTTAAAGGTAGAAGGGCCATCAGGAGGGAAAAAGTTACAACAGGAGGCTGCTACTAACACCTTTTTATCACCAGAGGGTGTAAGTATCCAACCAACAGCTCCACCTATATAGACAACATATGCTGGGGGGCCCCCAACTCCCGTAGTTGATAGATGGGATCCTGAGACAGGACCTCCAAGATTAGCATGCCCTGTACTTGAGCAGGCAGGAGGGCAGCGAATTCACCGTGCTTTAGATTTCAAAACAGTGAAGCAGTTAAAGGAGGCTGTAACAACCTATAGTCCCCAAGCACCCTTCATTGTAAGCATGGTCGAATCCATTACCAACTTGGACATGACGCCAGCAGATCGGGCTAACATGTGTAAAGCTGTGCTAAATGGAGGGCAATATTTGTTATGGAAGGTTGCCAATGAGGAATTTTGCACCGAGATGGCTAGGCGAAATGCAGCAGCCGGTTATCCTCAGAGAAATCTAGATATGTTGTTAGAAAAAGGACCTTATGAAGATCAACAGCAACAAATTAGATATGATTCTGCTATATACTCACAAATTGCTGGAGATGCAGTTAGGGCATGAAAGACTTTACAAGGACATAGAGATTTACAAGGTCAATTATCTAAAGTAAAACAATACAGGGAGCTAATGAACCTTATGCTGAATTTGTAGATAGGCTTATTCAAATAGCTACTAGAGTGTTTGGGGATACAGAACAAGCAATGCCATTAATGAAACAACTGGCTTATGAGCAAGCAAATCATTGGAGCAGAGAGGTCATTAGACCATGGAAACATGAAGATTTAAACACATATATTAAATTATGTAGAGATATTAATAAACATGGGCAAGTCTTGGCAGCTGCAGTACAACAGGCTTTAAAGGCCAGGCCAAAAACATGCTACAATTGTGAACAAATAGGACATTTTTAAAGGAATTGCCCCATAAGGAGGAGGGTTTAACAAAACTAGGTATCAAATGGGTAGAATACCGGGTATTTGCCCACGATGCCATAGAGGGAGACATTGGGCTAATGAATGCAGTTCTCAAACCACCATAGAGGGTACTCCATTATCAAAAAACTTACAAGGACCAGGTGTTTATCCACAATATCGTGGAGGAAGGCATCGAGCTCCATTGCCAAGAAACAGACTGGAGGGCCCAATGCTCCAGGGCCCACAACCACAAATATACGGGGCACTGGAGGAACCCAGCAACACCATCAGGGTAGTGCCCAAGACACATTATCCATCAGATATCTCAGCTGACAAACCAGAGGGAGCGCAGGGTTGGACATCTGTGCCTCCACCAGAGCAGTACTAACTTCAGAGATTGGAGTTCAAATCATTCCCACAGGGACCTCTTCCCCAAGGAACAGTAGGCTTATTATTGGGATGCAGTTCTTCTACTCTAAAATGACTTAAGATAAGTCCTGGGGTAATTGATCCCAATTATAAAGGTGAAATAAAAATTATAGCCAGTTCTCCAAGGGGTATATCAGTAATTTCACCAGGAGATAGAATAGCACAGTTATTAATAATACCCAGCCTGCATAATAAATTTTCCAGCCATACTATAGAAAGAGGTTACAGGGGATTAGGCTCCACAGGTGTAGATTAGGCTATGCTTTCTTTAAATTTAGATTCTCGCCCCATGCTAAAACTAAATATTCAAGGACACGAATTTAATGTGCTACTGGATACAGGTGCAGACATTAGCATCATCTCTCATCAAGAATGGCCAAAACATTGGCCATTACAACAAGACACTCAAATGATTCGAGGCCTAGGTGTGGCAACTAATCCCCCTAGAAGTGCTATTGTATTAGATTGGAAGGATCCAAAAGAATGTGAAGGAACTATACAGCCATATGTATTGAATCATCTTCCTATAAATTTATGGGGACGAGATGTCCTAGATCAATTAGGTTTGACATTAACAAGTAGCATCAATCCAAATGTGCCCATTATTATGGATAGACAAGGTTTTAGGAAAGGAAATATTTAGGAGAAAAAGGACAAAGTATAGTGGCGCCAATACAAATAGATCAAGAAATAGATAGACATGGATTGGGCTTTCAGGAGGGGTCACTGAGACAATAAAAATTACTTGGAAATCAGAAAGACCAGTACGGGTTCCTCAGTGGCCCCTAACTAAAGAAAAGATACAAGCAGCCCATTACCTGGTCAAACAACAATTAGCGGACGGACATATACAACCTTCCGTATCTCCCTATAATACTCCCATTTTTGTCATTAAAAAGAAATCTGGTAAATGGTGATTATTGCAAGATTTAAGAGCCATTAATAATGAGATGGCTATTATGGGACCTGCTCAATTGGGGATTCCTCTACTGTCTGCTTTGCCAAAAACCTGGTACGTTTTAGCTATAGATATCAAAGATTGTTTTTTTTCAATTCCAATTCATCCTGAGGATAGTCTATGTTTTGCATTTACTATCCATGCACTGAATCATGAAGGTCCCGATCAGAGATATGAATGGAAAGTACTCCCTCAAAGGATGGCTAACAGCCCAACTATGTGTCAAATTTATGTTAACAAAGCAATCCAGCCACTTAGAAATCAAAATCCTGAACTACAAATATTTCACTATATGGATGATATATTGTTAGCACACAAAGATAAAAACACATTGCTAGAATGTTATGCCACACTTACAAACTTATTAAAAAATTATAATCTAGAGATAGCAATAGATAAAGTACAATTAAATTTTCCATTTAATTATTTAGGAGTTCTATTATCCTCAACCCTGATCCGTCCACCAAAAATTCAAATACGAGTAGATCAACTCAAATCACTTAACGACTTTCAAAAGTTATTAGGAGACATAAATTGGATAAGGCCTTATATATGCATACCAACAGGAGAGTTTGGACCTTTATTTGATATCCTAAAAGGTCCATCAGATCAAAATTCACCCTGCATGTTAATGCCTGAAACAAGAAAGGTATTAAAAATCTTTGAAATATATATGGAAAATATGCATTTGGATAGAATTGATATAAGTTTTCCTTTATTATTTATTTTGCTACCAACAAAAAAATTCCTACAGGAGTATTTTGGCAAGAAGGTCCATTATTGTGGATGCATTTATAATATTCTCCTAACCCTATTTTTACTAGGTATCCTGAGGCTGTAGGACAATTGATACTCAAAGGAATAAAAGCAGCAAAGGGAGTGTTTGGAATTTCTCCCAATAAAATTAGTACTCCATATACTATAGATCAAATTGATGAGTTAGCTAATGAGTTAAATACATGGGCAATAATCATGTGCAAATCTAATATTTCATTTGATAACCATTTGCCATCTAATCCTTTGTTGTCTTTTTGGTCTTCACATCCTGTAGTTTTCCCAAAAATGACAAGAAAAACACCTATCATGAATGCTCCAAATGTATTCACTGATGGGTCAAACAATGGTACAGCAGCAGTAGTTACCCCTGATCAAACTATTACAATTTTAGTACCCAAACAATCAGCTCAAAAGGTAGAGCTTAATACAGTATTACAAGCTTTTGTGATGTTTAAAGATTCTGTATTTAATTTATTTTCTGATTGTCAGTATATAGTTAATGTTATAGTATCCCTTGAAGATGGTGGTAGAATTTCCCCTTCCTCCACTGTTTTCTCTTTGTTTTCCACAATACAGAGTCTAATTGGGGACAGAAAAGATCCATTCTTTATAGGACATATCAGGGCACATACAGGATTGCCTAGAGCCCTTAGTTTGGGCAATGATCTAGCAGATAAAACTACACTTGACATACGTATTTTCTCTACACTAGAAGATGCTACAAATTTTCATTAAAGGTTTCATGTCAATGCTAATACTTTACAAAAGTGCTTTAGAATAACTAAGGAACAAGCTAGACACATAATAAAACAATGTCAAAATTGTGTGGCCTTTTTACCACAAGTTAATCTTGGAGTAAATCCTAGAGGACTGATACATAACCATATTTGGCAGATGGATGTCACACACTTGCCAGAATTTGGAAAATTAAAATATTTGCATGTTACAGTTGATACTTCTCCTGGATTTTTGATGGGCACCCTTCATGCTGGAGACAAAACTAAAGATATTATAGCTCATTGCTTACAAAATTTTGCCACTGTGGGCATTCCAAAACAGTTAAAAACAAATAATGGTCCTGGTTATATTTCTACCTCTTTTAAATAACTTTGCTCATCACTTGGAATTACTCATATAACAAGAATCCCATACAATCCACAGGGACAAGGCATAGTTGAAAGAGCTCATCAAACTATTAAAATGTACTTATTAAAGCAAAAAGAGGGAATTGGGAAAGGGTATATATCCCCCAAAGATAAACTTAAAATAACCCTTTTTACACTAAACTTTTTAAATTTGGCTTCATCAAGGCTTAGTTCTGCAGAAAGGCACATGTGTCCAAAAAATGTGCATAAGCCCAAGGATATTCTAACAGGACAATGGAAAGGTCCTGACCCAGTGATTGTCTAGAGTTGGGGTTCTGTTTGTGTGTTTACACAGGGAGAACAACAGCTGATTTGGATTCCAGAGAGACTAAAAAAGTGATTTCTACAGACCAAAAAGAAGATGACTTGGCTCAAATCCATAACAGCTGATAGCCTTACATCTGCAACAGTGGTTCTCCCACACCTGGAGGCTAATGAATAATGAACACCATCAAAGCCTATTTCAAATGTAAAAAAAACCTTGGGACTTGCTTGTGGGAATACCTTCAGATCCATATGCAAGTTACAGGAAGAAGGATGAGATATCAAAAGAAGAGTCAAACCCAAGTGGTAACCAGGATTCTTTTTTCAATATCTATTTTATTATTGCCCTTTCCCACATCATAAAGTTCTATTTTATTTTTTGAATTCATACAGACTTAGGTTAATGTTTTTCTGATCAGTTCTATTTTTTGACTGTGGAATTTTTAAGCATTTCATTGGAGATTTCACCTGTAAAAAGCTACAATGCCTTTGTTATTGTCTTATGTGTTGTATGTTATGTGTGCACACTTGCATTTTGTTTTGTATGTCTGTATGTGCATATGTCCATATATCATATATGAGGAGTGCTCATGGAAAAAATGGATCTATATATATATATATATATATATATATATATATATATATATATATATATATATATATTTTATATATATATTTTCGTGTGATTTAAATGGTTTGATTTAAATTAGGTGAAACAGCTGTTGAGGATTATTTTAAAATGTGAACAAAAAAGGAGGTTAAGAGATCTGTTTGTTTACTTTCACCTTTCCTTTTCATTATATTTAATAATTCTCTTCATGATAATGTAAATTGTTTAGAAAATTGCTTTCTTTTAGTGCCTGCTGGAATGTTACATAATTTTTTTTAGCCATCATTGCCAGAATTCCTATCTCCATCCCAGTACCAGTGAAGACAAAGATAAAACCAAAGTACAGCTTCATTGATAGTTATCACAGTAAACTGTATAAACTGATGCATCAATGAATAATAACTCAACAAGTGATGCTCAATTAAGGAGTCGATTTACTTTGGGAGGAAATGAACATTTTGATGGATTCCTCTGCTTTGAACTGCTTGCAGAACTTGCCTGGATTAAGGATCACTTGTATGCATTGTGAACTATCTGTTGGTTCATCGAATTGTGGTAGTGCTGGGGCATCTTTGCTAATGGTGTGATTGGTGGTACAATTTTTCCAAAAGGAACTGTCATTTGGCTTGGTGTCATGGCATTTTGCATTCTCCTCCCTTCTGCTTGTGCTGGTCTAAAATTTGGGGGCAAACAGAGGTGAGGCAAAGAACCTCACACCCCCACTGGCACCAAGGCCAAATTTGGGGGCCAAAAGAACCTCACCCCCCTACACACTGTTGCAAAGGCCAAATTTGGGGGCCAACAGAGGTGAGGCAAAGAACCTCACTCCCCCACTGGTACAAAGGCCCATCAACAAGTATGGCTGTATTCTGGACCAGTAGTCAATGATGGGTAAGATCCAATTACAATGTAGTATTGGAAAACCTAAGACAGGCATGGTCCATAAGCCACATGCTTGTTGTTTAATTAAACAGAAGGGGGGAGATATTGAGGGCCACAGCCGAATCGGGATGATGCCTGGCATTTTGCCAGAAGTAATGTTTGAGAGGCAAGCCATTAAGATGATGCTGGGTTGATTCAATTGTATATAGACCCCTGCTGTCCACCTCAGGCACCTGCTACTTTGGAGTTCTCACGGGGATTCCTGGGGAGCTTGTGTTGGTGGGTGGAGTTCTGGTGGAGGGAGTTCCAGTTGGTGTTTGTGCCTGAAAGGGCCATGTGGGTGGCATTCGCGTGAGTTTGGGAATAAAGTTTGTTCCTGCTTGAGTGGCTCGTGATTTGTGCTCAGCCAGACTGCGGCAAAATATGACAAAAAATAACGTTACCTTAGATTAGGTAAAGGGAAGTGAAAGAAGGAGAAGGCAGGGGATGTAGGGATAAGAAAAATAGTAAAATGAAACAGACATTATTACTGTATGTATGTATGTGACTGTATGACCAATGTGATTCTACAATATATATATACTCAGAAAAATGAGAAATTATATCCCATCTATGTATGATACATCGAAGTATATAAGTGCAATCTACTGTCATGTAGAACTAATTAAAACAAATTTAAAAATATGACAAATGCACATTTGAAAATATCTGTCAATAGGAAAAAGGAAATAAACACTACAATATAATTCCTTTATGTACCTATTAGAATAAAAGTTAAAATGGAAGACAGTGCAAGAATGAGAATCCTTACTTGTTTCCTACTTTTTAAACCCTATTTTATCTCTCCGGACATTCTAATTAGCAAGCTGAGAGACTTACCTCTATTATTACAAATAGAATTTGCACCACTGATACAGGTCAAACTTAAGAGAGGCTTCACACAAATTAAAATGTATCAAGAGGCATCGATAGCTCATATCTCTGAAGAAAGGCTGATAAACTCTAAACATCAACTCCAGATTTAATTACTTGTCCTTTGATTTAATAAATGTATTTGAATGTCCAGTATGTGCTAGATGGTGTTTCATCACTAAGCATAAATCGGTGAATAGGACAGACCACTCCTGATCATATTGAGGATCTATTTTAGTATGGTGAAAGAAATTATAAAGATGACATAAAGGAAAATATAAGGTCTGACAATAATAATAAACAAGAGTCAAGCCGGAGTAGGTTAAATGAGGAAATGCACTGTTGACCAAAGGTTTATGGGAAAGCTGTGCTGAGAAGATAGAATTTGAAGGATAACCAGGAGAGGAACTCAACAGGACAGAATGTCTTGTGATATACACAAAATGCTTAGTATTGAGAAATATCAATAAAAAAGGAATAACAACTCATAAAAATTGTGATTGTTCTATTAGAAATGTGGAAATTGAGTATTTGATTTTAACAGCACTAATAAAATTTAATTTTGTATGTTATATGTTCAAATTGCAGATCAAGAAGAGTCTTCAACTACCATCTCACCCTTCAGGTGTAGACTGTTAAATATTTTAGTGGACTTTGTACTCTCATCTTAGAATGGTAATTCACTATAATCACCATTAATATGAATTTATTCTGAGGGCAAAGAGAGCAAAATCCCATGTGGGATATTTAAAGTCTCTAATTTGTAAGTTCAAGTAGGTGGTTAAAATGTTTAACTATTCCATTAAACTGTTATAACCTAAGGCAACCTAAGGCAAGTTGTTCTAAAAAAAAAAAAAAAAAAAAAAAACATTGAATGGGACTTTAGTACTAAGATAAAGGTAGTCATATTTCACTGGATGCACATGATAAATAGTTTTCAAAATTAAGAATAACTTCTGTTATTTTGGAGCCCAGATGGAACTGTCGAATTGCATGATATTCCATTTATAATCCTAGAAGAAATATATCTATAACTATGTAATTTCATTATATTTTAATATAACTGTATACATTATAAAATTCTGTGTATTGTTTACTAATTGGCTCTATTTTGAATTTATGAGAATGTAATCTATAATTATTATGTATCACAATTTACTATGGGTCTTGTGAAAATTATTTCTCAGACTAGTTTAGTATCTGCTATATTTACACATTTCAATTATATATTTAAAATTAATACTTATTTTCAGATAAATAGACTATGATTTTTAGAAAGAAAATCATTTTTAATTGCATTTATTATTTGAATTACTATTTTTTCCTGATAAGAAAAATCAAAATTTATAAAAGAGTAGTGAATGTATTTATCCTCTTTAATTAATACCTACTAAATTTTCCTAGTGGTGACCACCCAAGGTTTTCAGCTTCTGGAAACATCCTACATCTGTACTGATTGATACAAATATTATATTGTTATTTTCTTACAAAATAGATATTATGTTACACATTTTATTGTTGATGTTTCCCACTGTGAGTAATTCATTAGGCATCATCCCTTTCAATAGAGAAATAATGTCATTTCCAATCCAATTGACTTCATTGCATTAATGAATTATAACTTTACAAACATTTTCTATTATTATTGATTTAGGTTCTTTTTTCCTATTTTGCCTTATAAAACAATGATGCAATAAATACATTTCAAAATTAGCATGTTATATATATACACAGGTATAGGTTGTTTAATTTCTCAGAATTAAATTTAGCAGATTAATATATGAATGAGAATACATTTGTAATTATGAACATGCACTGTAATACTGTCATTCATTCATTAAGAATTTTGCTGCTGAGACAGGGAAGATGGTGGAGTAAAAGACTGTTCTATGTCATGAGAACAAGAAAGTGGATAAACAGCTTCTCAGTGAGATGGATAAAATAGGGTTTATACAGGGATTAAATATAGGACTCTCACAAAAACTTGGGGACTCAGAAGTAGGGATACAAAGAAATAAAAGAAGAAAGCTCACTGCTGGTTCCAGGGACTGCCAGAGCTGATCCACCTTGGGCAAAGTAAGGAGAAGGCCTAAGAATCTGCATTCTATTTGGCACCATGGAGTGCCTTGGTACTAACAAAATCAGAGATCAAGGTCACTGTTGTACTGATCTAGAGAGTGTGCTATACTATTTCATGGTACAGGAAAGACTTCATCTTTCTCCTGGTTGTCCAGAGGAAACCAAGGCTAGAGCGGTATCCCCATCAGAGGTATGGTGTCCATTAACTGTGGGAACAAGTTCATGAGCACAGAACTGGAATATCTGAGCAGGGTTTGAAAACCAGACCTGAAGGTCTTACACCATAAGATTTAGAGAGTCCCTAGAAGATCAGGAGAAATTCAGATGCAGAAAGTCTTTTACCCAGGGGAATATATGTCATTGAGACTCAAGAGATCCCAGGTTCCTCCCACATATGGAGTTTGGAGACTCATAGGACCAAGTGAGGCAGGCAAGGACACATTGGGCAGTGAGAGTGACTGTGCACTTGGAGACTGAGTCTGGGGATGGAATGGCTTGGATCTGTGGATTACTGAGGGAATGAAGAATTGGCTTCCTTTTCTCTCAATTTTGTACTGAATGAATCATGGATATTCATACATATACACATTTGTTTCTCTTTCCTCATTTCTAGCATTTTGAAAGTAGCTATTTTTCATAACTAGGGTTTTTATAGTATATTTTGGGTTTGTTTATATTGTTATTCATTTGGCTATTTTTTTGATTCTCTTTCTCTCTGTTCTTTTGCTAACAGCCAAATTCTATTATTCTTTCACTTTTCCTTTAATTTTTTACTTCTACTTTCTCTCCTCCTCCCTCAAAATCTTGGCATTGTACATCTTTTCTTTATTCACCCTGTTCATCTTTTGAAATAGCAAACTCTCTTACAAATATACTGTTTCTACTATTGGCAATTGCTTATCATACCATTGTTGTTAATTGTGCCAATTAGTATTATAAATGTTATAATAGGAACTAAATATTTAGCTTAATGCTGTATATTGTTTATATTTGTTGCTCTTATTTGTCTCCTCTTAAACTGTGACATAATAGAAACATTTAGGGACACTGTAAAATCATAGGGTATAAAATTTCTCCTGCTTCAGATTGATACTGATTAATCGGTAGACACACAAATAAGAAAAAAAAAACACACTTCAATAACAGAGGTTATTGACACTGCTGTTGAGGAAATGTCAGAGAAGAAGATTAGAAAGTTTATAATTAAATGGATTTCCAAGGTAAAATACAGGTAAGAAATGAAATCAGAGAGAAAATAGATGAGCTGATAGATCACTACAATAAAGAATAAATATTCTGAAAAATAATCAAATGGAAATCCTTGAAATGAAGAAATGAAAATACAAATTAAAAATTCATGGAAAGCATCACCAGCAGACTAGACCATGTGGAAGACAGAGTTTCAGGCAATAAAGACACAGTAGATAATCTTAAAAAATAAGCTTGACCATGGAGAAAAGATGTTAACAAACCTTGAACAAAAAATTTAAGAAATATGTGGTAACATCAAAAGGCAAAATTTAAGATTCATTGGAATAGGTAAAGGCTATGAAATATAAACTAAGTAATGCATAATCTTTTTATTTTTTAATTTTTTTTAGTTGTAGATGGACACAATATCATTATTTATTTCTTTTTATGTAGGGCTGAGGATAGAACCCAGTGCCTCATGTATGTGAAGCAAGTGCTCTACCACTGAGCTACAACTCCAGCCCTGAGTAATGCACAATCTTTTAAATAAAATAATATAAAAAAATTCTCAAGCCTTAAAAATTAAATGGAAAATAAAATCCAGGGGTCAAAGATGAATTTAGGTACACAAAATTACAACAGACACTCTCAAAGACATATTATTATGAAAATGCCTAACATACAGAATAAATATAGAATTTTAAAAAGCTACTAGAAGAAAGATGATTGGTCATATTTATAAGTAAACTAATCTGGATCTCAACTGATCTCTCAAGCCAGATCTTAAAAGCAAAAATGTCTTACATTAATATATTCCAAGCTTCAAAAGAAAACAAATGCAAACAAAGAACACTATACACAGCAAAATTAAGCATCAGAAATGAAAATGAAATAAAAACATCCCATGATAAACTAAAGTTAAAAGAATTCATAACTTGAAACCCTGTACTACAAAACATACTATTGATAAACTATTTTAAAACAAAGCAAAAGTGAAAAATAAAAATGAAAACAATCAGAGGAAGAAACCACACTAGAAGAATAGTAAATCAAAGAGGAAAGTAATTCAAATTAAAATTTAGAAATAAATCAAAATAAAAGTGAATAAGAACTATATCTCAAAATTAATCTTGGATCTTAATTTAAAATCATCAATCAAAAGACACAGACAAGCAAATTGAATTTTTTTAAAAAAGAATATGCTGTCTCCAAGAGATTCAACTCTTAGGCAAAGACATCCACAGAATGAAGGTGAAAAGATGGGAAAAAAATATATCCTTCACAAGGATCTCATAAAAAAGCTGGTGTTTTTGTTCTCATATGATAAAGAATGAACTCCAAGCCAAATTTCATCAGAAGACAAAGAAGGTCATTTAATACTACTTGAAGAAATTATACAATAACAGGAAATAAGAATCATAAATATTTATGTCCCAAACAATGAAACCACTATGTATCAAACAAGAATAACAATATGAAAATCCAAATAAGTCACAACACAATAATACTTTGTGACTTTAACACACCTCTCTCATCACTGGACAGATTTTCCAAAGAAAACTAAATAAATAAGCTATAATACTGAAAAATACAATTAATATTTAGACTTAACAAACATGTATAGTATTTTATCCATCAAAGAATTTACTTTCTTCATAGCAGAACATGGATCATTTTTTAAATTAAACTGATTTTTAAAAAATGTTTTAATTAGTTATACATGACAGTAGAATGCATTTATGCACTTTGATGTATTATACTTAAACTCTTTTTTAAGCCACAAAGCAACTCTCAGGAAATAAAAAAAATACACATAATATTTACATTCTATTAGATTATAATGGAAGAAAACTAGAAATAAATAATAATATATATAAAAAGGAAGCTACTATAATACTTGAAGACTGAATATTATGCAGTTGAATGACTGATAGCAGAAGAAAGGGGTGAAATTAAAAAATACAGATAAATCATAATAGTAATATCATATAATAAAATCTCTTGGACACTATTAAGGTGTTCTAAGAGGAAAATTCACAGCATTGAGCCCATTTTAAAAGAATATAAAGAAACCAAATAAAAAATCTAAAAATACAAGTCAAGAACATAGAAAAGGAAGAACATAGCAACACCAAAAGCACTAGAAGAAAGAAAATAATTAAAATCAGAGCCCAAGCCAACACAATTAAAATAAAACAATCAAAACTCAACAGAAAAAATGCTTGATTTTTTGAAAAAAATGAATTAAAATTGATAAACACTTAGCTAAGCTAATGAAAAGAGAGAGAAAATTCAAATTACTAAACTTAATGATGAAAAAAATGTATCAAAAAGAACACTACTGAAATACAGACAATAATTAGACACTCTTTTGGAAATATATACTCTAATGAATAGAAAATCTTGAAGATATAACAAATTTTTAGATACATGTGACCTACCCAAAGGGAACCAGGGATATAGAAAATTTAAAGATTAATTTCAAATAATTAAAATGATGACACATCAAAATATACCAACAAAGAAAAGCCTAAGAGCAGAGAGATTCTCATTTGAGTTCTACCAGACCTTTAAATAAGAATTAACATCAATTCTATTCTACTCAAATTATTCCATTAGAGATAAAAGCAGGGAACCCTTCCAAACTCTCTGTGAAGTTATTGTCATCTTGATACCAATATCTAAAGATGCATCAAAAAAAGGAAAGTACAGACCAATATCCTTGATGAAAATATATACAAAAATTCTTAATAAAATACTGGAAAATAGCATTCAAAAACATATTAAAATGATAGTATACCCTGATCAAGTGAGTTTCATCCCAGGGATGCAAGTTTGGCTAAACATAAGAAAATCAATAAACTTAATTCACCACATCATTAGTAGACTTAAAGAAAAAAAATCACATGATTATCTCAATAGATGCAGAAAAAAATCATTTGATAAAATACAGGAAACATTCATGTTCAAAACACTAGAAAACTAGAAATAGTAGAGAAATACCTCCACATTTTAAAATGCATGTGAACAAAGCCAAGGCCAACATCATTCTAAATGGAGAAAAACTCAAAACATTCTCCTGAAGACATGAACAAGACAGGGATGCCCTCCTTCACCACTTCTATTCAATATGGTTCTTAAAACTCTAGCCAGAGAAATTAGGCAAAATAAAGAAATTAAAAGGATATGAAATTGAAAAGAAGAGCTCAAATTATCTCTGCCCTCAACATAATCCTATATTTAGAACCCAAGAAAACTTCAACAGAAAACTTCTAGAACTTACAAGTGAATTCAACAAAGTAGCAGGATATAAAATTAACACCCATAAATGTATTCCCATACATCAATATGATCAGCTAAAGAGAAATTAGGAAAACTATCCCGTTCACAATAGCCTCAAAAAAACCCATTTTGGGAATCAATTTAACAAAAGAGGTGAAACAACTCTACAAAGAAAAGTACAGAATGCTAAATAAATAAATAGATAGATAGATAATTAGATAATTGAAGAATACTTCAGAAGATGGACAGATCTTTCAAGTTATTGAATAGGCAGAATTAATATTATCAAAATAGTAATGCTATCCAAAACCCCCTAGATTTAGTGCAATTCCTATTAAGTTTCCAATGATGTTCTTCATAGAAATAGAAAAAGCAGCCATGAAATTCATTTGGAAAAATAAGAGGCCCAGAGTAGCCAAAGCAAGGAAAGTGAAGAAGTGGTCATCACAATACCAGACTTTAAGTAATAATACAAAGCTATAGTAACAAAAATAGCATGGCATTGGCACCAAAATAGACATGTAGATCAATGCTGCATAGAGACACAAAGAATAGAAGACACAAAGACAAACCCACATAAACACAGTTATCTTATACTAGATAAAGGAGCTGAAAACATACATCAATGAAAGATAGCTTCTTCAATAAGTGGTGCTGGGAAAACTGGAAATCTATGTGTTGCAAAATGAAGTTAAGCCCATATTTCTCACCATGCACAAAACTCAACTCAAAGTGGATCGAGGATTTGTGGACTAGAACAGAGACCCTGAATGTAATGGAATAAAAAGAGGGCACATATCTACATCATGTCAATATAGGAACTGCCTTTCTTAACAAGACTCCTAAAGCACAAGAAATAAAATCTATAATCAATAAATGGGATGCAATCAAACTACAAAGCTTCTTTTCAGCAAAGGGAACAATCAAGAATCTAAAGAGAAAGCCAACAGAATGAGAGAAAATCTTTTTCACCTGCACACTTGCACCTCCAATAGAGCATTAATCTCATGGATACATAAAGAACTCAAAAAATGTAACACCAAAAGAAAAAAATACAAACAAATAGCCCAATCAGTAAATGGGTTAAGGAACTGAACAGGCACTTCACAGAAGAAGAAATATGATCAGCCAACAAATATATGTAAAAGTGTTCAACATCTCTAGTAGCTAAAGAATTGCAAATGAAAACTACACTGAGACTTCACCTCACTCCAATCATAATGAAAATTATCAAAAATACAACAATAAATGTTGAGAAGGATATGAGTAAAAACATACACTCATATTTTTGGTAAGACTGCAATTTGGTGCAACCATGATGGAAAAAAGTATGGATATTCCTCAAAATTCTAGGAACAGAACCACCATTTGACCCAGTTATCCCACTTCTCATTTTATTTCCAAAAGATTTTAAATCAGCATATTAAAATGATGTCATCACATTCATGTATATAGTAACACAATTTACAATTGTTAATCTATGGCCCCTACCAAGATGCCAATAAAAATATATTTTTTTACATATATATATATATATATATATATATATATATATATATATATATATATATATATATTGAGAGAGAGAGAGGAGACTTGTGCTCCTGCAAAGGGTGAAAATATGTTAATATTCACTATAATTAGAGAAATATCCTATATATAATATATCCCAATATATATCCTATATCTATCTATCTATCTATCTATCTATCTATATATATATATGTACACATACATATTTATATCACAGTGAATCTCTACATAATGTTATCCAGAAGACTAGCATGCTAATTAGAATAAGATATTTCATACTTATATAAATATATCAAAATGAATTCTACTGTCTTGTATAATTTAAAACAAATTAAAAAAGCATTATAACCTTATGCTCTCCCATAATTATGAAAATGTCTATCTGTAGCATTTACCTATGGAATATATTTATAAAATATAAAAGTATATTTCTATTTGAAGGTAGAAATTAATATCTCATTATATGATAATTTGCCTTTCTCTAATTATAGTGAATATTAACATATTTTCACCCTTTGCAGTAGCACCTGTCTCAAATCCCAGAGATATAGGAGGCTGAGTCAAGAAGATCAACTTAGACAGAACTTCAGCAACTTAGTAACACCCTGTCATATAAAAATAATAATAATATATTTTCATGTGCTTAAAATGCACGTATATTTATCTTTGACCTATTATATATTATATTGTTAGTTTTTAAACTTTTTATTCTGCACAAGTTTTTATATGAAGAAATACATAACATTTTTATGATCTTTGAGATGGAATTTTTTATAGTTGTTAAAACCACCCTGTTTTAATTAAAGGCAGATTGCTATAATTTTTGATTGCTCATAACTACTAATGTTCATTTGTATTATTTTGTGTATTCATTCCACTCTAATATTGATAATGATATCATGAAATATTCCAGTACTTCTAGGGTTTCAATTTATACAATTACATAGAATTCATTTTTTGTGAGATTTAAGAGATGATTCTAACCTCCCTTATTTTATTAATTTCATTTATTTTAGAAAACAAAGATATATGGCCAAACTAGTAGCTTTTATAACTTTTCTTTTACCAAGTATCTAATTAAAGATTTGATATAATTCAAACCTTTTTTTTTCATTTTAAGTACTATATTATGAAAATTTTCATATATACATAGAGAAACTGGTGTAATAAACTTCTATGAATTCGTAATCCAGTTTTTTAACAATGATTGCTATTTCTCCAACTCTATTTTATACTCCCTTCCTTTTCTCCTCCTACTTCATGTCTGTGTTGGCTGTCTCTCATCCAGCGAGGAGGTCCATGGAACAGAGTAGAGGAGAGTGTGGCTAGAGAGTTGCTAACCAAGACCTCTGGAGACCAAGCTGGAAGCAGGTCTGATTTTATTGTGTAGTTACCATGTATACATACTCAGGCAGTAGCTAGGCAGATTACAGGCAGCCACCAATACAATTTCTTGCCCACTGTCCCTGCAGCCACCAATGGAGGAGTGGGCCATGGAGCAAGCACAGGGACTGCAATATATGGTCTCATGCCCAGGGCTGTGCCTATGGGGATAGTGGCTTGCCACTCACAAGCCTAGCACAAGGGGTGTGATTTGCCATTCAGATGCCCTTAACACATGCCATGTATGCAGTAGTCCATGTCCCCACACATGTAACCAATAAATGTCTCAGAATCTATGTTTCTTAATTCATAAGAACTTTAAAAAACACATCCACCACATTAATATCACATTGAACAAAATTAACAATTATACCTTAATCTATAGTGCCCTTCAAATTTTAATTTACTCGATTGTGAAAACTGTCATTTTGCACTTGGTTTATTCAAATCAATATCTAAGCAAGGCCCATATGGTGTACTTGCTCATTATATTTCTTAAGTCTCTTTTATATTAAACAGTGTTTCTCTCTAGCCTCATGATTTTAGAGAAACTGAACCATTGGTCTTGTAGAATTGTACATATTCTATATGTGGGCATCATTTAGCTTATTCCATCAAATTCAGTAGTTAAATCTAGAGGATTGATTAGATCCAGTTTCATATTTAGGACGAATCCTTCATTGTTGTTGTGCTTACCTATCATTGATAAATCAAACCTTTTAAAGTCATTTTCATGTATTTTAAAATACTTTGAAATAACTCAATTTCCGGTGGATTCTCATAAAATTAAATGTATTACTTATGAGGAAAAACTAAAATTATCTAATGCTCAAGCAGAAATAAACTCCTAGATAGGGCTGACTCTTATGTCTTTTTTCTGGTATCACAGAAAGAAGGTAACCAGAGGGTCAGGGTTGTAGCTCAATGAAAGAGTGCCTATTTACCATGTGTAAGATTCTGGGTTCAATTGTCAGCACTGAAAATAAAAAAATTTAAAAAAAATGTTAGAGTCTGTAAACAAGTCAAGATGGTGCCTGGCATTTTGCAGAGGGAGTGGTTTGTGAAGTAACTCCAGCGGGTCATTAAGTGTGGAGATTCCTTATTGGTTGACTGCTGTATCTAGTTTATGTTAATTAAGATAAGCTGTGTGGAATGTATATATACCCCTCCAGTCCTACAATAAACGGCTCCCACTCCAGCTGTATCAATCTACACAAGTTGCTCCTCACCCCCTGGCTATTTTGCTGCAGCCGGACTGTGGCAAATAAAAAACTGTTTTATAATGAAAAATTTCAAATATAAACAAACAGAGAAAGGGGAAATTTAAAACAGAACCTAGTCACACTGTACATTGAAGGTCAATACTGAGTGCAATGAAGTAAGAGGTTTATTTTGAATTCAAGAACTATATCAAGTTAATACATCTGTTAGAAAACCCTTATGATTAATCTGCTGAGAAATTATGGCATTGTGTTATATCTTATTCGGTCTCAGAACTATTTAAAAATATTCTGATGTTCTGTGACAAGTAAAACTACTCCTAAAAATAATTTTCTTCAATTGTATTACTCAAAGGAAACCCCATATCATTGTGTTTCAAAGCAATAGTGGAGAATTACAGATTACCCTGATAATAAACCTAAGTTCCCTGAGAGGGGA
The DNA here is from genome assembly GCF_048772815.1 of Callospermophilus lateralis. Classification (NCBI taxonomy): domain Eukaryota; kingdom Metazoa; phylum Chordata; class Mammalia; order Rodentia; family Sciuridae; genus Callospermophilus; species Callospermophilus lateralis. The sequence continues at coordinate 963,139 of NW_027512416.1, read as the reverse complement.
TCTTCTAAGAGAATTTTGTACTATGCTATTTTTAAGGATAAAAGTTCTTTAAACTGAAAATAGGATTAGGTCAATGACTCAATATCTGCATCAAATGTAAGAAGATAATTTCATCTAACCTCCTCATAAATTTTCTTCCTATAACTGAAGAACCAAGTGATAAATTTCACATCTTTATATGCAAAAAGGCAAAAGTCTACATTGTTTTCTACATTTTTAAATGATTACTTAAAATAGAAATGATAAACATTGTTAATGTGTACACATATAATTAATAATTATAATTATAAAAATTCATAGCTTGATCTAATTATTGTATATTTTTAAAATTATTATAAATCATTAAAAAGCAAGAAAATATAATAAAGTCAAAACTATTCATCATCTTATATGTCTTCTCTAACTTTTACAGTTATGACACAATTTCATCTTGAGTTAACTTTTTGTGTGATATCGGGCTTTAATGTGTGCGCATAGAACTGGGAGACAAGCCAAAACAACAATTTTTCTATCTTAGTAAACATAAGCAAATGAGTGCTTCATGAAAGCAACTTGCCTGCAATGCATATTATGTGTCATTTATGTATTTCAGTGCATTTTTCTCCTTTTATCTATTTTCTTTTCTTTGTTTCTTCCCCATCTTCTTCTTTCTTTTTAAAAATTTAAAGGTGTTATTTCCATGTTTTTTTCATTCTTTCAAATTCTAAGTAATAATTTTAAGCAAGCTTGGTCTCTGGCTTCTTACTTCATAGCAATCAATTCTTCACATGACAAATTATACCCTGATGCTTTAACTTTCCAACATAGTTCAAAATTGTATCACATATTTTAAATAATATTCACTAAAATACATATTCTGACATCTCCTGGTGTCCCAAACTCACCATTTAATGGAGTGTTAATTTAGAAACACTGGTTTACCAGAAATGAAGCTTAATTTACTCTATGGTAAAATGGAAGTAGTTTTCTAACATATGGCATAGCTATGGAGATTCAAACACATGGAAATCCCAATATGGCAATATTAAATTAGAAATATTGAAGGAAAGTTAACTCTCTTGAAGCTTTATTAAGTAGATTACCTGTGCTATTGGAAAATGTCATAGGCCTAATGTCAGTCTGACTTTGTATGTAGCATTTGTTAAGTTTGTCACTGGAGTTTATTTCATCAAGAAACTTTCTTGAGAGAGGAATAAATAATACACAGAGGGTATGATTTTGATCTTCTACAGTTAAAACTGAAAAGACAACTGATTTTATCACCTAAGAGTGAGGTCAGTGTATGGTGCAGTAAAATCAGTGATCATAAAGCATAGGAAATTAAGTTGCATTTTATGTTTTCTACTTTCTAAAAATTGTTTTTGACATGTTAACTTCTTTGATGTTGAACATAGAGTTTTCTTATAAAGAAGTATTGTGTTAATAGCAATGATATTTTATTTAAAATTTATTGAAACAAGAAACTTTGTTGTTATGTACACATTAACAATTTGTGCAGAAAACAACTAATTTTATAGTAGCAAAAGTATAATGTGACATCTATCCTTTGGAGTACATCACCAAAGTAATCAATATTTGCAGTCAAACATTGTTGCTTAAAACACAGTAATGGTGGTCTCATGGTTTACAGCCCTATAATATATAAGTGGACATGGTCTATCACGTTTTCTTTGAAGTATACATAACACTTACTTTTAATACTGGTAATAACAAAAGATCATCAGTCATTAATCAGTTTTCAAGAACAAACAAAACCATACATTGTGACTCTACTTTAAAGGGTAATACTTTGCTTGTCTGGTTTCTCAAATAAAAAACAATTTTTCTAATTTATTGTTTTTGTCATTGTGTTTTAGTTCAGTATTATTTTCCTTAAGCATTAGGGTAGAGATAATTTTGAAACACATAAGTTTATTTTCATCTAATATTCAATGATTTATAAATGACATGCAATCACTTCTTTGAAAACTCATGTGGAAAACATTATGGTATCTTTTGTATAAGCATAATTTAAAACTTTGGTGGATTTCTACCTTAATTAAGAAGATGTGATTACAATGACATTCATTAACTGTGAAAAGAAGATATGCTTAAATAAGAAGTGGGCATGATATTGTATTTTCTAAACAATGTATGCAATTAATTGATATACATGATTTAATATGTGTTGTCTCTGAGCTCTGATGAATAAGAAATTGCATTACTTTTATACCTAAATCTTTATTAAAATCAATTCTGGATTTTTTTTCACATTTATTCATTATTTTTTATAATAAATCTTTGAGGAAGGTATTAGTGTGATGAAATTAAGTTTGCAGGGGAGTTGATTACATAGTGATGGAAATAAAATTTAAATTCAGGTTGTTTGGTTGAAGTTTAGTGCTCTTTTAGATAGTGTTTTGTTCAGCTAGTTAACCACAAAATGCTTGCATATGACTGAAAGTTGAATTTAATTTCAAATTTATATAGTATTGCCAATATAAAACTTTAAATCTCTGGAACCACAGGTAAAATGAGACACCACTTAAAGATTCTATCCAGAGACAGCACTTAAAGACTCTGTCCATACACACGACAGTACAAAATCCATGAGAGGGAGAGATGGTTTGCTATTGCATTTGTGAGTTCCTTATTCATTTTGGATATCAACAACTTATCAGATATATTGTTTTCAAATATTTTTAGTTTGCCTATGGGCTCTATTGATTGATTCCTTTCTGCGAAATAGCTCATTTTTATCTTATCCCATTTGTCTATATTACCTTTTGTTTCATGTGCTTTGGAGATTTTTGTCCAAAACATCCCTGCACACTTGAATTTCCTGAAACATTTTCTGTATTTCTCTCTAGTAGTTTCACAGTTTCCATTACATTTAGTCTTTCATCCATTTTGAGTTAAATTTTATAACTTAATAAAATATAGGAGCCTGATTTCATTCTTGTGCAAGTAGATTTCCATATTTTGAAGCCCTCTTTATTGAAGGCACTCCTTTCTCCCCTGCATGCTCTTAGTATCTTTGTTGAAAGTCAATTGACTCTGTATCCATGGGTCACTTTTAGCATTTCTATTATATTTCATCGCTCTATTTTTATGCCATTATAGGCTCTTCTGATTAATAGTTTTTCAGTTTTATTTATTTATTTTTTTTTTTTGTGTGTGTGTGTGTGTGTGTGTGTGTGTGTGTGTGTGTGTATTGCTGGGGGTAGATTAATTTGAAGAAAGAGTCCTATTTCTCTAGCCATTTATAGTATGTCTTGAAGTCAAGTAGTGTCATGCCTCCTGCTTTGTTGTTTTTGCTCTTGACTATTCAGGATTTTTTGTGATTCCATATAAATTTCAGTATTTTTTTCTAATTCTGTGAATAACTACATTGGTATTTTAGTAGGAACTCCTTGGAATCTGTAAATTGCTGTAGTTAGTATGGATATTTAAAAACTAATAATTCTTCCAACCATGAATATGACATGTTTTCTGTATTTTTGTGTCCTCTTCAATTTTTCATCAGTGTTTTATAATTTTAATTTTAGAGCTCTTTCATCTCTGTTTAAATTTCTTCCTAAGTATTTTTTGTAGTTATTTTAAGTTGGGTTGTTTTCTAAATTCTACTTTAGATAATTCACTATTGTCATTTCACTTTACATGGTACAAAGGACTTTGTACATGTGACTAAATTAAAGATACTGAAATGAGAGATCATCTAGATGACACTTAATAATAATGGTTCTTCTCAGAGGGAAGCAGGGGACATTTGACTATAAAAGAAAATTAAGTCAATGTGAGCAGAGAAACAGAAATCAAAGTGACACAGTCAAAAGCCAAAGAAAGCTGACAGCCACTCAAAGCTGGAGTATTCAAAGAAACAGATATCTCCCTGGGGTCTTTGGAAGGAGCCAGATTTTCTGAAACCATTAAATCCATATTTCTTAAAATGTTTTGCTAACAGCCATCCATAAAGTAGATATTAGCTTCACCTACATTTTACTGATAAGGAAATAAGTTTTAGTAGGTTAAATAAATTGCCAAGAGTAATGAAGATGACTGGTAGAAGCTTTGTGGGTTTTTTTTTATTTTACTCATTTTATTTTTTTATATGTTATAAAAGTGCACTTATACAGGTAATTCCTTCACTACATTCCAGGTCTACTAAAGCCAGATCCCACATGTATCTCATTCTTTTTCATACAGTTCAGTTTATGCCACATATACCATAGACGATCTTTCCCATATAAAGACTTAAAAAAGATAAAAATAACAAATGCTGACAAGAATACTTAGAGAGGGAAACTGTTATACACTATTGGTGGGAATGTAATAAATTAGTATATCCATTATCAAAAGCAGTATAGAATTTCATCTAAAAAGTAAAAATAGAACTACCACAAGATCCAGCAATCTCACTCCTGGCTATATATCCAAAGGAAATTAAATCAGCATGTTGCATTCTCTTGTTTATCACTGCCACAACATGATTCACAATAGTCACAGTGTGGGATCATCCCAATGTTCATCAACAAACAGACAGATAAAACAAATGTAGTAAATTTCACAATAAAACACTGTTCAGACATAAAAATCATGAGATCCTATCATTCACAATAACATGGATTAAACCAGAGGACATTATGTTAAGTAAAATAAGAAAAAATAAACACTGTGATATCACTCACATATTGAATCTATATGAATTGATTTTTTTGAGAGTGGAATTATGGTGACCACTAACTAGGGAGAGAAAGAAAAGATGGACAAGGGCTAGAGTTAAAAAGATGAAACAAGTTCTGTGTTCTAAGGCACAGCAGAGTGAAGATAATACACAATAATGCATCATATATCTCAAAAATCATAGAAGAATTTTGAAGGGAAGCCATCTATGAGCCATGTGTGAACTGAGCCATGGTCCATCCTATAGTCAAGGAAGCCTGGTTTGGGGAACTCCCAGGCAGAACCCACTGGTGCCAGAATGCCCAATTCAACTTGGCTCCCTGTTCTAGCTCACCACTCAAGTTAAGCACAGCCTTGGATGTGGGCGTGACCTGCTAAGAGCCAAACAGTCCGCTTACCCTTATCCCTATACTATTTTTCCTGAAGAGGTTTATATGGATCCCCCCCTTTTTTTTTTGAGAGAGAGAGAGAGAGAGAGAGAGAGAGAGAGAGAGATTGTGTGTTTTTGGTGGACACAACATCTTTATTTGTACGTGGTGCTGAGTATCGAAAAAATAAAGTTAAAAAAATAAATAAATATCTACACATATTATGTGTCAATAAAAGTAACTAATTAAAAAAAATAGACTTTTTGACTTCTGGCAGCTCAGAGCCTGAATCTGAATGAGTCACTAGCTGTGAGGCTTCAGTCAAAGCCTTCAGAGCACACTGCCCAACTCCGTGTCCACCCTTTCAGCCAGCATCTTTTTTGCGTGTGCAAAAGCTAATGTGTGCATCCTTCAGCCTCAAGTTCAAGTACCCTTTTCCATGAGCTGCTACCCCTTGACTACTATTTGGGCCTAAAGATGTCCAACAGGACTTGAGAGTGAATTTTGTTTCTTATAAAACTTAGATCATGCTGTGCGCCTTGATGCATGCCTGTAATAGCAGTGGTTAGGGAGGCTCAGGAGGCTGAGGAAAGAGGATTGAGAGTACCAATCCAGCCTCAACAAAAGTGAGGTGCTAAGCAACTCACTGAGACCCTGTTTCTAAATAAAATACAAAGTAGGATTGAGGATGTGGCTCAATGGCCAAGTGCCTCTGAGTTGAATCCCCAACATAAATAAATAAATAGCATAGATATCTTAAGTTGGTTTTACTCACATGAAATTAACGTTTCTTTTCTGTCTTTTTCATTTACTCTATGTTTATCCACTTGCTTATAATTCATTGTTCTTTCACAATAAACTACTTAAAGAGTAGTAGAAAAGTTTCATTCATGAAAGTAAATCTATGTCTTATGCAGGATGTAATGGGCACAAAAACTGAAAGCAAATGAACAAAAGAACACTTTGCCCTCACAAGTTTTTTCTTACTTAATATTAAGTCAATACCACAGGAGTCAGAAGAAAAAAAAATAAAAATATCCATTTAATTCCAGGAACTATTGTAACTTTCAGCAAATTTCATAATACTACCTAAACAGAATTTAAATTCAATATTGTAGTAGTTTATTCCATGACAAAGTGTAAGGGAAGGAAAATGTTCTCTTGTGTAAATGGATGAGACACTCACTGTGACAGAGCTAATTAGGCTCTTGGGAGAATTTATGCACAGCTAATAAGAAGCAGAGCTAAATGTTGTCTTAATTTACCCTCAAGCTCTCAAAAGAAGTTGCTCATTCAAGTTGCACTAATTGAGCCAACAACCATTAACCCCTCTTTTCTGGATATATTCCCAAGCTAACGTATAGAAACAGCTATTTCATTCCCAAAGAGAAAAATCTGTTTTGCTTTTTATGTTTCTTGAACATGTTTCCAAAATATATTATGTTTAAAGATAAAACACAGAGAATTCATAAGTTTTTGGTTTGTGTGACACTTTGTAGAGTCACATTTCCATACTGCATAGGATAAAGAGGATTAATGATTACCGGTATTAGTGATTGGGGTTTAAAAGGTATTTTCAAGCCATGTCAATGAAAATGTGATCTAGAATACTCCATAATGGTGGCATTTTTTTAACTTAAAATTTTTAATATTCCTTGATTCACATCTGAATGTCTCTTTTAGAAATGTTCAGAATATGCAATGATGACCTATAAAAAGAAATTTATTAAAAGATCATAAATTGATATAAAAGATCATGAATAGTACATCACTTTACATATTAAAATATGCCTGGAAAAGATGATGAGATTTATGTGCACAAACTATGAACAATGTCTTCAAAATTGGGCATGATATTTATAGTTGAATAGATTTATGTCAAATTTATAACTGTGGTGATTTCTTTTATGGATAACCAAACAAATTTTCATTTTCCATCCATGGATTTCTTTTTTTTGACGGGCTCTCTATTAATAGAAGAGGAAAAACATTTTCATTTTGCATGATAATCTTCACAAATTACATTATTTTAATGTAATTTCTTGGTCACATTAGGTTTGTATTAATAAGCAAATCAAGAGATTTAAATAATTTAAATTATGGTATAGAATTTGAATAATGCCATTTGACATTAAAAGTAACCAAATGAATCAATAATGCTTTCAGGAAAACATATTGATAAAGTCAAACTATATAAAAAGAAAAGGAGTAGATGCATTACTAGGATACAAGAAGGTTTTTAAACAAAGTAAGGGGTAGAAAGTTTGAAATATACACAACTAGATACAATTTAATGATAGTTTATGATAGATGATAAATTCAAAGACACTACTATTAGAAAAGGTAATGAGTAGGGTAGAGAAAGAGGATGAAGGAAAGGAAGGGAAAGAAAGTGGAAAGGTAATGGGAAGTGAAATTGATCAGACTGTGTTTTTATGTATGCACAAATATGCCACTAGAAAACCCACCAATGTTTCCAATTAGTATGTACCATTCAAAATCAAATAAACTCAAGAAACTTACTGAATTATTTGAACTAGATCACAGAGAATAGAAAAAAAGGGATGCTATTTCTCTCCATTAACCAATAGTTTTGATTAGTTCATTTCCACATACCTGAGTAGCATGAGAAAAAATTGAAAAAAATATTGTTAATGAAATATCATTAATGAAAATATTCTTAAATCTTTGTTATCATTTTTTCTAGTACTGGAGATTGAACTCAGGTTTCTCTAGCACTGAGATATATCCCCAGCTCTTTCTATTTTGCATTTTGAGATTTGATCTCACTAAGTTGCTGAGGATCTCACTAAGATGCAGATACTGGCCTTGCAATTGCAATTCTCCTGCTTCAGCCTCCTGAGTAGTTGGATCACAGAAGTTGCTAGTGTACCTGCTGATTACAGACTTTAATGTCAAATATTTCCTGTGAAAGCCCACAAAAATCCTGTCTTTTGCAACAATATGGATGAAACTAGAAGACCTTATGTGAAACAATATTAAATGAAATAATTCAGGTACCAAAAGAAAAAACTGTACTAATCTTTCCTCTGTGGAAAACAAAAATTAACACGATAGAAATTGAAAATAAAATAGTGATCACCAGATTCTGGAAAAGAAAAAGAGGGGTGTACAGATAAGTTAGGGTTGTACAGATAAGTGCCAAAATGTTGTTGGATAGAAGAAATATGTTCCAGTGTTGTACAACAGAGTGGGTTGGCAATTTTTCACTACTTATTATCTATTTTAGGGTTGGAGATATTGCTCAGTTGATAGAGTGCTTGCCTCACACGCACAAGGCCCTGGGTTCAATTCCCAGCATCACACACACACACAAAACAAACAAACAAACAAACAAACAAACAAATCTACTGTCTATTTTATGAGAAACCGGCAGAAAGGATTTCAAAGATTCCCAGTACAAAGAAATACTAAATGTTTAAGAAAATGGAATTTCTAATTACCCTGATTTGATTATTACACATTGTATGCCTGTATCAAATTATCATATTTATCATACATAAATATTATGTATCAATTTAAAAATGAGAAGTACTTCAGAATATTAGTAGTAATATTAATAGAGGGAGTGCCTAGTTTTCAATCATCTCCTATTCTTTAATTTTAAAACTTTCTATGATAAGCATGTATGACACATTTATAAATTTAAAATATTTTGTAAAATATTTTTCATTAAAAATATGAATCACAAGGTGTTTTTCCAGACTTATTTGGAAAAAGTTTTGAAACTTTTATCTACAATTCATTTCTATGCTTTTTGATATCACACAATAGAGACTAATGAAAGAAAATGATTCTCTTTATCACAAATTTTAGTTACAGTTAAAATGAGTGTTTAATAGTGTGTAAAGAATGTCCTTCCCATCAACCACATGCCTGGATCACTCTAAGTGGTTTTATTTCTGTGAAGGGATTTCACTGGCATTATCATTAAAATTACAGAACTGTAAAACAAAAAAACAAAACAAAAATGCTCCACAGGACTGTAAAACTATCTTTTATTTCTGATTTACCAGCACCATCATCTTCAAATATTACATAAAATTCATGAGGATCTGTTATATTATATTAGTCACTAATAATCACGAATCTGATTTCTACAAATGTGGGATAAGTATATGCATTTGAGATATGTAAATATGTATATTTAAATTATCATATCTCATAAACATACATAAATATTATGTTGGAAATATATATGTGTGTGTTTGTATGTATGTGTGTGTGTGTGTGTGTGTGTGTATACTCCTTCAAAGACCCTGTAAGACATATGCAGGTGAAAAGATTATATGGCATTTTTACCTTTGGAGAGTTTATTGCCTGGAGAAATAAGACAGATTTGGTACATTATAATAAATGCTATAACCAAGATCTATAATCTGAATGGAATAACAGTGAATCTTCTGTTTAGAAGCAATTTTTACAGAGGAATGGGGAGTATATTTTAGTTTTCAAAAGACAAAAGAGGAACTTTAATAGATTGCATATAAAGGACCAGAAATGCCGGTAAGAATGAAGCACATGCAGTCACAGTACCAACAATAATCACCATTAAGTTAAAGAAATACATACGATATTTAAGATCTTAGTCTGTGTAAAATGCTGGTAGCTTAAAGTTTCAATGATGATCCGATCTATATTTTCTGGAAAGTCCAGGAGGAGAAGACAATATGGAAAAACACTCATGGTATAATTTTATTAATTTTTATGAGTGCCCTATGTACTACATGGTCTATTAGAGCAGAGAGGAGAAAGTGACTATCATTCTTTTTGGAAATCCAGATTATCTTTCAGAGGAACTGTCTTTGTATTAGACCTTGAAGAAAATGATAGCCTATTAAAAAAAAAGAAAAAAAAATTGATGAGGATTCTCTTAATGAGGGAGAGGGGGAAAGCATATGGAATGCAATATTTTACTGGTCCCTCAACTCATTTGACTGTACATCCAGAATATTATATTGTACAGTTTCAAGAGGTGCTTTACTTTGTACTTAATGCTGCATTCTGGAGCATTCAAAAGAAAGACAAAAATAATATTAAACCTTGGTATAGATATGCATTTATAAGTCATATATCTGTGGCTATTGAATTTCTAGTGACATATTATTATGAATTTTTACAGGATAAATGACATTAAAATAGATAATATTTTTAAATTATTGCACTGATATGAAGTTGTGTACATGTTCTGGGCTTTTAGTTTGTAAATGTCTTTTTAATTATGCTTTAATAATAATAATATAAGTGCATCAAATTATTAATGAGAGAGTAATGTTTTAAACAGTAATAGATAGAATAGCCTATTTCAATTTGTCTTTTTTTTGGCAATTCCAGTGCAGTTTGGCAATTACTTGTTAAATCTGATTCAATATTACTGTTTCAAATTTGTAATAGAATTGGTGACCTAGTTGTGTTCTCTGCAAAAAAAAATCTTTAGTGTTTTGCTTGTATAATGTGTATTGAATTCTTCCATCATCTATTTTCTCCTCCTGTTTGATCTAATGAGGATTAAAATTAGATATTGTGTTCTTGGAATTCAGTACATATAAACAGAAAAATTGTCATATAAATACAATTGAACAATTCTAAAACCCACACACCTCCTCATATCTAAGTAACATATAAAAGCTATCATCTGGGCTAATTATTTTCCTCTAAGAACAATAATATTGAAAATCACTAACACAAGTTCACATTTTGATTTCTTGTTACAATACTGTAGATAAGTTAGGAAGTTTTTTATTGTTTTGCACTACAGTAAGTGAAATCAGTTATAAAAAGATGTGATCAAATCTTGAAAATTTATGCATAATGTGTTTGTTTTGCTGTTATCTGTCAGTCATTAATGATCAATAGAAGAATCTCAAGCAATGGGCCTGACATAATCAGCATGTTTTAGATAGATAAAATATTCTGACACAAAGGGAAGTAATAGGAAATGAGAATCATTTGAGTGGTTCAGAATTTTCCCTTTCTCTACCATATTGTAGGGTCCTTAATTTTTATTGAGTTCCTATTTTCCCTATTTGAGATCATGTTCAAATAAATAGTTAATACCAATAACTCACTAATAACAATTTGTTGGTTAACCACTGAGGAACTGAGCCAACTAAACTACAAAGTGTTAAGGAATATTATTCCACAATGTGTGAGTGCCTGTACACTAGACATTTATTTTGTAAATGAGCATACTATGAATATACAACCTGTCTTGGTACATTGAAAAATACAGCTAATGTTGATGGACATCTCTAGAACATGCTCAGGGAAAGCTCATTCTGGGTGAACCAGTCAGGGCACAACTTCTCCAAAGGCTTACTGTAGTTATGAATAGGAAAAAAAAAGTTAAAAAAATCATACAAGACTTTAAAAGTCAAATCCCAGTATCACACTACTTTGGGATCATGGATGCAGAATAGTTAAGTCTTTTTGTTTCTCTACTAGAGAGAGAGACCTTCTGGAAGTGAGTGCTAGTTCACAATTTTACAGGTAAATAAGTTCTACTAGGGGGGTCAGAATCCCCGTTTACAACATTTCATGACAGGGGTATGCAGAACAAAAGGACTCTGGTCACAAGGCAAAGCAAGAAATTGCTCAGGCAATGTTCAAGTCCAATTTTATGAATAGCTTATGCAGCATGGGTGAGGACTACATCACTTTAGCATGTATGAACTTGCTGGTAAATGAACTATTTGTTAGAAGAAACATAAAAGGAAAAGAGCCATCCTCAAACTGCAACTTCCCTGGATCATTTAATTCACATCAAAAAATTCTTTGTATTTCTCACGAAATTGAGCCAAACTCCATGAGTTCACAACAGAGAAGGCACTGGAAATTTGGAATAAATAATATCTTTATAGATTCAACTCATTTGGCATTTATTTAGCCTACCAGTTAAAGGCTAGAGATACAAAGATCAAATAGAATAGAACAAACAATATAGAAAAGGTATGTGAACCCAATGTTCTCTATTAGCCTATCCTACCTTCAGAGTGCCTCAGAAAATTTTCTTTGACCCCAGCTGCCAATGAGAATTTCATGTGCAATTACAAAAAGCAATATACTGCAAGGAAGGACTTCTTGTATTCTTGAACAGTCCTCATCAAAGTCACTAATTTGTTGTCAAATCTAGTGAGCACTGGCCTCTTAGGAGAATTTGGCATTTCTCAGGTTCCTTAAATATAGAATTTTTCTCTTCCTTTGAACAGAAGGGAAATATAGCATTGCCTAAAACGTTCCCCCGATATGTGGGTAATGCTGTAGTTCACCTCTCACTTTCTGGAGCTGTTTCCACTGTCTGGACTGTAAATGCCAATTTCTAAGCTTCTATCCTTGCAATTCTGATACCATGAAAACTCTCTTTTTTATGTGGCTATTCTTCTACAATGGAATAATACTAGACTTATTTATGTGAATACATTCCTGACTTAATGTATTTTTTGTTTCATATGTTTTTTTAAGTTTAGATACTACTCTCTTTTTCTCTTATTTTCTTTTATGACTTTCTAGATTGTCTGAAGATAGAGAGCTTTCATGATTTGATCACAAATTAATGTTTAGATTTATTATAAATTTATTTTCTCAACTTGAATGGTGACCTGTATGTTAAACAAAGCAGCTTTAGAATGCACATATCACTAGGTATGCCCTGTCATCTTGTACAAATCAAGCCAAGCAATAATAAAAAATTTGAATCATTAAGACAGGTCTTAGAAATTATTTAACTAATTACCTAACCCTATTATAATATTAAAGACATTGAGTTCCACAAAGGTTAAATAACAATTCTGATACCCCCACCATGAATTAGAGCCAGATGAGAGAAGAATGTGTTTCTGAATTATTCTTTAATTTCAAAACCAACAATTGCCTGCCAGAGAATTTGTGTCCTATCATCAGGAATGTAGGATGATCACAGGGAACTGTATGCTTCACCTTTTACCACTATTTCCTTCCAGTTGCAAATTCCCCAAAATACTCATTTCTCTGTGAATAGTAGAGAGGAATTGTTGGGCATGGTGTTTGACTATGAAGCTATAGACCTTAACTAGCAAATAAGGTTTTTGTAGATGGATTTAGTCATTGGAAAGATCAAATCATTTCTTGTTTTAACTATATTCAAACTCTTCTCTACTATTCCAGCTAAATATTCTTCTTTGAAAATATGCTTTAACATAGATCAACAATGGTTACAGAATAAACATTTAGCAATATTTCAGGCTTTAGTAAGTCATAATACATTATATTCAAAGTGTCAAGTCCAAAACAATTCACAAAAATTAATTAGCATTTGGAAATTAGCCATTTGTTTGGGGGTTCAGGGGAAAAGAACTCCAGCTGACTGAATCATAAAGAATGATAATCACATTAATTTTATTCCAACTGGGATGTCACCAAAGCAGAAGGGCTGGTAAAACATTTTGTGGCTGGTAAATATTTTTCATGTATTTTCATGGCTGACTGATATAATTTAATAAATTTGTTTTAAAAAGCCCCATGTCAAAGGCAATAAATGTAGTGTAAGGGGATAATAATCTAATTAAAGCAAATTACTGACTAGCCAGATCATTATATTTAGAATTAAATACATTTTACACAATAGATTTACTGCTATGTCACATTATTACAAGTTAATAATACATAGGGTAGAAGCAAACAAAGCATTTATACATGCGATTTAACTTGTATAATAATGACTTTCAATTAATATAAAATATTTTAGTAACAATACCTCTGGTCCTCAAATGTTGGACAGTTTAAATATTGTTTTTTCAAAACCGTATATGAGCTTGTGTGTGCATATTAAGACTTATTTTGCATTTTCCAGATATTGTATCATTGGATATTTCAATTATTAGGATTCTTCACATTACAAAATTGTTTTCAAGTTCCAGAGGAAACAGACACAGAGAAAATCTTAGTTTTCATGTTATCATACCATGTTAATGAATGAAATGGTACTTTCTACTTGAAGCACCATGTCATCATACAATTGTAAAAATAATAACAAAAATTATTATAACAATAGTAATCAACATTTTTGAGCATTTATAATAATTTCTATATGCCATTCTACAACATTTACACATATTTACTCAATTCATAAATTAAGCATTCATAGTGTTCCTAGAATATAAAATGAGAATACAAAATCATTCAGAATTTAAGCAAGTTACTTTTTCAGTAGAAATAATGAATTTGGACTTTAAAGTGTTTTCTCACACCTAGCAAATGTATGCTTCACCTAGGAGAGCTGCAGCTGGGATATAACTTTGATTGTATCTTCTACACTCCAATCCAAAATCAAATTCTATTTAATTTATTTATAAGAATATATTTCTGAGGTTTAAGACTAATGTTAACGCACATGATTATATAATATTGTAGAAGATGTATTAGAAATTATTAGATCTAAGCTGGGTGCAGTGAGACATGCCTGTTATCCCAGCAATTCAGGAGGCTGAGGCAGGAGAATCTCAAGTTCAAAGCCAACCTCAGCAAATTTTGGAGCACCTAAACAACTTAGTGAGACCCTGTCACAAAATTTAAAATAAAAATATATGATCAATCAACAAATATATAAAAAATGTTCAATGTCTGGCATTAGAGAAATGCAAGTCAAAACTACTCTAAGATTTTATCTCACTCCAGTCATAATGACAATTATCAAGAATACAAGCAACAATAAGTGTTGCTGAGGATGTGGAGAAAAAGGTATGCTTATTCATTACTGGTGGGATTGCAAATTGGTGTAACCACTCTGGAATGCAGTACAGAGATTTCTTAGAAAACTTGAAATTGAACCACCATGTGACCCAACTATCCCTCTCCCTGGCCTATACCCAAAGGACTTTAAATCAGTATATTGAAGTGACACGACGTTATTAATGTTTATAGTAACTCAGTTCACAATAGCGAAACAGTGGGACCAACCTAGATGCCTTAAAACTATGAATAGACAAAGAAACTGTGGTATATATATACACAATGGGATATTACTTAGCCCTAAAGAAGAATAAAATTATGACATTTGCAGGTAGATGAAAGGAGTTGAAGAATATCTTGCTAAGTGAAGAAGCCATTTGCCAAAATTCAAAAACTAAATGTTTTCTCTGATAAGTGGATGATGATCCGTAATGGGAAGAGGGCAAGAAAAGAATGGAGGAAGGTTGGATTGAGTAGAGGAGAGAATGAGGAGGGGAGGGGATGTGGGGGTGAGAAAGATGGTGAAAAGAGACAGATATTATTACCCTGTGTATGTGTATGATTGCATGAATGGTGTGACTTTGCATCACAAAAACCAGATAAATGAAAAGTTGTGATTCATTTTTATAAAAAAAAAAAAAAGAAAAGAAAAAGAGTTTGGGATGTGGCACGATGATGATTAAGTATACTTGGGTTCAATCCCTGGCACAAAAATAAATACAGAAATAAAGAGATAGATTACAGTTCTATCTTGTCTATTTTAAAGTGTGAAGAAAGAAAAAAAATAATTATTTGGAATCCTCAGTATCATCCTATAGCTTTTTTGATCAGAACACTGAAAAAACCTATTCTCTATCATGATTCATTACTAGTCTATTATTATTTGTAGTATTCCTAATATAAATGTTCTTGTTTTAAAAAAAAAGATTTTACTTATTCTAATTGCTATACATGGTGACATAATGCATTGCAATTCATATTACACATATACAGCACAATTTTTCATTTCTCTGGTTGTATATAAAGTATATTCACACCATTTGTGTCTTCATACATGTACTTAGGGTAATGATATCCATCTCATTCCACAATCTAAAAAATTGAAAGGCCTATTTATGAAGAAAATCAACTAAAATTAGATTTCAGTCAATTGCAGAGAAAAAGACTGTATTAACTGATTCAGTGTTGATGATAATGATTAAACATTTACTAGAACTGAAAACACACACAAAAAAAGATTTATTTTCTATTCCCAAATATAATGAATTGTCTTCTGATAGTATAATGTTAAATTTGGAGTACATTAAAACAGTATTTTTGTTTGCTTGTTTTTCTGGGAGAGTATTGCCTATGACATAATACCATTAAATTGAAACTTATTTTCTGCCATTATATATTTATGATTATTCATGTCTGCAAATTTACATAATTACAATTTGAGGTATTTAACTATGAAATTACTCTTTTTTAAAAAAGAATCCAATTTATACTCTTTAAAGCTGATGCTCAATGAGGATTTTACTGGTACCTGTTTTAGAATATCAATTTTTTTTGCGAATTAACTGAACATTATTTCATGTAATATGAACTGTTAATTCGAAGTTGATTGTTTTTCATGTGGGAATTGCAGGTCGATTTTTGCAACTTGATATTCCTTCTCATATGAGATGTACAAAATGTTGGCCTGATGTAGTTTCACTTCTTTCTCCCCTTTATCGTTATCTTCCTTACTCAAAGGTCTATCTTAAGTTTTCTTTTGCCTTGTATCTTATCTATGCCTGTGTTGGAGAGAGCAAAGCTCACTTTTTGGGCCTATTTCTTCTCTCAGTGATGTGAATTTAAAGACTCCTAATTTTAAATCTCTACCCTTACCTTTCCTCTGAATTTCAAATTCATGTTCTATGACTACTTGTCATCTATTCTTCAACCTACCTTATTCAAACCAAATTACTCAATTTTCATCCAAACATACTCCTTCAAACTGTCTTTCCCGTTTCAGCAGATAACATCATCCTTCCAGGCAGCAAGGCAAAACTGAGAAGTCATTTCAATTTATTTTTTTCACTTTCATTAACAGTATGTCCAGAAAATTGTATATTTCCATTTAACACTTCCATAATTAAGAACCTGAACTAATATTCTATTATTTAAAGAGCCTCCTAAGGAATCTTGCCATTTCTGCTCTGACCGGCCACACCACCCTCAGGTCTATTCTCAATGCTGCAAATAGAGTGATTCTTTCCAAAGTACATCAAATGACACCACTGTTCTGCACTGGATTGGTGATGGCTTGGTACCTCCCTCAGAATAAAAATCAACATTGGTTTCTGCAATGCCTTTGCTTCAGTATTCTACCTCTCTCAGTGAACTCCATCTTTCTATTACTTCACTAACATGTCAGGCGTGCTTTTCTCCAAAGCCTTTGAGCCCACTGTAAACGCTACTTGAATTGTGCTTCCCAAAAGTCCACATGTCCACATGGTTCATCCCACCTCTTCAGGCATCTGTTTCTCACCTTCTCTTCAGCTTTATCCATAGTACCAGTATCTCTTTGATTTTTTTAAAGAAAGTGACACAAACTTACGTAACACACACACACACACACACACACAAATACACATTCAATTAGTATTTTTGAGTGAATGTATAATTTTCCCTATAGGTATATGGTTATGTAAATTTGGGGAAATTAGAGTAAAAATGGGCATTTTAAAATGTAACAGCATGTATTTGTCAATTAAAAATTTTTGGCAATCATCTTTATTTTTATTTGATATATTATAATGCACTATTTCTTTTTTTATTTGTAATACATACCTATGTATATGTATAAACCATGAGTGTGAGTAATCAGCATATCCATAACTTCAAACATTTATAATTACTTTGAGAATATTCAAAGTCTTCTCATCTATATTTTCAAAATATGTACTATTGAAAGCAATGATTTTAATTATGGTCCTTGAACTGTCCAGCAACAGGATTGCCATGAGCTGGGAACTCTTGGCACAAAGGTGCAAATTGAGATTGCCCAGGTGCTATGGTGATGCCCTGCTCCAAAGGAGGTTCTATGCTGGCCAACGGACTATCACTTCTGACCTTATGTTCAGACACCACCTTCTGGGAGTAAACTATGAGCACAAATTTAATAATGATAATTGGGCTACACAGAAATTCATCCTGCACCCTCTATTCTTTGAAGAAACTGGATTATTTAAAACTGGATTATTTCTTTTGATTCTGTTATTTGAGTTCCTTATATATTTAAATAATTATCTCTTGATAAATAAATAGTTTGTAAATATATTCTTCATTCTACAGTTTTTATCTTCACTCAGTTGATTGTTTCCTATACTATGCAGAAAATTTTTAGTTTGACATATTCCTATTTATATTTTTGCTTTTGTTGCCTATTTGTTAAGGTTTCTTTTTAGGTTGTATTAATTACTTTGCAAAATGTAAAGTAATACAATGTTAATACAAATTATAAATGAAAAAAAAAGTTTTTAAAAGAGATTTGGAAGGATTTACTGCTTATTTTGGTTGGTTGTTTGTTTCTTTTTTCCTTTGTTCTCTTTACCAACCTTACTGATGAAAAATTGATAAACACAATGTTATGATTTAAATATAAGTTGTCCCGCAAAAGCTCATGTGGGAGACAATGCAAGAAAGCTTGTAAGTGAAATGATTGGGTTATGAGAACCTTGACCTAATCAGTGCATTAATCCTCTGATAGGGAATTGACTGGATCTTAAAATTTAGGCAGGTAGGGTGTGGCTGGTGGGATTTATGTGTCTTTGGAGTATATATTTTGTCCTTAGTGAGAGAACTGTTCATCTGCTTCCTGGCTCCATGTTCCCAGTTATTTTCCTCCACTAAACATGTTTTGCCACATATTGGACCAAGAGCAATGGAATCAGCTACCTATGAACAGAGACTTCTGAAATCATGAGCCCCAAATAAACATTTTTTCCTCTAATGGTTATTGTCAGGTCTTTTGTTCACAGCATCAAAAAAGTTGAGTAAAACAACAATATCAGAATAGAATATCAGTATAGAATATTTTTCCCCAAAAAATCATGCAAAAATAACAAGGTTTGAAAATAAACCATCTGTAAATTAAAAATCTGAGGAAATTGGTGATTTTGAAGGAAATCTTTCTTGTAACTGTCAACTAAGTTTCTAGGGAAACTTCTACTTGCCTCCTTTATCTTCTGTCACCAAAATTATGTTATTGTATATATAATATGTATCTGTGTATGTATGTATGTTTGTATTTTGTTCTATATGATGTTCTCAATATACTCTTCCTGGTACAATGTAAGGAATAAGAAATTGATGAGAAAAAGTTATTTCAGTTCAGTATAGTTTGATCTAAGGATGGAAAAATTTAAATGAATTTTTCAATTTGCCAGATTTAGGAGAGTTTGAAAAAGAGCAAATCCATACTACTGGGGTTCTTCCATATACAACAAAACACAGTATTGTATTCTTTGAAATTATTTTAACTTTAAAAATGTCTTTCTTATATCATATGACAACAGTTTTTAAATTTTTTTCATAAATTATTCTAACACCTCTTAATATATGTGTTGATATTTGTATTAATAAAAATGTTCTTGTATTCTATTTTATTAAACAAATCTTTCTCTCTCTATATATATATATACATACATATATATGGTATAGCATATATAGATGTGTACATATATATGTATATCAATGTAATAAAATTAAATATATACTTTATCTTATACATGTATAAGCTTATTTGGAAAACATAAGAAGAAAAATCAGTTTTTAAAGAATACTTTTTATTCATAAAATGAATAATTTAATTCCATCAATATTTTCCTCAGATTTCATCTATAAATGATTTATCCTACTAGTTTAGTGTCTATTTAATTAATTATAATTTTTATATTTTGTAAGTAGCATTAAGTATAGTTAAAATGTCAGTTTTTTAGATCTTTCAATATAAAATGCACACAGCATATAAGGTCTTTGTTAGTTTAGATGTCTGTAAGTCTTCGTATTTACAAAACTTTATAGGGGACTCCTGTCAATGTAAACAGGAGGAAAATCTCATGTATCATACTTATGTATAATGTTTATTTTCAGGGATAATTAGGCACATGGATGGTGCAAATATACCACCACATAGTAACCAGTGGTCACCTCTAAAACTACCATATTTATAAAAAATAAACAAAATGCTACATATATAAAGAAAAAAGAAATAATTTATTTACCATGCACAAGTCCTCTATCATTCAGCTATTCTCCCAAGCTAGACACATTACACATCCAGGTGTGGGAAGCATGAACCAACATTAATTACTTAATGGTTTCTTTTTAAAATACTTATATATTTTCTTTTGATTTATAGGACTACAGTTTACATATATTTGACAAACAAATGACAAAGACTCACAGGAGAAATTTATTTAGAATATATGAAGAACTGTACAAATCAATAAGAAAAAAAAAACAAATGAAATGCAAATAATATAGTAAAATAATTCAAATCCAAAACAAAACAGCAATATTTACTCAACTTAAAAGTACAGTTTGATCAAATCTTGAAGTTCTATATATATACTTGAGTAACTTTGTTCAAAATCAAGAAAAATGGTTCCACCAACGTAAAAATTGCCCTTGTTCTACTTTGCAGTCAGTTGTCTCCCTTAACATCTAGCATAAGACATGCACACATTTTTATTTGACTTCTTTTGTTTAGCATATTTTTCATATTTGTCTATGCAGTAACATATTTTAACATTTTATTTTTTTATGATTGAGAATCATTCCCCAATATTGATATGCTACCATTTGTTTATCAATTCAGTACTTATTAGATAATTGGGTTCTTTCCATTTTGTTATCCATACTGAATGATGTTTCAATAACATACACATAGTCTAATGTGTGCACGAATGTTATATTTCCTTTGAGTAAATACTTAAAAGTGAAATTTCAGAATCAGGGAGTCAGTGTGTACTTAATATTCTCTGATGCTTTTATGCTGTTTTCAATGGTGGTTATATGATTTTACTTTCCAGTGCAAAACCATCATTTCCTATGCTCCAAATCTTTGCAGACATTGGTAATGTGAGATTTTTGAACTCCATTCTAGCAGTTAAGTGGTAGTGCTTGGTTTTGGTTTTAGTCATTTCTCAGATGTCCAAGGATGTTGAAATTTTTTTTGTGAATATCTTCCTTCATACCCTATGCCTCTTTTAAAATTATATGTAATGTCTTGAGTTATAATCCTTCCTTTTACATTCTGGATAAGAATTTTATTTTACATAAATGTTTTGTTACTTCCCCCTGCCATACACATACGGTAAGCATTAGTTAATTCACTATGTCTATTTCAGTATAATTTTTTTTAGTTTTTATGAGGTAAATTTTACCAACATAGTTTTGGATGGTCTGCATTATTATGTGTATTTTAAAACTCATTGACCAATCCAGTATCACATAGATTTTTCTCCTATATTTTATTCTAGGATTATAATAAATTGAAATTTTTATTATCATCTATGACATATTATGTCATAAATATGTCATAAAAATATACAGTTTGAGATAAGAATTGGGTTTCACTTTTTTTCCTATATAGATATAGGATTATTCCATCAACACCTGTTGAAATCTTTATTTTATCCTCATTGAATTAAATAAAAAGGTTTTTTTTTAATTATTCAATGGCATAAACATAGTTCAACTTTAGGCATCTCTATATATTTCATTGATTGAAGCTTTGTATCAAGTCTTGAAATCAGGAATAGCAGGGCTGTCATCTTTGCCCTTTTTTCAATGCTATTTTGATTATGTAAAATTTATAACTTTCCATAAATTAAAAAAAAAGATCATTTTATGCTTTTCCCAAAAAGTCTTTAATCAATTTTTATTGGTATGGTATTGAATGCATAGTCACTTTGGAAGTTTGAGGATAACTGTCATCCTAAAATTACTGAATCCTAGAGTTCATGTAAATGGTTCACAGAATTGGTATTTTTCTGTTTACATGATGTTTGAGAAAAATCAAAACGTCAACATTGATGAAAATAATAAATTACTGATAGCAGGGTGGAATTCTTTGGAAAATGGCATAGTGAACTTTCTGGAGCAATGAGTATATTTTACAAAGTGTTTTAGATTGTGTTATGTAGGTGCATGCAATTATTAATACTTGTCCAGTTTAATAGATAAGATATTTGCATTTCACAATGAGTTTGATACTCATAAAATATGACAAAATATTTTCAAATTATATATGTATTTATACTAATGCCAATATACAATGGAATTGCATTCACAGTATATTGTTTACATATGCATTTCTGTTGATGTGTATATAAAAAGTCAAATTTATCTAATTCAAATAGCTAAGTTAGAATTAGCATTTTATAAAGCACTATATCCTCAAGAAAAATAACTCAGC
The DNA here is from genome assembly GCF_048772815.1 of Callospermophilus lateralis. Lineage (NCBI taxonomy): Eukaryota > Metazoa > Chordata > Mammalia > Rodentia > Sciuridae > Callospermophilus > Callospermophilus lateralis. The sequence continues at coordinate 940,933 of NW_027512416.1, read as the reverse complement.
ATTAAATAGTTATTCTCAGATACTGATTCTTCCATGTTACCTTTAAACATATTTGTCCAATTCTGTATTAGTCAGAGGGCAGAATTCTTCAAAGAAAGAAAACCGAGAAATAGAATAAAACATCACAAGTTCTAAAAATTGAATTAATGTTAGGACTGACTGATTCATGTATTGATTTTAGAATAATTGATAGCAATATCATAATAGGACATGAATTTTAGAAATTCTTATACTTATTTTTTTCTCTATGTAATTTAAATTTATCCCCTAATAGAAACTTAAATGAATAAAATGTCTTTTAGTTATCTGTTATTTTATTTACGGGCTCTTTCTCATTTAATTTGATAAATAGTAAATTTAGTTCTTATATTTTACACTGTTAAAACTACTTTTCTGTCCTGGAACAATATTGCATTTATGATATAATATGTTTTTAAACTTTGAAACATTCAATTAATTTATTATCTTAGCTATGTTTATTATTTAAATAAATCTTTTGCTTTGACAATAAATAAGAGTTAAAAATAGCTTTTGAATGATCTCAAAGCATTTAAGCTACTTAAATGTAGCAGAGTACACAGAATATATACCTTTTAAAAGCTTTAACTCATCTGTAAAATGATGTGTTAGTGGCATCCATTACCATAGTGTTTCTGACATTTAAAAAAAATGGTATGTATTATAAAAAGTACATTTTCTCTGCTTTGTAAAATAGAAACTGAAATGCTTAAAAACCACTTGTTAGAAATCACATCATATTAGAATTTAAAAAGAAGACCATTTTAGATGGGGTAAAAAACAAAAACAAAATTGTTAGGAATAATATAGATCTAACATGTACTTATTTTGCTTATAACAATTAATTTACAATAACAAGAATTATTGAATACAGAAGTCCACTAAAAATAGAATTAAGAAATATTTTTGTATGACTTCATGAGTGGATTAAATTGATAAAATGTACTCTATAGAACAATAAATATTTTTTTATGTGAAGAAACATATTTTTCTTTCTATTGATTTGTAAAAAACACTGAAGGCCAGGCACAAGCCCATTATCCCAGCAGCTCAGGAGGCTGAGGCAGGTGGATCCTGAGTAAAAAGCCAACATCAGTAAAAGCGAGGCGCTAAACAACTCAGTGAGACCCTTGCTGTAAATAAAATACAAAATAGGGCTAGTCCAATGCCCCTAAATCCAATCCCTGGTACCCCCATTTCCCCAAAATAAAAGCAAAAACACTGTAGTCTTGTGATTATAACCTTAATAAACAATAAAAAAAACTTTCCTATGAAATGTTATTTTCTGAATCTCATAAGTATTGTTACAAATTGTTTGTACAAGGCATTTTTAAAAACTGCAAATACTGGTTTTCAAGCTCATCATAAGTGATTAAGCTTTTGCAATTTATCACTTGTGAATTTACATCTGCACTTCCTCCCTATGAGCCTCCACACACAAGCATAGATTCTCAAAGAGAAGAGGATACAGCTGATCAGAGTTGTAGATAGAATATAGGAGCCAATGTCAACGATTCAACTAAGCTAGAAAAATGAACACCAAGATCTGTAGAAAAGAAAACCTAGAAATCTAAAAATAAACAATGGATTTGTTTGGATCATTTGTTCTATAAAACTTTAGTCAGGCTGATGTATGTGAAAGGGAATATTAATCATCAATAGTGCAGCATACCAAAACTTTATTGATAGAATACCATAAAACAAGATATCCTAACAAATTAGGGTAAACCTCCAAAACAATCTTTCTAAAATGTCAGAGGTCAACTTCATTGAAACACTATGAATTTATCATCATTCAGTGTTCTAGGGGATAAGCAAAATCAGAAAGCTAAAATAAGGATTCCCTTTGTGCTGGACATAGTGGCAAAAGCTTGTAATCTCAGTGACTCAGAAGGCTGATGCAAGAGAATATAGAGTTCAAAGACAGAATCAAACAAAACGAGGCTTGAAGCAACTCAATGAGACCCTGACTCTAAATAAAATACAAAATAGGGCAAGGGATGTGGTTCAGTAGTCGAGTGCTCCTGAGTTCAATCCCTAATCCCAGAAAAAAGAATTTTGCTTTCATATGTAAAATGGTTAAAGCCATTATGTGTGTGTGTGTGTGTGTGTGTGTGTGTGTGTGTGTGTGTGTGTGTATATATATATATATATATATATATATATATAATCATATGTGTGTATTTTATATACATTATATAATATACACATATAATATACATTATATAATATACACACATATGATTATATATATAAATTTTGAACACAAACAATGATCTGAAATAATTTACGTTGGGTGTTAGATATTTTACTTGGGCTTGTTAGCATTTTGAATATATGTATTTGTTTATGTCCATATATATATAAAATTTATGCCTTATATGTTATATATGTTTCTCCCTCTACAATAATAATAGTTGAAAAGTAAATTTGTTTTACTATTTTGAAAATGGTGGAATATTTTGTTATTGAGATTTCTTATTTATTTTAATTTTAATAGTCAAATATTTATTATTTAAATTTTGTCTAATATGAAAATACCACTGAAAAAACAAAGCATATTTTTTTTTGCTCAATAGTCAATAGAGACCCAAAAGTATTAAACCAGAACATTGCTGTTTAAAAGAGAGTCACTAAAAAACATCTGCATCTCCAAATATAATCAATTAATCAGCTAAATAGGCCATATGTTATTAAGTACATCTTCTTTAATATATTTCATCAGATTTCAAATCATTTCTAGATTACTAGCTTCTATGAAGTATGACATGGCATATTTTATGATAGGAGAATTATTCTTAGATATAAAAATGCTTAAGTGCTTTTATTTGTTTTTTGAATACATTTTTAGAAAAAAAATTTTGAAAAATAATAAAAATATTAAATTCAGTCCAACACGATTTTCAAGCTCTGCATGATCTATAACATAATGCCTTTAATACTCCATTATCATATTCCACAAACTTTCCCTCAGCTGTTTCCAAAATACATCTTGGTTTACTTTCTCTCCTTTCTTTTCTTTTATTTTCTTTCTGTTGTTTTTATTTCTTGAATAATTCCAATTTTTAATATTAACCATGTTATTGATTATAACATTCCATTCATAAATCTACTCTTTGAAAGATCCATCTATGAAAATTGTGCAAAATTAAACTAACACTAAATTCATCTATTATGGCTTGGATCTTTAATGTCCCCTGAAATGTTCAGCTGTTAGATAGTACAGGAATGTTCAGAGGTGATTAGCTTATGAGAACTGTAACCTAATCAGCTAATTGATTCACTTAATGTATTAATAATTTTAATAAACTATGAGTGGCAATTGTAGGCAGATGGAGCTTGGCCAGAGTAATTAAATTACTGGGGTATGATCCTAGCCTTTCTCTACCCTTGACCCCTTCCTCTCTCTTTTTCCAATGTGTCATAACCTGAGCAGCTTCCCTCATTACACCCTTCCACCATGATGTTCTGCCTCACTTCTGGCCAAAAGCAGTGGAGTTGGCCAACCACTGACTGAGATGTCTGAAACCGTGAGCCCCAAATAAGTAAAGAGAAGGTAGGGAGGACAGGAATAAGAAAGATAGTGCAATGAATCTGATTTAACTTCTGTATGTACATATATGAATATAGCATACTTTATGGTTATGTATAACTAAACAGAACAAATTCTAAGAAAAAGGTTTCCTTCTCTAACCTGCTCATATTGGGGACTTCTGTCACAAAGACAAAAAACTGACAACACATTCCCTTTTAATTTTCCGTTTATAGTCTAATATAGAAATCACAAGAGTATTTCATTTTTGCCAAACTGATGCCTTGGACAGCCTCCATAATTCCTGTTGAAATTTTAATCAATAAGGCAAGTGTTTCAGGGACCTTGGCCTGGATCTGCCATAAAAGATTCTGCAGCCAAAGTTCAGGTTCATAAGTTTCTTACATAAAATCTTGACACGAATGAGTCATTCTCTCTCTCTCTCACCATTTTCTACTTACTTTAAAGCTTAAATGAGACCTTCCTCCATATGTTTTTAAAATATTCTGTAATTATTAATCAGTATTTAAAATATATCCTTAAAATGATCTTTTTTCTGGTTGTTTTAAAAGGTATCATCTATTTTACTAGTTACATATTTTATCATACATTTACAGTAACATCTATTTGAACATATAGAATATTTCATGTGAGCTCTATTGAAAATATGGAATTTATATGTGTTCATGTATACAGAATATTTATAATAAGAATATAACAAAGAATATGTAATCCTCTGAAACTTATAATGATAAGTAATTTAACATTAGAATTAAAATTAATTGGAAATAGTCTTAACAGTAAAAACAAATTATTATCACTAAATAAATTGTAAGATATAAAGCTATGGAACTATGTTATGAGGTAAAGCAACAATCAGTAGAATGTATACCTGCAAGATAATGTAAGTACAAAGGGAGAAGAACTTCCTGAATAATTCTAAAGTAATGGTAAAGAAAAAAAAACAGACCAGTAACATACTCCTGTAAGGCTCAAGAGGCTGAGGCAGGAGGCATGTGATTTCAAAGCAAGTCTCTGCAATTTAGTAAGACCTTAAACAACTTGGTGAGACCCTGTCTCAAAATAAAATATCAGCCAGGCCTGGTGGTGCCTGGCTGTAATCCCAGTGCCTCGAAAAGCTGTGGCAGCCTCAGCAAGATAATGAAGCACTCAGCAACTCAGCAAGACTCTGTCTCTAAATAAAATATATTAAAAAAGTGCTGGGGATATGGCTCAGTGGTTAACAGCCTCTGGATTCAATCACAGGTACCAAAAATAAATAGATAAATAAAATAAAATATTAAAAAAGGATAGGGGTTTAGCTCAATGGCTAAGTCCCCCTGGGTCAATTCCAAGTACCACACACACACAAAAACAAGGAAGGAAAGAAAATAGAAAAGTAGAAGAGGAGAGGAAGGAGAGGCAAGCAAAGAAGATTAGATATTAGATGATTATGAGACAACTGCTAGAACAGTTTTATTTCTTGAGATTTCTCTTGGAGAGAGACAGATTACACATTGCAGAAAAGAGTGTTAGAGAACCTGAAAAAGCACTAATAGGAATTTTACAAAGTATGTGTATAATTTTTAAATGTATTTACTTCAAAGGCAATTTCATAAAAAATGATAATTTATTTTATACTTTATAAAATATGTCAACTTAAAATATAAAGACAGTCTAAAATCAAGAGGAAGCATACATGCATTATATATGTGCACATATATATATTTATAGTATATGAACTACACACAAAGTGTAACATTATATATAACATTTGCCTATGACAAGTTAATTATATACACTACAAATCCCAAAGCAAAAGTCAACTATAAAAAATAGATTATAATAAAAAACTGATAAATATATAAAATTAAATCTTAAAATAACATAAATAATAAAGAAATTCAGAAAAACAATCAATTAACATAGCAGGCTTGGCTTTTCACTCCTTCTATGTCTCACAAGGAGATCGGAAAATCACTTGCCCCTGGCCAGTTCCTGGCATAAAAAAAAAATCCAACACTCATGATGTAGACTTAGTTCTTTGTGAGAGTCCTAATTTGTTGTTACTATGGCTGGTTATGTAGCAACATGTGCCTGTACAAGAGGGATCCATAAAACTTAAAACTCTGATACTCAAGGGAGCTCCCTAGAAAGATTTTTTTTTTAAGACAGAACAAGTCCTGAGCTTAGAAGCCTGTGCCTGACCACTCTGGACTGCACCCAGTGCATGACTTTTATCCTGCTTCTCTATGACATTTTCTATAATGACCCTTAACCATCAATATAAGTCATGTTGGAACTTTGAGCAAATCAGTGACTTGAGAGTATTTTCTAGACCACCAAACACAAAGGTAAGGAGTTAGAAAATCAGTTTAGAAATACTTAATTAGAGGTCACTACACCATACCTTAATGTAAATATGTCAAAGGAAGCTTCTTCATTTATTGAAGAAGTCCTGTATTTATTAGTTAAATATATATGCTATGTCTGGGAGAAATTTATATATTATGGATGCAAGAAATCTAAAGAACAGCAATATGAAAGACTAAATACTAATCATAAAAATAATCCTATTAACTATAAATGGTTTAAAAACTCAGTTGGAGGCAGAATTAATAAATTTGACTAAGAAAAAAATAAACTATTTGTAAACTATAGGAAACTCATTTTAAAATAATTTGTGTATTATAAAGAGAAAGATTAAAGAATGCTAATAAAAAGATAATGTGGCAATACATTAAGTTAAAATAGAACTACCATGTGACTCAGGCATCTCACCTTTATTTTGTATATGTTAAATGGAAATTAAGTCCTGTATGTTCATGTTTATTATGGCACTATTCCATACTTAAGATATATAATCAACCTAGCTGCCTGTCAACAGATTAATTAATAAAGAAAATGCAACATACATACACAATGGAATATTATTCGGTCATAAAGAAGAATAAAATCCTATCATTTTCAGAGAAATGGATAGAGCTAGTATAATAGATATTTGCATTATCTTAATTTTGCTCTTGGGTTTGCAGCAACATCCAAATAAATGTCATTTTATTAAATTTTACATTCCACAAATGTAGAGTTTATTGCACCTCAATCAAATTATATCACACCAAATGTTGCAATATTTAATATATTTAAATTAGTAAAATCAATGATTATAGATTTGTCCTATTGTAACCATATATACTTGACAATACAATATATAAGTACATGCATATATAATATGCACATATGTGACATATCATATGTATATATTTTACTAATACATATCGGGCTTCTTCAATAAATGGAGAAATATACTTTAACATATTTATATTTTGATATTGGGTTGCAGTTTCCAATTAATTATTTCTAAAGTGATTTTCTAATACCCCTACCTGCTTTTTTTATGTTTCATAACTCATTAAATAGTACTGCGATTTTCTCAGTTGCAAAAATCAGGAAAGTGGTGTGGTTATGTTCTTTTGCCTTTCTCTTGGTCCCTGATATCCAATATCACTCAGTTTTATTAATTCTGTTTATTAATTTTTTTAAATGTACTTCTCTTCTGAACTTTTATGATCTTATTTCAAAGCAATGTATTTCCTTTGGAGAATAGAAGTGATGCTCCAATTTTTTTTTTTAAATTCTGATAGTAACATTTTTAACATTCTCAATGTGCTGGGGTCCAGGTGAATATTCTATGAACTGCTTCATAAAGTTTACCTGACTCTGTGTTCATCAAAACCTACCATAAACTAGGCCTGGTGGTACAGGCCTACAAATTCAGCTACTTGAGAGGCCAAGGCAGGAGGATTGTAAGTCCTAAGCCACCCAGGCAAACTTAGCAAGATCCTGTCTTAAAATAAAATGAAAAGGTCTGGGGTTGTAGCTCAGTGGTGTGGTGCTTATCTAGCAATATACAAACTCCTGGGGTCAATCTACCTCTTCCTCCAAATCTACCACAGATCACGACCTACTCCAGGTCAGCAATTTATTGACCTTGCTTGCTTATTTTTAATCACTACAACACACTGAGATTTATAACAGTGTAATCATATCATAAATATAGCTCTGGATGCTATATTAGGAAGACTTAAATCCAGGAGGGCAAGCACTATATCTAGCTCATTCTACTCCAAGTTGTTCTTGGAACACAGGGAATATAGAAAATAATCATTAAGAACAAGCAGGTGAATACATGACCAGTGAAACTCCACATCATGTACAAACACAAAAATGGGATCCTAATTGAAATAAGTTATACTTCATGTACGTATAATGGGTCAAAATACACTCTGCAGTCATGTATATCTAAAAAGAACAATTAAAAAAGAACATGTATGTGTATATTTTGTTTCACATGTAAAATGAACCCCTGACAATGAACAGATGAAGATCAAATTGAGGTCAAGAACTTTCATAAATTCACAGTGTGTTTGGTTGAAGAATAAAGATATTAGTAGTAAGTTGGTGCCCTGATCCTGTTTCTGTTTTTTTTTTTCCCAACTACACTAAATTAAGTAAAGATGGCGATGACGTTAACTATTGAGAAGACTAAATCACCAAATTTTTGATACTTAGTACCTTATTAATCTTTTACTTAATAAGGAGATGTGAGTGTTGCAGACTGTACAACACTCTTTCAAGTTGTCACGTAGGGACCCAGGACCTTCCATTTTTCACCTTGTGAATGATGAATTTATGCTGGAAGCTGTCTCCCTTCTACACAGCTGGGAGGGAACATGAGCAACATAGTCATCTGTGGGAGATTTGCCTGGTCAGACTTTGAAGTACTGCTCTTCATTGGCACTCCAGCTCCTCCCCCGTTTTGTGTCCTTCCATAGAGACATAGACATATCTAACTGCAGGAGAAATGGGAAATGGAGCCTGTGTGCAAAGAAAATAAATGGTTTCTGCCAAACATATAAGGCACTGCAATTGATATCTAGATTCTAGAAAATCAAGATAAAAATATTCTATTTTGATGCAGCAGTTATTAAGTGTAAGCCTGGAAAATTCAGCTGTACTCAATGTCTGACACAGTGGGCTTGTATTTGATGGGCAGAATTAAAAACAAATGACAGAATAATGATGTTTCTATAGGAAATAAAATTGAATTATTTATTCTCAGTAAAAGATTTTAATTAGTTTCTGAATTACATTTCCAATCTTGCTAGGTAAGAATGATTTTAATTACTTGTCCTCCTTCATAGTATTGCACTCATTAAATATTAAAGTGATCAGACAAATTCTTTTATTTGTTCAAAAAATGAATTATCATTGAGATTACTGAGATCAGTCTGCTCTAAAACCAAATAAAACACAATTTTTCCTAAGTGTGAAGGAAATTTTAATACCAATTATGAACACTTAATTCATATATCAGTTGTCTGTTCTGAGGAATTCATTAGTTGAGGTTTGGGATTAAAAATTAATATAAACAAAGCCCAAGGACCACACAATGTGTTAGAAATTAGACTAAAATTTCATGCACTACCCAACAAAACAAAGAGTATATACATAGTCAATGATGCAAGTTTAAGAACCAGGAGTTGTTTTGAAAGCAAAGTCATCTTAAACTCTAGTTTTACTTTTATCTTCAAAATTAATTTTGCAAAAAAAGTGTTTATTTTCACATACATTCACACTCTTGCATTGCTTATAAATTGGTTTCTATACTTTATTAGTGTGGAGAAAATGTTTGGGAAGAAAAATATTCCATTTAGGTTGGTGCAGTTGTGAGAGAAGTAGAAAAATGCTAGTGATTTGTACTCATTCTTAGTTTAAATGTGTGTCTGAAAGAAAGACCAAATGCCTGATTTGACTGGGTCACTGTTCTAGGCCAATTATCTTGCCTCTGCTTGTGCATATTTTGACAACCCTAGAAGATATTTTTTGAAATCTGACAATTATCAGTAAATAATAAAATAAAACATAATATGCCATGTCTAAAGACATGAAATTAATAAAAATTATATAATTATGATTTTTTTCATTATTTACCTGATAAGTAAGGTCTATTGTTAAATTTTAATTATTACATACTTCAAATTTTTTTCTTAATTACTCTAAAGTTATTATCTCAAGTGTATAGTAGTACAGAAATCCATATATTATATGGATACAAAGAACATAACGAATGTATTACCATTATAATACTTCATCAAAAAAGCAAACGTACAGATTTGATGATCATTTTTGTTGTGATTACAAGTTTACTTAAATTATATCTTATTCTAATTAAGATCTCAGAATTGTGGATATACATGATGCTAAGATTCACTGTGGTATATTCATATATGTACATAAGAAAGCTGTGTCTGATTCATTGCACTGTCTTTCCTATTCCTATCTTAATTGGAATATGATATACTCCATGTTTGTATAAATATGCCAAAATAGACTCTACTATCATGTATAATTAAAAAGAACAAATAATTTAAAAAAATAATTTGAAAAGGGTAAAGTTCATACAGGGCCTTTTGAAAATAATTTAATTTTTATTGCTTTGGTATTGAGGGGTGATTTTATTGTAAGCATAAACAAATAGGAATATGATACTATGATGTATGGGGCCAGTTTACATAAACAATTTCATTAAAACATACTATAGAATTAATGAATTCATGTAAATTATTTTGACTTACCACTGACACCATCAGACACCATCTCCTGTCAGTTACAGGAACCATCAAAAGTGACATTATCTTCATATCTATCACTGTAAGGAAAGGTAGCAACACTGTCACAGCTCTCCATGCCATGGCTATTCAGGCCCTGTTAATATATTGAGAACAACTTCTCTTGCTTCTGTCCCCTCAATATCAACCTTGTAACGCTGGTAACATCACTGTTCAGAAGTTCTTTATCCACTAAGGTCCCATGAGACAGACTAAAGTGACTGTCTCAAAGGTTATTAGAGTACATCATTGATTGTCAAAAACATAGTTCTCATTCAAAGTATCCAGGAAATTGTGAATTCTCATTTGTTTTCTGGTCATGTTAAATTTTCCACCATTCAGAAATTTGTAGTGCAAGTGCAAAACAACACATCTCCCTACCATGTCCTCTTTTGAACTCCTGGGTTGTGGCTCAGTGGTAAAACCACAAGTGTGAGGCACTGGGTTTAATCCTCAGCATCACATAAAAATAAACAAACAAACTAACAAATAAATAAATAAGTGGTACTGTGTCCATGTAAAACTAAAAATTCAAAATTAAAAAATATTGAGTATTACTCAGCACTAAAAAATGACAAAATCATGGCATTTGCAGGGAAATGAATGGCACTAGAGCAGATTATGCTAAGTGAAGCTAGCCAATCCCTAAAAAACAAATGTCAAATGTCATCTTTGATATAAGGAGAGCAACTAAGAACAGAGCAGGGAGGAAGAGCATGAGAAGAAGATTAACATTAAACAGGGATGAGAGGTGGGAGGCATAGGGAAAGAGAATGGAAATTGCATGGAAGTGGAAGGAGACCCTCATTGTTATACAAAATTACATATAAGAGGAAGTGAGGGGAAAGAAAAATAAAAAAAAAACAAGGGAGAGAAATGAAGTACAGTAGATGGGGTAGAGAAAGAAGTTGGGAGGGGAGGGGAAGGGAGGGGGGAGAGTAGAGGATAGGAAAGGCAGCAGAATACAACAGACACTTGTATGGCAGTATGTAAAAACATGGATGTGTAACCAATGGGATTCTGCAATCTGTATACAGCAGAAAAATGGGAATTCATAACCCACTTGAACCAAATGTATGACATATGATATGCCAAGAGCTTTGTAATGTTTGAACAACTAATAGTAATAAAAAATATTGAACACATTCCTGTCTTTTAAATATCAACATCAGCTGGCAGAATGAGTAATAAATTTGTAGATGAAGAAACAAAAATTTTCAAATTTATTATAAGAAAGTCAGTCCCTTATCCAGCATAGATTTAGAACACGGGAAAACATGACTTTTTCCACTATAATTGGAATCAAAAGAGATCACTGATTTGAAATGTATATTGGTGTCACAAGGCCACAATTTCAAAAGGCTTCAGAAGAGGTAGGTCCAGTCACACAAAGTTAGCTCTGTGACACAACTGTTTTAAACTGTGGAGAAAGTTGAAAAACATCCAGAATATAGGCAGCAGGAAATAAACAGGATAAGATGCTGGTTGCCTTTTTTCTCCTTACCTCATTCCTTGCCCACATTCAGTGGCCTTATGATAGATACTTTTACAAAAATGAGATGAGCTAGGTAAACTTATTTCTCTAAAAAGAATGTAGCCTCAGCTATTTTATTATAGCAACATAAAAAAGATTAATACATATCACTTTCATAATTTTAGCCATGTAAACAAACACATTTTGATTTCATGGTTTTAATCATGTTTATCTTACAGAAGAGTATCATTTATTCAAAAAAAGACACAGAAAGAGATGTTTGAGCATGTACAAACTCAGGTTTAAATATTAATAGTGAACTTCAGGTGGTTCAGAGGGCTTACCTCTACATGAGTGTAACTCAAAACCAGGTATCAGCACTCCTGTCCTCAATCTCAGATTTTCTCAACTGAATTATTGCAGGCCAGAGGAAATGATCTACTCTCAAGTTCACCATCTTGTGAACAATCTGGATACTGTGCTCTGAGTTGACCTAATCAACAGTTGACCTCCTGGAGCCATTTCATAAATACATTCATAGAGGCAAAAGGTTGGAAAAGAGACCAGGTAAAGAAATGGGAGGAAGAGCTCACATAAGTCCTTCTCTTAACATTATTGGCTCTAGTCAGTCTCAGTCAATAGAAGAAGGTTTGGAAACTTTCATTTCTCCTGAGAGACAGAACACAGAGGAAGTGTATGCGCTTTTAAAGCACAACCGCATACATATTTACAGTAATATTGACCTACGATTGTCAAGAGGCATGTAAAAGACTCTGAGTGTAATAAACACAAGCTGCTTTTCACTTCCCCTTTGCTGTTATCTGGATGTGCTTCACCCCCTAAGGTTCACATGTTGGGAAGCTTTCATCTCCATGGGGTGGTGTTAAAGGTGATAGAACCTTGAAGAGGGTTACCACATAGGAGGAGGCCATTACCCTTTGAAAAGACTAAGGACCAAGGTGAGTTCTCCAAAGAGGGTTGCGATAGTACAGCGAAGCTGATCTGTCCATGATTTCTGGCTTCCTGTCTCACCACATAATCACTTTTACATATTTGTCTACCATGATGTCATCTGCCATGTATCTCAGCCAAGGGAGCATTTACCAGACTGTAGTACTTCCTGGCACCATAATCTCAAACCAAAAAACTTTGAAATAAATAAAGATCTTTTCTTTATAAAGTATCCAGCTTTACTTGTTTTGTTATAGCAACAGAAAACATATTAGTACTATATATATATATATTATTTTAGCCATACAGGCATGTAGTCTCTTATGTTGTGATTTTTATAATTTTCATTTTTCAGAGGAGTATCTTTAAATCAAAGAAGAGCTAGAAAGGGATACTATTTAACCTGCTTCCATATCACATTTCATATAAGCTTATTAATAACTGTAATTGTTAAATTCAATTTATTTTTATATAAACTTTCCAATATGAATAATTGTATAATTAATACACTTTCAATATTTAAAAAAACTAAAGTAAAATAAATATAATTTATAGATTATATTTATCCAATATGTGTAGACAGTGTATTCCAACACTAAAACAAATGAAGAAATTTATACCTAATTATAATTTATGTGTTTGATTTTTTAAAATGTTAAGAACTTGAGAAGTCATTCCATACATGCATTACAGAAGTTGAAAATAGGGGTAAGGTAAGACGTAAAAGTCAAATTTCATATTAAGAAAATAGTAACATGAGAACTACATAAGATAATGGAAAAAATAA